>NC_137784.1:2695372-3895372 GCF_963455305.1 Plecotus auritus | reverse complement strand
TTGTGGTTGTCGGGGCGGGGGGGGGGTGGAATAGGGAGTGATTACTAATGGATACAAGGTTTTATGGGAGATGAGCCTGTTCTAAACATAGATTGTGGCGATAGTTGCACAACTGTGTGAATATACAAATGAAACATTGACTTACACACATTAAATGAGTGAATAATATGTATGTGAATTGTCAACAAAGCTGTTAAAAATGAAAAGAAAACGAGTTCTCATACAGAGCCTAGTGTTTGATCCTTCAGAAAATGCTTTTATATGTTACAGTTTAAAGATAGCTAACTATGTTATCATTTTAAATAAACATTTTCTCCAAGTGGCTCCATTGCAGATACCGAATAAGACAATCTCAGCATGGTTGTGGCTTTAGAGAATGTACCCCAGAACAAACCTTGAGCCACGATGTGGAGTCTGTCTTACCATTAGTGTGCTTTGTAAGAGTAATCCAAAGGCTGTACTCTTTGGAAGTTAGCTGCCATTTTCTCAGGGAGAATAATGGTACAGACCTCCAGCAAGCTCACAGAATTATATTAGATCCAATTAGATGTGTATTATCGCAGCCCCTTAAAGAATGCCATGGAGCCCTAACCGGTTTGGCTCAGTGGATAAGAGCGTCGGTCTGCAGACTCAAGGGTCCCAGGTTCGATTCCAGTCAAGGGCATGTACCTTGGTTGCGGGCACATCCCCAGTAGGGGGTGTGCAGGAGGCAGCTGATCGATGTTTCTCTCTCATCGATGTTTCTAACTCTCTATCCCTCTCCCTTTCTCTCTGTAAAAAATCAATAAAAATATTAAAATAAAAAAAAAGAATGCCATGGAGATGCATAGCTTTAGAACAGTGGTCGGCAAACTGCGGCTCGCGAGCCACATGCGGCTCTTTGGCCCCTTGAGTGTGGCTCTTCCACAAAATACCACGGCCTGGACGAGTCTATTTGGAAGAAGTGTTAGAAGAAGTTTAAATTTAAAAAATGTGGCTCTCCAAAGAGATTTCAATCGTTGTCCTGTTGATATTTGGCTCTGGTGACTAATGAGTTTGCCGACCACTGCCTTAGAACATAACCAGCAGTGTGTATTGTAAATATCAAATATGTGTTTGCTTAACATGTTAATATTTAGGTTGAATTTGGTTATTCCTGTGATCCTCTTGATCCTGACCTTGTATGATTACACATCTCCCTTCCACACACACAATCACACCCAATGAAATATGCATGGACATTTACGTTAGCTACAATTTTGGTTTGCAAAAACCAAATGAGTATCTTATATTCCTTTTTTAAAAAAATCGCCTAACTTCACTAATGAAGGTGAGGAATGCGAAAGCATGGCTTCAACTTTTAAATTTTCCGAAAGAGAACAAGAAAGTTAAAGAAAGTGAGAGACCAGGGATGCAGCCAGGTCCATGGGAATTGTAAATACTGTTTAAATAAGTACCGAAAGGGCATCTGAAGCAGTACTTGCAAATAGATTTCGCATTCATAATTGTTCATGGAATTGTTTTCTGAATGAATTGAAAATGTGAGGTAAAGAGAAATTTTGTTGAAAGGGAACTCATTGTCCAAAACTCCTTTGACTCCAGACACCCACACACGTGCTGGAATAATACATCACATGGTTCTGTAATTGTAATTCTAAAAACTCTACTGAGACAGCACATTCTTCTACAGGTCGGAAAAAAATACATTTCTATCCTACATCAAAAATAGATTTTTTCTATAACGTTTCTGTACTTTGAAATGGTTGAATACGCACGAGTTTGCAAACCTGGAACAGACAGTTCCTGTGTACCCTTCATGCAGCTTCTCCCAATGATAACATCATTCGTAAGTGCATGTAGTGTCAAAACCTGGAAATTGACATTGACACAGTAATTGGGTTTCATAGTGGTGAAATTTCCCTTAGAAACTGGGATACAAATTATCGCAGAATTTCAAGTCTCAAGTGTCACAACTGACTGTTTTTATTGGTTCAAGCTTTTATTATTAAAGGCTATCATTTGATTCTTGATTCTTCATGTAAGCAAATGTTGCCCTAGTGTTGTTGCTGTTTTTAATTACAAGTATTGAAACACAGATAATAGTGCGTTTTGTCTTATGTTTGTATCCAAAAATACTAATAAGCTCCATTTCAAAACATATTACTATATTTTAGCTCTGCATTGCTTTCAGACAACACTTAGATCATTAAATTAGACCCCTATTGTTCCCTCAGAGGTGGCAGGAGTTATTGAAATGTATTCTGCATATTTTGTTTCTGTAATTATGTCTAATCAGTGTGATGTGATGCTGTAGTAAAGTAATTAAGAACACATATTTGAGATACAAGTGGAAACAAAAGAGAAACTCGTCTACTTTGCTTCTAGGTGACAGACATGGATAGAAACTGGAAATATTAGACAAGATCAGCAGCCTGGAAACAAAAATGAGTTAATGGGTAGAGAATGCGCATTTTCGGTAGAAATATCTTGGCTTTAAAACAAAAGCGAGGGCTTCGTCATTATGGATTCTTCTTGCCTTGCGGAATGGATGCGGAAAGATGCTGAGGGCTCATAAATGTGTCCAAAGACCAGTTCACAGCGCCCAGGGAGGGAGGCTTTCTCAAAGAAATGCCTTCCCATGCTGGGTAAATGGCATGTGTCAAGGGGGGGAGACCCCAGTGCCGTCTGATTGAGCAGGGGCTGCGGTGGGCCCTTTGTGCCCTGATCATTTACATGACTTAAACACAACAATGAGCTCCACAGTCAATACAACAAGACACTTTGCCATAGCAACAGTTTCAGAATGCGGCACAGCTTCGGTGCTGTCCCTGAGACAGAGCAAAGTCCCACACAGAAGCATTCCTTATGAATATGTTGGGAGATTTCTTTATGCCGCTGTGCGTGGTTTCAGATTCCGCTGGGTTCGGGTTTTATGTACTCGGCCCATCTCTCCTTTGCTCTGTGAGAACGTGCTTTGTGTAGAAGTTGGGGACACAACCGAGGGGTCAGAGGGTGGGAATACGTACTTGGCTGGGATGGGAATGGAATTCTTGAGTACTTTCGCAGAAAACTATTAATCCTACCCAGGAAACCATGTAAAACTCAGGAATGTGATGGACAACCCGAAGTCCTTGTTGGTTTCTTTGAAGGTATGTAATAAATGGCCCTTTTAGTGTTTGCGCTGTGCGCTGCTATCACATATCAACATGTGCATATAATACAACCCACTTTAGAAAATCGTAAGGAAATGAACTCCGCACTCAATGCTGTTGTCCAAAAGACACAGCACATATGTCATCAAAGCTGTAATTAAGCTCCACTATTTTCCTCTTCTTCCAAGGTCATTTCCGGGCATCGTAACATTTTCCTGTTAAGGAAGTCCTCCTTTTTAAAGAGAAAACAATAGTACTTTCTACAAGGTTGAATCTAATGCAGTTGTTCTGGTAGAAATTTCACTGAAGGAGGCAAATCAGACAGGGAAACCAGATAAAGAACTTTAATGATCAGTGGTAACAGTTGGATATGATTTGGCTATGCAGCGTACAGTGGCTTTCACCTTTAGGAGATAGAGAACTTCATCGTTTGTTGGCTTGAGACATTCGTGCTTCTTCTGAAAGATGCCTTCTGTGGCATATATGCCTTGTTCCTTTCCCTCATCTCTGTTCCCCTTCATTGATTTCTGGGAAGTAGCCATCCTTTAACACAGGAGCTGCTTCTAGTGATAGATGAGATGCTGGCTCCGTGCACCTGACTCCATAGCAATGTATAAATTAGTTATGAGCTGGTAATAAAAATCCCTAAATGTCCCTGCTTCTCAGGAAGCCACAGATCCCAGGGGTCCCCAAGCAATGAGAGATCAAACTGGACTCACCAATGAAAACACGATGAATTATTTACACACATCAGCACTTGACGTTGGTATCATTGAATCAGGAGACCCTTTGTTTGCTACATGCTGCATTGATTGCTCCGAAAACTAGGTTTGGGCGCAAGACTAGGGAGTGAGTGACCAAAGGTAAGCTTTGAGTGTCAGAGTTTCTGCACATGTTTTTCTGTGATGTCATAAGGAAAGCGATGTTGGATAGTACAGCGATATGTTAAGGAGTCTTGAAATCACAAAGCTTGTGTGTTAAGTGCAGAGTGCAAGGGATGGGGTAGGGGTGGAGAAGCAACTATAGTTCTCTTATCTTGGGCCAATGAAGGCAAAATTCATTTAAGTAGAGCTGGAGAGAAGTCTCCAGGGAGAAGGCCTTCCAAGTAAAATCCCACTGGAGAAACTTCAGCGACACCAGACGGGACTGTCTCTAATTCATGCGTCCTGTTTCCTCCGCCGTCCTCTAACGTGATTTCTCGAGCACAGCAGGGCTGGGGCACCTCATTGCAGAAACTCCTGGCTCTGTATCATAGGCATTTTACGTGCTAAATTGTGCATTGTGAGAATAAGGCATGTCCTCCCGAGTCAGGATGCCTCTAACATTCAGCCTACTTCAAAGGCAGAACAGGTTTGATTCTTTTGTGAACCTGGGAAGAGGAATAACAATCTTTGTTTTGTAAGTTCTCTAATTTTCAAGGCTTTTTACAGTTGAAGGGCTGCCATTTGAAAGCTGTGGGCTTGGTGGGTGAAGGCTGAACAATGGGAAAATGTCATTAAGCTGAGCCAAGGCTGATTTTGAAGCAGTTCTAATACGTTCCCTATTAGGTCGAGTGATTCGATTCCCTAGCCTTCCTTTCATGCTTGAAGAATCGCTGAGTCCTTGACAAAGTAATGACGGCAATACTGGCTGCCAGCAAAGGGAGCCCCCTTCAGACGGTCAGCGTTGCCACCCAGATGCTGAAATCGCTTTTGTGTCTTGGAAAGTTTATCATTCAAAACTATCAAGAATTTTTATACTCTTCGTTAGGAGATTTAGATAGAGGTCTCTCCCCAATCAGTTCAGACACGTTGATTACTCACTGTCCGATAGATGTAAACATAGTCAATATTTAATTCATTTGTACAAGTGAAGAATCATAATTTTCTGGACCACACAGAGTCTTTGTACAAGTTTTGGATCTAATCTCTGCTTTTGTACTAATTCCAAAAAAGTCAATGAAGTCTGAAGGCACTTGGCAATGGAACTAACCAATTTAAATTCTGTGCTTTAGCCTATGACCAAAAGTCAATGTTTCATAAGTATTTGAACATAGTTATTGGAACACCCTGGTTAACTTTTTAAGTTCTATTTTGCTCTTACAAAAAAACCATATCACAGTATCATTCTCCCATAAAACTCTGCAAAGTAATGCTTAAATAGCTTCACATTTAAAGAAATTGAATTCCAAAAGTTAATTGCCCTGTGGATATGGGGCAGAGTGACTGATGCCCATGCTATAGATGAACCCAGCTATAACTAAATTTTTTCCTTGTATTTGTCCTGGGTTCAGTTACTGGACTATCAGGAAAATCACCAGACTCTTGGACAGAGGGCGAACAGCACCTGGTGGCAGCTATTGTCCTCTTCACCATGAAAGTGCTTGGTTCTGGTCATCATCACATTGTAGTGCTCTTTGCCCTCTAAATCAGGCGTCCTCAAACTACGGCCCGCGGGCCACATGCGGCCCGCCGAGGACATTGATCTGGCCCGCCGGGTGCCGCTGCCTGTCCTGCTTAGCAGCCAACGCGTCCCGGGCCCGCAGTGCGCATAGGAATTTGTTCATAGTTTTTTTTTTTAACTATAGTCCGGCCCTCCAACCGTCTGAGGGACAGTGAACTGGCCCCCTGTTTAAAACGTTTGAGGACCCCTGCTCTAAATTGTTGCCATCACCTTCATAAATCTAGTTCCCATCTTTCAAGGCATCCGATAGGTGGGGTATTGTCTTTATTTGGGTTTTCCTGGATATAGACCTTGAAATAGAATTTCAAGTACCAGTAATTTATTTGGAGGAGAGAGACAAGGGAGATAAAGAAAACAGAGTAAAACTACCCCGAGGGGTATCCCATCCAAGTGACAATGGAGTTGGGGTATTTCTATACCACTCTGGTCATCTCTGGATGAGGACTGCCCAGGGTCAGAGGTGGGAGACTTCAATTCTTCCGCACCTCTGGCCTGCCGGTGCAAGCAGAAGTTGCCTCCAGCACCAGAGAAAGCTCTCTGGCAATAAGATGTAAAGCCTGGCGGTTAGGTATCAGGCAACCAGGCAAGGAAATGGAAAGGCTTCAGGAAGTATGAGTAGTGCATTGCCTTATCTTGTTCATACTGTTGGGAACCAACTTCATCGTCTATCAGCCCCAAAGCCAACACACGCATTCCACACGTCCCTGAGATAGCCTTGTCAGCATTCTTCCACCCAGAGAGACATAATTTTTTCGTGATTTGGTTTTGTTTTTTTGTAAGTCACCTTCTCCTTCTACCGCATACAATTTGTCATCGGGATATGAGAGCTCATAGAGACTCGCCTACCTTCCCAGGCCCAGCTCTATATCGGACAGAAGATAAACCAGAAGAATAAGAGCATGGGAGTCTGGGCCTAATGGAACAGAATATTCAGGGAGGAATCTGGCTGTCAGTAACTGGCAGGTGGATAGCTCCCCTAATTGCAGGAAGAAGCCTGCAGACAAGTGAAGAGTGGTAGCAGTATGTCTGATGATCAGTAACAGATGGAGAGTCACATTGTCAGGCAGTTGGCATTGAGAAGAGCCAACCGGAAGTGGCAGGTACAGACTCTTGGCAAATGCCATGGGAAGAGGTCCAACTTGCATGTGTTGGGCATGGACTGAAGGGGGGAGATGGTCCTTTGGCCATTAGTGAGTACAAAGCATAGGTGAGTAATGGCAACTAGGGGTTGGAAGGAAAAGCTTCGGATTTAGGGATATAGTTCAAGTCCCAGAGTAAATGAAATTAATAGGGCATCAAGTAAATGATGCAAGCACAGGAAACCCTATCATTTTAGTCAGGACTTCTTTCCGTTGTAAATGGGGAAAAAAAAAAACAACACACTTTTATTTTTTAAAAATTGAAATTGTGTTTGTGTTGGATGTGTGTGTGAGAGAAGTGTATTAGTTATCCCATGATGCTTAACAAGACATCTTAAAACTTGGTGGTTTATAACAATAATCATTTGCTCATGATTCTGTAGATCAGCAATGAGCTAGACTCAGCTAGGGAATTCTTCTGCTGGTCTCACTTGGGGTCACTTGTGCCTGCAGGTCATCTGGAGACTGGTTGGTTTAGCTATGTATTTAGATCGTATACACCGTGTGGAAGCATTATATGATCTATGCTCCACATGATTTCATCTTCCAGATGGCTAGCCTGGACCATTTCATATGTTAATGGAAAGGTTCCTAAGATCAAGAGAGGGCAAGCCCCAAAGCAAAAACGTGTCTTTAAGCCTCTGCTTGCGTCACATTTACTAATGTCCCATTGGCCAACGAGAGCCTATAGCCATGCCCAGAGGCAAGGAGTGGATAGATTGCACTTTTTTAAAAAAAATAAATAAATCTTTATTCAGATTATTACAATTGTTTCTCCTTCCCCCCCCCCATAGCTCCCCTCCACCCGGTTCCCACCCCACCTTCTGCCCTTACCTCCCCCCCACTGTCCTCATCCATAAGTGTATGATTTTTGTCCAGTCTCTTCCTGAACACTCCCCATACCCCTTTCCCCCTGAGAATTATCAGTCCACTCCCTTTCTATGCCCCTGATTCTATTATATTCACCAGATTATTCTGTTCCTCAGGTTTTTAATTCACTTGATTTTTAGGTTCACTTGTTGATAGATATGTATTTGTTGTTCATAATTTTTATCTTTACTTTTTTCTTCTTCCTCTTCTTTAAGAATACCTTTCAGCATTTCATATAATACTGGTTTGGTGGTGATGAACTCCTTTAGCTTTTTCTTATCTGTGAAGCTCTTTATCTGACCTTCAATTCTGAATGATAGCTTTGCTGGGTAGAGTAATCTTGGTTGTAGGTTCTTGCTATTCATCACATTGAAAATTTCTTGCCACTCCCGTCTGGCCTGCATAGTTTCTGTTGAGAAATCAGCTGACAATCGTATGGGTGCTCCCTTGTAGGTAACTAACTGTTTTTCTCTTGCTGCTTTTAATATTCTCTCTTTGTCTTTTGCTCTTGGCATTTTAATTATGATGTGTCTTGGTGTGGTCCTCTTTGGGGATTCCTTTTGTTTGGGGTTCTCTGCGCTTCCTGGACATGTAAGTCTATTTCTTTCACCAGGTGGGGGAAGTTTTCAGTCATTATTTCTTCAAATAGGTTTTCAGTATCTTGCTCTTTGTCTTCTTCTGGCACCCCCATAATTCTGATGTTGGTATGCTTGAAGTTGTCCCAGAGGCTTCTTACACTATCTTCAACTTTTTGGATTTTTTTTTCTTTTTGCTTTTTTGGTTGAGTGTTTTTTGCTTCTTTGTATTTCAATTCTTTGACTTGATTCTTGTGTTCCTCTAGTCTGTTGTTGGGTCTCTGTATAATATTTTTTATTTCAGTCAGTGTATGTTTAATTTCTAGTTGGTCCTTTTTCATATCTTTGAGGGTCTCGTTATATTTATCGAGGATATTCTTGAAAAGCCTTATAACCGTGGTTTTGAATTCTATATCCAGTCGTTTGTTTTCCTCCATTTCTTTCGTTTGTGATCTGTTTCTTTGATGCCGCATTTTCACTGCTTCCCTGAGTTGGTAGGGTAGATTTGTGTGCTAGGTTTCCTATATGGCCCAGTGGGTCGGCCTCCCCAGTTAACCTGAGGTGGACACTCTTGGTGCACCCCTTTGTGGACTGTGTGTACAGCCTTGTTGTAGTTAAGTCTTGATTGTTGTTGGTATCACTGGGAGGAATAGACCTCCAGGCCAGTTGGCTGTAAGGATCAGCTGTGTCTATGCTGGGAGAAGTTCGGTGCTGGAGACAGCCTTATAGGATTAGACTTGCCAAATTGCAATAGCCTCTGTGCTCAGCTTGCATGGGGTGGAGTCTCAGGGCGGAGCAGACAGTCTTGGCTTCCCGTCAGCCTTGCCCTTGCGTGCGCGCCTTCATACATCTGCCTTCCCCGGCTCCCAAGTCTCCGCCCGAGAGTCCAGATTCCCCCCCATAAGAGCGTGGGTCCCCAGGGGCTCGCCTGGAACTGCGGTTCAGTGCAGTCAGAACTGGGGTTCAGTGCAGTCAGGAGCTTCCGACTGTCTTCTGCTAGGGAAAGCCTGTGGCAACTTCCGCAGCCTTTGTGCACACTGGCGCGCGCGCCTCCAGACCCCTGCCCGCCGGGGCTCCCCCGGGTCTCCGAGTCTCCAGGTGCCTTTCTCTCTACCTGATAGTCCAGACTCCCCCTGTATGAGCCTGGGTCCACGGGGTTTCACCCGGGACTGGGGTTCAGTGCAGTCAGAACTGGGGTTCAGTGCAGTCGGGGGCTTCCTTCCCCCTTCCGCCAGAGAAAGTCAGCCAGGCTCTCAGCCGCCCTTCCTCTCTGCGCGCACAAAGACCCTTTGCCGTACCTCCAATTCTCTGTGAGCTTTTCTCTTTCCTTCTAGTTGTAGAATTTTCACTCAGCCAGCTTTCCTGTGGTTCTGGATGGTGTCCGTTCTGTCTTTTAGTTGTAGTTTTGAAATTGTTGTGCGAGGCAGCAGTTTAGGTGCTTACCTATGCCGCCATCTTGGTTTCTCCCTCAGATTGCACTTTTTGATGGAATTTGTAGCCAAATTTTGCAATCCACTTGAGAGGAGGGAAGCTAAGGACACACGGAATCAGGAATATCACAATGATAGAACACCTTCCCTGCTTCGCATCTTTCCTATTCTCTCTCTACCCAGTTCAATCTAGTACGCCAACTGTCTTTACAATATAGGGGCTCTGGTCACATTCAGCTCTGGGGCTCACATCCTCACTGCATCATAACCTGAGAGGAAGGTATTCTCTTGTCTTAGGTTCATTTAAGACAATTTTGAGACTAAAGGTGATTGGCCTGACTTGCATATTGAAGAATGAAGATAGGTGGCTTTCTCCACAGATGGATTTCTACAGATGGAAGCAAAGCAGTGCATGCTATCGCATGGCCCTTAGCTTAAAATAGTCCAGGGTCCAAATTGATTGAGTACTTATAATACATCAGGCATATGTAAAAAAAAAAAGTTGGCAAATATTATTTCAATCTTTCAACTGATTTGTAATGTGAGGTATTATTGTTCCCATTTTGTTGAGGAGAAATTCAGGCTCAGATTATTAAATAACATGGAACAGATTTGATCCAAGCCAATTGGACCCTAAAAATCAAGCTTTTTCCATTGCATACTGGTATCATCCCACAAATGCATGTTCAGTGAGTTGAGAGAATCATGTTACCTTCCTAAGAGGTTTACTCCAACTACCTTGCTATGGAAGCACATCAAAGACCAATTTTTGTCACTTTATTTCACTGATGTGTCCTGAGCATCTAGAATACTACCTGGCATACAGCAGGCACTCAATAAATATTTGTTGAATGAATGAATGAATCAGAGAGAGTCTAATGTAGCACATGATCCTATTATTGCCCTTTGACTGCCCCCCCACCCCTACTGTGGGTTTTCCAGGATTTTATGTATTTTTATCTCTCCATTGCCCTGTCCACTCAGGCATGTGTAGGAGGTCCATAAATTATTCTTAAATAAGTAACTGATTTACCAGAGAAAGGAGAAGTAGCTAATGCTATTCGAAGGCAAAGTTATTCTTGTGCCATGCCAGCACAGCCAAGGGGTCGGCGAGCCTGAGGGAGGGTGGCGAAGGATGTAGAAAAGACAGACAAAGAGAATAAGCTGGTCTAGGTGGATCTCCTGTGCTTGAATGAGGCCACAGAGAAAAGGTCCAGACGGCAAGCTGATGCTTTATTTTATAGTCAGAGGTAAACAAGGTGGTGGTCAACGTAGTTACAATGCTCTTGTGAGTTTCACTTGTTTTGGCAGCACTTGCTGCACCTCCCACAGCCCATTAGCTACCCAGGAAGGATCTAGGGAGGTCATAAGGTCAAGCTTAATTATGCTAAGAGGGCTGTGCCCTCTAAGCTGGGACTTGTTTGTGGCTTTGCCAACAGGCCAGTCCGAGGCTCCCTACAATTCTCATGACAAAAGTGTCTTCTCTATTTAAATTATATTTTCCAGGTACAGGGAGTACATAAATAAATTTATTATATAAGATAAGATATTATATTAGAATAAGTCCCTGTCCTTCTTTGGCCTCTATTCTAATGTATAATTATATCTACATTTAATTATAACTACATTGATGTCTATTTCTACATACCCTTGTTGAAGATTCAGTTGACCCAGCAGAAATTTCATCTTTGCCAGAGCTATATCTGCTGACAATTATCTTTTTCTCTCTTAAACCCTGTGTATAAAACATGCTCCCCATAAATATTCATTGTGTGAATGACCAGAAAGGATGTATAGATATTTCTAATGCTTCATTAAAGGGTTTAGTTAATTGAAGCTAAAGAACAATTCTATTAAAACGTTCATAGGATTTTTTTATTCAAGTAGAATTCTTGGCGGGAACAAATTACACAACATAAATGTTGGCAATTTTCTTTGGCGTTCCTATAAACAAAACCTTAAACGGTATGGCTGGGAAGTAGTTTATTTTCTGAAAGTGACACTAGATTTTGGTCTTTTTATTTTTAACCTCCATCAACCAAATATTTAAATTTTGTTGTTTTTAAATTTGGGGGAAATATTCTGACGATTTCTATTGTCACATTTCAATTCTTGAATTTTTACGAGAAGAACAATGTTTTCCTTTTTTTAAAAAAAAAATAAAAGTAAGTTTTTATTTCTACCTTTTTGATCAATAATGTTTAAGACAAGCATAGTCCAATCATTAAGAGCAATTTTCTGAGAAATGTGCTGGAATGACTTTGCATTAACAATACCTGGTGCCAACAGTATTGTTTTAGAGAGAACTTTGGTTATTGCATGGGAGTTGATTTCTAAATCAGAATGCAGGAATAAAAAGCAAGACCTGAGAACTACTGAATTGGAGTGTGAACTAGTTAATGCCTTCATTGAGCTTATATTTTATTCATTTACATATTCGAAGGGTAATTTATAAGGTTGGGAAAACAGCTAATACTTTGAAATACAAGATCGAGGGCGGGGGATAACCACTCTCAAAAGAGCAGATGAAGCTGGGGCACCTGGCGGGCACAGCAAAGCAGGAAGCTGAGGTCAGCAAAGCTTTACTGAGCCCCAACAACATGTCTGGCTCTCTTCTGGATGCTGAAGCTACAGAAGTCAATCAAATAAGTCCCTGTCCTTTCTTGGCCTCTATTCTAATGGAAGAAGACGGACAATAAAGCAATGCGTCCCCTGTGTCATACAGTGAGAGGTGCTATAAAGACAAATAAAGCAGGTAACGGGAGTTAGGGGGCTCCAGAGAGGAGCAAAGAGGTTTGTCCAATCATATTCTTTCAAAAAGATAATGGTTGAGCAAAGACCTGAAGGAAGTAAGGGTGCAAATCATGCTGGTATTCCGGGGCAGAGAACCCCAGGCAGAGAGAACAGCAAGTGCAAATGCCCTGAGATGGAAGCATGTGGGGTCTGTCAGACTGATGGGCTCAGGGTGGCTAGAGCATCATGGGTCAGAGGAGATTGGGAAAGATGAGGTCACAGCAATGATGGCCTTTTAGAGCCCTATAAGCATTGCATCTCCCTCGGGAGATGGGAACCATGAAGAGTTTTGAGCAGAGGAGTTCAAAAGAATCACAGCTTTTAAATAGACTAGGGAGGGGGTGCGGGGCGACAGGGAGTAGAAGCAGGCACATCAGTTAGGAGGCTTCTGCAGGAATGTAATCAAAAGATGACGGTGGCTTGGACCAGAACAGTAGGACATAATGAGAGGTCATTAGATTCTGGATGTGTTTTGAAGGTGAGATTGACAGGATTTCCTGATGTCGGATTTGAAAGAAAGAAAAACCATGGGTAACTACAAAGATTTTGGTCTGAACATCTGGCTGTGTTTATGGCTGGCTCTTGCTTTTAGGAATAGTCACATGTATTTGAAGGGCCAGAAATGGAACATACAGGAGCAAAAGTATTCTCATTAAACTAGTCACAGTATTCAAACCCGACACATGAAATGAAAAGAATATCAAGGCTTCCATCAATAAATTAAGTATGAAAGGAAGAAATGTAGATTAGCAGCCATGAGTAAAACCAGTTAGAGGGAGTAAGTTTAACATGAGTTAACAGAACCTAATATACTGTTAATTTGCAGTAATAAATTTACATCTCAGGGTGGAATCACCATTTCAGTATTTTCGTTAGTTTTCATTCAAATAATAGAACAATTGGAGCTAAGAAAAAGAAAAGATCATGAGAAGACATAAACACATATCATATGAGAACAAGTTGACTAATTGGATGAATATCCCAGAAGCAAATGAACCAAGAGGCATAGCGGTAGTCTGTGACTATCTGTAGGGTTGTTGTGTGAAAGCAGAATTAAATTTAGTCAATGTGACCCAAAGTTAAGCTAGGTCCTATAGGAAAGAGCTACTGTAAGGAACATTTAAGCTCAATGGAAGGATAGCTTTCCATAACAGATACTATTAGTGCTCTCCAATATCTGTGAGCTCATCTCCATCCTTGTGACCCTGATCCACTATAAGTCCTAAACCCAACCACTTGTTAGCTAGGTGGGGCCATGTACCTATGTCAGGCCAATTAAAGGTGGATGGAATTGTTGTGCACTACTCCTAGGACTGACCACTGAAGCCTCCTTCAAGATTTTCCACACTCTCTGTTCCCTTGCCTGCTGGCCAGATGCAGAGGACCCAGGGGAAAACCCTGAGGCCCCAGAAGATGGTAGGTGGGAGGAGCCTGGGTGTGTGAGAAGAGCCAGGACAGGAACTCCATTTGGGACTGATATGAACATGAAATAAATCCTTATTGTGTGAAGCCCGGGAGAATTGGGGGTAGGGTGGGGTGGTTGTTAGAACAGCTAGATTTACTTACCCTGACGAATATATCTTCTAATTTATATACCTGTCCAGCTGTAGAAGGGATTGCAAGGAAGAGATTGGGTTTCATATCCCTGAATACGTGCAAGAACATCCATTTAGATGTGAAACTCTTATTAAATTTTTTTTATTGATTTCAGAAAGGAGGGGAGAAGTAGAGAGAGTTAGAAACATCAATGATGAAAGAGAATCATTGATTGGCTGCCTCCTGCACACCCCCCACTGGGGATCCAGCCCGCAACCCGGACACGTGCCCTTGACCAGAATCAAACCCGGGACCCTTCAGTCTGCAGGCCAATGGCCTTATGCACTGAGCCAAACCAGCTAGGGCAAATGTGAAACTCTTGAGGCAAAATCAAGCTATTGATAAGTAACTTACAGTACACTTGAAAATTTCCCACTAAGTTATCCCTATCAACAGAGAGGTATGACCTTTTACTCCAAGTGACCGGGTGTATAGTTTCTAGTGAACTTTGTTGTTTTCATAATCTTATCTTAAACATGAATGCAATTTCTCTGCTCTTCTCTACAACCTGTTTATTTTTTTCTTCTTTAAAATTTATCTTCATTGTTGAAAAGTATTACAGATGTCTCCTTTTTTCCCCTCATTGATTCCCCTTTTCCCCACTCCCATCCCCTCACCCAACTATTGTCTGTGTCCATGGGTTATACATATGTGCATATAAGTTCTTTGGTTGATTTCCCCCTCCCCTGCCTTCCCTTTGAGAATCCTCAGTCTGTTCTATCTGTTTATTTTCATCATTTTTTAAGTTATAAGGGACTCAGTTAGTTGGGTGTTGTCCCCTTGTACCAAGAAGGTGCTAGTTTGATTCTGGTCAGGGCACATGGCCAGCTTGCAGGCTCAATCCCTGGCAGAGGGCAGCTGATCGATGTGTCCCTTCCTCTCCCTTCTCTCTCTCTAAAGTCAATAAAAACATATTTTTTAAAATGTTATAAGGGACATACCATTACTGAAGAGGACTATTTCTTTTAAATCTTCCAGTGAAGTAGACCCATTAGGATTAAGTGTTCAAAATTAATATTTTCAAAGACAAGTATATAAAAATCAATAAATTCATATTGAAGCCCTGTTTCAAGTGAAATACAAAATCCAATTCAAATGAGAATAAACATTTTTCATCAGACTGAAGTTTTAAAGTCATTTCCCATGTTAAGTCAATAGTATTCCACATGATGGAATTATAAATTATAATGCCAGCTAGGGTTCTTTGGAAAACATCGGAGACTTACTTATCTTTTAGAAATTATATTCATGGCATTTTTAACTTAGATGAGTAAAAATTATAACTGTTATTGTGTCTGCTTACAAAAGGAAGTTGCTATAAACATGATACAATTCATAAAGCAAAAACTGCGTTGACTTTAGCAAGGAGCACGCCTTGTACTTGCTCATATCTCATTGTAACGTGATCCAGCTAGAAGGAGAAGTGGGTTTCTCCTTGGGCATTTTCCCATAACCCCCCATCTTCCTTTAAACCAGCCCTGCCAGACAGAGTGGAAATGCAGAGAGTGTGTTAAAAGCTGCAAGAGAAGATAAGATGTCTAGGCTATACTTGAAAAAAAAAAGGAAGGAAAAAAATGTATGTGCCTGAGGACATCGTTTTCTTTGCAGGCGTTCTCTCTAGTACATGTTCAGGCATAAGTAATGCCTACTTAGAGGGGCCAGACTTGTTCTACAAGCAGTAGCTGCTTTGCTTCCCTGGGGAGAATTTGTCCACATGTTTTGTAAACTTCATCTGATATTTGAAAGCCACTTCTCCGTGTTTATTTTAATATCAATTTTGCGCTAGCTTCCTTAATTATTAATTTACTTTCATGTGTTGAATAAAAGCAGGAAACATAGTGCAAAGAGATCATTGTAAATTTAAGTAACTCTTATTAAATATTTTCATAAACTACAACTACTCAATGTCCACCTAGTGGCCAATGTGAAGACTTGGTCTCATGCCTTGAAATTGAACAGTGGATCATGTGGGCTGGTAATATGAGCCAGGCCGCAAGTGGATGGCATCACTTTTTCCCACAACTCAGAACTCAGTCACATGATCGAAACCTATTCATGTGGGAAACTGGGAAATAATGGTCTTCCTGTGTGTCCAAAAAGAAAAACAAAATATAACAGGATTTGATGGCCATATAGCATTGTCTCTGCCATACCAGTCTTCTCATGTATAATAAAACAGGTACAGTAATTAGCATGTGCTTACTATGTGTGCACTTACCATCTCAACGAGGTAGCTATACGTTGGATTCTGTTTTGCAGATGAAGAAATTCAAGGTCAGATTTGTTCAAGGACTTTTATCTCCCTGAATCACTCATCTTATCCTCTTATTGGTTTGAAATGAATTGGTTTTCTCACTATATTAAATTTGGCTTGTGGATGAGTTTATAAACATTTCAAAGTATCATAATTCAGCCTTTCATATTGCAGGTTTTAACTGGCTACTTTTGGTGACTGGAACAACTCAGATTCTCTTTTTTGTTTTTTTTATTTTAATTTTATTTTTTGTTTTCTAAAAGCTTTTTAAAAAATATATATTTTTATTGAATTCAGAGAGGAAGGAAGAGGGAGAGAGAGATAGAAACATCAATGATGAGAGAGAACCATTGATTGGCTGCCTCCTGCACGCGCCCCACACTGGGGATCAAGCCCACAACCCTGGCATGTGCCCTAACTGGGAATCGGACCGTGACCTCCTGGTTCATAGGTCTACACTCAACCACTGAGCCACCGCTGCTGGGTTTAAAAGCTTTATTGAGATATACTTTGCATACCATAGAACCCATCCATTTAAAATGTATAACTAAATGTTTTTAGTATATTCATATATATGTGCAATCATTACCACAATCTAATTTTAGAGAATTTCATTTTCCTAAAAGAAACTATAAGCATTAACGGCCAATCCCTACTCCTCCCCCAAGTTACAGCACTAGGTAATTGCCTAATTGTCTCTTCCTGTTAAAAAAAAACCTTGCACACTTCCAGGATGGATTCATTGGCATGACAGTGCCTGCAGGAACCTGGTGTGTCTCAGTTTTCCATTCCGCCATCCTTACTGAGTCAGCTGGTTGCCTCTGCTCCAGGCATCACCTCCTCACGCCCCGTATCCAAAGGCAGGATGTGGAAGTTTTCTTTACACATTCCCTTCCCCCATTTTAATCAGATAGTAGAACCCTCCTAGCAGGATTCCCTTATCTCATTGGTCAAAAGTGATTCAGATGCCCATGCCTAAACTAGTCACTGGCAAAAAATCATAGGATTACCATGATTGGCTTTGACAATCCCAATTCACTCCTTGGGGTTGAGGAGAGCACACCTCCCTGAATATATTGCTGCTCTAGACCTGACAGTACTTGGGAGAGGGTGCTGTTAGCAACGATGAAGGGGCAAGGCTACAGGGCAGTCAACCAACAGTGTCTGCCGGATACAATCTCACCTCTTAATAAGCATTAGAAATTAATGAGAAAAAGAAAAAGACCAGAGCAGGGTTTGAATCAGGGGACTTCGGAAATTATGTAATTCACCCCTCACTTTACAGAGCGGTAAACTGAGTCTCAAACAGGCTAATTGGTTTTTCAAGGCTGAACAGCTAGATCAGGGTAGAGGTAGAACTAAAATTGAATTTCCTGATGGCCAGTTTAGGATATACCTATAGATATCATTGCTTAGTAGTCAACCAGGGGTGGGCAAACTTTTTGACTCGAGGGCCACAATGAGTTCTTAAACTGGACCGGAGGGCCGGAACAAAAGCATGGATGGAGTGTTTATGTGAACTAATATAAATTCAAAGTAAAGGAGCGGAGGGGAGAGCAAGAGAACCGGATAGAACAGCCGGATCCGGCCCGCGGGCCGTAGTTTGCCCATAGCTGCAATAGACTGTTGATCACAATATGATGATACATTGCACTTGCTTATTGGGTTTGAGTTTTCACCCAATGAGTTATGAACTCTTCAAGGGAAAAGGGCATCTTGGTGAGTTTTGAATCTCCAGTACCTAGCATAGTGTCCTAGCTACAAGAATAGTACACTTCAAGTTGGTACCATGTTTAACAATTGGCTGCATTTAATTCATACCTATAGGTAGGTGAAGAAACTGAAGCAGAGGCTTACCCAACGTTACAGTCACTCAGGCATTGTACCAATAGCACAGCTATAAAAACAACTGCTAAAATATACAGATAAAGGGAAAGCCTCAGGGAAATCTTTCTTAGTGTTTCTGCTCATGTGTACATAGTATATGAAATCTTTAAAAACAGAGCTATGGCAGTGGAATCTCATATTTTTCTGCCAGAAGTGAAGGTTTAAAACTCAGAATTAGAAGAAAGCCTGTGACTGGAGATAACTGAGGAATTCTGTTCAACACTTTTTCATAAATGTGATAGGCACGCAGTGATGTGTACAAGATGAAAGGAAAATTAAGTTTTGATAACTGGAGGAAATCCCCAAAATGAAGAATGAAAAATGTGGCTGAATAATTTGTGGCAGTTCCACTTCTCTTTTACCTATGTGTAAGACCATTCTGATGCTCTATGGCAGCCGTGGGCAAACTACGGCCCGCGGGCCGGATCCAGCCCGTTCGGCTGTTCTATCCGGCCCGCGGAGCTGAAAGAGCGGAGGGTTCTCTTGCTCTCCCCTCCGCTCCTTTACTTGGAATTTATATCAGTTCACACAAACACTCCATCCATGCTTTTGTTCCGGCCCTCCGGTCCAGTTTAAGAACCCATGGTGGCCCTCGAGTCAAAAAGTTTGCCCACCCCTGCTCTATGGTCTCCAAGACCACTTGAATTTTCTGTATTTTCCATGGTTAGCCACAACGGGATGGAATTGTTGGGATGGGACTCACTAAATGCTTTGGACACATGGAATCCAATGTATCTTTAAGCCCACAGTCACCACTATCCCCAAATTATAACCTATCTTTTTTTTGTAGCACGAGTAGTGTAAGCCTCTTATTCTTCTATATCCAAGTTATCATATGTTGCCTTGCAGCTTCGTTGTTGTTTTAGAAAATTAGCAGTTTTTTTTAATATCAGCCCTTCTAGAGACTAATTCTCCATTTGAAGTTAGAATTTAAAAAACACACAATCCTCTTAACCGTTTTACATAGATGAGTTCGACCCTTCCCAACGTCATAATTTGCATTTTGTGGGAGTAGTACTGGGGAAAGGCCAAATAGCAAGTTAAATTACAAAGTGATTCATCTTTTATGGAATGGTAAGCTAAACAAACAAACTAATAAAAATGTCAAAATATAGATGTGGTGTTGGTAAAAATCCTGGATCAGGAGCTAGAAGACCTAGATCTTACTTCCTGGCTCTGCCTCCTCCATCATTTAAACACAGGCAAACACTGACTGTTGTTTACCTTCACCAAAGAGTAGGATTCCTGTCCTACCTACCTCCCAGATCGATGTTTAGATTGAAGGGTGTGAGTGAGATGGGACAATGCCATATAACCCTTAACTCACCGGGCAAAGATTAAGTCCTTTGTGTAGCCCACGCATTAAAATCATATCAGGATCACAGTGAGAGAAGCCTCAAGTATTCACCTATCACATTCTCCAATTAAAACATTATTCAAGTCATGTAAAAATGACAGCTTTCTTTTCCTGACTCTAAGCCTATTTCACACTTTCTTATTCTGCAAAAGAGCCTGCGGAAAAAATAAATTAGGATAATGTTGCTTTCTGAGTCTCCTTCGGAAAGAATAATAATATATATTAATATTTTAAAGGCTCAGAGAAAACTTGCCATTTGTAAAAAAAAAAGAGTCTGCATAATCTATCTTCCAAATTTATTTGACAAAGAATACTCTCCCCCTTCCCATGCACAATTGTGGATGTCCCTTATTTCTGTTCTAAAGAGAGAGATAACTCACTTCTCTCATTTTTGGCAACAAGCAAAAATGTGTTTTTCAGAAACCTTTCTTCTAAACTTTAAAATTTTTTATTTTGAGCAGAAATGAAGGTAAAAATGTCCTTCCCTTAACATTTTCCTTAACATCAGAAAGTAGAAAGAAAGAAGATCAGTTTCTGGGTCTTTCTCATTAGCCTATTTCTGTTTAAATTACACCCTGTTATATTTCCTTTCCAGTTATATTAGGTCGCCATGTGATATAGCCAAATACACTCGGGGACTGTACCAGAATCTTATGCCCGGTGGCCTCCTGAAGTCAGGCAAAAAGCTGGAACTAATTTACAGTTATCCTGGCCACTCAGTCTCTTTCCAGCCTGTTCTTATTACAAGGACCACTGGGCATAACTGAACTCTGCCAACAAGCAATTGCAGAATCATCAAAATTTAGAGCAGGAAAGGATGAAAATGTCTGATATGGAGTAGGTGCTTGTCTTAGCCTGGATCCCCCAGAGCAGATCCTGAAGCACAGCATCCATGCAGGAAGTCTATATGGGACGTGGCCTCAAAAAGCAGCAGTGTGGGGCCAGGGAGTGACAGAGGCAGTGAGAAAGCTGTGCCAAAGGCATGATCAAGTTGGCTCCTCCCATCAGCATCGCCAGGGAGTGCTCTGAGGAGCTTACCGAATGTTTCTTACAACTCAGCGTTGGGACAAAAGGCTCCTATGCCCCACGAGTCTTGGGTGGTCCTATAACAGTCAACGCCCTGTGCTTCTGGGATGTGCATCCAGGAGAGCTGAGCTATGAGTCCCATGTCCTGTCAGAAGAGCTCCTGGGCAGGAATCGAGAGGTCGTTGTGTCGCCCAGATTCATGAAATCATCAGTTGCACCCATGGGAAATTGGTCGAAGCTCATGTAGAAATGGTTGCCATGCTGGTGGCTGGAGGAAGAGGGCGACGAGAGGACTGGGCGTGGTACCTAAGAGGGGTTCAGTATGGTGCTTAATTAACCTTTGAAGTCCAACCCCTCACTGCCTGCCTGAGGACTTTGAGATCCTGAGAAGTTAACCTGGTTGGTTGAGGGCACAAAGCTTGCTAATGGCAGAGAGAATCGGAGACAGATCTCCCGACTCCCTGTCCGCTGGGGCTTTCAGCCACATTACACTGCCTCAACGTCACACTTGCTGTGGTCAAAAATCGTGAGAGCAAGGTGCCATGCAGTTGTACCCACCAAGTTTGAGAAGACGTTCAAAAGAAATGCCTGGCTTCCATAATGGTCCTAACAACAGAGAAGCTAATGCGAGATAGAACAGGATCGATAATTCATGAGGGCTACAATGAGTGCCAGGGAATGAGTGATACAGCGAGTGCCAGGGAATGAGTGATACAGCGAGTGCCAGTGGAATGAGTGATACAGTGCGTGCCAGGGAATGAGTGATACAGTGAGTGCCAGGGAATGAGTGATACAGCGAGTGCCAGGGAATGAGTGATACAGCAAGTGCCAGTGGAATGAGTGATACAGTGCGTGCCGGGGAATGAGTGATACAGTGAGTGCCGGGGAATGAGTGATACAGCGAGTGCCGGGGAATGAGTGATACAGCGAGTGCTGGGGAATGAGTGATACAGCGAGTGCCGGGGAATGAGTGATACAGTGAGTGCCAGTGGAATGAGTGATACAGTGAGTGCCAGGGAATGAGTGATATAGTGAGTGCCAGGGAATGAGTGATATAGTGAGTGCCAGTGGAATGAGTGATACAGTGAGTGCTGGGGAATGAGTGATACAGCGAGTGCCGGGGAATGAGTGATACAGTGAGTGCCAGTGGAATGAGTGATACAGTGAGTGCCAGGGAATGAGTGATATAGTGAGTGCCAGTGGAATGAGTGATACAGTGAGTGCCGGGGAATGAGTGATACAGTGAGTGCCGGGGTATGAGTGCTACAGTGAGTGCCGGGGAATGAGTGATACAGCGAGTGCCGGGGAATGAGTGATACAGCGAGTGCCGGGGAATGAGTGATACAGTGAGTGCCGGGGAATGAGTGATACAGTGAGTGCCAGTGGAATGAGTGCTACAGTGCGTGCCGGGGAATGAGTGATACAGTGAGTGCCGGGGTATGAGTGCTACAGTGAGTGCCGGGGAATGAGTGATACAGTGAGTGCCGGGGAATGAGTGATACAGCGAGTGCCGGGGAATGAGTGATACAGTGAGTGCCGGGGAATGAGTGATACAGTGAGTGCCAGGGAATGAGTGATACAGTGAGTGCCAGTGGAATGAGTGATACAGTGAGTGCCGGGGAATGAGTGATACAGTGAGTGCCGGGGAATGAGTGCTACAGTGAGTGCCAGGGAATGAGTGCTACAGTGAGTGCCGGGGAACGAGTGATACAGTGAGTGCCGGGGAATGAGTGATGCAGTGCGTGCAGAGGGAAGTCAAGAGAGGTTTAAAAGGAACCTGGGCTTGGAGACCTCCTCTTTGCGCTTGCGATCCATGCCTCGTGCACTTTCTGAGTCGGAGAAGGAGTGACATTGCTGTGGCCTGCTTGGAACCGTGCTGTGTGGCTGTAATGGGAACACTGGACCCTGTTCTGGGGCTAAGAATAGCTGAGATACTAATTAGGTTACTTGACAAATGCTGGAGAGGAACTCATGACCAGACCATGGCTGGCTCTAATTAGGGTTCTTGCGTTGCCACAGGCACATCGACCACCCCTTGCTTTCTCATTTGGGAAATAATATGATGTACTGGAATATAAATTTAAATAATCAAGTATTGGGATTTATTGATCTCTAAATTCACATAGTTTACGTTCAAACTTATGAACAATAACAAAGAAACATCATGGAGGGAAGGAATAAAGATAAGGTTTGGAGTGGGCCAAAGACCCTAGGGAAGGAGATAACTAAGGGAAAAGATAAAGGAAGTTTCTCTTACTGAAATTTAATCACTGTAGTCTGGTGTTTTATTCCCTAGGAATTGGTTCTTTTGTTAATCAGCGTAGGTAACTGTATTCCTTTATCATTGCACTTAAAGGGCACCATTTTAATGAGTTAATGTTAAAGCGTATATGTAAGTGCCTGGGTACATAACAAACAACAATAAATGGCTCCCTGTTAGTAATTTTTTTTTTCTCTAAGAGAATTTTGTCCACCCTCTCCACTTCCCTCAGTGTATTTGTTCATAGTATACTTTGTACTTAAAAAAATAAACTTCTGATTTTAGAACATTTTTAGATTTACAGAAAAATTGCAAAGATAGTACAGAGAGTTCCCACACACACTTCATCCAGCTCCTCTAACATTAACATCCTACATTACCATGGTACATTCATTGGAGATAAGAGATTAACTGGTACATTCCTATTAATTCCTTGTACTTTTAAGCAGATGCTCTCTATTTTTAGTCTTTAATTAGGTGCCCAGATCATTCTAATGTTGATATTTGATTGAACTGGGATACTTCGTGAATGAGCAATAAATGTGATTTATGAGTTCAGCATTGGACACACAGAAGTTACCACAGATCTTTGGTCAGGTTGTTATGGCCCTATGAGATTTCCATGGCTTCTAGCTGCCTTGGGAGACTGCAGGTAAATTACTAAAAGTAAGTAAAGCTCACCCTATTGAAACCAATTTCGAAATCACCATGACCGAAGCTTTCAAATCTTTTCTGAAAACATAGAATATCTCTTTTTGAATAAAACATTCTAACATGCCATGTAAGTGTGATGTGCTCAGAAGCATGATGGTGCAGATGGCAGCACTCTTTTGAACATGATGTTTGATACAGGTGACATTATAACATTCAAAATATTGAAAGGAAGCCCTACCAGATAGGATTTATGGGCCTCTGTTCTAAACACATGTTTTTTTAGCTAGGAAAGCTGTGACAAGAAAATGCACCCAGCCAAAACCGGTTTGGCTCAGTGGATAGAGTGTCGGCCTGCGGACTGAAGGGTCCCAGGTTCGATTCCGGTCAAGGGCATGTACCTTGGTTGCGGGCTCATCCCCAGTGGAAGGTGTGCAGGAGGCAGCTGATCGATGTTTCTCTCTCATCGATGTTTCTAACTCTCTATCCCTCTCCCTTCCTCTCTGTAAAATATCAATAAAATATATTAAAAAAAAAGAAAATGCACCCATATGCATCTCATTGACAGATTTACACACACACACACACACTCATACACAGCTTTTTAAAAATGAAAAATATTTAGATTGCTTGAAAACATTCATTGGTTAAAAATTAAAATGAGAAATTCACGTGCTAGTTACCGATGGTCCATCATTTATTTGAGATAATTGGAAAGTTGGATATAACATTATGTGTCTCAGTTTGGGGATTTGGGGGTATGGTTAGCATTAGGTTGATGAAAAATAAAATTTCATGTATACAGTAGGCCTTTTTCTTTTGAATGTGTCTGATATCCATCCTCCTTTGCAGATTCAGACCTTTACCTCCTCCCCTTTTATGTTTTTGTTGTCACAAATTATCCCCGTTTGTGCTATAAGTTTATTGGTTATCTTTCTTGTAGTTTTGTGACCTTTTGTTCTTTGTTTCAGGCAGAATAATTCCCTTGAGTATTTCCTGCAATGAAGGTCTTCTGGTGGTAAATTCCCTCAGCTTCTGTATGTCTGGAAAAGTCTTTATTTCTCATTCATATCTAAAGGATAGCTCTGCTGGATATATTATTCTTGGCTGATAATTTATCTCACGTGTTTGAATATTTGGTCCAATCTTCTAGCTCAGCCATGGGCAAACTACGGCCCGCGGGCCGGATCTGGCTGTTCTATCCGGTTCTCTTGGTCTCCCCTCTGCTCCTTTACTTTGAATTTATATTAGTTCACACAAACACTCCATCCATGCTTTTGTTCCGGCCCTCTGGTCCAGTTTAAGAATCCATTGTGGCCCTCGAGTCAAAAAGTTTGCCCACCTCTGTCTAGCTTGTAGTGTTTTTGCTGAGAAGTTTTATGATAACCTAATGGGCTTTCCTTTATAGGTTACTTTATTCTTTTCCCTGGCTGCCTTGAGAATTCTTTCTTTGTCATTAATTTATTTTCATCTTTATTATTGAAAGCGTTACATATGCCTCCCTTTCCCCCCAATTGACCCCTTTGAACCTGTCCCTGCCCCCTGCCGCAGGCCTTCACCACCCTATCATTCATGTCCATGGGTTATGCATATATGCATACAAGTTCTTTGCTTGATCTCTTCCCACCTACCCACAGTTTTAATACAATGTGCCTTGGAGAAGGCCTTTTTGGATTGAGTTAATTTGGTGTTCTGTTTGCTTCTTGAATTCAAAGGATCTAGTTCTTTCCACAGGTTTGGGAAGTTCTCATCAACTAGTTCTCTTCTATGAAGTAATTCTCCTCCTCCTCCTCCTCCTCCTTCTTTGCCTATTAGTCTTATATTGCTCCTTCTGATGGAGTCATATAGTTCTCATAGAGTTCTTTCTTTTTTTTTATTCTTAAGTCTCTCTCTTTGTCCCTCTACATCATTTCTAGATTTCTATCTTCCATATCACTAATTCTTTCCTACATCTGGTCAGCTCTATTTCCTATACTTGCTAGCTTATTCATGATCTCTTTTATTGAGCTCTTCATCTCCAAAATTTCTATTTGGTTCTTTTGTAAAGTTTCAGCCTCTTTGGTAAAGTACTCTTTTTTGTTTGTTGGTTTGGTTTCTGAGTTCATTAAACCGCCTCTCTGTATTTTCTTGCATCTCCTTGAGGTTTTTCAGAACTGCAATTTTGAACACTTTGTCATTTAAATCACATATTTCCATGTCTTTAAGTTTATTTTCTGGAAATTTTCTTTCTGAGCTGTCTCGTTACTTTGGATATTCACGGTGTTTGAAGGATTCCTTCTCTGTCTAGGCATCTATATATGAGTGGCACTTCTCTAGTAGATTAATACAGAGGTCTTTCTATTCTTTTTTTTTTTAAACTAACTTTATTAGACCTGAATGCATCTTGTATTTCTTTTTTTTAATTTAATAAATCTTTATTGTTCAGATTATTACAATTGTTCCTCTTTCCCCTCCCCCATAGCTCCCCTCCATCCGGTTCCCACGCCACCCTCTGCCCTTATCTTCCCCCCACTGTCCTCATCCATAGGTGTACAATTTTTGTCCAGTCTCTTCCCGCACCCCCCACACCCCTTTCTCCCTGAGAATTTTCAGTCCACTCCCTTTCTAGGCCCCTGATTCTATTATATTCACCAGTTTATTCTGTTCATCAGATTTTTTATTCACTTGATTTTTAGATTCACTTGTTGATAGATATGTATTTGTAGTTCATAATTTTTATCTTTACCTTTTTCTTCTTCTTCCTCTTCTTAAAGAATACCTTTCAGCATTTCATATAATACTGGTTTGGTGGTGATGAACTCCTTTAGCTTTTTCTTATCTGTGAAGCTCTTTATCTGACCTTCAATTCTGAATGATAGCTTTGCTGGGTAGAGTAATCTTGGTGGTAGGTTCTTGCTATTCATCACTTTGAATATTTCTTGCCACTCCTGTCTGGCCTGCATAGTTTCTGTTGAGAAATCAGCTGACAATTGTATGGGTGCTCCCTTGTAGGTAATTAACTGTTTTTCTCTTGCTGCTTTTAATATTCTCTCTTTGTCTTTTGCTCTTGGCATTTTAATTATGATGTGTCTTGGTGTGGTCCTCTTTGGATTCCTCTTGTTTGGGGTTCTCTGTGCTTCCTGGACTTGTAAGTTTATTTCTTTCACCAGGTGGGGGAAGTTTTCAGTCATTATTTCTTCAAATAGGTTTTTAGTATCTTGCTCTCTCTCTTCTTCTGGCACCCCCATAATTCTGATGTTGGTATGCTTGAAGTTGTCCCAGAGGCTCCTTACACTATCTTCAAATTTTTGGATTCTTTTTTCTTTTTGCTTTACCAGTTGAGGGTTTTTTGCTTCTTTGTATTTCAAATCTTTGACTTGATTCTTGCGTTCCTCTAGTCTGCTGTTGGGTCTCTGTATAATATTTTTTATTTCAGTCAGTGTATGTTTAATTTCTAGTTGGTTCTTTTTTATATCCTTGAGGGTCTCACTAAATTTATCGGCCTTTTCTAGGAAATTCTTGAAAAACCTTATAACCATGGTTTTGAACTCTATATCCAGTTGTTTGCTTTTCTCCATTTCTTTCGTTTGTGATCTGTTTCTTTGTCTCTGCATTTTTGCTGCTTCCCTGAGTTGGTAGAGTAGCTTTGTGTGCTAGGTGTCCTATATGGCCCAGTGGCTCAGCCTCCCCAGTTACCTGAGGTGGACACTCTTGGTGCATCCCTTTGTGGACTGTGTGTACAGCCTTGTTGTAGTTAAGTCTTGATTGTTGTTGGTATCACTGGGAGGAATTGACCTCCAGGCCAATTGGCTGTGAGTATCAGCTGTGTCTACAATGGGAAAACTTCTGTGCTGGAGACAGCCTTATGAGACAAGACTTGCAAAATTGCAAAAGCCTCTGTGCTCAGCTTGGATGGGGCGGAGTCTCAGGGCTGAGCAGACAGCCTTGGCTTCCCGTCAGCCCTGCCTTATGAGGCCCCTGGGTCTCAGTGTCCCTCGGTAATCACTGCAAGTACCTCTGAGAGAAAGCCGCCCTTGAGTTTCGCCCACTGACAGTCCAGTTTCTCCCCCAATTAATCTGGATTCCCAGATTCTCACCCGGAACTGGAGTTCAGCGCAGTCAGGAGCTTCCGTCTTCCCCCCACTAGAGGAAGCCAGTGACACACTCAGCAGTCAGTCCTCTCTACGCGCACTTGCGCATGCGCCTCCAGACCTCTGCCTTTCGTGGCTCCCCTGAGTTTCCATGCGCTCCTCTCTTTTCCCGACAGTCCAGACTCTCCCCGTATGAGTCTGGGACCCCAGGGTCTCGCCTGGAACTGGGGTTCAGTGCAGTCGGAACTGGGGTTCAGTGCAGTCGGGAGCTTCCGTCTCTCTCCTGCTAGAGAAAGTTAGCCAGGCACTCAGCCGCCTGTCCTCTCCGCGCGCGTGTCTCTGTACCTCAGCCTTTTGCAGTTCCTCTGAGTCTCCATGTGCCCCTCCCTCTCTTTCCTTCTAGTTGTAGAATTTCCACTCAGCTAGCTTTCCTGTGGTTCTGGATGATGTCTGTTTTGTCTTTTAGCTGTAGTTTTGAAATTGTTGCGCAAGGCAGCAGTTTAGGTGTTCACCTATGCCGCCATCTGGTTTCTCTCGGTCTTTCTATTCTTTTCCAGTATGTGGTGTTGAATCACAGGGTGTTGTTTGTTTGTTTGTTTAGCTCTCTGGCTTTTCAGACCTCTGCAGGGTGGTGGAAAATAGCCTGTGTTCCCTGGGAAGGTGGGCACTTCCCCTGTGATCTGGTTGTTCCAGTCCCAGGGGACCAACCTCCCATGGGACTGTGGTGGGCGATGGGTCTCCAAATCAGTGAAATCCCAGTGCATTTCCCAGCAGCACGATGCCATCAGCAGTGCCGCCTTGCTGTGTGGGGGTGGGACGAGCTGCAGGAATTCAGCCACCTCCTTTATTGCTTCGCCCTCTCAGCAATGGCAACCTCAGACCTCTGAGATGCCCCACCTCCACCTGACCCTAGGATTAGTTGCAGAGTGCACCCTTCACTCAGGGAAAAAGTGTTTCTGTGGTACCAGTTCTCAGATTGCAGATAATATGTTCTGCAACCCAACATGAAGCGTGAGGGGACGCAAGCTCTTGGAGGTTAAGGGATGGTGGCAAGGCTGCACCTCTGTGATTCAATTCTGTCCAGGTCACTGGGCTCAGCTCTAGCTCGTATTGCCCACTCCTGTACTAAATCTCTTTGCTCCTCCTTTCTGAAGGGAGTTCCAGTCACAGCCGGATTCTTCCCCTCTCTGGGCTGAGCTCCACAGTGAATTTCAGGCTTCAGGGCTACATCCATGGCTCCTTTGAGATCTTCTTCCTTCTAGCCTTCTTGGTTCACTCCCACTTGCCCACCGTTAGATGTTTCAATGCACAGACCTCTCAGGCATGTTTGTGTGTTTAGCAGGCAATCATTTGTTGAGTTACAGTTGTTCAAATTGTTGAAACTTCAAGGGGTGAGTCCAAGGGGGTGTCTCATACCACCATTCCTCTGATGTCATACCCTGTACTAAGCTCACATTCAATACTGTTTAATTCATAAGCAAGCACACAGAAAACTCTGTCATCAGAATAGGCCCATTTGTCAGCATCAAATCTCTACATCATCTGTGATAGTCTTTGAGATTTATGAATTTCATTTCCAACCAAGTCAATTCTGAGCTACTGCCTTGAAGTTGTTTAAATAGTAACTTCCATTTGCACAAAATCTTAGGAATACCAATAAGGTGGCCTCTGACTTTTTGAGCTTTTGACATTCAGCCACCAGAGGCTGCTCTGAGACCTTTACTTTATACTCCTTTCACTCTGGGTCCAAATCCCTATGGGGAAACCTGTAAGGGCTGATTTGGCTTCCACTGTTTTGAATTGTCCTTGCTCAGTGCAGTTCCCTGGTGGTCTGCTGTTGGAGTAAATGATTAATTAGAGTCAAGAGGAGATGCTGAAAGAAGACAAAACTACACATTACTGTTTTCCCTTCCTTGTTATTTTTAAACTCTTAATCTTGTTCTATTTCATTTAAGTAAAAGAGAATTGGCCAGCCAAAACTGGTTTGGCTCAGTGGATAGAGCGTCAGCCTGCGGACTGAAAGGTCGCAGGTTCGATTCCGGTCAAGGGCATGTACCTTGGTTGCAGGCACATCCCCAGTAGGAGGTGTGCAAGAGGCAGCTGATCGATGTTTCTCTCTCATCGATGTTTCTAACTCTCTATTCCTCTCCCTTCCTCTCTGTAAAAAATCAATAAAATATATTTTAAAAAAAGAGAGAGAATTGGCCAAAGCTTTTCTACTGGCATTTGCTAATTTTTCATCATTTTTCCTGTTACATATTTTCAAAGGATTCTGAAGATTTTTTTAAAAGCCTTTATTCCATAATATTTACTTCCACATGGTTTCTATTCTTTCACATTTTACCAGGATTTTATAGTTACTTTCATGCTGTCCACTCTTTTACTTTTTTTTAAATCTTTGTCTTTCTCCTTTAAATCTTTCTCTTTATCTAACAAAACAAATCAAAATTTAAATGGAGTATCTGTAATTAAATAAGAAGGATTCAAAGAGGTTGCAGGGCCTGTAATGTATTTTGTATTTAATCTTGGACAATTAAACACTGATTTAGTTTCTTCATGTGAAACTGTTTTTAGTCTTTTCAGGCAAAGGCATGATCGTGGTAGTCATTGGTCAGCCATGAAAAACAACTGATTCTGTGATACTGTTAAATATGTCACGCTAAAGAGTATCCTTCTATAAGAATAAGTCACGCCCTAACCGGCTTGGCTCAGTGGATAGTGCGTCGGCCTGCGGACTGAAGGGTCCCAGGTTCGATTCTGGTCAAGGGCATGTACCTTGGTTGTGGGCACATCCTCAGTGGGGGGTGTGCAGGAGGCAGCTGATCGATGTTACTCTCTCATCGATGTTTCTAGCTCTCTGTCCCTCTCCTTTCCTCTCTGTAAAAAATCAATAAAATATATTTTAAAAAAAAGAATAAGTCACTACATAAAGATGCAAAGTTTTAGACCTATGGCAAATACCAATTACTAGTTTTGTAGCAGGCAAAGCCATCAATATGTAGATGATCTGGAGAATTTTAACACTGCAATTCTTGATTTCTAGACTTTTATGTAAAATTCCATGTATGATTGAAAAAATGTATAAAAAGCCATAATTTAAGTATGTCTTCTTAAATATGCTTCATTTTCTACAGATTATGGAAAAAATCAATTGAACTTGAAGGAAAGTAAATACCTATTTTATTAGTTTTTACTTATAGTAAAAGATAAATATTTCAAGATTTCTTTTGCTCATAAAAGAAATTCTTGAGATAACATGAAACACTCCTAATGTTTCACTCACAGGCTGGAACAATCTTTCGAAATGTCTGATATTTCACCTCCAGTGTAATCATAATGGTAGAGACCCTTACCCTAATAAATTCATGACTAATGTAGGATACAAGGTCACTTGTATTTTTAGGTAAGATAATGGCAGCCATAATATGTAAATTGGCCCACAGTTCACTAAGTGCTTTGTTAAAAGTGGAATGCCCATGAAAGGGCCAGATTCCTTCTCTGGGGTGGGTTCTGCTTTTCAACTTGCCCTAACTAAGGAGAGAACCCGAAGTCACTTGCCCATGAGCAATACCTTATTAAAGCATCAAGATTTCCTGTGGTAGATTTCTCTCCCAATGTGTCTGCCTGACAATCGAATTCCTACACATCGTATTGGAGCCTCGCCAAGAATGAACAAATACAAAAAAAAAGCCGACCCACTGCAGTAACATTAGGTCAGCTTTGTGGGTGCATGAGCGGCCTGTCTGAACAAAGATGAGGGACTCGGGCGCAGAAAATCACCACGTGGCCCTGCCCTGGAAGCCTCGCAGATGCATTGCATGACTCATTGTTAAACATGCCGAGAGCAGACACATTCCAGGCAAGTGAAGCATCTGCTAATCCAACGGCAGTTAGGTAAGTTGCGTGATGTTTGCCTTACTTGCTTTTCCTTAAGAAACTCCGCACTGCGTTTCCAACTGCTCCTGAACACCACATGTCAAATGCACTGAATAACTATAAAACGGTGAGCATTAAAGATAGGCACTTGAATGAGTATAACCCTCAGGCCAGTTATACTTCACTAAATTGCAAAGGCTTTAAAATACCAGCACTACATTTTAAAATATGTATCCATAGCAACCTCTTTGTCTGGGGCATAGTTACCTGAAAGGGTACACATCTTTTCAAAGAAACAAGGAGAAATAAAACCAGAGTAGTTAACTGTCAGTGATATTACTTGGGTTAAATTTGATGAGGGGCTTGATTCAGGAGGATATGGGGACTTTTAAAAAAATATTTTTAATTGATTTTTAGAGAGAAAGGGAGGCAGAGAAAGGAAGGCACACCTCCTACTGGAAATCAAGCCCCAAACCTGGGCATGAGCCCTGACCAGGAATCTAATCGGTGACCCTTCAGTGCACGGGCTGACGCCCAACCCACTGAGCCACACCGGCCAGGATGGAAATGGCGGCTTTTAAGAAGTCTTTGCAATTTATGTGTTCCTTCCCAGTAGAATGGGATTTCGTGTCTTCTTTATCACCAAAGTGTTTTTTTTTTTACTAATGAGACATTTATTAAAATACCATGAAATAACTTTGGGTTTCAGATATTTAAGAATAAATCACAGCCCCCCTCTTCCTGCCCACAGCATGCCTACCATTTTCTTAGAAAGCTCCTTCAATAGCGCACACAGTGGTTATTATCCTGAGGTTTTTGCTGCACGTGGATCTTTGATGGTCACTTCGGGGGTATCTGTTATCAGACAGGACATGGGATCATGTAAAAGTCCACAATCCTTGTCTTTTTTTTTTTTTAATATATTTTATTGATTTTTTTTTTTTTTTTTTACAGAGAGGAAGGGAGAGGGATAGAGAGCCAGAAACATCAATGAGAGAGAAACATCGATCAGCTGCCTCCTGCACACCTCCCACTGGGGATGTGCCTGCAACCAAGGTACATGCCCTTGACCGGAATCGAACCTGGGACCCTTCAGTCCGCAGGCCGACGCTCTATCCACTGAGCCAAACCGGTTAGGGCCACAATCCTTGTCTTGTGAGGTGACCTGATCTAAGTCATCCTGTTTCCAAGAAACTGTCTCTGATGGAAGAACCTTCCATTTGGTCAGGTTATGTGACATGGGCCGCAGGGGAAACCCAGGAGTCAGGCTTTTTTTTTTTTTTATAATATCCAGTGACTAACAGGTAAAGTACAGGGCACACAGGTTGAAAGTCACTGAACTGAAGAGCCTACAAATCTCAGCTCTTCCCTCCTCTTGGGTAAGGAGTGTCAGGAAAGAAAATCTTCTCCCCTACTCTTAGGTTTATTCACTCTTAGGTTTATTCACCGGGGCCTGTGAATGAAACTAACAAAAGCCAGATTGACAGGATAAAAGGCACATGACTTTAAAAATAGTTATGTGCACCGGGGTTCACGGAGAAGGGGTGAAACGCAGAGAAGCTGTTAGGGTTAGACTCAAGGACTTATCTGCCCTTTTCACAAAGGAAAGGCTGTCTGGGCTCCATGGGGAGACATGTAGGGAAGTGCCCAGTGATACAGGGAGCAGCTAACGAAGGTAAGGGCTCTTTCAGTAAGGTCTGTCTATGCAAGTTCACCTTAGTGCTGACACCCCATCTTCCTCTGGAAGAGTCCCTCTTCGGTCTCTGGGATGGGAGGCACTTTCTTCAAAGGGAAATTTATGCCCTGATTTGAAGCAAATAAGAGGAAGGCAGAGAACTCTTCTTGAATCTGTTGGTTCTCAGTTGCCTTCAAGTCAAAATAATCCTGATGTCAAAGTGGCATATGTCGAGGTGGCATATCCTGAGCCACTTCAGGAGTTAAACACATCAAGTTGGAAGCTTGTATTAGCTAGTGTCAGCCAGGGCTGGCTTCAGAGGCAAGTATGTGGTCACGCAATGCCCCCAGCTTAATGATTGGCTGAGTGGGTGGGGCTGCTTTCCAATAAAACTTTATGGACGGGGAAATTTCATACATTTTTCACATGATACGAAATAGAATTCTTTTGATTTTTTTTTTCAACCATTTGAAAAACGTGAAGAGTCATTCTCAGGTGTGGTCTCCAGGCGGTGGGCAGAACCTGGCCGGAGGGAGGGCCTGAGCTTGCAGACCTCTGATCTAGAAAGGTGGTTCAGAAACCAGCAGCTTCAGCCCCACCTGGGAATTTGTCAGAAATGCAACTTCCCAGGCCCCACCCCAGACCTGCTGAATCAGAAACTCCAAGGCGGGGCCCAGTCATTGTGTTTTTTTTTTTTTTTAATATATTTTATTGATATTTCACAGAGAGGAAGGGAGAGGGATAGAGAGCCAGAAACATCGATGAGAGAGAAACATCGATCAGCTGCCTCCTGCACACCTCCCACTGGGGATGTGCCCGCAACCAAGGTACATGCCCTTGACCGGAATCAAACCTGGGACCTTTCAGTCCGCAGGCCGACGCTCTATCCACTGAGCCACACCGGTTACGGCCCCAGTCATTGTGTTTTAACAAGCCCCCCAGGGGGTTCTGATGCTCACGTTTGAGAACCCGTGATCTAGACTGCCATAGTCTCCATCTGGGCTGCTCATGTTCATTCCACAGGAGAGCTTTTCAAAACGCTCCCTGCCAAGGCCCCGCCCGGATCAATTCAACCAGAGTCTCTGTGGGAGACCCAGACACCCGGATGTTTTAAATCTCTTCCAAGTGATTTCAATGGGCAGACGAGGCAACTAATGCTCACAGAGTTGAAGCATCTCGCTGGAGATACATACCAAGAAAAACTCAGTAATGACACAGTCCACTCTCAGTCCTTTGGATACACGAGCATTCAAAGGCTACATTTGGTCATGGAATGTGTTTGCCACAAGCTTCAGGGGTCGCGTTATCTTTTATTACCAGCACTGATTAATTAAAAACACATCTGGAAGCGGGCCCTAAATAAAACGAAAACGAGCTTTAGAAACTCGTTAGGCCAGACGATATGACTATAATTGGAAGAAATGACTGGGCAGAGGCTCGGGACAGTCCCATCTGTAAGCAGTTTGGGTTGAGGCGAGACCTTCAAGATTGTGGCGGAGGACAAAGCCTGGAGCTGCTTGCCAGTGTGTCTGATCACTTGTTTCCTGTTTCATATGCGGAGCCCACAGAAAAGTCGCAGCCTTAAAGGTCACTAATGAAAGTGAGAAACCAACAGTTGCATGCTTATCGTGTGTTTTATGACTCTTCGGGACTCCCAGGCCTTGGGCATTTTTTAAAGGGAGCTTTGAAATGATGACTGCTTAGCCGAAACCGGTTTGGCTCAGTGGATAGAGCGTCGGCCTGCGGACTGAAGGGTCCCGGGTTCGATTCCGGTCAAGGGCATGTACCGTGGTTGTGGGCACATCCCCAGTGGGAGGTGTGCAGGAGGCAGCTGATCGATGTTTCTCTCTCATCGATGTTTCTAACTCTCTATCTCTCTCCCTTCCTCTCTGTAAAAAATCAATAAAATATATTTAAAAAAAAAAAAGAAAGAAAGAAATGATGACTGCTTTGTTCTGATTTTCTCAGCAAAAGCTTCGGGGTATCTGTGCGTTCCATGGAAGGAAGAACACAGGCTGTTCACCCAAACTAGAGCTGGAGAAAGTGAGGCTCGCGGGGGAATTGGGTCATGTCCTGATTACAAGTGAAGTTACATAAACACATCCAAACAACCATTGGATGCTTTTTTAAAAAAAATATATTTTATTGATTTTTTACAGAGAGGAAGGGAGAGGGATAGAGAGCTAGAAACATCGATGAGAGAGAAACATCGATCAGCTGCCTCCTGCACACCCCCCACTGGGGACGTGCCCGCAACCAAGGTACATGCCCTTGACCAGAATCGAACCCGGGACCCCCTAGTCCGCAGGCCGACGCTCTATCCACTGAGCCAAACCGGTTTTGGCTATTGGATGCTTTTATTGTTTTAGTGATTACCTGATCACAGTGCAGGTTGTAATTTTTGAGTATTTACTGTGTGCTGGGTCCTCACAGTTCTGAGGTTAAGAGCATGTTTGCAGGGGCCACTCAGCCTGAATGCATAAACCACAATCTGTAGCCCTCTACTTTAGTGAGCTTAGCAAGTGTCATTGCCTCTGTGCCTCAATTTTCTCCCCTAGAAAATGGGGTAATAATATTCTCATAGGCTTAAAGGAGAATTCGATGTGCTCACAAGTGCCTGGCATCTAGTAAGCACTCAGTAAATGTTAAATGATATTTTAAAACAAATCGCTGGGTTCAAGCCACAATAACTGAGGGAGGATAAGCAGATAAGCCGTATTCACACAGTTGCTAAGTGACGAACTTGCTATTTGGATTCAGGCTGGTTTTGGAATTGGTAGTCCAAGCCACAGCGCTATACTGCATTGATTGGGATTAATAAATCAAGCATTTATGGCCAATTTTTTTTCCATGTATAGTGTAGACCTATCCCTGGACCTTCTTTTTATCTGGATGATTTTACAATGTCTGCGACAACTCCCCCCACAGGAGACCGAAGCAGGGAGGCGGCCCCCTCCTGCTGAGAGCTCCCCGTGAAGTTGTACCCATCTCAGTAAATGGTGACTCCATGTTTTCAGCTATTCCAGCAAGGAACTTGGAAATCATCCTAGCCGCCTCTCTTTATCTGACATATTCACTCTATCAGCAAATCACATGGGCCCTGCCATCGCAATATATCCAGAATCTACCTAAGTCTCCTCACCTCCACGGCCACCGCTGTCCCAGTTCAGTACCATCTCTTACCTGGTTGACCACAAAAGCCTCAGCAACTTTCCTTCTGCCCAACAGGCTGCTCTCTGTTACCGAACTAAGCGGTCCTTTGGCCTGCACATCAGAGCCCAATCAAATGCAAACAGGAGTTTGCAGCCAAGAAAGTAAAGGTTCATTTTTTTAAACATATTTTTATTGATTTCAGAGAGGAAGGGAGAGGGAGAGAGAGAGGAACATCAATGAGGAGAGAGAATCATGGATCGGCTGCCTCCTGAAGGCCCCACACTGGGGATCAAGCCCACAACCTGGACATGTGCCCTGACCAGGAATCGAACCATCACCTTCTGGTTCATAGGTTGACACTCAACCACTGAGCCACACTGGCTGGGCAAGCGTCATCTCTAAGGAAATGGTGTCACACCTGGAGTCACCGGTGAGCTTGTGCTCAAAGACCTGGCTCCCCGATGGCTCCCAGGGATGGGTTTTTTGGGGGAAAATGTTTAGTCATGGTGGCTAAAGGAGTTGGGGTCATGGCTCTACTGATTGGTGGGGGCCAGGATAGGGCGTAGTTAATCATTGTGGCAGGTCCTGATGTCAGACAAGGCATTGCTCTGTCTGGTTTCCTGAGTGTATGGTAGCCTTGGGCAAACTACGGCCTGCGGGCCGGATCCGGCTGTTCTATCCGGTTCTCTTGCTCTCCCCTCCGCTACTTTACTTTGAATTTATATTAGTTCACACAAACACTCCATCCATGCTTTTGTTCCGGCCCTCCGGTCCAGTTTAAGAACCCATTGTGGCCCTCGAGTCAAAAAGTTTGCCTACCCCTGGTGTATGGTCTGTAGGGCAGGCCAGCTTTCATGGGCCTGGGATTGAAACACAACTGAAGTCAAGATGTTGTCTTTAGTTTGAGTGAAATTCTGTTTCTCTGGTCAAAGACCTGAGGCTTTGTTCCTAAGATAGTTGGATGCTGACCAGAATCTAATGCCATAAGCGCTTAATGATTAAGGAAGAGAGTGGATGGACAGAAAGAAGAAAGGGTTGTGTTAAATACATGGAGTTCCTGCGTGGTTACATCTCCACCCAGCAGCTACAATTAACTTTATTTTTTAAAAAAATATATTTTATTGATTTTTTTACAGAGAGGAAGGGAGAGGGATAGAGAGTTAGAAACATCGATGAGAGAGAAACATCGATCAGCTGCCTCCTGCACACCCCCTACTGGGGATGTGCCCGCAACCAAGGTACATGCCCTTGACAGGAATCAAACCCGGGACCCTTGAATCTACAGGCCGACGCTCTGTAGAGCCAAACCGGTCAGGGCTACAATTACCTTTAAAAAGTCAATTGGTTGTTTTCATTTTGTGGCTTCAAAGCCTCCGAGTCTCCCCCACCTAACTCTGACGAATACCCAAAACTCTTCCAGTGATCTACTAGACCCTACATGACCTGCAAACACACACACACACACACACACACACACACACACACACATATATATTCCTGAGACCTCAGCTCCTGTCACCCTTACTCACTCATAGGCATCTTGTTCTCTGGCCCTAGAGCTTCTGCCATTACTGTTCCCTCTGCCTGGATAACTCTGCCCTACCCATTGCCATAGCTGAAAGTCTTGCTTACTCACTTCTTTAGAACTCTGCTGCAATGTCACCCTGTAAAATACCAACTTCCCTATCCCTTCCCAACACTCCCTGCCCCCTCATCATCCAACCCACTTTGTATTTGCCTGTTGATTTGTTGTCTATCTCCAGCAGAAGGTATGCTCATGGTGGAAACCCTTGGCAATGCATGGCACATAGTAAGCTCTCAATAAATACTTTTTGAATGAGTGGTTAGCCATTCCAGCGTGAGAAAGGTATACCACCACATTTTGGTTAGCATGAAGTTAAGGCATGAGAACTTCTCAGCCTCTTTTTTTTTTTTTATAGGAGACACTTGTCTTTACACTTGAGATCTTTGGATGCTCTGGAAATGATGAAAATCAATTCATAGAGATCTACAGATATCTGTATTTTGTTAATGAGATCAATGACTAAATCACTGATTCACCAATTAGCTTGGAGTAAGGAAGAAACCTCCACAGGCTGCATTTCTAACTGGAAATGAATCACAGCAATGTATTCCATTGGTAAAGCCATTCAGAAATTCTGACTGGAGAAGGGAACCCTCATTCACAATCCTCAAGAAACAGTCCTAAAATCCACATCCTTTCCTACATAGCACAACAGTGACGCCTTTTTCATGAGGATTACCCCATCAATAGGCATATGTGTGGTCCCCCCCCCCCCCGCCACCTATCGATGATCAGATGAGCACAAACCAAATTTGGAGAACCATTAAAGGTACATAAAAAGGATTAAAGCGCTTCAGTTTTCAAATGTAATGGGAAATGACTGGTTTATCTTGAAGGTGCAGTGTGAGATACTTTGGGAAGTAGATTGAGGGTGGGGGTTTCAGAACCAAATCATAACCTGAGTGATAAATCCCAGAGCCCTATATGAGGCCCAGGGGATGAGAGAGTGTTGTAGCGAGTCATGAGTGTGCTGGTTTTTGTTTTTTTTTTTTTTTTTTAATATTTTATTGATGTTTTACAGAGAGGAAGGGAGAGGGATAGAAAGCTAGAAACATCGATGAGAGAGAAACATCGATCAGCTGCCTCCTGCACACCCCCCACTGGGGATGTGCCCGCAACCAAGGTACATGCCCTTGACCGGAATCGAACCCGGGACCCTTCAGTCCGCAGGCTGACGCTCTATCCACTGAGCCAAACCGGTTTCGGCAAGTGTGCTGGGTTTTGATGCTTCTTTCCAAAAGAGAACTGCATCTGGATGAGAGTGACAGTACCACGTGCTAAAAAGAGCACGGGCATTGGAGTCAGAGAGATGGGTTACACTCCCTGATGTACTATACAAACCATGAGCTTGCTGCATCTTCAGGATGGCCTAATGCATAACTGGTCCATGAAGGATATGGGATTCCTCTCATATCTTCCCGTCACATGCAGCACAAATACCTCCTGTTGGGTTTTATTTTGTTAAATAGCACATCTCTCTAGTACAGGTTTCCACTTCTTTAACTTAAGCTTGAACTAAGACCTCTTAGAGCAGGGGTGGGCAAACTTTTTGACTCGAGGGCCACAAAGGGTTCTTAAACTGGACCGGAGGGCCGGAACAAAAGCATGGATGGAGTGTTTGTGTGAACTAATATAAATTCAAAGTAAAGGAGCGGAGGGGAGAGCCAGAGAACCGGATAGAACAGCCGGATCCGGCCCGCGGGCCGTAGTTTGCCCACGGCTGTTTAGAGTGTGGTGCATCATCTGGTTTTGAATTTCTTTAATTGGGTTAGATTACTTTGTCCAGTTGAAGATAAGTACCACCAATTGGTTGGTTTCTAAAGATGACCATAACAGCCGAAACCGGTTTGGCTCAGTGGATAGAGCGTCGGCCTGCGGACTGGAGGGTCCCGGGTTCGATTCCGGTCGGGGGCACGTGCCTTGGTTGCGGGCACATCCCCAGTGGGGAGTGTGCAGGAGGCAGCTGATCGATGTTTCTCTCTCATCGATGTTTCTGGCTCTCTATCCCTCTCCCTTCCTCTCTGTAAAAAATCAATAAAATATATTTAAAAAATAAATAAATAAATAAATAAATAAAGATGACCATAACAAAATTATATTTTCCCCAAGTGGATACAGTTTAGGAGAAATATTAGTAGGGCTTTTTGATACAACATAGACAAGGCTATGAAAAGAGTACAGTTATATTGTTCATTGTATGGTGTTATTTAAATCACTCATTAAAATAATTTTAAACAGCAGAACTACTTATTAAATAAGCTACAGAGGAAATACAAGCCCTTTCTTTTGTAAATTAATAAATTAAAGGAGAAATCAAATGAAGCCTCATTTGAATGCAGTTTCTCAGACACGTAGAGCTCTTTAACAAACATGGAAGAAGCGAAGGCACTGGAATTAAATGTTTGCATTTTTTTCTTTGCCAGGACTCATTATATTTATCTTGCATCTTGCACCAGGAGAATAGTACAGGAAAGCCTAGCTCAGTATGTGTGAATTTCCAAAGTGGATCCCAGCAGAGGAAAAGCTCACGATGAGCCATCTAGTTATACGGAAATAAAGGCAAATATTATTTCCTTGGCTATTAAGAAAGTATAAAACACCCTGACTTGTGTCTAGTAAAGGAAAGAGACATATAAACCTTAATTCTGAGATACTTTTTATCTTTACCAACATCTTATATCCAAGTATGGATATTATGCATGAAGTGGGAGAGCGTTTTTACCCATCAGAAAAGAAACAGCCATTTCAGCAATCTTTCTGTATGTTTGAGAAGGACCAATCTAAAGGATGAAGCATTATCATTTTACAGCAAGGAGTGCAAATCCCATTCAAAGCTTTTTTTGATTAAAATTTCTGTTCACCTTCTGTCCATGTGATTATAAGTGAACCAATCTGACTTGCTTATTTCTAACATATAAAAACTGATATCAGATTTCACAAAATTTAAGATTTTAATCTCTAAGATGAATTTAAAAGTCAGCTTTGGGCATTAAAATATTAAATGTTTGAGAGACTAATCCTTTCATATATAAGAAGAGTAAGAAAGATAAAAGAATAAGGATAAGAAGTAAAATGGTAATAATATGAAGAACAGTAACCAGCTAGTCCTAACTATACTGAAACCCATGCACACAAAAGAATTTAAATCAAGAATAATGCCAATTAAGAATAAGAAGAAAATGGAGTCTTTGATTAGTCTAAAGAATTATTAAGGCATCTAGATTGTAGAGTTTTTGGATTAGGACTGTCTAATAACTATTTCTCACTACACATGGCAAATCAGTCATAAACTGAACAAATTAAATCTGTGATGGGGAAGAGGAAATGCCAATCACATCATTTGTTCATGACATAGTGACATTGCACTTGGGGTTTAGAATGGGCCATCAGGCATGTAACTTCTCTAAGGTCAACTGTGACTCTTTGGTCAACTGTGAGGCAGGTAATCATAAAATACTGCAAGTTTACAGGAAGTGGGTTTAAGGATGAGAAGTTGATTTCATAACCAGTGCATATATTTTATTTTAAATAAATTTAAATTGCATTGTTTTTTAACTGTATTTTACTTTTCAATTACACTAGCCATTCAACATTATTATTATTATTATTTTGTTTCACATGTACAACACAGTGGTTAAACAGCTATATAATTTAGGAAACGATTCTCCCCTATAATTCTAATACCCACTTGGCACCATACCTAGTTATTACACTATAATTGACTATATTTGTTATGCTGTACTTTACATCCCAGTGACTATTTTATAACTACCAATTTGTACTTCTTAATCCCTTCACCTTTATCAGCCCCCAAGACCCCTTCAAACTAGCAACCCCATTTTTCTCTGTATCTATGATTTTCTTTCTGTTTTGTTTGTTCATTTGTTTTATTCTTTAGATTCCACAGATAAGTGAAATCATATGGTATCTGACTTATTTCACTTAGCATAATATCCTCTAAGTCCACCATGTTGTTGAAAATGGTAAAATTTCATTTTTAATGGCTGAGTAATATTCCATCACACACACACACACACACACACACACACACATATATATATATATATAAAACCACTTTTGTCCACTTGTTTATTGATGGATACTTGGGTTGCTTCCACATCTTAGCTATCCTATCTAATAAAAGGGTAATATGCAAATTAACCATCACTCCATCACAAAGATAGTGGTGCCTATAGCCACAAGATGCCGGCGCCCAGTCCTCTCAGCCCTGCCGGAGTCCCCCAGTCCCGCGGGGGCGGCCGCTGAGAGTGGGCAGCATGAGCAGCCTGGCGGAATGCTTGCTTCTTTGCTGCGGTGACGAGGCAAACGTTCCGCGCCCGGCCGTGGATGGGCCTCTGGGCAGCGGGTGCGGAGCGGCCAGGCCCTGCAGAGAGCTACTGGTGCACAGATTCGTGCACAGGGCTACTTGTTGTAAATAATGCTGCATATATCTTTTTGAATTAGTGTTTTGGATTTCTTCTGATAAATACCCATAGCTGTAATTGCTGGGTCATAAAATAGGTCTATTTTTAATTTTTTGAGAAACCTCTATGCTATTTTCCATAATGGCTGCGTCATTTTGTAATCCTACCAACAGTGCACCAGGGTTCCCTTTTCTCCACATCTTCACCAACACTTGTTTGTTAATTTATTGATGATAGCAATTCTGACAGGTGTGAGGTGATGTCTCATTGTAATTTTGGTTTGTATATCTCTAATGAATAGTGACATTGAACATCTTTTCGTGTGTCTATTGGCCATCTGTATTTCACCTTTGGAGAATTGTCTATTCAGGTCTTCTGGCCATTTTTTAATATGATTGTTTGGGGTTTGTTTGTTTTTTAGGGTTGAGTAGTATGGGTACTTATAAATTTTATCTTCTTTCATTCAGTAGGTTATCTTTTCATTTTTGTTGATGATTTCCTTTGCTGTGCAAAATTTTTAGTTTGATGTAATCCCATTCTTTTATTTATTTTTTGTTTGTTTCTCTTGCCTGAGGAAATATGTCAGGAAAAAAATATTATTAAGAGTGATGTCACGCCCTAGACAGTTTGGCTCAGTGGATAGAGCATCAGCCTTCAGACTGAAGGGTCCTGGATTTGATTCCAGTCAAGGGCACATGCCCAGGTTGTGGGCTCGATCCCCAATATGAGGTGTGCAGGAGGCAGCCAATTGATTATACGCTCTCATCATTGATGTTTCTCTCTCTCTCTCTCCCTTCCTGTCTGAAATCAATACAAATAAAAAAATTATAAAAGAGTGATGTCAGAGTTACTGCTTATGTTTTTTTTTCTTGGAGTTTTATGGTTTCAAGTCTTACATTTAAGTCTTGAATTCATTTTCAGTTTTTTCTTATATACTAGTGGCCCAGAGCACAAAATTCGTGCACATTAAAAGGGGATTAATTAGAGGAAATAATTTAATATTGCTATTTGCCCTTTCTCTATAATAGAAGTGTCAGACATGAAAGAAAATTAGTAAAATGTATATGAAAATCTTCCTCCTGTCAGAGTCTGGGGCGCACCACAGGACCCAGAGTCAAGTTTCCGCCCACCCACATGCACCTCAAAATCAAGTGAGACCCAGACCCAGCTGTCCCTCCCCCATTGGGCTAGATCCAGACCCGGCCAGTCCCACCCTTGTCAAGCGCTGCCAGGCAGGGGGCATAGCCTCAGGTCCCCTGGCCCGGCACCAGGACAGGGGGCATGGCCTGAGGTCCAGGGGCGGGGGGTGTGCCTTGAGGTCCCCCGTCAAGCCCCACTGGGTGGAGGGCATGGCCTGAGGTCCTCCATCAAGCCCTGCCAGGTGGGGGGGGGGCACAGCCTCAGGTCCCCTGGCCTAGTGCTGGGGTAGGGGGTGCAGCCTGAGGTCCCCCATCAAGCCCCGCTGGGCGGGGGATGCGGTCTGAGGTCCCCCTACCTGGCACTGGGGCAGGGGAATCAGCCTGAGGTCCCCTAGCTCAGCACCAGGATGGGAAGCACACCTTGAGGTCCCCTGTAAAGCCCCGCTGGGCGGGGGGCATGGCCTCAGGTCCCCTGGCCTGGTGCTGGGGCAGGGGGTGCAGCCTGAGGTCCTCTGTCAAGCCCTGCCAGGTGGGGGATGCAGCCTGAAGTCCCCTGTCAAGCCCCACGGGGGCTGGGGGGGAGGGCGTAGCCTCAAGTCCCTGCTGATTGCTTGTTAAGGCTCCTTATGGGAACTTGGCCTCAGCTGTGGGTGCAGCCATCTTTGTGACGGAGTGATGGTCAATTAGCATATTCCCTCTTTATTAGCTAGGATTGTAAGAAGGTGGTGTAGTTTCATTTTTTTTGCATGTATCTGTTCAACTTTCCCAACACCATTTATTGAATAGACTGTTTTCACTCCATTTTATGTTCTTGCCTCCTTTGTCATATATTAATTGACCATATAGGCGTAGGTTTATTTCTATTCCGTTCATTGATCTACATGCCTTTTTATGCCAGTACCAGGATGTTCTGATTACTATAAGGCTATAGTAATATAGCTTGATATAGCTTGATATCAGGTAGCATGATCACTCCAACTTTGTTCTTCTTTCTCAAGATTGCTGTGGCTCTTCAGGTTCTTTTGTTGTTCCTTAGACAAATGTTAGGATTATTTCTTCCAGTTCAGTGAAAAATGCCATTGGGATTTTGGTAGGGATTTCATTGAATCTTTAGATTACTTTGGGTAGTATGGACATTTTAATGATGTTAATTTTTCCTATCCGTGAGTACAGTTTATGCTTCCATTTATTTGTTTCTTCAATTTCTTTCTTCAGTGAATTTTCTAAGTACAGGTCTTTTACCTCCTTGGTTAAGTTTAAACCCTAGGTATTTTTTTTTTATACAACTGTAAATGGAATTGTTTTCTTAATGTGTCTGACAGTTCATTGTTGCTATATAAAAATGTAACCAATTTTTGAATATTAAATTTGAATCCTAATTTACTGAATTAATTGATCACTTCTAGTATTTTTGGTGGAATCTTTAGGGTTCTTTATATATAGTATCTGCAAATAATGACAGTTTTACTTCTTCCTTTCCAATTTGGATATCTTTTATTTCTTTTTTTGTATGATTGCTGTGGCTAGGACTTCCAATTCTATGTTGAATAAGAGTGGTGAAAGTAGACAAGGACCCTGTCTTGTTCCTGATCTTAAGGAAAACGCTTTTAGCTTTTTCCTGTTTAGTATGATGTTTGCTGTGAGTTTGTCATATAGAGAGCTTTCATTATGTTCAGGTATGCTTCCTTTATTCCCACTTTGCTGAGAGTTTTTATCATAAATGGGTGCTGGCTTTTGCCAAATGCTTTTCCTGCATCTATTAATATGATCATATTATTTTTATCCTTCATTTTGTTTATGTGGTGTATCACACTAATTGATTTGTGGGTCTCAGGAATAAATCCCATATGATCATTTTATATGATCTTTTTAATATATTGCTGAATTCAGTTTGCTAATATTTTGTTGAGGACTTTTGCATCTATGTTCATCAGGGATGTTGTCCTACAATTTTCTTTTCTTTTTTTTTGTAGTTTTTTTTTTTTTTTTTTTGTCTGGTTTTGGAATTGGGATAATTCATGTGGCCTCTTGTAAAATGAGTTTGGGAGCCACCCTTCCTCGTGAATGTTTTGGAATAGTTTAAGAAGGATAGTTGTTAATTTTCTTTAAATGTTTGATGAAATTCACCTGTGAAGCCATTTGGTTCAGGACTTTTGTTTGTTGGGAGTTTTTGATTATTGATTTGATTTCATTGGTAGTAATGGGTCCGTTCAGATTTTCTGTTTCTTCTTGATTCAGTCTTGGAAGATTTATGTTTCTAGGAATTTACCCATTTCTTCCAGATTGTCCAATTTGTTGACATATAGTTTTTTGTAATATTTTCTCCTAATCCTTAGTATTTTTGTGGTCTCCATTGTCACTTCTCTTTCATTTCTGATTTCATGTATTTGGGTCTTCTCTCTTTGTTTCTTGATGAGACTGGCTAAAGGTTCATCGATCTTGTTTATCTTTTCAAAGAACCAGCTCTTGGTTTCATTGATATTTTATATTGTTTTTTTAGATTCTATTGTTTATTTCCACTTTGATCTTTATTCTTTCCTTCCTTCTACTCACTTTGGGCTTTGATTGTTGTTCTTTTTCTAATTCCTTTAGGTGTAAGATTAGATTGGTTGGTTTTTGTTTGTTGTTTTTTTTTGAGATTTTTCTCATTTCTTGAGATAGGCCTGTATTGCTATGAATTCCCTCCTCTGACTGCTTTTGCCTGGTTCCTATGATCATCCTGCATATGATCAAAAAGAACTTCCCTCTTTTACGCTATCTTCCTCATCGTCACCCCACATCCTTCCAATATAATTTTATCAGTTAGGAATTGTGTTCATCTAGTAACACAAATTTCAAAACATTGGCTCAAACAAATTAGCAGTTTATTTTTCTCATAGAACGTAGATTTTAGGGCTCATTCAGAAGCTCTATAGTGTCATCAGGAATCTAGAGTCCTTCTTTCTTTTCTGTTGTCCAGCTTTGCCACTTATTCTATCTTTCTAATGGTTACAGAATGGCCCCAGTCTGTCAGGCATTGCAACCATATTCCTGGTGTGAAATCCAGGAAGGGCAAAGGACAAACCATGTTGTGTCTTTTTTAGGAGTTTTCCCAGGAGCCCTACACACAGCTTCTATTAAAATTCCATGTGCCACCCTAACTGGTTTGGCTCAGTGGATGGAGCATTGGCTTGCAGACTGAAGGGTCCCAGGTTTGATTCCGGTCAAGGGCATGTACCTTGGTTGCAGGCTCATCCCTAGTGGGGGGTGTGCAGGAGGCAGCTGATTGATGTTTCTAACTCTCTATTCCTCTCCCTTTCTCTCTGTAAAAAATCAATAAAATATATTTTTAAAAAATAAATAAAATAAAATTCCATGTGCTATAATATATTCACATGAACACCCATAATTGCAAGGGAGTCTGGCAAATGTTCTTGAGCTGGGCATATATCTGTTCCAAAATAAATTAAAGTTCTAATAAAAAGAAATAAGGGGAAGATGAATTTATTTTATTTTTTAAGATATATTTTATTGATTTTTTTTTTTTTTTTACAGAGAGGAAGGGAGAGGGATAGAGAGTTAGAAACATCGATGATCGATCAGCTGGTATATACCCTTGACTGGAATTGAACCTGGGACCCTTCAGTCCGCAGGCCAACACTTTATCCACTGAGCCAAACGGGTTAGGGCGGAAGATGAATTTAGATTGGCTACCTGCAGTCTCTGTCACAATATCTATACCAGAGATCACTGCCAATTTAAAGACTGTGCTTCCATTTTTGTGCATCCTTTTGTTTTTCCTGGAGTTAATAATAGCCTCACCTTTTGCTTACGTTTATGTATATCTGTTCATCCTCAAACGTATTCTATCAATATCATTTCCCCCTCTGGAGACCTGCCTCCAGGACTCCTCCATTTTCTACTACAGTTTAGGCCAGGGCCTTTCTTGGACTTCCTTTGCTTCTCTTATGTTGGTTTCTCTATTTTCTGAGCCCCATTGACTTATGCTTTTTCATTTAATTTCCTCCTTTTGCTAAAATACATCTTTGAGTGTATTCCAAAGAAAGAGTACATGGGATTAAAGAACTCTTTGTATAAAAACAATCGCATCCTACTTTGACATTTGATGCATAGTAGAACTTAGTATAGAATTGTTAGTAAAATTTTTTTAATCTCAGTTTTTATAGCTCCTACCTTCCCGTGTTGTAGTTAAGAATCACATAATAGCCCTAACCGGTTTGGCTCAGTGGATAGAGCGTCGGCTTATGGACTGAAAGGTCCCAGGTTCGATTCTGGTCAAGGGCATGTACCTTGGTTGCGGGCACATCCCCAGTAGGAGGTGTGCAGGAGGCAGCTGATCGATGTTTCTCTCTCATCGATGTTTCTAACTCTCTATCCCTCTCCCTTCCTCTCTGTAAAAAAAGCAATAAAATATATTTTAAAAAAAGAATCACATAATAAAAAAATTCATTATTTATAAAGAAGAGAGCCTTATACTAACAGGTTTTTAAATGATCATTATTATTAATTTTGACAATTCAGTAAACATTTATTGAATAACTGTACTTGAATACTCTGTACTTGCTTGGTTCAACTTTAGTACCCAGTTATTCCATCAAACTTTGAGTGTTACTGTGAAGGCATCTTGTACATGTGGTTAACATGTATAATCAGTGACTTTAAGTAAAGGAGTTTTTCTTTTATAATGTGGGCGGACCTCATCCAATCAGTTGAAGGCCTCAAGAGTAAAACTGAGGTCTCCCCGAGGAAGGAGAAATTTTGCCTCAAAACTATATGATGAGCTCCTGCCAGCCTGCCCTATGGATGTCAAACTTAGTCCTCACATAAGCGAAGTCCTTCTGTGTTTTTTTCTCTGGAGAGTCCTGACTGATACAGATCTCAGTGACCTCAGAATCTAGGAAACGGGTTAATCAGACAAGTGAAAAATAAATTATTGTAATTATTTTCCTCTTACAAATTTAAGCACAAAGTTAAGGTAAAAAAAAGTATATGATTCAGAAATTGAAGAATCAATCTTGGGAAGTAGGATGTTGTGTTGACATGAAGCAGAAAGTTCAGTTGGGAGTGTAGAGAATATTTGACAGTGGGAGAAGTATACTAAAACCATTGCTAAGGCATACATAAACCTTTACCAGATTCAGAGGGACATAATGAAGGATCAGCCATATTTAATTGATAAACAAAAACTAGAAAATGTCAAAATATCTCGCCTCTAAAAGCATAGAATTATTTAATAGTAAGTTATCATTAAAATTTAAAATGACGTGACTTGTTTTAATTTCTCAATTTTCAAGTGAGAATCCACTTCCAGCTTCAGATCGAAGCTGTGTTCTCATATGGTGGAAGGGGCAAGAGAGCTCTCTGGGTCTCTTTTATAAGGGCACTAATCCCGATCATGAGGGCTCTATCCTCATGAACTCATCACCTCCCAAAGACACTATCTTCTAATACCATCCTATTGAGGGTTAGCATTTTAATATATGAATTTTGGTGGGGTGGGGGGGGGTACAAACATTCAGTCCATAATTTGCCCAACTGTCCACTGAAAAATCTTAGGCTTAGAGCTGTCAATTGGTTTATCTGCGGTAGGTCCATCAGCTAGTTTACTGGCCACATCAACACTGAAAGTGGACTCCAAATTCTATTTGCCATCCCTGCCTCTGGTATGCCACATTGCTTTCATTAACCAACTGAAAAAAATGAACTTAATGAGTACTTACACTCAGGGAGTAGAAATGTGTTTCTTTTTTGTGACATCCTATAAAAATTATATGTGGGATTTTCTTTCTTTTCTAAGCAGGGACTTGCTTTTGTTGTCAACTTAAATTACCTTCACTAATCACCTCAAATACAATATTCCTCAACTTTTCCTCTGCCACCATAAGTATAAACAACTGGGTTTCTGGAACCTCTTAAGGGGAATCAACATACCCTTTTTCATAGCCCCCAAAGGACCGTCCACTTGCAGCAGGCACCCTGTTCAGGTGGCTGAGTAGGCAACTTCAATGATTGTGATGACGTGTCCTGACACATATTTCAATAAACTCTATGAAGAATCGGATACCATTTCTATCTTTATGTAAACACTACTTCCAGATGTGCTGAACTACTAGAACACTGAGACGGGACACAGGTACTGCCAGTTGTCCCCTAAGGTGTCCATCCGTGTTCAGGAGAGCCTGGCCAGGACCATCTGCCCAGAGACCTATGTTGTATTGGTTGTGGAGGTCTGTTCATAACCAAACTTGGACATAACCGCACAGGTTTATCATCGAGGCTGTTTTTTTATAGCTGAGCTGTCAAGACTACAATGTCCCTTCAGCTCACATTTGCAAATGCTGTTAATCACAGACTGGGAAACAGAAATCCCTTCCTTTGGTGAATTTGTTTACTCTGCTTCCAACAAATGGATCTAATCCTAATTTAATGGACACCCCCCCCCCAGGACCATTTATTTAATTTGAAATATTTCAAAACTATATTTATTTGTAAATGAAAAGAACTTCATTTATTTACACTGTTTATTTTTCTTAGGCGTTTACTGCGTAATTTCTGGATGCAGCTTATTTTACAATAAAAATCCCAAACACTAAGTTTGATTCCTGGTGCAGCAACTTATAATAATAAAACCTTGGTTTATCTACTTGGCCTAAGTGATCCAGTCTTTTCACGTTAGCCTGGCAGTTGTGATGTCCACTTTGTGGTATTTTGGTGGAGATTCAAAGGTGCACATTTGTGAAGTGCCTGGCGAAAGGCTTGGCTCATAGTAGGTACTCATAAGTGGTGTTTTCTAGGGACATCACCATAGCATTTTTTCCTTATGTACTATGAGAAGACTAGAGGCCCGGTGCACAAAATTCGTGCATGGGGGAGGGGGCTGTCCCTCAGCCCAGCCTGCACCCTCTCCAATCTGGGACCCCTCGAGGGATGTCCGACTGCCCTCTCACAATCCAGGACTGCTGGCTCCCAACTGCTCGCCTGCCTGCCTTCCTGATTGTCCCTAACTGCTTCTGCCTGCCAGCCTGATCACCCCCTAACCACTCTCCTGCCAGCCTGTTTGCCCCTAACTTCCCTCCCCTGCAGGCCTGGTCACCCCTAACTGCCCTCCCCTGCAGGCCTGGTCACCCCTAACTGCCCTCCCTTGCAGGCCTGGTCCCTCCCAACTGCCCTCCCCTGCTGGCCTGATAGCCCACAATTGCCCTCCCTTGCAGGCCTGGTCCCTCCCAACGGCCCTCCCTTGCTGGCCATCTTGTGGTGGCCATCTTGTGTGTTGGAGTGATGGTCAATCTGCATATTACTCTCTTATTAGATAGGATAGAGGCCTGGTGCACTGGTGGGGGCCAGCTGGTTTGCCCTGAAGGGTGTCTCAGATCAGGGTGGGGGTTCCCTTGGGGTGTGAGGCCACCTGGGCGAGGGGCCTGTGGTGGTTTGCAGGCTGGCCACGCCCCCCGGTGACCCAAGTGGAGGCCCTGGTATCTGGGGTTTATTTACCTTCTACAATTGAAACTTTGTAGCCTGGAGTGGAGCCAAGCCTTCTGCTTGCTCCGTGAAGGCAGCCATTTTTTTTTTATTTATGTATCTTCTATAATTGAAACTTTGTAGCCTTAAGCAGAGGCCTGGGCTGGCCAGGGTGTGTGGAAAGCTTGGCTTCCTCCATCACCGGGGGCAACCCTAGCCTCCTGCTCTTTCCAGCTCCGTGGCTGCTGCCATTTCTGTTTGGGTTTATGTATCTTCTATCATTGAAACTTTGTAGCCTTGAGTGGAGGCCTAGGCCGGCAAGGGCAGGCAGACAGCTTGGCTTCCTCCATTGCCGGGGAAACCCAAGCCTCCCTCCTGCTCTCTGTGGCCAAGGCCATCTTGGTTGGATTTATTTGCATATTCGCTCCTGATTGGCTTGTGGGCGTGGCTTGTGGGCATGGCTTGTGGGTGTAGTGGAGTGATGGTTAATTTGCATATTACTCTTTTATTAGATAGGATGGTAGAATAACCATCATCAGTCACTACCTCTTCCCAGAGGAAGTGCCCTTTCATATGCCCACCGAGGATTATCATATATATTCCTCCTAGAGATCTTGTAATCGATAGCTGATAAGATGTATAATATGTAGACACAAAAGTGTGCGATGCCTTCAGATTAAAAACATGGCAAATATACTGTCTCACAATTATGTCCATGAAACTGAGGTCCTGTTTTAGAAGGCTGGTCCCTTCTCTTTTACTCTCACCTGGATGTGGCTCAGATGTGGGAGCGTGAGGATGCCAGACGGCATTATGCCTATTGATCTCGTAAGTACAGAAGAGACGTGCCAGATGATGGTGAGAAGTTAACCTTAGTCGTCTGATTTTCCAACAGATCCTTTCCCCTCTTTAAACGGAGCAGGCGGCGGTCTGATTGGTCTCCATGTCTCAGGGAAGCTGCACTTTGCATCTCGTTTTCTTTTCCCACGTGGGTGTTGAGCACCTTCTGCACAGGAGGTCCAGTGCCAGTGGCTGCGGATACTAAGATGAAGGGGACACCATTCCCTTGGGAGTTTCCCAGAGTGGCAGGAGAGACAGAGGCCAGGATATTTGAGGACAGGGCAGTATGGCAGTGAAACAGCAGAGGTGGACCATGGTTTGCTCCAGCGGGTGCTCGCCATCTCCTGACTCAGCACCACCCTTTCCAACCCCGTGTTCAGTGTCCTCACTGCGGGGAAAGGGGGCCATGTACACCATGGATATCGGCAAAAGCTACACATTTTGGCTTTCTCTTTTCCTTGAGAACTGGTTGTTAAACATTTACCAGCACGCCACTGGGTGCCTACAAACTGCTTTATGGCACAGAGGAGGAAGAGATTAATTTGTCCTGGGGCATTGGAGGAAACCCGCAAGAGTGGTGACATTTGACCTTGTGGTATGGTGGGGATGGGCCAAATGAGAAGAAAAATGGGGGAAACTTTGAAAGGGCACAGTAATTGCAGGTGGCAATCCCAGCTCATATTTACCTTTGAGGTGATGACAGCGGAAGGCGAATGCAGTGTTGAGAAGCTTCTATTGGTAAGGCAATAAAGAGAGGTGCCTTGGGATTAAACTCCAGCGCAGCACAACCCCAACCACACACAATGATCTGACCCTGAATGTCCATAGCGCTGAGGTGGAGAAACCCTGGCCGAGGTCAGAGTGAAGGGTTCCGAAGCAAGTTCCAGAAGAGGACGAAGTCAGCTTGGGACAGGTGGGGGCGGGGAGGAGGTGCCGGACCTCCAGGCCCAGATAGTGGCCTGCCAGGTTGTCACAGACCTGGTCAGAGTTCCCATCCATTGAACCCATGCAGATGACACTCTTGAAGCTGCCAATTCCTTATTTGCTAAGTTGTTTTTTTTTCTCTCTGATACCCCACATTTTGCAATATTGATTGAGTTATTCTCACAAAATGTTGGCCACTTCTTCGGCGGCAGACATGCCGCAAGTAGTCTGCTCGGCCCGCACTTTTTCGAAATCCGAACGTCAGATTTGCAAATCGTATCGGCTAAGAGTTGAATAAAGTTGTTGTTTATATGGCGTTAAGAAAGCAAACTTGGGAAATTCTTTTGAAGTCTGGGCTTAAGTGTCTAAGCAGCCAGGGAGTTAGCTTTCCTCCTGTCCTCGCTGAGGCTGTGTTCGGTTCTCCAGATCAACCCTGCAGGCAAGGTGGTACTTGTTGTTAACCAAACGTCAGTGTTTGTTTTACTAATAACAATTTCGTTACCTAAAATTATGCCTCGGGTCCTCAATAGAAAAAGATGCCTGTTCATCTGCTGCGTTTCAGCAGGTTGCCGTGCACGTTGCGCTAAGCTATTTCCCAGATGCATACACAGCCCGTCGCCCTGGAAACGAGGCAGGTGACACCCTCCTCCCCCGATTGCTTAGTTCAGCTCAGGTGTCCTGCCTACCAATTTGGCTTCCTCCCCAGTGGCTGCAAAGGCAGGACCTCAGGTGTTGCACGTTCCTGTCTGAACCAATCCTGCCCGTTCCGAATGCTTTGTGTTTTTAGGGAGCTCTTAAAGGCAAGGCCTTAAGGCCCTGCGCTGGTTCCGCTTTGAGAGAAGCATAGATCTCATCTTCTGCGTGTGGAGCTTTGGGCCGTGTTTCCAGCTGCTTCCAGTCATTTAAATCCTGCCAGCGCTCTGATCCCGGCGGAGGCGGCCTCTCCGGCTCCCAGGCCCCGCCCCTCCCTCCCGATTGGCCAGGCTCCTCGGGGGCCCAGGCCACCCGCCTACGACGTCTCCGAGACCTGATTTGAAATAAGAGCCAGGCGGTCCTCGCTTCCCCGCTCCCGACTTTTCATAGGCTGGGGGAGAGAAGCTTGAGAAACTTGACATTGCCTCGGGCCCCAGTGCATGTAGCAACAGATCAAAGGAAAAGCGGAAGAAAACGTGCTCTTTGCTGCCCGTGGAGCTCCCCGAGTTGCTTTTGTCTTGCGGGCTGCTGCTGGCCTTGGCGTTTCCCCTCGGAGGACCGCAGCGTGGGCTGCGAGGCAGCTCGCTCCCTGCCGGATGGGTCATGGAATTCTAAACATGAGGCAGGTAGGCTCCAAGGCGGCTGGAGAGGGAGGGCGCAGCTTGGGGTCCCCGGGATGGTCCTCCGCAGCGCCGGCTGCGTTAGCAGATGCCTGGCCGCGGAGGTCCGCTTGGCGGAAAGACCGGGCTGCGATCGAAGGGAACCGACGAGGCAGATTTTCTGAGATGCGCCCCCTCCCATCCCTCCCGTTTCCCCCCCTCCCCCTCGCCTCGCGAACCCTTCCTACTTTTTCCTTTACTGGTGATTGGTGATGTCAGGCAGTCATTGTAAAGGGCTTAAAAGCGGTTTGCGGAATATGTAAATCAACTCCAGTTTGCAGTCCCTGGAGTGTATTGTGCCAGGATCTATCCCGAGCTTTGAGCCTCAATCCTGTGCTGTGGGTTAGAATAAAGACAGCTGAATATCCTGAAAAAGAATTACACGGGGCCCCTTATCTCATTTTGGCGCCCCGTTCTCAGCACTTTCTGGTTTCATGGCCGAGAAAGGGGCACCGACCGTCCTTCCAGAAAAACGCAGATTTGTTTCTCTGTCCCAGCAGTTTTGAAACCCCGCTGGGTCTGGACATGAGAAGACACCCCGGAAAGCAGTGAACTGAGAAAGGGCCCAGGGGTTGCTTCCGTGAGTCTTTGAGGAGAATTCCAACCCAGCAGCTCCGGGGCATGCGGATAAAATTCCTTATCAGCCCAGGGCGGAGGCTTACAGCGTTGCCATTAAGGAAGAGAAAAAAAGTGGGTGCAGGAAGCTAGGAGAAGGGTGTCACTTACAACCCAGTCACAGTTATGGGAGAATCTTATGTCAATATTTAAATACCAAGATCTGTACGCATAAGGCAAAGACAGGACTGGGAGAACGTGCCAGGAGGCTGGCGAGGGCTGAGAATTGCAGGAGGAGTGGTTGCTTTGCCAGCTCGGAAGAAATCTGGAAGAAAAGTTCGCATCTTCACTTTTTCTTCTGAGCCATGTTGAGTACCGCCACCCTGAGAACTTTGGGGGAAGTGATTTGCATAGGAAGCAAACTGTCCATTTAGGGGCCTGGGGTGAGGGGTTCAGAACTTTCTGTCCCTTTCCTGTAGCCAGGGGGCCGGGGGGTGAAGCAGAGCCCCCAGCAAAAGGTCAGGCGCAAAGACCCGCCTGCCCTCATGCCCCCTGGCTTGCCTGGTAAATTTCAATGAGCGCAGAAAAGCACATTTCGCCAAGCAAGTGCTGTGTGTTTGCAATGAATTGCCCTTGCGTTGCTGGCGACAAGGGCCCAGGCTCAGTTTCTTTAAGTTCTGCAAACTCCCGGCCCTGCCCCACTCTTTTTATGTCCAGCCATCAGATGGGATGGGGGAAAGGAGCGAGAGGTCTCACTGGAAAGGATTTAAAAGGAAAATGAGGGACGTAAAACATTTGTGACCAAGTTCCTTGGCTGGAACAAAGGAGTCATTTGATCCTGTCTGGAGCCACCTGTCCTCCCCTCGCTGGTGTCTGAGCTCAGTTTTCTGAATCCCTGTTCCCACACAGTTCCTCTGGAGCGGTGGCACTTCCCGTGCCTGGGGCCGGAGGCATGCTGTCCGGAGCTTGGCATGGTTTTCACCAAGCCTGGCGCACTGTGGCATTCACGTGAGATTGGAATTCAGCCCAGGGTCCACATGTAGTAACTCCTCGGCTATTGAATGAATGGACTGCTTTTTGTCCTACAACGCTGGATGTCTCATCAATGTTTGGTCTCTTTCGTACTTGGAAAGAGGGTGGGATGGAGCGGGATGCAGGGGAAGAAGAAGGAAGAGAGGGGGAGAGTCATCACTCAGCCAAAGAATCAGGCAGTCAGCGCGTAAGGAATCTTCACACATTGTTCCAAAACAGCTAGAGCAAGAATGCGGAGGGGAGGGAGATGGCGGGTTATTGGCGTGGACGCATCCTAACTGTCTCGGAGCTTCTCCGGGGGGGGGCGGGGGGAGGAAACTGACTGTTGCATCCAGGAAGGGTGAAGCATACCTACCAGCCAGTTTCTCATCTCAGCCCTGCAGCCCCCCGGACTCGCAGGGTTAACTCTCAAACAGGTCCGGGTGTCATCAGCTGGGCAATGAAATCCAATCTCTTCGCCGCCGAGGAGTGATCCGTCCCCAGGGCTGCACAAATGCCGAACAATGGGGTGGCGGCCCGGAGACCCCCGCCACGGCTCACCACAGCGGGAGTCAGGAATCGCCAGCAGAATTAGAAAACTGCTTGAATGGCCATGAGCTTCATAGGGCTTTTACCGTCTGCCAGGTTGGCAGAAAAAGAGGGCACAGAGGTATAGTGTTCTCTGAGGGTTCCTAAGGTCATGCCGAGTTAGGCCGAAAGAGAAGGGTACACCTGATTTGCCTTTTTCAGGAAGTAATTTTAAAGTGTGTGCCAACCTCTTTTTTTTTTTTTTTTTTTGCACTCTGATCATAAATAGGAAACTTTCCTGAAACTTCCTTGAGAAGGAATTCGCTGTGTTCCCAGGCCAAAGGAAAGGCACGGCCACCTGTTCTAGAAGGCCAGCCAAAAACAACAGGTTTGCCTGTGGCATTCCCGCAACTGCCAATGTCCTCCCCCAGTGCACGCCACCCATTGTCCCTGCGCACGGGAAGAACGAATGATTGTTTGGCGAGCTGGGAAAAAAATCAGTTTCCCAGACAAAATCGCCTACCAGACACCTTTTGTGTTTTTAACAGCCTGCTGACTTTAGAAACCACACCAAGAGAAACCTCACACAAGCCCCTGCATGGCCTAGGACAGTGGTCGGCAAACTGCGGCTCGCGAGCCACAGGCGGCTCTTTGGCCCCCGGAGTGTGGCTCTTCCACAAAATACCATGGCCCGGGCGAGTCTATGTTGAAGAAGTGGCGTTAGAAGAAGTTGAAGTCTAAAAAATGTGGCTCTCCAAAAAAATGTCAGCCGTTGTACTGGTGATATTTGGCTCTGGTGACGAATGAGTTTGCCGACCACTGGCCTAGGAGCCGGTCGCCTTGTAGAGCGAAGGGAGACAGAGGGTAGCCAGCCAGCGCTGTAAGCAGCTGCTACATTCCTGCAAGGCCAGGCTGCTGCCATTGCTGCGACTCCATTTGATTAGCCTGTTTTGCATTCTTTAGATTGGAATTAAAATGCCCAAGGACATCTGGTTTAATAATGAATGTCTTTGTATTAGTCTTCCCTTTGAGGATTAGAAAGTCCTTTACAAAAGCTATCTATTTATTCCCTGCCACATTCCCAGGAGAGAGCGAGGTGGCAATTTGATCCGCATTGAACAAATGGTGAGGTGAAGTCAGAGAAAGGTGAAGGATAAAGACACAGCGAGTTAGATGTGCGTCTGAGGGTGTGTGCTACCCACCGGGGAAAACAAACAGCCGTGGGATCCCCAGCGACAGCCTGGGCATTAAACAGAACTCTCCTACATGGTCTTTCCTTATTCCGGAACCAACGCGGGGGATCCCAAGCATGTCTGATGGTTTGCTTCATCTGAAGGTCAAGCCTGTAAAAGTTTAAAAGGCATTTCTGTTCTCATTTGTCCCAACATTGAGGTTAGGCAGCTTTGATGACATCAAGTAGAAAGATACTGTGACTGACCAGAATTTAAAATATGTATCCGAGAAATGTTCCTTTTCAGCAGATGTGTTAAGTTTTTGCACGTGGTGTGCGGCTCCAGAATCTTTAACATATATTAGAATTTTCACTTCTCCCCTGCTCTCTCTCCATCGCAGGGAATGTGATAACCGTAGGATCTATGGCAGATGAGAGATCCTTATTGGTTGATTGGAAATATTATTTTGGAGTTGGCCTTTTCTTGCCATTCGTTATGACCTGCATTAGTAGTTTGCTTGGCTATGGACCACATAGGCTGCAAGCAAATCCTTTAATTGGTAGTTGCATGTTATCCGCAGACATTCCAGCAAGTTCTAAGGCTAAGCATGTATGTAGATGTCTCCTGGCTTTGATCCCTTGTGTGGTAAATAGACATCCACGGTAGCTATGGCAACCTGGACTGTGCATTGGTGAAAGGGGGGGGGGACTTGGTCATTGGACAAAGTAATTTTTTTTTTTATTAGAAAAAGGTGGGGCTGATCAGGACATTTTAAAACCAGCATTGTTTGAGTATCCCAGTTGATCCCAAGCATTTGGATTTTTCTGAATAGACAAACAGAACTAACGCTTCACTAAACCAGAGTGTTTTGCAGATGTAGCTTCAAATGCTCTCTGATCAAGTGGCTGTTGTTTCAAAAAAGCAACTTGTGAAACGAAAGGGAAGTCCAGCATATTCTATCGGTATCCCTGTTGTACTTCGTGTGAATGTTTGTATTTCAGAAGTCGGTGGCATTTTAAAAGGAAAAGACCGCGCTCCAACTGGGCGGAGTGCATTTCAGGGAGCCACCTGCAGAGGTCAGGCTTGAAGTGTCTATGACGGAGGCCAGGCGGTGGGCGCCTCTGCTGGGAGCCCAGGTCGGAGTCAGAGAGAATTGCTCTGCTTATTTGGAACAGTTAGTTAGCGATTCTTTAATCTTGTGACCAAGGCCGTGATGAAAACGAGTTCACTCAAAGGAGAGAATATCAGATACTTCGTGATTAAAGAAAGGGCTACAAAGCCAGGTCAAACTGGAATCTAATCGCCACTTAGATATGGGACAGTTTATTAACATGATTCTTTCTGGCTCATTATCAACTTTTATTTCTCATGAAACTAGAAGGGTTTTTTTTTTTTTTTTTTTTGCCTAGTTTTATGAACTAGCATGCTCTAGAAGTTTCTTTAAACAAAAGGGCAGAATATTAGGGACCCTTACAAATCCACAAGATTTTTTTCTCCCTCCAGAGGAAAGTATTTCGTTGGCCCAGATCAGGGTGGTTCATGGGAGGTCAGGAGTTGTTGAGCTCAGAAAACTGAACGAGCGAAGAAAAAAATAACTAGAGGGGACTTTCCGAAAAACTGCAACAACAAAAACCCCAAGAACTTATCTGTTTCGTGCTATAAAAGAAAAGTACTGGGTAGAAAAGGCAAAAAAAAGGGGAGGGGTAGTTGATTATTTGAACTACAAGTGGATTGGAAAGTTTTATACAGTCAATTGTTTATAACGGTACAATGCAAAGGTTCTCCTTTTATCATTGAAAAGGATATACTGAGTACCTAACATATTCATTAGTTCATTCAATAAAGCTATTTTAAGTGATTATTATCATTTAGCCAGGCCACTTCGGGCTACACATATGATTCTGGTATGGCCCCTCCTCTCAAAGAACCGTTGATGGTCTGGCATATAGTTTATTGTACCAATAGACCAGTGTTAGTTATTCATGGATAAGATGCCTGCTCATTAATAACTATATTTGTATGAATAAGAATGTGCTTGCTAAATTGATCGTGGCCAAAACTTTACTTAACTTAGGAGACTTGAGAAATTATTTGTAATGGTAAAATTTAGTTAATTTATAGCCACATATTCATTTGTGGAAATTTTTTTTTATTTTTTTTTTCATGTTTTATTTTTTTTATTAAGGTATTATATGTGTACATATCTTACCATTGCCCCCCCCCACCCCACTCCCATACCTGCCCTCACCCCCCAATGTTTTGCATCCGTTGGTTACTCTTATATGCATGCATATAAGTCCTTCGGTTGATCTCTTATTTCCCCCACCTCTCCCTAACCTTACCGCTGTAATTTGACAGTCTGTTTGATGCTTTACTGCCTCTGTATCTATCTTTTTGTTCATCAGTTTATAATGTTCTTTATTATCCACAAATGAGTGAGATCATGTTGTATTTTTCCATTTGTGGAAATTTATTGATTCCTAGTTAAAATAAATGTACCATAATAATTAAGTAGTAATTGCATTAATTTTTCTTCATAGAGAAGAATAACTCATAGGCAGTCTGCAACCTAAAAATGCTTTATGCTCTAGGAGTTTGCTGTTTGAAAACCAGAACGTTTTCCCATGAGAAGCGATGCCGTGATTTGAGACGATTTCAAAACATTATTTAAACACAAAAATAAGCAGTCTGATTAAATGTCAGGTTAAGTTCTGGGTTTTGCATCCATGCCTCCATGTTCTACAGGATGGAGCACAGAAGGAGAGAAGAGAGGGTTGCCATGCTTTGGGTAACTGGCCAGTCTGGGCGCTATTTGAATCAGGAAAAGTTTGCCCTAGCGTTCACCCTTCTTTTTCCGTTCTTGTGGTGTTCTCTGGGTCCCAGTAGGGTGTCCCTCCCAGCCCTAGCCTAACATACAGTGAGTTGGGTTTTCACAATTGCCCATCTTCCCATCCTTTCCTCCCTCACCTCCAAGCCACGCCCCTATTTCCTCCAGACAGCCAGCTGTGGGGAGAGAAGCAGTGTGGGTGCGCTAAAGCTCGTGACTCCCAGCCTTTAACCCTCAGGATGAGTCTTTAATTAGGGAAAAGCCCTTTAACCCCCAGGATGAGTCTTTAATTAGGGAAATAAACAGTAGAGCCCAAAGCTGCCACAATCACAATTACCCTTTCAGGGCCATTATTTGTGGGCAGGGTTGTGCCTGTGGCAGGCAACATTGCTGGTGTGTCTGCTGGGGTTAGACCTGTTCATTTGGTTTTCGTTTCTCTCTCTCTCTTTTTTAATATATATATATATATATATATATATATATATATATATATATATATATATTTATTGATTTTTTACAGAGAGGAAGAGAGAGGGATAGAGAGTTAGAAACATCGATGAGAGAGAAACATCGATCAGCTGCCTCTTGCACACCCCCTACTGGGGATGTGCCCGCAACCAAGGTACATGCCCTTGACCGGAATCGAACCTGGGACCTTTCAGTCTGCAGGCCGACGCTCTATCCACTGAGCCAAACGGGTCAGGGCTGGTTTTCGTTTCTCAGCATCCTTCCTGAACTTCGGGATGCACTGGGGTCTTTATGAGTGACAGCCAGGGAACCACAGGGGGCCAGTCATGTGAGGGGAGTGATGGCATTTGTGGGGTTGGGTTGTTTGTAACTGTACTCTTTGTAGACTGAACACTGTCTATTTCAGGGGTGGGCAAACTTTTTGACTCGAGGGCCACAATGGGTTCTTAAACTGGACCGGAGGGCCGGAACAAAAGCATGGATGGAGTGTTTGTGTGAACTAATATAAATTCAAAGTAAAGGAGCGGAGGGGAGAGCAAGAGAACCGGATAGAACAGCCGGATCCGGCCCGCGGGCCGTAGTTTGCCCACGGCTGATTCTAGTCTGTTCGATTGTGCTCTGGGTGAGGACACAGTCCAGAACATGGCGGGCTGCTTGGCTTACACTGCTCATGTTGGGGCTACAGAAATGGTCCAGAAATGGGACATACCCTTCAATAACTCAACGTCTTAAAGCAAAGCTAGAACCTGCTCGTCACTGTATTGAGCCCAACGTGATGTTTCAGGCCTTTGGCCTACGTGCAGTTAGTTTATTTTGCCAGGTGAAGGGCATGGCCAAGGTCACTCAGCTACTGAGAGATTGTTTCTAGAAGACTGAAGCCTTCCACTCTACTCCATGCATATGGCGGCCACATTTTCTTTTTTTTCTTTTTTTAATATATTTTATTGATTTTTCACAGAGAGGAAGGGAGAGGGATAGAGAGTTGGAAACATCGATGAGAGAGAGACATCGATCAGCTGCCTCCTGCACACCTCCCACTGGGGATGTGCCCGCAACCAAGGTACATGCCCCTGACCGGAATCGAACCCGGGACCCCTCAGTCCCCAGGCCGACGCTCTAGCCACTGAGCCACACTGGTTAGGGCAACGGCGGCCACATTTTCTATAGTGAAATTCAAGACACATGCTGGACAGAGCATTTTCACTGCTTCTGGGCGTGACAGGCCATCTGAGAGTTATGATTAAAATGAGGAAGTAAACATTTCTGAAACATGTAATGCTTTATGGAGACAACAGGACTGATACAGTTGCAAAGGGTCCACAAATTTGGCCATGGTATCTGTCACATGTCCAGTTGTGGCGTGTGGCTTCAGTTGTATGTATTTGGAAGTGGCCTTCTCCAAACGAGAGGGAGGGGGCTGTGTGTGGACAAATAGAGTTCGCTGAACGCCCTGCTAAGTTAACAGTAACGAGCTGAATGGCCAGTTAAAGCAATATGTCAATGGAAGGTATCACCAAATATTAGAGATCCTTATTTGTACCAGATAGAATCTTCTGTAGAAGTCAGACCAAGAGTACTGGTTTAAAACTCCTTTTAAAAGAGTACTAGTTAAAGGTTTAGTGTTTGTGGGTTGCACTTTTAGCACAGAGAAAGGCCTTTCCTTCCATCCGGGAGCAAAGGTATGAGCGAGTCTCCATCTAACAGGGGTGGGCAAACTACGGCCCGTGGGCCGGATCCGGCTGTTCTATCCGGTTCTCTTGCTCTCCCCTCCGCTCCTTTACTTTGAATTTATATTAGTTCACACAAACACTCCATCCATGCTTTTGTTCCGGCCCTCCGGTCCAGTTGAAGAACCCATGGTGGCCCTCGAGTCACAAAGTTTGCCCACCCCTGCTCTAGACCCTGAGTCTTTCAGACTCCGCATCTTATTTTCTTCGGACTGCACCACGTCCCTTCTAGTAAGGTATAGTTTGGATGTTTTGGGGTCACATGCTAATTTAATGTGCTAATAAATTACAAGACAATTTGAATGGTTTGATGGTTTATGATGAGGCCGAAATCCGAAAAGACTGATCACCTTTAGGGGAAAATACCATCCGAAAAATCCAAGTTAGTCAAATAGTCTTATGTTTGGGATTTGTGCTGCTTTTGTCTATATATTCTCTGCTCTGATTTTAGCTAAGTATGAAAATGTCAGAGTAAAACCTAGGAGGATCATGTTTATGCAGAGGAAAGCTCAAAGAGTGAGATGAGTCCTTTTTGCTATGTACTAATCAGCTGTGCGTTTTGGAAGTAATGCAGGAAAGGAAAGTCAAATGGAACAAATAGAAGGGAGAAGAAAGTGAGTCATTTTAGTCCACATATAGGAAAAGCAGAATAGAAAAGCTGGCTGTTCCGTGAGTGAACCAGTTGAGGTTTTTTCATTGGTTCGTGTTTCATTCAAAGTGGATTTCTACAGAGATACTTGTGCTGCTGCGCTTTTTACATGGCTCTCCAGGAAAGAAGGGAACAGTCATAATTGGTTGAGATGGGTATGGCTTTCTGAATAGAGAAAGACATGATAGTAGACTATTAAATAATGAATATTTATTGCTTAATGCTTCTCAGCCTGGAGGAGACACTTTCTGAATATTTTTAACATGTCCCCTTTCTAACATTTCAGCCGGCAGGATTGAATGGTTCACATGTAAACTTCATTGTTTGGGTTTAACTAACGAAGAGAGTGATAAGACATGAATTGTTTGTGACAGCCCTGAACCCTGATAACAGAAGACATTAATGCCTGCAGACACAGCCTACATGGTAAAACTCTGGGAGCAAAACTGCTTATTATGTGAGGCCAACGTGCCCTGACCCAGTTTTGCTTTGCTGCTTGGAAACTGTGTCAGTGTTAGTAACATCAGCCCCGAGGATGAGCAATTTCACATCCTTGGCTATTTCGGCATCACTTCACTAGTTTTGTGTATTTAGTTCTGATCTCCAAGAAGCCAAACTAAGTCTCATTGACTTGCATTTCCCTTTTTTTTTTTTAATATATTTTATTGATACTTTACAGAGAGGAAGGGAGAGGGATAGAGAGCTAGAAACATCGATGAGAGAGAAACATCGATCAGCTGCCTCCTGCACACCTCCCACCAGGGATGTGCCCGCAACCAAGGTACATGCCCTTGACCGGAATCAAACCCGGGACCCTTCAGCCCGCAGGCCGACGCTCTATCCACTGAGCCAAACCGGTTTCGGCTTGCATTTCCCTTTGGAAATGCGTCTTCTGCATAATAGAGAGGATTTTATGTATTAACAAAACAATCTAAGATGCAGTCTTCAAAGACATTCATTTCTCCTTGAACACGAGCCACTGTCCTCCTGCGGGCTCCAAGAGGCCAGCCAGTTTTCTGCTGGTCAGAATTAGTCTTCCTTCCTTTGTCTTATGGGGATGGAATAGATGGTTGTACCTAAGACTGCCATAATTAAAAAAACAAAATATGACAGAGAGGTTATAGGCATGTCCCAGCTCATCATCCTGAAGTTTGCCCAATTGCATAGTCTGCTTTATTTATCCAGTAGAAAGTGGCCCAACATACTTTTCCTATTGAACATTTTTACTGAATAATTTTCAAAATGAGTTATTTCCTCAGTTGATTTCAAACACATTTTTTTTCGGCCACTTAATACTTTATATCACCAGGGAAAAGAACCGTTTAATTCTTTCATACATTTATGAATTCAAATCTTCAAAGAGTGTGAGTTCTTCCAGTGATCAACTTACATCACATTTACAAGTATAATTTGCTACTAAAAGACCTTGAACAGTTTCTGGTGCACATGTCTTCGCACTCCTTATTAGCGACTGCAATCAGGCAAAAGCCCACAGAATATGTATTTGTGGTTCCTCTTCAAAAACTGACCATTTGCTCTTGTTTTCTAATTAAATGCCTTTGTTGTTCGCTACTTTTCAAATCCCCTGTCTGAATGCAGAAAACCTAGGAAGGGAGTGTCTCCTTCAAAGCACTACTAAACCAACTGAATTTTAACCAGGCAAATTGCTGATCAGCTTTGGATCATTTTAGCAAACAGTAAGAAAGCAATTGGGATAGTAATCTGTGATCCTAGAGGGTTTCAAATGCTGAGTCAACTCGAGTATTGTATTCCATGTCTGATCTTTATGCTAATTTGAGTACTAGTATCCTGAAAGAAAACACTTTTTAGAGGATTTCTGGAATCCCTAACTGATTTATGGATATTATCACTCCTAAGCTGCCCAAAGTTGTGAAATATACTATACATCTCCTATAGTGATACCCATTCATAGGTATTGATGGCAGACTCCCAGCTATTTTTCTGGTTATCGTAGGCAGGTACAAATACAGTTTGCTTATCGTACATAGATAGTAGCCTTCCATATACACTATTTGCACTCTGATTTTCCCCCACTTTACAATATATCCTGGAGATCTTTCCATAATGATACACAGAGCTTCCCCCCCCCACTCCTTTTTTTAAACAACTGCATAACATTCCATTGGGACAATGTACCATGATTTATTTGACTCTTCTCCTACTGGTCACATAGGTTGTGTAGAATTTTTTGTCGTTAAAACAATATGCATAGTAAAGTCTCAGGAATTCATCAGTTTGTGTGGGGCAGGTGTGTGTGTGTGTGTGTGTGTGTGTGTGTGTGTGTGTGTGTGTTCTAAATGCCAGAAGTGGGGTTGATGGTTTAAAGGGTGCATGCAGTTTCTGCTTTTGATGAATAAGTACTAGTAAAATTGCCTACCTAGTGAGTGCTTCCCAGAGGGCCCACCCCCCAAGAGTTCATTACCCAACTTGTACATCTTTGCTTAATACATGACAGGGGGTATCAGTGTGTAGCTGTATGTTTCTCTTCTAAGTGGTGTTGAGCATGTTTGCACATATTTATTTATTTATTTTATTATTTTTTTAAATATATTTATTGATTTCAGAGAGGAAGGGAGAAGGAGAGAGAGATAGAAACATCAATGATGAGAGAGAATCATGGATCGGCTGCCTCCTGCACGCCCCCCACTGGGGATCGAGCCCGCAACCCAGGCATGTGCCCTTGGCTGGAATCGAACCTGGGACCCTTCGGTCCACAGACTGACGCTCTATCCACTGAGCCAAGCTGGCTAGGGCTGTTTGCACATATTTAAAGGCCATTTGTATTTCTTGTGCAATATCTGTTCACATCCTCTGTTTCAGATTATTCTTCCTTTTTCAAAAAATGATCTTAGGGAGAGGATGGAAGGGAGAGGGGGAGAGGGAAAAAAAAAAGGGGAGAGGGAGAAAGACAGAGACACAGACAGGCAGATAGACAGACAGACAAGCATTGAGGTGATGTTAGAGAGAAACATGGATTGGCTGCCTCCTGCATGCACCCAAGCAAGGAATCAATCTGCAACCTGGGTATGTGCCACCTTGTGGTGTACAGGGCGACACTCCAACCAACCGAGCCACACCAGCCAGGGCTGGATTGTTCTTGACATTCACTCTCAGGCTATCTTTGTAATCATGCACCAGAGTGCTATGTCTTGTTGACTGTCCCCGAGTATGTTTTAAATATTCCAAAAGGAACTCCTATAGTAAGATAGCTAATTCTAAACATTTTATGAGTAGACGTGGAGCTGGTTCACAGCAGGCATTCATGAGAGAGCCTAGATTTCTAGGTCTGTTTATCACTTTCTGTTTGGCTCTTTAGCTAGCAAATATAAAGCAAAAACAAAACAAAACAAAACCTCCAAAGTGTTGAAAGCTTGCTCCTGAGGGTCTAACTCTGGGAAGATGCTTATGTTATTAGTACTCAGTTTTTTGGAATTGTGACCATTTTCCAAGGAAGAGGTTCCACTTAAAATTTTCAAGGCCCTGGCAAAGTCTTTAAGGAAATAGTATTTACTTTTCCTCCCAGAAAGCCAATGTCAGGGAACATCATTTATAAGAGCGATTTTAATATTTCTGCCCATTGGGCTGGTTCTGTATCAGCCTTCTTGAGGACTGGGGCTTAATGATCATGACCAACTACAGGAGAACAGTTGCATGGGTCTGAGGTTTCAATGCATGTTTTTCTTCTTTTAATAAAATTATTTAGTGTTTATGCACAAGTATTCTATAAATTTTAAAATACATTTTTATTGATTTCAGAGAGGAAAGGAGAGGGAGAGAGAGATAGAAACATCAGTGATGAAAGAGAATCATGGATCGGCTGCCTCCTGCATGCCTCACACTGGGAATCGAGCCCACAACCCTGACTGGGAATCAAACTATAACCTCCTGGTGCATAGATCGATGCTCAACCACTGAGCCACGCTGGCCAGGCACACACGTACTTATTTTATGGGGCTTATCCAGCTCCTTAATCATGTGTGATCGCATTACCTCCCCTGTAAAATGGAAATAATGGTCACAGTACCTGTATTATCGCGTTGTCATGAAGATTCAATGAGTTAGTCTACCATCTGAAATAGCACAGCATACAGAAGACGTTCTATGTAAGTGTGTGTTAAATAAGTTACAGATGGATGGTTATCAAGAATTGTGAAGAGTGTGAGGCTTTACCCTACTTGCAAGCCCACAGTGTAGCTTGCCACGGTTTCTTGGATGTTGGCCAAGTCCAGGAGACGCCCAGGTCAGAGACAAAGGACCTAATCACAGCATAGCACACAGCGTGAGCTTCATATTCACTTTGGTTCTCTTTGCCTTCAAGGTCCCCCAGTGCAGCGCTGGTGGGTGCTGTGCAGGCGGTGGGCTTGCCTTACAGGTATGGAACCTGAACTGAGGGAACCTAAGTCTCTTATAAAGGACAGTAAGCATGCTTGCCCATTGCCCTTGGGGGAGACACTATTTCTATCTTCCAAGACTATTCACTAGACAGAAGTCCTTGAAAAGAGAGTCTGGATCAAATGCTGCCACTGCCTTTCCTTGTAAGATGTGCAAATTCGCAGGGATTCGTGGGAAATGGTCTCCCAACAGTAGTCCAGTGAAGTGTCTTTCAACCTTTGCTCTTCAGAGCTCCTAGAGTTCCACGGAGGAGAACTGTATGGGGCAGGAGAAGGGTGATTTTTCCCAGACACGGGAAAAGCCAGAGATGAGGGAGCAAGGGCCATCCTCCAGGGCCCCGCCATTTCCACCAGAAGAGCTGGGTGTTTTATTCTGCTTTTTGGCTCTTCCAAGATATTTGGCTTCCGATTAAGATGTCATTTGAACGAAGGCATATTTCAGGAAAAAAAGGAAAATTCCAGGTGTAGTGTAATGGTGTTTGGCATTATGTTGACAGTGATAAAGCTACAGTTTAATTAAGAGAATCACTCCAGGCAAGAGATTTGAAAGCATGATATCAGAGACCCCCCCCCCACTTGGGTGAGAACGCTGATGAGTCTCTTCCTTGCTCTGTGACCTGGGGTTGATTCCTTAAGCGTTCCAAGTTTTCTCACCTATACAATGGAAATGCTATCGCCAACTCACAGGGTTTATGTAATGATTAAATGAAGAACTATATATAAAAATGGAAATATAAAGCACTGAACAGTATTGGGTACATATCAGGCATTAAGAAATGTTAGGTTACCTCTTTCTGGAAACAAGATTTCAGAGAAGCTGGGTTTTATGAATGTTTTTACTTGTTAGCCTCTGAATGAATACAACACCCCCCCACACACATAGGCATCCATATATACACATGTGCACACAGTGGAGTAACATATTACATAGATATAATGATCTAAAGGCGTCTCTTCAAGCAGATATCAATGTGTGTGATAGAAAACTAATTTTCTGTAAAGTATGAGAAAACTGTAATTAGTTACTAAAAATATACCTTTGTAGGATAAAATCTCCTAATACGCTAAAATAAAACCAAATCTCGCCGAAACCGGTTTGGCTCAGTGGATAGAGCGTCGGCCTGCGGACTGAAAGGTCCCGGGTTCGATTCCGGTCAAGGGCATGTACCTTGGTTGCGGGCACATCCCCAGTGGGAGGTGTGCAGGAGGCAGCTGATCGATGTTTCTCTCTCATCGATGTTTCTAGCTTTCTATCCCTCTCCCTTCCTCTCTGCGAAATATCAATAAAATATATTTAAAAAAAAATAAAAAAATAAAACCAAATCTCATTGATAGGACATGATCACTTATCATTAGTTTTCATGTGTTAAAGAAAAAAAATCTGACACTTTATTAAAACAGTAAGGAAGACTTTATTTGGGACTATTCCAATAGAAACAAGGGAGAGAAATCTTAACTCTGAATACAGCACAGACAGTCAGGAACTTATAGAGCGATGGGAAATTACTAAAAGGAGACATCAAGGTCGGGGTATTCTTTTTTTTTTTTTAAATATATTTTATTGATTTTTTACAGAGAGGAAGGGAGAGGGATAGAGAGTTAGAAACATCGATGAGAGAGAAACATCGATCAGCTGCCTCCTGCACACCTCCCACTGGGGATGTGCCCGCAACCAAGGTACATGCCCTTGACCGGAATCGAACCTGGGACCTTTCAGTCCACAGGCCGACGCTCTATCCACTGAGCCAAACCGGTTTCGGCAAGGTCGGGGTATTCTTGCTAAATCGACTTAAGAGGATTCTTACTGAAGGTAGGCCGAGGCGATCCAACATCAAGGGCGGGGGATTCTCTCTAAACTGACTGAGCAGGATCATTTCTAGCACTGGTCTGCGCAGGCCCAGCACAGACTGATCTAATAACAGAACATTGACCAACTCGACACCTGTGAGTATGGCCATTTGGATGCTCTTGTTTTCCAGGACTCTGTTGGTATAAAATATGTTTTTTTAAAAAGTTTTTCTCTTTTTGAAATAGTTACAGATCCAGAGGAAGTTGCAAAGCAAGGTACAAGGAGGTCCTATGCAACTTTCACCCGCCCCCGTTTCCCATCCTCAGCTACTGGCAACCAGTAATCTATTCTTTTCTCTCTAATTTCGTCACTTCAAGAATATTGTATAGCCCTGACCAGGTGGCTCAGTTGGTTGAAGCAGCATCCGGTACACCAAAAGGTTACAGGTTCAATTCCCCTTCAGGGCAATCCCTGCTTGTGGGTTGGATCGCCATTTGGGGCATAAGTGGAGGTAACTGATCAATGTTTCTCAACTCGATGCTTCTCTCTCTCTCTCTCTCTCTCCCTTCCTCTCTCTCTAAAAATCAATTTAAAAACTTTAAGGACACATATGTAATACTTTAATCAATAAAGAAATTTGAAAAAATAAAAATGAAATATACTGCCCATAATTGCATCACTTAGATATTTGTCAATTAAACTGGTAATGTTATAAAAAAAAACTTTTAGAAAAATATTTCTTTATCAGTTATGCAATTTAAATTCCACTTTTTTTTACCCTTACCTCATTTTATTTTTAAATTAAATCTTTATTGTTAAACGTGTTACATATGTCCCCCTTTTACCCCCATTTGACCCCTTCTAGCCAGCCCTTGTCCTTCCCCTGCTCTCCGCTCCCCCCACCCCAGGCCGTCACCAACCTCATTTTATTAGTAACAGAATATAGTGATGGTGCGTTCAAATTTGGACACAGCTCTCATTAATTCGCAGCTATAATGGCCTTGCCATTGAATTGTATTGTAATACAAATGCCCCAGGAATGCCGAGTCAATCCAGAGTGAAGCCTTTCTTTCTCAGGAACAGAGATTTATAAACAGCCTGGAAGTATTTCCTTCTAGAGAAAAGTGTGTCCTGAAGTGTTCTTTTTCTTCTCTATGCGCTTGTGGTCCCAGCAAACTAACTCAAGTGACACTTAGACAGCAAAGGCTCTTGGGAATGCATGAATTTTAATAAAAAAAATTAACCAAGAGAAAATACACTGAAATACTCCCAAAATAATAGAATACATTTGTAAATGTATTCGTTTCGTAGTATGGCAAATAATACTTGAAAATGCTTGACTCTGTTTTAAAAAGTGCTCAAAGGGATTTGGAGATTATGCTGAGATAAAGCTTTTGAGCAAGAAATATTATATCCATATGAGCCAAGAAAACGATCCTCTTTTGTTTATAGGATTATATAGTGGAATTTTTACTCCTAAAGTAAGAATGCATAGTCTTCCAAAAGGTCTCTGTGAAGTTATATAATTTCATGCATCCTTCATTTAACTTCATTTAAGATCTATGTTATAGTAACATCATGCACACTTTATTTTCTATGCAGTCCTTATGAATAGAGTAAGGGGTTCATTTATTTTTGGAGTTACATATCAAAGCGTTTCTAGAATCCAAAATAACATACCTCTAATTTCTGACGTTGACCACAAGCTCTACTTTAAGGTACAGTGTCATGGTATAAACTAATAATGTCATCTTGGTCCCCAGCCATCCTCCCTCACCTCTGCCTTCTTTTATTCCTTTACATGCAAGGGTTGTATAAAGAGACCTTTTAGAATCACTAGTACAATAGCTTCTTACAAATCGGTATTATTGCTGTGAATGTTGAGGGGAACATTCACTCAAATCCATAAAATGTCAGTAAAGAAAAAAAAAAGACTTCAATTTTTGATAGTTCTTTTAAACAACTCTTTGAATAAGTCCTTGCAACCTGTACGGTAGATGGTCTGAGTTTTCCTGAATGCCTAGCATACAACTAACGTATTCACCTATCTGCTGAATATATTGATTACTGAATTAATGAATGGAAAGTGAATTTTTAATTACATTTTTGGAAAGTGAATTTTTATATGTAACATATTGGTTATTTGGGCTAAAATGTCACTTCCATGTAATGGAACATCGTAATTGAAGCTGTAGGGGTCTGCAGAGTAGCTGGTCCTAATCTTCATTGGAACCACTCAATATGCAACATGATAAGAGTGCAATCTTCAATAGAAGAAGGGATTTGCCAATCTTAAAGTGTATATAGCAGAGGTAACTTATGGTTGTAGTTTTTTCTGATCACAAAGCCTTCTAAAAGCATTTCAAACTATACACTAGTTTTGAGATTTTTAACTTTGAACCAAGGGTAGAAATGTGATTTCAAGAAATTAAGAATACATCTGATTAGTTCCAGCCTGAGGCAATGGAATGCTTCTAGATTTTTTTTTTAAATATATATTTTTTTATTGATTTTTACAGACAGGAAGGGAGAGGGATAGAAAGTTAGAAACATCGATGAGAGAGAAACATCGATCAGCTGCCTCCTGCACACCCCCTACTGGGATGTGCCTGCAACCAAGGTACATGCCCTTGACTGGAATCGAACCTGGGACCCTTGAGTCCGCAGGCCGACGCTCTATCCACTGAGCAAAACCAGCTAGAGCAGGAATGCTTCTAGATTTTAAGTGATTGTGTGCTTCACAGTTAATGTCAAGGTAGAGTCCTCCCTATGGTTCATGTAAAAAAACACATACTGCCTTGTGTGTCTTAATTTCACATTTTCTCAAGGAGCTCTGGTGTAATGGTCATTTTAAGAATCTGCATATAGCCCTGACCGGTGTGGCTCAGTGGATAGAGCGTCGGCCTGCGGACTCAAGGGTCCCGGGTTCGATTCCGGTCAAGGGCATGTACCTTGGTTGTGGGCACATCCCCAGTGGGGGGTGTGCAGGAGGCAGCTGATCGATGTTTCTCTCTCATCGACGTTTCTAACTCTCTCTCCTTCTCCCTTCCTCTCTGTAAAAAAAATCAATAAAATATCTTTAAAAAAAATAATCTACATATAAAGAGCAAGTATATACCATTCAAATTTATATATATGAATGTATATTTTTTCTTTTTAAATTCAAAATTACTTGTATCCAAATATCTTTATTTAAAAAAAATTCACATATAGTATTAAATATCTGGACAGGTTAAACATCTCTAACATTTACCTATAAATGTTAACTGTTTTCCTTTTTGATCTGCTAAATTGCTGCATACATGCTTTAAAAATTATATTACCACTGACATTGAGACATCGTCTTTATCCCTTTCAAAAACATTCCATTCTTTGGGCTCGAATCATCATAGCTGCTTTAAATGGAAAAAATCTCCATAACCGTGTTCATTATTACCACCCTTGCCACAAACTCTACATCACCGGGGGTCAAGTCTTTGGTTCATTTCTTTATACCTTGTCCTGTTTGAATGCCCAAAATATCACCAGCACCACCTTTCTGATGGCCCCAGGAATACCGACCGGCACACAGGATTCTCCTGAGGCCCATTCCGGTTTGGGCCATTGTTTGCAGGTACAATGCTTGTCCTCCGATAAAATCTCTATGTGTCTCCCTATTGCTCTTACCCATGTTTGGCCCCCTCTACACAGCACAGAACACGTGCAGTTACTCTGTTCTCTGACAGCACTTCAAAGACAAAGCTAACAGGGCCTTCTGGGGGTAATTTTCCAGGTTAAATACGCCCAGATGTGTTTGATTTGGACTCTGTCCTTTAGGATCAAGCAATGTTAGTAAGTACAAATGTCCAACAGTTAAATGATCTGTCCATGGGAGAGACTCACCTGATTGGAGGAAAGAGATACTGTTCAGATTCTAACACCCAGTGATGGTAAAGCCACTATTTTAAACTCTCACTGGATTATAGAGACTTTGCCTAGCTTACTTCTGGAATGGAAATTCTGAGTCTTTGCTAGTGAGTGAGCAGTAAAATGATGGCAGGCATCTAGGTACTAAGAGAAAAATCATGAATGGATAGGGTTTGAATTTTGTTTCCTTTGCCTGTCTGGTACTCCATAGATTATCACAGTATCTGGGTGTGCGGGACTGAAACTATTAATCAAATAAAGGAGTCCTAAGATGGAGGAGAAGAAAATAAGGGGCAGATAAGAAGAGGATGAGGAATCAGGAGCTTTCTTCAGATATCTGGAAAACTGAAGGCAACTTAAGTTATTTTGAACATCTTAAGAAATTACATCATCCTATATAATAAAAGCCCAATATGCAAATTGGCCAAACGGCGGAATGACCGGTCGCTATGACACACACCAACCACCAGGGGGCAGACGCTTAACACAGGAGCTGCCCTCAGCCCGCAGGCTGCAGACCACCCAAGGCGGGTACCAGTAGGGACCCCCCGATTGCCCCACTGGTTGCCCCACAGAGGGAGGTGACCCACGGCAGCAACAGGGGGTGGGGCTGGCTGGCAAGCAGGCTGGCGCTACCCACCCCCCATCACCCCGCTGGTCGCCTCCAAGGCAAGTGCCAGTGGGGGCCCCCAGATCGCCATGCCGGTCACCCCGCAGATCAGCTCTGATCACTGGCCAGGCCTAGGGACCCTACCCATGCATGAATTTCATGCACCAGGCATCTAGTTTTTACATAAAAGACCAGAACTCTGGAAAATACACACAATGTGTTGGCGATACAACGTTTAGGGGTTGACAGATCAAGCGGGATCTAACGAAAAGCAAGGTTTGTGACCGAGATCTGAAGCTCAGGCGTGTCTTATTCCCCATCTTGAACGGTACATGGTACACGGTACATGGCACTCTATGACTATTAGTTGAGGAAATGATAGAATGAGCATGTGGTCATGAAGCGCTGCCCTGATGGCATTGCTCAGACTCACAGGCGTCCCTATGGACTGGAAGAAAAACGTTGTGGGCTATTTTTACCATTTCGAAAAACTCAAAGGAAATTGTACAGTCAGTACTTTTAGCAGGGGTTTTATTTATTTATTTTTAAAATCCTCACCCAATGGTATTTTTCTATTGATTTTTAGAAAGAGTGAAAGGGAGGGGAAGAGAGAGAGAGAAATACATCAATTGATTGCCTCCCACACGTGCCAGGGCGAGGTATGTGCCCTTGACTGGAATCGAACCCAAGACCCTTCAGTCCACAGGCCGATGCTCTATCCACTGAGCCAAACCGGCTAGGGCCAGTCATCACTTTTAAATGATTATTTTCTTTTTTAAATATATTTTATTGATATTTTACAGAGAGGAAGGGAGAGGGATAGAGAGCTAGAAACATCGATGAGAGAGAAACATCGATCAGCTGCCTCCTGCACACCCCCCACCGGGACCCCCCACATGCCCTTGACTGGAATCGAACCCAGGACCCCTCAGTCCGCAGGCCGACGCTCTATCCACTGAGCCAAACCGGCTAGGGCCAGTCATTACTTTCAAATGATTATTTTCATCAGATACTTCTAAACCTGGGGATTTGTGAAGTTAAACATGGAGAGGTTTTTTAAAAAAATATTATCTTAAGTGAGAGAAGCCAGACATAAAAGGGCCACATATTGAATGATCTATTTATAAGAAACAACCAGAAAAAGCACACTTCTAGAAACCGAAAGGAGATTAGTAGTTGCCAGGACCTGGGAGGAGGAGAGAATGAGGAGCGACTGCTAATGGGTGTGGCGTTTCTTTGGGGGCGATGAAAATGTTCTGGAACTAACTAGTGGTGATGGATGCGTAGCTCTGTGAATACAGTGAAAACCACTAACTGTGCCCTTTAAATGGGTGAGTTTGTGATGTGTGATTTATTCCAGTAAAGCTGCTTTGTAAAATGATAAGCACACTCCCAGCCTTTGAAGGGGGGCGGGGCGCTCAGTGGCTAAAAGGTCAGGAGCCACTTGCTCATTTTATTGCAGATTAAAATGCTCCGATTCCAGCTCTTAGGGGAGCAGGCAGGGTATTCCTGTGGCCACGGAGAATGGAGGCGGGCCCGATGTTTCCGACTTCGCCGCTCCCTCCACCCCAGTAATTAGGCAAAAGCGTGGAGATGGAGGTGCAGCGAGCTCAGGGCGGAGAGCTAGGTGGTGAGCCTTCCAGGGTGCGTGGACAACGTCAGGCTCTCAGGGGGCGCAGTTTCAGGCTGTTTGCACCCTTCTCGGACCACATACATCTAGGCCAGGGGTCAGAAGACGGCTTCATAGAGGGCCGCGCGGTAAACATGCCGGGGTGGGCAAACTTTGTGACTCGAGGGCCACAGTGGGTTCTTAAACTGGACCGGAGGGCCGGAACAAAAGCATGGATGGAGTGTTTGTGTGAACTAATATACATTCAAAGTAAACATCATTACCTAAAAGGGTACGGTCTTTTTTTTTATTTCAATAGTTTTATTCATTTCAAACATTTTAACGAGAAGAATGTAAACACTAATTATTACAATTTGAAACTTCAAAAAATGGAGGAATCATAGCACAATAACATACCTTCTATTGAAGATGGCAAAGGCAAAATAAAATTGCCTAACAAAGGAAAGGTACAAAAGCCTTTCCAATTAAACTTAAATATGATAAAATAATTTAAAACTAAAACAAATAGAAAAGAACAAAATGTGTAAACAGTAAATTAAACATTTTCTTTAGTGCAACTTCCAAATGATGCCCGGGACGTCGATGTAGATGGCCATGTAGACTGGGTTGAAAGGTTTTTGGTCTTTAAAACATCCACTTCAGTGGGAACAGTGTTGTTGGTCTCCTTTTGAGCTAATGCTCTGATACTGTGCTCTCCAGGGGCGTGTCTCCCTCCATCACCAGGGTAACGTGTCTACGCATTCCCAGGGTGATGTCGGGGGACGCGTCCGCGGGCATTCCAAGGAGCCTCTGGAAGATGGAGAGGTTGTTCCTTCTACTGAATGGGGATATAAATCCGCCCACTCAGAAGAAGGAGCTGTGGCCGTGTTTCCCGACGTTGCCATGTGAACACTGCTGCTGGTGAAGGAGCGGAGGGGAGAGCAAGAGAACCCTGCGCTCTTTTGGCTCTGCGGGCCGGATAGAACAGCCAAACGGGCCGGATGCGGCCCGCGGGCCGTAGTTTGCCCACGGCTGATTGGGCCTTGCGCGCCATCCACTCTGTCACAATTGCTCCACTCGGCCATACACAACAGGTGAGCAAGTGGCAGTGACTGCGCTCCCCGACATGCCCTGTTTCTGGGCGCCGGGGTTTGAATTCCGTGTGCATTTCACATGTTGCAAAATAGTGCTCTTTTGATTTTTTTCAACCCTTAAAAATATAAAAACCATTTGTAGCGGGCAGGCCACACAGCACAGGAAGGGGGCCAGGGCCTGCAGACCCAGCTGCAGGCTAATGGCTTAGGAAAAGGCACTCGACTAATCAGCAGGTTGTTGCGAAGCACGTTAAAGTCTTTAAACCAGCGTTACCACGTGAAGCAATAAATAATGCTCAATTTATGTTTAAAGGCCAAGCCAGTGAGAGACTAAATTGCACCGGCCAACTTTTTTAGCAAATTATGAAAAATCGGCTAATAAGATCTTTTCTGAGGAGTATTTAGAGTCTAATAATGCTACCTTGTGTGGCTTGGAGATTTCCATTTTCAAGCCGGGGAAGCTGTGGATATCTTGAACACAGGCCATTAAGAAGTCTGCCAGGCTGTGCCTTTAAGGCGCTAGGAATTTGTCATTGCCCCCCGGCTGCTGAGTTTAACAGCAAAGTTATTCATTAAGTTCACTTTTTTTTTTTAAACTGCCAACAATGCTTCTTTATGCTTTATCTGCATTTGATACGCTTCCAGAAAGATGATCTTGAATTTGGCTAATGAGCGCGCACATTGTCATTTCAATGACAGAAGGCTGGACGTAAAGGCCCCCGGAGCTCCGGTCCGTGGCGGAGCAGTCGGTGTTGGATGCGCCCACAGGACGCAGCCCCGGAGACCCTGGCGCAGGGGTGGGCAAACTTTGTGACTCGAGGGCCACCATGGGTTCTTAAACTGGACCGGAGGGCCGGAACAAAAGCATGGATGGAGTGTTTGTGTGAACTAATATAAATTCAAAGTAAACATCATTACATAAAAGGGTACGGTCTTTTTTTAATTATTTCAATAGTTTTATTCATTTCAAACATTTTAACAAGAAGAATGTAAACACTAATTATTATCATTTGAAACTTCAAAAAATGGAGGAGTCATAGCACAATAACATACCTTCTATTGAAGATGGCAAAGGCAAAATAAAATTGCCTAACAAAGGAAAGGTACAAAAGCCTTTCCAATTAAACTTAAATATAATAAAATAATTTAAAACTAAAACAAATAGAAAAGAACAAAATGTGTAAACAGTAAATTAAACATTTTCTTTAGTGCAACTTCCAAATTATGCCCGGGACGTAGATGTAGATGGCAATGTAGACTGGGTTGAAAGGTTTTTGGTCTTTAAAACATCAGCTTCAGTGGGAACAGTGTTGTTGGTCTCCTTTTTAGCTAATGCTCTGATCCTGTGCTCTCCAGGGGCGTGTCTCCCTCCATCACCACGGTAACGTGTCTCCGCATTCCCAGGGTGATGTCGGGGGACGGGTCCGCGGGCATTACAAGGAGCCTCTGGAAGATGGAGAGGTTGTTCCTTCTACTGAATGGGGATATAAATCCGCCCACTCAGAAGAAGGAGCTGCGGCCGTATTTCCCGACGTTGCCATGTTAACACTGCTGCTGGGGAAGGAGCGGAGGGGAGAGCAAGAGAACCCTCCGCTCTTTCGGCTCCGCGGGCCGGATAGAACAGCCGAACGGGCCGGATCCGGCCCGCGGGCTGTAGTTTGCCCACGGCTGCCTTGGCGGCACTGCGGGTGACGAGCTGGGAACGCGAAAGAAAGAAAACCGCTGGAAAGATGTTGGCCATTTTATAGGACACGTTTGGGGTTTCTTTTCCAATTTGAGCACCAGTCAGGAACATAGAGGTCTGGGCTCCGCCCTGTAACCCCCAAACATCCCCCTGCATTTTGTCATAGAAGTATTGAGCTCTGTTCATTTGCAGAAAAACAGAATCTATGTTCACTAGGATCATAAGAGAATTCGGGGGCAGGGGGGGACCAGATGTGGAGTTCACCATAGTTTTCAGCATAAACTTCACTCTTTATTTTTTTAAAAATGTTTTTATTGACTTTTAGAGACAGGGGAAGGGAAAGGGAGGAAAAGAAATAGAAACATCAGTGTGAGAGCAGAACATCTGTGCGCTGCCTCCTGCACACCCCATGCCCAGGCCCAAGCCCGCAACCCGGGCGTGTGCCCTGACCGGGAATACAACCGGCAACCTTTCTGCGCTTGGGACCACTGAGCCACACGGCCAGGGCTTGCACTGATTTTCTGATACATAAATAAGTCAAGTGCCCACTGAGGCCACAGTCCTCGGCAGACCGTGTGGATAGCCAAGATGTCTTAAAGGTGGGCTCTTGCCGAAACCGGTTTGGCTCAGTGGATAGAGCGTCAGCCTGTGGACTGAAGGGTCCCAGGTTCGATTCCGGTCAAGGGCATGTACCTTGGTTGCGGGCACGTCCCCAGTAGGGGGTGTGCAGGAGGCAGATGATCGATGTTTCTCTCTCATCAATGTTTCTAACTCTCTATCCCTCTCCTTTCCTCTCTGTAAAAAATCAATAAAATATATTTAAAAAAAAAAAAAAAAAAGGTGGGCTCTGTCCCCGGGGGCCTAGAGCTCACTCTGGTTGTTGGTGGAACTTGTTTTCTTGTGGTTTTAGGACTGAAGTCCCCATGTCCTTGCTAGCTGAGGGCCACTCTTTTCCCTAGGGGCCACCTCCCTCTGCAAAGCAGCAATAGCACAACGAGTCTCTCGCACACATAAGCTCTCTCTAAACGTCTCTTCTGCCGTCAGGTGGAAAAAGTCTCAGCTTCTAAGGGCCTATTCAGGGGTCCTCAAACTTTTTAAACAGGGGGCCAGTTCGCTGTCCCTCAGACCGTTGGAGGGCCGGACTATAGTTTAAAAAAAAAAACTATGAAAAAATTCCTATGCGCACTGCGGGCCCGGGACGAGTCGGCTGCTAAGCAGGACAGGCAGCGGCACCCGGCGGGCCAGATACATGTCCTCGGCGGGCCACATGTGGCCCGCGGGCCGTAGTTTGAGGACACCTGGATCTTTCTCCCCTAACGTCAGCTGTGCTATGTAGCACAGTACAATCAGGGGAGTGACAGGTCACATTCATAGGATCTGGGCAAGAAGGCAGACATCTTCGGGCTACTATTGCAGACATTCTGCCTCCCACAGAAGGCGATGGAGATTTTCACCTGCTGCCTCGCTCCTCTGTGAGCTGTGTCACCTGTGGTCACAATAGCTTCGTGGACAGTTAGTCCACCCTCTCCCGGAGTTAAAGGGCAGCTGAGAAACTTGACGGTTTTTCCTTCCTCCTGGTACTTGCTGCTTCCTGCAAGGAAAGCTGTATCTTTGGGCATTCTCTCCTCTCTGCGCTCACCCCCTGGGTGTTGGTGCCAAGAAACACTGGCGGGCCGATGGTCCATCAATTCAGGGCAATTCCAGGTTCTTGGGAAGAGGCATACCGGAGGCCCAGCGAGCACAGGAGGGCAGCCCAGAGCAAGGGCTGGTAAGTGTGGAAATGCGGACTCACAGGTCCCAGGCCTCAGGGAAGACCTGTTCACCCGTCTTCAAAGCATCTTCTCCCCCAGCATAGGTCCGCCTCCTAACCCCGGCCCCACGGAGGCTTCGGTAAGAACATGGCAGATACAACAAGTGCTGACCATGGGCAGATCACACAAGAAATCAGCTCGCCATCAGCCTGCGGACTGAAAGGTCCCAGGTTCGATTCCGGTCAAGGGCACATCCCCAGTAGGGAGTGTGCAGGAGGCAGCTGTTCGATGTTTCTCTCTCATCGATGTTTCTAACTCTCTATCCCTCTCCCTTCCTCTCTGTAAAAAAAAATCAATAAAATATATTAAAAAAAAAAAAGAAAGAAATCAGCTCGCTAAATACCTGCTTCATAGAACCTCACTTTCTCCAGCTCAGAAACGGGCTGGAATTCATTCAGCATTGATACATGGAAGAATTTCTCTTTGGAATTCCAGCAATGTAAACACCACTGGTAAAAAGTCCTAGCCAGGTTGGCTCAGTGGTTAGAGCGTCGGCCTGCAGACCGACGGGTCAAGAGGTTCAAGGCTCCTCCCTGCCGGGCCCCTGTTAGGACCTGTGCAGGAGGCAACCAATCGATTTCATATGGATGTTTCTCTCTGTCTTTCCCTCTCTCTTCCACTCTCTCTAAAAATCAATGAAAAAATATCCTCAGGTGAGGGTTAAAAAAAATAAAAAGAAACATCACCCAACATATTATGTTTATTTATTTTCCTTGATGTATGTATGCATGTATGTATGTATGCATGTAGGTATGCATTTTTGCAAGCGCTATGCAAAAAGCGGAGTTTGCGACTGCGGAGAGGAACCCCATTACTCTGTGTTCCCCTCCACAGCGCTGTCTGGCAAGTTCAAGTGTTTGCTGGCGAACACACCCACAGGAGGAAGAGTGGAGCCCAGGAGCTCCCCGGGGCCAGGCTTCCCTCCCTTGCGGACGCTGAGGCCGAGAGCTCCGAGTGTCCCGGGATCCAGTGTAGAGAGAACAAGACCATAACCTTGTGAGCATGCGCACAGGGCTGCCGAGAGAGGTTAATAACGACACAGCCGAGAGGGGCTACTAGGTGCCCCGTTAGCACGGCAGGTAGTGCGTCAGTATCGGGACCTGAAGGTCGTGAGTTCGATTCTCACACGGGGCGCAATACTTTTGTTCGCTCTAGATCCCTACTCCTGCCGGAAAGGAGCTTTTTATTTGCTCATCTACGGACTGGGAGACATCGGGCATCCTCACGTTTCCACTTTGGGGCCACCCTTGAGTTGGCTGACCCTCGGCTCAGTCTAACCTCTCCGAAGTACTCGAGCCTCGGAGGTTTCACTGTCTACAATCTCCCTACTCTGTCCGGCTGCTCCCGAAGGCTGGAGCATGATGATAAGGGGGTGGGGGGGACACCTGCGCAAGACTAGCCCACGTGGGGTGGGGTGGGCCGGGCCCCAGTGGAGCCTCTTTGGAAGAAGCCCATCTCGCCACCTCCCTGCGGCGGCGGTGGGGGGACGTGCAAAGCCCGGGGTTAGTGAGAAGTTCGTGTCATATATCCACTCCTACATCCCCACCCCCCAAGCCTTCGGGTGCCAGGGAAGTTCTGGCATGTCACTGATGAAATAGAGGCCAACTGAGTCCCCAGTTCTGCCAGGTAAACGGTTAGGGCGCCTTCCAGCTGCATGGGTGTGCCTGCTCCCGTCCGGCTGCCTCTCAGCGCCCCTCGGTACCCGCCCCACGTCACGGACTGGACCGTCGGCGCTTGTCCTTACAGTGCGCCCCGTGTCAAGCTGCCAGAAGGAGGTGCCACATGACACGGAGGAGCCATGGGCATCTCAGCTCCAAAGTGCTTTCGCTTAGCCTTGCTCTGTCTTGGTTCATCGTGGTGCGAGTGAGTAGGGACACGGGTGGCGCTCTGCCCTAGCTGTGTGCCCAGAGCGCATAATCTCTCAGTGACTCCACAGCCCCAGCCAAGTGACCACTGACTGCAGTCCTCTCCACATGGGCCTGGCATGTTCCAGGTCTAGTGCCGGCAGCAGCGCCCTGACACGCTCTGAGCACCTTGTACCTTGCGGTGTTGGGTTGCCTGTGCCCCAGAGGGTGGTTTCTGTGGCCCTCCTGACCTGGCCCGTGCTGGCCAGCATGCACCCCACCCCACCACTCAGGTCCTGATGCCCTGACCCTATGTGCTTTTACCCAACAGCCTTGGATTGCCTGCACCCCAGACACTTCCCTCCTGAGGCCTGGGGACCGGGGGCCAGCTCTGGCATGGGCAACCCAGCAGCCCCTCGGTTATCCAGGGGTCTACAGCCACTTCTGAGAGGAGGTCTGAACGTTAGCCTGGGGGAGGAACGCGCCTCCCTTCCAAGTTTTTCTTTTCTGTACTTTCCCTCAGTCCTACACACCCTTTAGAGTTCTCATTACATCTCTAGTTACTCCCCTATCATAGCTCAATGACTCTTTTTAAAATATGTTTTGTATTATTGGTAGTATTGCAGATATCTCCCATCCCCCCTCCCCCCCTTCCTACCCACCCTTCTAGGACCTTAGTACCATGTCCATGGGCTGTAAATATCTATACCAGGGGTCCTCAAACTACGGCCCGCGGGCCACAGGCGGCCCGCCGAGGACATGGATCCGGCCCGCCGGGTGCCGCTGCCTGTCCTGCTTAGCAGCCAATGTGTCCCGGGCCCGCAATGCGCATAGGAATTTGTTCATAGTTTTGTTTTTTTTTTAACTATAGTCCGGCCCTCCAATGGTCTGAGGGACAGTGAACTGGCCCCCTGTTTAAAAAGTTTGAGGACCCCTGATCTGTACTAATAAAAGGGCAATATGCAAATTGGTCACAACGCCCTCACAGTAACAACTGAACAGCAGGCTGCGTGGGGTGACCAGGCCAGCAGGGGGGCAGTGAGGGGCAACCAGGCCAGCAGAGGGGGGGCAGTGAGGGGTGACCAGGTTGGCAGAGGGGGGCAGTTGGGGGTGACCAGGCCAGTGGGTGGGGCAGTTGGGGGTGACCAGGCCGGTGGGGGGGGGGCAGTTGGGGGCGATCAGGCAGGCAGGCAGGTGAGCAGTTAGGAGCCAGTGGTCCCGGATTGTGAGAGGGATTGGGATCAGGCTGAAACCAGCAGTCAGACATCCCCCACGGGGTCCCAGATTGGAGAGGGTCCAGGCTGGGCTGAGGGGACCCCCTCCCCCAGTGCACAAATTTCATGCACTGGGCCTCTAATAAATATACCCTGGTTTATCTCTTCTCGTCCCCCCAACCCCACGTCAAGGTATGTCAGTCAGTCTCTTCCATGCCTCCTGCTTTGGGTCTTATTTTGTTGGTCAATTCATTTAGTTCATTAGATCCCACAAATAAGGGAGATCATGGGATATTTGTCTTTCTCAGCTTGGCGTATTTCACTTAGCGTAATATTTGCTAGGTCCATCCAGGCTATCCCAAAGGGTAAGAGATCCCTCTTTCTTTTACAGCTGCAGAGTATCCCATGGTGTAAATGTCCCACAGCTTTTTTATCCACTCATCTGCTGAGGGGCACTTGGGCTGTTTCCAGATCTTAGCTATTGTAAATAATGCTGCTATGAACAGAGGGGTGCATGTATTCTTTCTGATTGGTGTTTTGGGGTTTTTCGGATATATTCCCAGGAGTGGGATCATTGGGCCAAACAGAAGTTCCGTTTTTAGTTTTTTGAGGAAACCCCGTACTGTTTGCCACAGTGATTGCCCCAGTCTGCATCCCCACCAGCGAGGGTTCCCTTTTCTCCGTATCTTCGCCAGCACTGTTGTATGTTGATTTTTAAAAAAATATATTTTATTGATTTTTTTGCAGAGAGGAAGGGAGAGGGATAGAGAGTTAGAAACATCGATGAGAGAGAAACATCGATCAGCTGCCTCTTGCACACCCCCCACTGGGGATGTGCCCGCAACCAAGGTACATGTCCTTGACCGGAATCGAACCTGGGACCCTTCAGTCCGCAGGCCGACGCTCCATCCACTGAGCCAAACCGGTCAGGGTGTATGTTGATTTTTTTGATGATAGCCTTTCTGACAGGTGGGAGGTGCAATCTCATTGTGGTTTTAATTTGCACTTCTCTGATGATTAGTGACTTGGAGCATTTTTTGATATGTCTATTGGCCATCTGTATGTCCTCGTCAGAGAAATGTCTATTCAGGTCTTCAGCCCATTTTTAAATTGGATTGTCTTCCTTTTGCTGAGCTGTATGAGCACTTTATATATTTTGGACATTAACGCTTTATCAGATGTCTCGTTGGCAAACATGTTCTCCCACACAGTGGGCTCCCTTTCCATTTTGATGGTGGTCTCTTCTGCTGTGCAGAGGCTTTCTGTTTTGTAGTCCCATTCATTTATTTTCTCCTTTGCCCTAGTGCCGTGGTCGGCAAACTGCGACTCACGAGCCACATGCGGCTCTTTGGCCCCTTGAGTGTGGCTCTTCCACAAAATACCACGGCCTGGGCGAGTCTATTTTGAAGAAGTGGCGTTAGAAGAAGTTTAAGTTTAAAAAATTTGGCTCTCAGAAGAAATTTCAGTCGTTGTCCTGTTGATATTTGGCTCTGTTGACTAAGGAGTTTGCCGACCACTGGCCTAGCAGGGGTCCTCAAACTTTTTAAACTGGGGGCCAGTTCACTGGGCCAACCTGGTCACCCCTCACTGCCCCCCCTCTGCTGGCCTGGTTGCCCCTCACTGCCCCCCTGCTGGCCTGGTCACCCTACGCAGCCTGCTGTTCAGTTGTTACTGTGAGGTCATTGTGACCAATTTGCATATTACCCTTTTATTAGTATAGATCAGGGGTCCTCAAACTTTTTAAACAGGGGGCCAGTTCACTGTCCCTCAGACCGTATCCATAAACATACTGCTACCTGAGATGTCTGAGATTTTATTGCCTACGTTCTCTAAGATGATTATGGTTTCATGCCATACATTTAAGTCGTTTATCCACCTCGCAGCATATTACATTTGAAACAACTTGCGGAACCAATGTGAAGTATGGCCCCATTTTTGTGGCTACGACGTACAGAAAAATGACCACTGGAAACATCAACCTACTGAATGCTGCTGCTTTGTGGTTAGATGCTTCTCCAGCCCCTTCGGGGGATGTTACAAATGAATAAGTATTACCGTTGTGTCAGGAGAAAAGCTAACCCTTCTCTCCGTTGCCGTTAACATTTGGCATTCATGGGCAGTGTAAACTCAGTCACTCGCGTGCAGCAAAAGGAGAATGTTGTGCATGGCCCATTCATGACTCCTGTAGATCTCCAGAGGGCTGCCTGCCTCAAAGTTTATTGTCGCATTCTTCTTAATTCTGCTTGGACGCATGTACATTATTTTCTGCAAAAAAAATACCACCTATTAAAGAGTGTTCCTTCTCTTCTAGTAAGGTTCGGGTGTCCCCAGAGCCCCCTTAGTCCTGTTTACTTTGGATATTTCAGGAGTTACTGTAGGATTTAACTGTGGTGAGTCGTTAAGCCCTCTTTTTAAATTCACAAACTGCCTCTAATCTTAGGAAAATGTCAGGTTACACTTTTGAGAGGCTTGGGAACTTGACATTTTGTAGCCCAGTTGGGGTGTAGGCTGCTTCCATTCTGAGCACCTTGTTCCAATTTATGTCAGAGGGAATTATATGCAGGTCAGGGCTGAGAGCAGGTTATAATTAATGGGGTGGACAAGTGGATTTTTAGTGTTTCATAAAATAAAATGGAAATCACATGTGCATGGAACTGTTGTGTGTTTTAAAATATTTACATTGGTTCTAGTAAACATTAATTATAACTGATCTATTTCTCCTGTGAACTTGCTAACTGGGAGGTCACAAGTCATTGTTCACTGAATACAAAGATTGGATGACAAGCTACACACACACACACACACACACACACACACATATATATATAATTTTTTTAAAAGAGTACTTGGGGAGATATTGGTGAGTGAACTTGTGGAAGTAATCCAGTCTTAGGTTTTCCTCTTAATTTTCTCTCACGTTTAAAGCACCCACTTGCCAATATGATCCAGATGTCAGTTCTTCTGAGGGAGACTGGGGAGTGCTTGGCTTGTGAAATTCCTGAATGGGTCCTGGTGAACACGCATGACCAATGCTTAACTATTAGTCATTTTTTTTAAAATTGAAGTTTAGAATTAGTTGAAACACAACCAGAATCTACAGCGTCCACGTTTTCTTTACATTCATCCATCAGAAACTTCCAATTCCTTGCAGATGTCACAGCAACATGTTGCTGAGGAAAGAGATCTTGAAGAGTCAGAGAAACCCGTATTCTAAGCGGGACTCTGCCATGTGCTGGCTGTGTGGCCCTGGGAAAGATGCCTGTCACTCTGAGCCTGTTTCCTCATCTGCAGAATGGGGAAAATGATGCTTCCTTTTTAGGGTTTGGGTAGGAATTAGAGACAATTTGAATAAAGTGCCTGACCAATTATAGGTACTAGAAAAATATCAGCTATAGGTATATGAAGGAATGGCCAAAAGGGAAATTCAAAGGAAACTTTACGTAAATTGGATTGCACGTCAGTCATTTGGGTGTTAGGTATGTTAATGCATTCTTTGTTTTTGCCCAGAAGTCTTCAACTCCCCCAAGTAAATATTATTTCTATTAAGTTAATGATTTTTTTTATAGATATTCTTTGTTTCATGCAGTGAAGAATCAATATAAGCACACTGTCTATCGGGACAGAATTGTTAACTAAGTGGTGTCTCATGAGACCGTTTTGCTCTTTTCTAAGGAAGCTATTTAAGTATTTTTTAATTCTTTATTGTTTAAAGTATTACATATAGTGTTACATATGTCTGCTTCCCCCGCCCCATTGACCTCTCCCCGGAATTAGCAGGTAACAATCTACTCTACTTCCTAATTCTGCTTCTACAGATGAGCCAGAAGAGTGTTTGGTGGTTCTAAATGGGATGGGGCCACTTGTCCAGATGATTGACCAAAAAGGTCATATCCACTTAATCAACCTGGCAATCAGTCTAAAGAATACACCACTTTAGAGTATCCCAGCTTAGAGAGTCTCTGCAGAATTCTCCAAGGTTTCAGATCTATAGTATTCTCTGGGGGGGGGGGGGGTCCCTTAAAAATGCCTATATTTTGGGTGTCACTACCCTTCTTCGGGGCAATGCTTGGTGAAAGGATACTGAGAGAAGATAATATGAACAGACAAAAAAAAGATAGAAGAAACCACCCCATTGATTATGGGCAGGTCTACACTGAGCTGTAGATTGAGATAGAAAATACCTACTCAGCACATATGTTCTCAACACATTTGTGCACAAGACATAGTAGTTGATAAAATTAACATATAAATGGGTATGTTTATGCCTTATAATAAAGTCTTATTTTTAGGGTATAATAACGTGGCCATTTTCAAATGGTCATTTCCAGAAACACAAAGACTGCTACTGAATTTGGCATCATTGATCTTTCTAGAAGAAAATGTTCCAGAAGCCCATAGTGAGATATGCCTTCATCCAGTCCTTTTTGGAAATCTTGATGAAAATCCTGTGTGTCCAGTAGCTAGCAGAGTTCCTAGCCAATAATAGCATCTCAATATACATTAGATTTTGCCTAGTACTGCTTTGAGGATGAGTGTATGATAACTCTCCTCACTCCCCACAGAAAAGGTGTGTGTGTGTGTGTGTGTGTGTGTGTGTGTGTGTGTGTGAGAGAGAGAGAGAGAGAGAGAGAGAGAGAGAGAGAGAGAGAGAGAGAAAGAGAGAGAGGGAGAGAGAGAAAGCAGGAGTCCCGGTCTTATTTTTTCACATAGAGTGCAAGGCATTTGAATTTGGAAATTATCTTAGCTGACATTTTCCAATCTTCCATCCAATGCAGGAATTCTTTCTCCAATAATCTTCACTAAAGGGCAGGAGGCCTGGTGTAAGAACAGAGGCCTCTTTCTGTTGGGCAATGATTTGATTCAGTACAGGGTTACGATTTGGTAGCCCAAGGAGGCACAGTATAAAGTTCTATGGGAAATTGGGACATGGAGGCCAAGTGAGGGCTGGGCTGATTGCGACCTCATTGGGAAAGGCAGGATACTGGGGAGACAGTTTTGACTCACCATCATGTTCCACCATGAAACTTAAATAAATCCTAGCGCTTTTTTTTTTTTTTTACAACATGAATTTCGTCCGTGGCTTTAGTCTTTTCTTTTTCTTCTGCTTTTAAAAAATATATTTTTATTGACTTCAGAGAGGAAGGGAGAGATAGAAACATCAATGATGAGAGATAATCATTGATTGGCTGCCTCCTGCACACACCCCAGTTGGGGGGAGGGCGAGGATTGAGCTCACACCCCGGGCATGTGCCCTTGGCCGGAATCGAACCTGAGGCCCTTCAGTTTACAGGCTGACACTCTGCCACTGAGCCAAACCAGCCAGGGAGTTTAAATATATACATCAAAGGAATTTGCAAGTTCTTTAATAATTTATGTTAATAAAATTGATTGGCAGCACTGTATATAAATTATTAATTTTTTTACACTTATTGAACATCAGGTAGAGGAGGAATTTTTGTCAGTTCCCTTTAGCATCCAAACATAACAAAAACCTCAGTTTACCTGAATTTTGCCAAAATAAACCTCTCTCTATTAACCAGTTTCCTACATTATACTTTCCCAAGAGATTTCTGAAGTACAAGGAAGAAGGGGATGTTATGGATTAATGTAAACATTTATACTCATGGATGCAAACATGCATTCAACTCAGTCTTTTCAATGTCCTCTATTTATGGTTAAAGAAAAAAAAGATCTTTGTAATGAAGACCCCAAGGAGCAATGACATTTGGAATTACCTAAGAACCTTTAAATTAAAAAAAAGAACAATTGTAATAATCTGAACAATAAAGATTTATTAAGTTAAAAAAATAAAAATAATAATAAAAAAATTACATTCAATATGTGGTTTGTAGTTATGCAAGTAAAGTAGACCCAAGCATTTTAGAAACATTTCGACAAGGATTAAAAAAAAAAAAAAGTTTTCTATTTGGGGTCCAGTTAACCAGAAAATTAAATTAATCAGAACTCTTCCATTGCCAGAGAATTTCCATTAATGGTGATTTGACTGTACTTTGGGTGTGAGCTTAGTTCCCTTGCAGAAATGAATTTCATCTTCGGACGTGTTTCTTGGAAAGTACCTAGCCCAGTGAACACCTTGCATGAATAGGGCAATGTGGCTTTTTGTTTCCGGCTTTTAACTATGACGGTACAGCTATGTCTGTGCATAGGAATACACATGTGCACTCGGTAGAGACAGCGCTCACTCACTGGCAGAGGTGCTCCTGTTTAAAGAAAGGCGAGCAGTTAATGCTGTCACTATATTTTGACTTCCAACTTCCTCTTTCAAGTACATCTCCCCTCGCCCCCCAGTAAACCTGCCATTAGAATTAACAAGGGTTTTGCCCTAACCGGTGTGGCTCAGTGGATAGAGCGTCGGCCTGCGGACTCAAGGGTCCCAGGTTCGATTCCAGTCAAGGGCATGTACCTTGGTTGCAGGCACATCCCCAGTAGGGGGTGTGCAGGAGGCAGCTGATCGATGTTTCTAACTCTCTATCCCTCTCCCTTCCTCTCTATAAAAAAATCAATATATTTAAAAAAAAATTCACAAGGGTTTTTCTAGAAACAGGACAATGCTTTCTCCTCTGTTTCTTTTTTCTTTTTTTTAAAATATATTTTATTGATTTTTTACAGAGAGGAAGGGAGAGGGATAGAGAGTTAGAAACATCGATGAGAGAGAAACATCGATCAGCTGCCTCCTGCACACCTCCCACTGGGGATGTGCCCGCAACCAAGGTACATGCCCTTGACCAGAATCGAACCCGGGACCCTTGAGTCCGCAGGCGGACGCTCTATCCACTGAGCCACACCAGTCAGGGCTCCTCTGTTTCTTAAAGTAGTGCACGGAAGGAAATGCATCGCGGTAAAAATAACTTATAAGTGAAATTAAAGTGTTTTGCTAAAGATAACAAGGAAGTGAGGAGCAAACCCCCTCAAGCAGCAGAGAGGCCAGATGGTCGGTCTCTTTGTCGTTTGGTGTTTTTTTTCGTTTTTTTTTTAGTGTGGCCATTAAACAGGAAATTTTGCTTGATTGAGAAGACACTGGTCTTGATTTTCATTCAGCAGTTTTGAGGGTCTTCTTAATGGCTCTCTCTATATATACACACACAGCACACAGTTTTCATCTAGCCAACTGATCATTTGTGCCATTGTCAGCGAGACTGTGCTGATGAGCATGTGAAGTTTTAATAATGAAGAAGTAAGTGGGTCCCAAGTCTCGGCTGTGAAAGAACCCGGAATCCGCACCCTGCCCTGCAAAGCCCGGTCATTACCATCTCCGTCTTACTGCTGCAGCGTCTGGGGTTTTGTCTCGTCCTCTTTGATGGCCCAGCACGGAAGAAAGGCTGTGTACCACAGCGGCTAACTAGGGTTTTGTGCGATGTAGGGGAGACTCGCAGGAGAAAAGCGAGGTTTTGGAGTTCAGCACTCCAGGGGGCTAATGTGCATAAAGGACCTGAGTTTAATCCTTGGAGCTGCCAGTCAGGATCAGGAAGAAGAAGCGTCCATGCAAAGAATTGCTTCTGGATGCTGGGGCGTGGGGCGGGAAGGGGGATCAGAGCACCCCGTTTGGACCGTGATGTTTTTGGCAGTTGATGTTCCTGGTAGGTTGCCTGGCAGTGGCTCGGGCACAACAAAGCTCCCTTCTGGGAAGTCACTCTGCCATTGTCTGGCACCCTTTGCCCGGCGCCCCAGGAGAGAGCAGTTTCCCAACCTGAGTTCCAAGGAAGAAAATGAATCGAGTTGTGAAACAGAATATTTGCATCCGTTTACAAGAGTCACTTGGAGGACTTTGTCATGGGAAGAATAGATTTGGATGACTGGCGGAACTGTTGGGAACCTGGCGCTGAATCAGGTGTCTGTGGGTTTAAAGAGGGACAAGCTAAAGAAGCTATGCAACAAGGGATAACCCACCGATCTTTACCATAAAGTGATAAATCAGACATTAAGATGTTTCTTCCATGCCATGCTTTCTTTTTTTAAAATTTCTTTATTGATTAAGGTATCACATCTTTGTCCTCATCCCCCCATTCCCATCCCAAACCCCTCCCCACGCATGCCCCCACCCCCCTGTTGTCTGTGACCACTGGTTAGGCTTATATGCATGCATACAAGTCCTGTGGTTGATCTCTCCTCCTCACCCCCACCCTCCCCTACCTTCCCTCTGAGGTTTGACAGTCTGATCGATGCTTCCCTGTCTCCGGGTCTGTTTTTGTTCATCAGTTTATGTTGTTCATTATTTCCCCCAGATGAGTGAGATCATGTGATACTAGAAATACACTTATAAGAACCGAAAGTAAGACATAATTGTGATTCTTCCTCCAATTAACATTCATGTTCATTATCAAAATAAATACATCTCTAATAAGAATGTTTAACCACCTTGAAATCTCACTGTTCTTAAAGCTAGGTATTTTCATAAGTAAATTTTTAACCCTAAATTGCATCTCAAGTCCTCTTTTCATTTTCATCTTTACTTACATTCCAAAAGCCAGCTTCTTCTGTAATTTGATTCAATGAAAGAATAAAATGTACAAGATGAAATTAACACTTATTAGCTTAAAACGAAACTTACTTTAAGGCTCAAATAATCCCAAACAAACAAATAAGACACAAACCAAAACAACAAAAATGCTTAGCGTCAAGTCAGAGCTCTTAATATTAATTTCAAGGCCATGTCTTGAAATTAACATTAAAATTGTAATGCTTCCTGTTTTATAAATCACATTGATAATTTTTCTCAAAGATACAACAAACAAACATATTTGGATAACGCAAGAAAAATTTCTCAAGAGTTTAGCCTGCCCTGAGTGTATTTTTCAAAAGATGTTAGAAGCTTTCATGGAATTTATGGGGTTTATGTTCATGTAGATTACAAATATACAGTTCACATATTTCTGCAGATTATCAATCCTCCATAGAAACGTTTTGAATCTTGGGTTTTAGGCCAAGAGCTCTTTGGGCTGGGGATAGCTCACTCTCCGAGAATCACTTGCTTTGTAACCCCTCTGTGCTTGCCCCGCCACCCTGTCCTAAGCCCTATTTGTTTCACAGCGGACTAGCTGGCACCCACCACCCAGACTTCCCAAGCTCTTCAATTGGCTTCTGCTGCAGCTGCACCAGCCACTCCTCCTCCTCCCACAACAATTCCCTCCGAGGTCATTTCCCTTCTAGCCCCTTCTTTAAGAACTGGCTCTAAAAAATCACCATTCGGCTTTGACCTAGCTAGTGAATGTATTTCTGTGCAGACACCTTTTGTTATTGTTGTCACTGTCATTAAGTCAACAATAGCTCTCTCGGGCAATGGGATCTTTTCGTTTTCGTTCATCTTTGATCCTCCAGGCATGAAGCTCTGGCGCTACCTGTTCATTTCCCTCCCACACTGTTACCCCATTTCTTTCCTTCCTGAAATTTCTCCTCCTAAAGAGGCAAAAGCAAAACCAATGACTCTTGAAATGTCTCTCGTAATTTCCTTCGCACCCTCCCCGGTCCCCTCAATGGCATGTCCATGGTTACTTTCAACTTTAGGTTAACATCCTGCCGTCAAACACACATTCAGGGAATTCTTAGTACCACAGTTCCTGTTCTCTTTTTTCTTTTTTTTTTTGGTCCACCATGTGATCCTGGATTTTCTTTACCAAATTTCATTGCTACAGTAAATAAAGAACTCACTGCTTTCCAACAATTCATCACTTCGTCTTTTCAGGTAAGAAATAGTAAAAGTTGGATTTTAATGCCCTTAGAAATCATTCCTTAAGCAAATCTGGAACTAAACATTTAAGAACTTGAAAAATCCATTACAGCTCTTTGCCCAAATGCTGGAAAGTTTTATCCTGAAATCAACATGTTCTTTGCTTTGGTGGGGGAAGCCACGTATCAAGAAAGCCTGCACAGATACGGGGAGAAATATCTTAGCTAAGGTAGACCTACAGTCACCCCTCTACCTTCTCTCATGTCATCCTTCTTATTTATTTCATTTTATGGGTGGTTCTTTGAAATTATCAGGTTTTCTCATTCATGTGCTGGTTTATTTCATGTTTCCCTCATTAAAACCTAAGCTAGTTTATTTTCTGTTTTCCTCATTAAAACCAAAGGACCGGCCTTTGATCTCATATATATCCGTGCATTGCTAGTGTGCAGAGCGGTGCCCGGCATACAGCAGGTACCTGTTGAATGAAAGAATAATCAGAGAGATGACCTTCTCTATGGTTTCACTCTGACTAGTTCTAAAATAAAAGTAATGCTTAGTTAAAGAAAGGCAAGTTAACATATAGATAGATAGATAGATAGATAGATAGATAGATAGATAGATAGAGGATTTCTGATGTCATAAAGGTAACAAACCTAGCTTACTCTTCCAAACTCTTAAAATGAGTTTAGGTTAAGAGTGAAGAGTGGAAGTTGTGGACCAGATACAAGCTGATTTGGGACTAATGAGGAAGTTATTAAGGGCTCTGTTGTTTGGGCGAAATCTATGTGCGGGGCCTACCTGCTCTCTGCTCATATTCCCGGCTCATCGGCTCATCGGCTGAGGGTAGAGGATGGTGGGGATGAGGAGCATGGAGTACTTTCTTGGGGCTTCTGTCACCTTTGTCCTCCATGGCTCAAGGGCACCTCAATGTCAGTAAACTGCCTCCATTGTACCTGCTAGAAAGCCCAGTGGTGATATGGTTTCCAGTGACTTCCATTGGCCAGATCTCCAGGAGGAGACAGGAGCTATCTATTGAGAAATAATATTCCTGGATCTCAAGTTGCTGTAGCTCTTGTAAGCTGAGGTGCTGATGAACGGCCTTCGTGCCAGACTATCTTTCCAAGGATGTTTGTAGAGCGAACACCCGTGGAAGATGGAGATAGAGTGTTTCCATCCTGGGTAGAAGGCGGGTTTGTTTGCTGTGCATTATGATAAACACAGTGTCTCTCTCCAGGGCAAATGTCGGCAGGTTTGCTTGCAGTGAGTCCATAACAAAAGAGCTGGGGGTCCTAAGATGGAGGTCGCTCAGCTCTGATGCAAACCCCCTGCATACGCAGCACGCACCTGGGATGCTCTGTGGGACTCGAGGGGACAGGGGCGCTGATGTGAACTTGAAACACATGATGCTTGCTGCACCCTCACTAAGAGTGTCCTTGGTCTCTGATGCACGGAGCTCGTGTATCCTGCCAGCATCCATAAAACTGGTAGACTAAGGAATAATTTGCAAGTAGGAAAAATCTCAAACCCTTCACCGTTTCTGATGGTCTCACTTGCCCCACCCCTGCCAGGGTCCCTTATTTCCTACAAAATAAAAATTCTGGTAAAGAATTCATATGGGGCCAAAACCGGTGTGGCTCAGTGGATAGAGCGTTGGCCTGCGGACTGAAAGGTCCCGGGTTCGATTCCGGTCAAGGGCACGTAACTTGGTTGTGGGCACATCCCCAGTGGGAGGTGTGCAGGAGGCAGCTGATCGATGTTTCTCTCTCATCGATGTTTCTAGCTCTCTATCCCTCTCTTTTCCTCTCTGTAAAAAAATCAATAAGATATATTTTTTAAAAAAAAGAATTCATATGGGACCGGGAACAGGGAACTGCAACTTCAAGCTCATGGTGGTATCCAATGGTAATGAATAAAGATATTTTCAAGTCTAGGAAACAGATGTGATTGCCCATGTGAAGACATTTAATGAAGAGTAATTAATGTTAATTATAGGAATGCTAGTTTATTAATCACTTACTGTTCCTTCACATAAGACACTCCATGCACATTATTGAATAAATATAAATGGGTTTATGTCCTTCCTGTTTCCAGAAGTGGTTTGAAGAAGTTCCAATAAAAATTAAAGATAATTGCTATATTCAAAGAAGAGTGGGAAGAGGTGGTTTGGGACTGGAAGGGAAGAAGGGTGTGAGATAGCCAAGTTTGCCTGGCACTTAGGGTGAAACTTTGCCTCACTTAACTCTCAAAGGACCCTTTGAAATTGCTCGCCTTGTCACCTTTTACAGATAAGGGAACTGTGTAAGATATGCAGAGTATCTGTGAGTATAAGATATGTTGAGTAGCTGGCTCCTATCTGCCTTTGCTAGGAAATGGCAGAGCCAGGATTTGAACTCAGGTTTAACTGGTTTCAAGGTACATGTTTCTTTGCACAACACCACACTGATGGTCTCACCCCAAAACTAGACCAGTGCCAGTTGGGGCAATTGAGCTCAAGGCTTCATCCAAGTTTTCTGACAGCACATCAAAGAGAAAGCTGGATGAAATGCACCATCCAGCCCTAGCTGGTCTGGCTCAGTGGATAGAGCGTCAGCCTGTGGACTGGAGGGTCCCGGGTTTGATTCCTGGTCAAGAGCACATGCCTGGGTTGCGGGTGGATTCCCCAGTGGGGATAGCAGGAGGCAACCAATCAATGATTCTTTCTCATCATTGATGTTTCTATCTCTCTCTGCCTTTCCCTTCCTCTCTGAAATCAATAAATATATACATATTTTTTTTAAATAAAAAAGTGCACCATCTAAAAGAAGAAAGCCTCTCAGTTCATCTCTCATCTCACAGAGAAGGAAAGGGCGGGAGAGAGAAAAGAACAGTAGCAGAACAGAGAAGAGGAAAGACCTTGCCATTTCAGATGCAATGCAAGATAGAACATATTATTTCCTTCTCTGAACCCCATTAGCTAGAGACTCAGTCATAATAATCATAATTCTTATCATGTGATAAGTCCAATAAACCCTAGGAGCTCTGACAACCTTATTAAGTGCCTTGCCATACTAACAGCTTTAGCAGAATTTGCAAAGGAAGACAAGTAGGCGATCCAAACCTGACCTGACCGAACCAGTCTGTTGGATTAATGTTAGCTCATTAGTGTGGTGATTGTTTCTCAGCACAGAACCCATCACACAGCTTCTCTGGGAGTTCTTGAGAGCTCTATTTTAAGGTTTTATTTAAAGTGTAAGTTAGAGCATGGCGATTTTTTTTTCTTCTTGTAAAAAGTTCAGTATCGCCCTAACCGGTTTGGCTCAGTGGATAGAGCATCGGCCTGCGGACTGAAAGGTCCCAGGTTCGATTCCGGTCAAGGGCATGTACCCTGGTTGCGAGCACATCCCCAGTAGGGGGTGTGCAGGAGGCAGCTGATCGATGTTTCTCTCTCATCGATGTTTCTAACTCTCTCTCCCTCTCCCTTCCTCTCTGTAAAAAATCAATAAAATATATTTAAAAAAAAAAAGTTCAGTATCCTTAGTATTCTACACTAAGTTAGCTCAGTTATTTAATTTAAAAAACACACACCACCACCCAGTATCTGTTTTAGATGGGGCACAACAGAGATCTGGAAATGTCAAGAAGTGGATCCCGGGTTAAAAAGAGAGGGACTTAATGTGATTTGAAAGCAGTTCCAATGTTCTGCTACTTTAACTTACGTGTGTGTTTTCATGATAATCTATCTTCCTGCCCCACACAGAGATTTCTTACTGCCTGGCCAGCACGCTCCTCCATCAGTGTTTAAATCTGCTCGAAGTATTTTTGCTCGAATTTCTTCCAAGAAGCTTCCGCCTTTGTTCTGTCGGAACACGCAGTGCTGACTCTGTTCTTAATATCCTGTTTGGGTTTGTCAGCGTGGATGTCCTCTGCAGGGCCGTGTTCCCCTCGTGCCCCTTCTCTCCTGCGGGGCTTTACAATCACAGGTCAGGACAAAAGAGTCACTCCTCTTTCTGTTACCCTAAAGAAAAGGCGTCCCCCCGCCACTGCAGTGCTTCAGCGATCATGGGAAATGTTTAAAGCAAGTTCTTCATTATAGTTAACCAGGAGCTGTGAATAAAGGAATAAAGGGTACTTTTCTTTCTTTTCCACGATCGCCACGTAGCTTCAAGGCATGGTGAGCGTGAGGTTTGTGTGTGAGACTAACTCAGAAGTGGAGAGAAAAAGTGATCTCCTTCGAGAAAAGGGACTATCGTATTTGAGAGAAGGTTCCAATCAGTTCATACGATCGGAATCGGTTACTCTGTAACATTGGCATTGCCCCAGCGGGTCATGGGACCCGATTGGTTGTTCCTGTCATTGAACTTAAGCTTTCCAGTGTTCAGAGAACAACTGTGAAATGCCACGTGGGCCAACATCAGCGGCTATTTATGGATGCATCTTTCTGCTGCCGGAGAAGTGGGATGGGGAGAGTGTGCACTTTCTCTGCCTTCTAGAAAAGTCCTTTATAAAATAAGTAAGTTTCCCCAAGTGGCCAGTATCTCCCCCCCCCCCTCCAGGTAGAATCTACTTGTGGCAAAAACCTAGCTCAACTGTTCTGTCTTTCAGAGACGTCTTATGTCATTTGGCTCATAGCCAAGCAACCCTTTTCCGATGTAAGTGGTGGCTTTTTTTTTTTTAATATATTTTATTGATATTTTACAGAGAGGAAGGGAGAGGGTTAGAGAGCTAGAAACATCGATGAGAGAGAAACATCGATCAGCTGCCTCCTGCACACCCCCCACTGGGGATGTGCCCGCAACCAAGGTACATGCCCTTGACCGGAATCGAACCCGGGACCCTCCAGTCCGCAAGCCGACGCTCTATCCACTGAGCCAAACCGGTTTCAGCGGCTTTTTGTTTTTTAATACAGAAATTATTTACAGGTTTCTGGTTTCGCACAGAGGACGAAAAATGAATCTAATGCGGGAGTTCTATGAAGAGTGCATTCTATCAAGTCCCAAGTAATTTTGCAAAGGTGCTTTTGTATATGTACGTGTGTGGGGGGTGTACATACATACACGTGCATGTTTATAGGTGGCCCAAAAAGGCATTCCATGGTAGACACGTGTAGGATTTTATGCAGGCACGGAAATAGTGCTGTGAGTGTATACAGAGCTGCCTGTCAAACTCGCAAGACACTGGGAAAGCATTCAGGGAGCAGTGCCGAAGCGCTTGTCGTCTGGGGGTGGTGTCGCAGGAGCCAGTGGCTTCCATTTCTGCCACCACCATGCTGTGGGGCCGCTCTCCAGGAGGCTCGCTTTCGACCTGTGTCAGGAGACTGGGTGTGACAGGTTCCTTCTCCTTCAAGTCTGCTATCTCTGCCTTAGAACCCGATGCTTGCCTGACACCCGGTACAGCATGGACCGGGGAGACATCAGTCACGTTCAATATAATATAAAATAGGTTCCATTTGCCTTTAAAACTGGATGCTTTCTTTCTTTTTTAAAAAATATATTTTATTGATTTTTTACAGAGAGGAAGGGAGAGGGACAGAGAGTTAGAAACATCGATGAGAGAGAGACATCGATCAGCTGCCTCCTGCACACCTCCTACTGGGGATGTGCCCGCAACCAAGGTGCACGCCCTTGACCGGAATCGAACCTGGGACCCTTCAGTCCGCAGGCCGACGCTCTATCCCCTGAGCCAAACCGGTCAGGGCATGGATGCTTTCTTTCTTAAACACAAGCTGTAAAAGATATGAAATGTCTGAGCCCCTCTGACAGTGGAAAATTTCCTGAAAAGGTTGTCAGATTATGCTCCTTAGAAGATTATACAGTTTGTTGTTGAGCATTTTCTTTTGTTTTTGAGGGGTGGAGTCGATGTTTGTTTCCTGATGTTTCAACTTGAGATGTTCAGGCTAATTTTCCACTACGATGCCAAATGTCTGAGAAACTGTGGCATTTTCATGTTGTTTTAACCAAAGCGATGCTTTTCAATCTGCTGATTAAAAGTTCTTTCACATTCTGTTGGATCATATAAGCGTGTCTCTTCCGTGGACAGTAGGACTTCTTCGGGAAGTCACCTGTATGTGAAACGGAGCAAGCCTTTTGTTTATTGTTAAGAGACAAATGACATTGTGATTTGTACAGACATAAGCCAAGGAAACAGATGTTCGCATCTTGATGTCTAAACATGTGAAGCATGCTTTGGTTTACCATGAGGTGTTGCAATGGCGTGAAAAGTAGGCGTTGCGATTTGCAAAACTGTGCACCACGAGGAAGTAGCTCTCGCCTTCTGTTTGCTCTTTGTCGAGAATGTTCTATAGACACCTGTGGTGGAGTCCAGATGTCTGGTGTGGAAATGGATGCCTGCAGGTTCGCAGTCAGCGTGCTTGGCTCCGTTTTTTTCACTTTCCTGGTGATTTACTTCAGTGGCGGTTTCTTGTCTAGCGTCCTGATAAGCAACATCCTTGAAGAGCTGCAGAACAGGACTTTCTGGGTTTTTTGCTTTTAGGAAGGCTATTTCCTCTTCTTTCTTTAGACAACCAATTGTTACAAGGTTACTTTGCACTCCCAATTCTCTTTCCTTCATTCTGGAGACTGAAATTTGGGACACTCATCACAGATTTGCTGTGTGTGTGTTTTGCATATGTATTATGTGCATATGTACACATACAATAAGTATGTATGTATGATATATGTGCATTATATATACATATGTGTATGCAGATGCAAGACTTGTGCGTGGTATACATATGTACATACTTCATACGCACATATTTTCCATTGTATATCAGGATGGCACATTGCAATTTGGATCTGTGTTTTTGGAGGAAAAATTGACTGCTTTAGCGTGTCCGTACAAAGATCATTCTTCCTGATGGAACGTTCTTAAAAACTCCTTTCAGATACTGTGTTTTAATTCCTAAGCCAGAAAATAATAAGTATATTATAAAAAGTAACAAACCAGCACCCAGACCGGAAGTGATCCTGTGCTCAGCAGGGCACTGAAAGTACCACAGTGCAGGGGAGGCGTGCGCCCATCGCTGGCCCCGGGGGGGGGGGGCGGGGGGGTTGGGGGGGGGATCGCTGCTGCCTGCAGCGTGGAGAGCTGGCGCCCAGGCCTCAGCTGTGGGACCCGGACCCGCCGCCCGGTCCCCGTGAGCAGTGAAGGTGCACGGATCCCGGTGCCAAGTTGTCATTTTTGGGGAGACAAGACAGCGCGTGTGGCCCTGACCTGAGCCGTCTTTCCCTTTGCTTTCAGTTGAACACTCAGTGGGCGAGGACGTAGGGAAGCCCCAGCGGGGTCCGTGGAAAAGGCGCTTGGAACGCGAGAGGGAGTTTGGATTCTTCAGCTCAGCAGCCCTGGCTGGGTGGATGAGGTGGAGCTGGCCTTCCTGGAATTGTCGCGTCGATTTTCCTGTTGTGTTTCACTGTTGACGCTCTCACAGACACAGAACTGCTCCAGCGCTGCCTGCCACCCACCATCTGGTCTCGGTGGCCTGTCTGTCATTTCGTGGGTCCCCATCCTCTCTGCCTACGGCGATGTTTCTTCAAAAAGAACTAGGGTGCAGTCCATTGGTGGGTATTCAAGGCGATCTGTTTGTAAGAAATCTGGAGGGATGCTAAAAGAACTATTAAGGACAAATGTGCTGCTTCCTGCTTTTAACCTGTTTATCAGACTCTCGGTAGAATCAATGGCATTTCTGCGACTGTTGCGGGGGTTGTCTTCACTGTGAAGACGGTGGGATCAGTCAGTTGTTCTGGAGAAATCAGGATTGCTTTATTGCATTGTCATTTGTGTCTCTGCTTCTGTGCTTGTGTAAACGAACTCCAGAAGGTGTATTTAAGCATCTGTTAAGTAAACTTGGGAGACTAGGTTTCAATTTAAATAACCGGGCAGTGTGACCTAGCTCTCATTTCGCCTTAATTTTTATCATTAAAGCCTTCATATCCCTAAAGACATCTGCCATGCTTTCAAATGATTCTTTTTCGGGGAATGTTCATTCATTATTAATCAGGTTGCGTGGTCAAGAGAGTATGTGGTTATTTTAAAGAATGTCCTAGAGATCCAATTACTAAGAAATGAGCGTGTTATAGGCAGATGTGGAAGTATAAAACAGCGTTTGTGAACAGTTGATTCAATTTGCATGAATTCCACCAGGTGGCTGTTTAGTGAAATTAAAAGCCTTCCCTCGTTCTGACTTCAGGTACCAGGTAAAACATTTTCACTGTAACACTCCTTAGAATAAAGATGAAATGACAAGTCTCAAAGTTATCTGTTGTCCTAATTACTTATTTTAAAACGAGGCTAGTGCCTCGGTGCTTCTCTGCTTGTCACTTTTCTTTCCAATCAGTCCCCCTGGTGCCCTGAAATTTGGCTGGCAGGAATTCTTCGTCATTCGTCACTGATGAAGGGAACGAGTTTGAGTGTGTTGACAGTTGGAGGTTAACCACAATGATATTTCAGAGGCATTACCTAGTGAATGTTATAGGTTCGCTCTTTTTTTTCACCTGTTCCTACTCCGAGTATATTATGTATGCTGTTGCTTTAAGAACCTCTGCATTTTTACTGCTCTCTGCTATAATCTGGGGTGGAATATGGCCTGTGTTGTGACATCAATTCCCAGTCTTTTAGCATGCCATTAAATTCAACTGGAGCTCCTTCTTGCCTCTTTCCTTCTCTTCACGGCCCTGTTTTACTGTGATTTACTGACTCACCTATGTCTCAAATCAGCCAGGGTACTAATCAGTAAAATAGCATTTGGGTAGTGTGTTTATTCTGTGGCTTTTACAACTCAAAGTTCAATCCTAAGCCATGACGGAGTGTGGAGACATTGCGTGCTTATGTTATTGAAAATACTCTGTTTGTGGTGAATTCGTCGTGGCTGTAGCATCCATTTTTTATTGAGTTTCTCTTAGACCATGTTTTGTGATGAGAGATTATGTTGATTTGAGATGAGATCAAGTCCCTTCTGAGTTCAGTCCCCGCTGCACACCCGGCCTCACACACTGAAGTTAATTTCCAATGTTTCACAGTTCCGAAGTTGTGAGTGTGAAGTGCTGTTTCTGCTGATCCGAGATAAAGACATCATTCCACAGTCCTTAAAAAAAAATACTCCACCTATGGTTCTATACTAGGCATAATCTCGTAGTGAAAATCCAGATGGCAGCGAGTCAACTAAATCTTAATTACCCATGAGAAGGAAGGGGATAGGAAATTGACTTGATTGCGTGTCTGAAATTTAGGGCTCATAAAGATTAAACTTATTCATAGCGCTTCTGGCACTGTCTCTTTTTCATGACGCTTTTAGGAGTTCCTGAACCATTTTTCTGTGGCTAGGTGTAGCATGGTGCAGTTTGGACAGCGTGTTTTTCACCTCAGTTAGGTTTTGGTAAATTTAACATCAAGCTTAGTTTCCATACCCCCGAGGGTGTTTGGAAAAAAACAGGAGGAAGTGCCTTGGGAATCATCCGGGCAGTGGCGAAGAGGCTCCTGGTATTAACACTTGATCACAGGCCACCCGGTGCTGGTATCCAGGTTTATTCCGTGGGCTAGTGACGAATTAACTTCCCTTTCAGAACTGTACAAAGTGAGGGACTGAAAGTAAAATTATTGGTGGCCAGAATGCATGCTTCTTTCCATATACTCCAATTTAGAAAAATTATTATTATTTAAATAGATTTTTATTGGTTTCAAAGGGGAAAGGAGAGAGAGATAGAAACATCAATGATGAGAATCATGGATCGGCTGCCTCCTGCACGCCCCCTACTGGGGATCAAGCCTGCAACATGGGCATGTGCCCTGACCGGGAATCGAACCGTGACCTCCTGGTTCATAGGTTGACAATCAACCACTGAGCCACTATCAGCCAGACAGAAAAATTATTCTTTTTCATGAACTATGCAGACGTGACATAGAATACATGTAGGGAAACATTGAGAAATGGGTGAGCTCGCCAGTGCCTCCATTAGGACAAATTTGGAATAAAAAGCTCACGGACATGCTGACAGTCGAGTACCCCCTTTTTCAGTAGGCGGTTGTACTCATAGAATGCTCTTGGTATGGAAACTCCCAATTCTTCATCACTCCTTAAATATAGGGGTGAAATTGCCATGCTCCTGGCATTTTTAAAAAATATATTTTATTGATTTTTTACAGAGAGGAAGGGAGATAGAGAGTTAGAAACATCGATGAGAGAGAAACATCGATCAGCTGCCTCCTGCACATCCCCACCTGGGGATGTGCCCGCAAGCAAGGTACATGCCCTTGACCGGAATCGAACCCGGGACCCTTCAGTCCATAGGCCGACGCTCTATCCACTGAGCCACACCGGCTAGGGCAACTCCTGGCATTTTCAACTGGAAAGCCTGCTCCTTGACTTTGGCCATGGGTTAAACCTTGCTACGCATGCCCACTTCACAGGGGTCCCAGGAGTTTCTTCATTGTTTCATAGCAGAGGTCAGTAGAGACTCCAGGGAATGAAGTTGTAAGGCTCCAAAATGAGCTAGCAAGCGGGGCGGTGGCGAGGGGTGCGACAGCATAGGCAGGGGGTTCAATGTTTTCTCTGCCTTGACTTGCCAGGCCAATAGTTCTACTTCTTTCAAAACAGGAGGCGCAACCAGGGCGCTCGTAGGGCAGACCGCTTTGGGGCAGAAGCTGGTGAATCCAGCTTGTGAGATGCACACTCTGCACTGAAGCACTCACAGGAAATGCAGCAGAGACCTGTCCTACCGAAGAGGGATGCTGGGAGACACATGGCCACGACTCATTCTCAGAGAGGCAGGACATGAAATGAACCAACAGCCTGGTTTTTGAAGGAAAGCTGGAAAGCACTTTGATCAGCTGAAAGGAGAAGTCAGAAGTGGCGAGAGAGAGAGAGAGAGAGAGAGAGAGAGAGAGAGAGAGAGAGAGAGAGAGAGAGAGAGAGAACAACCACAAAACACCCTTTCCCTGATGCGCAGCGTGAGGGAGGGAGGGGAAGGAGGAAGGGAGGGGCGTGAAAACATGTACGCCGTCGTTTTCACCCATTTATTAATTTTCCGTTTTAAAGAAGCGCTTTCCTCAGAAGTGTATTAAAGAATCTGTAAGAGTTTTCTTGAAAAGGTGTCTGGCATTCAGTGTGTCCCAGGACGCAGGCCTTAGCTCAGGGATGTGATGAGAGTGAGTGCTGGAAGGAAGTGAAGGGATTGTGGCCACTCACCCAGGACACGCAAGCTCATAAACAGCCCAGCTGCAGGCCATTCTAGAATCTAGATCGTCTGATCACCCCGCCAGCTCTCTCCTTTCACTCACTGTTCTGTGCCCTGCTCTAGACTACAAGCAGAAGTGTGAGCTGTGAATTGTGGCCATTCCCAGTTTGCTGCAAGCGGTTCCCACGATTACCCACATCCGCCTCCGAATGAGGACCAATCAGCTCATTGAGAAAAATGTTGGTCTATAGAATTTCCTGACAATGATATGCAAGTGTGATTTCCTTCCATTGTAGTGACAGTTAAGAAGTCCCCTCTCTCTCTCTGTGTGTGTGTGTGTGTCTCTCTCTCTCTTTCTCTCCCTCCCCCCCCCTCACTCACTCTTGGCTTGGAAATTAAATTATGGTAGTTCAGAAAAGGAAATAGAACATTTTCTACAAAATCTCCCCACACCCACCTCTATTTTCTTGGTGAAGCCATGTTCATCTTCTAAAACCCACTTCACATGTTGCCTCCTTCAGGAATCTTTCCCATCCTCTTCTCCCCCAGCCTCTGGCCTGTGCCTTTTGTTAGGTTACATAACCCTCTGTTCCTGTTCTCGCTCCCCTAAGATCACCGAGGCAGGGGCAGGTGTTACTAAGCACCAAGCACCTAGAGCCGTGGTCGGCAAACCGCGGCTCGCGAGCCACAGGCGGCTCTTTGGCCCCTGGAGTGTGGCTCTTGCACAAAATACCACGGCCTGGGCGAGTCTATGTTGAAGAAGTGGCGTTAGAAGAAGTTTAAGTTTAAAACATTTGGCTCTCCAAAGAAATGTCAATCGTTGTCCTGTTGATATTTGGCTCTGGTGACTCAGGAGTTTGCCGACCACTGGCCTAGAGGGACTTCCATAATTTTGTGAAAGAATGGATGGCATTTTCATTTCTCAAAAAAAAAACCATTTTAAAGGAAACTAGAAAATACACCACGCTAATTTTTTAAGGTGGAGGGTGGGGGATGACAGGCATGCTTACTGGTCACATGTTGTTGAGTAATTTAGCAAAAATGACGTGTCTGCCGTGGTAAAACCTGAATAAAAGTAGAAAAAGACGGCATCCACTCTGACGTCAAGTAAAAAATCCCCCTCCGTTTGGCAGCGTACAGGCAAAAGATTGGGAAAATTGGCTGAACCTCACTTCGCATCTAGATAGTTTGTCATCACTAACACCTTTTTTTAAAAAAAATATATTTTATTGCTTTTTTACAGAGAGGAAGGGAGAGGGACAGAGAGCTAGAAACATCGATGAGAGAGAAACATCGATCAGCTGCCTCCTGCACACCCACTACCGGGGATGTGCCCGCAACCAAGGTACATGCCCTTGACCGGAATCGAACCCGGGACCCTTGAGTCCGCAGGCCGACGCTCTATCCACTGAGCCAAACCGGTCAGGGCATCACTTAACACCTTTAACCAGCATTTACAGTGTAGACACTTGCACAGAGCACCGTGCCAAGTGCGATAGCAATAAAAGAACAAGATCCGGTTCGGAGCAGCTGTTGGTCCATGCTCCTTCCACGAATTGCCCCATAGCAGTCAGCTCGCATCATTTCCATGATGTCAGGGCGCAGCCCCATTGCGTATCGTTTCCTGAGAGCACTTGAAACTTGTGCGTTCTTGTCCAAGCCTTCCTCCTCCCTGCTTGCTGTCGTTGCCCTCACGGCATTTTCGCCTGCCTCTCGGAGATGGATTTTCATTTCTGTTGTGGCTGGCTGTACCTGTCTCTGTTCTAACACCTGGGCCAAGTCCAGCTCGCTACCTGGTTTCAGAAACACGATTTTCCTGGACGGCCACGGTCGTTGGTTCACGTATTGTCTGGACTCCTTTTTGCATGCTACAAGGGTAGTTGAGCAGTTGTAACGGGGACTGTGTGGCCTGCGATGCCAACAATGTTTACTGTCTTGCCCTTTATAGGCAAAGTTGGCTGCCCTCTCTTCTACTCTATTGAGAGAGCCTTAAAGGCGGTGGATTATGTTTTATTCCTTTGGTTTTAACCCCAATTTCAGTAAATTTATTAATTCAGTCAATGAGGTTTTTTTTCTTGTTTTTTTTTTTAACGTATTTTATTGATATTTTACAGAGAGGAAAGGAGAGGGGTAGAAAGCTAGAAACATCGATGAGAGAGAGACATCGATCAGCTGCCTCCTGCACACTCCCTACTGGGGATGTGCCCGCAACCAAGGTACATGCCCTTGACCGGAATCGAACCTGGGACCCTTGAGTCTGCAGGCTGACGCTCTATCCACTGAGCAACACCGGTTAGGGCTGTCAATGAATTTTTGGGTCCTCCTATGTGCAAGGCATTGTTCAGGGACTGGTGGGACATCCCCCAAAGAGCAAAGCAAGGCCTCCGTTCCTGGAGAGTTTATATTCTAGTGGTGCAGCAGGGGACGGAGGTGGTGTGGTGAACAAACGAATACATATGTCAGTGATCAATGTTCCGGAGAAAAACAAACAGATGGGGGAAGGCTGGCCACAAGCGGTGGGTGGGTGGCTGTGGTGGCAGCAGGGGAATTGGCTTCATGCGGGTTCACAGAGAAGGTGACATGGGGGCCGAGAGTCATGTGCATTCCAAGACCTCGCGAGGGGGAGACAGGACGTGCTTGGCATGTTTCAGGAATCACAGGAGGCCATGTGCCCAGCGCAGCACAAGGGACAGAGTGGGAGGAAATGAGGTCACTGTCTGAGTCTGTGTGTTCTAGGACTGGTTCCATTCTGCTCATTTTCTCTCTGAGTGAGATGGGAAGCCCCCCCCCCCCCACCGGGGCGGGGGCGCAGAGGAGAGGCATCCCTTGTCATGTTGGAACAGGATTGCTGGCTTCTGAGTACAGGATAGGCTAGGGAGGGAAGGCAAGAGTGAGAGAAGCCGGGAGACCATTTAGGAAGGCACTGTGATGATCCGGCTAAGAGGTGATACTGGCTTGGCCCATGGTCATGGAGGTGGGAGGACCACGATGCCAGATCTGGCTTCTCGAGCCAGCCCAGTGCCTGGCATTCGGTAAGTGTCCATGGCATACAACGGCAGCATTTCCATGGGCGTCAGCAGTGGCCTCACCTCTGCGAGTTCCGATGGTGCCGCTCCAGGCCGAACCGGTGCTCGGCCCTCCGTTGAGATCCAGAGTAGGTGTCCTTGTTGCACCTGCGAACAAAGCTGGCTGAAAGGGCTCCGTTTTCACCTTAATTTACATGCGCGTGATGGGAAGAGAGACGAAATGAGAGAGAATTCTGTTTGCCATGGTTAACCAAAATAGTGATTAGTAGGTAAAACCTTGCCATCTCTTCCAAGCCACCTGTGGGAAGAGCTGGCTGTGACCGAGCAGGAGCGCCGGGTTCTCCCAGCAGCAGCCCCGGCTTCCCGCGGCAAAGACAAGCGAGCATTAATATTTCAAACCCATTTGTTCTCTCCTGTGTAGTTAATTAATATTAGCGAACGGCTAAAGGGTTGTGTTTTGTTTTTTTTGTTTTTTTTTTAAGATACCGGGCTTCTGTGAAGCCCCAGCTCTTTAATTTTTAACAAGCTCAGCACACACTCTGCACTTTTAATGAGCAGTTCGCGTTCCGTTGGTGGCGAGATGAGCATTCGTTTAATCAAAGCACCACCTGGTTCTGAGGGGTGCGATTTCAGAAAGGGTCAGGGTTTTGGAGAAACGGAGCGTTCTGTAAATAAGCGGGGGTGTGAATACAAAGGATCCGTTTTGTAATTAAATGGTGGTGTGAATACAAAGAATTCGGCCGACCCCTCAGAATCGCTGAGCGTAGCTCTGGACCTGAAGCCGTCCCATAAATCAGCCCGAGCAAGCACCCCTCCCCCCGGGGGGTGATCTGAGCCTCAGTCCACGGGCGCCCCGCACCGTTCCCCCACAGCCGGCCGCGGGCTGCCTCTCATGTGCCGGCCGCCGCTCTGCAGACCTCTGCTAATGGCCTCGACAGGGAGAGGGTTCAAAGGGGCTTGGTTCCCAGGCCTGCTAATGAGCAGGCGGCCTCTTCCCCCTAATGAACCGGGCCTCTGTGGGCTCCTCCCCCGCCCCTTTGTGAAGGGAAGGCAGCCGAGAGCTCCCAAAAGCGCAAGGAGAGGGGGTGCATCTGGGCCACCCGAGGGCGGCCTGGAGGGGAGCAAGCAGCAAAGCTGGCCCAGGTCGTGCCAGGCCGGCAGGGCTCCCTCCGGGTGTGCGCCTGGACCTCCTGCCAGCCCAGCCGAGCCCTGGATGGGCGTTTGTAGGCCAGGGAGTGGGGGGTGGGGGGCTGTGCAGGGTCCCTTCACAGCCTGGAAGCCTCTTCGGAGTAATGCCACTACCTCCGGCTGCTTTCTGAACTGTGATCATTACCACGGTTGCAACCTAGCAAATGAATATTGTAGCCACTAAAATCCTGGTTCGAATTAATTACTGTGTTACTTGTCCTTGGTAGCCCAGCTCACCGCAGCCACTAAAACGGCCCTTAGATATTTTTCTCTGCCCACCCACCCCTATTGCCCGGATGAAACAATGCAATTATTCAGGAGAGTAACAACCCCCTGCCCCAAACATCCCTCTGTCACAGTCATCTTTGTGGAAGTCAGTGGTTTTTTTTTTCTCAGGAAGACAGTTTGAAAACGGACATCTCAGATTGAAGCGTTATTTCTGCTGAAAGCGTGCATTTGATTTCATACACATTCCAGGCCCATGGCCACAATAAGTGCCTTTCTACTCCCTGAAGCGTCGTTTGGTATTCCAGAGTTCTTAAAAACACATATACGTGAACGTGGAAGTTCACAAATCCCAAGTTATGAAAGGCTCTATAGGGCATTAATTAATGTTTCTACATTTTAATTTTCAGCGGAAGCTAAAACTTGGCTGTGACACAGTCAGATTATTGTGATGAGATACAAATTATGAAAATTACAGTTTCAATCACTTGCCAATTTGGCGTAAGACCTTTTAAAGAACAAAATTGCCCATCACTCCCCCCACCTCTCCCCCCCCCCCCGCCCCCCGCTGCCCCGCCGCCCCGCCAAATTATATTGCTACTTTCGATGACTGAAACTTGGAGAAGATGTGAGCTGGTATGCTGGCTTTGGGTTTGTCCCCTTCCCATTTCCCCAGTGAACAGAAAGAGTTATTTAGAATGTGCACACATTTACCCTTCCATGAACTGTTTGGAATTATTATGAGATGCATTCAAAGCTGACGGCACCCCCCCGTGGCTGACCCCCTCGCGCCTAATCAGACCTTACGTTGTGTTTCCAGATAGCTGATCAGCTTCCTTGGAATTTGCTGATGACCCAGGACAGCTTTGCCTGAAGATGGAAACACTGGAGTCGGAGCTGACCTGCCCTATTTGTCTGGAGCTCTTTGAGGACCCTCTCCTGCTGCCCTGCGCGCACAGCCTCTGCTTCAACTGCGCCCACCGCATCCTGGTGTCCCACTGCGCCACCAACGAGTCCGTGGAGTCCATCACCGCCTTCCAGTGCCCCACCTGCCGGCATGTCATCACGCTCAGCCAGCGAGGTCTAGACGGGCTGAAGCGTAACGTCACGCTGCAGAACATCATCGACCGGTTCCAGAAAGCATCTGTGAGCGGGCCCAACTCCCCCAGTGAGACCCGCCGGGAGCGGGCCTTCGACGCCAACGCCATGACCTCCGCCGAGAAAGTCCTCTGTCAGTTCTGTGACCAGGATCCGGCCCAGGATGCTGTGAAGACCTGTGTCACTTGCGAAGTGTCCTACTGTGATGAGTGCCTGAAAGCCACTCACCCAAACAAGAAGCCCTTCACAGGCCATCGTCTGATTGAGCCAATTCCGGACTCGCACATCCGGGGGCTGATGTGCCTGGAGCACGAGGATGAGAAGGTGAATATGTACTGTGTGACCGATGACCAGTTAATCTGTGCCTTGTGTAAACTGGTTGGGCGGCACCGAGATCATCAGGTGGCAGCTTTGAGTGAGCGCTATGACAAATTGAAGGTTAGTCCGATCCGCCTTAAGCCAACCCCTTTCTGCCAGCAAATGTCATAGAAATAAAAAGTGTATTCACTGCTAGCTGCGCGGCGGGTGAAGGCTTTCTCTTCGCCTGTGTTATCTGATTTGTTTTAGCATGCTTTCTGGCAGCCTAAATGTTACACAATCAGGGTATCTTGTAAAAGTTGACTGCTCCTTGTAATGTTAGCGTTGTCAAGGTGAAGGCGAATTCGAAAAATCTGGATCATTTTCAATCCGTGCAGTTGAGAGAGAGAGAGAGAGAGAGAGAGGCAGACAGAGAGACCGAGGGAGAGGGAGGCAGAGAGAGATTTGAGCGAGATCAAGAAGGAATGGCAGATAAAATCTGGCTTCGGGCACTTTGGGGGCATTTATTTTCCTCACTCATCAGGGAAAACTAATTTCACTCGCATCGTACCTGTATCTAGTTACCACCCAAACAAAAGACGAGAGGGAGGGCTGCCTGAAGCAAATGTGGGGTTTGAGGGGACATGTGACCTCCTATTCCTGGTGGAAATACTATCCAGCTTCTTGGGGAACTAGAGCGCTCTGACCATCTCGGGTTTCACGAAAGAATTCCTTCCCGTGCAGGCTTTTTCTTCGGCAAGGTTACGGGCGAGCCTGTTTGAACTTCCCTTTTAACATGGAATTATTAACTTAACTGCAGCTCGGGGAATGATAATTAATATGACTATACGTCAAATTAAAAAACCTCTCTCTAAATATGGCTAGAATGCACCAGGGAGGAAATCAGCCAAGCCTCCAGATGTCTTTTCAGCTTCAGACGTGGGGTGGGTCTAATTATGGCAACCTCAGCCCAGAGAGTTCGCTCCTGTAGTGAGACACTGCGCTCACCAGCTAATCTCGGTTCACAAGACGTCAATTACAAGGAAAGGAAGCATACATTAAGAGCTTTGAGTAAATATATATTGAAGGCCTTCCTCTCGGGAGAAACACACACCGTTCTGTTGAGCAAACAAAACAAAAAAATCACATGATCACAAGAGCATCACCACCCCGAGCACATCGTCACCTTCCACACCTGGTTCCCGTCACTTCTCCGCGCGTTGCCCGGGACCTCGCAGTTTACTCTTTGATGCCGGCATGAACAGACCACATCCGTAACTTGGTTTGGTTATGTCTTGTTATGATGAGGGGCGTTGGTAGGCTGCAGTGAATCCCCACTCCAAATGTCGCTTGGGGAACGGAAGAATCACCTGGGCAGCGGGCCTCACGTCAAGTGTCCAACGACGACTGTAAAGCCATCTTTAAACCTGGAGGGAAGTTAAGCCCAAGGACTTAGTGATGTAGACAAGGGAAGACAGATAGGACTAGTTTTCTAGTGCAGTGCATGGCAGCATTCAGAAACACGACACAAGTTAATAACAGCAAGGGCGATGCATGTGTGAATGGTGCGTCTAAAGCAAATTCCTCAGAGATGGGTATGGCTGTCAAATTGGAGAAACCAAGATGATCTCCACCAGCCCCCTATTTGACTGGGGACAAAATGTTTACGATGATAAAAAAATGTCCCTTGGATTGGATCCACACTGCCTTTTTTTTTTATATATTTTTATTGATATTTTACAGAGAGGAAAGGAGAGGGATAGAGAGTTAGAAACATCGATGAGAGAGAAACATCGATCAGCTGCCTCCTGCACACCTCCTACTGGGGATGTGCCCGCAACCAAGGTACGTGCCCTTGACCGGAATCGAACCTGGGACCTTTCAGTCCGCAGGCTGACGCTCTATCCACGGAGCCAAACCGGTTTCGGCCACACTGCCTTTTAATGATCGTTTGTTAAAAGGCCACGGTGATGCTCGCTAGTCGACAACTCCGAATTTGCTATTTAAACCTGGAAGTCAGGGTTTCCTCTGGGGAGCTGTCACAGAGGAGTCATTGCTTGTGTATATAACATCTCCAAGTTTATGAGGCGATACTGTCATGCTCCATCCCTTTATGTGATGAAAAGGAAACTCTTCAATGATGAGCCCCGCACACTTGTCTAATCAAGCTGGTGGCTTAACGGTTGTTGATACTGTCACCCGGAGCGCCTGACAATTAACGATGTAGTATATATGATCTTCTAATTATAGAAAAATATGCATGTAAACAGCACCCCGTGCACCAACACACATGTACGGCTGCTCAACAAAATATACTTACGAGCAGTTATTTACAGCCATTTCTCAACATGAGCTTATAAGCGTTTAAACAAATAACATGCTAACATAGCATGTTTGTTCTAAAACATGCCACTTACGTGAGAATAGAAGAATCATAAGCATAGATGACATTTGGGTGTCTATGGTATTTTAGTTAGCACATATTTATGAACACAAGTACTTCCTTGCTTTTTAAAAACCTCAGTACAATATAAACATTGACTTTTAAAAATCTTTATTGTTGAACGTAACAGCATCCAAAAAAGCCCCAAACCAAGGAAGTGTATTTTTGTTCATTGTTACTTCGATCTGGAAAAGTAAATGCGTCTTTGGAGCATCATCCCATACGCCAAAAGGTTACAGGTTTGATTCCTGGTAAACTCACATACCTAGGTTTCGGGTTCGCTCCACATAGTCGGGGTGTGTCTGGGGGGAAACTGATTGATGTTTCTCTCTCACATCGATGTTTCTCTCCTGTTCCTTTCTCTCTCTCTCAAAAATCAATTTAAAAAAGCCCTCTGGTGAGGATTTAAAAACAAAGAGAAAGTATAGAGAAATTAGAGGATGCTTTCATTGATTAGATGATAGATCTGCTTTGCTGATTTCAGATATATAAGGATTTAGGTGTCCCCGGTTTGAAATGGTTTTTGTCTTTCTGTTAATAAATTCCATTATTTGAAGAGGGGAATTCTGCTATGATTATGAAGAATGATCATTTCTTGTAACAGCACTAAACTTTTGGGGACTTTTTACTCATATTAGGTCTCAGTATACATCTATTTATATACGGAATTGGCATACATTTTTGTACATCACAATTTTTTTCTAGGCATAAAAGAAAAAAAACCCATAAAAATTCCAACATGTAGAATTCATGCAAATAAAATCTTTCACATCATCTGAAATAGCATCATGTCAGTAATCGAATGCTTTCAGAGACTGCACTGGAAAGCACTCATAAAGTATTGAAGCAGAGAGAACGTTAAACCAGCCTTTCCTGAGCTCTATCCTAAGATTAAAAAGAGAAAAGTCTCCCTTCCAAATGAAACAGCCTCTGAAATGGAGCATCTCATAAGGTGGACCTTTTTCCATCATTTTAATTGCACTTTGAGAAGGCTGTCAGTCCTGCAAACTTGGATTAAAAGTTTGGTTTGTGAACCACATAACATATAAGAAGATTTAATATCGTGCATTCCAGAGTTTTTAAGGAATTACAACGCAGTAATTCCTTTTCTTCTGTTCCAGCATACCACGTCGGAGCTCTTGTTTCTTTTCTCTGGTTACACCTATAAAAATACACAAACTGAGAGAAGTTGACCTTTCCGTGCCCTTCAATTTCAGCAGAGCCCCACTTCAAGGTAGATGATGCTGAAGTTCTCAACTATTGTCTTGATATTCTGACTAGAAAAGTTGGCTGCGGGAGTGGCTTTGCACGATGCGTGCTGCAGCGGGTCACCCCACTGGAATGCTGTAACCGTTTGACAGAGGCTCCAATGAAAGCTCAGCTTTCCCATGCAGCCTTCTCCCCTGGAGGTGAAGACTTGCGATTTCCCTGTTGGGTTTCACGTACAGATTGGAAGTTTCTATGCTTTTGAAAGTCTTGTGCTTTATTTGCAATTGGGAAATTTGTAAGTGGATACTGAGCTAGACTGTTTTTTTCGAGTTTTCCCCAGAATTCTGTAACTCGTTTGTTCTTTGACAATAGCAGGAGGTATGTAGAGTGCAGGTTCCAGTGAAAGGTGTGTGCGCGGTGCAGGTAGTGGCCGGAAGCCAGGGACGCTGCTACCTCTTACAATGTGCAGGTTGGGTCGCCACCACGTAGAAATTATCTGGCCCCATTTATCAATAGGGCCCAGGCTGAGAGATTCTCGTCTGGGAGAAGAATTTAGTGTTTATCAGGGTATTAATGAGCCAGGGCTGCAATAACAAGGACCACACACTAGGCGGCCTAAATGACAGAAATGGATTGTCTCACAGTTCTGTAGGCCGGAAGTCCAAAATCAAGGTGTCGGCAGGGTTGATTCCTTCTGAGGACTGTAAGGGAAGGATGTGTTCCAGACTTTTCTCCATCGGCTGTAGGAGGCTGTCATCTCCCTGTGTCTCATCACCTGGCATTCTCCCTGTGTGCTTGTCTTTGTGTCCAAATTTTCCCTTTTTATAAGGACACCAGTCATATTGGATTAAGGGCCTACTCTACTCTAATATGACCTCTTAATAATTATATCTGCAATGGACTTTTCCTAAATAAGGTCACATTCTGAAGTATGAGGGGTTAGGACTTCAACAAGTGAGTTTGGGGGGAGCCACAATTTAACCTGTGACAGTCACTGACTCCAGCGTGCACTCAGTTATCTAGTTAACGGAGCACATGTTCGATCTCTTTCAAGGATTTCATCACCTCAAGTTAGGCAGAGACTTTTGGCTCATACTCTCATCACTCACCTAAGACTGAACACAGGGTCTTGTAGGTAATTCTCAATAAATACTTGTCAGCTGCTTCATTAATCGTCAACTGTTAACCCTACATGAGAGTTTAAATTAAATTCATAATGACATTGCAGATTCATTCAGATATTGGACAGAGCATCTGTAAGATAATCTCTAAATAAGAGCGCAGCCAGACGTTATATTTTATCCAGTTGGATGGGAACCATTATTTTGGGCTATGTTGGATTTTGTTGGCTTAAATTTAATGGTGTGAATTTGGATAAAGCTCTCTCAAATAATTGTAGAATTCACATTTGTTTCATGCTGATATATGATGGACACTTGGTAGTCCCATTGTACCTATTATTTCATTTATCCTCCCAACAACCACATCTGGCATATAGTTTTTTTTGAGATCATGAAAAAGTTAATATCTATATATATAAAAGCCTAAGCAACCGTCCGACCATTCGCCCAGTAGCTATGACGCGCAATGACCACCAGGGGGCAGATGCTCTGACCAGTAGAGGAGGGAGCCCGATTCCTTGCGGAATTGGCCGCGGGTTAGGTTGCTGCTGGGGCACTATGGGCCCCGAATCTGCTTCACCCGCACCCCAGACCCAGAGAGGAGGGAGGAGGGAGCCGGTGGACGTCCAGGTCCTGGGGGCTGGGCCTGCAGGAGGGGTCTCGCAATCTGGGACTCCTTGGGGGATGTTGGAGAGCCGGTTTCGGCCCAGTCCCCACAGGCCAGCCCGAGGGACCCCACCAGTGCACGAATCCATGCACTGGGCCTCTAGTATGCTTAATAAGTGAAGGCAATAGGAGCCGACACAGTTCCCCTCCTTCGTGGAGCTTATAGTCTAGTACAGAATAGCAATAGGTAAATAAATAGGTAAATCTTTTCTCTGTTGGTGGTGGAGGTAGGCACACCATACTCAAAGCAAGGGCACCAACTCCAGACCTGACAGATGGAGAAAGGCTTCCCAGAAAAGGGACCCTTAGACCATTACACCTACCATTCCCAAGCCTTTTATTAAGAAACAGTATTGAATTACTAGATTCTATACATTCTCTGGTATTAGTCATTCTTTTTCACTTTTATCATATTTTACATTCCTTCATGTAATCCTATATATGTTTTTCAAACTAGTTCACAGTAATTCCAGGTTAGATATTCATCTAAAATGTAGATAGATATACCTTAGTATGTTTCGCCACATGATGCCATTGGACTATGTCTCCTAAAGTGCTTTGGTTTATGTGGGGTCTCACCAGTTCCAGCTGGCCCCTTCACAATGCAGATCTGCTTGTGCTCATTTCACAAGAACAATTCTCTCATCTGCACTGTATGTTTTGTAAAGTTCCCATATGATAAAAATATTGTTTCCAGCCCGGCCAGATGGTTGGGCATCGACCGATGAACCAGGAGATCAGGGTTCGATTCCAGGTCAGGTCACATACCCGGGTTGCAGGCTCGATCCCCAGTAGGGGGCATCCAGGAGGCAGCTGATCCATGATTCTCATGATTGATGTTTCTATCTCCCTCTCCCTTCCTCTCTGAAAACAATAAAAATAGATCTTCAAAAAGGGAAGAATATATTGTTTCCAAGTATTTGTAAAACACGTTCAACCTATATCTTAAGTTCCTTTCTTTGGTACAAAATTATTTATGATATACAGAGTAAAAGAAAACATCTCCAGGGATATGTTTTTTACAGGAAGCTCAAGACCACATCCTTCCTCGCTCCTTCTCACCTGTCTTTTCCCTCTCATGAGCCCTCTCTCCCCTCCTTCTCCAGAGGAGAGGAAATGTATTATTGTCTGATGACTTATTATTATTGGAATCATTTTTGATAAGCTCAGAGAGTTCTGGAGAAATGCACAGACAAGGACAGAAGGTACCTTTTAGTCATGTGGATGTGGAAACAAATGGAATTCTTGGGCATGCCGCTGTGTTACACTCTTCTGTAAAACACGGCCAATAACGTACTTACCTGCATAGAAACTTGGGAGAACAAAATAAAATCGTTCACGTGTACCCTCCGCATCGGGCCTGTCACAGAGGAAGCCTGCACTATGCGTTCGAGCAAGACCATTTTTGTTAGCGACCAGCGGGTACCGTGTGATGGTTAAGATGTGGACTTTGGAGGGAGGCCACCTGCCAATTATTTTTTTTCACCACTGCTTGTATTGTCTGAGTGTGAGATAAGGATTCGTGTTGTTGCTTTAATGTGTTTTGTAGTTTTGTTTCCAAAGCACCTGGCAAAGGGCAGAGGCACAGCAAGGAATAAACACTTGCTGAGGGACGTGCAGAATCGATGGGCTGGGAGCGTTTCGGGATTCAGGGGAAGAAAAGATGATTCTGGTTCTGAGTAGACAAGAAACCTTGCTCCAGGGTGGTGGGGTTTAGCTGCCATGACAGACGGGTGGATCATGCATCAAAGAAGAGTGAGGCATTCTTCAGGAGTGAGGCCAGCAGAGACCTGTTGGCAGGAATCTGCAAGACCGTTTAGGGTTTCTAGACAATGCTGGCGAGAGCACAGGGTGCTGATGGAGGGGCCAGGAGAGAGCATGTTGGAAGAGGCATGCTGGGAGAAGATTTTGAAAGTCTTGGCATGCCAGGTTAAGGGTTTGGGGCATTTGTCCTCCTCTCTAATCGGGTGGCACTGAAATAACTTTGTTTTTGAGAGAGGCTGGTGTATATATGCTGAAGGTCAGGTGCAGCTATAGGAAAGATTAGGATCACTGCACGCACAGAAGAAATAGGATGGGAAAAGACGTTCACATTTCTCTAGGTGTTCTCTCTTTTAACTGGCAAAGTGAAGTAGTGTCACAGGTCAAAACCCTCCCCACTGTCAGCAGAAACAGGCCCGAGGGTGTGCGATTCAATGTCTTGCCCATGAAGACTGAAAAGAAATAGGAGGTGTCACTGCTGATGGGCCGCTGGCTCCAGGCATCCATGCAGTTCCGCCCCTGCTTCCCGAGTGCAGACACACTGCCGGCGGAGTGTGCTCTTTTTTCTGGCTTTTGGAGTCGCTGTAAGGAGGATGCTTGCTGTTCCACCCTCCGGATGCCTGCTACACACCTAAGTGACATGTCGAGCCAGAAACAACCTTGGAGCTCATGTTGTTCCATCCCTGCTCCGCAGATGAGGAAATCGAGGCTGAGAGTGGTAAAGAGGGGGCCCCCAAATCAGCAGTGAGATGACTTTGAACTAGGACTGGAACACAGTTCCTCTGCTGCCCAGTTTGCTCTGTGTCTCTTTGGCTACTTCCTGTTGCAACCAACCGTGCCAGCCCGGACACCATTGCCTTTGGAGCGATCCAGTCCTTTCTGATGCTTCTTTTGAGGTTTTGAGACTAAATCCAGTGATCTTATGTGATTTTAAACACACCCTGGCTTGGCTCTAGGCCACCATCGTGGCTATAGGATTATGTCTTCAGAGCCACCAAAAACCAAGAAATGCCTTATATCCCATGCCGATGTTTTCTATAGTTGAGCCAGTGTAGAGATCTCATGCCAGGATCTAAGGACATATACACTGAGTGGCCAGATTATGATGATCTCTGAACGCATAATAATCTGGCCACTCAGTGTATATACCAGCCGTGGGCAAACTACGGCCCGCGGGCCGGATCCGGCCCGTTCGGCTGTTCTATCCGGCCCGCGGAGCCGAAAGAGCAGAGGGTTCTCTTGCTCTCCCCTCCACTCCTTTACTTTGAATTTATATTAGTTCACACAAACACTCCATCCATGCTTTTGTTCTGGCCCTCCGGTCCAGTTTAAGAACCCATTGTGGCCCTCGAGTCAAAAAGTTTGCCCACCCCTGGTATATACAGTATATACAATATATACAGTATATATATATATATATATATATATATAGAGAGAGAGAGAGAGAGAGAGAGAGAGAGAGAGAGAGAGAGAGGCCCAGTGCATGAATTTGTGCACGGGTGGGTCCGGCCAGCCTGGCAAGGGGGAGGGGACATGGGTGGTTGGCTGGCCTGCCTGCTGGTCAAACTCCTGGTCGAGGGGACAATTTGCATATTAGCCTTTTATTCTATAGAATAGACACGGAGTGGCCAGATGATTATGCGTTCAGAGATCATCATCATCTGTCCACGCAGTGTAGATAGACTCAGATGACCTTGGGGACACCACAGAGGAAAGGAGATGCTCATATGAAAACAAATGAATCGTAATTGCAGCTTCAATGTGCTCACTACTTTCCTTCCTAGGGTATTTCCCCCCGGAATGTCTTTTTTTAAAAAATATATTTTATTGATTTTTCACAGAGAGGAAGGGAGAGGGATAGAGAGCTAGAAACATCGATGAGAGAGAAACATCGATCAGCTGCCTCCTGCACACCCCGCACTAGGGATGTGCCCGCAACCAAGGTACATGCCCTTGACCGGAATCGAACCTGGGACCCTTCAGTCCACAGGCCGATGCTCTACCCACTGAGCCAAACCGGTTAGGGCCGGAATGTCTTAATGTACACATAACTTTTAATTTCGTTTAAATATATAAAGTGAGTAAACATAGGTGAGGCATATCTGTGCATGGTATTTGAACTTAAGTTGAAAAGTTTTGAAAGAACACACTCTATTTTGACCAGTTACAAAGTTAAAGCCAGTACAACTTGCTGAAATTACATGAACTAAATATTTTCTTTTTTAAGGCTGAGATATCCAAAAGTCTTTCATCCTATGTCATTGCCAAAGCATAAATTAGGTTATCCTTTGCAGGAATGGTACATTTTTCTACACTGGCGAGGTAAATGATAAAGAGGATGTGAGTGGCCTGAGAAAGCGGATGTGGCTCAAGATTTGATTTATTTCAGTATGTGACATAACCATTCTGGAAAAATCTGATAGAACTGCATTTACAAAATTCAATTCAAACGTATTCAATTTATGTTTTTGACTTTTGGGTATAATACTGAAGGTGTTTCAATGCCTATTAGGATAGCTTTTAAGCTGACAGAGGAAAAGACATTGTATATTTCTCATCGAAAAGGAAAATGCTTGTAAAGTGTCTAGCATGGTGATTGGCTCATAGTAAGTGTTCCATGAACGCAAGGTGTTATTATATCTGGGCATTTACTGTTACAATAAAGACTTAATTCGTATGATCCAATCATGAATATCCTGACAGTATCATAAAATACTCACTGGTTATGTGGTCAATTGGTGTTTCTGACTGACATGGGAAACTTTGAACAACCCTCAGGGGAATTATAATTGGGTGGAAACTTTGATTTGCCCTTCTTTCTTAACCAAGCTAAGTAGTAAAATGGACTTTTAAGAAGCCGTGAGTGGTGGACTGAAGAAATGGCTTTAAAAACGAGCACCATTTTGAAGTTCATGGAGGATGAGCTAGTCTTTTGTGTTCTTGGTTCATCTGATGGCATCAGTGCCATAGGTGGTGCTGGAGGAGCGAGAAGCTGGCATTTGGGTTTATGCCATGACTGTCCCATTCAGACACATAGACAGATGTGACAAATATAGGTGACATGATGCACAGGCAGACTGGACCAATCGCAAGCTCAGATGGTCAGCTTTCTTTGTGGTGTAAGTGAAGAATGGTCCAAGCTGGCCTCGGGCTGTGTCAGCAGCTGTCTTCTGCAGAATAGGAAGAAGGAAAGGAGGGGGTTCAGGACTGGTTAGGACTAGGGGAGGAGGACAGCTCTGAGGTGAAGGAGCTCCTCCCCCCCCCGTCCCCCCCCCCCCCCCGCCCCGCTTTGTAGTGGCCTGGGGTGATTTGTTCTCCATACCCTTTTCTGTGCCCGTTGGGACAGAATGCATAGAACAGCAGCATTATCATCTGTCTCCTCCCTTCTACCTCCTTTACTGCTTATTGAGGGAGAAATCAGGAAAATAATGGTTTTTATTCACATTGGGATAGACTCAGCCGTGGGCAAACTACGGCCCGTGGGCCGGATCCGGCTGTTCTACCCGGTTCTCTTGCTCTCCCCTCCGCTCCTTTACTTTGAATTTATATTAGTTCACACAAACACTCCATCCATGCTTTTGTTCCGGCCCTCCGGTCCAGTTTAAGAACCCATGGTGGCCCTCGAGTCAAAAAGTTTGCCCACCCCTGGTAGGTTCTCATTACCGAAACAATAAGGAAAGCATGAAAGCTTCTATCCCCTTTGTGCCTTTATAAATCAACAATTGCCCCCCATCTGCCTTATCAAACCCTCCCTAACAAAAAAGAGGAAAGAACCCTTATTGATTCCCCCAAGGAATATTTGTGTGCAGCTAATGAGATAAGCCCTGGGTGAACTCTGGGAATGCAGAAATGAATAACAAAGATAAGTCATTGCTTCCATGGTCTAGACTTAGTTATAACTTGTGACAAGAAGAACGGGCTATGAAAGCGGTTCGTGGAACACAATCCATGAGATAGTTTTAAAAATGAGTAATAGTAAAAATTGCTGACTTAGGTGTAAATCGCCTGATTCCCAAAGCTGACGTGAAAACTGATTGCAGTGAAAAGCAGCGTTCAGAGGACAAACAGTGCCATTGGCCCTGTGCACGCCTCTGGAGTGGCAGGTAAGGGACAGTAGGGGGGTTCCCATCCATCATAACATCTGGCCGGACCCTTCCTTATTAAAGCCCTACTGTTCCTGGGCTGGACTGTCCGCTCTCCTCACGTGCTTTCCTCGGAGGGCTCTGCTTCCTTCCTGAACAGGGCTAATAAGTCCGGTAAATATCCAGGCGCAGAAGCAATTCATGGCCTTTCCACTCTGGAAGGACCCATGTCTGGGAAGATGTTGTGAGCGGCACCTGGAGGAAGTGCCATGGTGTTGCCAAGCCGGCTGGTGGGCGTGCTTTATCTGTTAGGGAATTTTTACAAACTTAGGTGTTAGGATGAATAGCCTGGCCTGATCAGAGAGGTTTATTTCCCGAGACCTATTCCAGGTGATGTGTGTGCAGTCAGGGCGAGAACCACTGGACTAGACAATGACAGAGGTCCTTCCAGTTCAGGATTTCACAACGTGAACCTCCTGTAAAACACACAGTATCTGCCTGCAGAAACACACACCGAGGTTATGCCGAAAGCACTCTGGCCTCAGCACTGAAGTCTCACATTTGACTTATGCCATTCCAAGTCTTCAACTTCAGGCGTTTAGAACCTACAGTTTTGCACAGATGACGTCGCAGAGCTATGTTCAGGCTGTCCAGAGCTCAGTCGCTCTGAGTTGGGTGTCGTCAGGTTGAAGGCTCAGAGGAGTGAAAGGAGCAGGCTTTCAGCCTTATGCTTGCTATGACCTGTAGCTTCTGAGAGATGTAGGAGGCAGAGGGAACTCGTACAAACGCCACCAAAGAAGCTTGGAGGGAGCCGAAACTGGTTTGGCTCAGTGGATAGAGCGTCGGCCTGCGGACTGAAGGGTCCCGGGTTCGATTCCGGTCAAGGGCATGTACCTTGGTTGTGGGCACATCCCCAGTAGGGGGTGTGCAGGAGGCAGCTGATCGATGTTTCTCTCTCATCGATGTTTCTGACTCTCTTCCTCTCTGTAAAAAATCAATAAAATATATTAAAAAAAAAAGAAGCTTGGAGGGAGATGCTTCTCTTGCCCCTGGGTTGCTGAATCAAGGTCTAGATCAGCCGTGGGCAAACTACGGCCCGCGGGCCAGATCCGGCTGTTCTATCCAGTTCTCTTGCTCTCCCCTCCGCTCCTTTACTTTGAATTTATATTAGTTCACACAAACACTCCATCCATGCTTTTGTTCCGGCCCTCCGGTCCAGTTGAAGAACCCATGGTGGCCCTCGAGTCAAAAAGTTTGCCCACCCCTGGCTAGATGGTCCCAGCAGACAATGGTCTTACCCATTTATAATGTTCAACTCTTTAAGTAGAATGGTTCCAGTTTCTCTTTTATTCTGGAAATTCATCTGCGAACATTTTAGGCAAGGTTGTCACGCTGCTCCATACTTCTAGAAGAGTCTTGCAGGCCAGGGCTGGTGGTAGCAGAGGAAGGAGGAGTTATCTTTCAAGATGCCGCTTTCAGTTGTTTTGAGGTGTGGTTCAGGGGTATTTGTGGATTCAGCACCAGGAACCAGCTATTACCAAGAGTAATAACTAGCATTTGTAAAGCTCCCGATTGACAGTTTGCAAAGCACTTTCAAGTATTATTTGATCCTTGGAACAACCGTGTATCCCCTGCAAAATATGAGAATGATAATACCTGCTCATTAAGGATCTTGGGAGGATTCAATGAGATAATATATAGGTCCAAGTGTCTAGCCCAACATCTAGTGGGTGGGAGAAGCGCAGTCAATAGGAACCTCTTAACCATGCCGAACATGAGGCCACAGGAAATTAAGTAGCTTAACTGTGGTCACAGACAGTGAAGCTTGGGAGCTCAGATCGGGGACCCCATCATGCCCCGAACCAATCATCACCTATGATTAAGGTGGAAGGAACTGTGATGCAAACGTGCCACACTTCAAAAAATTAGCAAGGCCGAAACCGGTGTGGCTCAGTGGATAGAGCATCAGCCTGCGGACTGAAGGGTCCCGGGTTCGATTCTAGTCAAGGGCATGTACCTTGGTTGCGGGCACATCCCCAGTAGGAGGTGTGCAGGAGGCAGCTGATCGATGTTTCTCTCTCATCAATGTTTCTAGCTCTCTATCCCTCTCCCTTCCTCTCTGTAAAATATCAATAAAATATATTTTAAAAAAAATGAGCAAGAAGTAAAAAGAGCTTGGGTGATGGAGAGACAAAATATTTTCGTATTTAGCTTTGGACACAAGGGCTCCCTGGACTGAGCAAAGAAGTTTCCTTTAAAGTGGTGATTACGATTGAAGATAAACTGTTTTCGGTTCTAATGCAAACAAAGAAGTGAAAATACAGAGTTGAAGTATGGGAATCCATGTGGAGTAATTTTTATTTACTCACAGTAATGTTAAATGAAGGAATGAATGAATCTCTGATGATCCCTAAAGTGATTTCATCACTTGAAATGCGATTATTTATTGGCCCTGGTTAAAAATGAAAATTTAGAGTCTTGGTCAATGAGTTAAACATTTCAAATCTCTTAAGAGACCTAAATGAGTTCTTATTCATATTTAGTTATTTTTTTGGCAAAGCATGGATACAAATAAAAACGGTCACCACGTGTTAGGCAATAACACAGCTTTTTGGTCTGTTACCCATCCTTCTGTCTAGGATTGCTTATCAGTGAGAATTGTAAGTTTAAATGAGTTTATTTATTTATTTTAATTAAATTTATTGGGGTGACATTGGTGGACATGATCATCTAGGTTTCAGGTGTAGGTTCTATGTTGCCAGATAAATGAGTTTCTTAGACCAGAATGTCTCAAACACCAATGCAGACAGGAACCACTCAGGGGTCTTGTGAAAATGCAGTTTCTGATTCAGCAGTTCTGAGGCGGGTTTGGAGGCTGATTTCAGCTTGCACCCTGGCCTTGCCATTTTAGGGTTGTGTGGATTTAGGTGGAGGGAAAAACAAAACTAACTTCTCTAAGCCCCATTTCCTCACTGCTGTCACAGAGGTAATAATTTAGGACCCAAGCCTGCGATGCTTGACCCTTGGGAAGCCCTGGACAAAAGATAGTGGGTCTTCTCCCATTACTCTTTTATCCCCTGAGGGCTTCCATCTCTTCCCCTCTTCATTCCAAATGTGAAGCCTTTTCTGCAACTATAAAGACAACATAGGTTCTTCTCAGAAGTCAGACAATCCAAAGTTTATATAAATCAAAGGGAACCACCTCCCTTCTCAATCCTTCCATCCCTTCCTCTATTAACTCCAGGCTGTTCCTCAGTGCATGGGACAATGCTCCAACTAACTGAGCCACGCCGGCCAGGACCAGATTGTTCTTGAAAGGACCAACTCTTCACTCACTGCAGCTCCCCTAGCATAGCTTTCCATACAATTCTCTCATCTCGGGCATTCCATATCATTTTTACCGTTCCTTTATAATTCCATTCCGTTCCATATGATTTTACAAACAGTCTTTGGGCACAAGCCTTCTTGCCCCAATCATTTGTCCATTTCTCAGGCCCAGAGAGTGTATTTTATAGTTCTTTTGTATCTGATTACTCGTTTTCAGTGACTGGAACATTTTTTTTTAATATATTTTATTGATATTTTACAGAGAGGAAGGGAGAGGGATAGAGAGCTAGAAACATCGATGAGAGAGAAACATCGATCAGCTGCCTCCTGCACACGCCCCACTGGGGGTGTGCCCGCAACCAAGGTACATGCCCTTGACCGGAATCGAACCCGGGACCCTTCAGTCCGCAGGCCGACGCTCTATCCACTGAGCCAAACTGGTTTCGGCTGGAACATTTTTTTAAACAACCAGGTATTTTATCAGCAGTAAATAGTTGTTGAAACAGATGAAACAGCTCGGAATAATTTAATCAGATTATAGCCTCTATTATTCAGTAGAGTCTGTCCATCAGGTGAAAAAGGAAAACCGCAGCCCACCAGCCATTCTCTGGGATTTTGAACACATAAGCAAGCAAACCATTGCCTTTCGAGTCTCTGCATTCACATTGCTCCCCACTGGTTACAGAAAAAGACCATTTGACTTTTTAAAAAATTTCGTTCAGGCAGGGATGGTGGAATCTTTGCCATTCCCCAGAGGCGGAACAAAATAATACTGTATGCACATACATACACCCTGATCCCGCCCCCCATGCACACTTCTTTTTTTTTTTTATTAAGGTATTATATGTGTACATATCTTACCATTGCCCCTCCCCCACCCCACTCCCATACATGCCCTCACCCCCCAATGTTTTGCATCCGTTGGTTACTCTTATATACATGCATACAAGTCCTTCGGTTGATCTCTTATTTCCCCCACCTCTCCCTAACCGTCCCGCTGTAATTTGACAGTCTGTTTGATGCTTTACTGCCTCTGTATCTATCTTTTTGTTCATCAGTTTATACTGTTTTTCATTATCCCCAAATGAGTGTGATCATGTGGTATTTTTCTTTCATTGACTGGTTTATTTCACTTAGCATAATGTTCTCTAATTCCATCCAGGTGCCTACAAATGGTAGTAATTCCTTCTTTTTTATAGCAGCATAGTATTCCATTGTGTAGATGTACCATAGTTTTCTGATCCAGTCATCTGCTGACGGGCACCTAGGCTGTTTCCAAATCTCAGCTATGGTGAATGTGCTGCTATGAACATAGGGGTGCATGTATCCTTTCTGATTGGTGTTTCTAGTTTCTTAGGATATATTCCCAGGAGTGGGATTACTGGGTCAAATGGGAGTTCCATTTTCAGTTCCCGTGCACACTTCTTGTGTATACAGCTTGTTCTCTGTGTTCCAATGCAGGTATCTTTAATTCCATTTTGAGGCCGGATGATGAGAACTCATGAAGACCTTAGAGTCAACTTAGCAATACACGATTGCCTTGTTGTCACAAGCTGAGGGTCAAGAGGGCTGATACTGGCATCGAGTGAGTCAAGGCCAGGGACGCTGCAGGCATCCTAAAGGCACAGGCCACCCTCCAGGGCAGAAAAGCCTTTTGCCTCAAACGTCAGTGGTACCACGGCTGACACACGCTGAATTGAACCAAAGCATTTTTGCTGGCAGCGCAAAGGGAAATGCTCGACTTCACTCTTGGGCATTGACTTGTGTGACCTCCAAGCCAAATCCAGTTTGAGAGGTAGAAAGCCCAGCCTTTGCAGAATCCCCCTCCCGCCACCTGTGGCTGCCCTGAGTGGCAGGCTGGCAGGCACCCCAAGGCTCTGTGCCTGGCAGGCTTCTTCCCCCCCGCCCCCCCCCCCCCAGACGCCTGGCCTGTCTTGAGCAGCCTGGGCCCGCACATGCCATCCTTCAGGCTGTTCAGCAATATTCAAACCTCCAAAGGCTTATGAAATATTCTTTAATCCTTTCCCAAAACATGATTGAGGTACAGTTGATGCTATCTGCTATCCCCAGATTTCCTAGTGATCGCAGCTCATGTTCAGGTCTACCTTGCAGGTGTAGCTGTCTGTATGAGACAGCCGGAGGCTTTCTACCGAGTGGGAAGTCTGCAGAGAACAGGCTGGCAGCTGAGATGTTCGCCCAAATGGCTTAGATCTGACGTATAATGGGTTTAATTGTGAAATATTCAAAGTGAATCATTTCCATAGATCAAAAGTTCCTCATTAAGTCTCTTAGTCTGTTTTAAATCTGTCTTCCAACGGAACTGTTTATGTTTACATAGCTCTGCGACGTCATCTGTGCAAAACTGTAGATTCTAAACGCCTGAAGTTGAAGACTTGAAATGGCATAAATCAAATGTGAGTCTTCAGTGCTGAGGCCAGAGTGCTTTCGGCATAACCTCGGTGTGTGTTTCTGCAGGCAGATACTGTGTGTTTTACAGGAGGTTCACGTTGTGAAAGCTCTGAACTGGAAGGACCTCTGTCATTGTCTAGTCCCGTGGTTCTCGCCCTGACTGCACACAGATCACCTGAGCAGGGGCCGGGCCCAGTGGAACAGGATCCTCTGGGGTGCCGAAGCTCAGGCCCTGGGATTTCCCCAAAACTCCCCAAGGGATTCCGGTCTTCAGACTTGGTTGAAAACTTGAATCTTACCCAACCTCTCAGTTACAAATGGGGAAACTGAGACCCAGATTCATTCATAAAGGCAAGAGCTCACCAACGTTGTACAAGAGCTATGTACTACTAAAAATTGTTGGCTTGCCCTCGCCGGTGTGGCTCAGTGGATAGAGCATCAGCCTGAGGACCGAAGGGTCCCAGGTTGGATTCCGGTCAAGGGCATGCATCTCGGTTGCCTGGCAGGCTCCTCCCCGGCCAGGGCCCTGGTTGGGGCGAGTGCAGGAAGCACCCAATCATTGTGTCTCTCTCACATCGATGTTTCTCTCTGTCTCTCCCTCTCTCTCCCACTCTTTCTAAAAATCAGTGGGAAAGTATCCTCGGGTGATTGTCGGCTTTGCAGGCCCCAAGGTTTCTGCTGGAACTGTTCAAGTCTGCCCTGGCATTAAAGCAGCTGTAGACAATACATAAACCCGTGGTCGGCAAACTGCGGCTTGTGAGCCACATGCGGCTCTTTGGCCCCTTGAGTGTGGCTCTTCCCTAAAATACCACGGCCTGGGCGAGTCTATGTTGAAGAAGTGGCGTTAGAAGAAGTTTAAGTTTAAAAAAATGTGGCTCTCCAAAGAAATTTCAGTCGTCCTGTTGCTATTTGGCTCTGTTGACTGATGAGTTTGCCGACCACTGAATAAACAAATGGGTGTGGCTGTGTGCCAATGAAATGATAAAACCAGGTGGCTGGCTGATTTGGCCCGCGGGCCATAGTTTGCCAATCCCTGGTTGAGGCCTCACAGTTTATTATGCTTAGATCACAAATACACCAGCCTTTAGTGAGTGCTCTGCTGAATGCGGTCTTCCTGCTCCAGGCAGTGTCTGTTACATAGGCAGTTTGGGTAGAAGTTAAATAAATACCTTTATGTCCGTTAAGACAAGTATCTTAGTGCAGATCCTCTTAGTCTGGACAATTTTCATTATCTTTGTTCTTATGAGAGGCCGTCATTTTGCAGACACTTAGCAAATTTAAGATAATGATCATCACAATGGCTCCATTCTAAAGTTATAAACCAATCAATAGTATTTCTGCCCCAGAGATTTTTCAGCTGGAAAATCAGAAACTATGACGACGGGATCAGAATACCAAAGCGAGAAGGGGAAAAAAATCCATTCTGCTAAGGAAAACGGGACCTGGTTTTCTTTTGATGCAGGGAAGAAATCAATCGTAAATCTCTAATTCTTCATCTTTATGCTGATGACCGAGGAGGGGACATTTTATTGAGACTTCTTTTCAGTAAGTCTGAGCAAATTTGAACAATGCTATATCTGACAGCTAAAGATGCCTCCTAGGAGTCCTTGGAAGTGACCCTGGGGTAAGACCAACATTCTAGACATGAACTCTCCTCACAATGAATGTGGAGAGTTATGTATTTGGCTCTTATGAACTGTTTGTGTAGCCCTTCCTCCAAAACGCAGTCACAAAAATACGTTTCTTGGGAGGTCCAAAAGCCACTGAATCTGGTCATTTTCCTTGGAGATTGCTTTATCTGTATTCGGTAGTTACCTGTACTTTTCAGAGGTGGTGATTTCATCTCTTCCATGTGTGCCTAAGCAACACATTTGATAAAAGTGCTTCCTCTTCTGAAAAAAAAATTACGGTCATATTTACAAGGATAAAATTGCGTTGTCAGTGCTCTCTCAGGATGGGGAGACACTAGAGATGGTGAAACAATATTAATTTGTCTCCCAAGAGAAGCGTCTTTTATTCATCTCTGGGATCCCCCACTTTATGCTGCCCCCCCCATGATGCCCCTCTTCCTGCAGCCATCATTGAACTGAGTTTACTGAAGGGGCATTGGAGAATGACATTATAGACAAAGACATAACAGATAATAGCAGCGTAGAGGGGGACCTGCTAGAGGGGACAGGGGATTAAAGTAGTCTAATACTCCATCTGACCACATAAATAATAGTGATTATACTGTATAAGGCCTACCCATACTAATTATAACATGCATAATACCAGTAGGTCATTTTCATCGTTTTTGCTTATATCATGCTCTCCCCCCCCCTCCTTGCCTATCCCTCCTTGCCTATTTCTATGACATTCATGGTCATTGACTTATAAGTTTTATTTTTTTAAAATATATTTTATTGATTTTTTTTTTACAGAGAGGAAGGGAGAGGGATAGAGAGTTAGAAACATCGATAAGAGAGAAACATCCATCAGCTGCCTCCTGCACACCCCCACCTGGGGATGTGCCCGCAACCAAGGTACATGCCCTTGACTGGAATCGAACCTGGGACCCTTCCGTCCACAGGCTGACGCTCTATCCACTGAGCCAAACCGGTCAGGGCGACTTATAAGTTTTAGAAGATACTGGAAACTGGTTGAGATGAACGTTTCTCTGAGGTTTTGTGCAGTAACCCTCATGGCAGTTAGTTTTTCTGAATCATATTGGGTTAGAGGCAATTTACAGCCTCTAAGATTTATTTTTGGCATTTTTCAACATCTTTTTAAAAAAATAATTCTTTTTTTTTCCTTTTTTTTTTTGTTCAAATTTTTATTAAGGTATTATATGTGTACATATCTTACCATTGCCCCCCCACCCCACTCCCATACATGCCCTCACCCCCCAATGTTTTGCATCGTTGGTTACTCTTATATGCATGCATATAAGTCCTTCAGTTGATCTCTTATTTCCCCCACCTCTCCCTAACCTTACCACTGTAATTTGACAGTCTGTTTGATGCTTTACTGCCTCTGTATCTATCTTTTTGTTCATCAGTTTATAATGTTTTTCATTATCCCCAAATGAGTGGGATCATGTGGTATTTTTCTTTCATTGACTGGCTTATTTCACTCAGCATAATGTTCTCTAATTCCATCCAGGTGCCTACAAATGGTAAGAATTCCTTCTTCTTTATGGCAGCATAGCATTCCATTGTGTAGATGTACCATAGTTTTCTGATCCAGTCATCTGCTGACGAGCACCTAGGCTGTTTCCAAATCTTAGCTATTGTAAATTGTGCTGCTATGAACATAGGGGTGCATATATCCTTTCTGATTGGTGTTTCTAGTTTCCTAGGATATATTCCTAGGAGTGGGATCACTGGGTCAAATGGGAGTTCCGTTTTCAGTTTAAAAAAAAGAATTCTTTATTGTTGCAAGTATTACATATGTCCCCTCTTTTCCCCCGTTGACCTCCTCTAGCCCCCCCCTCTCCCACCCCAGGCCTGCAGCACCCTGTTGTCTGTGTCCATGGGTTATGCATACATGCTATAGATGCAGACAAGGTCTTTGGTTGGTTACCTCGCACCCACCCACCCTCCCCCATCTTCCCTCTGAGATGCCACACTCTGTTCCCACAGATCTCAGTTTGAGTGTTGTCTCTGCCTCAGCTAAGCTGCTTTTGAGAAGTCTTCTGAACATCTCTAAACCCGAGTTTGCAAATTATAAAACTGGTCCTAATACCTGCCTCTCGTGGTTTATGTGCGGAATACATAGATCGTGCTTCTAAAGGGTTGAGTAGAATGTCTAGTACTCCAGAACCCTTCGACAAACAGTGATAAGTTATTATCTTTAGTGCTGTGATTATTATTCTGCTCTTTGACGAAAGGTCACAGATGTGTGTGAGGTTAGGAGAAATGCAAGAGGAGGATGAATTCATCCCCCCATGAACGTGAGGACAGCTATATCTCAGTTTGCTTCCTCCACTTTGCTTACTCCGCCCTAGTAAAACTTTACTGCGGCCTTAATCTTTGATTCTTGAGGCTCAGGGGAAGAGTCATTTTTCCAGTGCTGTTGAGAGTTATATAGCCCTAAGTGATTTTAGGAAATAACAGTTTTCCAAAGGAGTGTTCTAGAAGATGAGTGATAGGAGTTAATACCAAACGTTTATTTTCTGACAAGGGAGTGGTAGGCGATAAAAGAGCTGCTGAAGGTGGAACTGATCTTTATCCAGGTAAGCTCTGCCAGTGAGGTTGTCTTTGTAGGGTGGACAGTAGGCATAGAAAATATTGTAAAAAGTGGGTTCATTTCACCCTATTACGGAAAAAACAGCTATAAACAAGACAGAGCATGGCCATTCCATGCCCCCAAACCCTTGAATGATGATTTCTAAATTGCTCAAATTCTAATAATTTTCATTAAAGAAAAGCAAAGCATTTCAGAACATGTTTGTGTGGGTTTTTTTTCCAAATTTGAGGCAATTATTCTTCATTTTACTGTTGCTTAATATTGATTTGTTTGGGGGGCTGCTTAAAGATTTTTCCCAAGTGATAAATTCCATGCAATAAAAGACAGCAAGCAGTGGGTGTAATGCCAGAACATGTCCCAAACGTCATGCAGGACAGAGGACACAGCTCCATGGGCGTGGTTATTTACCTTACAGTCTGAAGCTGCCATGGGAAGTCCCTGTAGGGCATGCTGTTCTTTGGGAGTGCCATTTAAAATACATTGTCGCCAAAACCGGTTTGGCTCAGTGGATAGAGCGTCAGCCTGCGGACTGAAAGGTCCCGGGTTCGATTCCGGTCAAGGGCATGTACCTTGATTGTGGGCACATCCCCAGTAGGAGGTGTGCAGGAGGCAGCTGATCGATGTTTCTCTCTCATTGATGTTTCTAGCTCTCTATCCCTCTCCCTTCCTCTCTGTAAAAAATCAATAAAATATATTAAAAAATAAAATAAAATAAAATACATTGTCAGTGTTCAGTATTTTAAAAAAAGTTCTGGATACCTGAACCATAAGCTTATCCCGGTATTTATTTATTTACTCCAGCAGCCAATTCCGCCAGACAGAACTAAAGAAGAAAATAAAATAAAGAAAAACTAAATAGGAGAACCACTGACTACTATATACCGGAAAACAAAGGTTGTTTTTAAAAAATCCAACCCAACCAAACAAACTCGGCATTGTTTGAGTGCAGTAAACTGGCATTATTTCGGATGTGTTTCTTTTCCCTATTTCTCCTCGCCCCCCTCCCCTCCTCCTTCATCCAGAAATAGTCATCCTGTCACCACAGGCACACGTCCCATTGGGAAGATGTTTACCAGGGTCCTCTCCCCCTTTTCCTTTGTGGCCTGCGTGTTGGTGTGACTTCCATCCCCTTGGCCGGCTAAGGATCAGTGGATGCACGGAGGGAAACCAGGAGCCCTTCTATGGTTGTTGACTGAGCAAAGAGTGATGAGCAAGATTTTACCTTATCTCAGTCAGGGAAGGCACCAGACCCGGGCTCCCCAAAGTACCTTCAGAGTTTGTCAGCTGGTGTCATGATAGCCCCCCACATGTTGAAAGTCTCGTTCATCTGGGCTCAAGATACCACCTTTTTTAAAGAAAGAGGAGCCGAATCTTTCCATAGTATTCTCTACCATGGGTTACACCTATATCCAGATATTTTTCTTGTTAAACTCCTGAAGTAAGTCAAGGTGTACATATGTACTGATCTAATACTCCTCTTTATTTTTTTTAAATATATTTTATTGATATTTTACAGAGAGGAAGGGAGAAGGATAGAGAGCTAGAAACATGGATGAGAGAGAAACATCCATCAGCTGCCTCCTGCACACCTCCCACTGGGGATGTGCCTGCAACCAAGGTACATGCCCTTGACCGGAATCGAACCTGGGACCCTTCAGTCCGCAGGCCGACGCTCTATCCACTGAGCCAAACCGGTTTTGGCTAATACTCATCTTTAAAAGGATAGTCTGTATTTCACAAAGTCGAGTTTATAATTATGTTGAATTTTTACTATTTAGGACAGCACCATTTTCACCTGTTCTGAGCTAGTCCATTATCCTTTCCTTACAAATTTGGATTCAAACCTTCATCAGGGTAAACAGATAACCCAATAATTGATAGCGATCTAAATAAGAATTAACCCTTAACAACAGTTTGGGAGACAACTGTGGTATTCAGAGATAATGATAGGGAATACTATATATATTTCTACCCCCAAGTTGGATTCAGTCCTATTATTGTTTATGAGACTCTAAAGTAGGTCAGTGGCCTAGAATTGGTTTTATTTCGAGTGAGTTGAACATTAAAATGAAGCAATATTTCCCTTCTTCTGAAAAGTCTTCTAATAAGGATTTCAATTCATGGCATCTTTTGAATTAAAGTCTTTTAATTAAGTCCTGGCAAGCAGTCCCAAGCACGTCTCTTCCCAGAAGAGTTTCTTCCCTGTGGTGCAGTTAGTGTTGACTGAGGTTTTAAATCCTCTGTTTCTAACCAGTGTCACTTAGATGAAGAATATTCCTTATTTCCTTTTCTCCCGTAAGTGTAATCTTGCAAATTCCAACCAACCATCCCTTTGAAGCACTGACTCTCCTTGGCATCTGTTTGTAAAACCAGTACAATGTGTTGTACTCATAAGAGGTATTCTCTAGAGATGTTACAAGCGAGCAAACCAAATGAATGTAAGTAATTGACATTGTAGAGAACAATGCCATAAGAATCAAGACATGCATCTACCCCAGAAGTCAGGTGGTATGGGGGAAACGGGCTTTGGAATCAAATGGAACTGTGCTTGGAGGCCATGCTCCAGCATTCACCAGCTGTGTGAACTTGGGAAAGTGAGCTTGAGTATGTTTCTCCAACAGTAAAGATTAGGGTAAGAACACATTCCTTGTAGCATTATTAAGAGGGTGAGAGGTAAATTATGCAAAATTCTTGGCATGTAGTATTATGTTCACTAAAAGGGAGCTGCTATTCCTATTACTGCTATTGGAGTACTTCTATTATGCTGCTATTATGGCTGCTACTACTACTAGTATCCTACTACTATTTTGGTTACTACCGTGATCCCTATTGTGTGAGGAGGGCTGTGTACAAAATGAATCGCCTTCTCCAGTTCTAAACAAATGAGTTGTTACCTCATCCTAGTTCACCTTTCCAGCTGGGATAGGAGAATGACCAAATACTTTCAAATCAGATAAACTCAAGAGTAACTCATGGAGAACTTAGGACCAATGATGATACGAGAACGCATGCATGCGCCCAGTGTTGAGTTTGTGTGGCTGTGAAAATGAATATTGTCAAAGATGTTGAGTTTCTCTCATGGTCAATATTTGATCTGTCTACGCTCACAAGTACTTAACACACTTCAAAATAGATGAGAAGCGTGCAGGCTCTGTTGTGTGGGTAGGACGGTGAACATTTACATACCAGTGAGTGTGTCATATGGGGGAAATTTTTATGTTTGGTACATGGTAGTCGAACTGAGACTTCCACTTAATGAAATGGAATTGAATTACACTACAAATTCTTTTTTTTTTAATATGAAAGAAAAACTCAGATGCGATTATGATGGTATGTGACATGGTTGGAGTAGCTTTGAAATGTTTTGAAGTAGAACGGAATGAGTACTTCAGTACTCCCACCACCAACGTCCACGTATGTTCTAATGCCATTCAAACATTTGTTGACACTACTCAATGTTCAGAGAGGGAGACACTAAGATTAGCACACAGATACCTTTATAATTAAGGAGGTTACTATTCGGTAGACCTGGCTGCTATATGTAATCTATGGTCATTTTTAAACTTTTACTTCTCATTAAAAACTCATAATAGTTGAAGGAAAGAAAATTTTTAGAGCAACAGAGGTTCAAATTCAATCCTTTTATTCTTCAACTTTTTGTTTAGACACTATTTCTGATGTTATCCATCACATTAATTAATTCTTAAGTTCCCACCCCAGCCCTCATCATGACTTTTTCATTTCTTACCACTGGCAGACATTGGTAAATAATGAGCTACAAGATATTTTAAGGTCTCGAGCATTTATTCCAATAGCACAAAGTACCCTATGGAGACATTGCATATACTAGTAGCAATGACCAAATGTTTCTTTTATTTTTATAATTGTTTTGGAAAACCATATGATTGCCAAAGACAGCATACACATGGTCAATTTGGATTCATCCCAGCCTTTAAAAAAATCTGCAAAACACATTAATGGTTGTAATGTATACAGTTGAGGTTTTTTTTAAACATGCCTTCCAGCTGTACATTTGTAATGTTTAATTTAGGTGAAAATTCTATGAAGGATTTAATTTATGTGATTCAGAAGTTTGTTAACTATTTTAAATGGGCATTGAGTTTTGCCAAATTCCATTCTATGTCATAAGAACATTGTCCGCACTAAGTTCTATTAGTGGTGATAAAACTCCCCTGATAAATTTGACTCTTAAGCCAAGTGGTAAAATGGTGCCTGAAAATAAATGAGCCACAGTCCAGGGGAGTCTATTTAGGCTTGGAAAATCTAGTGGAAATACCTAACTTTGGAGGGTTTCAAAAGTCTTTGAAGTAAGGTGTTTCTCCTTTAAAGCTCCCACCCTCCCACCCACCTCCCAAACTCCTCTCTCAGACTCTTCATTTACTCTACCTGTGCTCAGAAAATTCATGCTTGGGATTTTTATTTTGTGATTTGAACTCATTTTTGCCTTTTTTTTTTTTTAACATTTCTAGGATATCTATTGAAGCAGACACTAAACTACAATTTTAGGCTTCTGTGTTTAGGAGATATTTTTTTATAGTACAAAAGGCAAATAAACTACTTTAGTGACCTCATGTTTAAATCCTTATTATATTTTAGAACTTTAGGGAAGAAAGTGCTTGTCAATTAACAACTTCTTCCTGTTTTTTTTTATCTTGATGCATGTAATTGGTTATCAAAAGGGATGGCACGCACATAGCCTGCTTCAGAGTACACCACAGAATATTTTCTTCTGATTCAAGTTTTGAAGCTAGTGATTTCAGATATTGATGAGTTGCAATAACCAGCTGTAAATTACTAGAGGGAAAACCTCTTACCAGCACCTGAACTTACTGTTTTCTGTTTGTCTGTAATCCATCTGCTAACGTGCGACAGCAGCTTCTTAGGTGAAGAATAGAAGAGGTAGCCCCGAGAGTGAGGCCTGCATTTCCAGCACATGTACAGGGGAGATTTAGGGCTTGGGGCAGAGGTAGACAAATAGGCCTGTCTATTGACTTTGATATTTTCCATAGAGCATCAGAATGCCAAGTAATTAGATCTTTCTACAAAGCTCTCAATAGAATTAGAAGTGCCCATTTAAGAGGGCTACAAAAACTTTCAACTCCCAGGCAGCACCAGCATAGTTCTATAATCTGAGAACATTCTGCACCCCCTAAAGTCATTCTCAGGATTTGGGATGAAATTATCAAATTATTTTTCTAAACTCTGTAGGAGCCCTAATTCACCTCCCCTTCCATCCATCTATCCATCCATCCATCCATCCATCCATCCTCCCATCCTCCCATCCTCCCAATTAGTCATTCACCCATCACCCATTTCTTTAGCAGATATTGGTTGAGAATCTACTATGCAGCAAGCATGGCATTTGAGTCCAATGAAGGAAGAGAGAGACAGGAGTTCTTTCCTAATGATGTTTTCCTTCTAAGGGGGTTCGTGAAGCTTTTCTACCTGAAGTCCTCTAACTATAAGAAGAGGCAGGGCCAAAATCGGTTTGGCTCAGTGGATAGAGCGTCGGCCTGCAGACTCAAGGGTCCCGGGTTCGATTCCGGTCAAGGGCACGTAACTTGGTTGCGGGCACATCCCCAGTAGGGGGTGTGCAGGAGGCAGCTGATCGATGTTTCTCTCTCATCGATGTTTCTAGCTCTCTATCCCTCTCCCTTCCTCTCTGTAAAAAAATCAATAAAATATATTTAAAAAAAAAAAAAGAAGAGGCAGGGAGAGTCTCAGTGTATGTTACTAAGGAACATGGGCACTGGTTGATTTAATGTTCACCAAATTGACTCTTTGGGTGGGGTCCTCCTTACCCACACCATATATTCAACTTGGAAGGAACCATCTAAGTTGAGATAATAGACCTTCATAATCTATGACTCCAATGATGGGATACTGGTCTCAGATGATCTAGGACAAACTGATTCTCATGCAGGGGTCCTCAAACTTTTTAAACAGGGGCCAGTTCACTGTCCCTCAGACCGTTGGAGGGCCAGACTATAGTTTAAAAAAAAAAACTATGAACAAATTCCTATGCGCACTGCGGGCCTGGGACGAGTTGGCTGCTAAGCAGGACAGGCAGCGGCCCCCGGTAGGCCAGATAAATGTCCTTGGCGGGCCGCATGTGGCCCGCGGGCCGTAGTTTGAGGACCCCTGCAAAGCAATGAATCAGGCTCTGTAACTGAGCTGGTTTAGCTCTAAATCTCTTTGGATGAACTGCAGATCATTCTGCAGGTGACGGTTAGAACCACTTGTGTAGAATACTAACAGCCCAGCACCAGATTAAGGTCATGGGCAAAACTCTGGACTGATTTCATAAGTACGTGGTGCTATGAAGAATATGGACATTTTCCAGATCTTGGAACCTTCCAAAGGCCCTCTAACAGGGCCTACTCTCTAAAGTTCTTTAAGCAGAATACAGAGGTCTGCCCCTTACCTGAGCTTCCATTCCCTTCTACTAAAGCACATGCACAGCGGTGGGGAACAGAGGCCCGGTCACCCTATCTGTCATCTCTGTGATAGGGGCGTGGTAGAGCCACTTCTAGTGTTGTGGTGTCCAATAACTGCTGGCCCTGGTTTCTTCTGGAAAGTCTCAGGAACTAAACAGTCATTAGGATTCAGGTAAACGGATCTGGATTTCACAAGGAGCCGGGAACCCACCTACCCACTCTCTTTGAGCCTCCGTCTGACCCCAGGGGCTGGCTGTAGCCAGAGTCAAACTCTTTGGCCTACCATCTTCGAGTGGGCTGGTAAGGGGCTCCCTTTTCCAGACCTAAGATTTTGTCCAAGACGACTCTTTGGAAGCTAGAGACCCAAGAGCACGAGTATCAAATTCTCCAGCAATATCAATCCATCTTGACAAAACATATCTTTCTGATTGGTACACCTCCAAGCTGGTCCACATATACATTGTGAAATAATTATATTAACCTCTCTCAGGGCACGTTGAATACCTTTGTGTCCTGAGCACCAAAGATGCTATTTTTTATTAAACCAACATGAAGGTCCCCTTAGATACATGTGTTTTGTTTTTTAAATATATTTTTATTGATTTCAGAGAGGAAGGGAGGAGAGAGAGAGAGGGAGAGAAAGGGAGAGAGAGAGAAAAACATCAATGAGAGAGAATCATTGATCGGCTGCTTTCTGGATGCCCCCCTATTGGGGATCAAGCCTGCAACCTGCCCACGTGCCCTTGACCAGAATCAAACCTGGGACACTTCAGTCTGAAGGCGGACACTCTATGCACTGAGCCAAACCAGCTAGGGCAGATGCATGTTTTTTTATTTTTAAAAAATTCAGCTGGTTATTGGGGAAAACTATAGCTACAAGTAGTGTTAATTTTCAATAAACTGGTTAAATATTGAAATTCAGGAAACTATTCAAGTTTAATCATGAAGGGAAAGTTAAGTATGTGGCTCCGTTTCTTTAGTTATCATTATGTAAAGTGATTTTTCATTGCAAAGAAAAATCAGATAAAAGGATAGAAGTCACAGTGCTAACGTGGTTGAAGAAGTATTGGAGGTCACAAGTAGTGTAAATTCTCTGATTATTACCAGACAGAGAAAAGCTTTATTTTAGGGAGATGGATCAGTATTAAGTCATCTATCTGATCTAGAGCCAGTAACACGATCTAATGATTTCATTCCTGGATTATTTTTAATATATAGAATTAGAGATATATGGGGAGCATTTGCTATTTTAATAGTACAGTTTCCTCCTAAATTGCTTTTGTTAAGTAAAATAATGTTGCATTGGAAGAGAGTGTGTATTTTCTTAGTAATGCTTCACAATTCCTTGTCTTACAATTCAATAAATCAAATCTTACACCTGTCAGCACCTATGATCTAAGTTTATTACCCGATCCAGTGAGTAGTAGATAGCTCCTTGGCCGGAGAGCAATTTCTGAAACTAATTTAATCAAAGTGTTTTTATAGTATAGTGAACTCTGGCTTGATGTTTCAAATATGTATTGACGTCTTCAGAAAAGTGTGATTTAATCCCATCCAATTTTGAAATAGAATTAAGATTAAGCTTTATGTGGTTTCTATTATAGACAGAAAATCTTTAGTTGCATTAATATTTTTCATGTGCTCTTTTATCGAGCAAGCATTTATTGGTACCTCTATTTGCACAGCTAGCCGTCTGATAGATTCTGAGATGCTGTAGGGGAATTTTAAAAATTCTTGGTTGCCCGACCAGTGTAGCTCAATGGTTGAGCATTGACCTATGAACCAGGAGGTCACGGTTCGATTCCCAGTCAGGGCACATGTCCAGGTTGCGGGCTTGATCCCCAATAGGGGCTGTGTAGGAGGCAGCCAATTGATTATTCTCTTTCATCATTGATGTTTCTATCTCTCTCTCCCTCTCCCTTCCTCTCTGAAGTCAATAAAAAATATTTTTAAAAATATTCCAAGTTGGTTGAAAGATACAATGGAGGACTCTGAAGGAGCAACTGACATGGCTGTTATTGATTGATAAGGAATCCAGTGGACCTGAAGTTGAATGTTCATTTTCCAGGGCAGTGGTAATTATAGCTAGCTTCTGCTGAGCAAATTCTACATGTACTGCCATTTTGAGGACTTTGAATGCCAACTCGGGCGTTTGAACTTGATGCTTTAAGAATGAATAGCTTTGGGACTTTTGAGAATGTGTTGTTATACAAGCTTGCTGGGAGTTAATTTGGTGGCCACCCATGGACCCAATTGGCTGGGGAAAAACTAGAGGAATGGAAACCAGCAATTCATGGAAGAAGATGGTTAGAGTGATAACCTAGGGAAGAAAGGGAAGGCTGAAGCCAACGGGTCTTTTTTTTTTTTTTTAATATATTTTATTGCTTTTTTACACAGAGGAAGGAAGAGGGATAGAGAGCTAGAAACATCGATGAGAGAGAAACATCGATCAGCTGCCTCCTGCACACCTCCCACTGGGGATGTGCCCGCAACCAAGGTACATGCCCTTGACTGGAATCGAACCTGGGACCCTTCAGTCCGCAGGCTGACGCTCCATCCACTGAGCCAAACTGGTTTTGGCGCCAACGGGTCTTTTAATGAACAACCAAACAGCCTCAGAGAGTGATGAAGGTAGAAGGCACAAAAAAGAGGTCAGAGTCTAAGATGGTGTTGCGGTTCTAACCTGGACAGTGGAATATCCTTGTAAAGGTTAGAAAGCGGGAAGAAGTATCCAAGGGGCAGATGACGCAGTTTAAAGAAAGCTGAGTTCAGAATAAAAGGGAAGCATCAACGCTAAAAGTTTGTGTAGACGTGGGAATGAGAGACAAAGTTTAGGTCAGATTTGAGATCTGCGATGGAAATTCGAATATTATCAGGCCAGAGGAGAAAGTTGAAGCTGTAAAAGAATTCATGTTTGCCAAAACCGGTTTGGCTCAGTGGATAGAGCGTCGGCCTGCGGACTGAGGGGTCCCGGGTTCGATTCCGGTCAAGGGCATGTACCTTGGTTGCGGGCACATCCCCAGTAGGGGGTGTGCAGGAGGCAGCTGATCGATGTTTCTCTCTCATCGATGTTTCTAGCTCTCTATCCCTCTCTCTTCCTCTCTGTAAAATATCAATAAAATATGTTTAAAAAAAAAGAATTCATGTTTGCTGAGGGAATAGGTATCTATGAGGTCACTATTTTGTCATAATTGTTTGGAGATGGAAAGAACATGTTCTGGTGAATAACTCACTTGTAGTCAAAATTACTCAGTGCTGAAGTCTGCCTTTAATTATAGTAAACGTGTTTGATTCGAGAATGTATTTATTAGCTATGTAAGTAATAGTTCATTCAAATAAAAGTAACACATTGGAGAAAGACCATGGTTGATGGAAGGCCACTCACTACAGGATTTCCCATCGCCGGGTAATTGCTGAGCTGCCTCTGATGTCACGTTAGCGTTCTGCCTCTCTGAATGGTCCTATCACAGTGGTCAGCCCAGGTCACAGACATTTGAAAATCAAATGACCAAAGTCACACTAAAAAGTCCAGAGCGTAATGTTTAACAGTTTTGCTTTCAGCTTGATACATTTTGCGTCAGGCCAGATCTTCAAGAGGTGCGCTGACTCCAACTAGTCGGAGGCGGGGGCATTGCTTTTTCATCATAAACAGATGAGTGTGGGTCCTCTGCTGGCTGGCTGCCCTCTCCCCCTTTCAACACCACTTACATTTTTTTTAAAAAAAAACCTGCCTTTATAAATAATTGAGAATACACTAGGGCAACCTCACCAAGACTTTTTTTTTTCTGGAACATTCTGAACATCTGAGTTCTATCTGTGCTTTTATTAGAAAAAGCAATGCAGAATTGCCAATGATAATGCGGTAAAAAGCGTGGTTGGCTGAGGTGCGCATCTATTCCCAAACCTTCCCTCTGCCCAGACATTGGGTCACATCCTCCCACCTCCCCAGGTCCCCGGTGCTGCCTGTTCGCCACCACGGCCTGGCCAGCGCTCTCTTCCCTCCCTTATGCTCCCTGTTCCTCAACAGACACTGAAGGGACTAGGGAGAGGCCTGGTGACAAAGGCTGAGCAATCGGACCAAAGGCGTCCATGGGGAAGGGAAGATGCAAAGAGCCGTGCAGGGGTCCCTTACCAGCCTCCCCAGCTTCTCCTCTCTTTCAAAATTGTAACTCCCCCCCCCCCCCCCCCCGCCCACTGAAGAATGTTACAACATGCCAATAAGTGGTTCTCCAACTGCCTGGAGGACTTACTAAATGACAGGTTGCCGGGCCCCACCTCTGCAGCTTCTGATTCAGCATGCCTGGGGTGCGGCCCCCCACTTTGCCTTGCCAGCCAGCTCTCCAGGCGGCTGCCTGCTGCCAGGCTGCATTTGGAGACGGGTCTCCGCTCCGGGCTCCCCGACGGGACAGGAGGAGACGTTGTAATTCCTGATTGTTAAAAGTGGCGGGTCTCCTCCCAGTTCTCTGAATATTGGATGGTTTTCTCTCACTGGGTGAAAAGCAAATGGCTTAAGTTTTTTGTGTTGTTTTTTTTTCCCTAAGCCACATTTCTTCTTCGGCTTCCTCTTTTGCAAAACGTGGTACGTGTACACTGAAACACGTTCCAGGGAAATGAGAATTAGTTCATTTCCGAAAGACATCGCCCCTTCGTTTGTCTTTAATCATATATACACAACCCAACTCGGAAAGTGCTTACTAGTTTTTGGTACAGCACCGCAAATTAGATAATGAACTCGGCAGATGTTGATTTTGATTTTTGCCAGCAGACAGGTGGCCATCCATCACAGAGGCGGCGCTGTGGACCAAGTGGAGGGAATGAGATGTTATTGCTGTGGTTTCCATCATTGCAGATCTTTGCATTTTACCTTCTAGGGTACAGGGGAGTTTCTACTTTGCGGGGCAGTTGTATCGCCTGAGTTGGCTTTTTATTTTATTGTTTAAAGTATTACAGATAGTAGTACATATGTCTCCTCCCCCCCCCATTGACCTTCCCCCGGCCTCCCCTGCCCCCCAGCACAGGCCCTCACCCCACTGGGTTGACTTTTAAAAGAATCTGTGTAGGCAGCGAATCTATTCTTTTGTCATCAGAGTTCTTAAATTTTTCCCCTAAATCTTTGATTTACTGTGTAAAAAAATCGTGTTGAATTGTAAACATCTGTTACATTTCTGGGGAATAATTATTGTTAAAATCAATAAACCAAATTTGTATGAGACTAATACTATTGCAGAGGATAAACTGAGGGGACCATTCAGGAGTTCTTTTTAGACATTGGGAATACTTGAATGATATAACAAAGCATTCCCCTATATTTTCAAAAAAAACAACAAAAAAACAAGCCCTCTGAATTGCTTAACATTAATAATATTCCTTGCTAAGCACTCTTTTGTAAAGTTCCTGAGATTTCCTATCATAAATTCATAAAAATTCACACGTCTAGCTACTTCTCCATATAATTTTATTCCTGTACTTATTATGTACATACACTACATTACAAAAGTATTCCTTCTATTCTGTATAAATCTTAAAGTGTAACTCTAGTAAACTGAATAAATTACTAAGTTTTGTTCACTGCATCACAGATCCAGTGACTTAGCGACCTGATTCCTCCATTTTGAGCAGTAGTTCTTGTACTTGGCTGCACATTAGAATCTCCCGAGGAATTTTAAAGATCCTGATCCATGGGCCTCACCCCAGCCTAAGTCATTCAGACTCTGGCGGGGAAGTGGGTGTGGACCAACACGCTTGCTCAGGTGATCTCAGTGTGCAGTCCCCTGTGGGAACCACTCACCTGAGCGGTCATCATTTGCTTCCTTCTTTCCACAACGTCATGTTCCTTTCATTTCAACTTAATCCAAATGACCTTGATTGGACAAAGGCAGTGTCAGTGCTACTAAATGAGAAGGAAATGGCTGAATGAAGCTGGTTCGGTCAGGGACAAAGGATGCAATGAATTCAAGGAATTTGAGATTCAAACATCTAAAACCCAAAGAAGATTCTGTCTTTGATGGTTCCTCAGGGCTGAAATATGATGGCATGCCTTCATATTCATCTTTGGTTCTCTAGGATGTCCCAAACGGGAATTTTCTTACCTAGCATTGATTTTGTAAAGTCTTAACAGACCAGACCCACTTCAGATGGAATAGGATCTTAATCTATTTTTTGAGTCGAAGAGCATAACCTTCCGTGGCTTTAATACTTTTTGCACCACCCAGATGGGGATATGAACTTTCTGAGCAATAAGAATCTTTCCTGGGGATGCCACAAATTCAAGAGCAAAGCTGACAGTGTGTTGAATTTTAATAATCATTTTACCTGCTGGTACAAAAACGTTATATTCTTCTAAAACCTAAAAATTTGAGGAGATGAATATTGCTATAGAAACAAAGCAAATCATAGTTACCTATGTGAAATTGTTAGATCAAAGACTCAATTATAATTAGTTTAAAATGTATTCATTAAAGTACTGACTTAGAAAAAACTTGGTCTTCCCACAGTATCTTAAAAACAAAAATGTATTTCCATTCACCGAAGGCTAAGCATCCACCATGAGACATTCATATCTGGTAAAAATGTTTGATGGTATCAATTAAAACCCTATTGAAGTAGAAAGGCCAGGACATGTTCTTTAATAAGTATCTGGCCATGTCATCATCTACTTAAGACAGAGGAAAGGGGATACGATCAAAATCATTCAATCTCTGAGTGATGGAGGAAGTAAAGCTTGAAGTGACATATACAAACAATGTGTATGACATCCATCAATATCAGGGGATTTTGTAGACATTAATTACCTAGTGTTCTAAGCCCCCCTTTGAGGTGTGTTTTATAATTAAGAACAAAGGAAAATAAAATGGATGGAAACAGCAATCAATGAGTAATTCCACATTTGGTGTGCACTTATAAACCCAACACTTTATACTTATTCGCAGAACGGAAAGAACTAACTAATCCTTGCACCGGGCCTTCTTCACTCACTCTTCCTATAGCAACCGTCATCCAGCTTAAGATCCTTTCTCACTCTTTCCCAGTCTGCGTCTTCTGCTTTCCTGAACAAATGTTGACAGAGGAATTTATTCAGACTTTATGTTTTTCCCACGATCAGTGCTATTTTTTTCTTTTACGAGTGAAAACTTACTGTGATATCCAACGAAAAGAGATAAAAAAGGATATTCTTTTGAATTCTGAGTACCCGAATGATTGAAATTTTAGGCATATTACCAAACCGTCAGAGCACGGGTTGAAAATATTAAGTGAGTTATATTAAAATTTTTAAAGGGTTTGGACCAACAAAGAAAATAGTGCGCTAATTAATAAAAAGTGTTTGGATTATTTTTAATGGACCTTATTATTTTTTCAAGGTGACATCACTTTTATGGTAAGGGCCGGAACTCAACTCTTGTCATTGCAGCTCGGAAGCAGCCGCTGACAGCCCATAACCACATGGGAGTGTCTGTGTGCCCTTAAAGCTTTATGGGCACAGAAATTTGCATTGCAGATACCTTACATGTGTCACAACATTTTATCCTTTTTTTTTTATTTAAAAAAACCTTATAAAAATGTTAAAAAAAAAACAACACCAACCACACAAAACGCTCTTAACTGGCTAGCCAGACAAAAACAGGCAGGCGGGCAGGGTTTGGCCTGCGGGCTGGAGTTTGCAGGCCCCTGCTTTAGGAAATGAACATTGTCCCCAACTTGGAATCTTTCATTTGAGAAAAAAATCAATCTCTATTAGTCTGTTTTCCCATATTTTTATGATCCTTTCACCATGTCATTCTACACTGACAAATGGGTCGCGTCTCTTGAGCCAGCCCCGTGAATGCACTACCCCAGCCCACAGTGCTGGGCTGAGCAGGGTTCCAGAACCCGGGCCGGGGCGAATGAGCAGAGAAAGGCAGCGGGAGAGCCGCCCCATTGGGCCTTCCTGGCTCTTCCACCTACGCTCCGATCTCAGGAAATGCTTCCTGTATATTCAACTGAGAAGTCAGAGTCATTTTCTCCGAAACGTTCATCTACAGGCAGAAACTTGGTAGTGGAGATCGTTATTTTTAAGTTAGATATTTTCAAAGGGTCTCGGGAGCTCAGCTTCCTTTACTCAGTCAGTATTGATTCTCAAAACTAACAAATGTGTCTATTGGCCGGTTGCTCGCTCTCTTATGATAAGCAGAAATAGGGCTGGGGGAGGGGAGTGAACAGAAAAGGCCATTCACATCTCTAACACCTGTGAGTTAGTCGTTGTCATTGGACCTGCTAACATTATAAATAAACAAACATTACTAAGATTTTACTTACCTTCCTTAAAAATTGAAAGCTCTTCCAGACCATAAATGGTACTTAAAAATTATTCTCTGTGTACTATTGACTCCCAGATGAGAATAATAAACACTAAACTCCTGATGATAGAACTTATAAACCTATGGAGCAGAGTCTGCGGAGTTAATATAGAAATATCAAATAAAACCTGACAAGGTAAATATGCTGTCACGTATCAAAACGGCTTTAAGTTGTAGCCCATGGAACACTAGACTTAAATCTGTATGCAGATTGGGTTTTTATTATGTTTTGAAGTTCCCTGGGCGACCTACCTTGCTAGGGCATTTGGAAATGTTAAGTATCATAACCAATGAAAAAAGGCATTAAGAAATAAAACCGACATAAATCAAACGTATTTGTGGTCTGTCATGAGTTGAACCTGAAGATAGCCTTAAACTCCCGCAAGGTAATTAAAACATCTTAAGAGTTTAGTTACATATAAAGAATTTATGCTTTTATGCAGGTGGCATGTGTTAATACGGGTGTGTTTTCATATTAAGGGTTGTGATTCAAGTTTCTTAGAAGGAAATATATGGCTTGTGGCACTCAACGTGTTCATATCCTGATTGTGCTGGAGCGGTGGTGTTGGGTGTCAGGGCTACAAACACAGTCCCTGAATGTCGCTATGAATATGATGGAGTGAAACAAGCCAGATCTGTGTTTGCCTTGAAAGGTATCCAGACTTAATATTATACTTTAAAGACATTCTGAAGCACTGACTTCGGAATAAGGGCAAACATTCTTTAAGGCCTGGACAAACCCGAAAGGAATTACTGAAATCTCCTGTTTCAGGCATACATTTTAATAGTAGCGCTCAATGACAAGTCATTAATTCCCTGCAACCCGACTCTTAGGTACAGGTCCCCAAAGGCTAAAATTAGGGGTATTTTTGTCTGCTTACCTTACTGTTTGATTGGGTATCAGTGTATGTAGAAGTACAAAGCTCATCTGTTAAGTTCGATTTACTATTCTCAGCTGGTGTCCACATCCATGCCGAAAGGCTCGTATTGAGACTGGTCCTCCCACAGATTGTTAAATTATCAACTCAGATCAACCTTAAAGGAGGTTGAGTATGAAAATGTATCAGAAGTGTAGGCATTAAGAACAAACATTATAGGACAAGTGAATCATCCTTTCTGCATAAAGTACTGGCGTACTGGAGAGCCTCAATTCTTTTATTTTATTTAAAAAATTTTTTTTTAAATTGTTTGAAGTATTACTAATAGTAGTACATATGTCTCCTTTTTTTTTCCCCATTGACCTCCCCCCCGGCCTCCCCTTCCCCCCAGTACATGCCTTTACCTGCCCCCCCCCCAGTGTCTTGTATCCATTGGTTATGCTTATATGCATGCATACAAGTCCTTCGGTTGATCTCTTACAGCCCCCCCCTCAACCTCCCCTGCCTTCCCGCTGTAGTTTGACAGTCTGTTCAATGCTTCTTTGCCTCTGTATCTATTTTCCCCCCCATTTCTTTCCTTTAAAAAATCTTGCCTCTGCAGACTAGAAATAAACATATAATAACAAAAAATGTTTGAGTCCCAATTTCAATGTCCAACAGTCCTGAGTCCCCGTTTCAATGTCAAACAGTTCCTTATGTGTACATGTCAGCAATGATATCTGGATGGTGGGCACATGGTGGCAATGCAGGTCCGATCCTCTCTGGTTTGGTCCTAGGCAAGCTGCTGCGACCCACAGCTGCTGACTGCTAGCGTGGCAAGGCGTAGTCAGTGTCTTCCATCTCTGCACTGTCTCCCCTCTTGTCTGCGTGGCTGGAGCAGAGAGAGCCTCATTCTTAAGAAACACATGTTTTACAACCTTGTCTTTCACAAATTTGACTTTTACCCATTCTTTTGCTCAATAGTAAGAAATCAAATCTGCCTCCTTGCACCTTTGCGTTTAGAAGGATGATCTTGAATTATTTATATTCCTCTTCTTTACTGATGGTGGTGGGAGGGGCCTGTTGAATTCCATCAAATAGCTACACACTTATAAAAGCCTTATCCAGCTAACAAACAGCCTTAGCACATTCGTTTCCTTCGCAGAGTAAGACTTCTGTGGCAGGGAGGCGGGGGGGTTGGGGGGAGACACCGAATTAGTAAACTAAGGCTAGGAGCAATGTGACTTTGGTTCTAGATAGAGTTTGGATCAACGACCATTGCTAGACTATCTATTTATAGAAACCCCTGTTTCTAAAAATCTGTTCAACAGTATGAAATTTGCCTTCCCAGAAATCTTGTGGTCTGAAGGAGTTACATAGTATTTAGAATGCTTCTAAACTATCAATCGAGGGTTCAGACTCAGTGCTACCAATGAGAAAAGCCCGCAGGGGTAGAAGGCACTATCGTAACAATCTATAGTAGTTGTTCAATGAACTAACTAGTTAGTTTACTACCTTAGGTTTCAGGAGGGTTGTCCAATGAATACTCAGTTCCCCATGCTAACTGTTCCAGCAATGAATATTTGAGGATTTATAGTGGGAAGGGACTGAGGGGTGATAGGTATACAGCAGGTACTGAATACATACTATGGTTCTGTTATGCCCTCTCCTTGGTAGTAGGATTATTTTCTGCTATGCAGATGAATTCCAGAGGAAGAGCATGTGCCCAGGAAGGAGCTTAGCCTAGGACAGTGGTCGGCAAACTGCGGCTCGCGAGCCACATGCGGCTCTTTGGCCCCTTGAGTGTGGCTCTTCCACAAAATACCATGGCCTGGGCGAGTCTATGTGGAAGAAGTGGCGTTAGAAGAAGTTGAGGTTTAAAAAATGTGGCTCTCCAAAGAAATTTCGATCATTGTCCTGTTGCTATTTGGCTCTGGTGACTAATGAGTTTGCCAACCACTGGCCTAGGAGCCAAATCTCACTCACCACCTGTTTTTGTAAGTAAAGTTGTATGGGAACGCAGCCCTGCCAGTCATTTACATATTGCCTATGGCTGCTTTCTTGCTAAAACAGCAGGAGAATCCAGTGGTTGTGACAGTGAGCAAATGGCCAACAAAGCCTGAAGTATTTACTAGCTGGCCCTTCACAGAGAGAGTTTGCTGAGCCCCGTTCTAGACTCTAATGCTGTGCTGGCCGGGATGTAGCCATTAGCTTCAGGCAGCAGCTGAGTGTTTGAGATGTGGCTGACGGAACTGAGGTGTGTTATCTGAGGAAAACACACCTAAGACTTGGTTTTTTACCAAGAAAAGGGAATGTCAAAAGCTCATCAGTTTTTAAATATGGGTCACATGTTGACATAATATTTTGGATGTTGAGTTGGGTAAAATATATTATTAACATTAATGTTACCTGTTCCTTTTTATATTTTTTAACATGACTATTAGAAAATTGAAAACGTGACTTGCATTTTATAGCTCACATCATAGTTCTAGTGACCATTCTGGTTTAGAGTCTATAACAGGGGTGGGCAAACTTTTTGACTCGAGGGCCACAATGGGTTCTTACACTGGACCGGAGGGCCGGAACAAAAGCATGGATGGAGTGTTTGTGTGGACTAATATAAATTCAAAGTAAACATCATTACATAAAAGGGTACGGTCTTTTTTTTTTATTTCAATAGTTTTATTCATTTCAAACATTTTAACAAGAAGACTGGAAACACTAATTATTATAATTTGAAACTTCAAAAAATGAAGGAATCATAGCACAATAACATACCTTATATTGAAGATGGCAAAGGCAAAATAAAATTGCCTAACAAAGGAAAGGTACAAAAGCCTTTCCAATTAAACTTAAATATGATAAAATAATTTAAAACTAAAACAAATAGAAAAGAACAAAATGTGTAAACAGTAAATTAAACATTTTCTTTAGTGCAACTTCCAAATGATGCCCGGGACGTCGATGTAGATGGCCATGTAGACTGGGCTGAAAGGTTTTTGGTCTTTAAAACATCAACTTCAGTGGGAACAGTGTTGTTGGTCTCCTTTTTAGCTAATGCTCTGATCCTGTGCTCTCCAGGGGCGTGTCTCCCTCCATCACCACGGTAACGTGTCTCCGCATTCCCAGGGTGATGTCGGGGGACCGTCCGCGGGCATTCCAAGGAGCCTCTGGAAGATGGAGAGGTTGTTCCTTCTACTGAATGGGGATATAAATCCGCCCACTCAGAAGAAGGAGCTGCGGCCGTGTTTCCCGACGTTGCCATGTTAACACTGCTGCTGGGGAAGGAGCGGAGGGGAGAGCAAGAGAACCCTCCGCTCTTTCGGCTCCGCGGGCCGGATAGAACAGCCGAACGGGCCGGATCTGGCCCGCGGGCCGTAGTTTGTACATGGCTGTTCTATAAAAAAAGGTAGAAAGAGGGAAGGTGAGGAAAGAAAACAATCTGTTCTATTTGCAAATAACTTTCAAAAGCAATAGAGTCTTCTATTAATTTGGCTATTACTTCTCCTAAGAAGTAATACTTGAAAATAATGGGTTAGGTTGTCTCATCAACAAGGTTCTAGCTGAGTTCTCTGAGAAGGAGACCCTGACTCAGAATTCACATTGGGAGGTGACCTGAGAAGGATCTGCCAGGGAGAGGGCAGGAAGGAAGGCTGTTGAACAGGCTGTTGCTGTGGGCACCGGGGCTCCCCCAGGGCAGCTCTCTGGGAGATCGGACAGAACAGGACGCAAAGTAGTCCCTTCTGGCGAGTGAGGAACCTCGATGTTCACCCACCAACGGCCAGTAGTTGCTGGTGGAGGGCTGCTCCTGGGGGCGTCAGCCTCCCCTTGTTCCCTCTCCAGCATCCCCGCCTGCCCTGCCTGGGGCCAGATAAACCCTAGAGCTGAAAGGCACAGCTGTTTGCTGCCAAGAGTCACCAGCCAGCTTGAGATCAGTGACTGCCTAGCAGGGGTCCTCACACTTTTTAAACAGGGGGCCAGGTCCCTGTCCCTCAGACCGTTGGAGGGCCGGACTATAGATTAAAAAAAAACTATGAACAAATTCCTATGTGCACTGCGGGCCCGGGACGAGTCAGCTGCTAAGCAGGACAGGCAGCGGCCCCCGGCGGGCCGGATCCATGTCCTCGGCGGGCCGCATGTGGCCCGCGGGCCGGAGTTTGAGGACGCCTGGCCTAAGGCATCAGGTTGAGCCCTATAGTGTCTGATACTGATACCAAACTGAATGTTTTATCCAGGTTCAAATCCATGATTTCAACAAACATTTGTATAGTCCTGTGGTGTGTATATTCATTTTCTCTGATCTTAACCATAGCACAGATAGGTAGGTTTCCCATTAGTCATACATTATGGATGGGAAAACAGCCCAAGAGTCATTTGTCCAGGATAATTCAGCTGGGATGGTCACCCCAGTCTCCTCACTCCATATGGGTGGTCACTCATGCCTGACTCTTTAGCTTTCTACAAAGCTCAGCTCCGGAAGGAGATGGAAATATAGTGATGTTCTCCAAGTGAGAACAGGAAACTCAAACTACTAGGGGGAGGGGACTCTATAGAACTCCTTCGATATCCATAGGGTAATAGATACTTATATCCACTTAGTCCCCAGACTCTTATGCCAAAATGTATTATCTCTCTTTTGCCAAAGCACAGTCAAAATCAAGAGGTTATAGGACCTGCTGACCACCACACAGGATGTTAGTGATACAGCTGAATTCTAGAAAACTCCACAGGAGTCCCTGTAGTGGAAGCTTATGGATGCATGGTTCATTGAGGACTGGATTTTGTTACCTTCCCATTACCCAGGCTCTCTTCAAAAGTGTTGTCAGTCCCTTGGGTATTTCTTGGAATCAGTCTCCCTCCCAGCTTCATGTCCCTTTATTATACTTCTAACTGACTCGGTAATTCTTTGCGGACTTCAGTAACACTTGTACTATTTAAATTTGAATAACCCCCAAGGATCTAGATAGGTCAATATGTTTAAACCACAGGCTTTCGTCTATATATTAGTAGATTAAAAACAGATTTTATACATGATGTATACTTTATCAAGGGAGGGGGAAGCAAGCAGATGTTTGTAAAACCGAAATGTGTTAGACTATATTTATTTGGTTCTCTTGCTGACTAGCTTTAGAAAAGTCATACCTATGACAACTGAACTGTAAACAGTTAGATGATGTGTTTCCCTAGAAATTTCCTTCTCTGAAGGGTCAGCCAAAAAGAAAAGTAAAATGATTCCCTAAGATTGACATACCAAAGAAGGTGACAAATATACCATAAAGTAGTCATATTCAAACAAAGGACATTGAATAATGGAATGCCTCAAAATTATGCTCCAGTCCAGCCGTGGGCAAACTACGGCCCGCGGGCCGGATCCGGCTGTTCTACCCGGTTCTCTTGCTCTCCCCTCCGCTCCTTTACTTTGAATTTATATTAGTTCACACAAACACTCCATCCATGCTTTTGTTCCGACCCTCCGGTCCAGTTTAAGAACCCATTGTGGCCCTCGAGTCACAAAGTTTGCCCACCCCTGCGTCTAGTCTCTGACCATAAAGTGACTAATGGTTGTAATTCATTCCATCCAAACAGGAGGAAAACGTTGGCTTTTGTTGTTGTTGTTAGTAAGAGCTTTGAAAGCCAGGTGTTGTGTTGTTGTTGTTGTGTTGTTGTTGTTTTTGGATGCAGACATGAAATCATTAAGTTGCACCTGAATTACTGTGTCTGGTTCATTCTCCAATTTTTTTTTTTTTTTTTTGGTATCTCATCCTTTCACTGGGAAACGATCACTTTTTTCCTCCCTTAAAATATTTAGATTTGAGACGCTTTGAGTGTTTCAAAGCCCAAATGGAAGGTTTTGTATGGGTCTTCCTGTCCAGGTGAAATGTGCACAAAGCCTCCCTCTGAATTCTGAACCCATGAGAATTAGCGATAAAATGCTTTACATGGCTTTTAAAGGATAAGAACCGAGCTTAAACGTAAGTGGAAAGTCTCTGAACACCAGAAGGGAAAGGAGATGCAAAGTGGTGAAGGGAGGCTGGATCTGGGCTGCTCAAAAGAAAGAGATGCGCTGGGGCAGCGAGGACCGGAGGGGAAACGTGGCGCAGTGTATCCTGCACATGGAAGGTGCCGCCCTGTATCCTGGAGGCCACTCTAGGCTCAAAGGCTAACTTCCACCCTCTCTGGAATCAGAGCCAGACAGAATTCTCATGGAAGGAAGGTGCGGCCCCGAGTCAAACCAGCATCTGTGCCTCTGTGGAGCATGGGTGTCTTCTGGGGGTGCCCCCTCTGGGCAAACAGCCTCATACCCTAACAGCCGAGCGGGCATCTCCCCTGGTTGGGCTATGTCAGTCCCCGAACCACAACGCAGGGAACAAAATTCACATAGATGAGCTGTCAGACAAAAATTTCAAGACACAAGATAAAATGAGATTCCTGGCAAATGTATGCAAACACAGGGAAACAGGAATTGCCTCTTCTCAAAAGAGCTTACGAATAAGTATGCTCAGTGCTCTTGAAATTATGGAGCCACTTGCTTGCTGGGAACACGAACTGAAGGGAATTCAACAAGAAGATGTGATAAAGAACCTGCTGGAAGTGAAAAATGTGGTCATTGAAATGTAAACAATTGTTCAGAGCATGAACACTAGATTAATAAGCGTACCTTGTCCGGCTGGTGTGGCTTGGTTGGCTGGAGCATCGTCCCATACACCAAAAAGGTTGCGGGCTCGATCCAATGGTAGTTGATTTGCTGTGGGGATATATTCTTTATATTATTTCCATTTCTGATTCAGATAAAGGAATAGAAATTCCATGATCTCCTTTCTTCCTCGTTCACAACCTAGAAGTAACCTAAGCTAATCATTCAGTTAATTATGCCTCAGTTAATGCAAGAAACAGGAACCAAAAGAATGAACTTTGACCATCTCTTAAGGGTTCTTTTATTTTTATTTTTTTTTAAATATATTTTATTGATATTTCACAGAAAGGAAGGGAGAGGGATAGAAAGCTAGAAACATCGATGAGAGAGAAACATCGATCAGCTGCCTCCTGCACACCTCCCACTGAGGATGTGCCCGCAACCAAGGTACATGCCCTTGACCGGAATCAAACCCGGGACCTTTCAGTCCGCAGGCCGACGCTCTATCCACTGAGCCAAACCGGTTTTGGCTTAAGGGTTCTTTTAAATGCACCTTTTCACAATCCAGTTTGAATCTATAAACAGTTGAAACTGCATAGATCTCCTTGAGGTTTCTGAAAAAATGTATCAGTTGTCCCTAGAATGAGTGTTGTGTAGTAAAATATTAAAAGTATGCAGAATAATATTCTTCCTCTCTTTTTTGAACAGCAAAACCTAGAGAGTAACCTCACCAACCTTATTAAGAGGAACACGGAACTGGAGACCCTTTTGGCTAAACTCATTCAAACCTGCCAACATGTCGAGGTGAGTAGCTCTGTGTAGTGTGCTCCATGTGATAATTGCTGGACCGCGATTTTTATACCCTCAACCTTTATATTTTTAAAACTGGAATCTTCTTAAAATTAGATTTTTTTTTTCCTCCGGGAGCTAAATATATAAGATGGATGAAATTGGAAGGAACTAGAACCTCAGAGACGCACTTCCCCCATCAACTGACTGCTTTGTCCTGCCCCCACTCTATCACAGCATTCCCTGATCCAGCTTTATTTTATTTAGCCTTCCTAATATTGTAGATTTTAATCAACCTTACGAAGAGCAGCCAAGAAAAAGCACTATTTAAAAGGCATTGTATCGGCTGCCGTAACAAATTACCACAAACTTGGATGGCATAAAAAACAAACAAAAAACAGACAGTCTGGAGGCCAGAAGTCTCAAATCAAGGAGATGGCATGGCCGTGCCATCTCCCTCTGAAGGCTCTAGGGAGGATCCTTCCTGCCTCTTCCCACCTCCTAATGTTCTTGTGGCTGCAGCAGTCTAATCCAGCTGGGCAAACTACGGCCCGCGGGCCGGATCCGGCCCGTTCGGCTGTTCTATCCGGCCCGCGGAGCCGAAAGAGCGGAGGGTTCTCTTGCTCTCCCCTCCGCTCCTTTACTTTGAATTTATATTAGTTCACACAAACACTCCATCCATGCTTTTGTTCCGGCCCTCCAGTCCAGTTTAAGAACCCATTGTGGCCCTCGAGTCAAAAAGTTTGCCCACCCCTGGTCTAATCTCTACTTCTTTCATCAAATGGCCTTCACCTTGTGTGTCTCTGTGTCTGTGTCTAAATAGACTTTTTACAAGGACACCAGTCACTGGATTAGGGGCCACCCTACTCCAGTATGAACTCATTTGAACTTGATTACATTTGCAAAGACCCTGTTTCCAAATCTATATACATAAAAGCATAAGCAGCCGTTTGACCGGTAGCTATGACGCACACTGACCACCAGGGAGCAGACTCTCAATGCACCGGCATGGAAACATGGAACAGATTGATGAATCGCAGAGGGAAAGGGGGTCCCTCGGCCTGGCCTGTAGGGACCGGGCCGAAACTGGCAGTCCGACATCCCCCAAGGAGTCCCGGATTGCAAGAGGGTGCAGGCCAGGCCAAGGGACCCCACCGGTACACGAATCCATGCACCGGGCCTCAAGTAAGGTCATAGTCACAGATACTAGGGGTTATGCCTTGGGCATACCTTTTGGGGGTACACAGTTCAGAACACTACAGGCATATATTAAATGTATGTTGGTTGTCAGATATGTTTCTGTGAAACTGACCACAATTGCAGTGTGTGGGGATTAAGTAAGAGTGTGTAGGCAGCAGTGACCGCAGGGCAAGTTGCAGAACCCAAATCTTTTTTAAAAATATATATTTTTATTGATTTCAGAGAGGAAGGGGAGGGAGAGATAGAAACATCAATGATGAGAGAGAATCGTTGATTGGCTGCCTCCTGCACGCCCCCTACTGGGGATTGAGTCCACAACCCGGGCATGTACCCCTGACCGGAATCAAACCCAGGACCCTTCAATCTGCAGGCCGACGCTCTAGCCACTGAGCCAAACTGCCTAGGCTCCGATCTTTCTGACCCTCTGCTTAGATGGATTCGCTTTTGGCAATAATCTCTCCAGGGAACAATTTGAGCCTTGTTGATTAAACAACATTGTAAATAATAGTGAACAAGCATAATGCTTTCATTATTGTAGAAGAAAGTGAATATGTATTATAGGAATAAATGGATGAACAAAATGGAGTGACCCTGGTGCTATATTTTATTTTTATGATGTGATGGCATTTGATGTTTAGGACAATAAGAAAGAATTATTTCTCTTCAGTAAAAAAAAAAAAAAAAAAAAAAAAAAAAATTACCCATGTTTTATGGGGAAATTTTACAAATGCTTTATGGTTTGGGTGATTATTTCAATTTTAGCTAGTTTCATTACTTCTCAAAGCACTAGTATCTGGTTCCCATTATGGCCTATAGTCAGTTCAGAACAACTGTCTTGCTCCTAATGTAATATTAGCGTGGCTTGAATTTACAAAATGCTATTCATCCTAACATGTAAAATTACATTCTATAATCCTATCTAATAAAAGAGTAATATGCAAATTAACCATCACTCCGCTATACCCACAAGCCATGACACTAACCATGCCCATTAGCCAATCAGGAGCGAGTATGCAAATTAGCCCCAGCCAAGATGGCTGCAGCCACAGAGAGAGCAGGAGAGAGGCTTGGGTTTCCTCGGTGATGGAGGAAGCCAAGCTTTCCGCACACCCTGGCGGGCCCAGGCCTCCGCTTAAGGCTACAAAGTTTCAATTATAGAAGATACATAAATTCCAATAGAAATGGCTGCTGCCTCGGAGGGAGCAGAAGGCTTGGCTCCACTCCAGGCTACAAAGTTTCAATTGTAGAAGATAAATAAACCCCAGATACCAGGGCCTCCGCTTCGGTCACCAGGGGGTGTGGCCGGCCTGCAAACCACCCCAGGCCCCTCGCCCAGGCTGCCTCACGCCCCAAGGGAACCCCCACCCTGATCCGGGACACCCTTCAGGGCAAACCAGCTGGCCCCCACCCGTGCACCAGGCCTCTATCCTATCTAATAAAAGAGTAATATGCAGATTGACCATCACTCCAACACACAAGATGGCTGCCCCCATGTGGTCAAAGTTCCTGCCCCCATGTGGACACAAGATGGCCACCACAAGATGGCCAGCAAGGGAGGGCAGTTGGGAGAGACCGGCCTGCAAGGGAGGGCAGTTGTGGGCGATCAGGCCAGCAGGGGAGGGCAGTTGGGAGGGACCAGGCCTGCAGGGGAGGGCAGTTAGGGGTTACCAGGCCTGCAGGGGACGGAAGTTGGGGGCAATCAGGCTGGCAGGGGAGCAGTTAGATATCAATCAGGCTGGCAGGGGAGTGGTTAGGGGGTGATCAGGCTGGCAGGCAAAAGCAGTTAGGGGCAATCAGGAAGGCAGGCAGGTGAGCAGTTGGGAGCCAGCAGTCCTGGATTGTGAGAGGGATGTCCGACTGCCCATTTAGGCCCGATCCCACCGGGATCAGGTCTAAACAGGCAGTTGGACATCCCTTGAGGGGTCCCAGATTGGAGAGGGTACAGGCTGGGCTGAGGGACCTGCCTGTTCCCCCCCCCCCCCCCGTGCACAAATTTCGTGCACCAGGCCTCTAGTGTTCAATAATTTCAAATGATAGATGTGTCATTCAAGAAATTTACAAGCAGATTTCATTTTTATTTCAAAAGATTAGAGATTTAGTTGAGATATAGGCTTTTAAAATGAAGCTATTACTGAATTGATTGTAGCGGACTTGCAGATGGACACATATAAGCTATTTGAAGTTATTCTAGACAAGGAGTAAAGAATACTTATTCCTTTCACTATTGTTGTTTCTGTATACATCCTTTGGAATAGAAAGAAAATTTTTGTGGGTGAGAAAATTTGGTATTTGGGAAATTTATTCTAGATAATAATGAAAGAAAATTAATTATGAGTAGAAATAGTATGGTACTAGCAGTGTCTATTTTTACACGTTTTCTTAGTCATACTTATTAATACTTTCAAAGTCTAATTTTCAAAAAATTAAGCATCCAATCGTCATCTATAGCAAAACCTCCATATAACGGACTAATTTGGGGGAGGGAGTGTCCGTGAAAGCCAAAAGCCCATTATAGAATAAAGTAGGTTTTCCGAATGCATATGTTAAAAATTGACAAATTAGCCGAAACCGGTTTGGCTCAGTGGATAGAGCGTTGGCCTGCGGACTGAAGGGTCCCGGGTTCGATTCCAGTCAGGGGCATGTACCTTGGTTGCGGGCACATCCCCAGTGGGAGGTGTGCAGGAGGCAGCTGATCGATGTTTCTCTCTCATCGATGTTTCTAACTCTCTATCCCTCTCCCTTCCTCTGTAAAAAATCAATAAAAATATATTTTAAAAAATTGACAAATTAGTTAGTTTACTTGTTTTTACTTAAGTAGACACGTTTGTGTGATTAAAATTAAGCATGTATAAAAAGTTCCATTTCACAGAAAAGTTTTCTGTATGTATTACTGTAATTTTAAGTTTATACTGAATAGGTCTAGCAGATGCATGCATTCACCGGTCACCTGGAGTAAGCAAACGCACAGGCTGACGCGTGGCTCGGGGCACTGGGGACATCGGCCAGCGGCTTAGAGCTGCTGTAGAAAGCCAGGCCAGGCGACCGCAGAATCAATTACTGCGCGCAATGCAGCGTGCGCACGTGCTGATCGCTCCCTGATTTAAATATGTGGACTACAGTTTATTTATGACACAATATTTACTTATGTCAGTGAAATTTATGCCAGTGAAGTTTTCCCCACATATGGTCTATTCACTAAAATTTGTCGAAAATACCAGTGAATTAATAACAACAAAAAAAAACACAACCTGCTAATTTAATTATAAGCAAATCTCGGTTAAAAGCATTTTAACATTAACAGGGTGTTAATTTTCCCATGTGACATACATTCCAGACATTTTGTCAGTTCAAGCAGAAGTCCGGAAAATCGAGAGTTTACTGTAGTAATCAAATGAGTCCCCACTGAAGATGGGGGCCGCGGGAGATGGTACACAACGCAAGCCTCCCCTCAAGGGATATCTCGGTGCAAAATGCTCACACGTTCAGGGGAAAACGTCACAACATTCGTAAAATCCAAAACAGCGGTGGAATTTCTTAGGCAGCGGCACGATGGTCTTTTAAATCAGCTCAGTGGAAAAGAATGTCACAGTTCACATCCTATGTTCCTAGACTGTATTTCTTCCTTTTCCGCTTCCTGATGCTGTCCTTGTGTTTGAGCCTGAGCCCTCCTCTGGAAAATAATCCCCATGCCAGCTGGAGCCTAGAAACTCAACACTCAGAGGCAGCTCCCAATTGTTGTAAACGAAGTCAATGCGTTCCCACAGAACCCTGAGGAAATGCCACATCCTTATAAGTCCACACCTCCTTCCTGAGATTCACTCTGCTTTTCTTTAGAACGAAAAGGGTTTGAAGGTCTCCCCCATCCCCATTGTTTTCTTCACTTGTTTTTAAAATCAGGGTATGCAAATGAAATGGGTTTTTTTTTGATAGTAAGTACCAAATCTTTTAAAAATTAGATGTGAAGGGCATGAAGGCAAAGGCAGTTTGGGACTCGGGAGGTAGAGGCATTGAAAGAGCAGTTATCTGCTAGACTCCCCAGAAATGCTTGTGTGTAAATCGGCGGTTGGAATTCTAAAACTAGTGGGTTTCCAGTCACTGGGTTTTGTTTTCTTCAGGAGAGAAATAACAGTAGGAAATTCCCGTGGGATGAGTTCGAAGTCAGTCATATATGGGATGTAGGACAAACCTATGGGAAGTGATCAAAATTTGGGTCAGCTGCCCTAACCGGTGTGGCTCAGTGGATAGAGCGTCGGCCTGCGAACTGAAGGGTCCCAGGTTCGATTCCGGTCAAGGGCATGTACCTGGGTTGCGGACACATCCCCAGTGGGGGGCGTCCAGGAGGCAGCTGATCGATGTCTCTCTCTCATCGATGTTTCTGGCTCTCTATCCCTCTCTCTTCCTCTCTGTAAAAAATCAATAAAATATATTTTAAAAAAAAATTTGGGTCAGCCGTAGAACTTAACATTTCTATGTCACATTTGGACTTTTCCTCTGCATCATCTCATCCTTTTCTTTTAAAAACCAGAGAACCTCATTTATTCGCCAAGCAAATACTTAGAATCACGGATGGGTACCAAATTCTTCACACATTTCTGAGAATCAAGTTCTTTCATAGGGAATACCTCACCTGAGCACACGATCAGTGTTCATTTGGGGAATTACCGGTGACCGTTGACTGAAACCACAGTGAGATAATAAGGAAAAGCTACAGAGGGGTGACTAATCGCCACAGCAGTTCGGAGAAGATAAAGGCTCAGCTGACCTCAGCATCCTTTCCTGGGCTCAAACTAGAAGGCCACCCTCTAAGCCAGCAGCCCAGCAAAGTCCTGGCATTAGCCCCTTTGGCTTATATTGCCTTGTTTGTAATCACTTTTTTTAAAGTTCCTTTTGCTATTCTTCTGCACACTAAGTTTTGAAACTATTTTTTCCTTTATTTTAATAGAAAGAGTGCTCTCTTACTGGCTTTCTCTGAGTTTTCTCAACGTTAGGTGACATGCGGAGTGCCAACGTTCTGGTAGGTGAGGGGAAGAGGGATGTGTGGTGGCACCTTGTAAGAAATGGTGGAAATTGATTTGGGAAATCAGACAGGGTCTCTGAAAAACTTTTCAGTCATTCACCAAGCCCTAAAGCAGGGGTGGGCAAACTTTTTGACTCGAGGGCCACAATGGGTTCTTAAACTGGACCGGAGGGCCGGAACAAAAGCATGGATGGAGTGTTTGTGTGAACTAATATAAATTCAAAGTAAAGGAGCGGAGGGGAGAGCAAGAGAACCCTCCGCTCTTTCGGCTCCGCGGGCCGGATAGAACAGCCGGACGGGCCAGATCCGGCCCGCGGGCCGTAGTTTGCCCACGGCTGCCCTAAAGTCATTCAATTGTAAACTTTGCAATAAGGGGGGAAATTGCTGGGAAGATGAACTTCCAAGTTTAAATTAACTTCGTTGCGCAGTTTTATGCCAAAGCACTCTCTCTTTCTCTGTGGAAACCTTGGCAGTTGCTTCATCTACAGCCATTGGATTCAGACCGCACCTGAACACACATGATTTTTGTGTGTTGTGGACAGATGTCTGACCTTGGATGGTGTGTATCCTGCTAGGGGCCAACTTGAATGTCCAACGTTATAATCCATTTCACTAGCAGATAAGGGTTGGATTCCTACCTCATCTGAGTCCTCAGGAGAAAGCTCTCAAGGTGTAACTTGAGTCAGATTCTGGGCCTCATGAAGCCACATGAGGTAACCCACAGTCATCCATGGCTGTTCCTGTAAGCAGCTCTGGGACGATGATAACGTGACAGGGCAGATACAGTGGCACTTGGAAACTAGATTGTGATGAGGCACCGTGGTAAAGGCTGATCTCCCAAGTTCAAGTCTTAGGATTCCCATGACAAAGGAGAAAAGGAACGCTCAACTGCACAGAAATTCCTTGTCTCTGGAGAAAGTGCATGTTTTGACTCCTGCCTGTGTGTAAGGGTTACGTATCCAGTTTACTCCAAATTTGCTAAAGTTGACAACGCATGAACCAAATTTAGCTTTGCTCAGTGGAGATGAAATTTACTGTTTATTAAAATAATCTGTAGCGCACATGTCAATGTCTCTCCTTAGATTCAATGCTCTTGTCTTTGAAAACTTGATTTGTAAAGGATGTTGGGTCCCGTTACCTTCTTAGTTATATTCATGAGGAATAATGAGAAGACATCAGTAGAAAGTCTTCCAGTATTTTGGAATAAGAGATTAATCTTGAATGAATGAATGGCTTAGTTAGTTTAGTCTTACTTTCAGAAGGACATTTCCAAATTGCAGCTTTGAAACTCTTTTCAAAAACATGATCCAGCCTTTCACTATCTGCTAATCTGTCCATTTGGATGGAATGACTATTGTGCCATATTCAGAATTCTGCCAGGTGGCTCAGATTGGAGTATGATCACATGTATGTGCCTCTGAAGAAAGTCCCTCTGACATATTTGCATTTAGTAATGCAGATTTCCAAGGCTCTGGATGTGAACCAATAGGCCTTAATTGGGGGCCCAGTGGATGAGCAGTAGGAATGAAGAGAGAAGACATGATCTTAGTGATGTATTTTAATGTGGTTTTTTTTTCACATATTACAGGAATTCTTTATCACATCTCCCCTACACTATTCCACACACAACTGCCTTGCCTTGAAATATTTTGAGATGCTTGACTAGAGCAGCAGGAGTGATATTTCTGGCACAATATCAAGAATAATAAGAACAGGTTGTGACAAATTTAAGAAATGGCCATTGTAGTACTAACTCAGCTTTCACATGAGATATGGGTAGTTGGTTGAATTCAGGTAAGAGAGTCAGAGGTGTGAGAGGAATGATGCCAGGTGAGAAGGTGATTGTCGGGCAGAAGATCGGGTCCCATTATTGCTCCTATGCATGCTATTCGGAGACAAGCATAATCCCAACCACGCATCGTTTTGTTATTGAACCAACTTCTGCAGTTTCTGGTTCTCAATATCTAGTTTAAATTCTCCTTCTCAATAAATGAATAGAAAATTGCTTTTTACGATAATCAAGCTGAAATTACCTTTGTCACAGATTCTGAGAGAAATGGGACACATCATCTTTTACCTTCATTCGATTAGCTTCTATTTTTAATTGCTAAATGCTATAGTGAAAACTGAGGATCTTTGTTCTAATTTTGAAATTCCCCAGCAAAATAATTGAGTCATGCATATAAAATGTTCGTTAACAAGAGCATAATTGTAGCACTGGTTACTTCGGTTTGAAACAGAAAGATGAAACGTTCAATTCAGCTATTTAAAGAGCCCGAGGCTCCCGCTGAATGAATGCAAAGGGCTTTCAGTGAGGAGCAGCACAAATAAAGATTTTTACAACCAGGTGAGGTAACTTCCCAGCCTAGGAATTTATGATAGAGCTTTGAACAATGTTTTTAAAAGTATTTGCACTGGATATAGCAAGTTCATACATAGGAGGTGATGAAAACTATCCGAGTAGCCTAATTCTCTAACCAGGCAAGCTCTGTACCGGGCTGTGATAAAGTTCAAGGAAGCCATTGGTTGGGAAGATACTCCTTTGCCAACCCTTGAAGGTGTCAGGAGATGATGACTATTTCGAGTGGCTTCAGGTCCACAATAAGGTATCGCCTGTAGTGTATTGATAGGAAAAGTAGTATGACTTATGCAAATGTACACAAAAAAACAATAATGACCAATGTCCCATCACTTCCTGATTTCATTATCCCAATAGCCTTTTGAGGTGGATGTCATTCAAATGACCAGAGGAATGCGACTTGAAGCAAGACACAAGAATTGGCCAGTAAATAAATGGATTGAATCCAATCAAGTAGTAAACCAACTGGAGTGGTTACTGAATGTCAGCTACTCAAACCAGGTGATAGAGTTGAAAGAGATGATTAATAAGTTAGATTCCTAGGGGAATTCTCATGGCAAGAAACAGTCCCATATGCTGGGGAAGTGCAAATGCTGTCCAACCCACCATAGCAGGGGCCTGATGAAAATGCTACTGTGGTACCAGTAGAACCTTGTGAATTACTCTCAAATCTCTGGCCACGAATCCTTGACCTGGTAACCTCAATTTCTTTGAGATGACCAGCGTGCTTCCTTTAGGAAATAAAGCTCTTTTGTTCTTCGTCCCCCAAGAGGTTTGAGAATTTTGTATAAAGATGGAGACTTAAATAATATCCATAGAATCAATATTTTGTGTAACAATTTAGGACTAAAACATATGTTTGTATTTTAAGGGTTTGTAGCATTTAAGAGAATATGACAGATTACAGAAATTTGACAGGTTAGCTTTGAGATTCCAATCTGAAACATGTAATTTATTTTAGACCTGCGATTTTAAGTTGTAAGCATAAAACAGTTTGTTTCAAACCAAAATTGTAATGTTCAAGAGAGCTTGAGTTTCACTACATTTGTAAGTTTAATTTATTAGATTTCGAAGAGCTACTTAAGGATTTGGGAAGGTTTACCTTGTTAGGGTTTTCTTGTTACCCCATTAGGCATTTAAAGTGCTTATACACTAAATTGAATATGTTACATTTATAAATGCAATTTAAAATGTTACAGGAATTTGGTGATAAAAATCTGAATAATGGTTTTTATTTAGATTGAGTGAGAATTTACTGGAAGAGGGGCTCACGTGTACTTTCTGGGGTGACAGCAATATTTGATACCTCATCCATAGTCGTGTGCTGTGTGCTAAATGCAGGAGATACTAGGAAAAGAAAGCTGCCATCCTGCTTCCCAAGGCGTCCGGCCAACTAGGGGAGGGAATAGACATGCACTTAGAGACCATGAGAATTTCTGCCCAAGGACTGTATCTACATCAACAAATCACCACGGGGTTTTCCTTAAGCTTTTAAGTTCAAGTTATGAATCTCATTATTCTACTCATAAACCCAAGGAATTTTATAAAGCCAAGAATAATCACTCTCAAGAGTCCTTAAATCAATGTTTGATTAACCTAAGTTGAACAGACTCCACTCCATTAAACAATCAATTCCAACTATAAACCAGTTAAGTGCCCATATAGATTTTTTTAAATTGAGGGAAAATTTACATACAGGTCCTCGAGTGGCACTTTACACATTGTTGGCACTCAACGACTCCATAGGATTGCTTTGTGTATTGTCACCGGGAGCCCAGTAACAGCCTCCTCATTCGTGGAGAAATCAGAGCATCCTTATTTCTGCTCACTGTCATTCCTGAGCTACTAAGACTATTGCAAAGAGCTCTGAAAACCAGTAGCTTTAGCCACCTACACTTCAAGCAGAGAAAGAAGTAAAACTTGACACTGAGAAGCAGGGGCTGCATCGACAGTGTAGTTCGCTGCCAGGATCATAAGAAGCACTGAATGAAAATGCGTGGTGGTTCCCAGTGTGATAAACAGGGTTTGCAAGGGTAGTGTTGGCTTGTTTCTTTTTGGTGCAAAACGTTTTTTCATTTAGCATGTTATCTGGAAACTAGTGGCCTGGTGCACAGATTCGTGCACATTGAAAGGAAATTAATTAGAAGAAACATTTTAATATTGCTATTTGCCCTTTCTCTATAATAGAAGTGTCAACCAAATTCACAATCGACAATGACAGATCAAAACACAGGCGTGCGTTTGGCACCAGCGAGAGCTTTATATGTATCGCACATGCACAAGTCAACTTAGCCTTTTATATATAGAATAAACTTGCTTAATTAGACCTGCTTTCTGATTTAGCAAAACTTTTTCCAGCTCAGTGAAGCACCCCAACTTCTCTTTCAGGTAATTGTCAGTCACATAGCAGTAAATATCAACACAAAGCAGATTATTATTGTAGATTATTCAGGGAGAACAAAGGGTAAAATATTTAACTGCAGCAGTGTTTGACTAGATTCTGCGCAGTGAGAAAACCTGAAGTCATTTTCAAGGTCCACCATTTCTTACTTCTTTTCAGTTGGGTCAAGTTTTTAAACTTTCTAAATCTCCGTTTTCCGGCTGATGAAAAGACAATAGGATTCCACTGAGTCTCCTATCTACCTACTCCAGGACTTCTGTGAGGATCAAATGAGATGAGGCACAGGAAAATGCTTCACAGACATTTGGTTAAAGTGTAAAATGTTTGCACCTGGCTATAAAGCAAGTCGTGTTCCTGGGCTGAAGAAACTCCAAGGAGGCTAGTTGCTAGGGAGAGGAAGCCAGGTGTTGCTACATGACATCATTACCCGGTGGCCACAGTGACCATTTTCAGGATGGGCTGGGCTGGGCGCCGTATTTGCACTATGGGGTCTCAGCAGCATTGGCTGTGATTTGGTGGGCTGTCGCTCTGGGGTGGTGGCAGGGCCTGTGTCCCACTTGGGGGAAGCTGAGTCTTGCTTTGTGGGCGCCAGATCCATGGTGCCGTTTCTTTGTAAAGGGGCAGCGCGCATCACGGCAGCTCCTGCGTTGAGCGTCTGCCCCCTGGTGGTCAGTGCGTGTCATAGTGACCAGTCGGATGGTCAGAGGGACACCTAGCATATTAGCCTTTTATATAGACAGATCCTGAGGCCACAGGGATGAGACCCTAAGGAGAGGTGTTTTTTTCATATCTCTGACATGGCTTCGAGCTCATCTTAATGAGAGAATGGCTGCCCGGGGAAACAGTGCCAGCCGATGCCCAGACAACACGCGCCAGTGCTAACCGGGAGTCAGGCTCTGGCTCCGCAAACAAAGGATCGCTTTAATTTTTGCAGAATAAAGTATTTTTTCCTTCTGTTTTCCATGCAGTGGCCTTAAAGAATTCCTCTTGTTTGTGGTCTCCAAAAAAATGAGAACTATGCCCGTGAGGCCGCCTCTTAAAGGCTCTATTAAACAACAAGAAGGCTTTGTTCTTGGTGAGAAAATTAAAGCAAGCAGTCCGTTTCCATTACCTGGCAGGGTGCTGTCTCCGCCATCCTTACCCTGACAGTCAGAAAAGGAGCGTTCTGTCTCCCAGGTAGCAAGGTGACAAGGCAACATCTGTCAGGTTTGTGTATAGAAATATAGTTGACCTTTCAGATAATGGAGGAATCCCTAACTCGGGTTTTTTAGAATTCAATTTCACTTGCAGAAACCATACCTATGGCAGCTTACAAACTGTAAAGCCGTTGTTTTAGGAAGACTCATGTCGCCGGGAGTTGAAATAATGGGAAAGTGTGGGGCGTCTGGCTAAGCAAATGCACATATTGTATAGTCTGACTTACTAGATTGCGTGTGCTTTGCTCCCGGGCCGCTTTGCCTGCCATTGCTCAAATTGAGTCCCATTCATGGTCGGTTGCGAACGGACGCTTGTAGGTAGACTGTGGCCCCAAAGTCAGGAGTGACACGGGAGAGGGTAGAAAGCACTGTTAAATGAAACTCTGTTCAGCGCCGCAATGAGCCCTAAGTCGTTGGAGCTTTGGAACAGTGATTTTCAACCAGTGTGCCTCAGGGTTTTTTTTTTAATTGATATTTTACAGAGAGGAAGGGAGAGGGATAGAGAGCTAGAAACATCGATGAGAGAGAAACATCGATCAGCTGCCTCCTGCACACCTCCCACTGGGGATGTGCCCGCCACCAAGGTACGTGCCCTTGACCGGAATCGAACCCGGGACCCTTCAGTCCGCAGGCCGACGCTCTATCCACTGAGCCAAACCGGCTTCGGCTGCCTCAGGGATTTTTAACACATGCAGTACCTGGCCAGTCAGTCAGGGGCACTGACTTCTTTTCTTTCAGGTTGTCAGGTAAAAAAAAATGACAACAGCCCTAACCAGTGTGGCTCAGTGGATAGAGCGTCGGCCTGTGGACTGAAGGGTCCCCGGTTCGATTCCGGTCAAGGGCATGTACCTTGGTTGTGGTCACATCCCCAGTAGGAGGTGTGCAGGAGGCAGCTGGTCAATGTTTCTCCCTCATCGATGTTTCTAACTCTCTATCCCTCTCCCTTCCTCTCTGTAAAAAATCAATAAAATATATTTAAAAAAAAATGACAACAGCCAACACAATAGCCATCTGGTGTGAATGAATCAAAATTATACCTATTTTTGTGGTCACATCAACAACCGTTTTATTTTGGCGGGCCGCAGACTTTTAGTAATTAGTTCTTGTGCCCTGAGATGGAAAATCGCTGTTAAAGAAGGAGCTGGGCGAAGGGGACCCCTGTGCCCTCTGACATCCATGAGAGCCCTCCTTAGGGGGGCACCAGATTGTAGCCTCTGAAATGGGAGCACCCCTGTCTGTGGCTGTCAGTGCCAGGCCCGTGTCCCCTGGCCTGAGCGCTTCCAGCTGCAAACCCCTAAACCTTGGCCCGGGGGCTTTCTGCCCATCCACTGCCAGCGGCCTTCCAGCAGCCACTGATGGAGGATGTCAGCTAAGTACCACTCTCCTCCCCATCAGCTGGAGAGTTCTGCCCTGTGTCCCGAAGCCACCCACTGGGATTCATTTCCGATCGCCCACAGGGGTGTTGGAAAGGCACACGTCACCGGCTTCCTACCTTTCCTTCTCCCACTCCCCCAGCCCCTCCTGGTATTTCCTGGCAAGAGCTTCCAGCCTAGTTCCATGCCCTGCTTCGAGAACAGAACGCGCAGATTTCCTCTAAAACGGGATGACAGCACAAACCCCCTTTCCCAGCGGAACCACGGCTCCCATTTCATTTCCCTAAACTCTCCTCTCTTTCCCTGTGTTTGAATAAAAGTGAATATTAAACACCAGGTTGCCGAAACCGGTGTGGCTCAGTGGATAGAGCGTCGGCCTGCGGACGGAAGGGTCCCGGGTTCGATTCCGGTCAAGGGCATGTGCCTTGGTTGCGGGCACATCCCCAGTGGGAGGTGTGCAAGAGGCAGCTGATCGATGTTTCTCTCTCATCGATGTTTCTGACTATCTATCCCTCTCCCTTCCTCTCTGTGAAAAATCAATAAAATATATTTTAAAAAAACAAACAAACAAAAAACACCAGGCAACACAGGTATTTAAACATCAGCCTACCAGCTCTGCTGGTACCCTAGCGTGACACCCGGTCGAGATGTTTCCTAGATATCACTGGGGCTGCACCCGACAGACAGAAACAGCTTCAGCTTTTCCAGTTGTTACTTCCAAGCGCGAGCCCTGCTGGTGGTCTCATCCGCTCTGTTCCCCGCACCGGGGAGCGTGGCGAGGAGCAGGGATCCAGTCCTCCTTCCTCACATGTTTGCAGGGGAGCAGAGGGCCTCTGCCCTTGAGCAACTCAAGCCTGACTGGGAGCCCCGCTTTGGGTTTTTCCAGCACACCTCTGTTCAGGAATCACGGCAAACGGCTGAAAAGAATGCCGCTTGCCAAAACCGGTTTGGCTCAGTGGATAGAGCGTCGGCCTGCGGACTCAAGGGTCCCAGGTTCGATTCCGGTCAAGGGCATGTACCTTGGTTGCGGGCACATCCCCAGTGGGGGGTGTGCAAGAGGCAGCTGATCGATGTTTCTCTCTCATCGATGTTTCTAACTCTCTATCCCTCTTCCTTCCTCTCTGTAAAAAATCAATAAAATATATTTAAAAAAAAAAAAAAAAAGAATGCCGCTTCAGGAGAAATGCCATGTGAGATCGAAATGAGTCATGGGAGGTCGTGGAATAGGCGCTTCCTCTTTCCATTGGAAACGACTTCCCTTCCCTGAAACACATCACCTCCATCCTCCCCGGCACTCACTTAACCATCCCCGCCTGTAAGTTTTTTGTGTCCCTTTTTTTTTTTGAAGTTTTGACCACAATGTCTAAAGGCTAAATGTAAAAATGTATTTGTTGAAAATTACGTGGAAGTATCGCTTTTCAGACACTTGATGACAAAGACTTCAGAGACAAGCGCCCATGACAGCTGCTTAATTTTTTTCCTGTGTGCCCAACCCAGACGGAAGGGTGTGAAGCATTTGTTTTATAAAGTGTGTCATTAATAAGAGAAAGGAAGGGAGGGATTTATTGTTTTTGAATGAACTATGAGCAACACGTTCCATTCTGCTGCTGCTTTGAAACTGCGTTGAACAGTTACCGTTAAACACACACACACACACACACACACACACACACACACACACATAAAAAGTCTGTGGCATTAATGCCAACAGTGCAAGCTTGAAGTGTGTTGAGTGTACTCAGGGAAGAGCCGCATTTATTACAACTGACAGAAGTCAGCAGGCCATCACGGGGAAAGTAAAAACCATACTGCAAGTGTATTGTCATTTTCAAATCGAAATCCTCTGAATGCAGTAATTGCAACTGTTCATGCCTTGAAGGAAGAAAACTAATGTTCATCAAGCACCTACTATGTGCCAGACAGCCTACAGATATTCTCATGGAAAGTATGCAAATGAGAAACATTCTCACAGAAATTCAACACATTTTTTATACCTGCAGCTTTTGGGCTACAAAGTCCATAATCTTTGCCTCTATGCTAGAGGTTGCTAAACAATGTCCCTAGAGCCCAATGTAACTTGTCACCTCTTGTTATAAAGAAAGTTTTATTGGAACAGCCACGCCCATTTGATTACATATTGTCAGTGGCTGCTTTCTTACTACAGCAGTGGCACTGAGCAGTTACAACAGAGACCATATGGTCAACAAAGTTAAATATTTACTATCTAGCCCAGCCGTGGGCAAACTACGGCCCGCGGGCCGGATCCGGCTGTTCCACCCGGCCCAGCCTTGGGCAAACTACGGCCCACGGGCCGGATCCAGCTGTTCTAACCGGTTCTCTTGCTCTCCCCTCCGCTCCTTTACTTTGAATTTATATTAGTTCACACAAACACTCCATCCATGCTTTTGTTCCGGCCCTCCGGTCCAGTTTAAGAACCCATGGTGGCCCTCGAGTCAAAAAGTTTGCCCACCCCTGGCCTAGAACCTACCATGTTGCTTCTACATGGACATTCCAAATAAACAGAGTTTGTCAGCGATAGTGATAGTTAGCACTTACTGAGTAATTACCACGAGCCAAGCATTTTGCAATGGCTAATGCTTGGCTCGTGGTAATTTACTAATAAATTTAGTTCATTTACTAATTCATTTAGTTCTCACCACCTACCTCAGGGTTTCTCTACCTCAGCGCGTGGGACATTCGGGTTCCACTGGCCGGATAGTTCCCTGGTGTGGGGGACTGTCCTGAGCATTGCTGGGTGTTTCGCAGCATCTCTGGCTTCTACCGACTAGAAGCCAGGAGCACACCCTTCGCTCCCCTCTGCTCTACCCTCATGTGTGACAACTGAACATGTCTCCAGCCGCTGCACATATCCCCTGGGGGGACACCTGGTCTACCAGGTAACAGGTGGTATTTTCTTCGTTGTGCAGATGAGCAACTTGAGAAATGAACAGTTTAGGCCAGGGGTGGGCAAACTTTGTGACTCGAGGGCCACCATGGGTTCTTAAACTGGACTGGAGGGCCGGAACCAAAGCATGGATGGAGTGTTTGTGTGAACTAATATAAATTCAAAGTAAAGGAGCGGAGGGGAGAGCAAGAGAACCCTCCGCTCTTTCGGCTCCACGGGCCGGATAGAACAGCCGAACGGGCCGGATCCGGCCCGCGGGCCGTAGTTTGCCCACGGCTGCTTAGGCAAATGCCCAAGGACTTACCACATGACGTAAGGAAACCTGGCATTCAAGCTAAGGAAGACTCCTTAAGGACCCTGAGTTCTGAGCTGCTGCCTTCTCTGGCCCTGTTCACACCAAATTATTTCACCTTGGTTGGCGATTTTGTTCTACTGAAAAGTTAACATCAACAGCAGCTTGGATGGGCATGTTGGAGGTGCTGCTCCCGGGAGAAAGATTTCTTTTTCTTTTTTTTTTTTTTTAAATATATTTCATTGATTTTTTACAGAGAGGAAGGGAGAGGGATCGAGAGTTAGAAACATCGATGAGAGAGAAACATTGATCAGCTGCCTCCTGCCCACCTCCCACTGGGGATGTGCCCGCAACCAATGTACATGCCCTTGACCGGAATCGAACCCGGGACCCTTCAGTCCGCAGGCCGACGCTCTATCCACTGAGCCAAACCGGTTTCGGCGGGAGAAAGATTTCTTGTGTGAAGCTCCACAGTTATAGGCACTAGCGGTGGCGTTCTGGTTGGACAGTTTTATTGTATTGTTATAGTTGTGTTTCATTTCTAAGGAGACTTCTGTTGCCCAGTTCACCACAGTGTGTTGCCATTTTCAATAGCATCTCGCTCCCTATCCGACATCCAAGCTTCATAATCTTGGAAACTTCCAGAAAAGAGGATTTATCATGAGGTTCCTGGGGACCATTTTTTGTTCTCATCACAGAAATATAGCACAGCCCTCTGGGTAGTTAATCAGTATGTAAAGTTTCCACCACGTCGCTCTGAGAAAGGCTGAAGGATATGTAGCATTTTATGAAGGGATTCCATTTTTGTTCTTCTGAAAAGTCTTTCTTGGACTTTAAAAGTTTTAGTCAAAATTTTCCAATATTCAATTCACATTTAAATTAAATATTTTAAAATATTGTTCTCTACTTTGGCTTCTTCTCCGAAGACAGGGACCCTGGGAACTTGCCCATTCTTCTCACTCTCATCTACTTGAGCCGGGTCCACAAATATTTGACTTTGGTGTGAGAGAGTTTCAGGGTGAAGATTACATATAAACATATTAGATGAATTACAGTAATACAGTCTGCACTTACTCAGTTCTGCTTGGCTCAGTTTTATATACAAACTCAAGTATTAAGAGTCCCTCTGATTGTTCCTTCTGGCTGCTCTGTCTCACTTGTGCCCCAGGGTCTGGAATGTTCATCTCCGCTGCCTTTGGCATTAAAACCCAAAGCACCCTCAGGTCCTCATATTTCTCTTTGCACCTGGTCAGGGTCCACGGCAGGGCACGGAGCCCACTTAAATACAGGTTTTCTCTGTCCCCTCACCCTCCTGGCCAAACGTTTAGCTGACAGGAAGCTCATTTGTATTTCAGTGGCTCCAGCCCTGGGCAGAGTGGAGTGAAGTTCCCCAGACTTTATCTTTCTGAGCGTGATGTTCTTGTTACGGACATATATAACAATATGAACTAAGAGTGTCAGTGGGATGTAATAACACCAACCCCTGCCCTAACCGGTGTGGCTCAGTGGATAGAGCGTTGGCCTACGGACTGAAAGGTCCCAGGTTCGATTCCGGTCAAGGGCATGTACCTGGGTTGCGGGCACATCCCCAGTAGGGGGTGTGCAGGAGGCAGCTGATCGATGTCTCTCTCTCATCGATGTTTCTGACTCTCTGTCCCTCTCCCTTCCTCTCTGTAAAAAATCAATAAAATATATTTTAAAAAAAACACACAAAAACACCAACCTCTTACATCTGTATGCAGACAGAAAATTACATATTCTTATCAATAGAGAAAAGTGCTATTGAATTTAAACAAGAACATCAACAGGTAAAATATTTCCAAAGATGGCATCTGTTGATGTTACTGTTTGTATATTTGAACCTTTCACAAGGTCACCTTAATTTGAACCATGGTCCAGCATTGCTTTTGCCGTGAGGACTGATTTTAGGCAGATTTGTAAAGTAAACAGTTGCCTTTCAACCCCCCCCACCCCCCCGACCCTGTTGTTGGTAGTGATCTCAAGGACAGCAAGGTTTGGATTCTTTTTTTTATTTTTTTTATTTTTTATTAAGGTATTATATGTGTACATATCTTACCATTGCCCCCCCACCCCACTCCCATACATGCCCTCACCCCCCAATGTTTTGCATCCCTTGGTTACTCTTATATGCATGCATATAAGTCCTTCGGTTGATCTCTTATTTCCCCCACCTCTCCCTAACCTTCCTGCTGTAATTTGACAGTCTGTTTGATGCTTTACTGCCTCTGTATCTATCTTTTTGTTCATCAGTTTATAATGTTCTTTATTATCCACAAATGAGTGAGATCATGTGGTATTTTTCTTCCATTGCATGGCTTATTTCACTTAGCATAATGTTCTCCAATTCCATCCAGGAAGGTTTGGATTCTTACACCAGAGGGGTTGCAGTTTTTTTTTTAAATATATTTTATTGATTTTTTACAGAGAGGAAGGGAGAAGGATAGAGAGTTAGAAAGATCGATGAGAGAGAAACATCGATCAGCTGCCTCCTGCACACCTCCCACTGGGGATGTGCCCGCAACCAAGGTACATGCCCTTGTCCGGAATCGAACCCAGGACCCTTGAGTCCGCAGGCCGACGCTCTATCCACTGAGCCAAAGCGGTTTGGGCAGGGGTTGCAGTTTGATGTACAATTTCTAGAGCGCAGTAAAGGCGGGCCGGTGTGGTGCGGGCTCTCCTGGGCCGCGTGGACAAAGGAGCACCGTTCTCCAGGAGTTGAAAGGGAATGGTGGCTGGAGTGACGCAGTGCCAGCGCCCGGCGTTTCTCACTGTGAAATACAGTTTCCTTCCCCCACACACCGGCATTATCTGCGCCAAGCGCACGTCAGCGTTTGCATCTGTGTATGAACAGGAAGTGATCTATCAAGTCAGCACATCCTTTCCACAAGAGGAATGAAAAGGTTTTGTTCTGGCCGAAACCGGTTTGGCTCAGTGGATAGAGCGTCGGCCTGCGGACTGAAGGGTCCCGGGTTCGATTCCGGTCAAGGGCATGTACCTTGGTTGCGGGCACGTCCCCAGTGGGAGGTGTGCAGGAGGCAGCTGGTCGATGTTTCTCTCTCATCGATGTTTCTAGCTCTCTATCCCTCTCCCTTCCTCTCTGTAAAAATCAATACAATATATTAAAAAAAAAAAAGGTTTTGTTCTGAAAACCTGGAGATGGCTAACTGAAGTGGGTTAAGGGGGATTTTTACAATGCATATGAATCAGCCCAATTTCACTGCGAGAAGTAGCCAGATCTTTCCCCCACTGGTGTCTCGTTCCTTCTAAGAGTTCTATAGACTGTTCCCCAAGATGTTAAGGCCACACGTGGCTGAAATCTGATGCTGTTTATACTCTGCACCGAACATCTCCTTCTGCAGTAAAACACAAGTCAATGAAAAGAGCAAGTTTTTCGAAATACTTGGAAACTGTTTACAGACTGAAGAACATTTCACAGGCACATAGTCCAATTTCTCGTGTGTGTATGTAATTAAATCCCTTTAATGTTTATGCATGTACGACAAGAACAAAATAATAAATGGTCTGCCTCGCCCCACCCCTCTGTGGAAGACGGTGATGCCATCATACCGGGAAACTTAGCAACGGGACTCTTTACTAGGCATTGCTGACCAACTGCTCTGGAGAAAACAGCCAACCTGTTTACGTTATCGTGAATTAATCTGCGGACTGCACACGTGTAACTGCATTTCTAGACAGAGCAGATAAGCCGTGCACCCAGTGGCCATTGACAGGGGACTGCATCTGATTATTGGTGTCTGATATGAGCGTGAGTGCGGCTGAGCGGCCCTCAGGGCCGGGAGAGTCAGACGTGAGTGTTGACCTTCTCTGCCCACTTCAGTGTTCAGCGTTCTGATTTCTCTTTCATGAGGGCTGTAATGGGGTCAGAGCAAGAGGAGCAGCTCAATTACCATAGGAATGGGGGGCAGGGGTTAGGGCTAACAGAAGACGCTGTTCTTCTGTTTCTCACTTATATAATTTCCCTTCCCGTTCTACCCTTCCTGCCCCCAAATACTTAGAATGGTTGTGGACACACCAGATCAGCGGTCACCAACCTTTCGGACCTCACGGACCACCGGTTGGCAACCTCTGCACTAGACAGTAGGTAAATACAAACTATTCTCATTATTCACGGGACTTACGTTCTATAAAGTAGCCAGGAACATTGGTTAACACTGAACCATTGTCCTTAAGGGAAATACACACACACACACACACACACACACACACACACACATTGGTTAACACTGAACCATTGCCCTTAAGGGAAACACACACACACACACACACACACACACACACACACACACACCCCTCTCACGTAGATTATAATCCTAAATCACACACACACACCCTCACATAGATTATAATCCTAAATCACACACACACACACACACACACATACACCCTCACATAGATTATAATCCTAAATCACACACACACACACACACACACACACCCTCACATAGATTATAATCCTAAATCACACACACACACACACACACACATGCACCCTCACATAGATTATAATCCTAAATCACACACACACACACCCTCACATAGATTATAATCCTAAATCACACACACACACACACACACACACACACCCTCACATAGATTATAATCCTAAATCACACACACACACACACACACACACACGCACGCACGCACCCTCACATAGATTATAATCCTAAATCACACACACACACACACACGCACACACGCACCCTCACATAGATTATAATCCTAAATCACACACACACACACACACACACACGCACGCACGCACGCACGCACCCTCACATAGATTATAATCCTAAATCCTAAAACAAGGCACCCTGCATGTGAAAAGGCCACAAGTATTGCCTTGGGGTGGTGAGTGCCCAGTGCACTGTGGCCATGTTATACTCTAGACTTGTACGCCTGAGACCTGGCTGGTTTTATTAACCCGTGTCACCCAAAGAAATTCAAGAAGGAAAAGCAGAGTCTCGACCGCCTGCAAACAAACACCCCTTCCACGTCTTTCGGCTGCTTCCTTTTCGTCTCCCGGCAGACTGGTCAGAGAATGTTTTCCTACCGATAAAAAGGATCCCACTCTCAGCCATGTTCATTAACAGAGTATGTTACCCTTTTTGATTTCCTTTATACGTGTCATGATTTGAAACTTTTATTTATGTGTTGAGTTGTTCAGCCTGTTCCTTTCACGCTTACATGTAAACTCTGTGATAATGAGAACGTTGTCTCTCTCGGACCTCACTGCATGCCCAGTACTCGGAATGCTGTCTGATAGACTGTGCGAACCCAGTTGCTGGTATGAGAGTGGATCAGGGGTGGGCAAACTTTTTGACTCGAGGGCCCCAATGGGTTCTTAAACTGGACCGGAGGGCCGGAACAAAAGCATGGATGGAGTGTTTGTGTGAACTAATATAAATTCAAAGTAAAGGAGCGGAGGGGAGAGCAAGAGAACCGGGTAGAACAGCCGGATCCGGCCCGCGGGCCGTAGTTTGCCCAAGGCTGGGATAGATGAGAGGATCAATAGTGTGTGTAGCTCTTTCAGAGTGAAAGCCGCAAGTGTTTCCTAAGAGTAGTTATGACTTGAGCTTGCTTGATGTCAGCTATGGCTCTCGCAGCCCCAATAAAGGTATTGGGGTGCTACCTTTTAAAAGATACCATCATAACTCCCGAAAGGAGAAATCAATTCTGAAAGAATTGAGATGGGCTGTAGCAGTAGAAGAATTAATTCAGGGCATTTTGTAAAGAGATGAAGTTAGTACTAAGGATTAGAGGACAAGGATGGGGATGTAGTGATACATTTCCAGATGAGAAAGGACGCTATAACTCCAGATGTGGAGAAGCATGCTGTGCACATGGCCGAGGCCCAAACGGGATGTGGTGAGAGTGACTGAGTATAACTGAAATGAGGGAAAAAGTAAGAGAGGAGCCTGGAATGGGCAAACAGCTCAATTTTAAGCCATATTGTGTCCAATGATGTCAAGGGCTCTGAAGGATAAGGGCCCCATTTCCACTGTGGTCCAGAGGTGGTATACAACAGTCACCCACCTACTACTGGCCATCACCCCTAATTATCTCCACTCTTGGCTTTAGGTTAGGGACCAGGGAGACTTAAGACACAAAGGTGGGAGCAGAGGCCTATAAAAGTAGGGTTTGGGGTCGTTTCTTGCATCCTTAGATTGGCCCTACTCAATGCACTTCCGTCAGCCTTAATGATTTCTGAATCAAAAGATGCAAATCAGAAATGAAAGCTAAAATCATAACTAGGGACTTCAAGCTTCCAAACCAAACTGAGAAACTAGAAACACCTGAATACACTGCAAGTAACCAATAAACCCTGCCATATTTTAATTAATATATAGCCCATTTAAGAAATAAAGTTCAATCAAATCATTAACTTTTTAAAGTGACATGAAACAGCAAAACTATGGAAAGCTGCTTTGCAGTAGAAGAATTTGAGAAATATAGGATAGCATCCAACTTATTTTATGGTACCTTTTGGAATAGAAGAATGCTAGAGTTATAAAATTTGGAAGCTTCATCAAAGTAGAAGAAGAGATTCAACTTTCCTGGTTTCAAAGGAGAGATAACGCCATATTCCTTGAAAGATCTAAGGAAAATTGTTGGCCTAAAATTAGCAGATCATGTTTCTAAATTTCTGGGAATTTATCATTTGGGGCAGTGGTGGTTGTGGTCTGAGCTTTCTCAAAACATATTTGGCTCAACAATGTAGATCTCCGTCCATGTTGCTTTGTAAAACCTATCCATTGTAAACATGGAATAGTCAGAATTTGGGTTAAGTTGAACCCATGTTGCAATGGCAGCTGGGACAGTTTTCCTCCATAGAGTAACCCAAATCCCAGTGATTTGGAGAGTGAAATAGTTCCCAGACCAAATTGTAGTTTGTTAACAACACTACTTATCAGTGCAGATAATACTACCTCAGATTTGTCCATGGCTTCATAATGTTAGTATTGCCTCACATATGATTTCATGTATTTATCAATAATCCCACATGGTGGAAAGAGTAGATATTATTCACCTCATTTTATTTTATTTTATTTTATTTTTTTAGAATTTTATTTTATTTTATTTTTTTCATATTTTTATTTTTTATTTTATTTTTTTTTACTTTTATTTTATTTTATTTTATTTTACATTTTTTTAATTGTTTGAAGTATTACAAATAGTAGTACATATGTCTCTTTTTTTCCCCCATTGACCTCCCCCCACCCTCCCCTTCCCCACAGTACATGCCTTTACCTGCCCCCCCCCCCCCCAGTGTCTTGTATCCATTGGTTATGCTTATATGCATGCGTACAAGTCCTTCGGTTGATCTCTTACAGCCCCTCTCCCGCCCAAATCCTCCTCTGCCTTCCCGCTGTAGTTTGACAGTCTGTTCAATGCTTCTTTGCTTCTGTATCTATTTTTCCCCCTTTTCTTTCCTTTAAAAAATCTTGCCTCTGCAGACTACAAATAGGCACCTACTCTAAGATTACTAGTGGGGTCTCACAGGTTTAGTAAAAACCAGAATATCTTTAGACACAGAATATGTTAGCAACAACATCAAAACCTGAGGACCTCACAATAGTCAATTGATTTTTGACAGAAGTACTAAGACACTTCAGTGGAGGAAACATCAGTTTTTTTTCAATACATAGTGCTTTGACCCCTGGATATTCATAAGTAAAAGAATAAAATTGGACCCCTACTTTGCATCACATATAAAATTTAACTCAAAATGAATCATAGACCTAAATGTAAGAGATAAACTTTAAGAGAACAGGCATAAATCTTCATGACCTTGGACTACGTTTCTTATCTATGATACTAAAAGCACAAATGACAGCCCAGTTGGTGTGGCTCAGTGGTTGAATGTCGACCCATGAACCAAGAGGTCACTGGTTCAATTCCCAGTGGGGGCACATGCCTGGGTTGCAGGCTTGATCCACAGTAGGGGGCATGCAGGAGGCTGCTGATCCATGATGTTTCTCTCTTATTGATGTTTCTATCTCTCTTTCCCTCTCCCTTCCTCTCTCAAAAAATCATTTAGAAAACATATTTTAAAAAGCACAAGTGACAATAGAAAAATAGGTAAGATGGACTTAATCAAGATAAAAACTTTTGTGCTTCAAAGGACACCAACAAGAAAATAAAAAGTCAAACCACAGAATGGGAGAAAATATTTGCAAATCACATACCTGGTAAGGTACTTGATGAATTTATAAAGAAATCATATAATTCAATAATTAGAAGACAAATGACCCAATTAAAGAGCAAAGGATCTGATAGTCATATTTCCAAATCAGATGTACAAATGGCCAATAAACACATGAAAAGATACTCAACATTATTAGCTATCAGGAAAATGCAAATCCAAACCACAATGAGATACCACTCCATACCCGCTAGGATAAATTTGAAAAGACAATAGCAAGAGTTGACAAGAATATGGAGAAATTGGAAGCCTCATATATTCTTGTCAGAAAATAATAAGATCAGCCACTTTGGAAAACAGTTTGGCAGTTCCTCAAGCTAAACATAGAGTTGACATGTGACCCAGTAATCCCACTCCTATACTCAAGAAGAATGTAAACATACTAGAGGCCTGATGCATGAAATTCATGCAAGAGTAGGCCTTCCTTCCTCCAGCTGCAACTTCTGTTTCTCACTTACATGATTTCCCTTCCCGTTCTACCCTTCCTGCCCCCAAATACTTAGAATGATTGTGGGCACACTAGATCAGCGGTTGCCAACCTTTTGGACCTCACGGACCACCAGTTGGCAACTGCTGCACTAGCTAGTAGGTATCTACTATGCTATGCACTAGATAGCAGTTTCCCTCCAGCACCCAGGACCCGGGCTTCCCTCGCAGCCCCGGCTTTGTCCAGAAGGTCGTTTGGAAGGACGTCTGGTCTAATTAGCATATTACTCTTTTATTATTATAGATGTGCACAGAAAAATGTATACATGAATGTTCATAGCGATTGTATGTATAGTAATAACAAAAAAAGAAAAATCCAAAAGTCCTCATAGTAAAGAATGGATAGCCAAAATATGGTATAGCCCTAAAATGGAATATTATTTGGCATCCTATATAATAAAGAGGTAATATGCAAATTGACCGTCACTCCAACACACAAGATGGCCGCCCCCATGTGGACACAAGATGGCGGCCACAAGATGGCCGGCAGGGGAGGGCAGTTGTGGGCGATCAGGCCAGCAGGGGAGGGCAGTTGAGAGGGACCAGGTTTGCAAGGGAGGGCAGTTGGGGGTGATCAGGCCTGCAGAGGAGGGCAGTTAGGGGTGACCAGGCCTTCAGGGGAGGGCAGTTGGGGGTGACCAGGCCTGCAGGGGAGGACAGTTAAGGGTGACCAGGCTGGCAGGGAGGGCAGTTAGGGGTGACCAGGCCTGCAGGGGAGGGCAGTTAGGGGCAATCAGTCCAGCAGGGGAGCATTTAGGAGTTGTACAGGCTGGCAGGGGAGTGGTTAGGGGGTGATCAGGCTGGCAGGCAGAAGCGGTTAGGGGCAATCAGGCAGGCAGGCAAGCGGTTGGGAGCCAGAAGTCCGGGATTGTGAGAGGGATGTCCGACTGCCCATTTAGGCCCAATCTCAGGCCTAAACAGGCAGTCGGACATCCTCGAGGGGTCCCAGATTGGAGAGGGTGCAGGCTGGGCTGAGGGACACACACACACACACACACACACACACACACACACACACACACACACATACCCGTGCACCAGGCCTCTAGTAAAAAATGAAGAATTGACACATGCTACAACATAAAAGAATTTTGAAAACATGATGCTAAGTGAATAAGCCAGACATAAAGCATCACGTATTATTTTATTCCATTTACATGAAATGTCCAGAACAGGCAAATCCATAAAGAGATAAAATGTAGATTAGTGGTTCTGTAAGCCTGAAGGGAGGTGGGTAGTGAGAATGTGGAGTTTTTGCTAATGGTTATGGGATTTCTTTTGGGAATGTTGAAAATGTTCTAAAACTCTATTGTGCTGATGGTTGTACAACTCTGAGTATACTAAAAACCACAAAACTATACACTTTATAAATTGATGAATTTTATGGTATGTGGAGTATATGTCCATAAGGCTGTAAAAGAAAGTCAACGTCCTATCCTCCTCCCCCTGCCAAAAAATCCTTAGGACATAGTTTTGTGTCTACACAATCCTAGAAAACTAATAAATCTAATACCTGCATATTGAGTGCTTGCAGTATATCATGATAGCTACTTACTTAATTGCATTTTACCTTGTCTCTTGGAAGATCATTTTCCCTATCCATGCATTCAACAGATAGTTTTTTAATGCCTATTCTGTGCTAGATATGGCTGTGAGTGCTTGAGATAGATGCCTCATTTACTACAGACCCCTTCCCTTACCGAGCTTGCATCCGATCCTATTAGATTTACCTTGCTCAAATACAGCTTAGTGCTCAGGCTCATTTTTACTTTTCAAGTGTAGGGTGCTACTTCCCAGAAATTCTCGGCTGTAGTCAGTTATTAATTTGAGTTTGAGGTCAAAAGGGAAGACTAGAAATTTCTTTGAGAATAGGGGAGTTTGAAGAGAACATAAAATGATGACAGAAAAGTAGAAAGTAAGGGAAATTGAGCACAATGATTAACTTTTTTTTAAATATATATTTTATTGATTTTTTACAGAGAGGAAGGAAGAGGGATAGATAGTCAGAAACATCGATGAGAGAGAAACATCGATCAGCTGCCTCTTGCACACCTCCTACTGGGGTTGTGCCCGCAACCAAGGTACATGCCCTTGACCGGAATCGAACCTGGGACCTTTCAGTCCGCAGGCTGATGCTCTATCCACTGAGCCACACCGGTTTTGGCATGATTAACTTTTTTGAAATACTAGCCTGAGTTCCACTTTCTGTACTTGTCCATCCGTGCATTTTTTAATGTTTTTCTTTTGTTATTAATCATTCAGCAAGCATATCTAAGTGCTAATCTGACAGAGGACATGGTCTGGTGGTTTGCTGCGAATGGGCAGTGGCCATCACCTTCCCAATAAGAAGACGTCTTGGGTAGTCTCTCTCCTGTGTCTTATAATGATCAGGAATACAAGTCAAGGAATCCTCGCCTCTGGAAACAGGACATGATTTCTGTGCACAGCCACCAATGGATTTGTACCCTGAACTCCTGACCCTACTTCCCAGTTTATCTCATTCAGAGAGAATGAAATTACTTCAGTTACATAAAGTCTCCCAAATCAAAAGGGCTTAATGACTGAGCCAGGTCTCCTTCTGAGATATGCTAGAGTAATCAATGCTATTGCCATTCTCTGTAACACTGCCGCTTCTCCTGCACTGTGTTAAAATCATAAAACGCACGCATGCTATCTCCATTTCCCACAGCTGGGGCTTCTTGGTCTCGGTGAATAAGCATTTTGGAATTGTCATGAGATGGAGGAAATAGCATGTGTGGAGTATTTCCCAAACCCAGTTGCCAAGAATGAGCTAATCCTAACCCTCCCTGCATACAATGAGTCTTCAAAACTTCCAATACAAGCCATTCCATAATGATCTGCCTTTCCGGGAGAATGACATGCTTTCATTGTAGAACCTTGGTCTTCCAGAAGGGTAACAGAAGTAAAATTTAAAATTATGTCATAAGATTAGTAAAATATTTAGCTATCCTGGTTTTTAAAACAATGTATAGTGATTAAATACCAAGTTGATATCTGTGCTTAAGAGAAAAGTGAAATGAATGTGATTTAACCTTGCTAGCTTGCTTTTGGAAAATTTGTCCAAAAGATATTGATAGTAATCTGTCCTCCATAAATGACTAATATTCATTTTTTAAACTTACTTTTGGTTGACAGGCTAAAATTGTACTTTCGTTCGAAATATAAAAGCAGGCATTGCAAATATATTTCAAGTGTCAATTCCTAACTAAATGGTAATAGCTATGTACATGTTGTGTTAAGAGATTTTGAGGCTGCGTCTGGCTTAGAAGAAAGACTGCTGTCATTGGATAATAATTTTTCCCAGGGCCGAAACCGGTTTGGCTCAGTGGATAGAGCGTCAGCCTGCGGACTGAAAGGTCCCAGGTTCGATTCCAGTCAAGGGCATGTACCTTGGTTGCGGGCACATCCCCAGTAGGAGGTGTGCAGGAGGCAGCTGATCGATGTTTCTCTCTCATCGATGTTTCTAACTCTCTATCCCTCTCCCTTCCTCTCTGTAAAATATCAATAAAATATAAAAAAAAAAATTTTTTTCCCAGGAATGCAAGATGGGGCGTGAACATGTGAGTCCTTATATTTGTCTTCCCTGCACATTAGAAGAGTTAAAATTTAAATATCTTTCCAGCAATTACCAAAACATACCAGTCTCCATTAAAAAGAGCATTTACTTAAAAACAAAGGCCAAATTAATGCTTACCATTTTATCCATCCTGTAGGTCAATGCATCACGTCAAGAAGCCAAATTGATGGAGGAGTGTGATCTTCTTATTGAGATCATTCAGCAAAGAAGACAAATTATCGGAACCAAGATCAAAGAAGGGAAGGTATGATTTCTAGGGCAGAAGATTTCATATTCTCTAGCTGGAGAAAATATACTTCCATGCACTTAAGTAGCTTAAGAAATAATCGAATATCTCCTTGTTCTCTATTTTCTATAATCTCCTTGCTAGTCTTTAAGGCCTAGCTCAAAGACCTCATTTGGCCATTTTTTCTCCACCGCTTTCTTTGTATTACCATGGTCTCCTGTGCACACCCAACTACAGGAGGTAGCATGAAGCTCTAGTCCAGCCGTGGGCAAACTACGGCCCGCGGGCCGGATCCGGCTGTTCTATCCGGTTCTCTTGCTCTCCCCTCCGCTTCTTTACTTTGAATTTATATTAGTTCACACAAACACTCCATCCATGCTTTTGTTCCGGCACTCCGGTCCAGTTTAAGAACCCATTGTGGCCCTCGAGTCAAAAAGTTTGCCCACCCCTGCTCTAGTCTATTATAGCCACTGTTTCTCACCTCTCTTCTCTGAGAAGGTGAGTTCCATAGAGGAAAAGTTCATTTCATAATTATTGCTATGTCCTAGCAATGAACACAGCATTAAATAAGTGTTTAAATGAATCAGACTTTATACTAGTACATGTATAAAAGCTACAAGTGCTTTCTCATGTCCTCGAGGGAATTTAGGTATGTATAATTTCATGGTGGCAAAACTCTTATAGTTTCACTATATCAGATACCCCTTTGTGGATATGTTAATAATACTTCTTTCTAATGGTTGTATACTTAGTTTTTTGTGTGCTTTTTAATCTTTATTGTTTGTATATTTAAGTTACCTATGGTTATACAGTAACCTATATTCAAAAAGCATTTTACACATTTATATATATTCTTTATGACCACTTTCTTGTTTATTCAAAATTCATTCAGAAACTGTTGGTAACTTTAAAATCATCACTTTTTTAAAAAATTACTTATAGTATATTGAAATACTTATGATCCATTTTATTTTACCCATTTCTCTGCCACCCTCAAAAGACAATGTTGTAAATATTTAAGATAGAAACATTCATTCAAGATACAACAGATTCATGAATTTCTTTTATTATTGCTCATAATACTTTAATAAAATATGTATAATTAAATCAAATTAGCAAGTATTAAGTAGTACACAGAGATTACAATAGCTAATGTTATGTTCTGTTTTCTACAGAATTTTAAAGGTTCTTCTAATATTATATAACATTTTGATTACTTTTCCTATATAGATTGAAAGATACTTATACATATACATTGTGATGGTGATCAGAAAAGTTGAAGTCAAATCAAAGCAAATAGTTGTTGAAGCTGTTACAGTGAATTAACAAATTAATATGCAATTGTTCTCTGGCCAAAGACTGACTCAGATGTGTTGAGAAGCTACTTTTCCCCACATACAAATTGTACAACTTAGGAGAGCACTGAGTGTCAGGCCAGAATCCTTACAGGATACATTTCCTCTTCCATCATCACGCACCACATGTCTATGTCTCTTAATACCTGGCGTCTTCCAGGTTCTCAGACACGTGACTCCTGAAATGCAGCTGTAATTAATTATTCATCTGCATATGGAAGGCAATTTGTTGCCTTTCCCTAGTCGTGTTCAGGGACCAGCTCTCAATGCTCCTATTCATGTCTTATTGCTGCTGTAACGGATTACCATGAACTTGATGGCTTAAAACAACACAGATTTATTATCTGTTCTTCCAGAGATCAGAAGTTCAAAATCAGTCTCATTGGGCTCAAGTCAAGATTTTGGCAGTGCTGTCTCTTTCTGGAGGCTCTAGGGCAGAATCCATTTCTTGCTTTTCCTGCTTTTAGAGGCCACGCACATTCCTTGGCTCATGGCTTCTTCGTCATATCATTCTGACCTTTGCTTCCATCCTCAAATCTCTTTCTCTGGCACTGACTCCCCTCGTTCTTTTATAAGGACCCTTATAATTCCATTGGAATCACCCAGATAATCCACTAACATGATCAGAATATTGAGATTTGGTAAAGCTGGTGCTGTGTACAGGAACGTTGATCATATTACTTTTCAAACTGTCTGAAATGTATCACTTTTTTAAAAAGTGCATATTTGCTTATGGACATTATCTCGGAAGGAAATATTAGAAAGCAAACGTTACCTGGAAAAGATCAGTGCCTGGTTCAGCTTGCTCTCGAGATACTTGGCACATGACCAAGGACTCGTTGAACCCAAACCCCAGAATTCACAGTGACCGAGTCCCTGGCCAGGGCATGTGGTATCAGTTACGTTTTGGAGAAAATAAGATGGGCTCCAACACCCTGGAAATGTGAGGTGCTGGGCAGAGAGGGCGAGTGTGGATTTTGTGCCCGGCGAGGATGCCCAGGGTGGTGGCTGGGCAGTGTGCGGACACTGAATCTAGAGACGGGACCATGGGGCCCTCTGACCAGCACTTGGAATTGGGTCGCCGGAGACAGAACTGGCGGAATCGTGGAGACCACGAAGGTGAATTTCATCTCCTTTGCGAGTGCCTCCATCCTCTCTGGTGCCAAGCACAAAGCCATCAGACCTGGTGGGAACAAGCACACCACAAATCCTCGCACCGGGGAGGTTGCCAAGCTGGCGATGTAGTTGCACATTAGTACATACTGGTCATTCCTGCTCGTAGAACACTGTGCATTCTTTGAAATAAATAGCTCGACAGCCTTTATACTTAGATGAACTGTGTGAGAGTCTCGAGCCATGAGACACCCTGGGAAAGAATTGTCTAATTTCTTCAGTGGTAGGGGATACATTTCATATCAACACATGAAAAGCTGATGGAAAATTCCAGATTAAACAAAATATGCATTTTATGTTCACACACAGATCTAAGATAAAGGTCGCGGCTAAAGAGAAAAAGGGTCCTTCTCTTCACTGCTTTTATGTCCTCTAAATCTCCAAACTGTAAGATGATTCACTTGGACTAAATGCTCAGGCTTCTCTGAAGCCTTACAGAAATGCCGAGTACAGACTTCATTGTCGGTTCAAATACTTGTGTCAATTGGGGGTCAATTATTTGGCCATAGCAATATTGGGAGAGGAATCCCACACACACATATAAGCATTTAAAATACATTTAAAGAAAAATAAAGGACTACTTTTAAAAGCACATTTGAGGTAATGATAAACAACCAATAAAATGACATAAATAGGTCTATGTCCCCGCCAAAAGGACATTCCAACAGACAGACTATTTCCATGATGGGAATGGAATGAATTCCAAAAATCTCACTGTGGCCGTCACACTGCCCCGAGGACAAAAGAACGGTGCCAACTCGGAAGAGTTTCCCCGGCGGCAGTGATACATACATACAGAGAATCTTCTGTATCAGTATCCAGTGATTTCCTTTTTTAAAAATAAATCTTTATTGTTCAGATTATTACAATTGTTTCTCCTTTTCCCCCCCATAGCTCTCCTCCACCCAGTTCCCACCCCACCTTCTGCCTTTACCTCCCCCCCCCACTGTCCTCATCCATAGGTGTATGATTTTTGTCCAGTCTCTTCCTGAACCCCCCCATACCCCTTTCCCCCTGAGAATTATCAGTCCACTCCCTTTCTATGCCCCTGATTCTACTATATTCACCAGATTATTCTGTTCCTCAGGTTTTTAATTCACTTGATTTTTAGGTTCACTTGTTGATAGATATGTATTTGTTGTTCATAATTCTTCTCTTTACTTTTTTCTTCTTCCTCTTCTTAAAGAATACCTTTCAGCATTTCATATAATACTGGTTTGGTGGTGATGAACTCCTTTAGCTTTTTCTTATCTGTGAAGCTCTTTATCTGCACTTCAATTCTGAATGATAATTTTGCTGGGTAGAGTAATCTTGTTTGTAGGTTCTTGATGTTCATCACTTTGAATATTTCTTGCCACTCCCTTCTGGTCTGCATAGTTTCTGTTGAGAAATCAGCTGACAGTCCTATGGGTACTCCCTTGTAGGTAACTAACTGTTTTTCTCGTGCTGCTTTTAATATTCTCTCTTTGTCTTTTGCCCTTGGCATTTTAATTATGATGTGTCTTGGTGTGGTCCTCTTTGGATTCCTCTTGTTTGGGGTTCTGTGCGCTTCCTGGACTTGTAAGTCTATTTCTTTCACCAGGTACGGGAAGTTTTCAGTCATTATTTCTTCAAATAGGTTTTCAGTATCTTGCTCTCTGTCTTCTTCTGGCACCCCCATAATTCTGATGTTGGTACACTTGAAGTTGTCCCAAAGGCTTCTTACACTATCTTCAACTTTTTGGATTCTTTTTTCTTTTTGCTTTCCCAGTTGAGTGTTTTTTGCTTCTTTGTTTTTCAAATCTTTGACTTGATTCTTGCGTTCCTCTAGTCTGCTGTTGGGTCTCTGTATAATATTTTTTATTTCAGTCAGTGTATGTTTAATTTCTAGTTGGTCCTTTTTCATATCCTCGAGGGTCTCGCTAAATTTATCGGCCTTTTCTAGGATATTCTTGAAAAGCCTTATAACTGTGGTTTTGAATTCTACATCCAGTCGTTTGTTTTCCTCCATTTCTTTCGTTTGTGATCTGTTTCTTTGCCTCCGCATTGTCACTGCTTCCCTGAGTTGGTAGGGTATCTTTGTGTGCTAGGTTTCCTATATGGCCCAGTGGGTCGGCCTCCCCAGTTAACCTGAGGTGGATACTCTTGGTGCATCCCTTTGTGGACTGTGTGTACAGCCTTGTTGTAGTTAAGTCTTGATTGTTGTTGGTATCACTGGGAGGAATAGACCTCCAGGCCAGTTGGCTGTGAGGATCAGCTGTGTCTATGCTGGGAGAAGTTCGGTGCTGGAGACAGCCTTATAGGATTAGACTTGCAAAATTGCATAAGCCTCTGTGCTCAGCTTGGATGAGGTGGAGTCTCAGGGCGGAGCAGACAGTCTTGGCTTCCTGTCAGCCCTGCCCTTGCACGCGCCTCCAGACCTCTGCCTTCCGCGACTCCCCTGAGTTTCTGCCTGACAGTCCAGATTCCCCCTGTAAGAGCGTGGGTCCCCAGGGGCTCGCCCGGAACTGGGGTTCAGTGCAGTCGGAACTAGGGTTCAGTGCAGCCAGGAGCTTCCGACTCCCTTCCACTAGGGAATGCCTGCGGCAACCTCCGCATTCAGCTTTCTCTGCGAGCACTCGCATGCGCGTGCTTCTCCAGACCCACCGCAGCTCCCCCAGGTCTCCGAGTCTCTGAGTCTCTGTGTGCCTTTCTCTCTACCTGACAGTCCAGACTCCCCCTGTATGAGCCTGGGTCCATGGGGTTTCGCCTGGAACTGGGGTTCAGTGCAGTCGGGGGCTTCCTTCCCCCTCCCGCCAGAGAAAGTGTGCCAGGCACTCAGCCGCCCTTCCTCTCTGCACGCGTCTCCGTACCTCAGCCCTCCTTTGCCGCTCCTCTGATTCTCCGTAGCTTTCCTCTTTCCTTCTAGTTGTAGAATTTCCACTCAGCCAGCCTTCCTGTGGTTCTGGATGATGTCCGTTCTGTCTTTCAGTTGTAGTTTTGAAATTGTTGTGTGAGGCAGCAGTTTAGGTGTTTACCTATGCCGCCATCTTGGTTTCTCCCCCTCCAGTTATTTCTTTTAAAAAATTTCACCCTGGCCAGGGTGGCTAAGTTGGTTGGGTGTTGTCCCATGTACCAAAAGGTTGCTGGTTCAATTCCCAGTCAGGGCACATGCCTAGGTTGTAGGTTCAATCCCCAGTAGAGGACATGCAGGAGGCAGCTGATCAATATTTCTCTCTCACATCAATGTCTCTCTCTCCCTCTCCCTTCTTCTCTCTCTAAAGACCAATAAAAATCTTTTTTTTTACAAAATCACATTTCATTTTGTCAGATTTTGCAAATAATACATTAAAAAGTGTTTTATAATGAAGAAATTAGTATTTTGCTAAATGCTCAGTGTCTGATTCTGAAGTGCTGTGCCATGTAGGATAGGGTTTCACAGAGTGTGGTGCAAATCAGGGCCCCCTGATCAGAATCATTTAAGTCGGCAAACTTTTTTTGTAAAGGTTCCAGCCAGATTATAACTATTTTAGGCTTTGCCATATGGCCTCTGTTGCAACAGCTCACCTCTGGCCAAAGTTGTGGTGTGAAGTCAGCCATAGATGATCCATAAATGAATGAATGTGGCGGTGTGCCAATAAAAGTTTATTTATACAAATAGGGTTTGTGCTGGATACGTCCCACAGACCATAGTTTGTGAACACCCAACTTAGAGCAATGGTTTTCTCTTTTCTTTTTTTAAATGAAACCTATAGTAAGAAATACATATGACATCAAATTCAGCACAGACACGCCATAACAAAAAAGGTTTTCTAAAACATAACTTGCCCTTTCTACCAGAAATGCACTCTGCTACTTTTTTTCCCCTCCCCTCTCCTCTTCTATTTAGTTTTTTAAAAAAATGCTAATCCTGAGCATACTAATGATTTATCACCTACAGTTCAAAAAGCATTCGTGGCTTGTGAAAATGCTGATTCCTGCTGCTCTGCCAATTACAGCTCCTTCCCTAGGATATTGGAGAGTGACTGCAAACAACTCATTTTTCCTTTAAAAAATCCCCAGCTGATTCTCGTGCACACTGGGTTTGAGAAGTTCCTTTCTGGCCTATTGGATGGAATTGTACACTGAACTAAAATTAAAATTATGCCAACAATTGTTTTCTGTAAAACATTCCCATATTTTCAAAGGAGGCTCTCATTTTGGCTTGCTTCAACTTATGCATGACTTAAGGCTTCTTTTCTTTTCCACTTATGTCACTTTTAATTTCCAGTATCATGACTGGAGAAAAGAAAGAAGAAAATGGAGTTCAAGCATTGTTACATGTGTGAACTGTGTGGTCACTAATAGGCATGCCAAAAGGATAAGTGATTGACATGAAGTTCTTCTAAGGGAATATTTTGACTTTATTTTTCTTTTGTTACAATGGTATTAAACATCTTCAATTCTGCCATATAATTGAAAGCATTCTTTTTTTTTTAATATATTTTATTGATTTTTTACAGAGAGGAAGGGAGAGGGATAGAGAGTTAGAAACATCGATGAGAGAGAAACATCGATCAGCTGCCTCCTGCACACCCCCTACTGGGGATGTGCCCGCAACCAAGGTACGTGCCCTTGACCGGAATCGAACCTGGGACCCTTCAGTCCGCAGGCCGACGCTCTATCTACTGAGTCAAACCGGTTTTGGCTGAAAGCATTCTTTATGTTGTATAATTAAATATTCCAAGTACTTGCTTTATTCTAGGGACTTGAAGTCATTTTTCCTTCCTCTGCCATTTCCTTATGGACATGTTCTCATATCTCGAACTGGCCTCTGCCTTTCTTAGCTTTACCTCTGGATATAATGATGTTAGAAGCTCAGTTCTACTTGGTGTAAAATAAGTGTTCTTGCATTCAACTAATGAACACAGTTAATCTACTGCAGGTGGCCATGATAATTACAATGAGTGAAGTCTTTTACCAGGCTTAAGATCACATACTGTTTGCCCCAGAGTTTTGACACTTCTCTCTGTAAATCTTTACTTTCAAGAACTTTTCTCACTCTGGCCTGAAATCACGTGGCTGTTGCCTCTCAATTCAGCATTCATTTCCTCTGTTTTCTATAGCGCAGCCGAGCTGGAATGGGACGTTCCTCTGAGGCCTCCAGCTCTGACATCTCCTTCCTTCCTTTTCTTCGATTAGACTTGCATGGGGATGATAATGATGACTTGGAGAAAGAAGGAATGTCTTGGAGTTAGCAGGAATTCTGGAGGCAGCCTGAGCCAGCCTTGTCTGGAAGACAGATGAACTGGCCTCCTCCCTCCCCTCTCACTCAGCGCTGGTTTCCATTCCGGAATGATCGGAAAGCCGGCCAAGACCCGTCCCGGGCTGTGTGGATGGGGGCAGGAGGCGCAGGGCAATTCCAAGGAGCAGTCTAATTGTATCTTGGCTGCTGGCCAGGGGGCTCCATCTCGCAGCACACTTCAAACGCCGGAGCCAACGGTCAAGTGGGTTCCCGTGGACTGACCTTGGCCTGCCCCAGAGGTTCTGGTCAATTACGTTGGAGGGTCCTTTTCCAGGGAGACGGCGTCAGGGGTTGGAATGAAGGCTGGAACCAGGCATGCGTTCTTTATCCCGACTGGGAAATGCTTATCACAATAGTCCCCAGTTATCAAGGAAGCACAACGTGCCTGGAATGACGTTGCCAGTGAGGGGAGAGGCTCAGCTGTGCTGTTTTTGGCTTTCTCTCATCTGCTCAACAGGAAAAGTACTAATCAATGGAAAAAGTGCTCACTCCTGTTCATTTAACACGTGAGTGTCAGATAGCGCGGGGAAATGGTAATACCTGTTTTTCTATCACAGCTTTATAACATGGGTTGCAAAGAGCTTTCTACAAAATGGCTTTTCCTTAAAGTCACACGTTTGTGCCCAGAGAGAGGTTTCGTTTCCTTGGTGGCAAAGCTGCAAACGAAGACCCAGTTGCAGCGTTCTCGGCGATCGTACAGTAATTGTGTGTAGTGGTCAAGGGAAGAGGCCGGTGACCCTCTGTAACTTCCCACTGAGCAACACCTTCCCCCCCCCCATCAACAGGGAAGCAATTCGCAATTCAGCGTTTCTTCATAAAGCAAAGGAGCCACACTTCTCCGAGGAGATAAAGAATATCTAAGCCAAAACCGGTTTGGCTCAGTGGATAGAGCGTCAGCCTGCGGACTGAAAGGTCCCAGGTTCGATTCCAGTCAAGGGCATGTACCTTGGTTGCGGGCACATCCCCAGTGGGAGGTGTGCAAGAGGCAGCTGATCGATGTTTCTCTCTCATCGATGTTTCTAGCTTTCTATCCCTCTCCCTTCCTCTCTGTAAAAATATCAATAAAATATATATTTAAAAAAAAAAAGAATATCTAAGAGCAGAGGCCCATCACAGATTGCCATATTTCCCTATCTCCCTGAGCCTACTTTTGAACCCGTATTGAAGGGGGACTTACATGCAACAAAAGCCGCGCAGCAGAAGGGTGCAGCCCGGTGCACTTTCACCCCACGAGGACACTCACGTAAGGCCCTCCTTGCTTCTGTCCCAGGTGATGAGGCTTCGCAAGCTGGCCCAGCAGATTGCAAACTGCAAGCAGTGCATCGAGCGATCGGCATCCCTCATCTCCCAGGCGGAACACTCGCTGAAGGAGAACGATCACGCGCGGTTCCTGCAGACGGCTAAGAATATCACTGAGAGGTGAGTGGGGGGGGCTGGGGGGCTGGGAGGTTGGCTGCTGAGCTTCTGTGTCTCGGGGGTGATTGGTTGGCCTTGCCCTTGCCTTGCTTTTGTTTTCGTTTTCAAGGCTGAGTACGAACAGAACAGACGCTTTGAGCTGCTTTGTTCCCACTGAAGGTGCTTCCCTTTGACATGTCAGGACTTTTCAGTAGCAGCCTGGAGTTCAGGGCCTTTGAAACAAGAGCCCGCCACTTAGAAAGAATAAAATCCGCCTGCTTTTGGAGGGGGGACCTTAGGATGGCACACGAACAGCATGCATTGTGACTCTCAGGCCTGATCTTATCATGCACTTGGTGGTAAAGAACCAGGAAGGAGGCAAAGACATAACGGAATCTTTCCTTCCATTCCAAGGCTCATCCGCTGAAGAAAAACGGGCCGGGTGTTGTGTGTTCGGCCTGTTTTATTGGGTTGAGAAGTTTCACCTCCTGAAAAGGTCAAGGCCAACTCACAAGGGAGAGAAAGGACCCAACTGTCAACCTCATACCTTCCCCTTTGGAAATGCTCTTTATGCCGGGGCAGGAAACCTAAGAGCGATACCGTGCGAATGTTTAGCCGGGCGCTGAGTCTGGCGTGGTCACTGCTCCTCAGCGTGCGTACTTGATCGGCATAAACATTACTGACCTTCACTGATGCCGGCACCTGTAGTAATCCCAGTGGAGCCAGAGAAAAGCACCCAACACCCCCTCAGTGACATCTCCATAATCAGTGCAGATGGCCTTGACTCTTGACTCATTCTAATTCTCACAGGCAACTGCCCCTTACACAAAACAATCAAATCCTATTGCTAGAGTGTACATGTCAGCAATGATATCTGGATGGTGGGCACAGGGTGGCAATGCAGGTCCGACCCTCTCTGGTTTGGTCCTAGGCAACCTGCTGTGTGGCACAGCTGCTGACTGCTAGCGTGGCAAGGCATCGTCAGCGTCTTCCATCTCTGGACTGTTTGACATTGAAACGGGGACTCAGAACTGTTGGACATGGAAATTGGGACTCAAACTTTTTGTTATTATATGTTTATTTCTAGTCTGCAGAGGCAAGATTTTTTAAAGGAATGAAATGGGGAAAAAAATAGATACAGAGGCAAAGAAGCATTGAACAGACTGTCAAACTACAGCGGGAAGGCAGAGGAGGTTGCCGGGGGGGGGGGGGGGGGCTGTAAGAGATCAACCGAAGGACTTGTACGCATGCATATAAGCATAACCAATGGATAGAAAACACTGGGGGGGGGCAGGTAAAGGCATGTACTGGGGGGAGGGGGAGGCCGGGGGAAGGTCAATGGGGGGAAAATAAAAGAGAGACATATGTACTACTATTTGTAATACTTCAAACAATTAAAAAAAAAAGAAAAAAAAAAGAAAAGAAATCCTATTGCTAGAACACGCCGAGCAGCTCCTTCATGCTGGTCTTGCTCCCCAGCAGGAGTCTGCAGACTTTTTCTCTAAAGGACCAGAGAGTAAATACGTTCAGCTGTGCTGATGATAAGGTCTCAGTCACAACTACTTAACTCTGCCGCTGTAGCTCTCCAACAGCCTATAGAGATAATATGGACATGAATGGACGTGGCTGTGTTTCAGTAAACCATTTAAAAAAAAACGACAGGCTAGATTCGGCCCACGGGCTATACTTACCAACACCTTGCCCAGGGGGGAAAAAATACTCATCATCTTAGGACTTGAATTTCTTCAAGGAAAGAGAAAGAAAGCTAACATTTATTAAGTGATTGCTTGTGTTGGACACTGCTAATTCTCAAAATATCACATACAGGTAGGCATGGATATTTTCATTTTCTCCGTTCTTTCAGTGAGAGTAATGCACAGTATTTTACAAGTTCGATCTAGTACAGCCGTGGGCAAACTACGGCCCGCGGGCCGGATCCGGCTGTTCTATCCGGTTCTCTTGCTCTCCCCTCCGCTGCTTTACTTTGAATTTATATTAGTTCACACAAACACTCCATCCATGCTTTGGTTCCGGCCCTCCGGTCCAGTTTCAGAACCCATGGTGGCCCTCGAGTCAAAAAGTTTGCCCACCCCTGGGCTAGTATACAACCGGCTTCATTGTGTTATTAAATTTCCTTCTACGACTGGTTGCATAGTTCTCTCTTCCAAAGGATGTGGATAAGAGCTGATTACCATCCCCTTTATATCCTTGGAATGACCTCCTTCCTTCTCTAAGAGAAGCCAGTTCTTTCCTCACGACTCCTAAGTTCCAAGTGTTTCATTGTGTTCGTTGTTCTCATCTGAACTATATCCGATGGCTTCATGTTCGTCTGAAAACTAGAACCTGCAAACAGCACTAGTACTCATGTACCCAGGACACTGCTAGATAGCGAGTACACTTAATCACGCTTGCCAGCTTGGATCCAAGAGTACCTTCCTCCAGCTAGGAATCATGAGGTGTCCAGAGGAAATGGCTCCTGTGAGCTGCCTTTCTCACCAATCCCTACAAATTAGATGAAGTATAATGAAAAAAGTCTCACATAGCGAGGGGAGAGAATAGTGACCCCATAATAGTGACGATAGAACATTCTGGAAGAAGACCTGCGTTTGAAGTACCACACAAGCACATGCATGCCCACATGTGATCTCCTTCACACCTAGCAGGTCACATGTGGTTCCATTCAGCTCTACCTACATCAGTCCCCACTCATTGAGAATGGAAATATGGCTGATTTCTCTTTCTACAAATGGGTTGTATATTATATTCTCAAGCCACACTAATGTACAGTTCTTGGTGTGATTGTGGACTTTTATAAAATCATGTTAAAGACGCAAAACTATTCACTAAATCCAGGCTTAAGGAAGTTGGCCTACTGCTTAGGAGAAGTCTAAACCACCATCAAGTTTGAATACATAGTGCCTGTAAGGAGTCTTTGTCCCTCTGTTTCTGCATCCCCCCCCCGCCCCCACCGCTCTATCTCTATTTGTCTATCTCTATTTGTCTATCTCTATTTGTCAATCCTCTTGATCGATTCCTGAGCCTTTCTCTTTTTCCAGCAACTGAAATGCAGTAAAAGGGCACTGGGTTTAGACTAGGCGTTGAGAAACCTGGGTTCAAATCCCAGCATTGCCACTTCATAACTGATTCTTTGGGTTTATGCATGAGTTATTTCTACTGGGAAAATTGGGCTCATCACAGCTATCTCTATCAGTAGCTGTGATAACACTGATGAAGACTCCTACGTAGTAACAAAGCTTAAGCATCATATATGTTCCCTAATGTTTATTGGGTTTGTGTTTCCATGTTTCAGTATGTCAGTACGACCCTTCCTTGCATGTCTTTGCTTCAGTGCAGCTCTCAGTCTAACTGGCTCTGTTCTTCAACACTTGAGTTCTTCTCTAGGACACAACCTCATGGTTCTCTGCCCTGTGTTGTGTCTGCCTTGGGCTTGAGCGCCTATATACTTCTCAATCATCTTTATTTTTCTACAGAACAAACTTTTAATGCTGCAGGCCTTCCTGAAGTTAAACTTAGATGCGATTTTCCTTCATTATTAAATCACGAAAACTAGATTCTCCTACAAGCTGAATCACACTGTGGAAATTTTTCAATTCAGAAACATCAGAGAGAGAGAGAGAGAGGCGGGGGGGCCTCAAGCTTTACATTGTAGGCAATGCATGTGCTCTGAAATCAAGTGCTTGGCGCTGTGCTATTGCTTCGTAGAGCTTACGGATAACATTGGGCTGCTCCTTAGCACTTGTGAGCGCTTCTGCTCCTAAGTTCCCGGTGGGCAGGACCGGTACGCATCTTGTTTTCACCACTGTAGCCCCAGTACATAGCAAACTGCCTGCCGTGCATAAATGAGTGACCAAATCCATAAACTATGACCGATCACTCCTACCTAGCATGGTTGTTGGAGGGATTCAATGAAATGATGTAGCCCAGCTCCTGTGACAAGATGTCCATGCAACAAATGCTCCTTTTCTTCCTTCCCACTCACTCTGGATGCCTGTAGATTGCATCGCATACCATATTCTCAAGCTACACTAATGTATAGGTCTTTGGATGATTGTGTAGGTATCATTATAAAATTACATCAAAGAAGCAAAACTCTTCACCAAATCCAAGCAAAGAAAAGTTGATCTACTGCTTATAAGAAATCTGGAATTAAAACTACTCTTCATCCGGCCGGAGTGGCTCAGTTGGTTGAGCGTCATCCTGGGCACCAAAAGGTTGCTGGTTCCATTCCCAGTCAGGGCACATACCTGGGTTTCGAGTTCAATCCTCTCTCTCTTTCTCTTTCTCTCTCTCTCTCTCTCTCTCTCTCTCTCTCTCTCTCTCTCTCTCCCCCCCCCCCTCTCTCTCTCTCCTTCTCTCTTTCTCTCTTTCTCTCTCTCTCTAAACGTGTCCTTGGGTGAGGATTAAAGATAAATAAGTAAAAAGCCACTCTTAGTAGTAAATTCTCTGCATCAGGAGTATGGTAAAAAGAAAGCGCCCTCTGAACAGTACCCATTTTTCAGAGTTCTTAGGAGGATCTCAGCCTCCACAAGGTCTCAGCCTCCACAAGGTGACCTCTTTGTCCCTCACCAGCACAGGCAGTTCCAAGATCCATCAGACTTTCCCAGAATACAAAGCCGAGAACTGCAGTTGTCAGCTCTGCGAAGATGTACTTGATTATAAGAATCAGAGCACATCTGATGAATGTTTTGTTTTTGTTTTTGTTTTTTAAATCCTCACCTGAGGATATTTTTCCACTGGTTTTTAGGGAGAGTGGAAGAGAGAGGGAAAGACAGAGAGAAACATCGATGTGAGAGAGACACATCGATGGGTTGCCCCATGCACACTCCCTGCCCAGGGCCCAGGCCAGGGAGGAGCCTGCAGCTGCGGCATGTGCCCTTGACCAGAATTGAACCCGGGACCCTTTGGTCTGCAGGCCGACGATCTATCCACTGAGCCAAACCGGCTAGGGCTGATGAATGGATTTTGAAGTGTGCTCTGCAGGGTGTTAATTGGCATTAAAACGACACCAAGGTCGAGGAGCCAAATGCATTTGGGAAATCCTGAGCTGACCAAAGAAAGGATTCTTTGAGAATTGGTTTCTGTGAGACCTCATCGGGTTTTGCCATGGTAATGTGCATTGTGGACTGCCCACCTGGGAGAGGCACAGTTAAGTGCCATTGGCAGGGGTTGGGCACGGAGGTGGGGATATTAGGCAGGAAGGGTAGAGCATCTTCCCCTGGCACTGGCTGTTTGGCAGAAACCTGTGAGCGGTGTAGCTCTAGACCAGGGGTGGGCAAACTTTTTGACTCGAGGGCCACAATGGGTTCTTAAACTGGACCGGAGGGCCGGAACAAAAGCATGGATGGAGTGTTTGTGTGAACTAATATAAATTCAAAGTAAAGGAGCGGAGGGGAGAGCAAGAGAACCCTCCGCTCTTTCGGCTCCGCGGGCCGGATAGAACAGCCGAACGGGCCGTATCCGGCCCGCGGGCCGTAGTTTGCCCACGGCTGCTCTAGACATATCCACCTTCTGGAAAAGTAGCCCCATGTGGCTGCTAGCAACTGAATATCGTGGAGATTAGGGGCATCGAGGAGACAGAAGCAGGGAGTAATGTGCAGCCCCCACCCCCATTAAGCATCAAGCTGTGACACAATGCCCTCATTTGCCTCGGCATGTTAAAAGCTTAATGCACATAACCACAAGCATGCACACACATGTGCACTCATGTATGTGCGCACGCACACACACACAGAGTCATAAGTGTAAAAGGGAGGACTTGAGAAAGCGGCATAGCCTGATGGCCCAGGTGGATTTTGGCAACTTACCGGAAAGGCCAGAAGATGGGCAACAAGGATTTGGGGACTAAAAACACAGGCTAAAATGTTGAATTTGGCAGATGTCCCCTTGGCTGTCGCTCCAATTAAGAATTTGAAATTGTAGCCAAAGATACGTATCTTTCCTTCCATAAAAAGTGTGTTGGTGCTAAAAGCTGCAGTCATCTCGGGAGAGCCTTGCTGTCAGTCTTTGCCTCCCAGGCCGAGGAACTTGCAGCCTTTCCATTCCCGTTCCCCGAAGGTCCCACCATCAGAATGGCAGGCATTTTTAACAGTGTCCCTGGACCACAGCATGTTTTATGTCATTGCTTGTGGCCCATAGAACCAGCAGAAACTTGGGAATGACATCTATTTTGGATGAGCCTAAACCAGCCATGGGCAAACTACGGCCCGCGGGCCGGATCCGGCCCGTTCGGCTGTTCTATCCGGCCCGCGGAGCCGAAAGAGCGGAGGGTTCTCTTGCTCTCCCCTCCGCTCCTTTACTTTGAATTTATATTAGTTCACACAAACACTCCATCCATGCTTTTGTTCCGGCCCTCTGGTCCAGTTTAAGAACCCATTGGGGCCCTCGAGTCAAAAAGTTTGCCCACCCCGCCCTAAACAGAGGCTTCTGCCACTGGACGGAAACAGTGCCAACGCAGGGTTATCCGTGGAGAGCAATTGAGATCCTCTGATCTTTTGAGCACAAGATCTGTGTTACGTGTGTATGGCAGGGAAATGCAATAGAAAATTAGGCGCTTCTTTCATAATAACTCATTGCGATTCTCCCTTCTGGACATCATGGAACCGAAAGGTTTCTCTCTGAAGTTCCTATGTGAGGAGGTCAGTGGGCACTATAGCATTTCCTGGTCTTAATGGTATTTTCCAGTTTGAGTTTACATTCAGTATTACGTTGTATTAGTTTCAGGTGTAGAGCATTTCTTTTTTCCCCAAAAATATGTTTTTATTGATTTCAGAGAGGAAGGGAGATGAGAGAGAGAGAGAGAGAGAGAGAGAGAGATCAGTGATGAGAATCATTGATTAGCCGCCTCCTGTGCACCGCACTGGGGATCGAGCCTGCAACCAGGCATGTGATCTTGGCCAGAATCAACCCCGGGACCCTTCAGCCTGCAGGCCGTCGCTCTATCCACTGAGCAACCAGCTAGGGCTAGAGCATTTCTTTTAACTTTTCTACATTGTTGCAAATTCTTTGGGCTCTTCAGTGCATGGCATACTTTAAGGCAGGGGTCCTCAAACTTTTTAAACAGGGGGCCAGTTCCCTGTCCCTCAGACTGTTGGAGGGTCGGACTATAGTTTAAAAAAAACTATGAACAAATTCCTATGCGCACTGCAGGCCCGGGACGAGTCGGCTGCTAAGCAGGACAGGCAGCGGCACCCGGCGGGCCGGATCCATGTCCTCGGCGGGCCGCATGTGGCCCGCGGGCCGTAGTTTGAGGACGCCTGCTTTAAGGGCTTAGTATTTGTTGAACAACACTAGGATCTCTCTGAGTTTTAAGGAGTTTTTGTGTTTATGAGTCATAAGGAAAGCATTTTTAAAATTACTTTTATTGATTTTTTTAGGGGGGGGGGGAGAGAGCGAGAAACATATATGTGAGAGCACAACATTGGCTGCCTCCGGCTCGCCTCCTACTAGAAATCGAACCAGCAGCCCTACTGTGCACGGGCCGGCACCCAACCGAGCCACAACAGCCAGGGCAGGGAAGCATTTTCAAATACAGTTTGACCATATCCCTTTTTCATTAGTTCAAATTAGCAGTTATTAGTCACAATAATGAGTCCAATTCCCTTGGGTGCAATATTGAGCAAACAAAATCACAACTCTGTTACTCGCTGCTTCTTGGACAAAGGGCAAGGCGGTGAGTTTAGGTTTTCCGCTCTCATTCATGCACTTACAGCTCTTCTTTCAGATCCCAATGTCATTCTGACTATTTCTCCTCTACCTCTCTCCCACTACAGCACTGAAAATGTGCCGAGGCATTTGGAGCATTTCACAGGTGTAAATTGTTTTTATTGAGGTGAAATTCACATAACAGAGTTAACCATTTTAACATATACAATTCAGTGGCATCTAGCACATTCACAGTGTTCTACAATTACTCTTATCAAGTTCCAAAATATTAATTGTTCTACAATTACTCTTTTTTATATAATAAATCTTTATTCAGATTATTACAATTGTTTCTCCTTTTTCCCCCCATAGCTCCCCTCCACCCGGTTCCCACCCCACCTTCTGCCCTTACCTCCCCGCACTGTCCTCATCCATAGGTGTATGATTTTTGTCCAGTCTCTTCCTGAACCCCCCTTACCCCTTTCCCCCTGAGAATTATCAGTCCACTCCCTTTCTATGCCCCTGATTCTATTATAGTCACCAGATTATTCTGTTCCTCAGGTTTTTAATTCACTTGATTTTTAGGTTCACTTGTTGATAGATATGTATTTGTTGCTCATAATTTTTATCTTTACTTTTTCTTCTTCCTCTTCTTTAAGAATACCTTTCAGCATTTCATATAATACTGGTTTGGTGGTGATGAACTCCTTTAGCTTTTTCTTATCTGTGAAGCTCTTTATCTGCCCTTCAATTGTGAATGATAGCTTTGCTGGGTAGAGTATTCTTAGTTGTAAGTTCTTGCTATTCATCACTTTGAAAATTTCTTGCCACTCCCGTCTGGCCTGCATAGTTTCTGTTGAGAAATCAGCTGACAGTCGTATGGGTGCTCCCTTGTAGGTAATTAACTGTTTTTCTCTTGCTGCTTTTAATATTCTCTCTTTGTCTTTTGCTCTTGGCATTTTCATTATGATGTGTCTTGGTGTGGTCCTCTTTGGATTCCTCTTGTTTGGGGTTCTGTGCGCTTCCTGGACTTGTAAGTCTATTTCTTTCACCAGGTGGGGGAAGTTTTCGGTCATTATTTCTTCAAATAGGTTTTCAGTATCTTGCTCTCTGTCTTCTTCTGGCACCCCCATAATTCTGATGTTGGTACACTTGAAGTTGTCCCAGAGTCTTCTTACACTATCTTCAACTTTTTGGGGTTTTTTTTTTTGCTTTTTGCTTTTTCGGTTGAGTGTTTTTTGCTTCTTTGTATTTCAATTCTTTGACTTGATTCTTGTGTTCCTCTAGTCTGTTTTTGGGTCTCTGTATAATATTTTTTATTTCAGTCAGTGTATGTTTAATTTCTAGTTGGTCCTTTTTCATATCTTTGAGGGTCTCGTTATATTTATCGGCCTTTTCTAGGATATTCTTGAAAAGCCTTATAACCGTGGTTTTGAATTCTACATCCAGTCGTTTGTTTTCCTCCATTTCTTTCGTTTGTGATCTGTTTCTTTGCCTCCGCATTGTCACTGCTTCCCTGAGTTGGTAGGGTAGCTTTGTGTGCTAGGTTTCCTATATGGCCCAGTGGGTCGGCCTCCCCAGTTAACCTGAGGTGGACACTCTTGGTGCACCCCTTTGTGGACTGTGTGTACAGCCTTGTTGTAGTTAAGTCTTGATTGTTGTTGGTATCACTGGGAGGAATAGACCTCCAGGCCAGTTGGCTGTGAGGATCAGCTGTGTCTATGCTGGGAGAAGTTCGGTGCTGGAGACAGCCTTATAGGATTAGACTTGCAAAATTGCAATAGCCTCTGTGCTCAGCTTGGATGGGGTGGAGTCTCAGGGCGGAGCAGACAGTCTTGGCTTCCCGTCAGCCTTGCCCTTGCGCGCATGCTCGCGCCTTCATACCTCTGCCTTCCCCGGCTCCCGAGTCTCCGCACGAGAGTCCAGATTCCCCTCATAAGAGCGTGAGTCCCCAGGGGCTCGCCTGGAACTGGGGTTCAGTGCAGTCGGGGGCTTCCTTCCCCCTTCCACCAGAGAAAGTCAGCCAGGCTCACAGCCGCCCTTCCTCTCTGTGCGCACAAAGACCCTTTGCCGTACCTCCAGTTCTCTGTGAGCTTTTCTCTTTCCTTCTAGTTGTAGAATTTCCACTCAGCCAGCTTTCCTGTGGTTCTGGATGGTGTCCGTTCTGTCTTTTAGTTGTAGTTTTGAAATTGTTGTGCGAGGCAGCAGTATAGGTGCTTACCTATGCCGCCATCTTGGTTTCTCTCTACAATTACTCTTATCAAGTACCAAAATATTTTCGTCACCCCATACCCATGAGCAGTCACTCTGCATTGCTCCCTTGCCCCGGCCCCTGGCAGCCACCAGCCTACGTTTTATCTCTATGGCTTTGCCACTTGTAAACATTGGTACTTGCCTATACCTTGCTGCAGGGTTTATAAATGAGAAGTCTAACTAGCAGCCCTAAGCGAAGAGGAGAAACAGTGCGTCCATTGAGGGGATCTGTGAGAAAGCTCATGAATATTTTCCATGCCATCTGCTGGGAATATGATGCAAGAAAATGAATGCAAGGAGAATGAAAACAAGCCAGACAAAAACTCCTTTTTTTAATGTTTATTTTAGAGAGAGGCTAGTAATTGATTAAACTAATCCAATATCTGGAAACATTCTTTTTTCATCTTTACTTTGCCTTTTATGCAGTTTGAAATTTTGGAGACTCCTCTTTGAAGTGGAGCAGGGTCGAGTCTGAAAGGAACAAACAGTTTCCCAGACAGATGTGTGAAGAAATGCCTGCAGCTATGTGCTTCTCGCTGGGGTTAGATGTGATGGGGCCAGGCTGTTGAATACACAGCAACATGAAATATGAATATTCTTTCTCCTCCATGGGGAATGTTCCCCCCTCCATAGTAAAGAGGAATGGAGAAGCCATTTCCAGTGCCTCTGCCTTTTCTTTAAGCTCGAGTTCATTTGTATTGTGTCTCTGGGTTATGCTGGTTCCACGAATCTTTTTAAGGTTCGCATGTAAAAACAGCACTATTTTAAAATGATATTTTTCCTGTGATTTTTAAAAATCTTACGTAGGTATAGTAAAAGCCATCTTAACATTTCTAAAAAGTTGTTTTGTTTCAATTACAGAGTCTCCATGGCAACTGCATCTTCCCAGGTTCTAATTCCTGAAATCAACCTTAATGACACATTTGACACCTTTGCCTTAGATTTTTCCCGAGAGAAGAAATTGCTAGAATGTCTGGATTACCTTACAGGTATTGTATTTGTGGGTTGTTGTTGTTGTTGTTTTATATTGCGTATATTCAGTGATACCACACTTTGCCACCAGGTCAAATCCCTAAAAACCAGGGATGTAGGCTTCTGATTTAGGAATGGAGTCTAATAATCCCAGCAACAATTTCTGGCACTCTTTTTTTCTTTTTTTTCAATGAAAATGACATAGTCCAAGACTCATTGAGGATACAGGAGAAAAGAGAATCTCCATCCTTAAAAGCATCCTTTCACCACTCCCCTCACTCTCGGAGCATGGCTAAGGCAAATAATAGCCTTGTTGCTCATCAAAGAGACACGTGTGGAAACGTGGCGATTTTCCATTGCGTGGCAGTGGCACCTGTCTCTCAGTGCCGTGGCAGAGGGAAAAAACGATAGCTAACTTCGTATTCGCAACCCTGCCCCAGCTCTGTATGCGCAACCCTGTCTGATCTTTGTAACATCACATGGGGGTAGAGCATTATAACCCTCATTTTGCAATCGATGGAGGTCATCCATCGTTCTGGAGGTCAGAGAGCTAGGGAATAGCAGAAGCAGGTTTTGGCTTGGATCTGTTCAGACTCCAAAGCCCCCTGCCCTTTCTAGTAAAAGACGAAATTTCATCTTGGCAAAGGTCCCCGTGACAAACATCCCCCACATCACGGTTGAATTCCTCGTGCCATGTTTCAATCCTGTGCTTTCGGATAAGCATGATATGGGGAAGTCAAGCTTAAAAAAAAAAAAAAACAGAGGCCAAAACCGGTTTGGCTCAGTGGATAGAGCGTCAGCCTGCGGACTGAAGGGTCCCAGGTTCGATTCCGGTCAAGGGCATGTACCTTGGTTGCGGGCACATCCCCAGTGGGGGGCGTGCAAGAGGCAGCTGATCGATGTTTCTCTCTCATCGATGTTTCTAACTCTCTATCCCTCTCCCTTCCTCTCTTCCTCTCTGTAAAAAATCAATAAAATATATTTAAAAAAAAACACAGAGCCACAACAAGAAAAGAAAACCTCAGGCTACTCCTAGTCCTAACCAGGCTTCCAAATTTTTATTTGCTGTTAACCTCTAAAGTGGGCGCTGAGAACACTCGCTGGGAGGATGTGGACTGTTTAGATGACCTTGTTTGTGTTAGCCGAAGCCCCCCGTGCCTGCGGCTGCAGGAAGGCTCCGTGGAGCCAGGGAAGCCAGATGTGCACTGAGCTCAGGCTGTGCAGGCCCCTGGGGACCACGTCCCGGCGCAGCAGCAGCATCTCCGCCCTAAGGCCACGTGTGCGTGTTTATGGGACAGGGAGCAGGACGGAGCACTGGGTGGGGTTTGTTTTCACAGTCGGCACAGAAAGCAGGGGGTTCTGTATTCAGGGGGCATGGTACCCGGAAGATCAGGTTTTCCTTTGCAAGGACCGGAGGTGCTGCTTTTAGGCTTTCTGCATTGACAAGCGAGGCAAGCCATCCCACAAACCCTGTCTCTTACGTCATTCTTCTTTCAAACCATAGCACTCCTATTAGGGAAAGAAACCAACTCACAAAGCATTTGCCAGGAAGAGCCAAACTCGGTTTCAAGTATTTATGACTATAATGCTGTCCCTTTTTAACCTTTTATCTCTGAGATGCATCTAAACCAGGTGTCCTCAAACCACGGCCCGCGGGCCGCATGCGGCCCGCCGAGGACATGGATCCGGCCCGCCGGATGCCGCTGCCTGTCCTGCTTAGCAGCCGACGTGTCCCAGGCCCGCAGTGCGCATAGGAATTTGTTCATAGTTTTTTTTTTTTAAAACTATAGTCCGGCCCTCCCACGGTCTGAGGGACAGGGAACTGGCCCCCCGTTTAAAAAGTTTGAGGACCCCTGAACTAACTCTATCTTCTAGCACTGAATGGCGATGATAAAAACATCTGTACTTTCCAATATGGTAGCTGCTAGCCACATGCAGCTGTGGAAAACTTGAAGTGTAGAGAGTGAGTTTTTACTTTTATTTAATATCATCACATTTAATTGAAATTTAAGAGCCACGTGTAGTTGGTGGCTAATGTCTTAGTCCAGGTCTAGTTAAAATTCTCCTTTGTTTTTTATAGCATTTAGCAATGAGTGGAGTTGCAACAACAGAAAATCCAATTAACAGGGACTAGAGCCATCAGAGCGTTCACATCATGAAGCGGGAGAACAGAGGCACGTGCCCTAAGGCTGGGCAGAGTTCAGTGATGACCCCGGACTCACACTTCCCCTTTTTCTGCTCTGCCACCTTCATTGTGTCGCTCTTGGCCCCATGATCTCAACATGAGGACTCCACCTCCAAGTGTTAGGCTCAAGTTACAGACAAAGAGAGAGGGGCAGAGGGGAAATGATGACAAAAACCCTTGTCAGCTAAGAGTGTCTTTGTTTATCGGGAGAACAGGAAGTTTGCTCAGAAGACCCATCTAGCAAATTTCAGCTTATGCCTTGTGGGCCAGATCCATGTTGCAAGGTCATGGCCAAAGGCAGAAAAGACTGGAAAAATGTCTGGCTGAGCACACGGTCATTCTGCACAAAATCAGCGTTTTGTTGACAAGAGTATGCCCTCCCCATTTCCCAATAATTGTTTAATAGTATTTCGATGATGTCTGCCCATTCTAATCTCTATGCGAATGCCAAAGTACTGATTAAAGGGGAAATTGTGAAAGTAGTTTTCACTGACTGGTAAGTAACATGCACATCATATATCATCCCGATGGCTGTTTATGCCAAACTAAAGACCATATGGGGTACCTGCTATTATGCCTTCTTAGCTGTCAACCTCAAATACAAATTTGGCCCATTTCTAGACATAACATCAATTCTGGCCATAACATATGATGCTTGGTTGATATTGCCAAGTCCAAATAGTTTATCAGACATTTGTAAGCAGGAAATGAAGTGTTTGTGGAGTATTAGCCCACCATTTCTTGTGTCCTGTTTATGATCGAGGCAAGAAAATTCCAGGTCTGGTACCCATGCCATGAATATTGAAATTGGCAGCATGCTCCTGGTCTCATTTACAGTAAATTGGGTATTGACTTTTCAGGACACAGCCATTGGGTTTCTAATCAAAACAGGGTTAGCCTGCCTGACTGTAAAAACAAGATTTTTTTCCCCCTAGACATGCCTCTAAGTGTTATGTCAAGTTAATAACCCAGAGAGGGGACATTTCCTCCCTGATGGCCGCTACTGCCATGTGTCTCACGGCTACTTGCCTATTTTGGACATCAGTTTTCTTTACGTTTAGTCATCGATTGCAATGCAGAAGGAACAAAATCTTTCCACAATGGTGGATGGAGAAATAATTCGATGAACTATTTAGGTTGTGGGAAAATAAGTATTTTCCACTGATCCATGCAGGCTGACCCCACGGTAACAGGGACCACAGACAGTAAGCATGCTTTATGATGCAGCTGGGCCTCCCCATCAGGGGTGGGCAAACTTTTTGACTCGAGGGCTACCATGGGTTCTTAAACTGGACCAGAGGGCCGGAACAAAAGCATGGATGGAGTGTTTGTGTGAACTAATATAAATTCAAAGTAAAGGAGCGGAGGGGAGAGCAAGAGAACCGGATAGAACAGCCGGATCCGGCCCGCGGGCCGTAGTTTGCCCACGGCTGCCATAGATGCATCTCCTGAATGCTGTCCCTGAGTCATCCACGTCCAAGTCACAGCACATGACACTAGATCTTGCATGTGGCTGCTTCAGGAGACAAATGCATTAATACATGTTCCAGAAAGAATGCTGTAAGAGCTCTGTAGAACCCTCTTACCTTAATGTACACCTGGATGCAGTGTCTGCCACATGTAGGTGTTCAATGACAAATAGACAAAGCTGGGTAAATGGACTTGATACAGCAGACAGAAAAGTCACTTGTTTCCTATGCTTGGCCCAGATGTGTCTTCAGGTGGCAAAGTCAAGAATACTAAAACAATCAGAGCTTTAAATTTATCCTTTTTTATAAACTTTCCCCCCTCTTTGTGTTTGGTTGGGACTCATGAGTCCCCATCAAAGTTTAGAGCATAAAGGGACTCTGCAGTAGTGTAAACAAAGTTGGCTACTACCCTGTAGACTGCAGATATGTTTCTCCTTCTGAAGCTAGGTTCTTTTTTTAATTTAAGATTTTCTTGAATTTGTTGGGGTAACATTGGTTAATAACGCCATGCGGGTTTCAAGAGTACAACTCAATAAAACATCTGCACACTGCATTGTGCTCACCACCCAAAGCCAAGTCCTTTTCCTTCTCCATCCCCTCTGCCCACGGCCACCTGCCCCCGCCCCCTTTCTCTCTGGCAATCACTACCCTGTTGTCTGTGTCTATGTGTCAGATACATATTTTTTCATCTCTTTGCCTTTTTCCACCCACCACCCTTCCCCTCTGACAGAAGTCTGTCTGAAGTTCAGTTCTGGTGTACATATAGAGAGTGGAAATAAAGGCCTGGACTGAGTCTCTAAACCAGGGGTCAACAAACTTTGACTGCAAAGGGCCAGATGGTAAATATTTCAGGCTGTACAGGACATATGGTTACAACTACTCAACCCTGCTGTTGCATAAAAGCAGCCATAGACAATACATAAATTAATGAGCCTGGCTATGTTCCAATAAAACTTTATTTACAAAACAGGCAGTGGGCCAGATTTGGCCCAAAGCCATCATTTGCCAACCCCTGATGTCAAATATTATTGCCCATGCAAAGCACTCACTGCCTAGTTTTTTTCTAGCTCTTGCCCACAAACTCTTCTCATAAAACCAGTTCCTGAAATCCATCCAGTAGAAGTCAACTTAAAATCATTATTTTGGTAGGATTTAGACTTCTCTGCTGCAGAATGTGTTCAAGACATAAAACAGCAGCCTTCTCCAGTGATAAAGTTAACCAAATGCCAAAGAATCATGTTTTCCTTTGGGAAGGAAAATGTACTTCTTAGAGATGATGGATTGTTAATCTTGTTCTTAATTTGAAAGATCACCTATACGTGAGAAGAAAGTAGGGCCACATTAATACATTTTTTTATAAGGCATCAAAACATCTAGTGAAAGAAAATTTTCAAACAATTATTTGGCTTACCTGTGATGGGATAACAAACTCCAGTATTTTTCCATTTGGATACAATTTTAAATATAAAAATGTATTATGGAATTGTACACTCAAAACCTATATAATTTTACCAACCAACTAGAGGCCTGGTGCACAGATTCCTGCACCGGTGGGGTCCCTCGGCCTGGACTGTGGGGATCGGGCCAAAACCAGCAGTCCAACATCCCCCGAGGGGTCCTGGAGTGCGAGAGGGCACTCTGCAAAGTTGCTGTCGCTCAGCAGCTCCTTCATTGAGCATCTGCCCCCTGGTGGTCATTGCATGTCATAGCTACCAGCTGGTCGGCCAGTCGGTCGGTTGCTTAGGCTTTAATATATAGAGATGTTACCCCAAAACATTCAATAAAAATTAAAAATAATATACTAATAATAGTGGAGTTAGTAGATACTCTTTCCACACTAGACATAATATTTACTTTTTTTAAAAAAATTAAGTTGATTGGGGTGACAAAATATTTACCTTTGAACTAAGTTTAATCTACTTTATCAAGTTAGGGAATTCTTTCATTTATGTTTTATTACAATTTTTTTAAAAAAATGTGGCATTACATAGCTCAGAGGTTGGCACACTTTGGCTCACAGGCCAAATCTGGTCCTCACTTGTGTATTTTTTGTTTTTGTTTGTTTCTTTCATTTCTTTTTTTTTCTCAATTGTTTTGTAAATGATGTTTGACTGGAACATGTCTGTGTCCATTGAGTACAAATTGTCTGGCTGCTTTCGTGATGCTAAGGCAGAGTTAAGTCGTTACAACAGAGTCCACAAAGCCTAAAATATTTACCATCTAACCCTTTACCAAAAAAGTTTACCATACCTCTAATATAGAGGAAGTATCAAAAGTTTATCTTCTGTACTTTTTGTTTAATACGTTTTCCTTCATGGACGAGAGAGTATTGTTTGTTTGACCTCTAAACATGTTTTCAGGATAAATAGAGGTAAGTCCATGCTGGCAGGTTGAAGTCATACTCCCCATTGAAAATCACACTGATAACAGACCAACCAAATGCTGTTTGAGTTGGTGTCACCATGTCCAGGACAGTAGTCCTGAGGGACCTATTAGAAAGGCCTGCTTCAACGGTCAAACATCTCTGAAATGTATCCCAGAGTTGAATGCTTCTCCACTGATGAACATTCTTGATGCCCACAGCTCCCAACCCTCCCACAATTAGAGAAGAGCTTTGCACGGCTTCCTATGACACCATCACTGTTCACTGGGCCTCCGATGATGAATTCAGCGTGGTTTCCTATGAGCTGCAGTACACCATATTCACCGGACAAGCCAACGTCGTCAGTGAGTATCACATGCCCTAGTGATTTCTCTGTCTGGTAACTGTTTTCTGATCAATTCTGTTTCTGAATTTAAACATCAAGGGAAGATAAGAAAAGAACGAATGCACAATATTCATTGGCTTGTTTTTCCTAACCAAGAAAATGATAGTAATAACTTGTACTATACTAGTAAAAATAGCCAAATAGCGATGAAATTTTATGATCTCTAGCAAACTACATGGATGAATCTTATAAACATATCGCTAAGAGAAAGAAGTGGGAAACGAAAGAATATACAGTATGCAGTATGATTCTACTTATACATCCATAACTTAAACTATTTTGTTTAGAGATGCATACAGAGGTGTGAAAACTATAAATAAATGTCAGGATGATGGTTACCTTTGGCATGGGAGGGGAGTGGCACCATTGGGAAGAAATATATGGGGATCATGGGGTTAACAGCACTTTCTGGCTATCTTCTGGTTATTTCATGGTTATATCATACATTTAATTTCATGTACTTTTCTGAGTGTTACTTCACAATTTTTAAAAAAGGATTTAATAAAATGAATAACCAAAGAACACCAGATACCCGATCCCCTTCGGAGAACAGGGCCATCATTGGAAATGTCGGTAACTGGCCCCCCACCTGGGAAGAATTTCAGACCTTACTTGAAACACAGAGAGGCTCCTCTCTCACTGGGGCCCATGAGCTATTTGATATCAGGGGTAACTCAATGAGCTCACATAGCGGTAGCTGGCCAGAGAGACGATGATAGCGGAAACACTCCTCCCACCCACAGAGTTATTTCAGTTAACTTGAGTAAAAGACAAAGGACCAGAAGAACTGACTTTTCAGGGGAGCAAGTCTGAAACTTCTTTAGCAAATAAATATAGAAATATGTCAAAATAGAATAAAATAGAAGTAACTTTTCAACAAAGAAATGTTTTGACTAAATCCACATCAACGTAACGTGCTCTTATTGTATAAACCTATTCTCTCTAACTACACTGTTCTTTCCTAGCACAAGTCAATCTGAGGCATGTGGTGCTGAAAGTAGAAATTTGATTGAGGGTTAGTTGACAGAGAGATGCCGAAAGACCCCGCTTCTAAATGACTGAAGTATAAATGGCCCATACCAACAAATGGTTCCCCCTGTCTTCCTCATATCCCCCTTTTCCAGCTTTCTCTCCTCGACCCTCTGCCCTTCCACTCCCTAACTGGCCTGCCTTGGAAGCTTTTATGAAAACCTTACCAGAGATTGTATCAAACATCCATTTAAAAAAGATGAAATTCGAAAGATGGTTAGAAATTCCAAGACAATCAGAAAAGGACAGCATGAAGGTCTGAGAAGAGCAGATAGAAAATGGAGGGGCCCTAGTTGGCTTGGCTCAGTGGATAGAGCATCGGCCTGTGGACTGAAGGGTCCTGGGTTTGATTCTGGTCAAGGGCACATACCTCAGTTGCAGCCTCCTGGCCCTGGTCCTGGGCATGCCGGAGGAAAGCAATTGTGTCTCTCACATCGGTGTTTCTCTCTGTCTCTCCCTCTCCCTCCCACTCTCTCTAAAAATCAATGGAAAAAAATATCCTCAGGTGAGGATTTTAAAAAAGAAGAAGAAATAAAGAAAATGGAGGGATGATTTGTTGCAAAAAGTGAACTGGGATCAATAAGCATTGTGTCAAAAAAACAAAGAAGCTTCTCTGAAAGTACACAGAGGATTGATAGAAGCACCATTTGTTGATGAGTGAATAATGTAACCAGGAAAAGAAACATTTGGAGTCATGTTATACCTAAAGGATGCTTCTTAGCCCACTAAGTAATGGTATAGTTCTCTGAATTTGTTTTTGCTTGATCCAGGAAAAATGACGTCAGTTTTCTATTGCTGTGTAAGAAATTTTCCAAAACGTAGCAGATTAAAATAACACCCATTTATTATTTCACTTTCCATGGGTCAGGATTCTGGGCCCAGTTTAACGGGGTCCATAAAGCTGAAAGCAAGCTAATGGCTGGGCCGCATTGTCATCTGGAGGTCCAATTAAAGAAGATTCACTTCCTAGCTCCCTCAGGTTGCTGTCAGAATTTATTTCATTATTGTTGTGGAATTTATGGAAGTTTGCTTCTTCAAAGCAGAGAGAGAGAGAAAGAGAGAGAGAGAGAGAGAGAGAGCGCTTTGCTACTTCAACTCTCTCACCTCTAAATCCTTCTTTAAAGATCTTGATTGATTAGCTTAGACCTGCCCTGAACATTCTCCCTTTTGATTAACTCAGAGTCAACTGATTACATCTGAAAACTCCTTTCACCTTGGCCATATAATGTAATATTACTGGAATGATAGATAAGACATTTGTCCTTTGCCATATCTGTTGATTAGAAGCAGGTCATAGGTCATGCCTACCCTCAAGGAGAGAGGATCATACAAAGTCATGAATAGCATGGAATGGGAGTTATGGAGGCCACACAAGGGCATGTCCACCATAGGTGGTTATGTCTCTCCTGAAATTTCTTGGATCAAATTACCACGGGCATTTATACAGTACATAGAGCCTTGGCCTGGACTGATGGGCCTGGTATCAGCTGGGTTTTGCTGAATAGCCCAAACCACAGACCCTAAATAGAGTGGAACAACCAATGTTTATCGCTTGTGCATCTGGAATCAGCTGGGGGCAGCTAAGAGGTCCTGCTATTCTTGGTTGGGCTCCGTTGCATGTCAGGCTGATGATTGGAGCCACTCAACGGCTACACAGCTCTCTTCTGCAACTAAGCTCCAACACGTTCTCCTGGTGACTGCAGGGTGAAGGTGTAAGGGCAGGCCCAACTGCACAGATGTGTTTCAAGCCCCTGTCTTTGACATGCCATTGTCCAAGCAAGTCCCCTGGATGAGCCCAAACAAAAGGAATATATCTATTGCTTGTAACTAAGGCGTTTCTTAGGTGGCTAAATGTGACTGGCTTGACCTCCATGCTGTTGGCATGGAAAGTAATACCCAACAAGACATACAAATGGAATAGGTGAGAAAGGGCTGCGCATACAGAAATCCAACAACAGCAACATGACTGAGCGTCATGGACTCAGAGCGTCATGCTGGGTGATTCTAGATGAGGTGTTTCGTCCCCGGAAACCAGTGACCACAATAAAATATACGCAGATGGCTTCATGAAGATGAGGGACCTGCCTTATTTAACCACAGTGCCAGAAAGGCCCATTCTCCCTGCACAGATGGAAAGCAGTGAAGTGTGGGTGCTCATCTAACTGGGGTGCCCTCACAGCTTGGTGGTGTCGGGACTTGTTCGTCTCTTTAATGCACATGAAACCAATGCGGTGATGTCTTGATGACAACAGGATCAAACTGCAAAAAAAAAAAAAAAAAAAAAAAAAAAAAGAATTTAAGTAAAAGGATAACTGAGAATCAAGCATTTTCAAATTACTTTCCTCTTTTTTAAAATGTCTTTATTAAGGTATTACATATGTGTCCTTATCTCCCGCATTGCTCCCCCCAACCCCCCACTCATGCCTTCACCCCCCTGTTGTCTGTGTCCATTGGTTGGGCTTATATGCATGCAGACAAGTCCTTTGGTTGATCTCTCCCCCTTACCACTTTCTTCTTTTTTTTTTTTTTATGTATTTTATTGATTTGTTACAGAGAGGAAGGAAGAGTGATAGAGAGTTAGAAACATCGATGGGAGAGAAACATCGATCAGCTGCCTCTTGCACACCTCCTACTGGGGATGTGCCCGCAACCAAGGTACATGCCCTTGACCGGAATCGAACCTGGGACCCTTCAGTCCGCAGGCCGACGCTCTATCCACTGAGCCAAACCGGTCAGGGCACCACTTTCTTCTTTAATACTATACATATTTGTAGAGACTGAAGGAGACCTGGATGTGAATTCCAACTTTGGACCTCACTAGCTCTATAATAATTTGGGGCAAATGATTTAACATCCTCTAAATGTTTTCTCATCTGGAAGAAGAGGTAATGTTTAACCTCACATGGTTGAGGTCACAAAAGTAAAGGCCATAGCTCTATGTTTGCCACAATGGTATCACGTAGATATTCAAAGTTATTATTCCTACAAAAATACAGACTATATTCACCCATTACTGCATTTTTAAAGGCTAATATTTCTATGATATGATAAAGGTCAATAATGTAATTTGCCAGGATTATCTACATGATAGCATTTTACATGATCTTCATGTGAAAGGCCTTCCTTGAGTGTTGTTTTCCCATCCGCCCTACCATTTGGAGGAATATCCTTTGCAGATCTTACATAGAATGGCAAGATGTAATGTTGAACATCTGCTCCTTATGCCACTAGGAAATTTTATACTGTCTCTAGTTCATGAATCCTTCACTTGTCAAATAAATTCTAGTTAATCCCCCAACTGACTTTAATGAAGGATAATTATATGATATCTATGGGGCTTTTTAATCTTATAAAAAGATCCCCACTAATCAAATTCATACATTCAAATGCAAAATTAATGACATTACTAATTTCTTACTTTTCATTTTTATTAACACTCATGATTACAAGTGTTAATGAATTTATTAACAGATATGTATTTATTTTTACAGTGTTGTCCATGTTGTCGATCTAAAACTACTTTGAATGCATCATTTAAAATCTGAAATTAGTGCCTTTTACCAGCAGCCTATTTTTATTATTAGCAAAAGTTAAGAGATTCGTTTCTTCAATATTTTATGGCAAGTTCGTTATCTGTCTTTAATTTATTTTAGTCATTTTGTAAACAGTCATGAACGTTATTAAACATATACTATTTTTATAGAGAAGGAGGGAAAGAATGCTCACTGCTGTCCAGTCTGTTAGACAAAGGATGTTAGAAGCTAGTGTGTGGCCTCTCTGAAGGGTGCACATATTACATAATGTCTTACACATCATGTTTTATGGCAAGATGACAGTGTTATACAAGGCTATGAAATCCCCAGTGTAAGTAATGAGCTGCATTATGGACATGGTTCCGACCCATTGTGAATGAGACAAAATGTACCAAGTTGAAAAACTCAATTACATCTTATTATGGTTTCATTATCTCCCAAGTCCCAATGTTTGAATACTTCAAGTGTTTGAATTGGGGAAGGTGAATATTGGAATACCCTGAAAGATGACTGAAAGTGAATTTGGAGAAAAGTGGAGTTTCAGTCAGGATGGTTAGTGGGTGTTTCATAAAGAGATGAATACAACCCGGTCAGTAGACCTGACACAGTGGGGTATCGAGGCAGAGAGGTCTGGCGCTTGGCACCCCGTGCAGGAAGGTAAGTGGTACTGGCGCAAGACCAACGCTAGCAACGCAATAAAGGCGCGCTCCGAGACACCCCACTTACTCCATCCCCCAGATGAAAGCGGTCAATGTTGCTTTCTTGGCATTTTTAATCCACTTCTCAATTATTACCTTGGCAATAGGAATAATATAAAAGTAAACCTCAACCGTAATAGTTGTTAGTATTCCTGCAACTACATTGTCCCGGTGTAAAGCTATGCCGTGAAATGTTACTACTTCATAAACGTTTTGTTCTCTTAATATTCAAGGGGAAAAAATTAGCGACCTCTTCCAAGTGATGAGGATAGTCAGGGTCCCTTTTTTTCGGTTGGGAAAAGGTGTGTGCAGCGTTACATCTGTGTTGGGTGAAGACTTGGGATTGCAGGCCAAGTTGCAGTTTGCAGCATTTCCAGACAGCTGCTTTATGATGCTGCTGAGAGCAGTCCCCTGCCACACTACACCCAGCCGGGGGCTGCACAGCGATGTGAAATTTATTGAAACATTTTTACGTTTGCCTTCTTTGACCACAATAGTCATTTTACTGCAACGTATGCAGTTAAACAGAAACAGTGTCAATGCAGTGGCATTGATAGGATTCTCCTTGACTGTACTGAATGCTGTTATTGTTTTCATGCGGGCCTGCGTGCTATTGACAAAGGTTTAGGAGTATGAGTGGATCATCCTAGGCAGTGGAAAAGTTCGTTGCTTTATCTTATTGCTATTGTAATATTATTATTAAATATCGAAAGTGAGTTCCAGGCTTCTTGGGGCCCAGAGCTCGTAGTTCAAAATGACTCTTCTTTGCTTGGATCAAAATCTACTATTTGGTTGTGGCACTATCCGCAAGTATTGAGTTTATTACAGCTGTGTTGGTGCAAAAGGTAAGGTGAGAAGTTAGCAAAAGTGATATGTGGTAAGGAAAGTCTCATGTTACTAAACTATTTGTGGACGTTTTCCTGGGTCTTCCACAAGTAAAAGTTTTTGGGAAAACAGAGAGCTAAGAGTTGGGGAGTTAGGGGGTAGGAGTGAGGGGTGGATGATGTCTAAGCTGCCCTGCTGTATCTCCAGACATGAACACACACACACAACCTCTTCTCTGAACCGCACATTCTTTCCTTGCCTCACACTGGCTTTGTCAAAGCTGGCAGACCTCCTGGTGAAAACATTCCCAGTGGAAATGCAAAGAGCTGATAGAAAGTTCACAAAGTCAGTTACGAAGTGTGTCTGATAATACGGTACACCCAAGATACAACTCACATGAGGGGAATTTTCACAATTGACAAGATACGTTCATGTTCTTCTCAACGATGAGCCTACCAGAGCAATGTTTAACTCAAAAGCTGGAGAAAGTATTTAGCAGGACGTAAAGACGACCTCACGGGGTGTGAATACCTTGAAATGCAATGTAAATATTTGGGGGTTGGTATGGATATGCTTGCGTGAATTTCTACCGAAATGTTGTATTAGATACTCGAAGAGGTGAGACCAAAGAAAGATTAAGGGACTGCTTCTTGAGGGTATGGTAAGGTGTAAGTTGCCTCAAGATCAAAAGAACTAACCCTTTGACTTACAAACCCACTGGAAGGAAAGGATGGAGAGGTGGGTTCAGAGCCCCTCAGGAAGGGGAGGGGCCAGCCCTCGACCAAAGACTGGTGAAGGAAATTCACCAGAACCAGGAAACTTCCTGACGGCCCAGTCACCAGGGAGCTGGGGAAAGGTTCTATCAGAGGGGAGATGGATGGGTAGACAGGGGACAGAGGAGGGCTGGACCCATACCAAAGGGATGTTTTCGGCATCAGCCAGCTGCAGAACAAAACGGGCTCCCTTTTCCCTGCGTGTTCTTCCAAGCAGCATAAATGCTCAGCCTGCTCCCCAGCCCACAGCCTGCAGAATGCAGCCAGAGCCACAGCCCCTCTCTGCTCTGAAACCCGGCATTCTAGACATGCAGCTGGCCAGAGTCCCTGTGGGTGCTTTGCTAACCCCACACTGGGCCCTGAGCTGCCCTGGGTGCCGCTGTTACAGGGTGCTCTTAGGAACATACCTTGTGGGATCGGTTAACTACGGCCACACTAATGCTGCATCACCAACAACCCCGGGGGCCACTGGCTTAGCTCCCCTGTCAGCAGTTAGCTTGGGCCAAAACCGGTTTGGCTCAGTGGATAGAGCGTCGGCCTGCGGACTGAAGGGTCCCAGGTTCGATTCCTGTCAAGGGCATGTACCTTGGTTGCGGGCACATCCCCAGTAGGGGGTGTGCAGGAGGCAGCTGATCGATGTTTCTCTCTCATCGATGTTTCTGACTCTCTATCCCTCTCTCTTCCTCTCTGTAAAAAATCAATAAAATATATTTTAAAAAAAAAGTTAGCTTGGATTGGCCAGTCTCTGCGGCTCCCCTCCTGCATTGGCTGGGCGATGGAGCTGTTCCTTGTGCCTCATCCTGTCTGATGAGCAGACTCCGGGGAATGTTCTCCCCATGGCAGTGGCAGAGGCACGGGAGGGCAACAGAAGCTCGCCAGGCCTTGTAATGCCTACTCTTACAACTGGCACCTTGACATTTCCGCCTCATCGTATTGGTTAAAGCAAGTCATGTGGCCATCCAAAGTCATGTGATAAGGGAATATAGCCTGTCTCTTTAGGACCTGGGACCTGGACTTCCCTTACATCCCCTGCTTCGTCCAGAAGGATGTCTGGTCTCATTAGCATATTATGCTTTTATTAGTATTCAGGCGTCCTCAAACTATGGCCCGCGGGCCACATGCGGCCCGCCGAGGACATTGATCCGGCCCGCCGGGGGCCACTGCCTGTCTTGCTTAGCAGCTGACTCGTCCCGGGCCCACAGTGCACATAGGAATTTGTTCATAGTTGTTTTTTTTTTAAAACTATAGTCTGGCCCTCCAATGGTCTGAGGGACAGTGAACTGGCCTGACCCCCTGTTTAAAAAGTTTGAGGACCCCTGCTTTAGAGCAAGCATGTCAAACTCAATGGCTAACACGGGCCAAATAAACAAGGTTTAAGTTTATGTGGGCCACACAAAAACAAAAGCTTCCATGTTTATAGAAATGTAGGTTTATTTTAATAGAGACATGCTGAGTACAAAGGGCTGAAATAAATGAGTAATCGTTAACATAATAGAACATTTTAATAAAAATTAATATTTTTTTCTTGAACATTAACTTACCAGACATTGAATAACTGCATAAATGAATAAGCATAATGTAAATAAACCTGTTTTTCTTGTTCTCCAAAAGCAAAATATTTCATGGCCATCGGCTGCTAAAATATTCGCTGCTAGTGTTAGTGGAGAGAAATGGTACACCTGCGCGTAAGGCGCATAAGGGAAATGAATGCAACACGATCATAGTCATCAGTCATTAGCGAACATTGTAGTTTGTTATTAATAACTAGATGCCCGGTGCATGAGATTCCTGTACTGGGTGGGGGGGTTGGGGGAATCCTTCAGCCCGGCCTGCACCCTCTCACAGTCCGGGACCCCTCAGGGGATGTCCGCCTGCCGGCTTAGGCCCAATCCCCCCAGGGACCAGACCTAAGCCGGCAGGCTGACATCCTTCTCACAGTCCGGGGCTCTCGCAGTCTGGGACCCCTCGCTCCTTACCGCCCGTCTGCAGCGGAGGTAGGGAAAGGCTCCTGCCACTGCTGCTGTGCTCACCAGCCGTGAGCCCGGCTTCTGGCTGAGTGCCCCCAACCCCCCCATGTGAGCACACTGACCACCAGGGGGCAGCTCCTGCATTGAGTGTCTGCCCCCTGGTGGTCAGTGCATGTCATAGTGACCAGTCATTCTGCCATTTGGTCGATTTGCATATTATGCTTTCATTATATAGGATTATGTATAATAGGATATTGTAAAAATTAAGTTATGAAATTGTTATTAAAACTTTTCTTGCATACCGTTATATTGGCTGGGCCACAAAAATAGTCATTGTGGGCTGCCAGTTTGACATGCTTGCTTTAGAGCAGTGGTCGGCAAACTGCGGCTCGCGAGCCACATGCGGCTCTTTGGCCCCTTGAGTGTGGCTCTTCCACAAAATACCACGGCCTGGGCGAGTCTATTCTGAAGAAGTGGCATTAGAAGAAGTTTAGGTTTAAAAAATTTGGCTCTCAAAAGAAATTTCAATTGTTGTCCTGTTGATATTTGGCTCTGTTGACTAATGAGTTTGCCAACCACTGCTTTAGAGGAACCAACTGCCAAGTCACTTAGGTCTGGATCCTGGGTGGGGTGATGAATTAGAGATAAAAATGCAATCTACTACATCTACAGAAATGAAGTCAACTTCTCATACAGCAATGGGGTCACTTCTCACCTTCTGTGAGTCTCAGAATTAATGAGATGTAAATATCTAATGGTCATCATAATAAGAATGGGGGCGAGGGTGGGAGGAGGAATCAGTGGCGACCCACAGCACATAATCCGTGCTTAAGGTCTCAGGCAGAACCATCTTTGCTGCTCCTATTTATAGTGAACAGAATTTGCAATAGAATAACTTTAAGTGGTTTTCCCATTTAGAGAACACAATAAGAATATATACTGAGTGGCCAGATGATGATGATCTCTGAACACATAATAATCTGGCCACTCAGTGTATATCCTATAGAATAAAAGGCTAATATGCAAATTGTCCCCTCGACCAGGAGTTTGACCAGCAGGCAGGCTGGCCAACTGCCCATGTCCCCTCCCCCTGGCCAGGCTGGCCGGACCCCACCAATGCACAAATTCATGCACTGGGCCTCTAATACACACACACACACACACACACACACACACACACACACACACACACGAGTGGCCAGATTATTATGTGTTCAGAGATCATAATAATCTGACCACTCAGTGTATAATAACTAGAGGCCCAGTGCACGAAATTCGTGCACCCCTCTCCAATCTGGGATCCTTCTCACAATCCGGGACTGCTGGCTCCCAACCACTCGCCTGCCTGCCAGCCTGATCACCCCCTAACCACTCCCCTGCCAGCCTGATCGATGCCTAACTGCTCCCCTGCTGGCCCGGTTGCCCCCAACTGCCCTCCCCTCCTGGCCTGCTCATCCCCAACTACCCTCCCCTGCAGGCCATCTTGTGGTGGCCATCTTTGACTACATGGGGACGGCCATCTTATGCAAGGGTGTGAGGGTCAATTTGCATATTACCTCTTTATTATATAGGATAAATATAGGTTGACGTACTAGAGGCAAGACACTGAGCACTCAAGTATATTGTTGTCTCCCTAAGAAGTGACAGAGCACGCCATTTATGGGTCAAGTAACCTAAAATGACGCAAACGTTGCCCTGTGCTTGCACCAAAGAACTGCACCACATCTGGTTGACTTTGCAGGTCTGTGTAACTCAGCCGATAGCTGGATGATTGTGCCCAACATCAAGCAGAACCACTATACTGTGCACGGTCTGCAGAGCGGCACCAAGTACATCTTCATCGTCAAGGCCATCAACCAGGCGGGCAGCCGCAGCAGCGAGCCCGGGAAGTTGAAGACCAACAGTAAGTGCAGTGAGCTCGGCAGAGCTGTCGTGTCTCCCTTCTCTGTCCCCCTCTCTTTTCTTTTCCTCTGTCTCAGGCATCACTCACAGCCTCAGAAGCAAGTGGAGAGCCAGTGGAGACTAGTGCATTTTGCCTCAGACACCTCTGGGTTCTAAAACGGACTCATACTCTTAAGGGCTGTGAGGCCATTAACCTCTCTGTGCATCAGACTTTCCATTTTTAAAATAAATAATCCTGGAGGGCTTCTTGTGAGGATTGGGGCATATATGTAGATATATTTAAGTCTGAGACATAGTCGGGGGTCTGACACAGTACATGACAGATGATACTGTTTTCTCTAACAGATTAGCAAATTAATTAACTCTTTCTTCAGGAACTTTTTATTTACTTCAGATACCTGCCTAGGTCTGTGGCTCTCAAGAATGATTCTGCTTCACTCTCCAGGTGGGGCGTTGAGGAATGTCTGGAGACATTTTTGGTTGTCACAACTGAGGTGGCTGCTACCTGCTGCCATCTAGTAGTTTGAGGCCAGGGAGGATAGGAAATACCCCACAATGCACAGCACAGCCCCGCAACAAAGAATGATCTGGTTTATACACATGTCTCATAATCCTGTCGTCTCTCTCTGTGTGTGTCTCTACTCACATGTGTTTTGTTTTATCCTCTTTTTTCTTTACATCTTTTTGATCTCGAAATATTATGTTATATGACATGGTATTTCTTTACGTAAGACCTCCCAAGAGAAAGCAAATTGGAGTCTGTCAGTATGGTGCCATGTTAGAGGATTGCCAGCAGCCAGTGAACAGGAGCAATAACTGTTTTTCGGGGGGACCCCCATTTAACCCATATCCTTGACTTCAGTAGTCAAATGACGTTATTTGACTCCTGATATTTGTGTTTAAGACACATGCTCTTAACCGTGAAGCTAATGTCTCCTCTCACTCTTTCCACTGACAAATGTTTTTAGAGATTAAGTCGGGAAAATAGGAATCAATACATACACGGAGGTTAATGCTGCGGATTCTGTCTTTGAGACGTGTCATGACTGTGTTTTTAGTAAATAAACCGCCCTTTCCCTCTTCCTCTTTTTGTTTTGTACATTGTTTCTAGGCCAACCATTTAAACTGGACCCCAAATCTGCACATCGAAAGCTGAAGGTGTCTCATGATAACCTGACAGTAGAACGCGATGAGTCATCATCCAAAAAGAGTCACACTCCCGAACGCTTCACCAGCCAAGGGAGCTACGGCGTCGCTGGCAACGTGTTCATTGACAGTGGCCGGCACTATTGGGAAGTGGTCATAAGTGGAAGCACGTGGTAGGCAATTCTATCTGTTGTCTCCGATCATAAAAAGGCCATTTCGCTCCATACTTTGTCAGAGCATCAACCCATACCGGGGTCCATCTTGAAGAATTACACGCAGAAAACCTTGATCAGTCAGCTGTTGCTAGTCCTGCTACATAACAAACATGCCAAAAACTCTGCCTTCAAACAACCATCATTTATTATTGCTCATTAACACCCACATCTTTGGGTCAGCTGAGCAAGGCTAACCTCAGCTGGGCTTTGCTTTAAGCTGTAGGTTGGATTTAGGTCTGTTCTATGTGTCTCTTCATCCTCTTTGGATGTGTGGGCTACCCCGGGAGCCCAAAAATACAAGCCCGACGATGCGAACACACTTCAAGCCTTTGCTTGCATCATGTCCACTAACTTCTCATTGGCTAGTCCAGCCGTGGGCAAACTACGGCCCGCGGGCCGGATCCGGCCCGTTCGGCTGTTCTACCCGGCCCGCGGAGCCGAAAGAGCGGAGGGTTCTCTTGCTCTCCCCTCCGCTCCTTTACTTTGAATTGATATTAGTTCACACAAACACTCCATCCATGCTTTTGTTCCGGCCCTCCGGTCCAGTTTAAGAACCCATGGTGGCCCTCGAGTCAAAAAGTTTGCCCACCCCTGGGCTAGTCACATGGCCAAGCCCAAAGCCAATGGTGCAGGCAGCATATTCCTCCCCTGGAGGAGAGAAGAGGGAGTGAGTATTTCCCAAGCAGTCATCTAACCAGCCAATCATCTAACCTATTCAGCCAATCATCTAACCTATTCAGCCAATCATCTAACCTATTCAGCCAATCAGAAAAACAACTTGTTTTAAGTCTATCCATTTTTTATTTATGGCAAGAATGGCAGCTAAGATGATAGAGTCCTCATCCCTGGGGAGAGCTAGCATGCTAACACGCTTCTTTCATGCCTTAGAACATGGGTGGGTCAGCAGACTACAGCTCTTTTTGTAAATAAAGGTTTATGGGGACAGAGTCACGCCCATTCTTTTCCATCTTGTCCATAGCTGCCTTTGAGCCACACAGCAGAACTGAGCAGTTAAGACAGAATACTATGGTCCACACAGCTGAAATATGAACTCTCTGGCCCTTTATGAAAAAAGTTTGCAGTACCTACTATAAAACACTCTTCATTCTTTAAAAAAATGAATCTGTTGTCTTGTACAGCGTGTGATTTTAGACTGGGCTCGTTGGTGCAAATGACGGAGAGCTAAAGGCTGTGGGGAAGTGGTTATCACAGGCTGGGAATCTCTTCACAAGGTCTGCTAGATCCAGCCTCGGAACCTTAGCCTAAAAGGTCAGGGTGCAGTCTACGTAGGAACTAGTTTACCTTACCAAGTTCACCTCACCAAGCTGACTGTGCCTAGTCCAGAGCCACCAACTTCACGCCTTACTCTGGCCAGCTGTCTCACGAATACCTGCTTGCTATTGCACAGAACAGGGGGCCATGTTCTTTTTATTTAAGCAGCTCTCATCTAGCACAGCTATGTGCCAAGGCACTAACCTTAGCATTTTACAAACGTTGACTCATTCATTCTAACACCCCTACCAAGGCAGGTGCTAGCGTCCCATTTTACAGAGCGGGTGACTGAAGCATAGGCCCAAGGTCACAAAGCTCCTGGATAGCGGCGTTAGGAAGCCTACAATCAGCATACAAGCTCTTAACCAAGGGTCTTCACACATTGCCTGTGAAGGGCTGGAGAGCCCATATTTCTGGTTTTGCAGACCAGGTGATTTTTGTCGCGATTACTCAACTCTTATAGCGGAGAAGCAGCCCCAGACCATATGTCCGCAATGGGTGTGGCTGTGCACCAGTAAAACTTCGCTTATGAAAAGAAGCAGATGGCCAGATTTGGCCTGTGAGTTGTAGTTTGCTGATCCCCTGCTCTTAACCAACAGGCTGTATTTTCGAAACATTATAATGACTCTTTCGGGCTCACAGGGGTGTGCTTAATGAGTAGTAGCTTAATCCTTGCTTTAGAAAAGGCTTACAAGTGCACAACCCGATGAGGAGGAGTATTATAATGGTGCAATTTTGAGACAAAGATGCTAAAACATTTATTATAAAAAAGTTTTCAATTCAAATTTATGCAAATAATACCTTGTGCCGAAGTGCCTTATAGCACAAGTCAGCTGACATCTAAGTGACATCACAAGCTTGGGTGTCTCGTTTCTCCCAGTGGTGGTACCTGCATTGGCTAACCAAGTAGACTTCCTTCTGTTGTATCACAATTCTCTTTGCCCAGAGCCTTTTCCTGTTCCAACATCCTGCTGGCGGATGGAAAACGAATCCTTCCGCCCCACTCAGCTCTGGCCCAGGCTGGCATGTACAGTTTTTTGGGGGTCTTTTTTTTTTTTTTTAATATTTTATTGATTTTTTACAGAGAGGAAGAGAGAGGGATAGAGAGTTAGAAACATTGATGAGAGAGAAACATCGATCAGCTGCCTCCTGCACGCCCCCTACCAGGGATGTGCCTGCAACCCAGGTACGTGCCCTTGACCGGAATCGAACCTGGGACCCTTCAGTCCGCAGGCCGACGCTCTATCCACTGAGCCAAACCGGTTAGGGCTGGCATGTACAGCTTTTAGCTACACTGGAGCAACATAAAAGCCCAAAGGAAAATGCGATGAATTCTTGCAGGTGCAAAAGAGCCAACTTTACTACTTAATGAATGTGCTCTATTAATCTGGGATGGAAACCAGTGTCTAAATAATTACAAGCTCATTAATAATTACTTATGATAAATTATACCTGATCATTATGATCTCATTCCCATTGATGAATGGTACGGGAAATTCCACCAGACCACTTCAGTTATATAAACATAGATCAGCATTACCTTGAAAACACCCTCCAGATGTCAAAACCAACTCATGAGGGGGAGGAAATTTAAAATTAATGGCCACACTTTGGATTTTTGCAAACATGATTATGTCAATTTCAGAAAAATTCCCGTGTAGAACATGGTTGAACATTTCCTGGGAGGTTTTAGTGAGCAAGGGGTGACCCTTACAATCAAATTGCTGTGACACCTTGATTTGCAACAGCTAGTGACACACATTCTCTCATGAAATATAGTCCTGACTTTACATTAACATGCATGTTGTGATCCATGCAATGGGGCATGTTAACATTGCTCTGAGAATCATAATTTTTAGACATTTTTAATTCTCCGCGTCTCACTGTGTAACTTAATGGAACATTACCTTCTGCCGGCTCCTTTCAAGTTCAGTAGAAATATGTGCGTAGGTTTTCAGATTAATGATAATATAATGGTATTTTCCTTTGCTTAATGGACTGTACACATAGTTATTTTCTTCCTCTCTGATGCTGTTCATGTACACTTGGTTTTGATGAAATGGTGTTAAGTAAACATGGGTTCACAGAAGTCAAGGGGAAGAGGGCGAGATCCTGAATTTTGCTGCTCATTTTAACCTCTTGCTTTTCCCCATTCGCTGAATGAAGTCAGTCATATCTGCAGCAGCTGCTTCATAGGGGGTTCCATTACGGTTCAAATGGGAAATGAAAGTCCAAGTTCTTTAATAAAAAATAAAAATGGCGTGCAGCAACAAGGAAACAATACAGACATGTCTATTTTGTGATGCAAATATGGGTTCCAAATGATCTGAAAAAAATGGCAAGGGTGTCTACCAGCGCAGAGAGGCCCTCTGTGAGGAAAATACACACAACTGCAAAACAAACGTATTTTCAAAGCGTTGCAGTTAGGGTCCAACAGAAAAACAGAACTCACCGTAGGTTCTCACACGGAGGAGGGGGCCAGAGGCTTACCTGGAGCCCGGCAAGGGCTGGAAGCACAAGTCAAGTCAGGGAGCCTGCTGTGCCGTCTATGAAGTCTTGACACGCTAGGGGTGCTAGAAGGCCCCCCACAGCCCAGATGCAAGTGTGCCCGAGCTCACCCAGAAGCTTCTGGAAGCCTTGCCTCTGCTGTCTGGAAAAGAGCGCCCCCCCCCCCCTTAGAACTTCTAGACTTGCTTGCCATGGCAGACCCTGATCCAGACTCCTACTGGAAAGAAGATTCTGGAAAAGGTAGCCCCAGGATTCTTCCCATGATGTAAGGAGGGATATAGGAAAGGGAAGAGGAGGCTGAAGTGAGGGTAAACAGGTTGGCACGCTGAGATTAATGGGTTATCAATTCCATTTCTTTTACATCAATGATGGTGTGTTGTAGTCAGTTTTAAACATGCTGCTCTTAAAGTGATTGTATTTTAAACCCAACATGTGATTGTTAAAACAATGTCCTTTTATCAAAGACCAATGAAGTTTTTCTCTGCATTGGGTATGGTACCTTATGTCAACATCTCGTTAGACTGGTTTCTGCTATAACATATTAAAAGTTGAACTGAATCATTCACTCTTTTTTAAAATGTTTTTGATTTTTTTTTTAGAGAGAGAGGGAGAGAGAGAGAAACATTGATTAGTGGCTTCCTGCCCACACCCGAACCAAGGATCAAACCTGCAACCTGGGCACGTACCTTGACCAGGAATCGATCCAGCAACCTTTTGGTGCACAGGACAAAGTTCCAACCAACTGAGCCACACTGGCCAGGGCTGAATCATTCACTCTTTATTAGAAGGATGGGTTTCACCTATCTTCATAACTGAAACACTTCAACTCTTACAGAGCCACGCCTTCATGGGGTAAAAGGAGATTAAGAAGCTTAGAAGATTGTCAAAAGAATTATTAACATTGTTTTGAGCAGTGAGAGAACATTTGGAATAACCAGGATACCCTCTGCTCAGACATCCACAGTTTTTAAATGTAGTAGGAAATATAAGCAGAAGGGCTCTTGACAGTGATGAATTCTACAATTTCTGGTGAAGGAAAGCATTAGAGAACGTTGTTTAAGTGTGTGGCCTTCGGAGTCATCCTCCGTTTAATTCTGAGTCTGTTATTTATTAACTAGAGGCCCGATGCACGAAATTCGTGCAACAGCCTGGGCCCCAGCCCCCTCCGCCACCTCTCCCACGGGCCCCGCCTGCTGCAGCTTTGTCCGGAAGGACGTTCGGTCTAATTAGCTTATTACGCTCTTATTATTATAGATGGGTCATTGGGCAAAAATAACAAAGTAACAGTTACCGAATGTTCCAGGCCAGGCTTTGTGTCCAGGGTTTTAGATGTATTCTTGCCTTTTACTCCTCAAAACAGCCCTCCGAGATGAAGACTGTCATTGTCTCCGTTTTACAGATGAGAAAAGTGAGGCTGAGGGGTAACAAGGAGCTGATCCCCCTAAGCCAGGGGTGGGCAAACTTTTGGACTCGAGGGCCCCAATGGGTTCTTAAACTGGACCGGAGGGCCGGAACAAAAGCATGGATGGAGTGTTTGTGTGAACTAATATAAATGCAAAGTAAAGGAGTGGAGGGGAGAGCAAGAGAACCGGATAGAACAGCCGGATCCGGCCCGCGGGCCGTCGTTTGCCCACGGCTGCCCTAAGTGAAAACCATTCCCCCGCTTGCCCTCTGCAAAGTGCCCTTGAAGTTGTGGGAAACGACAGACATGGCATCAGCTGTGCAATGCAACGCTCACTGCTTTTGCTCTCGTTTCTGCAGGTATGCCATTGGCCTCGCGTACAAATCGGCCCCGAAGCACGAGTGGATCGGGAAGAACGCTGCTTCCTGGGCCCTTTGCCGCTGCCACAACACCTGGGTGGTGAGACATAACAGCAAGGAAGTGCCCATTGAGCCATCCCCTCACCTCCGGCGCGTTGGCATCCTGCTGGACTATGACAATGGCTCCGTCGCCTTCTACGATGCTTTGAACTCCGTCCACCTCTACACCTTCGACATCACCTTCTCGCAGCCTGTGTGCCCCACCTTCACCGTGTGGAACAAGTGCATGACCATTATAACCGGGCTGCCGATCCCCGACCACCTGGACTGCACGGAGCAGCTGCCGTGAGCGCCTGGCCACGGGGAGGCGCCCCCTGGGCGTGCGGCCGCTCTTCGGGGGGCAGAGGAAGCACAGGCTTCCAGAGTGGGGTTACATCTCACCAAAAAGTATCCGGAAATCAGCTAAGATGGGTTTCCAAACGGGCTCTTTCCAGCCCCCGCCCCCCTGACTGTATTTTGTATTAAGTACAGTCTTGCCTAAGTACCGTCTTGAATCCGTTCTTCAGATTTTCTTTTGTATTTACAGGAAAATTTATAGATTATTTATAAAAGAAACATAACCGCTATTCCAGCTCCTTTAGGAATTCTTTGGTTTTGCACATTAAGAGGCCCATACATTTATCAGCTCTTTCCAACCTTTATTTCATCACAGTCTAGAACTGTACATAACAGAATATGCAGCAGCTTTCAAAGGAAAACATCGCTTTGAACCCAGTAGGGAAGTCCATGGGGTTTCTTGGGTTTATCTTGAGGTGTTTTAACTGGGACGGTGGAAGCTTTTACTAGGTCAACTATAATGGAGAGCAAAAGAGAGAACGGCTCAATCTTTAACTGCCTTCTGCGGGCTGGTGGGATAATGATGGAAAGATTCTGAAGCCTTCGGCCATAGTTTGCCCTGCTCTTCCCAGGATTAAGGATTCTGGGAGAACATTAAGAATGATACTGCAGTTGAAAATAGTCACTTGGAATCCTACTGATAGTTCAGAAATTGAAGCTGATTTTTGTTTTATCAAAAGTAGGATTCTATGTCATGATATCAATCTAGTTCTTTCTTCTCATCATTTCTTTAGGCCTGTGAGATTTCTTCAGTACATTTAATAGCTGTCCTATCCTTCCCCACCCCCCAAATCATTTTTCTTTTGTCACTGGAGCTGAGGAAATAAACAGTTTCTATCACAAATGGCAGCACCGCTGTGCATTGATTTTTCTCTCCAGGACATCGACACATGGCCCCACTTGCCACTTCCATGTCCAAATATAAGTCATCCCCAGACACTATTTAGGAGTTGCTAATGACAAGGGACGTTGCATAAAGTACTATTTGCTAGTATACGTGCCTCAAACGTCACTCTAAACTCCCTGTATTAAACACATCTTGAAAGTTGTAAAGTCCCTCTGTATAGGCTAGGATAGCTTACCCTAGAGTTGTAAGACACACAAAAGAAATCAAACTTGCTCTTCCCACACTGGAACCTGCCAATCAAATCTAAGGCGGGGGGGGGGGGGGCTCTTGGCATGCCGATCTGACACCTTGGAATGGTCCATGGAGTAAGTTCCAGTCCTTGGACCTGGAATTTGGCAATGGTTCTTCCTTGGCAAAGAGCATGACACTTACAAATCCTTTCATTTGCTGAACTATTGATCCGGGCTCCTGGGTCGGCCTCTTTGCCTGAACAGACCGGTGGATCGGGGCTTTGCCTGTAGTGATTTTGTTTTGAACCAAATCAACCAGTTGTTCGCCTGCGCTCCGCTCACACACCCGCTGTTGCAGCGTCACATTATGGGATTTCCCAATGCCTCTGCCCTCTTCACGGCAGATGCTCTCCTTTTTCTTAACAGATAGAGTCTATATATTTCCTATATTATTTATACCCAGATGAATATTTTGATAGCTACTTAGGGCAATTTCAATCTAAAAGATGGACACCTCAATGGGAAGAAAATCATTCTGTGGAAACTCAATAGGATTTTTTTTATAATATAAACCAACGTGTATGTGCTTTCCCGGAATAAACTGCAAGTGTTGTCTTAGTAATTTTTACATACTGTTTTTAGTAGTTGGATAACATATTTTAATGCACTTTGTACATTAACAGGTTTTAAATAAAAGAGTCTAAAACTCACGGTCTCCAGGTACCAATAAATGCTACAGTTTGCCTTATGATGCTAATGTAAAGCATTTACCAGAAGGACAATATTTCCATGAACATAATGTTTTTCAATATATAAAGCAGTTACTACTCGAATTTTCACTGCAAGCTGTTTAGGTGAAGTTGGCTATTTTTATAAGGACAAGGAATGATGTTATAATTTTGTTGTGGAAGTCTGTTTGCTAACTTAAAAACACTGTGGAGAGTAGCAGTTACTATATCCATGTTGTCATATTTACAAGAAAATATGTATATGGTGAAAGGCCACATTGTTTACTTTCATTGCTGTAATGATGTAGAAAAGATTTCCGTGTGGATTTTTTTTTTTGAAAGTCTGAAAAATATATGCTATATACACTTGGCGCAGTACAATTCTTTAAATGGATTGGGGTCACGGTGTTTGTTTTTGAGGTCCTTACTTCAGAAGCAGCATCGCGATTAAGGGGAGAAAGAGATGGCCGTGCCACTTAAATGAAGACAACAAAATGGATGCAGTGCCAGCCGAGGCCCCTACGTCTGACATCACGCTTATGTGAACAGTGCTGTTGCCATCTTGAGATTCTTACTGCTTGTTGAACAAAAGCCCGCATTTTCATTCTACGCCGAGTCTCACAAAGTACGACACAGCCAGTGCTCATTCAAAACAACAACACACAACAGCAACACTCAGAAACGTGGATACAAATGAAGAAACCTGGATCCAGTGAGAAAATGCTGGCCATATAATGCACGTAGGAATCCCAATGGATTAAACTGAGAAAGGGCCTGGATGAAGATTTTCTCTCCAGCTTTTAAAGAAAAGGACTTCAAAAACTGCAACTATGAATGATGGTTTCTGCTGGAGAAGAGGAAAGGGGCCGGTGATAAACAGGCATTTGATTATGGTACTGGTGTATGGACCTAAACGTCCTGCGGAACCCAACCAGTGGCCTCCAGTGAACGTGAACTTCCATTTTGGCTCCAGGCACGAGGCATGGATGGCAGAGACACACATATATGCTCATTTATTTACATGAGCTGTTGGTGTTGGGAAGTTGATCGATCCGGCCTACCCTTATAAAGTGTTAAAAAGAATATAAGGACAAGAATGGGGGAGGGAAGTTGTTCTCAAAAGGGTGCTTCTCCACAAGGAGACGGTCGGTCGATGTCTGGAGTCATTTTTGGTTGTTCGAACTTGGGAGGGGTGCTACCGGCAGCTGATGAGCAGGGACCAGGGATATTCCTCAACATCCCACAATGCACAGCGCAGCCCCCACCGCAAGGAACGGGCTGGCCGAAAACATGAGCAGTGCCGCGCATGAGAAACTCTTGCTCTTTGGGGGATTTGTTAGAGCAAAACTCACAAATGTTTCCTACTTTTCGCGTCCTCGATTCAATGCCCGAGATATCAAAAAGAGAAAAGAAGGGCACACCCAAATCTTCACTGCAGTGTGCCTTCACTTTCAACGTTATTTCCAAAATCCTCACAAAATCGGAAATCCGAGAAGCAGTCCAAGCTCGTGTAAATGGGAGTCCACTGACGGGTGTCATGAAGATCTGGTGGCGATTTGCGGAGCTTGTAGATGGAAAGTCAGTTCCCTGGCCTGCTCCCTTCACCTGGACGAATTCAGTCCCTGGTACTAGAGTCGCACTGCCAAGCCCCCGCTCGGCCCAGGCTATTCCCACCACGGCTGTTGTTTTCTGGTTCGAAATAAAGTCACTTTGTGGTTCCAAGGTCCTCTGTCTCTGCCTGTCTCTGTTGCCTTTTCTTCATTTTGTGTGTTCACCTTCCCGATTTCCACAAATACTTACCCAACTCCTGCTGTTCTTTTTGTACTACTTTGCAACATATAATTTGTTTTTCTTTATTCTTGACGTTTGCTCACGTCTACCATCCCACCTCTCTTCAGTCAAAAAGACTCAAAACAGCACCCAGGGATTTAAAAACACAATAAAAGAGAACCTATGTGGGAATTGAGACCTGGAACAAGAACAGCTTGATTTTGAGCCATAGGTGGAAGGGAGTGGCGGGGGAGGCAAGGGCGATTTGAGCAGAGGAGTGCGGGTCGGGACGGTGTGGCCTGGAACAATCCAGTTGGTCCATAAATCTATCCTCAGCCCCATCCTCCGGCTCACAGACTGGACTTTCTCTCTCTCAGAGTTGCAGGCCCTTTTGATCGGAGTCGGTGCTGTGCAGTGTGGTCATGGGTCTGCGGCATTAGCACCACCTGGGAGCTTGTTGGAAACGCGAGTTCTGCAGCCCAACCCCAGATCTGCAGATCTGCTCATCAGAACCTCAGGCAGTGGGCGGGGAGGGGGGGGGAACCCAGCAAGGTGAGCTCTAACAAGCCCTCCAGGGGATTCTGATACTAGCAAAATTTTGAGAAGCGCTGCTCTGGAGGGTTTGATCTAGTCTCGTATCCCATATAAAAACGCACTTCGATCCTGAAATGAGTTTTCAAGGTAACGTGCTTTAGAAGCAGCCTGATGTAATGCAGTGACGCTTAACTGCCTGAGCATTAGAACCACTTTTTTATTTTTTTTACAAATGCTGATTCCTACATCCCATCCTGAAAGATTGGGGATAAAGCCTAGAGCAGGGGTCCTCAAACTTTTTAAACAGGGGCCAGGTCACTGTCCCGCAGACCGTTGGAGGGCTGGACTATAGTTTAAAAAAAAACTATGAACAAATTCCTATGCGCACTGCGGGCCCGGGACGCGTCGGCTGCTAAGCAGGACAGGCAGCGGCACCCAGCGGGCCAGATCAATGTCCTCGGCGGGCCGCATGTGGCCCGCGGGCCACAGTTTGAGGACACCTGGCCTAGAGTGTGGCCTAGCACCCTGTACTGTTTTGGAGAAGGGATTCTAAAGTGCCAGCAGGATTGGCAGCCAATGCCACAGTCACAGGGCTCATCACCTTTTCTATAAAGGTCAGGCTGTAAGTATTTTAGGGTTTGAAGGCCACACTATCTCGGTGGCAACTACTCAACTGTCCAACTGTAGAGCGAAAGCCACCATAGAGGGGATATAAGCGAATGGGTGGGGCTGTGTTCCAATGAAACTTTACAAACAGGCATGGAGCTGCATTTGGCTCATGTACTTCACCAACTCCCGTTGCAGCAGATACAACACTGGACTGGCAGCACGAAGACCTCAGCACATGCTCTAACGTTCTCCTCACCCACTGACCACTCAGCCACGTCCCCTCATAGCCTCCGTGAGCTCTCAAGTCCTTTCTAACTTTGAACCCTATCAATTCCGAAATCACAGAACTCATGTAGAATTAGAGTTCCTAAGACAGGGCCACTAAGGGTTATTAGATGATTCTCTTGTTCAACAGAGTAGGGTGTGCCAGTCCTAATGATTAGCTTTGCCACCTTCAGAATTTTGACTTGGATCAGCCCTCCTCATACGTGACAGGTGTATAAAATATATTCCCTTTGCTAAGAGTTTTGAAGTACATTTAATTTGAACTTTGAAACGGAACAGACACTGCTATCGTTAATCACCTTTCAAGTCAACTTGAAGGGCATGTTATACACGCCAGAGAGTAGCCTACCCTCTTTTTACAATCATTGTTAAAAATATGAAGAACGTAGTTGCTTGTGATTATAGTAGGAGCATAAAAAGGGAGACACGTGGAACTTGCCAAGTCCTTTTCCCATGAGTAACATTCTTACTGTGGGATTCACAATCAAGAATGTAGTTGTCCTATCTTAGTATGTGTGATTCCTGAAAGGAATTCAGGTCTTTCTCTGGATCTTTTTCAGCCATGTTCTAAGATAATTACAAAAGTATGATCAAATAGGTAGTTTAGTAATTAACAAGTAAATATGTCATGACTGAAAGCCAGTCGCCAATTAAGGACAGACACAGAAAATAACGAACATTGATTCTTTTGCATGGTCTGCTTATTCCCAAGGCTCAACTTTTTTATGTTCATCCAAAGCTGTTCAGTTTCAGCCAAATATTTCAGATAATAAAGCGTATCTCACCCCTTCCCTAAACTTATTCTCCCTTCAGCATCTGCCCTCTCTCACCTCTTTGCTGTCAAGTCTCTCAGAAGGTTGTTCAGATGTTCTGCTTCTGTCTCCTCAGCTCCCCTTATACCGCCATACCTTCCCACACTCCTCCAGGCATTCTGTGTCTTTGCTCAACCAGTGCTCACTGATGTGAAAAGTAGTGTCTGCGTTAGTACATATTCCCATTGATGTTTGGCCTCATCTTGGCATACAGCAGCTTCGGGGATGTTGGCCACTTCAGTTTTTTCCTAATCTCTTAGGCAATGCCATCTCCTCCTCCACCATTTTGTGCAGTTGCCACCAAATTTAAATATCTACATCTAATTTCTCTGCTGAGATCGGCCCCATATACTGACCCCTAGGAGGCCTAAAGGGCACCTCAAATTTGACGTGTCCAAAACTGTACTAATGCTCTCTCCCTGGAACCTTGCCCTATCCAACCAGTTTTATGAATCAAAACCCAGAAATTCATGTTTTGTGTCTTCCTCGCCCTCCATGCCCATTGATCACCAAGTCCTGTTGATTTTCACTGTTTTTTATTATTGATGTAGAGAGAGAGAGGAAGAGAGAGAGAAACATCGATGTGAAAGGGTCACATCAATGTACTGCTCTTGCACACCCCACACTGGGGATTGAGTCTGAAACCTGGGTATGTGCCCTGAGCCGGAATCAAACTGGGGGCTTCTCAGTGCATGAGACAATGCTCTTTAACTGACTTACACTTCTCCACATCTACACACTACCTCCAAGTTCAAACTTCCACACCTCTGCCTCCACAGCTGACATAACCAGCTAACTGGAGTTGAACTTGTATAATTGGCACCTGTTGGCTCAGCTCATCCCACACGACACACAATCCAGGTGCCAATAGAATGAGCTCTAGGGTACCACTGTCAACTTGGCCTTGGCGAAGATCTCCTCTGACTTTGGTGCCCCACCTCCTTGATAGTTCCACCCAATCTCCCAGAAACAGACTCCCTGTTCTTCAAGACAGTATCACAGAGTCCCAGCCTCCTTTCTCATTTCTTCTCTGTGGCTGGATTCTGTCCTTGAACTCCCTCTGACATGATCTTCAGCATATACTGTGAACTTCATGGGCAGCAGCGGCCCTCCACTTGGAATTTTACCCAATGCCTCTGTTTCCAGCTTGCTCAACTTGACCTTAAGTCATCAACTGGGTTTGCTGCCATGCTTCTTTGTGTGGGTTGATTTCTCTTCATTATTTCAGAGCTGTTCCCATATTCCCAACTCTGTTGACTTGCAGGCCCTTGAAACAGACTGGTCACACCCACATTTCGCAAAGATACAGTGACTCAAGAACAACTCCAGGCTCATCAATCCTATACTATTTTTAACCAAGAAACTCACTTTAAACAATAAAGATATTATCAAGTTCCCAAATGGTGGCAGAGTAAGTGGGAGCTACACTGACATGCTCCCAGGACCAAACTGGAATTATAACCAAAATATAGAAAAACTATCCTGAATAATCAGCTGAAGACCAGCTGGAGAGAACCCTGATGACCAAGGACAGAAAGTGGAGACCACATAGAGACTGGTAGGAAGTGCAGAGGCGTGAAAGGGCTGGCCAGGCGCCCACAGACAGCACCTGAAGTTCCAGAGGGATATTACAGCTGTGGGGGGTTCCCCCTGAAAACTATAGAGTCTAAATCAGGGGTGGGCAAACTTTTTGACTCGAGGGCCACAATGGGTTCTTAAACTGGACCGGAGGGCCGGAACAAAAGCATGGATGGAGTGTTTGTGTGAACTAATATAAATTCAAAGTAAAGGAGCGGAGGGGAGAGCAAGAGAATCCTCCTCTCTTTCGGCTCCGCGGGCCGGATAGAACAGCCAAACGGGCCAGATCCGGCCCGCAGGCTGTAGTTTGCCCACGGCTGGTCTAAACCCAAGCTGGGCTCCCTAGCCCAGAGCACCAGAACTGAGAAAGGTGGCCACATAACATCAGGATGTGAAAAGCTGCAGAATTGTCTGCCAGGGAGAGAGGGCTGGAAATGCAGACACTCTCTTAAAGGGCCAATGCATAAAATTTTGGGTGCAGTCACTCACCTTGGGCTTTGGCAGAGAAAGGGCAAATTGGACTAGAGCTGTGTGAGCAGAATCCAGGGTTGGAATTTTTGGGGTTAGAGATCAGAAGGCAGCCACTCTGATTTCCTGTGCTGAGTCATTCTCACATACTGCAGAGGACAACTTTCTCCAGCAGACCTTCACCATCCAGGCCTGGGGGGAGGAAGCAATTGTCCTACCCCCGTGGTCAGCAAACTGCGGCTCGCAAGCCACATGCGGCTCTTTGGCCCCTTGAGTGTGGCTCTTCCACAAAATACCATGGCCTGGGTGAGTCTATTTTGAAGAAGTGGCATTAGAAGAAGTTTAAGTTTAAAAAATTTGGCTCTCAAAAGAAATTTCAATCGTTGTCCTGTTGATATTTGGCTCTGTTGACTAATGAGTTTGCCAACCACCGTCCTACCCTGTTAGAAAACCTCTAGTCCCACCCTGTGGTTGATAGCCTGAAGTTAATCAAGACTGAATAATAGACTATAGGCAGAGGTGGATCTCTGGAGGCTTTGAGTCTTTGCCTGATTTTCTGGGCCTGGGGCTAGGAAAAGCAGACCTTGGTGCACAGCTTGTTCCTTTCCAAGGGCACCCAGCCCCAGCAGACAAAGCCATAAGCTTTGGATTGCTGATAGCTCCAAGCAGGGTACTCAGAGCCAGTCACAAACAGGATCTGACATTGTCCTGCACCAGAGATTAGGAGTCATAACAGATCTACCTAATACATAGACACAAAGCCAACAGGCATCCAAAATGGGTAGACAAAAATACAAGCCCCAAAAGAAAAAACAAGAGAATTCTCCAGAAGATGAGCTAAATTAAATGGAGATAAGAAATTTATCAGATATAGATTTCAGAATAATGATGAAAAGGATGCTCAAAAGCCTGAGAAAAGATATAGTAACTATGAAAAAAGACCAATCGGAAATGAAGAATGGCATAGCACTAATAAAGACCACATTGGAAGGAATACACAGCAGATTAGGGGAAACTGAGGATCAGATCAGTGAATTAGAAGACAGGGTAGAAAAAAAAATCAATCAGAGAACCAAAAGGAAAAAACAATTAAAAAACAGGACAGTTTAAGGGACCTGTGGGACAACATGAAATGTAACAATATTCACATTACAGGAGTACCAGAGGGGAAGAAAATGATCAAGGGGTAGAGAACCTGTTTGAAGAATAATGGCAGAAAACTTTCCTAACTTGGTGAAAGAAAAACTTACACAAGTTCAGGAGGCACAGAGAGTCCCAAGCAAGAAGAACCCAAACAGGCCCATGCCCAGACACATCATAATTAAAATGCCAAAAATTAAAATCTTAAAGGCAGTAAGAAGAAAGCAATTTGTTACCTACAAAGGAGCTCCCATAAGGTTGTCAGCTGATTTTTCATCAGTAATGCTATAGGCCAGAAAGGAATGGCATGTAATACTCAAGGCAATGAAAAGCAAGGATCTGAAATCAAGATTACTATATCTAGCAAGGCTATCATTCAAAAATAGATGGTGAAATAAAAAGCTTCCCAGAAAAAAAAAAAAAAGGCTAAAGGAGTTTATCACCACCAAACCAGCACTACATGTAATGCTAAAGAGAGTGCTTTAATGAGAAACATAGGCATAAAGGATTAAAATGGCAATAAATAAGTACCTATCAATAACCTTAAATATAAATGGATTAAATGCTCCAATCAAAAGATATAGGGTAGCCAAAACCGGTTTGGCTCAGTGGATAGAGCGTCGGCCTGCGGACTGAGGGGTCCCGGGTTCGATTCCGGTCAAGGGCATGTACCTGGGTTGCGGGCACATCCCCAGTGGGGGGTGTGCAGGAGGCAGCTGATCGATGTTTCTCTCTCATCGATGTTTCTAGCTCTCTATCCCTCTCCCTTCCTCTCTGTAAAATATCAATAAAATATGTTTAAAAAAATTAAAAAAAAAGATATAGGGTAGCTGAATCGATATGAAAACATGACCCAAATATATGCTGTCTACAAGAGACCCACCTCAGAACAAAAGACTCACACAGGATGAGAGAGAAGAGATAGAAAAATTTTTTCCATGCAAATGGATATGAAAAAAAAAATCTGGGGTAGTAATACTCCTATCTGACAAAGCAGACCTCAAAATAAAGGCCAACATAAGAGACAACAAAGGTCACTACATAATGCTAAAGGGATTGATCCAATAAGAGAATATAACCCTGGTAAACATATATGCACCCAATATATATATATAAAAAAAAAAACTTCTGGAGGACCTTAAGGAAGAGATAAACAGAACAGAGTCATAGTAGGGGATTTAATACCCCGCTGACATCATTAGATAGATCTTCCAGACAAAAAGTTAACAAGGAAACAGTGACTCTAAAGGACACACTGGATCACATGGATTTAATTGAAATTTATAGAACATTTCACTGCAAAGCTGAAGAATATACATTCTTCTCAAGTGCACATGGGTCATTCTCAAAGATAGAGCATGTGTTAAGACACAAAACAAGTCTCTACAAGTTCAAGAAGATTGAAATCATATCAAGCATCTTCTCAGATCACAATGAAATGAAATTAGAAATCAACTACAGTAAAAACACTCAAAAACATTCAAACACTTGGAGGCTAAATAGCATGTTAATAAACAATGAATAGTTCACCAATGAGATCAAGAAAGAAAATCTTCCTGGAAACAAATGAAAATGAACACACAACAACCCAAAATCTCTGGGACACAGCAAAAGCAGTCCTGAGAGGGAAGTTCATAGCACTATAGGCCTACCTCAAAATACAATAAAAAATGATAATAAACTATTTAACCCTACAACTTAAAGAACTAGAAAGAGAACAACAAAAAAAGCCCAGAGTAAGTAGAAGGAAGGAAATAATGATTAGAGCAAAAATAAATGACATAAAGACTAAAAAAAAAAAAAAAAATACAAAAGATCAATGAAACCAAGAGCTGGTCTTTGAAAGGATAAACAAGATTGATGAACCATTAGTCAGACTCATCAAGAAATAATGAGAGAGGACCCAAATAAATAAAACCAGAAATGAAAGTGGTGAAGTAACAACTAACATCACAGAAATACAAAGGATTGTAAGAAAATACTATGAGCAACTATATGCCAACAAGCTGGATAATGTGGATGAAAGGAGAAAATTCCTAGATAAATACAATCTCCCAAAACTGAATCAGGAAGAATCAGAAAACCTGAAGAGGCCAATAACAATTGAGGAAATTGAAGCAGTAATCAAAATACTCCAAACAAAAGCCCTGGTCCAGACAAATTCACAGGGGAGTTTTACCAAACACTCAAAGAAGAACTAACACCTATGCTCCTCAAACTATTCCAAAAAATTCCAGAAGAAGGAATACTTCCAAGCTCTTTTTATGAGGCCAGCATTATCCTGATTCCAAATCCAGATAAAGACACTACAAAGAAAGAGAACTACAGGCCAATATCCCTGATGAACATAAATGCTAAAATCCTCAAAAAACTATTAGCAAATCAGATCCACCAATATATTAAAAAGATCATACATCATGACTAAGTGGAATTTATTCCAGGGATGCAAGGCTGGTACAATATTTGCAAATCAATAAATATGCTACATCACATAAACAAACAAAGACAAAAATCACATGATCATATCTGTAGATGCAGGAAAAGCATTCAACAAAATCCAACACCCATTTCTGATAAAAACTCTCAGCAAATTGGGAATAGAGGGATCATACCAACATAGTAAAGGCCATATATGACAAACCTACAGGCAACATCATACTCAAGGGCAAAAACTAAAACCATTTCCCCTAAGAACAGGAACAAGACAGGGATGTCTGCTTTCACCACTCTTATTCAACATATACTGGAAGTCATAGCCACAGTGATCAAACAAGAAGAAAACATACAAGGCATCCAAATTGGAAAGGAGGAAGTAATACTCTCATATTTGCAGATGACATGATATTGTACATAGAAAACCCTAAAGACTCCACCAAAATCTACTAGATGTAATAAAGGAATTCGGCAATGTGGCAGGATACAAAGTTAACATCTAGAAATTGATGGCATTTTTATACACCAATAATGAATTCTCAGAAAGAGAAACTAAAACAATCCCATTTACCATAGCAACAACAAAAAATTAAGATGCCTAGGAATAAACTTAACCAAGGAGGTCAAAGACTTGTACTTGGAAAAATACAGGATGTGGAAAAAAGAGATAGAGGAAGATGTAAACAAGTGGAAGAATATACTGTGTTCATGGACAGGTAGAATTAACATCATTAAAATGTCCATACTACCCAAAGCAATCTATAGATTCAATGCAATCTGTATTAAAATATCAATGACATATATAACAGATCTAGAACAAATACTCCAAAAATTTATATGGAACCAAAGAAGACCCCAAATAGTTGCAGCAGTCTTGAGAAAGAAGATAGTTGGAGAGATCACAATGCCAGATATCAAGTTATACTACAAAGCCACTGTAATCAAAACAGCCTGGTACTGGCACAAGAACAGACATATAGACCAATCCAGAGACACGGAAGCATGGAACAGACTGGGGAATCTCAGAGTGGTGGCAGGGGTGGATGGGTGGGTGGGAATTGGTCAACAAAAGAACTTGTATGGGGAGAAACCAAGATGGCGGCATAGGTAAACACCTAAACTGCTGCCTCGCACAACAATTTCAAAACTACAACTAAAAGACAGAACGGACACCATCCAGAACCACAGGAAAGCTGGCTGAGTGAAAATTCTACAACTAGAAGGAAAGAGAAAAGCTCACAGAGAATTGGAGGTACGGCAAAGGGTCTTTGTGCGCGCAGAGAGGAAGGGCGGCTGAGAGCCTGGCTGACTTTCTCTGGCGGAAGGGGGAAGGAAGCCCCCGACCGCACTGAACCCCAGTTCTGACTGCACTGAACCCCAGTTCCGGGCGAGCCCCTGGGGACCCACGCTCTTACGGGGGGAGTCTGGACTCTCGGGCGGAGACTCGGGAGCCGGGGAAGGAGGAGGACTGAAAGCGCGCGCGCGCCAGTGCGCACAAAGGCTGCGGAGGTTGCCACAGGCTTTCCCTAGTGGAAGGGAGTCAGAGGCTCCTGACTGCACTGAGCCCCAGTTCTGACTGCAGTGAACCCCAGTTCCAGGCGAGCCCCTGGGGACCCACACTCTTGTGGGGGGAGTCTGGACTCTCGGGCGGAGACTCGGGAGCCGGGAAGGCAGAGGTCTGAAGGCACGCACGTGCGCACAAGGGCAAGGCTGACGGGAAGCCAAGACTGAGACTCCACCCCATCCAAGCTGAGCACAGAGGCTATTGCAATTTGGCAAGTCTAATCCTATAAGGCTGTCTCCAGCACCGAACTTCTCCCAGCATAGACACAGCTGATCCTTACAGCCAACTGGCCTGGAGGTCAATTCTTCCCAGTGATACCAACAACAATAAAGACTTAATTACAACAAGGCTGTACACACAGTCCACAAAGGGGTGCACCAAGAGTGTCCACCTCAGGTTAACTGGGGAGGCAGACCCATTGGGCCATATTGGAAACCTAGCACACAAATCTACCTTACCAACTCAGGGAAGCAGTGAAAATGCGGCGTCAAAGAATCAGATCACAAACGAAAGAAATGGAGGAAAACAAACGACTGGATATAGAATTCAAAACCACGGTTATAAGGCTTTTCAAGAATATCCTAGAAAAGGCCGATAAATATAACGAGACCCTTGAAGATATGAAAAAGGACCAACTAGAAATTAAACATACACTGACTGAAATAAAAAATATTATACAGAGACCCAAAAACAGACAAGAGGAACACAAAAATCAAGTCAAAGAATTGAATTACAAAGAAGCAAAAAACACTCAACCGAAAAAGCAAAAAGCAAAAAAAAAAAATCCAAAAAGTTGAAGATAGTGTAAGAAGACTCTGGGACAACTTCAAGCGTACCAACATCAGAATTATGGGGGTGCCAGAAGAAGAGAGAGAGCAAGATACTGAAAACCTATTTGAAGAAATAATGACTGAAAACTTCCCCCACCTGGTGAAAGAAATAGACTTATAAGTCCAGGAAGCCCACAGAACCCCAAACAAAAGGAATCCAAAGAGGACCACACCAAGACACATCATAATTAAAATGCCAAGAGCAAAAGACAAAGAGAGAATATTAAAAGCAGCAAGAGAAAAACAGTTAGTTACCTACAAGGGAGCACCTATACGACTGTCAGCTGACTTTTCAACAGAAACTATGCAGGCCAGACGGGAGTGGCAAGAAATTTTCAATGTGATAAATAACAAGAACCTACAACCAAGATTACTCTACCCAGCAAAGCTATCATTCAGAATTGAAGGGCAGATAAAGAGTTTCACAGACAAGAAAAAGCTGAAGGAGTTCATCACCACCAAACCAGTATTATATGAAATGCTGAAAGGTATTCTTAAAGAAGAGGAAGAAGAAAAAAGTAAAGATAATAAATATGAACAACAAATACATATCTATCAACAAGTGAACCTAAAAATCAAGTGAATTAAAAACCTGAGGGACAGAATAATCTGGTGAATATAATAGAATCAGGGGCATAGAAAGGGAGTGGACTGATAATTCTCAGGGGGAAAGGGGTATGGGGGGTTCATGAAGAGACTGGACAAAAATCATACACCTATGGATGAGGACAGTGGTGGGGAGGTAAGGGCAGAAGGTGGGGTGGGAAATGGGTGGAGGGGAGCTATGGGGGGAAAAAGGAGAAATAATTGTAATAATCTGAATAAAGATTTATTAAAAAAAAGAACTTGTATGCATATATGCATAAGTCATGGACACACACAATAGGGTGGTGAAGGCATGGGGTGGGGGTGGGCTAGAAGGGGTCAATGGGGGTAAAAAGGGACATATGTAATACTTCCAACAATAAAGTTTTTTAATAATTATAAAGATATCAATGGATTAAAAGTAACAGAATGATAAATGATATAGCATGCAAACAATGATCAAAAGAAAGCTTCAGTACCTGTATTAGTAGAAGACCATGTAGACATCTAAACAATGAACATTTCCTGGGAGTCAATTCCCTTAATAAATACAGCCTAATTCCCTCCTATTCCCATTTGCTTTCACCCCCAAAAGAATGAGAGCGAGAGCAATGATGGGGTCAGTTGAAGAAACAGTGTCTAGAGCTGGAAAATTTGGAGCAAGCCTATCTAAACGGTGTTGGCTATGCAGCCTTTCGGTTGGGGCTACTGCTTTGTGGAGTCTGTTGTCCGCACCCAGCCAACAGGTTACTGTAGATGGTGACAAAGACGAATAGCCTTGGCTTAAATTCCCATGGCAAGCCTCGGGGTTAGTCCAGCTTGGTGAGGCCAGGTTCAGAAGCAGCAAGAGACGCAGACAAGAATGAGCGCCCCGCTGTCAGTGTGGAACTGAGTCCAATCAAGGCTGCTGACCTTTGGCCCCTGGGGAACTGGTCCACACGGAGAAAGGAGGGGAGGTGTCCAAATGGCAGCATCTGTTATCGGTTGCCTCTTGCTCCCTCCCTGCATTCCAGGCCTGGCACTCAGGACATCCTGAAATGGAGAAGGTTGCTATTGGGGTGTGTTTGAAACCTTCCACTGATTGACTGGAAGCAGAAGTGCCAGAGCATGAACCCTCAACCCTGGAGTTCATGGGGGCCAACCAGCCTGCAGAGCCCAAGCCCTTGATCCCGCCGGACAGGCAGTTCTCATTAAGCGATGCAGCAGGATCTGGTGCCAAAAAACCCCAGAAGGCTGCCTGCTCCCTCCTGGGCTGGGTTTCTAGGTCTTGAAATACATGTATTTTTTTAAATTTCCAAGTCAATCCATCTTTCCTTGGTGGGATTGTTCAGGCAACGCTGACACGTATTGAGTAAGGGATGAGAGTACGAATGTCCTCATATAGAGCCACGTGGGAGCCATCCCGGGCATGGAGGACGTGCACAGAGAGACCCCACAGGCCCCCCATTCCCTGCAGGAGACCCTGCCGGAGCCACCCAGAAGCAGCACTCCGGGCTTCTGTTGGTGCGGTTTCAGGGAAGTGGCCGCACACGCTGGGGCAGCCGCTTGCAAAGGCAGCTCGTTCTTCCTGAGGATTTTGCCGTTAAAGCCAGGAAGTCCTCAGGGGCAGGTCTGGCTGGAGGAAAATCAGCACAGCTCGTGATAGCATCTGAGACACAAATGTGAACAATTTTCCCTGATGCTGTCAGGCGCAGCCATCCAAAACATCGCCAAAGCAGGACGGCCAGGCCCCGGGTTGCAGGAAAATTCCACTGCGGGGAGACTGAAATCATGACACCTTCACATCCCTGGGAGGAAATGAGAGGACTGAGTGTGAAAATGCCCTGGTGGGTTGGGTAAAAATGAGGAAGTGGCTCATTCTTGCTAATTACCGTCTGGGTGTCAAGTTTTCATTTTCAATTTAGGCAGGATATTACCAACGTTGTTTGCTTATGTATTTGGGGACTAAGGAGATTACCAAGTCTAATCTTCCGCCCTCGTGGACACACAGGAAGCCAGTATCTGGTGAATATGTTTTCCATAAATGCTCTTTTCCCTCCCGCCACTCGCTCTTCGGGCCAGCTCCTCTGCACCCCGTATTGAGTGTTGTCCAGTCTTTTTTTTTTTAAAAAAATATATTTTATTGATATTTCACAGAGAGGAAGGGAGAGGGATAGAGAGCTAGAAACATCAATGAGAGAGAAACATCGATCAGCTGCCTCCTGCACACCTCCCACTGGGGGTGTGCCCACAACCAAGGTACATGCCCTTGACCGGAATCGAACCCGGGACCCTTCAGTCCGCAGGCCGACGCTCTAGCCACTGAGCCAAACCGGTTTCGGCAGCGTTGTCCAGTCTTGTCCTTGCTGTCCCTTTTGTAAAGCTGAGCCTCTCCCCCTTGGCACTGTGAGTGTGGGGGTGGTAATTCCTTGTGGGGGCGCTGTCCCGTGCATTGCAGGATGTTTAGCAGCATCCCTGGTCTCTACCCGGGGCACCAGTAGCGCCCCCTCCCAACTGCGATGACCAAGTATGTCTGGGGACAGTGTCAAATGCCTCCTGGGGTGTGGGACACCATCACTCCTGTTTGAGAACCGTGGGCCTAGGTGAACATTTTAATCCTAATATGAATGTCCCATCATTATAATGTTCTATCATTATAACATTCCTTCTGTCCACAGAATCTTCTCATGTCACCTTCCTACCCCTTCCTCTGCTCCCAGGCCACCGAGTCCCTCGTGGAGTGTCTGTTGAAAACGCAGCTCATTGTCCAGCTCAGCGTCCCTGGTACGCCAAGGGTGCTATCAGTAAAGTCAGGAGGGGGGGGGGATGTGGGAGGAACACACACCTCCAGCTTCCCCTTGGATCTAGAAGCTACCAGTCAACAAATACCCAAGAGATCTGACTCCAGGTATACCAGGAGTTCAGGTAGAGACATTTTGATGTACTTGCTGATAATATACAGATCATTATTCCTGCAAAAAAAGATCGAAGCTACAATGTGTGTTTTTTAAAAATACCTACAAGGAGCTTACTTATGCTCTCCAGTTATTTTTGCACACAAACATGGATTATTTCTAGACTTCCTTGCAGCACAGGAAATGCTGGCACCCTCCCATTCCAAATTAGCCCTCAAGGTAAGACACTGCCTCCGGTCATGGCCATACTACTGCTCTGCTGTCAGGGAATTAAGCTATCTTCCCAAGGCTAAGGAGAGAACAGCTGTTCGTCTCTTTGTTTGCTAACAGCTGGAAACATATTCTACGTAGAATGTGGGGAGTTTGCTTTTTGGAAGGACACAGTAGCATAGCTATTATATCTTTTCTTTCTCCTCCTTTGCACAGTTCAGAAGAACTCACCCATTGCTGCCTTCCCCTGAGGGATTTTTTCCCATTAGAACATAAGCCTCCTGAAGGTAGAGATTGTGCTTATCACGTTTTAATATTTCTAGTGCCTAACACAGCCCCTAGTTTTTTGTATGTCCTCAGTGGATGTCTACTACAAGTAGGTAGAAAGGAGGAGAAAGGGAGGGAAGGAAGAAGGAAGAAGGGAAGGGAGAGAGGAAGAAAGGAAGGAAGGGAAGGAGAAAGAGAGAGAAAGGAGGGAAGAAAGGAGAGATGGAGGAAGGAAGGAAAACGGAAGCAAAAAACGAAAAGGAGGAAGAGAGGAGAATATCAGTGTCAGATTTATATATCACTCAATTCAAATTTGTTCCAAGATCTGAAAAATTTATACAACTAACAGTAAGCCTAACGCACTCTCTTTATTGCCATATAACCCAGAGATCAGTAGTGCCTCTGGCATCCAGCAGCTCTTGCAGAACAAAGAGAAGCGATGTACTGGTGCAGATGGTCCAAGAGATGCAGTTGAAAGAAAACTGACTGCAAAAGAAAATAAGCAACTATGACAAGTCAATAGCTGCTCAGCTTTTTGATTACACACATTCTCATTAACTTAATAATAGAAAAGAGAACAAAGACAAATTCTGCTTTGGAACCACAAAAAAGAAACAGAATAAGAATAAAACAAAAAGTTTAAAAGTCCTCCAATCCAATCCATGACCTTTAAGTAAAGCCAAAAATTATTTTTATTTTCCTTTTCTACAGATTCTTGAAGGCAACTCTACTTCTTGAAAGACCCTCTTTAATTCTGTTTTCTCCAGTCCAGTAATGTATATTTATTGAAGAAATTTTTGAAAAATATGAAAGTACCTCAAGGAAAAAAGGAAAGCAAAATAAATGCCCATGGTGTTCCAGGAATTATTTAATCAATGAAATTTTTCATTTCTGAAAAACCCCATTTCTGCTACATATTATATATGAATCATTCTGCCGTTACATCCTGATTCAAGACCCAATGCTTTATTCGCCATTAATGAGAAGTGTTGTATATTTTTGAAGTGTGTTTAAAAGTCTTATTTTAGGACATGGGCCAAGAGGCAAGGTTCTCCAACTCATTAACCTGCTCCATAAACTTTAAACCACTGTTTCCTACGGGAGAAAAACATACCTGGGAATAGAGTTACTATTTTAATTCTTTCCTTCTATTTCAAGACTGGTCTACCCCATTTCATCTGAACGAAAATTACTTGAGAATTTTCCCTCCCTTGTGCACCAGGGACTTAACAATTTAATTCTGGTCAAGAAATCCAATTGCTTCAGTCGCTCAAAGAACCAGAAGCTACACACAAATTAAGAACCAAAGGGAATCTGTCATGATGGTGGAGGGCGCCCCATGGAGGGTGCTGCCAATCAGGGGGACCCCTGGACGGAGCACACCTCCTGACCTCGTTAATTCTGAGGGGGCTTCTCAGGCTTCTGCCATAAGAAGGAGCGTGGCCCCCAGCGTTTGTCCACAGCTATCTCCCAACCGTTGCCTTTCCAAAGAGGAAAGGGAATCGTTGGGTTCTGTTCATATGCATTTCATTTGTTTTTCCACTTCAGGATTCTGTTCTTTGGCTGGGAATTTGGGAATTCTGCTTCTGCAGGCCTGAAAGCCATCACTTCTCCAACTTCTCCAGGTGGGAGCTGGTGTTCGGGCCACTCCAGGAGACTTCTCAGCTTCCAGGGGGCCTGCAACCAGGCCTTCCTGCTCGGCTCGGGGAAGCCTGCTCATTGATCTGGAGGGGGGGCTGCTTTCCTAGACCTTGCGCTGGGCCCATGCCCACATTTTAATGACACGCTGGAGCCAAGAACCTTGGCTGATTGGGAAAACTAGATGCACGCTTGGGGCTTTTTAGCCATAAAAAGCCTTTGCAGGCTTTGTTCCCAGGCTGTTTCCACCTTGGCCTTGGGATTCTGAGCTAAATAGTCTGCACACTGTTATCAATGGTCAAAATATTCTGCCAGCGTATTAGGGCTCTCCCGTGTGGTCTGGCCTTGCACAGAATCAATAAAAGACATAACCTCTGTCTGTAAGACCTTGTGCCCCGAGAGCCTGGTAAGCATATGTAGATATGAATGCCGACAATCAATCATGGACCAACATCTGAAACGTAGTAAAACCTTGTTAGCCCACTGTTGCTGATCGCAAATAGCATGTAATTCAAAGCAACTGCCGTTCCTGCCCTCCATTGTTCTTTAATGAATATATTAAATAACTCTAAACTGGTGGTGGGAGGTTTATTTTTTTCAGGTCCCTGGCATTTCAAATTTTTCGGATGTTGATCTAATTTTATTTTCATGATTAAGTAACCAATATTATTTTTCTGTATCCACCACTCAGGTTCTCCCTAAGAAATTTTTTTCACTGGAGCTACAATGGCATTAGTGTTCTCATTGGAAAGCTAAGTCTCACATTGTCCAATGAAATTGTTAATGTCAGCTAGAAATCCTGGTGGATCGGTGGCTCCGTTCATTACAGGAATTTTTATCTGATGTTTAAAATGATATATGTGTATTGCAGGATGTTTTGAAAATAAAGAATAGCACGAAGGAGAAACAAGAAAGCATGTCCACGATCCCACATACAGAGAAAACACTGGTTTATTTACCTTAAGGTCATGGGGATGTTTACCGGAAGAGATGGAGAGAGACAGAAAGGGAAAGAGAGAGGGAGATCCCTTATTGTCTGCTCTTTTCACTTAACAAAAGAATTGATACCTCCTTTATACGAATTTGAATCCAGAGTAGAAAATCCAGTCACTGTTGCCAACATCATAAGGAACTCTATTTCCCACAAAGCAGAATTCATGATAAATGAGACACAACTCCCACCTCAGTTCCTGAAGTAAAGAGAAACTCATTCTAGAATGGCGTCTTACCGCAGGAAGTGAAAGCACAGGTTGAATCCCAATGGCAATTTGATATGCTCAGTGCTACAAGGGAGGAGATTGTGTTAAACCAGTGGTACTCAATTTGGGGGGATTTTGTCCCCCAGGGGACATTGGCAGTGTCTAGAGGCATTTTTAGCTGTTACAACCTTTGTGGTGGTGTGTGTGTGTGGGGGGGGTGGGGGTTGTGTTAACTGGCATCCAGAGGGCAGAGACCAGGGGTGCTGCTAAACATCTTACAGTGCACAGGACAGTCCAGTCACTCCAACAAAGAATGATCCAGCCCCAGCTGCTCACAGTGCTGGAGTGGAGGAACTCTGAGCTAAACTCATCCCATCCTCACCAAAGAGAATCACAATTTAACAGGCCACACAGATGCAGAGAGAACAAGAGACCAGACTGCCCGACTTGGTAAGGGGACAAAATTCTGGGAGTGTAGCATGTTTGAAAGCACTGGTGTGAAGATGCAATGAGTATAAATAGTGTAGCGCCGGCACTGTAAGTGGCTCAATGAATGGTCACTGTTACCATTGTGGGCTAAACCCAGTGACTTCGGACACTTGGCTTCCAAACTGAGATGCACACTTGCCATGTCCTCTCGCCACAAACAAGTCAATAAAGGGCTCTGGAGAAAAAGGGGAATCATTTCTTTAAGAGTTCATTTGTGTTCTAAATAAGAGCCATACATCATGTGGATGGAAGCCCCGTTTTGGTTACCATTGTGCTGTAATCATGGTATAATCAAGTGGTCTTAAGAAATTCTTCAGGCTATGGACCGTTTTCCCAATGCTAAGCACCTTCTAATGACAAATGCTAAATGAATTTGTGGTAAATGTTGTAATGACGTTCTGTTGAACAGTTTTCCAGCCAAGTAAATCTTTGGCTTTAGAATTCTAGACAGCTATCATCTGGCTGTCCTTCCCGGCATTAACTAATCACCAGTGAAAAATACAACTGTCATTCACAAATCATATCAAAGATGGGAACAGCTGGAATCAAATTCAAGAGACTGCATCATTTTATCATCTTGACATTAATCATTCTACATGGATAGCACAGGCAATCTGGAGCAAAGAATAATTTATGTTGCAATATAAACATTAACCATTTAGGCCTGGGAGACTCTCGTCCTCCTCCCTCCTCCCAACCCAGAACACCCCTAGAGACTCAAGTCCAAGGATTACATGAAAATGTTTTATGAAACATTATTTATAAAGTAGCTATGAGAGCTGGGCGGGGGAATCCCCATATAAACAAGGCTGAGTTATCTGATCATCTTGGTTAGGAGTCAGCAAACTACAACTTGTGGACCAAAATCCTGCCCACTGCCTGTTTATCCATGGCCTTTGAGATTAAAATTTGGTGACATGTGAAATTTACATGAAATTCAAATTTCATTGTCTGCAAAGAAAGCTTTATTGGACACAGCCACGCCCATTTGCTTACACATTGTCTATGGCTGCTTTCCTTCTAAAATGGCAGTGTTGGGTAGTTTCAACAGAGACTATATGGCTCACAAGTTCCAAAATATCTACCTGGCCTTTTACAGAAAAATACTTCCAACCCTGATCTAGTGACTCAACATGATTTTTTCTAGGCAATAATTACAAACTCTACTAAATATCTGTTGGGTTTTACCTGCCTTACCACTGCCCTCCAATAGGATAGCGCTCCAGTATCCTGATGGGCAATTACATCTATCCTCTGGTGAGTGGTCTTGGTGAAAAAAATAATTCCCATCTCACCCAGCCAAGATGTCTTCTACTTTCATCTTAGTGTCCTTTGATCTGCACCTATGACTTCAAGGGGGCCTCCCTATGAATCCTTCATGTATTCCTTTGACAAATATCTATGGAGCAGCTCTTATTTTCAGGCACTGTGCTAGGCTCTGCACAAGGTAGATCAAGTCCTAGCACCCATGGAGTGTATCTATCTAGAATAGATGATAAACAACCAAACAAACAAATAAACAAGTAACTTCAGATAGTGCTAAGTGTTACAAAGACAATCCATGTGGCTATTTGACAAGGAATGGGAGAGATTGGCTAATGTAAATCGGTAGTCGGGAATGGTATCACCAAGGAAGCCATGTGAAATGTGGACTGCCCACTGACAGGGACCTGGAAATGTCAAATATACATTTGACATTTTCAAGCTCAAAGGAGACATTAAGCCTAAAGATAGAACATTGGAAGTCCTGAGTCTATAAGGAGAAATTTAAATCCCTGAGCATCTAAGGAGAGGAGGATAGAGGAGTGAAGGAAATGTGATCTCCAATGAAACCAAAGGAAGAAATGATTTAAGAACAAGAAAGTGACTCTGATGAGGGAAAATTTCGAGGCAGGTCTATAATAGATAGGCTAGCACTGGTTCGATGTAGATTGTTGGGTGTCACAGTCCCAAATGCAGGTGGCCCTGAGGGACAGTGGAAAGAAGAAATCCCTTGAGTGTACAGTCAAGTAGGACATCTCATTTCCTCCTTTTCCTGGGATAGGAAGACAGAAGGCCTGACTTAATTTCAATACTAGATCACAATGGTGGCTAAAGGACTGGATGAATGGTTCTTGGTTAGAAAAAGCAAGAATGGAGGGATTGGTGGGGAGCAATAGTTATTGCCAAATGGGACTAGAACAGCCTTGGGCAAACTACGGCCCACGGGCCGGATCCGGCTGTTCTATCCCATTCTCTTGCTCTCCCCTCCGCTCCTTTACTTTGAATTTATATTAGTTCACACAAACACTCCATCCATGCTTTTGTTCCGGCCCTCCGGTCCAGTTTAAGAACCCATTGTGGCCCTCGAGTCAAAAAGTTTGCCCACCTCTGGACTAGAACATTAAACTTTTCGTGACACATTTGATTGCTACTCTGGCCAAACCATTGCAAAGTGTTCAATTTCCAAGAAGCAGTATGTCAGAAACTTTCAATGTCCACCAAAAAAATTTTATGCCCTCTCCTAAGTATAGAATTGTCACTAGGAAATGGCCACTGAGTGAAAGGCTGCATTTCCTAGCCCCTTTCAGCTCCCTTTGTTACAGCAGTAATCTACTCTAACATAAACCTGAACCCCAATGAGATGATATACACCAGTCATCCCTATATGGCTAGCACAGCCTTGGGCAAACTACGGCCCGTGGGCCGGATCCGGCTGTTCTATCCGGTTCTCTTGCTCTCCCCTCTGCTCCTTTACTTTGAATTTATATTAGTTCACACAAACACTCCATCCATGCTTTTGTTCCGGCCCTCTGGTCCAGTTTAAGAACCCATTGTGGCCCCCGAGTCAAAAAGTTTGCCCACCCCTGGCGCTAGCATGTTGCCGTTTATAGTCTCATAGAAGTTACTTCCCATCACCTTTGCCATATTTTTGGTTAGAAGCAAGTCACTAGGGCAGCTCATTCTCAAGAGGAAGGGAATACACCAGGGCATCAATATGAGGAAGCAAGGATCATTGGGGCCATGCTAGAGACAGCCCACCACACCATGTAACATACAGTAGTTGCAATAATAGAGTATTAATCCCTCTCTCCAGCTTTATGATAAAGTGATGACCTTGAGGTGGAGGAATTAGCAGAGAGCTACCTTGAACAAGAGGGTTTTTTTGGTGGGTGGGTACTATAAAAGGACAGGGTCCCAGTAAAAGGATTGGACTGCCACAGTGCACATATGAGCCAAGTCACGGTCAACATGTGTCATTAACTTGGGATATATTAGCCCAGCGGTCACCAACCAGTAGTCCTCGTACCACTGGTGGTCCATGGGGCCCAAAAGGTTGGCGACTGCTATAAGTCTATATATTTTTCATAGTTAAACAATTCAATAATTTTGAGTAACAATAAAAACGCTTCCAATCCTGAGACCCTTCTACTTTGGGATCAAAGGCAGGAGATCTGGAGTATAAAGCACCATTCCTTTGCCCCTGACTCCAACAACAATTGACCTCCCTTGGTTATTTTGGTTTTGTTTGTTTTTTTAGGTCTTGGTGCTAAAAAATCTCCAACTAGGCTAAACTATGCGTGGGAGATGGAGAAGCGAAATGAGCCTTCTCTACATGATGTAAAGATACCCAGAAGCCATTCTGGAACACCAGTATTTACACGGACCAAATGAGGTGAATGTAAACAGGAAGTGCTACCCTAACTTACAAAAGTTCTTCAAATGAAAATTTGCAAGGAAGACTGACGCATCAAACAGATAAACCCAGAGCCATCTGAATGAGATGTGCGTGGGACGTGTACAACTCTATCTGCCACAGTCCCTTTGCTTTCCCTAAGTAGGCACTAACGATGTTCTGTAGAGTGGATTTGAAAGTCACCAGACCACACACTGGAAGGCACTTTTTGTTTATCTCTGTGTGCATTTCATCTCCAAGGTCAATCTGGTCTGCTTAGTCACCCTGGAGACGCTGGCAGGCCAGTGCCTGTTAGATACGACCTACAGGTGGAACTTGGAGAGGGTATTTTGCAAGACATTTGGATGTTTTGAAGCTAAGAGTTTGCCCCCTTCTGAGACCCAAACAAAGTGGGAGCAGGGACTTCCTTAACCTCAAAGAGGGCTGAGCTTAGAGAAGGATAAGGTGCAGAAAGAAATGCTTTCAGGAAGATTCTGGAAAACACCATGCAAAATCACTTCTGACCCAGCCTTGGAAACATGTGTCTCTAGTTTCTTGAGATCCAATTTCAGAATTGAACAAAACAAATTGCATTTAAACGTTTAAGAAACTGTGGGAGGCTACCCTACTAGAATTTTTCCAATGGTGTGTTGATGTGGCCTCCAATTCAGTCTTTCTTCTCTTTGAATTCACTTTGTTACTTTAAATTTATATACATTTTAAAATTTCTTAAGACTTCATATAATCATTGTATTTTGCTCACGAGCCCCAAACTTAAATTAAACCATTTGGACAACAAATTCTCAGAATCATGACATACAGTGTTTCCTTATTTTTCATACATTTTTACTGTATTAATGGTGATGACCATAAATTTTTGATAATGTCAAATTAAGCATTATTCAATACAAGAACTTTTCCAAAGAAAAGAACTTTCATAGCTGAGTTTAACTCAAAAAATTGCCTGCTATTTTTCCAGTTAATGATATTGACATTTTATTATATTAGTTCATTAGAGCATGAAACTTCCTGTCTTGTTTCTGAAAAGCTATTTTAGTACTTCATATAAAAGTAACTCTATACCAGTGGGACACAGCAAATGCAATGAAACGATCAACCACTCAGTGGGGGGGAAAAAGCATTGTAAGCCACTAATCATTATTTTAAATGGAGCACATTTTAGACCTCTCACCTCATAGAGGCAGTCCATACTTTACCGAAATAGGTTCCTCACAACATCTCTAAACACTGGAGTGGTGAAAAGTAGATTTTTTTTTAACTTGTTTTGTTGTATTTGAAAAGCTTGCTCCCCATCTCCATAGGTCTGGGTAGATGTGTTAATTTTTTTAAAAGAATATATACCTACCTGTGGTGGATTCTAGTTTTCTAAAGTTGGCCACAACACTATTTCCTGTCCCACATGTTCTTCTTCAAATGTGTCTTAGGCTATCCTCTTTTCAAAGGGTAGGAGTCTTGAACCTTGTTAAGCTTATGATTGCAATGACTTCCAAGCCTGGTTATCTGGGGTATGTTCACTCTTGGAATCCAGACACCATGCTGTGAGGAAGCTCAAGCAGCGCATAGAGAGATCACATGCAGTATTTCAGTCCCTGCCAGACAGGTGAGTGAGTGAGCCTTCAGATGATTCCAGCCCCAGCTGTTGAGTCACCCCCCCACCCCCCGCCGTGCGCCGACTCTTCCCAGTTTAGGCTCTAGACCAGCCTTGGGCAAACTACAGCCCGCGGGCCGGATCCGGCTGTTCTATCTGGTTCTCTTGCTCTCCCCTCCGCTCCTTTACTTTGAATTTCTATTAGTTCACACAAACACTCCATCCATGCTTTTGTTCCGGCCCTCCGGTCCAGTTTAAGAACCCATTGTGGCCCTCGAGTCAAAAAGCTTGCCCACCCCTGCTCTAGACATTGCAGAGCAGTTACAAGCCATCCCTCTCTGTCTTTTCAAATCCCTGGCCCACGGAGTTGTGACATAACGAAATGGTTGTTTTATGGAACTAAGTGTGAGTGGTTGTTATGCAGCAATATTAACAGGAATACTGAATTTCCATTTGGTTGTCAATTTAGTGACATGATGGTGTTCTTTCAGCCTTCAAATATCTACTGGGTGCCCCAAATGTCCCAGGGTAACAGAGATGTGGAAACATGGGAGAAGTGGCTCTTGCGTTCCAGGAGTTTACACTGAGCAGGGAGAGACTGCTTGTAAACCAGTTAGTGCAAGAATGGGTTTTAGGTAACATGATGCAGGGCCCAGGCCAGAGTTCAGACAGAAGCCTGTTTAGAGCACAGCCCCTCTTCTTCCCATCTCCAGCTTCACTGCAAACCACACAGGGGTCCAGGCACATGAGAGTGGACACCCCAACTTGCAGATCCAAGGGTCTTCTGAACATTCTGCAAACAGCTGCCCCTTGACCAATTCTCAGGCCTGGGGGTATGCACAGCAGCGTGATCTGCTCTCTGCTCTTGGATACATGAGGGACACTGGGAAGAAGCCATGCGGGCTTGGAAGCCAGCTTGGGCATTTGGACATGGAATTCCTAGTTCTCAGGTCCAGGGGCACCGTCCAGAAGGCGGCTCCACGTCCACTTAGTCCAATAGAATCCTGGGCTTGTGCAGAGGGGTAGACAGAGGATGACCTTTAAAGCATGAGGCCTGAGACTGAGGTGGGCCCCTGGGTCTAGAGAAGACATGCTGGGAGTACCAAGTGGAAGGGCCATTCTAACTGAGTCACTTACCAAAGGCATCATGGACCAGATGACACTTGTACCGCCTCTTGACAGATGCATTTGTCTGGAAATAGGATTGTTGATATTGATGCATATTTTGGCATTGGTATTATTCAGGTTAACAGGTACACAGAGAACCAGCTAGTTGACTAAACGTTTTCCTTTTACATTGGTTTTGGCGCAATGTAAGAGCCACAACTTCAGACACAAATGGTCATCACGAGGGGCCTGATGGGACTTGTAAAGCTGAGCCCTCTTCTGGGCTCCCACCACCATCTGTATGTGCAACTTTCTGAAGGCAAGTGACCTCTCTGAGTCTGGAAAAAGAGCTCAGGAGCCTAGTCCCAGATTGCAAATCCATAAGCAAACAGACTTAAAATTCTTTCGAAGTTATCATGTAAATGGACCAAAAAAACCACCAATTGCTCATTGTTCCAAAGGAAATGAGCACCAAAATAAAATCGTAGACTTGGTTCATTAATGGCCCTTTGAGTTAAGGCGTGGTGTCAGCTCTTTCTGCAAAGGGACAAAGAGAAATGTTTCGGCTTTGCCAGCCATATAGTCTCTGTCACAACTCTCAGTGCTGCCATTGTGGTGCAAAAATAGCCACAGACAATGGGCAAACAAAAGAGCATAGTGGTGTTCCAACAAAACTTTATTTACAAATACAAGCAGAGAGCCAGATTTGGCCTAAAGGCTGTAGTTTGCCAACTCTTGGGTCATTCCATTATGAAATGAAAATTTTCAGCCATTATATTCAAAATAAAACTAAGCAGTATGACTCCAATCTTGGCTAGGACCTCCAGAATGTGCTAGAAGTAATCAGCAATATTAATGGACACCTTTGCCTTTTTTGTGTGAGATGGCTTGTTCTGAAATGAAACAAAACCTCCATCATCATTAGACACAGCACAGATCATCGGGATTCTGTGCTCATTGAGTAAATCATATAGGATAAAAATAAAAGAGCAACATAAAAGAGAAACACTTTTCTAAAAAACAAAAGGCTATTTTTATTTCTCAGATTACTTAGCTTTCTTTGGAATGTTGTTTTTCCTAAAACCATTTCCATCTCCAAAGTAAGACTATGGAGACTGTAAGCATTTTACATTTTTTAATTAAAAATATGTGCGAGACACACAGATACAGTCACAGATCTCAAAAAGGTCACGATTGCACAGGAAAAAGAAAATAGGACTGGGAACGACTGTAATATAAGACAGAGCGAGGCAAACAAGGCGAGTCCCTGCCCTAGGCTTGCATGCTTTCCTACGTCCCTGAAAAGGGGAGTTCTCAGTTCTTTGGTAGGGGAGTTCTCAGTTCTTTGGTAGGGGAGTTCTCAGTTCTTTGCAGACATACCATGTCCCAGGGACCCTACTGGTCAGGAAAATGCAGTTCTTGGAAGGAAGACTAGGTACTTGCCAGGCAAACCTTCTGTGCTAATGTGGCTGGGACAGAGGAATTGCACTGTGTTCATGGCCCAGCCCTAGCGATGTAGAACCTGGGGCAAGAAAAGCAAAAGCAATTCCAGATCCCACCATGGGTAGACTTGAGATTGATCAGGGCTGGCTCAGAAACTGCTCCTGAAAGAACACAAAGTGGTAGTTTCAGTTAGGCTGGGGAGGAAAGGCAGGGTTCACAATGGTGACAGTGACTATTATTCTTGTCACTATAGGACCAACAGGGTAAGTTGATTCTTAAGATCCTCCATGAGGCTGCTTGGTACAGATTAACAGTTTGCGTAGAGAATGTTCTTACTTAAAGTGGCATCTAAAATGTCTGAAATCTGAAACAAATTCCCTGAGTATAACTTAAACGATGCAAAAAGTAGGAAGCAATAGTATTTCACACCACTGAAGGTTTGTCAAACAAGGATTGTTGGCACCAATTCAACCCCAACAGGAATCCCCAGTTTGGGATGCAGTGAAGAAGGAAACTTTATTCAATGCAAACAGCTCAACAGTGATACAACATCACAGCCATGGAACAGCTCTGGGGCCTCTCTCCCCTGACAGCTCTGCTCTGTTCCTCAGTGGTCTGCTCCATTCTGCTCTGCTCTGCCAAGACATCTTCAGTGTTTCCGCTCAGCCAGGGAGACTGCAGTCTTCAGTGGATAGGGAAAGTACACTCTCCGAGCCAGAGGAGAGCTGGCTTATATGGACAGGAGGCCCCATCCTTGGTCCTTAATAGGTCCGTCCTCATGCAAATGAGGACTCCAATCCTCAAAGTTTGATTGGTCCAAAAGGCACTGTCCTGATTGGCCAGAACTGCACAGTTCCAATGGGATGGGGAAAGCCTCAGTCCTACTGGTTGAAATAGGATTCCAGGAACTCCTCTATAAGGGCTGGCTCACATGGCAGAAACATGGTGCAGGCAGGCAGTTCAGTGCAGAGACAGGCAGTTCAGTGCAGGCTTCTCCCTGAAGTGCAGTTTGTGCAAGAGGCCGCTGTGCAGAGAAGGTGCTAGGGGCTCTGTTTTGTTTTTTGTTTTTTCAATTTGAGCCCAGTCAGAGGCCAGGAGCCCTTCCTAGCAGGTGTCTTTGTTTCTCAAGTTTCATAGGTTATCATGCGCTCTGCCAAGAGCATGCTCTATCTTCCCTAGTCTCATTTTCATAGTGTTGTTTGGACCCGCTGAGTGATTTTGAGCAGGTTAATTTCTCTGTGCTTTAGTCTTCTCATCTTACCAAAATGGGGGGGGGGGGAAGCAGTGGTTACCCACCTCATAGAGCTGTTGAGACAATTGCTGAGCTCATGCCTGTCATGTGCAGCTACCGTTTAGGTTGTCTAGACTTCACCTACTTGTATTTATTATGTTGCTGGTTTCTGTGCTTTCTGATGCTTTCACATTTGGGGCCTCTGGAGACGGCCCTTCCCAGAGCTAGGTAATGCCTAGAGCAGCCGTGGGCAAACTACGGCCCACGGGCCGGATCCGGCCCGTTCGGCTGTTCTATCCAGCCCACGGAGCCGAAAGAGCGGAGGGTTCTCTTGCTCTCCCCTCCGCTCCTTTACTTTGAATTTATATTAGTTCACACAAACATTCCATCCATGCTTTTGTTCCGGCCCTCCGGTCCAGTTTAAGAACCCATTGTGGCCCTCGAGTCAAAAAGTTTGCCCACCCCTGGACTAGAGACAGCAAACCAATCAATCCGCAGCTCATCCCTGCCAACCTCTCCTTAATCGAGATCTCATAATGTGAGCCACCATCCCAGTTATGGTCTGACTTGTATCACTGCCCCCAAATTCATATGGTGAAATCCTAAGCCCCACTATGGTGGTATTAGGATGTGGGGTCTTGGGAAGTGATAAAGTTCTGAGGATAGAGCCCCATGCTGGGATTAGTGCTCTTATGAAAGAGACCCCAGAGAGCTCTCTCACCTTCTTTCTACCCTGTGAAGACCCACCAAGAGTCTGCAATGTAGAAGAGGGCTCTCACTTAACCCAACTGTGCTGGCACTCTGATCCCAGACTTCCAGACTGAGGGAAAGAAGTTCCTGTTGCTTATAACCCAAGTCTGTGGTATTCTGTTAGAGCAGCTTAAGTGGACTAAGACAATTCCCCTGCCCTAATATCACCCCAGGACCAGCTACCAGGCAATGAGGGGCAGTGCCTATATCCCGAAGCCCACTGACATTATTCAAACTGGCCAATGCCAAGGCTGTCGATCCTGCCTTATGCTTTCTTTGCTGTGAAAACCACCATAAAGGCTTTTCTCAGGCTTGCCACTTGCCTCTCTGCCTCCTGAGCCACTGCGGTCCTTCCCTGTGTGGCCCTGTGTGGTGTGTTGTGATTCTTCATGTTACAAAATGAAGTCTGGGGTGGAACTTATCAAGTACATGGAGCCAAGAAAAGGAGGGTGAGAAAAGGAGGGGCAAAAGTATTGCTGGAAAGCCAAATAATTTAATACGACTAAAATCACTCATCTCATGTTGATGGGGCCAAAGAATGCACGTCTTCCTTCATGACAATTATTTTCATGTCCGTGCATCTTACTAGACTTGATTAAAACAAATCCCAGTTACATTTTAACACACTATCCTTCTCTAGCACATGTAGCCCACATCCCTCTGGGGCACTGTATTTGTTGTCTACTGCTACATTACAAATTTCCACAAACTTGGCAGCATAAAATGACAGGCATTATTCTCACACAGTTTCTTTAGGTAGCGGAATCGAGCATGGCATAACTGGGTTCTCTTGCTTCCCAGTCTGTCGTAAGTCTGCATCTGAGTGGCTTGCTAAGGCTGGGGTATCACCTGAAGGCTAGACTGGAGAAGTAGCTGCTTCTAAGTGCACATGGTTGTGGACAGGATTCAGTTCCTAGAGGGTGACTGGACTAAGGACCTCCATTCTTCAATGGCTATTGGTTGGAAGCTGCCCGCAGTTCTTTGCCATACGGGCCTCTCCAACATAGCAGCTTGCTTCATTGAAATGTGCAATCGCAGAAGGCAAAGGAGTCTGATAGCAAGACAGAAGTCATCATAGTATGTAATCTAATCACAGATATGCCATCCCATCACCTTTGCTGTATACTGCTGATTAGAAGTGAGTGACTACTAGACCCAGCCCTGCTCAAGGGGACAGAATTACACAAAGGCATACATACCAAGAGGCAGGGATCATTGGGAGCTATCTTAAAAATCGTCTACTACTGGAATCACCCCTCCTTCATGCTTGGCCCATAAATTTTGGGTTGGGCTCCCCTGGTTCAGGAGTGTGGCATGGGATTAGCCAATCAGAACACCACATTCCCTAGGTTTTGTGATTACTGATTAGTGACGGGGTAGGCACATCACCCCATTAGCATCAATAAGATTCTGAAAAGGTATCTCTTTTCCATGGGCTTGAACCTAAGAGGATATGAAAGTCTAGACCAGCTGCCGCCATCTTGCTACAAAATGAAGTCTGAGGTGGAACTTACAAAGTACATGGAGCCAAGAAAAGGAGGGTGAGAAGAGGAGGGGCGAAAGTATTGCTAGAAAGCCAAATAATTTAATACGACTAAAATCACTCATCTCGTGTTGATGGGGCCAAAGAATGCATCTAGAAACATAACCTTTCTTTCCATCCTCAGCCCTTTTAAAAAGCTGAGCCGAACACAAAAGTCCCCTTATTTTTTTGATGAAAAAAAGCACCAAGTCCCCTGTTTAACAAATAAAAAAGCAATGTGCATTACTTGGCAGAGGAGACACAGCGTAAGATATTTTAATTTCTAAAAATAAAGTTACATACAATCCTTTGAGGTGTTCACCAGTTAATATTTAGACCTGAGGATTTAAAAATAATCAGCATCCACGAAAAGCAATTTCTCCCCTTTTTTCTTAATGCTTTTTTGACCAAAAGTGTTTCGTAGACTGAACTCTCTAATGAGGGAATATTTATATGACATACCAAAGCAGATGTGAGTCTCATTTTATGAAATCCAAACCCAGATGGTCTTTTCTTTCCATTGTCTTATGTAATTTATATGAAAGCAGAACATGAAAAAAATTCAAATGTAATTTCTTTTCCACCATTTATGCTTAATGGCCCTGTAATCACTTTCATGGCCTCAGTTTCTCTGCCGAGTCTCCAGAGGGTCTGTGGATTACTTCATGTCACAGAGGTGCTTTGCAGCCATTGGAAATGCCCAGCGAGAGTGGAAATGCCTGTTATCATGAAACATGCATTTCCAATTTAGGTTATCCCACCATGTGTCCTCCGTAGAGAGTCCAAAATACTCTTCTAATTTGAATCAGCCCAGAGGATATAAAGTAAAAGAAAGACCCATAGATGGGAAAAAAATGAAATAAAATAAAAAAACTGACCCTGAGCTCAACTTCTTTAAACGAGTTTTCTTGGGGAACATTCTATTTTGTTTGGTCATCTGTGGGGAATGGAAAAGAGGATTGAGGGATGAAAGAGAGGAGAATACAAAAGGGCTGTGAGAGGAGTCTAGAAATTTCTTCTTTGCCTGAGAATTCCTGGAATATGATGGTGAGAGGGTTTAATTTTTCCACTTGGCTTAGTGACAGTTTCTGCCACCTTCTCAGACATTACCTTGACAACCAATTCATGCTATGTTCTTGAGAATTCGTTAGCAGGCTCGGGACAGAATAATAACAGCCATTTAGTTATCCTCTATTTAAAATTGTATTTGTAAATGTTGGCTTCAAACACTCTAAAGGGCATTTGGAGCTCCATGGATTGCATTAAATTGGACTGTGTAATGTAGTATACGTTCCAGCACCTCATAAATTGTACAGGATTCATATATTCACAGTGTAGAGATATCTCGGATTCTCTTTGAAATTAAAAATTACTTTCTTTTTGTTTCTTCTTGAATTCAATTCCCACACTCCCAAGTCTGTGAATGATTGAGTGAGCAAGAGAGGACTGAGTTCCCCCATCAGTGACCAGATACCTAGAGAGTTTCCAGGGGGAGGGAGTCAATGATTTGGAGTCCCAAATGACTATAGGTGGGTGCAGGCAGGGAGGTCTGAGCAGCCAAAAGAAAATTAATATCAGGGCCATGGGCATCTGGGGTCTGGAAATTTCCACAAGCCAAGGAGAGCTGAGCACAAAATTCGCTGCATTTAATGCAAGGCATTTGGTGCTTTGTATTTTCTTCTTTGTGTTTCTAAAACTAAATGCAAAAGGGAAAAAAAAAGCTTTTCCACATTTGCAGGCAACAGCTAAGAAGCAATAAGAGAGTTAAAAAAATTTACACACCATTAAACTTAGAGTCTCTCATAACACTCTGAGCTTTTATGACAGATGCTGAAAATATGTGCCGCCTGAAGAGTGCCGGGGAGCGGGTGAGGTCCTTCGTCATTTCACTCTCTTTTAAGTTTGTTTTTTCAGGAGATGGACCTTAAAACGTCTTGTATTTCCCATTCACCAAGTCTGTCCTTCCGCCAGCACCTTGATTCCCCTGGTAGCGTCCTGTCAGCAAATATAAGTCACTGGAAGCCAGTTCTACCCAGCAGGTCCTGTGGCTCCATCCAATTCCCAGCTCCAGCAGAGCTGCGTTCACTTTCTCTGCCTCAGAGACACCCCCGTTGGACTTGACTGTGAACATCGAGTCCCAAGGGAAATTTACGTGGACGGGGATTATGAAATCACAACTGTCTAAATGCACCCAGTGCGTGATTGCTTTTCCTACGGGCTTGCCGGGGAATGGCTCCAGGTCTCAGGGGGACTGTGACAGTAAATGAGAGCAGTGAAGGCCGCTGAATGGACTCTGGTGTTTTGTCAACCTCGATGAATTAGAAGCAGAATCTTCATGTTGTTGGTGAACTGTCCATCCACAGGTCAGAAGTCCCTGCTCAATAGCAATTTAACCCTGCACGGCTAATATCTCACCTTTTATACTTAACTAGAGGCCCGGTGCATAAAATTCGTGCGGGGGGGGGGGGAGGTTGTCCCTCAGCCCAGCCTGCACCCTCTCCAATCTGGGACCCCTTGAGGGATGTCCGACTGCTGGCTCCCAACTGCTCACCTGCCTGCCTTCCTCATTGCCCCTAACTGTTTCTGCCTGCCAGCCTGATCACCCCCTAACCCAGGGGTGGGCAAACTTTTTGACTCGAGGGCCACAATGGGTTCTTAAACTGGACCGGAGGGCCGGAACAAAAGCATGGATGGAGTGTTTGTGTGAACTAATATAAATTCAAAGTAAAGGAGCGGAGGGGAGAGCAAGAGAACTGGATAGAACAGCCGGATCTGGCCCGTGGGCCGTAGTTTGGCCAAGGCTGCCCTAACCACTCCCCTGACAGCCTGATTGATGCCTAACTGCTCCCCTGACAGCCTGATTGCACCTAACTGCCCTCCCCTGCTGGCCTGGTCACCCCTAACTGATCTCCCCTGCAGGTCTGGGTCCCCCCCAACTGCCCTCCCCTGTAGGCCTGGTCCCCCCCAACTGTTCTCCCCTGCAGGCCTGGGTCCCCCCCAACTGCCCTTCCCTGCAGGCCCAGTCGCCCCCAACTTCCCTCCTCTGCCGGCCTGGTCACCCCTAACTGCCCTCCCCTGCAGGCTTGATCGCCCCCAACTGCCCTCCCTTGCAGGCCTGGTCCCCCCAATTGCTCTCCCCTCCTGGCCTGATCACCCACAACTGCCCTCCCTTGCAGGCCTGGTCCCTCCCAACTGCCCTCCCCTGCTGGCTATCTTGTGGTGGCCATCTTGTGTCCACATGGGGGCAGGATCTTTGAACACATGGGGGCAGCCATCTTGTGTGTTGGAGTGATGGCCAATCTGCATATTACTCTTTTATTAGATAGGATTAGGGGCCGCTGCATGCTGCAGTGTTTATGTGGATGACCTGATGCTGGCACAGCAATGCAGTGTACCCAGCAGCCCACCATTAGAAAGAAACCCACCTCTTCTAATTGAAGAAGAAACGAGGACATTTGGCGGTCGGATGATTTATATCCGCTAGACAGCTTCACATATTTTTAGAGTTATATCAGCGACTGAAACCACACAATAAATACCTCCAGATTCAGAGAACCCTTAATTTTTTTTTTTAAACACAAACCTTCAAATCTACAAAATGTTTTGGTCATTTCCATAAAGCACAATTGATTTTAATAACCCAGTTACCTTCAAGAGAGCCTTAATGAGTACCATCACTCCCTCTAAGTGGAAATAGTTCTGAATTTTAAGATCTTATATACATAAAAGTAGATTTGATGATTTTTATGTAAATAGTGTCTTAGATATTTCAGCAGCCTGCCATTTCCATAGCAAATGTACTTTGGTACCATGTTTTCTCCATTAGGAATTTTGTTTTAAACGAAGCATCCCCCATAAAAGGAAAGATAAGCATCTAATTGGAGAACCCTGGGAGTTTTAAGCTAGAATTCGGGTCATGCAGCTTATTGCTGTCTTTGGCTGAAAAGGTCTGGCTATCCGCACACAAAAGCACACTGCTCTCTGCTTGTCGTGTTTTTAATCTCTGCTATAAAAAAAAATTGCATTGTTGGCCCTTGAAAAGCTTTCATTGTCAGAGGGAAATATAATAACCGTTCCTGCCTAGAGGCCAGGTGTCCTGCAGGAACAAGCCTGGTGATAGAGGGTGCCTCCTCTCTGAGGCCCCGGCCAGCTGATCTTGCTGGGCTGCAGTGGGGAGCGAACAGCCCTGCGCCGGGATAGCTGGGCACAGCACAGCCCCACACAATGGAGCTGTGCCGCGGAGGGAACTGCTGGGAGGCTTGGGAAATACAATAAGCTTGATCTCTCACGTGGGAAAATCCATGGCGTTTCAGAGCTTCATAAAGTGCCATGCTTTTGTCTCTGCGGATCAAGTCCCCAGTAAATTCTTGCATTACCACCATTGTAACGCGCAGCGACGGAAACTCTGAGCTGTGCTATGGGATCCCCAGGGGCCGAGGTTAGGAAGAGCCCACATTCGAAATGATTTGCAAGAAAATTCTCTTGGAGTGTAATTTAAGGAGGCTTTCTGGCCATCATTTTCAGCGCGATGCAGAACGTGCTTTCGTGACATCCACACCCCCACCAAATTGGTAACCCTTCACAGGGGACATGGACAAGAATAAGGAAGAGAAAAGGTCAGCAGGGAAATGAAGAGGGTGATCATTTGCCACAATTAGCTCTGCTGCGTGAGGTCAAGCAAACAGACCGCCTAGGATTCGGTGACTGCGGGAGGGTCCGCTCTCCACGCGAGAGGATGCTGCTTTCTTCGTAACTGAGATGTCAGTGTGTACTCCGAGCCTGTGACTTGAGGCCGAGACAGATACTTTTCTTTACTCCTCAGGGCTCACACTAGGCACTCAGACTTACATGGAAGCGGTCGCCTGGATTTTTCCCACGTACAGACCCCAATGCATGCGCATGTGTCAATTTCACAGTGTGGTGGGGCTCGTCAATGAGGAAGTGAGCACAAACTCTCTCATAAAGCTCCTGGCACGACAGAACCAACAGAGCGAATCCTTGCTATCCACTGATCTGGCAGTGGGGTGTTACGGTTAACCACTCAGCTAAATTTAGGATTAACGTAAATGCATCAATTTTCTGTGAAATAAAGGACTATAACATATATTTAATATACAATTAAAATTTAACGAAGTCCACACATTTAGAAAATGCATTGTATTTGCTAGTTTAGAACAAGGGTTGAACCAATCAGCAAGGATATATGCACCCCTATATTCATAGCAGCACAATTTACAATAGCTAAGATTTGGAAACAGCCTAGGTGCCCGTCAGCAGATGACTGGATCAGAAAACTATGGTACATCTACACAATGGAATACTATGCTGCCATAAAAAAGAAGGAATTCTTACCATTTGTAGCAACCTGGGTGGAATTGGAGAACATTATGCTAAGTGAAATAAGCCAGGCAATGAAAGAAAAATACCACATGATCTCACTCATTTGGGGATAATGAAAAACATTATAAACTGATGAACCAAAAGATAGTTACAGAGGCAGTAAAGCATCAAACAGACTGTCAAATTACAGCGGGAAGGTTAGGGAGAGGTGGGGGAGATAAGAGATCAACTGAAGGACTTATATGCATGCATGTAAGAGTAACCAACGGATGCAAAACATTGGGGGGTGAGGGCATGAATAGGAGTGGGGTGGGGGGGGGCAATGGTAAGATATGTACACATATAATACCTTAATAAAAAAACTAATTAATTAATTTTAAAAAAAAGAACAAGGGTTGATATACTTCATAAAGGAGCAAGTAGTAAATATTTTGGGCCATATGATCTCTGTCTCAATACCCAACTCTGCCTGCAGAGATTACTAGGGCCACACCCTAGCCTCGGGCTGCAGGGGAGAGCTGGGATGGGACTTGGATATAGTCCTGCCTTAAAATGCACAGGACTGTATTGCCTCAGCCAGCACGAGACTGTTGCAATAAGTGCAAATGACAGATCATGAAATTAGATCGAGGTGAATATTTGGAGAGCCTGCTGTTCAGGGCAGTATGCTGGTTAGCAGTTATTACAAAGAGTAAAATCATTTGATCTCTATCCTTTGGGTTGAGAATCGCCCAATAATATAGGCTCCACCCACAGGGTTTTTCACTCAGTGGATACAGGAAGTTGGAGGTCTGTTATAATTATAAAGTCTTGAGAAACATAAATAATTATGGAATCCAAACTAAATTTTCCATATACGCAAAAGCTGCGGCAGTACAGACAGACGATTTCAGATGGAATTATTGTTGAGAAGAAGACAAGGTGCCCCTGACGTGTGGGAACTGACAGGTATTCCCAGCCAGGCCTGGGTGATCTCCTGTTGAACATGAACAGATTCTCAGAGCATCAGCCTCCGACGAGGCCACCCTATGACTGTGATGGATCAAGACAAAAACAAGAGTCCTGTGTAATCAATCGGATTTGAACACAGAAAACACAAACATTGTCCAAGCCACAAAATACCAAACTTCCCCCTCTCCTGGCTACTTCATCGTCAGTCCCAGCTGTGGCCTTCTCGTCGTCTCTCCTCCCAGATGAGTTTTTTATACCCAATCCCAGACTCACCCCACCTGGGATCATGGGAGCCAAGGCAAAATCCCGCTTCCTTACAACCTCCCTGAAGTCACCTGACATAAGATCCCATCTTCTAATAAGTGTGTCGGAGTCCCCAAGACCACTCCCAAGTTTGGGGAGTCTCTAGGGTTCATAGGACTCTCCGCATGTAGTCACACTCAGCGCTAACATGTGCTACAATGAAAGGATACAAAGCAAAACCCTCAAAGCGTGAAGATAGACCTGGTAGGATCGGGCCTAAACGGGCAGTTGGACATCCCTTGAGGGGTCCCAGATTGGAGAGGGTGCAGGCTGGGCTGAGGGACACACCCCCCCCGCCCTGTGCACGAATTTTATGCACTGGGCCTCTAGTTAAGTATAAAAGGTGAGATATTAGCCGTGCAGGGTTACATTGCTATTGAGCAGGGGCTTCTGACCTGTGGATGGACAGTTCACCAACGACATGAAGATTCTGCTTCTAATTCATCGAGGCTGACAAAACACCAGAGTCCATTCAGCGGCCTTCACTGCTCTCATTTACTGTCACAGTCCCCCTGAGACCTGGAGCCATTCCCCGGCAAGCCACAGTTTGCCGACCACTGTCCTAGGGGTAGGGGAGTCACCCAAGATGTGCTTAGTTCCTCCAGTATTGAGCTGTGACAACATGTGAAATGCTGTCACACGGAAGCTTGTTAGACACTCAGTGCCCCATGTTTTTATTGGGGGCTGGTTACATAGCCACTTCCTGCCCACCATGTACCAGAATGCCAGACTTCCGGGAGAAAAGCAGGTGCTCGGCATAAAGCACAGTGCCCTCATAGGCGATTGAAACACAGTGAACCACGCTTCCGGCAGGCGTCCTCAAACTACGGCCCGCGGGCCACATGCGGCCCGCCGAGGACATTGATCCGGCCCGCCGGGTGCCGCTGCCTGTCCTGCTTAGCAGCCGACTCATCCCGGGCCCGCAGTGCACATGGGAATTTGTTCATAGTTTTTTTTAAACTATAGTCCAGCCCTCCCAACGGTCTGAGGGACAGTGACCTGGCCCCCTGTTTAAAAAGTGTGAGGACCCCTGAATTCTAGGGAGTGGTGACAACACATCTCCAGAGTCCAGACTCCCACACGAAAGCCAAGCCGGCCTCGCCAACAGGCTTCTGAAGGAGAGCAGTGTCGGGGCTGCACTGTGAACTGTGTTCTGCACAAGGTTTTTATGGCACCCGCTTGCCCAGATGCCCCACTGGCCCCCAAGGTGCGTGTTCTCCCTGTCTGCAAGTAAGAAACCCTGTTTGTTCAGCTCCAAGTGTATGCCTAGGTGCTTCGGCTGGAGGTCACTGGCACCCTCCAGAGCCAGTGCGGAAGGACCTGCAGCAGGGAAGCCTGACATCAACCCTAACCGGCCCAACGGTAGCCCTAGAATCCCCTCCCTGGTGGGCTTGCAAACCTGAGCAGACCACGGCCAACAGCACGCCAAGGAAGTAAAGCAAAACCAGCTACGCTGTGGCTGCGAATGTACATCGCAGGCATCCACTGTGGACAGGACACTCTGCAAAGGTTGGGGAAGGACCCGTTCTTTCCCCGGCAATGAGGGAAATAAGGCATCAGTAGCCAAGAAATAAACAAAGGATTTAGGATCACAATATCCAAGGCAATGATTCCATGATTGCTGATGGAGTGAGGGGGATAGGCAGCTGGGAACCAGTGCTGGCTGAGCTGCATGCCTGGCATATATTATCTGCCTTAATGCCCACAGCCCAGGGGTGGGCAAACTTTTTGACTCGAGGGCCACCATGGGTTCTTAAACTGGACCGGAGGGCCGGAACAAAAGCATGGATGGAGTGTTTGTGTGAACTAATATAAATTCAAAGTAAAGGAGCGGAGGGGAGAGCAAGAGAACCCTCCGCTCTTTCGGCTCCGCGGGCCGGATAGAACAGCCAAACGGGCCGGATCCGGCCCGCGGGCCGTAGTTTGCCCACGGCTGCATAGCCACTTCCTGAGGTAGACATCGGGTCCGCTTCATCCTGGGTAGCTGGATGTCAGGAAGGAGCATTCATGTGCCCAAGGTCCAATAGTTGGTGGCAGAGCTAGAATTTGATTGCAGGGTCAATCGGCTGGAAACCCCGTGCTCCGAGAGTTTTCATCGGCTCTTAGACTATGTGACCCCATGGCCACACATTCTAGAGCAGCCGTGGGCAAACTACGGCCCGCGGGCCGGATCCGGCCCGTTCGGCTGTTCTATCCGGCCCGCGGAGCCGAAAGAGCGGAGGGTTCTCTTGCTCTCCCCTCCGCTCCTTTACTTTGAATTTATATTAGTTCACACAAACACTCCATCCATGCTTTTGTTCCGGCCCTCCGGTCCAGTTTAAGAACCCATTGTGGCCCTCGAGTCAAAAAGTTTGCCCACCCCTGTAATCTAGAGGTAGTAGGGTGATGAGAGCAAAGGCATAAAGGCAGGAGAAAGTAGGTATGTACGGAGGAATGCCCCAGGGAGGGTGCTTGGGTTCAAGCAATTGAAACGCAACTCTGGGGATCTTAAAGAGAAGAGTAATTAACTTGGAAGGTGAAATGCAGCAGAGAGACTCAATGGGGGGCTGTAGAAATAGACTCAGAAAACCGGGGGGGTCTGCAGGGCTAGGGAACCAGAGGTGCCTGAGAACAGAGAGCAAAGCCTGGTATTTACACCCCGTTCGTCTGATTTCCTTTAACCTTTTTCATAGATTCACCCTCTTTTTTTAAAAAAATATATTTTATTGATTTTTTACAGAGAGGAAGGGAGAGGGACAGAGTCAGAAACTTCGATGAGAGAGAAACATCGATCAGCTGCCTCCTGCACGCCCCCTACTGGGGATGTGCCCACAACCAAGGTACATGCCCTTGACCGGAATCGAACCTGGGACCCTTCAGTCCGCAGGCCGACGCTCTATCCACTGAGCCAAACTGGTTTCGGTGGTTCACCCTCTTGTCAGGAAACATATACCAGGGCACCGAGGGCTTCTAGGGCTGTGGTTGGCAAACTGCGGCTCGCGAGCCACATGCGGCTCTTTGGCCCCTTGAGTGTGGCTCTTCCACAAAATACCACGGCCTGGGCGAGTCTATTTTGAAGAAGTGGTGTTAGAAGAAGTTTAAGTTTAAAAAATGTGGCTCTCCAAAGAAATTTCAATCGTTGTCCTGTTGATATTTGGCTCTGGTGACTAAGGAGTTTGCCGACCACTGCTCTAGGGCAATGGAGTGCAACCACTGCCCTTGAGGGCATCACGAACTAACAGGGGAGCAATTGGCATGTAAGAACAACAATAAAAGCAGGAGTCGCGGAACAGCATCCATAAAATGCTAATGGAGTAACAAAACAAAGGAGCAATTAGCCCCACAGGAGGGGCACAGGAGAGCTTTATGGAAGTGTCTATGTGGCCTGAGAAACGTTCTATTTCCTCACCTTTTGAGTCTCAATTCCCAAAACCAGGTTGGAAGCTACTCAAGCATAGGGAGTGTAACTTCTGATCACTTCTCAGAAAAGAACCCCCGCCATGATATGGCAATGCATGCTGGTGCCCAAGGCAGACAGCTTTAGTTTGATTTTATAGCCCTATTTCCCTGCTCAACAGAGTTATGAAAATCAACTGCCTTTAACACCAGACACAACATCTATTCTTCATTGCTAGCGTAGGCACATTATGCAAAAATTAAAGTTTGCTGTTTTGAATCATTGCATTTTATACACTTTGCTTAATTCCCAGGTTAATAAAATGCAAAATAGCTCTCTTCAAGTTAACTGTTTTCATTGACCATAGTTATCTCCTTCAGTAGTTTAAGTGCATTTGGTGGAATTAATCTACACCAAGAAACTAGACTTTAGAGCGTAGCCTGTGAGATGATTTAATTAGTCTGCTTTAATCACTTAAATCACAATGTTCCTCTTTTAAATTCTTTATGTTTGCATGGAAAATGCCTTTTGGAAACCAGATACGCTGTGCTGTTTTATGGAGCATTATTTTTATTGCTGCAACAGTGGAAGCCCTCGAAATTACATTGATGAGAAGTGAGATTCTCAGCAGGGAGAGGTGGCTCTTCCCAAGCAGAAGGGAGTCAGAATCATTTGGGAGATGTTTCCGTGGTACCTACGCCCCCAGGAAACCCTAATTCCCCTGCTTCCAATGGGGTCCCTTGCCAGAGTAAACTCCTGTTGCTTTGGGGGGTGGATGTTCCCCCAAAGGAAGGTGGGAACGTTGTGCACTGCTAGTGGGAATGTACAATGGTGCAGCTGCACTGGAAAGCAGCATGGTAGTTGCTCAAAAATTAAAAATAGCCGAAACCGGTTTGGCTCAGTGGATAGAGCGTCGGCCTGCAGACTGAAGGGTCCCGGGTTCGATTCCGGTCAAGGGCATGTACCTTGGTTGCGGGCACATCCCCAGTAGGAGGTGTGCAGGAGGCAGCTGATCGATGTTTCTCTCTCATTGATGTTTCTAGCTCTCTATCCCTCTCCCTTCCTCTCTGTGAAATATCAATAAAATATATTTTTTTAAAAAATTAAAAATAGAATTTACATATGTTCCAGCAAGTCCACTTCTGGACATATACTCAAAAGAATTGAAAATAGGGGCTTGAATAGATATTTGTATACCCATGCTCATAGCATGATTCACAATAGCTAAAAGATGGGAGCAACTCAAATGCCCATCAACAGATGTATGGGTAAACTAAATGTGGTTTATAAACTCAAAGGGAATATTATTCAGCCTTTATTTTTTTTAAATATATTTTATTGATTTTTTACAGAGAGGAAGGGAGAGGGATAGAGAGTTAGAAACATCGATGAGAGAGAAACATCGATCAGCTGCTTCCTGCACACCCCCTACTGGGGATGTGCCCGCAACCAAGATACATGCCCTTGACTGGAATCGAACCTGGGACTTTTCAGTCTGCAGGCCGACGCTCTATCCACTGAGCCAAACCGGTCACGGCATTATTCAGCCTTTAAAAGGAAGGAGATTCTGACACCAGCTACACATGGATGAACCTTGACTACATTATGCTAACTGAAATAAGCCAGTCACAAAAGGACAAATACTGTATGTTTGCATTTATATGGCATACCTGGAGTGGTCCAATTCGTAGAGACAGAATGTGGAATGGTGGTTGTCAGGAGCTGGGGGAGGAAGAAATGAGGAGTTGTGTTTAATGGGTACAGAGTTCCAGCTTGGGAAGAAGAAAAAAGTTCTAAATACGGATGCTAGTGGTGGTTGCACAACAATGTGAATATACTTAATGCCACTGAATGGTATACAAAATGGTAAATTTTGTGATATGTATGTGCTATTATAATAAAAAGATATGGAATTAAAGAACTCTACCATTTGAGATGCTCTTAAAATATTAACCTATATGTGAAACTATTAAATATAGTGTCTCCATTTCACACATTTTGACCAAATATAGAAAAATATATATCTTCAAGAGGCCAAAGTCATTCTGGATGACTTTGGAGATCTACTTGACGGGATTTCTTAAGCTGAGGTTAAGGCAGGCCTTGAAACTCTTGCCATTTGATGTACCTATTAAGTGTGCAGATGTGATTTTTTTTCCTGGAGTCTGTGGTTTAATTCAGATTCTCAAAGGCCTGCGGCACTATAACATTTAAGGATGCATGAAAGCATTGAGATCTTTAGCTCTGACTGAAATGTAGTCATTAGCTGGCAGTAGAGCTGACATGGGAGCGAGGAATCAAGTGAGAAGACATAGGCACACAGAGGGCAGGACCAGCTCACATGCATCCCCCAGTTCCCGTGCTGCTATTCAGCCCTGTTCTCCAAGCTCTGCTGCGTACGGAAATACAGACACTTAACCCTGCCTTCATACCGACCCCATGTGTGTGTGGTTACAGTCCATTTGCTGGGAAAAGGCCCTCATTGTATTCGTTTTGATTCCATTTGCCTGATTACAATTTCTTTCATTTCGCTCATATTTAGTGGTTACCAAGTGGATTGTTCACGTGGCTGCTGGATAAAAAGGAAGCATTAAGCTCATCCCGAAACCCTATCACTATTCATTCGGGGGTGTCTGATAACGTTTTCAAACTGTCTTCCGATGCGATTGTGAGAAGGTGTTTCAGGTGTCCACAGGGAGGGAAGGAGAAGCCAAGCTGGGTCTCCAGACTTTCAACCAGCTTCACACAAAGTACTTTTGCTTCTTGGTGACTGTCTTACACACACACACACACACACACACACACACACACACACACTTCACTGAGAAATACTACGAACTTTTTGGAAGTATACCAACTCCATCAAATACCAAGACTGGATCAGGCAATACAGACTAGATTGCACTACAGTAACACACAACCTTCAAATCTCAGGGCTTCGCCAACCAAACACCTCCTTCTCACTCACATGTCTGACATGTTGTACAGGTTTATGCTCATTGCGGTCACTCAGGGCACCAGGCGGACGCAGACTCCATCTGGACAGGCTTCCATACCAAACAAGGTAGACAAGAAGGAAATGCTAAATTACACACTGACTCTTAAAGAATCTCTTCCCATTTTTTTAAGCAACCCAAGTCATGTAGCCCCACCCTACCTTCAGGAAAGTCACAGGAGTGAAACCCTCTGGCATGCCAGGAAAGAGAGGATAATTCGAATATTTGTGATAGCACAAATAACCTCCATAATGATTGTGTTACTTAAGCCACAATCATGTGAGAAATGGCTTATAAAAAGATTCATAGGAGTTTATTAAAGTTCAGTTGGGAATTATATAATCTCAGAAGATGAGGAAAGTCTATAAAGGAGTTTTCTTACAAAACATTTTTTGGAAGAAGACAGGTTCAGAATTAAACTAATCAGATTTAGGGTTCAGGCAATGAGTAGGTTGAGGCATAAGATCTATCCACACCAGTCATAGCTTTGGAGCAACCCGAATAAGCTAGCCGGAAGACTACGCTGATTTGCTGAATCTGCCGCCCTAAATCAAATGGAGCAGTTGCACCACAGTAAATAGACTGATTCTTCCAACCCCCTTCCCTGCCACTTCTCGGAAGGGGCCTGAGCAGAAAGTAAACCAATGAGAGGAAGAATCTGAGCTGTGAAAGGGCAGTCAGGCCGAAACCGGTTTGGCTCAGTGGATAGAGTGTCGGCCTGCGGACTGGGAGGTCCCAGGTTCGATTCCGGTCAAGGGCGCGTACCTTGGCTGCGGGCACATCCCCAGTGGGAGGTGTGCAGGAGGCAGCTGATCGATGTTTCTCTCTCATCGATGTTTCTAGCTCTCTATCCCTCTACCTTCCTCTCTGTAAAATATCAATAAAATATTTTTTTTTTTAAAAAAAAAAGAAAGGGCAGTCAGCTTTCAACTCTCAGTAAAGAAGCACCGCAGCCTTTCTGTAATGGACAGGAGTGGGGGTGGGGCACGTAAAACAGGCCAAGGTCTGAAGCCAAGGCCACTGGCATTGAGGTGTTACATCCCACTGTATTCACATGTTTCCCTGACATCCAGTTCTCTTTCTCTGCTTGTCTCAGACAGGAAAGATGAGGACAGGCCCACATGACCCAACCATGGAACATGAGAGAGGATTACACCACACCAGTGTAAGCCACATCGCAAAGGAAAGAGCTACTGATCCATTAAAGATAATATCTTAGAGCAAGGTAGGAGGCAGCTGATAGGCTTCTTCTCCACACTCACCTCCCTTTAAGTGCGTTGGGTGTCGACAACATAATTTGGTGGAAACGTGACATTTTGGTTGGTCTTGGGAGGACTTAAATAGGCTGACCTTAACTCAGCCTAGTAGAAAAGTACGATGCAAAAGAATCAACATTCATTCATTCATTCATTCATTCAACATATATCCATTGAGTGGGCTGAACGCACATACTAGCTACTACTCCTTCCTACAATCCTCATATCAAGGCAGCTCCCTACCAGTGCTTCCCAAATATTATACAATACATCACATTTCTACAACTTGAAAATGATTGGCTCACCTTCACATGAGAAACAGTGAACTAGAATACGCGTGTACCTCCTTCCCTTCCTAAAATGCCTTTCTTAACTCCCATGACCGTACATGCATTTATAAAACAAAAGGCAGAAACTCAGAACAACAAAGAAAAGAGGAGATAATAGGACCAAACTTCCAGCAGCTGGTGAGCAGATGGAGATGATAATTCATCTAGCAGGCTCAAGAAAGTGGAAACCTAAATCATCAATGGAGAAAGCAAAGGGAAAAGCCAGTGTTATGGATCCCCCCACCTCCAAAGCTTAGGAATTCATTGGCTCAGATACTGGAGCAAAAACAGTACAAATGTGGAGCATATAAGGGTTAGTGGAACTATTTCACAAAACTAGGACAAATAATTCTAAAATTTTCGTGGAACCAAAAAAGATCCTGAATAGCCAAAGCAACACTGAAAAATAATAAACTGAAAAAAAATAAATCAATAACAAAGTTGGAGGCATCAGGTTCCCTGGTATCAAACTATGTTGCAAAGCCATAGTAATCAAAACAGCAAGGTACTGGCCCAAAAACAGACACAGAGATCAGTGGAATGGAATAGGAAGTGCAGAAATAAACCCATACATATACAGTCAATTAGTCTATGACAGGGGTGGGCAAACTTTTTGACTCGAGGGCCACAATGGGTTCTTACACTGGACCGGAGGGCCGGAACAAAAGCATGGATGGAGTGTTTGTGTGAACTAATATAAATTCAAAGTAAAGGAGCGGAGGGGAGAGCAAGAGAACCCTCCGCTCTTTCGGCTCCGCTGGCCAGATAGAACAGCCGAACGGGCCAGATCCGGCCCGCGGGCCGTAGTTTGCCCGTGGCTGGTATGACAAAGGAGGCAAGAATACACAATGGGGGCGGGGGGACAGTCTCTTCAATAAATGGCTTTGGGAAAACTAGACAGCTACAGGCAAAAGAATGAAACTAGAATATTGCCTTGACCATATACAAAAATAAGCTCAAAATGGATTAAAGACTCGAATGTAGGACCTGAAATCCTAGAAGAAAAAATAGGCAGTCAGCTTTTTTATGTCAGTTTTAGCAATTCTTGGAAAAGGGCAAGAAAACAAAAATAAACAAATGGGACTACATCAAATTAAAAAGCTTTTGCACAGCAGCAAAGGAAACCATCAACAACCTACTGAATGGGAAAAGATATTTGCAAATGATTTCATGTCCAAAATATATAAATAACTCATAGGACTAATGATCTAATTAAGAATGGGTAGAGTACGGGTAGGAAAATTGAGAAAACATGCCACAAGATCCCCTTAAAAGACAAAGATTGATGTCCTTGCCCCTCAATATTATGGGGGCTCACCATCTCAAGTTTATGATGGCCAAGTTGGATTGTCATCTAAAAGCATTCCGTATGGCAATTTGGACCAAGTTTGCAGGTTTTGGACCGAGTTCATGACTTTCAAGCTGGCCATCAGGAACCCAAGAAATAAATGCTACAGGAGAATCAACAAACTTCCCAGTTGCAACCTTGACCTCTGCAGATCAAAGGTGAAGGCAGGTCAGGTTCCCGGAGGCTTTATTTTATACACAGACGATTCCAATCCTCAGACCCTGCCAATCACAGAATCAATGCAAACACCATAAACTCACCTAAACATACTCAGGGCTTTTTTTCTCCCTGACCATATATATATATATATGTGTGTGTGTGTGTGTGTGTGTGTGTGTGTGTGTGTGTGTATGTGTATTTTAATAAATCATTTTTCCTGAAATCATATGTTTCCCTGAACATCGCACTTCATCGAATTTGTGGTTCTCCTTGACACGATGTAGATTACGGCTCCCAGGTAAGAGAACGTGCCCACATTCTAAAGGCTGGTTATTGCTCCCCTCGATGACGCTGAAATTACAGAGAATGGAAAACTTATAATAACAAAGAACAAAAAAAAAACAACAAACAGGCAAACAGCACTCCTTTCTACATTTTGTCAAAATAAATATGTGCCTTATTTCTTATTATAAACGTAATGAGCACTGGAATAAACTTCCAACACTAAGAGGAACATAAAACAGGTAGACACATAGAAGAGCTCTAGTCCCACATGACATACTACTCCAGGCACTTTTATACATGTGTTAGTATATTTTTAAAAATGTATTTAATTGATTTCAGAGAGGAAGGGAGAGGGAGAGAGAGAGAAACATCAATGAGAAAGAATCATCGATCGGCTGCCTCCTGCACGCCCCCCACTGGGGATCAAGCCCACAACCCGGGCATGTGCCCTGACCAGGAATGGAACCAGGGACCCTTCTGTCCACAGGCCGACACTCTATCCACTGAACCACACCAGCGAGGGCTGTTAGAATATTTTTAAAGCAAAGCTGGAATCATTTAACATAATCTCTTCGGAGACCTGTTTTCTCACAGAGTAAACATTTTTTTCTGTCAATTCACTCCTGGTTGCTCAACAAAAATATATGTAAAAGGCAAAATTTTCTTAAGTGATTGCATTTTTAAAATTTTCCCTTATTTATCTGATGGATGAATCTTCCGCTCCACAGGAAACGGAGAGATGGGGTAATGGCAAGTCTCTTAGCTGGAAATGAAGCAGCTTCACTGGTACCTCTGGGCTTGCTTGCTTCTCTGTAAAATAAAGGGCTGAAAGCAAGTGTCTCCGAGATAAGCTTTGGAAGGGAAGGGCCTGATCTTGGGGTCAAGGGTGTCCATCCTCGGCTTACCCCCTACTAGACAGAAGCCCTGTGCCTGTCACTTGGCTTCACTAAGTGCTGCTGGCCTCCTCTGTCCCAGGGGTCCTCAAACTTTTTAAACAGGGGGCCAGTTCCCTGTCCCTCAGACCGTGGGAGGGCCGGACTATAGTTTAAAAAAACAACTATGAACAAATTCCTATGCGCACTGCGGGCCCGGGACGAGTCGGCTGCTAAGCAGGACAGGCAGTGGCACCTGGCGGGCCGGATCAATGTCCTCGGCGGGCCGCATGTGGCCCGCGGGCCGTAGTTTGAGGACGCCTGGACTCTAAAGGGACTGAACTGAACTCTCTTGCACAGGCTGCTGAGCGGGAATTTCCCTGTCTGAAGTTCTGGCTGGGGCCCAAAGCTGAAGACAATAGATGATGCTAGACCAGGGGTGGGCAAACTTTTGGACTCGAGGGCCACAATGGGTTCTTAAACTGGACCGGAGGGCCGGAACAAAAGCATGGATGGAGTGTTTGTGTGAACTAATATAAATTCAAAGTAAAGGAGCGGAGGGGAGAGCAAGAGAACCGGATAGAACAGCCGGATCCTGCCCGCGGGCCGTAGTTTGCCCACGGCTGTAGACTATCCACAAAGGATCTGATAAGTGACTCAAAGCTGACCCTGTGACCCTCATTCATGGCTCGCCATCTGCCTGCCCATGAAGGGAGCCCAGCACTGTGACAGGGGAGCTGAACGCAGCGAAGGAGGAGAGGGCCACGAGGCTGCTCCCCTCCCATATGGGAGACCCCCAGGGTGCTTTCTCTACCGCCTGCGGGGCAGGAGCCAGCCCGAGACCTCTGCTCTCCCCCTTGTCCCAGCATCTGGGCCTCAGAGACTGGCACCCGACTTCCCTTGCTGAGCAAGTTTAAAGAGGAGAAGTCAGGGGCTGGGGTTGGCACAGCCTATACCTCCAGAGCTCCGTGGGGAAAGTGGCACGTTCTTCTGAGGCTAAGAGGGTGCAGGTAGCTGTGCCAGAGTAACCTGCCAGGGACATGCCTGCCAGAGTGTGATGGCCCCAACGTAAAGGGCTGGGAGGAGCACGTTGTCAGAGGTAAGCTAGAGACAATGGCTGGAACCAGCAGGCTGGGAAGAGTGAGGGCCCACAGGAGCAGGGTACCCCCCATCCCACAAAAGCACTGCACGTGATCCAGAGCCAGCTTTGGGACGGCTGCCTACATGGGCTGGGCAACAGGAAAGCCGGGGACCTCTGAACAGCATCTGCTATCAAAACATCAATTCAGCCGAAACCGGTTTGGCTCAATGGATAGAGCGTCGGCCTGTGGACTGAAGGGTCCCGGGTTCGATTCTGGTCAAGGGCATGTACCTTGGCTGCGAGCATATCCCCAGTGGGGGGGGTGCAGGAGGCAGCTGATCGACGTTTCTCTCTCATCGATGTTTCTAGCTTTCTATCCCTCTCCCTTCCTCTCTGCAAAAATATCAATAAAGTATATTTAAAAAAAAAACAAACAAATAAACAAACAAAAAAAAAAACATCAATTCAGATCGGACCAGACTTCTTAAGAGCTAAAAATGAAACTGCTCTAATATGCCTCGAGAACACACACACACACACACACACACACACCCCTAAGGGCTCTGCCTGGGATTTGTTCGGTGGGACGGGGGTCGGGGCAGGTAGATACAGGGGCAATGAGGAGAGGAAAATAGAGTTCCCCGAGGAAACCCCACGTCATTCATCTCAGTGCTGCTCGCCCTGTGATGTGCCCGCGCATCACCCGAGTCTTGTTCAAATGCCCATTCTGATTCAGGAGAGCCGGGACCAGCAGTCTGCTTTGCCAAGAAGCTGGCATTGCCAAGAAGCTGCCATTGCTGGCCCATGGAGCGCACTTTCAATAGCAAGAGTCTACCAGTAGTCGGCAAACTATGGCTCGCGAGCCACATGCAGCTCGCGAGCCACAGTTTGCCGCTCTGTTGACTAATGAGTTTGCCGACCACTGACCTAGACTCTCGATTCCAATAATTACAGGCTGTTGTTGTTCCCTGTGATCAAGCCCCTAGCCCAGTGGTCGGCAAACTCATTAGTCAACAGAGCGGCAAACGGCGGCTCGCGAGCCGCAGTTTGCCAACCACTCATCTAGACCAAAGATTGGCAAACTCTGGCCCATGGGCCAAATCTGGCCCACTGCCGATTTTTGCAAATGAAGTTTTATTGGAACGTAGCCTCACTTACTCTTTTTCGGATTGTAAATGACAGCTTTCACACTACAATGCAGAATTGCATAGTCACTGCAGAGATATCTAGCCCACAATGCTGAAAATATTTATAATACGGACCTTTATGAACAGTCCCCCAGCTCTGTTGGAGAGAAAGGTGATTTTTTTGCCATTATTAAATGTATTTCTTCTCTAAGAGCAAGGGGTGTCTTGGTGGCCCAACCAAGACAGTGGCCCCCAAATGAAATCCTCTGCCTGTCTCATGAAACCCTCACTGCCTGGATGTCTACCTTGGCCGTTTAGGAAACAAAGGCTTTCACTGCCGTGAGCAGATTTGGATGGTCTTGTTTCCACTGAGCCCAGTGCAACATCCATCAGGCACTGGTGGGCTTTGGCTCCCACACCCAAGGTCACTGTTCAGAAGAAACAATGCCCTTTCTTTGCCCCTTATTTCCTAACTTCAGGATGAGCCTGTCTCCTCACAAACACCAGAACCCTAACCTAGAAGGCCCCCAGGAGTCTGTCAACACAATTTCCCTGCCTTGGAGTCTTTCATCCCTGACCCAAAGGTCCCGGCAGAGACCCTGCGGAAGTTCTGTCTTATCTTCTGTGGTCCTTCTGGATTGTTTCTGCATCAAGATCCTGTGAAGGGCACAGATTCTTCACATCTCTACCTGCCACCAAACAGCTGCATCGCTGGCCCAACACTGCACTCAAGTCAACATCACTTCATCAAGTATTTATGAAGCACCTACTGTGTGCTGGGCGCTGTCAGAGGCGCTGGGATTTCTGCTGTGAACAGGACAAGTGCCTCGCCCTGCCTTCAGTGACCTTCCAGTCTCTGGGTCTATATAATAGTCTCGGAGTCAGCTTGAGGCTTTAATTACTATCGCCATAAGACCTTTAGGTGGAAATTCCTTTTACTTACTCTAGTTTCATATCAGTTGATCTCTAAATTCACACATGACTTGGGGAAATTTGACTTTTGAGAGTCCACAGAAGAATATGCCAATTAATTATAATGCTAACAACAGTGATTTAGGTCTAACCAAGAGATGGGAGATAGAAATTCCAATTGAAATGCTAGAGCAGTGGTCGGCAAACTGTGGCTCGCGAGCCACATGCGGCTCTTTGGCCCCTTGAGTGTGGCTCTTCCACAAAATACCATGGCCTGGGCGAGTCTATTTTGAAGAAGTGGCATTAGAAGAAGTTTAAGTTTAAAAAATTTGGCTCTCAAAAGAAATTTCAATCGTTGTACTGTTGATATTGGGCTCTGTTGACTAATGAGTTTGCCGACCACTGTGCAGCTAGAGAAAAGCCAAGTATTTGTCAACAATTGCTCTGGAATGGCAATTCTCCTAAAATGGAAGGGGTTCCTCCCAGTAAAATGTGACTAGTACTTTCTACAGTTGACATCCTATCATTATTATATCCAGCAGACATGCCCTTCCTGCTCATTGGAAAATTCTTGTTGCTTAACTTTTAAAGGGTGAATTTCAAAGAGCTACTGAGGGTGTCAACCACAGGCTCCACTCATTTTAAAGGCTGTGTTTGATCAAAGCCAGGTGGGTATGATTTCCGTTGGAGTTTTCTAAATGATACCCCAGTGTCCATATAACTGGCTATGGTATATGCACTATATGGAATATATCATATATGTGGTATATGGACTGTGTGGGATAATTCTGCAGATAAGAAGGTGGTCCTATCTAGTCTCTGAACATTCCAGCATAAGGAACAGGTTGGAAGGTGTCCATGCCTCTAGGACAGTGGTCGGCAAACTGCGGCTCGCGAGCCACATGCGGCTCTTTGGCCCCTTGAGTGTGGCTCTTCCACAAAATATCACGGCCTGGGCGAGTCTATGTTGAAGAAGTGGCGTTAGAAGAAGTTTAAGTTTAAAAAACTTGGCTCTCCAAAGAAATCTCCATCGTTGTCCTGTTGATATTGGGCTCTGGTGACTAATGAGTTTGCCGACCACTGCTCTAGGATATCTTCACATCCCCCCGCCCCCCACCCCGTCTGCCCCTGCTGATACCCAGAGGGCCTCTTGGCTACTCTGATGCTAAAGGTATTATCATGCACATCTTCTGGCCATTCTCTTTTAAGCATCCACATTTTCAGGTCCTCTGATCTCCCTTTATTTTTCAGTGTCTGAAGATGCGCTAAATGTGCTCATAATCCTGTTTTATGGGAGTTGGAAATAAAAGACAGAGCCCCAGTGTGACTTGCTCTGAGATATCAAAGTAGATACTCAATTAGAACGCAGTTCTCCAGGGTGTGTTGTTAAACTCCTCCTTTTATTAAATGTTACACATAATAAATTTCCAAGGCAGCACCGTTCCCGGGATGTGCAGTATACGTTACCCAGGGCCCAGTAGAGTGAACTTCGCCACAGGCGCCTTAAGACTCATTTCTGTGTTTGCTGCTCTATGGGCGGGTGTTTAGAAGAAACATTAAGTTTTCACCCACATAGACAGAGAGCGTAATTTCCCCCAAATGGCCGTTGAATGTACCTGCTCCTCTTCCACGTTTACTATCTTAGAGATGATTCTTTTCCAAAGAGTTGGTCAGCCTACTGGCAATGGTAGTTTCAATTATCCAAATACAGGGACCATTTATTTAAATAAGTAAACAGCTTATTTTCCTCCCCCAAGGCCTTTGGGCCATCTTAGTAAATAATAAAAACAAATGACATTTATTTAGTGTATACCCTTTGACAAGCAGTGTGCTGGGTACTGTACATAAATCTATTTGTACCTCATTACCACCACTCAAAGAAACGATTATTATCATCATACACATTTTATAAATGAGAAGCGGAGGTTTTGAGCGGGCAAGTAATTATCCAAGGTGGTGGGGCCAGGATTTGAACCCATGGAGTCAACCATAGGCAGTCCAGCAGCCAAGCTGTGACTCTCAGCCACCTCTGTATCCTTTTTCTCGGGTTACCACTAAATCTGCAAGTTGAAGTTACTTTCAGGGACAGCTCCAATGATCTATTACTGCACAACCAACCGCCTAACCCTCAGGGACATTAAAAACATATACTGTCATCCCTAAGGTTCTGTATGTGGACTGGGCTCGGCTGATGGTTATGGCTCAGAGTCTCATCGCATCTTGATGGTGGCTGTGAGATGGAGGCTGGGGCTGGGGTCATCAGAAGGCTTTGCGCTCACACGTATTGTGCCTAGGATGGCTGGGGTTGTTGGAGCTGGTCAGTCATCTCTCTCTGTCCATGGAGCTTGTCCACGGGGCCAGCGTGGGCTTCCTCACAGCATGGGGACAGGCTCCTTATACAGTAAGAATTCCAAGATGAGGTTTCTTATGCCCTCGCCTTGGAAATTCCAGAATGTCAATTCTACTGAAGCATCCATCTTATATAAATACTGCTGTTTGAAATTTTAGCCCTGCTCTTTGGCTTCTGTAAATTCTTGCTTGCTAAGACTACTCCCACTTCAGAGAGGCCATGAAACCTTCCCCAGACAAGGTTATCAGTGCTGGCGCCAGGCCAGGCCTCTGGTTGAGGTCCCGAGGCCCCAGCACATACGGGCTCTTTAAGAACTTGCAAAAGGGGCCGGAAACACCCCATATTTGGGAGACAAAGAAGGTAAAAACATATAAATAGGGAAAATTCCTGCATGTTGGGGCCCAGAATTTGAGAGACATTCTCCTCTGGACCCGCGCGTAATAAATGTAACTCCATCTCTCTAAGTATTGCTTTGTTCTTCTTCGGTTTTCTGTAACACTACTATAGTAAGTAGAAATGTTCTCTTTTGACTATTGCTTTACTCTATTTTGAGAAAAAAAAAACAGCTAATTGTTTTTTCAACAATTTGGCTTTTGCTTTTTAATGGAAATAAAATAGAATCCCACTGAAAGGAGATTAAGTTTTTGAAGATGATTGATTTCATTTTTATTGCTCTTTGTATGCGTAGATTATGATTCCATCTCTCTCCTTAAACTTCCCATTCTTGAGCAATTTGAAGACATTGATCCAAACAGAGTTCTGAATTTCATTCTATGCCCAGAAAAACCACCATCATCCCCGCTGCCAACAATGACACAACAAAAAGTTTCCAATTGAGTCCACCACAAACGGATGGCACACTGGCACAGATTTTATTGTGTATAGACTCATTTGTCACTGATTCCTCAGCTCCATCGTGGCCTCCAGCTCAGCTCGTGGGTTTTAGCCATCTAAAGGGCACTCTATCATTTCTCTGAGAGAATGATCCTTTGCAACAGAACATTTCAAAGAACAATGGAAATGCAAGAACCAACGGACTTCGATTTCTCCAACTTTGCCTTAAAAGCTAGATGGACTCTTAGCCCAAGCTTAAATCTTTTGGTGTTGGCGGAGACAGTGTCAGAGCTTTATCTGCCTCTGTCTTTGTTTTTTGTTTCATGAAGCAGGTTTTCTCTGAAAGGACCCAGAGAGTAAACCCAGATAACAAAGATGCTTTTAAACCTTGTCTCTGTGGAAACACCTGTCGACTAGAGACTGCCATAACCCGTGGCTGTGCTGCGGGTCATTGTCTCACAGTGTTCTTTTGTCTCTGGCTGACAATGGCAGGTGGGGGACCCATCTGGTCTGGAAAAAGCATCTACTGAATAAAATACATCTGACTGATAAGACATTCTTTTTATAAAAACAAAACTGTCGGAGAGGTGAAGTTGACTAAAAGAGAGATTTTATTTGTTTGTTTTAATTAGACCTTACAATGTTGTTGATTGATCTATTTAGGAGGTAAGATTTGGCCCAACAATGAAAATGACTAACTTCAATGGTTGAATCAGCCATGGCCACCTTGCTTGGGATTAAGTCCTCAGTGATATGATTATTTTCTCAGGAGTGAGAGAGTGGAGGACATTCTCCTGCTGGTTTGTTGTCTTAACGTTGACTAAACAAGAGTGATAACGACCAAAAAACAAACAAAAAAGCAAAAAACAAGCTCTCCTGGATTGCTGGAGGCCTGGGATGCTGGGGGCCTGGGATGATGGAGGTCTGGGATGATGGAGGCCTGGGATGCTGGAGGCCTGGGATAATGGAGGCCTGGGATGCTGGAGGCCTGGGATGATGGAGGCCTGGGATGATGGAGGTCTGGGATGATGGAGGTCTGGGATGATGGAGGCCTGGAATGATGGAGGCCTGGGATGATGGAGGCCTGGGATGATGGAGGCCTGGGATAATGGAGGTCTGGGATAATGGAGGCCTGGGATAATGGAGGTCTGGGATAATGGAGGTCTGGGATAATGGAGGCCTGGGATGATGGAGGTCTGAGATGATGGAGGCCTGGGATGATGGAGGCCTGGGATGCTGGAGGCCTGGGATGCTGGAGGCCTGGGATGATGGAGGCCTGGGATGATGGAGGCCTGGGATAATGGAGGTCTGGGATGATGGAGGTCTGGGATGATGGAGGTCTGGGATGATGGAGGCCTGAGATGATGGAGGCCTGGGATGATGGAGGCCTGGGATAATGGAGGCCTGGGATAATGGAGGCCTGGGATGATGGAGGCCTGGGATAATGGAGGCCTGGGATAATGGAGGCCTGGGATAATGGAGGTCTGGGATGATGGAGGTCTGGGATGATGGAGGTCTGGGATGATGGAGGCCTTGGATGATGGAGGTCTGGGATGATGGAGGCCTGGGATAATGGAGGCCTGGGATAATGGAGGCCTGGGATAATGGAGGTCTGGGATGATGGAGGTCTGGGATGATGGAGGCCTTGGATGATGGAGGTCTGGGATGATGGAGGCCTGGGATGCTGGAGGCCTGGGATGATGTCAAACACCCTGCAATACACATGACAGCCCCACAACAATTATGTGGTCAAAAAAATGGTAATAGTGCTAACATTGCAAAAATCTGCCATGGGGTGCCCATCTGGTACTCCAACTCCCCCAGGCATCTCCCAGGGGAGGCTACTTCCTGTCTCTAGCCTCTGCCTGCTCCAGTCCCTTTGGCCTGGGTGGGGGTCAGGATTCTTCACACCCCCCACTGGAACGTCATCCTTTGGGCTGTAAAGAACTGGCCTCCAGGCAGTGCCGTCCACAGGACCAAAACAATTATTTCGTTCCATGGTGCTTTCTGATTCTTTATATAACGCATGCTTTAGCACAGGAGCAAAGGATAAGATCATATGTGCATTATACTTCACCCTTTGCTCTAGCTCACGACATCTAGGAGAAATGGACCTTTGGGTGCCCTATTTCTGGACAGAAAGCCAGTCATGAATACACACAAAAGATTTCCAAACCATTTCCTCACTGTCTTACTGAGTGGCTTTTCAATTCGAGTCACCAGGTAAAATACAGAGGTTTGGTTCAATTGAAATTACAGACAAACAATAAAGTTTTCTCAGGTTAAGTATGTCTCGGCAGTGTCAGAGGCCATATTTGAGATATAGTTATCCAAAAAATTATTCCTTGTTCATTTGAAGTTCAAATTTAACTGGGTAACCTGTTTTTTGTTATTGTCATTTTGGTGGTTTCTTTTAATTGTTTCTTGGCCAAATCTGCCAATTCTATTTTCTGTATATCCAGGGCAATTTCCAGTATCATCCTGGAGTTCCTTCTCCTTCTGGTGGCTCTTTGCCATTTTCCTCTTCCCTTCCTCTGACTTCCCAATCCCTCTTCCTAAGATTCTGTAATTCCTTTGGCTTCTCCCACTTGCCTGGTCTCTATGCTTTGCCAGTAAGGACACACTATGCTTCATATACTGACCAACAACCCTATGATTCATGCAAAGGAAAGGCGAGTTTCAGAAATGATATCATAATGCTAATGCTAACTCCCCTTGCAGCACTCCAGACCACTCTCCTGAGTAACTTTGACACATTTTTAATCCCTCTTTCCACCAAAAGTGGGTGAAGTTGAGGAGTGATTGAGGAGTAGACATCAGAATCCTTATTCAGACAAGTATTATATTAGGAAAGTTACATGAATTGAAACTAAACATAAACATGTTACTATTTTCATCAAGCATGACTTTTAAAAAGTTCTGCTTTACAACAAATATGGATGATTAAATGATCAAATTCTTCATATAATTCTCTTACATAGAAAATTTCCCTTAGACATTTGACATCTGATTTAATTTACTAATTGAATGATACACTTTTTTAAAAATGGGGACTCAAAGAATGTTAGAGAAATAAGTATGGAAGAAGAGATGGGGAAAAGAAATCTGGAACAAGCAAAAACTTTTGCAACAAAAAAAAAAAATAAGCAGCCCTGGCCGGTGTGGCTCAGTGGATAGAGCGTTGGCCTGCGGACTGAAGGGTCCCAGGTTCGATTCCGGTCGGGGGCATGTACCTTGGTTGCGGGCACGTCCCCAGTGGGGGGTGTGCAGGAGGCAGCTGATCGATGTTTCTCTCTCATCGATGTTTCTAACTCTCTATCCCTCTCTCTTCTTCTCTGTAAAAAATCAATAAAATATATTTTTTAAAAAAAGAAAACAAGCAATACTTGAAAGAGATTATTTGTAAGCTCTCAAACATTTAAAAGAAGAAAGAAACGCAAGTGGAAAAACTAAATTGTAAGTCATGTGTGACCTCTGTAATCAGATCATGAAGTCCTTACAAATGAAGAGTGGAAGATATAAGCAATTAGATGGACACCCTATTTATCGTTTCTAGAATTCCTGTGGCTTCTACCACTTGCCTGGTCTCTGTGCTGTGCGCCGTAAGGACACACTGTGCTTCATACACTGATCAACGTTCCTATGATTCATGCAAAGGAGCGCTTCAGAAATGGTATCATAACGCTCATGGTTCAGAAAGTAGACTCGTGGAGGCAGGGACCTGATCGGTCACGTTCACCTCTTTTCTCCTCGTACCTAGAACAACACTTGGGCAAAAACAGACACTTGCTGAGTGAATGGTTATATAAACACAATCATTATATTATGTCAACTTGCCTTTATTTACACTCCCTAGGAAGTGAATGACGACAAAGCATTCCTTGTGTAATAAACAGAGTAGGGGATGGTGTTGAAGGACACACGGCTGATTCCCCCCCCCCCCCCACTTCTCCAACTATCACCAGCCACACTCCATCCCCAAGGGCTCCAGTGCTTAAAATTCTCACGTTTGTGATGCCCTCTCTTCAAGGCGGGGCAATGTCCACCAAGAGTTATTAAATGTCATACCCCTCTGTGCTGGGTGGTACGGTAAGTACTGGAAACAAAGCTGATGGCTTCAAGAAAGAAGAGTGAGAGGTAAACTATTACTTTTGACTCATAGACCTGAGTAAGCTGTGTACCCTTATAGCAAACCAAGGTGTTCTAGAAGCCCATTGCAGGAAGATTCCATGGAGGAGATTGAGCTCAATCTTGAAGGTCATATACAAGATTACTGCAATCGTCAACACAGGCAAACGACTATAACGAACAGCCCCGAATCTCAGTGGCTGAACACAATAGAAGTTCTTGTGCTGACAAGAAGTCCAGTGTGATATCCCCCATCACACAGCTGTTTTGAGCAGCTTTTTCAACCTGGATCCTTCTGTTTTGAGCTTCCACCCACCCCTCCAGCCTCAGAGACCATGCAGCGCCTTGACCCATCCCACTGAATTCGCTCAAACATCAGCATTGCCCCCAAACCCTCATACACACACTATCTCACGGCGCAGTCAATGCAAAACTATTGCTGCAGGCCCCGGAGGCAATGGAAACCACTTGGTGAATTTTGCACGGCGGCCTCCATAGCACCACAAATGGGAGAGTCAACCAGGCAGAGGAAAGCAGTGGGTCCTGGTCAGATGAAAATGGGGGAGAAACCAAAAGCGTAGTTGAAAGTAAGAAGCAAAGTTGGAGAAGCCAAGGGCTCTGAAGGAAGGTGACAGGGAGCCATTTGGGATGCAATGTTAGGAGGGAAGACAACCCCTAAACATAAAGGCAGAGGGGAAGAACTGTGTAATGACCAGAGAGAGGGGAATGAGCCATGGATATTTCCAGAAAGAGCTACGGAAAGGGCTACTTTTTGCCCCAACTGCCTTCCATAGTTCAGTTATGCGTTTACTTACTAAATCTTCCTAAGATTGTATGAACAGCCCTGATTTATACAAATCTAAGACTTCTTTATACTTCTGACTTTCTCCTTTCTGCAAGTTATAACAAAAAGACGCTTTGTAAGTGGTTAATAAATATACAGGAATGTGGTCCTTCTGGAAGAGCCACAGGGGAGGTACTGAGTGTACCTAATATTTATGTAAATGTTAACCACATAATGGGCAACTCAAGAAATAATGATGTGGCTGCTGGGACCCATCGCTTAAACTGCGAAAGTGTTTGATTCACAAAGAACAGCCTGCTGCTCTGTCCGCGTAGGCTCTGCATTTAGATCAGTTTCGGTGGGAACTGAAAATAGCAAACCTAAGAATTAATGGACTTGGTGATGTTTGTAAGAAATGAGCAATCTCAAAATGGATGTAAAGCATGAAGATTTGTTAGTCACACTGAATTCTAAAAGTGCCATATAATAATACGTTACTGAAAACTAAAAGAAGTTGACCTTCGAGATGCCAGATTTACATGTTTTCTTTAGCTTATTGTGACCTTTTTGTTCCATCAAAGATTTGGAGAGACCAGCCGGTATGGCTCAGTGGTTGAGCATCAACCTATGAACCAGGAGGTCATGGTTCAATTCCTGGTCAGGGCACATGCTCAGGTTGTGGGCTCAATCCCCGTAGGGGGTGTGCAGGAGGCAGCCCATCAATTATTCTCTCTCATCATTGATGTTTCTAGCCCCCTCTCCCTCCCTTCCTCTCTCTGAAATCAATAAAAACATTTTTTAAAAAGAGTTGGAGAAACGTACATGAAAATATAAAATTCCTTACTAGAGAGTTCTTTGAGAAATGAAAGAATTCCGGAGACAATAAGTGAATGCTTTAATTTAATATGTTATAACTAAAAGGCTGAAGGAAAGCAAGCAGAGTGTTCATTTACTTCCCTCCTTTTATTTTCCTGTAATTTTCCTACTTGTTTATTCTTCTGTTTATATAGTGGTTTTGCATCTGTTCTACTTATGCTCTTAGTTTCAATATTTAAATAGCGTCCCTCTGTTTTCCCCATTCTGTCCAGAACTAGGAATTTATTTGCATCATTATAATGTGCTCCTCAATTTTATTACCATCTTCAACCCTTTACAAATGACTTGTAGGTCTTCTCATATCGTAAGTTCCATTTAAAATTTAAATTCTCGTGAGAACCACTTGCACATTCCAAACCACTCCTAATTTATAATTTTACAGTTTCTGAAAGGAGGCACACGTATTATGTTAAGAGCAGAGACTGGTAGATACGAGAGTTCTCTGGAGCCTTGGGCTCCTGGTTTGGGTCTGCGCCTACTCCACAGTCAGCTTGATTCCTGCAGAGGGGAGTGACTAACTGGAAATTTCAAGTAGGAAAGTACTCCTTGGTGTATCACTCTGACAATTAGTTAGTCAGCCCCACTTGGTTTTAAAACAGCAATGTTTGTTTCTGCAAATAAATAGGATCTAAGCGAAAAGCCCCAAAGAAAGGCTAATGTATTTTCTAATGGTACATTTATTACCACTCTACTTGCTCTCATTACAAATATAAAAGGTCATTAAGATGTAGATGACTTCTGTCAGATTATTTAGCGCTCAGGACAAAAATAAGCATTAAATAGCTGGTGGAAATTAACAACATGATCCTTTACCAGGAAACACGTCAGTTCCTCTCTATAATTCCTCTCAAACATCATAACCAGTCAAAATAGATTTACACCTGAGAAGGTCACACGTATTCCCCTGGGAAACACTCTCCCGTTCAACTACATTTTGATGCATGATTTTATGAAGAACAGAACATTTCATAGCACTTTCTAACTTCCCTTTCTCGGCTTGGGAACTGAAAGGCATGAACAACAATGGGGGATGTCATTTAAAGCAAAGACAGTTGAATTTGGTTTCATTTAGAGTTAATTGTACATTTTGAGTGATTCAGTTTTGGCAAAATCCAAAGCATATTTTGCAAATCGCTTTTCCCATTAAATGCTAAAACTCTTTATTTTTAAAAGGAAATGCAATCCATATGTTTGGAATTTGTTTACACTAAAATTATAAAAATATATATTTTATTCGTGCTCCAGAAGCTTTCTGCACCATTTTGTACCTCTTTCAAAAATCAAGGAGTCGTAGATTGCCAAAAACTAATGAGAGCAAACCCATAAATGTTAGAAATATTGATTTTATGATTCCTTCTGGTCTGACCATAGAAAAATATGTCTTTGGTTTTCAATCACCCATTGTGGAGAAAAACACCTTTTTTTTTTTTTTCGCAGAAACCTATACCAAACAGGCCTTTTAGGGAACTGAGTTCTCATTGTGTAGGAAGATTTTATTTTGCCTACACTTAATCAAGCTGCTTGACCAAATTAAATTATGAAAATAATTAAATTTAGTAAAAAAAAAAAAAGTTGAGAAATTGAGAAAACAAGAAATTGAGAATTTTCTAAATGCTTACTTATTAAAAACCACATCCAAAATTGTCAACTTGAACTCATGGGGTTCATTAGACATAAGAAGGTTTCACACAGTCAAAAACCCCCACCTGAAAATAAGGAAGGCCAAGAGGAGAGAATGATGCCAGATGACCCTCTCTAATGAGGTTGACTATGAAGATGAATTTATCTTTGCCTAGGACAGGGGTGGGCAAACTTTTTGACTCGAGGGCCACAATGGGTTCTTAAACTGGACCGGAGGGTCGGAACAAAAGCATGGATGGAGTGTTTGTGTGAACGAATATAAATTCAAAGTAAAGGAGCGGAGGGGAGAGCAAGAGAACCGGATAGAACAGCGGGATCCGGCCCGCGGGCCGTAGTTTGCCCACGGCTGGCCTAGGAGCATGAAATTGTCAAAGCAGGACTCCACCAACTGTTTCTGAAAAGGACCCAATAATAAATAGTTTAGCCTTTGCAAATCACATGGTTTCTGCCACAACTAATCAATTCTGCTACTGTGGTGCAAAAGCAGTCACAGGCAAGACACAAATGAACGTGTGTAGTTTTTTTTTTTACCAATAAAGCTTGATGAACAAAAACAGGAAGACTTTGGCCCATGGCCATAGTTTGCTAAGAGCTGTAGCTTAGAGCTACTTCAGGAAATACACAACTCTATTTGGTATGTATCTAAGGACACATTTGAAAAAAAAATGGCTTTGGTTGCTGAAAGGCAAAAATCAACTTCTCATCTCTTTTATTATTTGCATTCTTGGGACTCTCATTTTGAGACCCAAAGAATTAACTTGTGAAGAGACTGGAACCTTGTCCTTTGTGCTTATAAACATCCGTCAGATGCCTGAAGTTACCAGTGTGAATTGAGCCCTTCTGAAGTTACTGGCAGCCTACTCTGCTCTTTCAGACCATCCATCGTGGGCAGTGTATTCTTAATGAGTATGAACAACATCAAGACGTTTGGGAAGTGCTAGTTACTTACTAGCATGAGCTAGTATCTTTATTAGCAGGATCCTGGTATGGTTATTCTGTCTCCAATGTGCTTTTACTAGTCTTTTTTGCTTAAAAAAATGCACTGTGTTGACTTGTGGTCCGTAGTTGCAAACCCGAACCTTGGACCAAAGTCTTATGCTTGTATAGCAGAGTGACTGAGCACAAGCTGTTGGAGAGCTAGGCCATGCTGAATCAAATATCTGATCGGCCACTTATTAGCTGTGTGACCTTGGAAAGGTGTCAATGTCAATGTTGATGCTTCTCTTTTCTCTTATGGTAATAAACTCGCAATGTTTGTCAGGGCATAGAGTTCTGAATAAACAACCATACTTTACAGCTTCTCCTGCAGGTAGTTGCAGCTACATGACCAAGATCTGGATAATGAGAACAAAATGGAGAGGATCTATTAATTGTTTTCTCCAGTTTAATAAGGTGTGTTTATATGTGGATTCTCCCTTTGGCTTGCTTGGAATTCGGCAAGCTTGTGTATATTTATTTTTTTCATCATTTCTGAAAGTTTCTCAGCCTTCCTTGCTTCAAAACTATTTCTGTCCCAATCTTAGTCCCTCCTCTTTCCTCTGTTTCTGGGGCCACACGTAAAGATTTATTAAGCTTTATCACTGTCTTCTCAGTTCAGCTTTTGGCTTCGTGTGCTTCATTTTGGACTGTTTCTTTAAGGTTACTCTCAATTTACTATGAATATTGTTGTTTTTTTCTATTGTTGTATTTTTCAGATCTAAAATTTTTATTTGGATCTTTTACAAAATTGCTATGTCAATTTTTATATCTTCCAGGTCCCTGCCAACTTTTTACAATTTTGGTTTTATATTCTCCAACAGAAGAATCTTTGTCGTTTTATGGTCTGAATCTGATAATTCCAATCATTGTAGTCTGCAAGCCTTTTTCTGTTGTCTGCTGTGTTTGTTGGTTCTTGCCTATATGGTCTTTTCTCCTTGCATGTCTGGTGAACTTTGATCATGGGCTTCATGTTATATTCAAGTTATTATCGGTGGAAATAATTTGGAGACTAAGATGATATTTTCTTAGTTATGTTTATCTCTGTCGGTGCCTGGGGCTAGTGCTTACAATTTAGTATTACCTTGATCTAAGTTTGAGATCTGAGATTTTCTGAGAGAAAATCATGTTTTTGCAAAGCTGGGTTTCAGATGAGTCAAGGGGGGCCAGCCTAAAGAAGGTTCAATGCCGAAACCGGTTTGGCTCAGTGGATAGAGCGTCGGCCTGCGGACTCAAGGGTCCCGGGTTTGATTCCGGTCAAGGGCATGTACATTGGTTGCGGGCACATCCCCAGTGGGAGGTGTGCAGGAGGCAGCTGATAGATGTTTCTCTCTCATCGATGTTTCTGGCTCTCTATCCCTCTCCCTTCCTCTCTGCAAAATATCAATAAAATATATTTAAAAAAAAAAAAGAAGAAGATTCAAAACTTTGTTCTCCTCATCCCTTAGAGCAGTGGTTCTCAGCCTTCCTAATGCCGCAACCCTTCAATACAGCTCCTCATGTTGTGGTGACCCCCAACCCTAACATTATTTTCATTGCTACTTCCTAACTGTCACTTTGCTACTGTTATGAATCATCATGTAAATATCTGTGTTTTCCGATGGTCTTAGGCGACCCTGCTAGCGGTTCTCAACCTGGGGGTCACAAGGACAGCTCCAAGTGCTTTGCTCAATTTTGTCTGAGTTCTCAGCCTCTCTGAGTTGTCAGACCAACCATTTCTCAACATCTTATTAGCTCTTGGATGTGTCTTAGGCTTTAAAAATAATCCACACGGCTCTTTTTAGTTGTGGGAGGATTGGTTCATATGACTCCAAGTGGAACTCCTGAGATTTCCACTCCTATTCTTAAGGGGGAGGGGAAGCATACCTTTCTTCCCTCCCTAACAGCCATCTTGCCTTTGAGACATGGTTGAAGTAATGGCCGATCTTAGATCGTGTAAATCAGTGCACCACTTGAGGGGAAGACAGAGAAAGCAGACGAAAAGAGCCGACACCTGGAGGCCTTGTTGAGCATAACAAACACACTGCACTGCCTATCTGTAGACTAGCGCATGGAGTAATGATAATTCAATGTTCTTTTGGATCTTATAACACTCAGGCTGACAACCCATATTCTAACTAAAAGGCAAGTCACTTAACCTCTGTGGTCACTTAACCTCTGTAATGATGGTCCCGGTTCTTCCCCCGACTTCAAGAAAGCAGGATGCAAGCAGGCTTAAAAATAACTCGTGTACTTCTCATCCTATGGATTGCTCATGCCCCCCCCCCCGCCTCTACCATGGGAAAATGAATGACCTGGCTTACGGAACGCATGTAAGACACATGTGGAGGAGTGTCAACATGTAGTGCAGTCAACCCAGCTGAGGCTATTCTAGATGTACTGCTCAGGTGACCTCCAGTAGATGAATGAGCAGGCCCAGACCAAACCAGCACAACCACTGACTGACCCAGACACTCAAAACCACAATAAATGGCTGTTATAAGCCACTGAGTTTTGGGAAGGTTTTTGGTACAGTATTAAGTGCGGCAAGATCTAATGATTACATGGAGATAATTCTAATACCTTATAGCAGGGGTGGGCAAACTTTTTGACTCGAGGGCCACAATGGGTTCTTAAACTGGACCGGAGGGCCAGAACAAAAGCATGGATGGAGTGTTTGTGTGAACTAATATAAATTCAAAGTAAAGGAGTGGAGGGGAGAGCAAGAGAACCGGATAGAACAGCCGGATCCGGCCCGCGGGCCGTAGTTTGCCCACGGCTGCCTTATAGTGTTGTTCTTAAACGTAAATGAGTTGTTTCAAATATGCCTCTTAGAACAGTCACTCATACATAGTAAGCACTCAAAAAATTATCTACTCATGTTATAGCTAGCGTTATTACCATAACTCAGTGGTCGGCAAACTCATTAGTCAACAGAGCCAAATATCAACAGTACAACGATTGAAATTTCTTTTGAGAGTCACATTTTTTAAACTTAAAACTATATAGGTAGGTACATTGTTATTAACTTAATTAGGGTACGTGGTATTTTGTGGAAGAGCCACACTCAAGGGGCCAAAGAGCCGCAGTTTGCCGACCGCTTGCCATAACTATGACTGGGACCCACAATTCCTCCAAGACAGGAAATTCAGTGCTTATCGGATATAATCGACTCCAATACCTAAAACAAAATTTTCTAAGGTGTTTTGATTCCCTTCTTTCTTCTTCCCTTTCCCTTCTTATAAAATCTCGCCTCCCATGAATACTTGAGTGCTTTGGTGTTTATCTCGGACTTGGTAAAGGGAAGAAATAACCTGAGCGGCAAATTGCTGAGGCAGGAGTCGTAAGGTGGGGTGTTAGTTCTGCTTCCTTCGCGGGCAGAAAGTGGCCTCAGATCTTCAGGTTGCTTCTTCGCACAAGGATATTTCACGGCAGGCTGGATCTCACTTGTCATTGCATCCCTAGGGCTGATACGTTATAGATGTTCAGTGAATGTTTGTTGATTTTATTGAACGGAATTGAATCAAACTGAGTGAATTGAATTAAGGAAATTGGCTAAACCTCAGAAAGTTCCTTTTCAGCTTAGTGTTCCTATGATTTACCACATTTCTTCCTTTAAATCGCCTCTTTTAAACAACACTCTCCATTATAAACAAATGAAATAAAATCAAGTTGGCTTCTCGTAGAAGTTGCTTTCATCCTTCCTTCCCAATAGATGTTGTTCTTTGAAGCAAGCTGTTCGGAAAAGTTGGGAATATTAGCCATTTTCTGTGTCTCCGAAGACTTTGTTGTCCTAAAGTGACAGCTAATTTCCTCCCCTTATCTCTTCAACCTCGCACCAGGGGCTGGGAACAAGAGGGGCGGGGCTCCGGGCTTAGGAGACAGGGTTTACTTTTGCTATTAGTAATTTAATGCAATAATAAACTCTCATAATTACGGAGAAATCATGACGACCCCCAGTTTTCCACCTCTTGGAACTTGGAAGCAAGCCTACAATTTGAATCTCAACTTGGCCTCCTTCATAATGTTTTTCTTCAATATATTTACTTAAGCTTTTCAGCATGTCCCCTATTCATTGTCTGGTCTGGTTTAAAAAACAAAAATAGCTTACTGTCAATATGCCCGTGTGTATGTTACTTTTGCAAATAAGCATTTTCTCTTACTGCAAGAACCAACACACACTATCTTCCGGTTGTCAGGAAGGAGGGCATGAAGTTAATGAGGACGCCAGATGGTATATTAGCTGTTCAGACGGCAGCTTTGGTTTTGAGTGGGAATGAGTTCTGTACAGCTCTGTTTCATTGGTACTGTCCTGATACAAACCTGGAAATGGCAGGTCCGAATTGTCCGAATTGTCCAAATACACCAGGTGTGATTTTATTTGGAAATTTTTTGACACTGACCTGATGAGGTTTTGAAATTAACCATACATATGGCCACCGACCCAAAATATTTACTATCCGACCTTCCATAGAAAAAGTTTGCTGAACCCTAAGATAGGGGAAACGCCACCCCCATTTTTAGATATTGACATGGTGCATACCCTAAGCTACTTTTATCCTGGACATTGGTGAAAGGAACTGGCATTTTCCTTTAATGTGTGACAGCCATGACTTGAAGTGGCAGGCTTGGAGTTCAAATAAATATGTGCTGGTGACCACTGTTCTTGCTCTCTCTGCCCGGCCCTCTTCTTTCCCTCTTTCTCTCTCTCCCTTTGGAAACCGCCCACTTTTGCTCAGTAAGCAAAGGCAGAAGCAGCATCTTACACCTTCCAGGGCAGGTGAGGGAAACGGCGCCCTCTCTGCTCACTGCCAGGTGCAGAGGAGGCAGCAAGATTCGCTCTGCTTGGAAGGCAGGCAGGGTCTGCGCAGCTGGGCTCAATGGTGAATGGAAACCTGGTGCCACCTGTGTGACTGTCATCTGTACTTCAACCAAATCACCTGAGACCTAGTTTAAAAGTAGGTTCTGATTGATCTCTCTCCCTTACCCCCATCCTCCCCTACCTTCCCTCTGAGGTTTGAGCATCTGATCGATGCTTCTCTGTCTCTGGATCTGTTTTTGTTCATCAAAGGACTTGTCTGCATGCATATAAGCATAACCAATGGACACAGACACCAGCGGGGTGAGGGCATGAGGGGGGTGGGGGGGGCAATGGGGGGATAAGGACACATATGTAATACCTTAATCAATAAAGAGAGAAAAAAAGTAGGTTCTGACACAGTAGGTCTGGGGCAGAGCCTGAGACTCCGCATTTCTAATGAACTCCCGGGAGATGGCAATATTGCTGGGTCAAGCGTCGCTCTGAACAGCAAGGTGAACACGCTGGTTCCCAAACAAGGCTGTTCTTTGCAATTCCCTGGGGAGCTGCAAAAAAAAATGCTAATGCCTGAGCCCTGCCCCCAGAAATTCTGATGAACTTGGTCTGGGGTGCGATGACCAGGGCATCCGGATGGGCAGAGTTGCCCAGTTGATTCCAACATGCAGCAAAGTTTGAAAGAGAGTGTTCTAGAGTTCAGGAGGTGAGAACTGGACTTGGATCGGTGACGATCATTTTGAAAAGAGATTATTGATAAATATGAATAAGGATAACATTAATTCCAAAATCAAATTGACCGTCAACCCATCACCCATCAAGTGATTTCTCTAAACTGTCCTCCATTATATAACTAATTTGGGTTATTGGGGGAACCCGTGTAATTCAAAGCTGGATGCACTTTACAAATAAGTGATCTGATTTCATTACTCTTTTTCCTGGGAACTGCGCCTGGCCAAGCTGTGACCAGCTTCCTGCCTCTCGTGTATCAATAAATACATCAGCATCAGGCCACTGGGACCTCATCTACACAGAGCAGAATGTGCAAGACGATCCAACAGTTAATGTTTTAGACTTGTCTCTTTCCATTTCCAAATTACATACGTACTGTATTCAGGCGAAATCAACATGAGGCCAAGTCTGCAGATGTTTGAAAACTTCCAGATGATTCCTTAAGTTGTTCGTTTTTTTTATCCTGATGTAAAGATGCCTACATTTATGGTCTTTGTTGTATATCTTTAAAGTGTTCCAATAAACCCAAGTGTTCCAATCCTATCTTCATGTATCCAGACTAGGATAGAAGACACATAAATGTTTATTACCCAGACTAAAATGCTAGGCTATGTATCCCTACCCCCAATCTGGCCTCTTAGTGTCTATGTCTAACTGGGTTATTCCTCATAGATTCTAGTCTTCAGAACCTTGCATTCTATTCCTTCAAGGATTGAAATCCATTTTAAAATGAGTCCTCCTTGCACATCCCCCACCAGTACTACTTGTATTCTCTTCATTGCAGTCTATTTTCTCTGGGCAATTGATCCAGTTTCCAGCTTATATTACATCAAAAAAATGGCTACATCTGATAAACTCAACCATTTTTATCTATGCTGCCCAACCTATCTAATATGGTTGATCCGATTAGTATTCAGTGGTTCATATCAGTGGCTGTTAAAGTGAGTCCTTGGACCAGCTACACCAGCAGCACCAAGAAGCTTGATACAAATGTAAATCTTGGGGCCCCAACCCCAACCAACTGTGTCAAGATTTCTGGGGGGTGAACCCAGGAATCTCTTGCACAGCCCTCCGGATGACTCTGATGTGGGCTCAAGTCTGAGAAGTGCTTGACTAGATTAACTGCAGTGATTCCGTAGCTTTTGTGAGCCTGCTCTCAGCAGGTGCATTAGATTAGCTATGATATACGCCACCACCGGATCTCAGTGACATGCAACTACAATCGGTGCTTTCTCACTCCTGGATTGCTCACTGCTTCTGCAGGCCAGCCGGCTGGCGAGCTCCTCTTCAGATGGTGGGTTGAGTCCAGGTGTGCTCCATACATCTTATGCTGGGGCTCAGGCTGGAGCAGTGGCAACTACCTGGGCATGTAATTCTTGTGGCAGAAGTCAGAAACTACCAGAGGACCAATCCTCTTAAGGCAGCCGTGGGCAAACTACGGCCCGCGGGCCGGATCCGGCCCGTTCGGCTGTTCTATCCGGCCCGCGGAGCCAAAAGAGCGGAGGGTTCTCTTGCTCTCCCCTCCGCTCCTTTACTTTGAATTTATATTAGTTCACACAAACACTCCATCCATGCTTTTGTTCCGGCCCTCCGGTCCAGTTTAAGAACCCATTGTGGCCCTCGAGTCAAAAAGTTTGCCCACCCCTGTTAAGGCCTAGCCTCAGAACTGAGACATCATCTCTTTTGCCCTCATTCCATGGGTCTAAGCTGCTCACACAGCCAAGCCCGATGAGACCGAGAAATACACTTCCATGCTGGTGACTGGGGGCATGGCAATGGGGTGGGGCGAGGGGAGCGAATATAGGCAGCACAAAACTAATAGACCACATCTTGGCAGCTACAAAATGCCATTACATTCTATTAGGTAACAATGGTAATCAAGTGAGAAGAGCGGATATTTTGAGAGTAGAAGGCGGCCTGCAGAGAGTTTTGCCATTCTTTCATGTTCACGTGATAAACCCTAGACAAAGAATTTCCGTCCACATTTCCTTTCTGGTTCTACTTCTAAAGAACATGTGCAGCGGGAACTCAGAAAAAGCCAAGGGAAATACCTGCTGTAGCGCTTTCTCCCATGGTTATTTCCACTTGGAAAAGCTGACCAAATATTTTTCTCTCCTGCTGTGTTTTTAAAACTCTCTTAAATTCCCATCACTGACTCTCTAACCACGTTCAACTGGCAAAAAGCAAAAAGAAGCATGTCTTCCCTGAAGACATAGTGAAGCCTGTCACTGCTAACAGAATTGATCGCAGGCCAGTCACGGAATCCTTAAGGATCGGGGACAACACCATCATACCCTGGGGGGTTGACAAGGCCACTTGAAATTCCCTGATGACTTGACTGAGAGAGCCTTCATTTCCTTCGCTCAGTGGTTGGGACTCCGGGCCCGATAAATGTTTGTTGGAGTGACAATGCATGGAGTATGCTCAAGATGCTAAGTAACTGGCAAATTCTAAGCTCATTGTCCTTTCAAAGGGGAGCGAAAGGAGGCTCACCTGCCATGAGCCAGACACTCACAGGTGAATGTGTCGCCATGCAACGGACATGTGGAACGAGGCAGAAGCACTCCATCCAAGAGCAGTGAAGTTTCCCAAACACTGTTTGTGGGTTAGGGCTAGTTGAATTTCTAACAGGGTGAGATGGTCTAACCCAGCCGTGGGCAAACTACGGCCCGCGGGCCGGATCCGGCCCGTTCGGCTGTTCTATCCGGCCCGCGGAGCCGAAAGAGCGGAGGGTTCTCTTGCTCTCCCCTCCGCTCCTTCACTTTGAATTTATATTAGTTCACACAAACACTCCATCCATGCTTTTGTTCCAGCCCTCCGGTCCAGTTTAAGAACCCATTGTGGCCCTCGAGTCAAAAAGTTTGCCCACCCCTGGTCTAACCCCTCTAGAGGGAACTCTCTGTGCAGGTCCTGGTTTATCTAGAGCTGTAGGCAGGACAGATTTTTTTTAAATAGCTCTATAAGGAGTAAGATGGGACTTTTGGGGGGGAAGTGGGACACTTTGATAAATTCCTGGTCTGGAGTTCCAGCCTGGCCTTGTTCCATACATTGTTAGACACTAGGCAATTTATGTCAACCTTCTCAGCCCTCGTCTGCAGAATCAGGATGATATATCTGGGTGGGTCCAAAGCTCAGCTGGCTTTGTATGTGAAGTGATCCGCTGATACACAGAATATTCTTACTAGAAATATTGCTGACACTGGGGAGAATTGGGTGATGATGGGCTCTCTGCCCTCAGAGGAGCTAGTTGGAGCAGGCATTGTGACTATATAAAAGCGCCCCAGCAGTTGTACAGTACACAGCCTCTACAACTGTACGCGGGGCCGCCTCATTTCCCATCTAAAGGCCACACTCGTGAAGGGATTTTCAAAGACAGGGCAAACATACCAAGAGTCGCCCCCATATTCACTGAGTGAGTTCTTGATTGTGGCTAGTAGAAACAGGAATGCGTGTCATATTTAACAAGAATTTTGAAAAACTCGCCGAAACCGGTTTGGCTCAGTGGATAGAGCGTCGGCCTGCGGACTGCAGGGTCCCAGGTTCGATTCCGGTCAAGGGCATGTACCTGGGTTGCGGGCACATCCCCAGTAGGGGGCGTGCAAGGAGGCAGCTGATCGATGTCTCTCTCTCATCGATGTTTCTAACTTTCTATCCCTCTCTCTTCCTCTCTGTAAAAAATCAATAAAATATATTTTTAAAAAAAAAAAGAATTTTGAAAAACTCTTCAGACACTAATGGACTGATCCCACAGTCACTGAAGTGGGAGCAGCAGTGCTGGCATTTTCCCTATGATTGTGAAGTTTTCTTTGCACTTTGTAGATATTATTTCTTCGGGGTTTCATTGGGGAGGCAGCATGGGAAGTGTCTTCACTTTAACTCCATTCTGTTTGCTTCCAGCATCACTTCTCAGAGAGGGGAGCAAAAGGAGGCCCCATTCCAGAAGGATCACTGTCCCTCCGTTTCCTGCACGTGTGTTCTAAGCCAGACCCTCAAAGGTAAAGGAGGTACCACGTGGAGTGAAATGGAAGCACTCAAATGACAGCGCTAATACAATGTTCCCAAATCTTGCCCCATTTCTCACTATTTGTGGTGGACACACCCTAAGGCAGTGGTCGGCAAACTGCCGCTCGCGAGCCACATGCGGCTCGCGAGCCACGGTTTGCCGCTCTGCTGACTAATGAGTTTACCGACCACTGGGATAGGGGTTTAATCACAAGGAACAACAATAGCCTGTAATTATTGGAATCGAGAGTCTAGGTCAGTGGTTGGCAAACTCATTAGTCAACAGAGCGGCAAACCGCGGCTCACGAGCCGAAGTTTGCCGACCACTGCCCTAAGGTGACCCCCTTATATAATTCCCTCTTTTTGAGTATGAGTGGAAGCTGTAATTTGTTTCAAACCAATAGAATATGGCTAAAGTGATGGGAGGTGACTCCTATGATTAGACTGTTACATGGCCAAGGTGACAGAATGTCACTCCTACAGTTACATTATAGAAGACACCATCTTAGCAGAATGAAGGGAGATGCTCTCCTGCTGGCCTCGAAAAAGCACACAGTCATGTTGTGACCTGCCTATGGAAAGAGCCACATGGCAGGAAACTGCTGGCAGCCACCAGTCAATAGCCAGGAAGATGTTGGGCCCTCAGTCCTGCAACACCAAGGCGACAAATTCTACCAACAACCTGAGGGATCTTAGACGCAGAATCTTCCCCAGTCGAGCCTCTGATGAGACTGCAACCTGGTTGACACATTGATTCCAGCCTTCAGAAGCCTCTAAGTTGTTGTGCAGCGATAGGAAACTAATCTTACCTAATAAAAGAGAAACATGCAAATTAACCATCACTCCGCTACGCCCACAGCCAATCAGAGTGAGTATGCAAATTAACCCAACAAAGATGGAGGTTAATTTGCATATGCAGGTGCGGAGCAGAGTGAAGCCTGCTATGAGGGGAAGGGAGTAGCGGAGGGAGCTACTGCAGTGGTGCTTCAGACAGAAGCGAGGACTTGCTGGCTCTGGGCGGCCCAGGAGCAAGGAGGTGCCAGCTCCCGGGCGGCCAGGGAGCGGGGACTTGCTGGCTCTGGGCGGCTGGGAGTGAAGCCAGGGGAAGGAAGGCCAATTCTTGCACGAATATCGTGCAACGGGCCTCTAGTATATATATAATACTATACTGTGCACACCTAATACATACAATACTATATTGAATTCTATTGTTATTATAATTAATCATCAGTTTAATTCTCTAATAGGTTAGAATCTGAGGTATGTCCTCTTCAGAGAGAGAAACCCGCTGTGGGCTTTTAAGGTTGAATGGAAAAGAGAAGCTGGGCTTTTCCACCCCACAGCTCTTTTCCTATAAAGAACATGCACGCTGCTCAGGGGTCACTTCGGCAGAGTGGGAAATCCTTTGGGTGTCTCCCTCACTCGGTGCAGTCCATGGCCAGAAGCCCGCCCATTTTCTGGATAACCTAACATCACACAGACTCCTTTCGAATGATCTAATTTGATTATTATTGCGCGAAAGCTATCCTCAAGCACACATTCACCCCTCAACTCTCATAACATTCAAGGAGTTTATAGTTAAAAAACACTCTCCCTTTCCCAGGTAGAAGAGAGACTCTGCCGGTGTGAATCCTGAAGAACTGTAAACTTCAGCATGTTTTGCAGCATCTGACTTGTTTTTCACTGTAGATTCCAGGCTTCTTGTTTGTATTTAAGAGCTTACAGAAAACAGAGACGTTGCATATAATTTCTAAAATGTCATCCTTTGGAATAAATTGCACATAAGCGCACAAAGTATATAGTAGCTCTGCTCTAAAGTGGTTCTTCTATTTCCCAACTTAAATCACATTTTTATATCACAGGTAGCCGTTTCTGTTCCAAACCTCATGAGCTGTTCTTAGTCGAACTTTCAATCGGCTTGGAAATTCTAAACAATAGTAAGGTCAATCCTTTCGACCTCATTGAGAACTGATTTGATTTATAAACATCCCGAACACCCAATTCTTCCTCTGCTCTACTGTGACATGGTCATGGTCTCCTTAAATAAACGGCTGCTGAATATGATCAAACTACACGGAAGTCTTCAACAAAATGTCAGGTTGGGTCCTACTACAAAATAATTCATTTTAATCCATGTTTTATCCTTAATCTAATATGTGACTCTGGAGAATATTTTCAACTCTGATGTTCAATCAACCCATAAAAGTTTTCCATATCTCCCAAGTTCCATGGTAAACTCCCCATAAATTTTACTTTTCTTTCTCTCTAGGATATTAGAGTTTGAACTTAAATGGTCATCATTAGTCATCTAAACCCATTACATTTTTGTAATATTTAACTGTTTCAGAGAGTGTCCATATACGAGGAGAACTATACAAGCCGTGGTGCCAATCTATGCTACAAGAAAGACAAGGTCACTTTGAATCTCCACTTGATTCTGGCCTTGAGGTTAGCATAAACCATGGCAAAGGTGACTCCTTGAATGCCATCTGGAACAGCTGTGTCATGACCAAGGAAACAGTCTTCATGGCTTTGCTAACTCAAAGTGTGGCCCACAGACCAGCAAGCATGAGCACCATAGGAAACTTGTTAGAAATGGGGAATCTCAGCCCCCTCCCAAGACCTGCTGAGTCAGAATCTACATTTAAACAAGAGCTTCTCGTGTGCACGATAATGTCTGAGAAGCTCCTTCTATAGCGGACTGTATATCCAGGTGCATTGCGCATCCAGCCTTTGTTACCAGTTCGCCTCTTCTTTCCCGTGTGCATCAACTAGATGTTGAAACACTGAGCTTACGTTCATAATGGACTACATCCAATGAACCTTAGCCTTGCGTGGCTTCTCGAGTTCTAGCCATGATCTTCACACACCATCGGAGGACCTTGGTGCTAACAAGACGCAGCAAGGCCAGAATGAGATGTACACGGAGCAAAGACCACTGGCAGCGGAGGCTTCCACATCCAAATATGTAACAAGATTGGGTGCAAAGGGTAAAGAAAGCCCTGGCTGTTCCAATCCAAATGCCCTCTGTTTATTTATGAGAAGCTGCTCTCGAGGTGCTGGTAGTATATGACAGTGGTCGGCAAACTGCAGCTCGCGAGCCACATGCGGCTCTTTGGCCCCTTGAGTGTGGCTCTTCCACAAAATACCACGGCCCCGGCGAGTCTATTTTGAAGAAGTGGCGTTAGAAGAAGTTTAAGTTTAAAAAAATGTGGCTCTCCAAAGAAATTTCAATTGTTGTACTGTTGATATTTGGCTCTGTTGACTAATGGGTTTGCCGACCACTGGTATATGACATTTCACAGTCCAACATTTCATTATGACTTGGGTGGCATGGAAAATTAAGAGCCATATCATGATGATGTAAGATGTCAGCACTAGGGAAACTGCATAAAAGATACATGGGCATCTGTACTATCTTTGCAACTTTTTCTATAAATTAAAAATTATTCCAAAATAAAAAGCTTCTTTTTAAAAATACAATATTTGGCTTGCGATTTAGGAAAACTTTTCCAATGACCTTATTTAAGACGCAAATCTATAAAAAGTGGGAAATATCAGAACAATGGAAATGAACACACTTCTTACATATTCCACATTTTTCACTCTCTGTCCTATGCATACGCCCATTTACATATCAAACCAAAGGGGCGCAAGCGCATGAAAAACAAGACAAATGTTTACCTTAACTAGAGCGTCAGACATTGATTAATATGTTAGAAATATGACATTATGGCATTAATATGTTAGAAATATGACATTATGGCATTAATATGTTAGAAATATGACATTATGGCAGAACCTCCCTCAGCAGTTTGTCTCACCCCTTCCAACATGCTATACACAAAAATATTTTTGAGTGGAAAAAGGCAGTGAAAAAAAGTATATACTTAAAAGGAGGTATATCCATCATCCCATATATGAAGTGTTCAAATTTTATTTTATTGGTCAGGATTCTGACTGGCAAACAATGGAATCCATTCTCTGGTGAGTGTGAGCAGGAACAGGGTTTAGTGAAAGATATTCAGTAGCTCCAGAATCACTGGGAGGGCTGCAGAAACAAATCCAAGGCGTAGCTTCCAGGAAGAATGCCAAAACCATGCTGCAGATTAGCCTAATTTGGGGGGAGACGCCACTGCTATTTGCTGTTGCCACCACCAAGCCCCTAGTGCCAGGACTTCAGCTTGATTGCAAATGATAGGGCTTCTAGCCTCCAGCTCTTCCGCACCAGAAGCTCAAACTTGCAGCCACTGCCCCCTCCCCTGAAAGGCAGCCAGCTGGAGCATCATCCCCGCCATCAAATGGAAGCTGACTGCAAGCCTGTTTTCTTCCTAGCTCAGCTCTGAATCCAAGTCTTGGATGGGGTTTTTATTCTAAACAAGAGGAAGAGGCCCGGTGCACCAATTCGTGCATGGGTGGGGTCCCTTGGGATGGCCTGCAGGAAACGGGCCCCAGCTCACGCCCCCAGGCTCGCAGCCCCGCAGCCCCACCTGGCACCCCGCCTTGGCCTGGCGCTGCCCCCTCACCTGCTCCACCATCCCACCGCACTCCTGCTCTCATTGGGGCCCATTGGGGCCAGCAGCGCCTCCACTGCCACCCGCTGCCAGCGCCGCATCACTGACACCCACCATGTTCCGCACCGCCCCCTGATGGTCAGCGCATGTCATAGCGAGCGGTCAAACTCCCGGTCGGACAATTTGCATATTAGGCTTTTATTACATAGGATGGCAAAGCCTTGGTAACATGCCACATCCTAGCCTTTAAAGAGCCTGGAAATGTGAGCTCTGATTTGACATCTGGGAGATAAGACCTAGGGTGACCAACTAATCCCCAATTGGCCAGATTTTTCCTCATTTTAGCAACTGAAGTCCCATATCTCAGAAAACCCCTCAGTCCTAGGCAAACCAAGACAATTGGTAACTCTATTGAGACTTCATAACTTATGCATTTCCCTGAGTATAGAAAGGCTTTGAAAAGGATGATGGGTAGCCACAACTATGATGCTTGCCTCCAATAATCAATACACATTGGTGGAAAGATAAATTTGAGACAATTGCATCTGTAGTCAAATTGATCACTAGACTAACTGACCCATATTAATGATAAATTGCCCCATCTCCCTTTCTATTCTCCTCACTCTTCACAAACTCAAGTGTCTTAGTTTGTTTCTGTTCACACATAGTTATTGGTATTAAGTGCAAGTAATTTTCCTGGTCACTTTGCATTTCTAACTACCTGACAATCACTAAGCTAGATTTAAAGTAGTGTTTGCATTGTAAACACCCTCCTCTCCCCAGCCACCACCATCATAGATACACTGAGCTAGTTTTCGGGGCAGTTACTGGAAACTGTCTGTCCCACACTCACTCCGTTTGACTTCCAGCCTGGCTCCCTGTAACACAGATGCTGTAACAATGAAAACCTTGCCAGACTCCTTTGCAGCTAGGCTTCTGCATAAGCCTTGAGAACGGCTATCAATCCCTAAACGCTGCAGCCCCTGTTATTGCTCTGCATTGGCCACTCTTGCCCATGTTTGTTCTGCTCCAGCCACACCCTCTCCTTGTCTTTCCTGCAGCACTCCGGAGACGATCGGGCTTTAGACCTTCGCACTGGCTGTTTCTTCTGCCCAGAACACCCTTTCCAAATACCCATAGGGCTCGCTCCCCCAATCCTTCAAGTCTTTCTCTAATGTACCTCCACACTGAAGACGTCTCTGGTTCCTTTTTTAAAACTATAACCCATTCCCCCATATTCCTAATAACCTACTTCAGCTTGAATTTTCTCCTTAGCAACTATCACCACCTAACATAATATGTACTTTCCTTCAGTTATTTTTCCTCTTTATTGCCCCTTTCTCCACCTAAAATGTAATATTCTCGAAGGCGGTATTTCTTTCTGTTTTGTTCACTGTTCTGTCCCTGCACCCAGATCAATGCAAACACGTAATAGCACACAATAAACAACTGTTGAATAGGTGACTAAAGATGTCAAGTTGCCCTAGATTAAGCCCCAGATGTAAAACTACCTTAATAAAAGTGCCAATATTTTTAATAGAAGAGCCAAAGTTGATATGGAAAACTAAATAAGAAAAAGTATCCAGAAAATTTCTTGAAAAAATAGAATAGAGGAGGATGAGCTTTATGACATATTAAAGTATATTATAAAACCACAACGCCTCCAATAGTGTTTAGCATGGAAATATAAAAAGATCAAGTCAGAATTGAAAATCCAGAAATAGATCCAAATACATCCACAAATTTCAGTATCTGATAAAATTGACATCTCAAATCAATAAAAAAGATAGTCAATAAATTGGGCACGATATAACATTAAAAATCTGGGGGGGGGATAAAAAATCCAAAAAGTCCCATAACTCACCCATCATACAAAAATAAATATCAGATAAATTAAATATGTATTTTTAATACACACACACACACACACACACACACACACACACACACATATATATATATATATAATATACTAGTACTAGAAGAAACTACTGGGCAATTTTTTAGGTCTCAGAGTATCAAAGAACTTTTCAAAGCATCTATTGATATAATTATGTGATTTTTAAAAAATATATTTTATTGATTTTTTACAGAGAGGAAGGGAGAGGGATAAAGAGTTAGAAACATCATGAGAGAGAAACATCGATCAGCTGCCTCCTGCACACCCCCTACTGGGGATGTGCCCGCAACCAAGGTACATGACCTTGACTAGAATCGAACCTGGGACCCTTCAGTTCACAGGCTGACGCTCTTATCTACTGAGCCAAACCGGCCAGGGCTATGTGATTTTTTTAGCTTGTTGATTTGATGTATTATATTAATTGATTTTCAGATGTTGAACCAGCTTTGTATACCTGGGATAAATCCCACTTTGTTGTAGTGTGGTGTATAACTCACTTTATACATCATTGGATTCAATTTGCTAATATTTTCTTGATGATTTTGCACCTATGTTTATATATACAGCGGAATATTATTCAGCATTAAGAATGAAATCTTACCACTTTTGACAGCATGGATTGACCTAGAGCAGTGGTCGGCAAACTGCGGCTCGCGAGCCGCAGTTTGCTGCTCTGTTGACTAATGAGTTTGCCTACCACTGCCTTAGGGAAAAACACTTAAAAACATTTTAATAATGTACTAATGTCTTTAACCTGAAGTCAAAACTTCTGGGTAAGGGTAATGCCTTACGCAGTGGTCGGCAAACTCATTAGTCAACAGAGCAGCAAACCACAGCTCGCGAGCCGCATGTGGCTTGTGAGCCGCAGTTTGCCGACCACTGACCTAAAGGGTACTATGCTAAGTGATAAAAAAGCCAATCAGAGAAAGACAAATAGCACATGGTTTACTTATATGTGGAATCTAATGAACAAAACAAACAAAATAGAAACAGACTCATAGATACAGCAAACAGACTGACAGCTCTAAAAGGCAGGGGTTGGGGGGCTGGTGGAAAAGGTGAAGGGATTAAGAAAAACCTCGGAGGCACAGACAACAGTATGGTGATGACCGAAGGGAGAGGAGGTTGCAGGGAGGTAGAAGAGGGTAAGGGGCGGATAAATGGTGATGGAAGGAAACTGGATTGTGTGTGGTAAACAATATACAGATGATGATTATAGAATTGTACACCTGAAACCTGTATAATTTTATTAACCAATGTCACCCCAATAAATTCAATTTAAAAAGACCCTCCAAAATTCATGTTCTCTTCTACTGGCTTAGAAGTTAAAGCCTTAAAAATGTACTATGAATACTTAACGAACTATAAAATTAATCACTATATTAACTCTTTCCCAACAAATTCAAAGACCTTAGAACACAACTCTAAAAATGTCTTCCCACCTGACACTACTTCTCTGAAGTATTTCAGACAACATTTTCATTTTGTTAATTTATAAAGATAATGTTTATTTATACTTCCATATGCCTTTATAAATGTACTAGAGGCCCGATGCATGAAAATTCATGCACTGGAGGGGGGGGTCCCTCAGCCCGGCCTGCCCCCTCTCACAGTCCAGGAGCCGGCAGGGGCAGGAGGCGATCCGGCAATCAGGGGAAGGCGACACCCCCATCACATCTCTGCTGCTGCCAATGCTAGCAGCACAAACCTCAGCTGGCCCTGGTTACCTGAGCCTCGGGCAGCCCTGGGCAGCTGGGCAGTGCCACCCAAGGCTTGCCTGTGCCTCGGGCCCGCCCTCGGCGGCTGAGGAGGTGAGGGACTGGGGGACTCTGGAGGCAGGTGCGTGGAGCAGCCAGACACGTCTGGGGGCGGGCCCGGCCGTGCCACATGCCTGCCACCCCAGTGGGGCTGAGGGGACTGGGCGCCACCATCTTGTGGCTATGGGCGCTGCCATCTTGGAGGGCATGGAAGTCAATTAGCATATTCCCTCCTTATTGGCTGTGGGCTCCATCTTTGTGAAGGTGTGACAATCAATTAGCATATTCCCTCTTTATTAGATAGGATATGATCACTATTTGTTCTTGCATCTCAAACATTTATCCTGAATTTATTTTCCTTCATCCTAAATAAATCCCTTAGAAGCTCCTATAATTTATCCTTGTCCTTGAAGTATAGTTTTGCGAGAATACAATGCTAAGTTGAGGGTTAGTTTCTGTCAACATTTAAAAGATAGTCCCATTCTCTGGCTGATTCCTCTGAGGATGAAAAGGCCTTTTCTCAATGCCTGCAGTTTTATCACCATATGTCTAGGAAGAGGTTTTTCTTTATTTACCACTAGAGGCCAGGTGCACGAAATTCATGCAAGGGGGGATGTCCCTCAGCCCAGTATGCACCCTCTCCAATCTGGGACATCCCTCTCACAATCCAGGACTGCTGACTCCCAACCGCTCACCTGCCTGCCTGCCTGATTGCCCCTAACCGCTTCTGCCTGCCAGCCTGATCACCCCCTAACCACTCCCCTGCCAGCCTGATTGACACATAACTGCTCCCCTGCCAGCCTGATTGCCCCTAATTGCCCACCCCTGCCAGCCTGGTCACCCCCAACGGCCCTCCCCTGAAGGCCTGGTCACCCCCAACTGCCCTCCCCTGCAGGCCTAGTTCCCCCCAACTGCTCTCCCCTGCAGGCCTGATCGCCCCCAACTGCCCTCCTCTGCTGGTCCGGTCAACCTTAACTGCCCTCCCCTGCAGGCCTGATTGCCCCCAACTGCCCTCCTCTGCTGGTCCGGTCAACCTTAACTGCCCTCCCCTGCAGGCCTGATTGCCCCCAACTGCCCTCCCTTGCAGGCCATCTTGTGGCGGCCATCTTGTGTCCACATGGGGGCGGCCATCTTGTGTGTTGAAATGATGGTCAATTTGCATATTACCCTTTTATTAGATAGGATTGTTGGTATACATGGTGTTTCTTCCATCTTGAATTCATGATTTTCATTAGTTTGAGCAAATCTCAACCATCATTTCTTCAAATATTTCCTCTTCCTCATTCTGTCTCTTTCTTCCTTATGGAACTCCAATTAGATATACAATATGCACTGCATAATGACATTTTGATCAACAACAGACTACATATATGACGGTGATCCCATATGATTATAATAGAGTTAAAAAAATTCCTGTTGCCTAGAGATATTAAAGCCATCATAATGTCATGTCACAATGTGTTACTCCCATGTTTGTGGTGATGCTGGTGTACAGTGTTTACAAAGTCTACAGTAGTTGACAGTAATGTCCTGTGCCTTTATATTGACTCACCACTCACTGACTCGCCCAAAGCAACTTCCAGTCCTGCAAGCTCCATTCCTGGTAAGCGTCCTATGTAGGTATACTATTGTTTACCTCTTTTATACTGTATTTTACTGTACCTTTTCTGTGTTTAGATTGTTTAGATGCATAAATACTTATCGTTGTGTTACAATTGCCTATAGCATTCAGTATAGTAACATGCTGTGCAGGCTTCAGCCTAGGAGCAACAGGCTATACTACATACCTAGGCATGTAGTAGGCTATGCCATCCAGGTTTGTGTAACTGCACTCTATGATATTCCCATCATGATGAAATCACCTAATGATGTGAATTTTGAGGGAACACAAACATTCTGTCTAAAACATTATGTAAAACATAAAATTCAGCAGATTAAATAATTGTAAGTCAAACATCTGTGCATCTCCCTGCCAGTTCAAGAATTAAGACATGAGTACTCCAGAAATCTTCATGTATTCCTACTCAATCCCACCCATTACAGGAAACACTTCCCTGCCATATCCTGTGATCTCTTACTTTTGCTTACAGTTTTACTACCAACGCATGCATGTATCTAGAGTTTTTATCACAATGATTTTTTTTTTCATTTCTAAAAGTTCAATTTGATTCTTTTGAAAATCTGCCTGGATTCTTTATTATTTCCTGTTCCTTGCCATTGTTATTCCGTCTGTAAGCATTTCATAGACACAGAGTCCTTGCCTATCTTTATCGGCTTATCCTAACATCTTCTGTCCTGGTAGTCAACATCCCCCAGTTATTGGTTTTGCTGATTCACTCATATTGGCTTGTTTTCTCGTGTATTTAGTCATTTTTTTATGGTGAGCTCATATTTATTGTTCTTTCCTTTATCAAGATGTGTATTGAGTTCTGCTGGACTCCGGGAGTTACATATCTGGAACTACTTTAATTTAATTTATTCACATCCAGGGCTAGCATCAATCTGAACATTAGGATCTAAGTTATAGCAGGTCCGTGGTTGCAGATGAACAAAGGAAGACCTCAGTACAGTCATCATCGTCACCCTTATTAATATCATCATGATGTTAGTTCTCACCCAGGGCCCCTGCGCAGGCTCCGGGCTCATGCAGAGTTTCAGGCCAGCAGCCCCACCTCCCAGTTTTTACTCCCCGCTCAACCCTGCCTATCCTAATAGTGCATTTGTGCCCAAGGCAACTCTAAAACTTCTCTTTCTCCTCCTTCCTTCCCTGGTCTGATCACTCTTGTTATTATTATTATCACCATTTTGCCTTTATACTTTTCCTTCCCTTTATTGGGTACTTAGCATTGCTCTAAAAAGTATATTGTGCCCGGCCAGTATGGTTCAGTAGTTGAGCATGGACCTATGAACCAGGAGGTCACAGTTTGATTCCCAGTCAGGACACATGCCCGGGTTGCAGGCTCGGTTCCCTGTCGGGGACATGCAGGAGGCAGCCGATCCATGATTCTCTCTCATCATTGATGCTTCTATCTCTCTCTCCCTTTCCCTTCCTCTCTGAAATCAATAAAAAATACATTTTTTAAAAAAGTATATTGCAATTTATCCAAAAACTGCATGTGCCACAGCAACACGACTTTTTAGCACATCTAGTGCCCTAGAAAGCAGGTTCCCATGTCAAAACGGACTTTTAACAAGTGCAAAGGTAATAAGAGAAATGCAGATTAAATGCACATTGAGATACCACCTCTCCTATATTAATTCAGCAACAACAAAAATAAGTTTGATAACAGACTCTTGGTGAGAATCTGGGGAAATAAGCACCTATTTCCATACGCTGCTGGTGGGAATATGGACTGGTGCCACTTTTAGGGAGAGCAACCTGGCCATTTCTGTCATAGGTATACATACATACACTGTTTGACCCGGAAATGACCTCCGGGAATTTCTTTTACAAGTACAGCACATGCGAAGCTTATTTATTGCAGCCAAATATTTGAAAGAACACCCATGCCTATGAACTATGTCAGTAAATTAGAGTCAATGGGTGAGAAAGGTGGAAGGATTGAGAAGTACAGATTGGTGGTTACAGAACAGTCACGGGAATGTAAAGTACCGCATAGGAAATACAGTCAATAATATTGTGATAACTGTGAATGGAGTCAGGTGGGTACTGGAAATATTGGGGGGAGCACTTAGTAAATTATGTAATGTGTAATCCCTGGGGTGTACACCTGAAACTAATATAATATTGTATGTCAACTGTAATTGAAAATGACCCCCCCCCAAAAAAAAAACCTGAAAAAAAAAGAAAATGCAATCAAGATGAAAAAAATAGGCTATTTTGCATCATTTTTACAAATTCCAACATTTTAATATACTCATAGGATGCATAATTCAATATTCATCTTCAGCCCTAACCGGTTTGGCTCAGTGGATAGAGCGTCAGCCTGTGGACTCAAGGGTCCCAGGTTCGATTCCGGTCAAGGGCATGTACCTTGGTTGCGGGCACATACCCAGTGGGGAGTGTGCAGGAGGCAACTGACTGATGTTTCTCTCTCATCGATGCTAACTATCTATCCCTCTCCCTTCCTCTCTGTAAAAAATCAATAAATACATTTTAAAATATATATATATATATATATATATATATATATATATATATTCATCTTCAATGGCAAGTGTACAATGTAGAACTGTGTGCATTTTATGCTGTTGTTTTTTGTTGTTAATCCTTTCCCAAGAATATTTTCCCATTGATTTTTTTTTTTTCAGAGAGAGGGGGAGAGAGAAACATAATGTAAAAGAGAAACATCCATTGGTTGCCCCCTGCACACGCCTCGACCAGAGCAGGGATCCTGTAACCCAGATACATGCCCTTGATTGGAAATCGAACCCCTTGGTCCGTGGGCCAATGCTCTAGCCACTGAGCAACCTGTCAGGACTATGCTGTACTTTTAAAAAATATATATATATTTTTTATTTCAGAGGAAGGGAGAGGGAGAGATAGAAACATCAATGAGAGAGAATCATGGATCGGCTGCCTCCTGCACGCCCCCTACTGGATGGGGATCAAGCCCACAACCTGAGCATGTGCCCTTGACCAGAGAGCATGTGCCCTTGAACAGAATCGGACCTGAGACCCTTCAGTCCACAGGCTGATGCTCTATCCACTGAGCCAAACCAGCTAGGGCTATTTTTAAAAAATACATTTACATACTTGTCCGGATGGTCCTAAACCATTATTGGAATGGTGCATGGAACATTCTCTCAGTGTCTGCCGCCCTCAGGTTAGGGACCTGGCTGCCTGAAGAAGGAAGGTGAGACAGAAACGTATTGTAACAACCCCTTTTGTATTTTGTTGCATTTGAAACCGTGTGAACATACCATCTGTTTGCAAAGGGCTCCTCAGCTGACGGTTGGCCTTCAGGGATATGCTGGAGGGTGAGTGCCCAAGACAAACTCTGCTTTCTTCTCCGTTTGGCCGCGGGCTGTTCTTACCCCAAGGAGAGGGAGTGGAACAATCTGGAAGCCAGCTTGTCCAAGGAAGACGGGGCGAGCCGGTGCTGACTCAGGTCTGTGCAACTGTCTCCTGGCCTTCTCAGGCAGCTCGGGACGGATCCTCCGGCTCTTTGTTTTATTGCCTTTCCCCGGAAATGAGGAATGTCGCAGGTGGTCGTGTTTTGACAGGAATGCAATGCACACCCAAACGTACAAAACTCCAGACTCGAAGTCCTGAAAAGCAGCGATTCTCGTTCTTCCTGTCGCTTCGGCCCTGAGTTTTGTGTTCGGGGCTCCTGACCGACAGCTTGGCCTCGAGGCGCATCACCAGATCATACTTCCGGCCGGCTCCCTGGAGGGGTTTCATTTCTCGGTCCAAAAACTTGGGGGCGGGGGAGGAGCTCAGTAGGTTTCTGGAGTGAGTGCAATTCCACAGCGCGCACCACTTTGGAATTCAAAGTCGGAAGTAGAAAATTCAACATTCAAACTGGGAAGTTCAACGTCCAAACTGGAACCCCACCAGAGGAAAACATCTCGATTGCATAATTGTTTCCAAAAAAAAAATGGCAAAAATATAAATGCTACAGGAAAACTTCATCTTCCGTTGGGTTTTTGCTTTTTCTCTGTCTTCGGATGAAATGTTTCAGGAATACAGAAGAGCGGAGCATATTCAAAAGAACATCCCTGCACCTACAAAAGCACTCGGTCAAATCTCCCCCTTTTGCCATATTGGCTCCAGCTAATTGTTCTCCGAAGAAATAGTTTGGGATGTGGTTTGAGGCTCCCATGTCCCTCTCCTTCAGCCATCTGTTTCCCTCCCCCCTCAGAGGGACTGTCTGCAGAATGTGGTGTTTATCATTCCCACGCGTGCTTTATGTGTAGGCATTCATAAACAATCTGCAATACTGTTTGTCATGTTTTAAACATCATGGACATGATCACCTGCATCCACCATTCATCAGCTTCCTTTGTGCATTCCGCTTTTTATACTGAAGGACATATGAGCTAGTTCCACGTCCCCCCCTTTACCAAAAACGCTGCAGCAGAACTGTTGTACTTGGCTCTGTGTATACACGCGAGGCACTTTCTCTCACCCAGGAGACAACTGGTGTTTAGCTATGCCTCCCCCTTAATGTTTCTAGATAACAAATAACTTTCAAACGCGGTCAGACCAATTTACCCGAAGTTTCCTAGGAGAAAGTGTGTTTTGGATCCAACTACTAATTTGGCGAATAAATCTGCAGCCGCTGTTGTGGGCACCCCACCCACGTCCCCTCACTCCTAGCACTGTAGTGCATACCGGCCCACTCCCAACTGCCAGTACCTCACGGTTTTTCACCCCAAAACATTCTCTGGCTGCCAGAGATAGCATTGCGGGTGGAGCAGCAAGAGCAATGGGGACAGCTGGGGAATTTACACCCCCTGGGAGCTGTGTTACCCAGGGACGGATGGGAGTTGGTGCATCAACACCTCGGCTCTCTCGTGCTTGTAGGCAGAATAACTCTGAGCCGGGTGCTTTATCCAGATTCTTGGAGTGCCCAGCAAGCTTAAGCTACAGTTACGCACAGTGATAACCTGCTGGGTATCACATCCGGTGTTCAGCAATTCCGTCTCACTTCCCTGTCCCCACCAGCGTCCTGGGACTACCCACCAAAGAAGCCACCTGCACTCAAACCCTTGGCTCAGAGGCTGTTTGGGGGTTGTAGTTTGCTCATAACCATACCACACAAAAAAAGAAGAAAAAGTTTGCATGTTATTCAGAGACTGGGTACAATAAACACTTTGCTGTTCGGTTCTTGGAGAAGATTAGACAGCAACCCCATAAATAAAGTGGTAATAGCTGCTACCCCAGGACGCTTTCCTTTGAAAGCTACACCTTATTTTCCATTCGGAATACCTTCAAGTATCAAAGGGCAGTGATTTGCATATAAAAATCACCATATTTGCCTGAATTGGAAGAAGACATCTTTTTAAAGCCTCGGTTTTAGTGTGGCTTTTTCCTTTTTGCCGTTCTATTTTCTCATTTTCTAAACTTGCACAAACAACCAGCAGCTTTATGCCTGAGCACTGGGCAGAGACATTGCAGCTTGGTCTTGGTTTTTGAGGAGTATCAAAATTGGTTACTTTTCTAAACCTTCTTAGCAACTTTTTAATAAAAGAGCATTTGTTGCAAAAGATCCTGCCGAGATAATGTGTAGCATTTTTTAAGCTACAAATTGTGAGGTGAGGTAAAGCAGTTAGCCACGTCACATCAAAAGGCCAAGACTATTGCTGTACACGGAATGTGTCCCCCCAAATGGATATATTGAAATCCTAATCCCCAAAGGGATGGTATTTGTAGGTGGGGTCTTTGAGGGGGGATTAATTCATGGAGGCGGCATCCTCATGAATAGGATTATACCTTTATACTAGGAAGCGAGCCCTCAGCAGACACTGAATCTGCCAGCACCTTGATCTTGGACCTCCGGTCTCCAGAACTGTGGGAAATCCCTTCTGTTGAAGCTGATCAGCCTCTGGCATTACATTATGTCAGCTCAACCAGACTAAGGCAAGCACAGAGCATGAACCGCCCCATACTGTGGTGTGAGTAGCAGGCAACCAAAACTTTTAAGCCTCACTTTTCATATTTGGGCTGCAGGCCGAATGGCATATTTCACTGCAGTGCTGGATTAACTGACTTGTGAAGACCTGTCTTCAAACTCAAGAGCTTCCTTTCATCGTTAATATTCTTTCACTCCATTTATTAAGACGCATGCCTCGCTAATGGGCATTAGGAAGCTCAGACTTACAAACGCACCCTCTACAGTGGAATGTAATTTGAGTATCGGATACCTGGCTTTGTAGACCCGCCTTGAAGTCCCCACTGGGTTGTTTTGTTTGTTTGTATGTGCGATAGGAAAGTTACTTCATCCCTGAATCCAGCACTCTCATGCGTTCAATGGTAGTAATCCCAGCATCTATGTCATTGATGGCCCATCGAATTCTGTACTTTATTCCGTGGCCTCCGGAATGGGGAGGAGACCAGTCTAATTTTAAATCTTACAACAAAAAGCAAAGAGGCAAAGTTGTGTTCTGGAAGAATTTTTTCTATCATTTCTAATGAACTCACACGGATGTAAAAGAAACTGCAGAATATGCAAAAGCATAAAAAATAACAAACAAAACATCCTCTTATGACCTCGAGAAAAGTAGCAGTAATCATTACCTTTGCACATGTTGTGAGCCCCCAACTTTTACACAAAAATCTGAAGTATACCACAAGCTACTAAAAGTATCGTAAAAAGCACCCCACATCATTAAATATTCTTTTTAAAAAATATATATATATTATTGATATTTCACAGAGAGGAAGGGAGAGGGATAGAGAGCTAGAAACATCGATGAGAGAGAAACATCGATCAGCTGCCTCCTGCACACCTCCCACTGAGGACGTGCCCGCAACCAAGGTACGTGCCCTTGACCGGAATCGAACCTGGGACCCTTCAGTCTGCAGGCCGACGCTCTATCCACTGAGCCACACCGGTTTCGGCAATTAAATGTTCTTGATAATGTGTTTATTTGTTTATAGGACTGGTTGGCGTTACATCTAATGAACGTACATAACTTATTTAACCACTTTAGCCCGCTTCCTGGGCCTTCGGATTCGCCCCTTCCCAATTTTTGATGCATCCACAACATTCTTTGATGCCTCGCGTTTCTACAGGTACGTCTCTGGTTCCTCCCCCCGAATTCCGAGACGAGCAATCACCGGTCCACACGATAAGAACGCTTTCAGAGCTTCTCATACCTGTGCCAAGTTGTCCTCCCTTCAGTGTGCTCCTATCTGCACTGACTCATTGGGTGAGGGCGTGTTTGAAGATACCAAATAGTTTATCATCTGACAAGAGCTATTGCAGATGCTGGGAGCGAAAGGAAGCCTCTAGACCTCACACACTTGGTCTTATTTTAAGTTTGGCTTAAATTTGCACCTCAACACATTTAGAAATTTCAACATGTCTTGGTTCTCCGGAAGCTCATGAACAAAATGAGAATACTGCGTCATGAATACCAAGCTGGGCCCTGCAGTTGTTTAAAATCTGTGATGTCTGCTAGGCTCTAGAGCAGCCGTGGGCAAACTACGGCCCGCGGGCCGGATCTGGCCCGTTCGGCTGTTCTATCCGGCCCGCGGAGCCGAAAGAGCAGAGGGTTCTCTTGCTCTCCCCTCCGCTCCTTCCCCAGCAGCAGTGTTAACATGGCAACGTCGGGAAACACGGCCGCAGCTCCTTCTTCTGAGTGGGCGGATTTATATCCCCCATTCAGTAGAAGGAACAACCTCTCCATCTTCCAGAGGCTCCTTGTAATGCCCGCGGACGCGTCCCTGACATCACCCTGGGAATGCGGAGACATGTCATCGTGGTGATGGAGGGAGACACGCCCCTGGAGAGCACAGGATCAGAGCATTAGCTAAGAAGGAGACCAACAACACTGTTCCCACTGAAGTGGATGTTTTAAAGACCAAAAACCTTTCAACCCAGTCTACATGGCCATCTACATCTACGTCCCGGGCATAATTTGGAAGTTGCACTAAAGAAAATGTTTAATTTACTGTTTACACATTTTGTTCTTTTCTATTTGTTTTAGTTTTAAATTATTTTATCATATTTAAGTTTAATTGGAAAGGCTTTTGTACCTTTCCTTTGTTAGGCAATTTTATTTTGCCTTTGCCATCTTCACTAGAAGGTATGTTATTGTGCTATGATTCCTCCATTTTTTGAAGTTTCAAATGATAATAATTAGTGTTTACATTCTTCTTGTTAAAATGTTTGAAATGAATAAAACTATTGAAATAAAAAAAAAAAAGACCGTACCCTTTTATGGAATGATGTTTACTTTGAATTTATATTAGTTCACACAAACACTCCATCCATGCTTTTGTTCCGGCCCTCCGGTCCAGCTTAAGAACCCATGGTGGCCCTCGAGTCACAAAGTTTGCCCACCCCCGCTCTAGAGGGTATAGGCGACTAATCTGTGTCTTCATTTTAAGGACCTGCCCCCCACCCCCCTCTGGTGCGTTTTGCGTCCTGGCTGCACTGAAAGAGCCCCTCTGCAGGTCTCCCCAGTTGTGCTGCTCCCCAGGTTGGTTGTGAGATGCGATCTAAGGCGCTGAATTAAACCCCTTCAGGTATTAATGAAAATAATGTGCTTTCCTGTATTCAACGCTGACTATGATGTACCAAAGATCTCTGCAAGGAGTGAAGCGGCCAAGTCCACAGGTCTTCATAAAGAAGGTAACTTTCAAATTGCTTGAAAATGAGGACTTCCACTGTTTAACTAAAAAAAAAACCTCACAGCAAAAAGGAAGAACATGGCAAGAAAAGGAGGGGGGGGTCAAAGGTTGAGTATTCCTGGTGGTGACGGCATGCTGATCAACTGCACCTCTGTTCACAGCTCTCCTAACTCACATGCTTCTGTGTAAGCTTGCATGACAGCAAGAGCGCCAACCCCAACCCCAGCCCCCAGCCCCCAGGCCTCTCCACACCTTCTTCAAGAAACTCGGCAGAGTGCTACTTTCCAGCACAAGAAAGCCACAGTGGCTTCAGCTGCTCACGTGGCGTGTTTCACAGTCACTGACAAGATGGCATGCCTGCAGCTGGCTGGGTGACAGATGCCCTTCCGTTTCCTGCAAGATGATGGATGCCTCCCTGGGCTGCTGGGTCTTCTGCTTCCTGCTGTCAGCGTCACTGTCCCTCCCCCTGTGCTCATCTCCTGCTGCTCACCTCCCACCGCAGTCTCCCCGAGGAGACTTCCGACACCGACAAACTCCCCGCTCTGTCCTCTGCATGCTCCATCTGTAAGATCCCCGTTCCCTTAGCCCCACCGCTCTGCCCTTCTAGCCCACCAGTCTTTCATGTTATGTCTGCAGGCCTGTGTTGAGCCACCTTTTTTTTTCTTCTTCTAACTCACACAAGTACCTACCGAAAAATCCAGGGAGAAGCTATGAGTTGCTGTATTTCAGGAAGACCTCGAATACAGATTGTAACTGTTGCATACGGAGATCTTATAGCAGCTTCAACTAAATCACATACGTCTTACCCTATAGCGCCCTTATTTTTCAGCTGGGGTGCATTTGATGTGAAGATGCTTTTCATTGATTTTTGAGGCCACACGTGCTTGTGGCCATTGGCAGCTCCAGAGAGGTTAAAACTCACAAGCCCAAGGCGGTTGGCTGTGTTCTCTCCCCATCCCTACAGAAGCAGCTGCTTGGAGCAACTGACTAATTGCCCATCGCGTTCATGATTTAATGATTTTTGGGTCTTCTACAAATTATAAAAATGCCTCTCCACTGTGCTCCTTTCTGTATTTCTCTTCTCTCTTCCTACCAGCACAGACACCTGTATTTCCTACCCAACAAGTAGACTGAAATGAGTCCATTTATTCACATTATTATATCAGGAAAAGAAAGGAACCGCTTCTATGCTGTGCTAGAGCCTGCCAGTGTGAAAGTCATATGGTGTGTGCCAGGGTTTACCAACCTTGGCACTACTAACATTTTGAGCTGGACAATTCTCTGTTGGGGGAGGGGGATTGCCCTGCATATTAAAAGATGTTTCGCAGAATCCTAGGCCACTATCTTCTAGATGCCACTAGCACGTCCCCGACAGTGATGACAATAAAAAATGTCTCCGGACTCCAAATATCCTCTGGGGGACAAAACCATCTTAAGTTAGGGACCATTGGTCTGCACTGCATGGAATATGAATGCTCCCAACGTGACATAAGCTTGGATAAAGCTACGTTTTCTTCACCTTCTGTGAGCTAATGGGGTGCCAATAACCTAGAACAGTGGTCGGCAAACTCATTAGTCACCAGAGCCAAATATCAACAGTACAACGATTGAAATTTCTTTGGAGAGCCACATTTTTTAAACTTAAACTTCTTCTAACACCACTTCTTCAAAATAGACTCGCCCAGGCCGTGGTATTTTGTGGAAGAGCCACACTCAAGGGGCCAAAGAGCCGCATGTGGCTCGCGAGCCGCAGTTTGCTGACCACTGACCTAGAATATAAAAATGAATAAGGTTCACGACACTAGGATATCTATATAGGGTATCTTATGAATATAAGGCTATTTACAACCATATCAATAACTTGGAATTAAGTGATTGTTTGACAGTGACTAACCTCACCACTAAATGGAATGACGGAACAAATTAGAAAGAGTACACAGAGGTGCACAGCATTGCATTGGGTGTTTGAACTCACAGGACCTATCCGGTTCCAGAGCATAAAAGGAGAGACTGATCAATGAATTGGGCCAGGATAGGCTACCCAGATAAGCCATAGTGGACAGGATGCTGGCACCATGTAAAGACATTCAAGGGAATGAATGTATCAGGCTCCCTCAGACTCCTGTGTAAAAATGGATTGGGGGTGGGGGGGGGGGCGAGTATGGTACACATGGCAGTTAGGAGGCCATTGTAGAAGTTCAATAAGAGGCAACAGTGTCCTGGGCTGGAGTAATCTTGGTATATGGCATCTCCTAATGGGAGTAGCTAAATGTGTGAGCATTACTTAGCTCTATAGTCATTTGGGAAAAGATGCAGTATTTCATCTCTCTAAGGCATTGCTTAGGGACTTTATCAGATTAAGGGCCCAGAGTCAATGTTGTCTGAGGGCCTTTCCAATCCGCCTCCCTCCCCCAAAAAGCTGTGGGTCCAAATACAGGCTGGTGCAGGTGATTCAGGGACCCATCGCTGCTCCCCACACCTATTGTCTTACAGCAGAATGAGGAGCCAAGTAAACATGAACCAACCTCAATAACCATGGGCAAGTCACTGCAGGCGTGTGCACTTAGCAGGAAAAGGCTGACAGAGCACCTTCCTGCCTGCTTTGGAGCCACACGTGGGAGGCCAATGTTTCTGTGGCTGACCACGTTGTGAAAGGAGGTTCTGATCCCTAGCTGGTTTGCTCAGTGAATACAGCCTCAACCTGTGGACTGAAGGGTCCCGGGTTCGATTCCGGTCAAGGGCACATGCCTGGATATGCCCAGGTTGCAGGCTCCAACCTCAGGAAGCAGCCAATCAATGATTCTCTCTCATCACTGATGTTTCTATCTCTCTTCCTTTCCCTTCCTCTCTGCAATAAATAAAAATATTTTTTTTTTTTTAAAAAAAAAGAAGGCTCTGATCCTCTCTAATAGCCAAGTCCCGGGTAGGTGCGCAAACATACATACTCCCAGACACATTGACAGCTCATTTACACCAGAACTTGACAAATCATTTCCCTGAATGATCAGTGAGGCCCTTCAGTTTCTGATGAGACAAGTCCTAAATCAATCTCTGTGGTTAGGAATTGACAGGAACTGATTGGCTTAGGCATGAGCCATCTAAACCAGTGACAAAGGCCAAGAGATTGGGATTGGCTTAATCCAATCAGAACCCCACATCGAACCTTGGAGTGGAGTCAATGCTACAAACTGCATAGCTCCTACCCAATGGAGTGAGGTAGAACGGATATTGGGGAGTCCACCATAATGCCCCTTTGCAGTGCACATAAATCTCTAATAGAGTAAGAGAGAAGACTGTCATAAGAGACAGCATAATAAAGTATTATGAGTATTTAGGGCTGACCCAGAAAGCACATTTTGAAAAATTTGAATCCAGCGTTCTTCCCATTGTTCTAGTGTGGCTCACAAGGTTGTCTACCTACAGCGTAACCAAATGGAATTCACCTGTGTACTGTTAGCTCACAATACCCCACACTCCAACATCTACAAGCACATGATTTATTTCCCCTCATGGATGGCGCAAAAACAACTGTAATGTCAGCACCGAGCCCAAACACTCAGAGGGCGTGGCCATACCTTTCTGGCAGAACCTCATTGGATTACAATTTTCTATTTATTTGCCGATTCATCCATTACCTGTGGATGTTTCGTATTTTATAACCAGAGGGTTTTCTTACCTTCAAATGTATCACAATGTTCCATTAAGCAAACGTCAACTTTGAGACTATTTTATTATTTTATATTAAGCCTAGAGGCCCAGTGCACAAAATTCATGCACTCGGGGGGAGGGGGGGACAGGGGCCTCAGCCCAGATTGTGAGAGGGTGCAGGCCAGGCCAAGGGACCCCACTGGTGCATGATCGGGGCTGGGGAGGGACACGGGAGGTTGGCCAGCCGGGGAGGGACTGCAGGAGGGCTCCAGGGCATGTCTGGCCCGTCTTGCTCAGTCCCAATCAGCCAGACCCCAGCAGTAAGCTAACCTACCAGTCGGAGCGTCTGCCCCTGGTGGTCAGTGCACATCATAGCAACTGGTCAACTGGTCGACTGTCTGCCCCCTGGTGGTCAGTGCATGTCATAGCGAGCAGTTGAGCGGCCTTAGCATATCATTAGCATATTACACTTTGATTGGTTGGATGGACAACCAGACGACCAGACACTTAGCATATTAGGCTTTTATTATATAGGATTGTCTGTCTTATCAGAAAAGGATATTTGAAACTTAAAAAATAAGTTTAAAACCCCCAATTCTCCTAATTATTTAACTACTAGAGGTGCAGCGCGTGAAATTCATGCATAGGTAGGGTCCCTAGGCCTGGCCTGCAATCAGGGCTGATTTTCCCCAGCTGCCAGCAGCCAGCCCTGCCCCCACCGCTGATGCCAGTCACCCTCTGTGTGTGGGGCGACCAGCGGGGCAATTGGGGCCCCGCTTGCTCTCATCCACCTTGGCCTGGTGCTGCCCGCATCCGCCACCATCCACCTCAGTTCCCCATTCCCAATCGGGAAATCAAAGCCTGCTGGCTGGGGGGAGGGACTGAGAGGTTGGCCGGCAGGCTGTGATCGGGGCCTGCAGGCTGGGGGCAGCTCCTGCATTAAGCTAGAATTCTAGCAAATTCTAGCGCATCATAGTGACCAGTCGTGCCACCGTCCAGTCGATTTGCATATTACACTTTTATATATATAGATATAAGAATAAAACATGCATCTTATTTTTAGATAATAAATGCAAGAACTGACAATGATCCCTGCAATGGCCTAACATTGACTTTTCTCATGTAAGTCAGTGTTTCCCAACCTTGCTTACTCATCATACTTGCTAGACAACTTTTAAAAATTCAGTACTCACCTGGCTGGTGTTGCGCAGTGATTGCGCATTGACTTATGAACCAGGAGGTCACAGTTTGATTCCTGGTCAGGGCACATGCCAGGGTTGCAGGCTCAATCCCTAGTGTGGGGTGTGCAGAAGGCAGCTGATCAATGATTGTTTCTCATCATTAATGTTTCTCTCTCCCTCTTCCTTCCTCTCTGAAATCAATAAAAATATATATTTTTTAAAAATCCAGTTCCCCAGGTCCTATCCTGAAATGCTTACTTGATATATCTGAAATCAGGCAAGGCATTTGCATCCCTTAGATGTCCCTATGAAATGGTATTATTATTCACAAAGATTCTCTGGCTCCCTAGGGAGAACCATACTTCACAGACCTACCTCAGACAGCAATGAACTTGGATCCTCTGCAGAGCCATCTCTGCCCTAGCATACTGGGCAGGTGCCAGGGTCAATGCACTAGCAGAGGGCAAAGGAAGAAAAGGGGCTGCCAGCAAAAACACAAAAACAACTGTAATGTCAGCACCGAGCATGCATCATACCCTGCACCAGCTCCCTTAGTCCATCCTCCCTTGCCGCAGTGAGCCTGTTACCTTCCTTATTATGCTCTTACTAGAGGCCCAGTGCATGAAATTCATACACAGGTAGGGTCCCTAGGCCTGGCTGGTGATCAGGGCCGATTGGGGCCTTCCTTCCAGCTGCTTGCTGAGGCCTCCCTTCCCCGGATGCCAGCTGCTGCCTGGGGCCTCCCTTCCCTAGCTGCCGGCTGCCGGCTGGGGCCTTCCTTTGTTCTGCACCGCCCCTTGGTGATCAGCACATGCTATAGCGAGCCATCGGTCACCAAGTTGAACTCCCATGGGGACAATTTGCATATTAGGCTTTTATATATATAGATGAGAGCTCCCAAACACGCTGAACCTGCAGCCAGTGGCCTTGGCTGTTGATGTTTACGGAAGTCCATGGAATGCTTCTGCTTCTTGACAACTAAACCAAAGGGCAGGCTGGGGCTGCAGTGGGGTGAGGAGCTGCAAGGACCAGAGGAGCCCAAGAGATGATTGCTTCTGAACTGCAGAGAAGGATCCCAATGGAATATTTGATTCTAGCAAATTCTAAGGGGGAAAAAGGCATGGAGTGACTATAATCCGATCCTAAGTGAACTCAGGTTTTACCACAGAAGATTTCTATTGTAAATCAAACAACTTGTACACTTTCTCATAGGACTAGTCTTCCCTTTATATGTGTAGATTTCAACCCCGAAAAGGTGAAGGCCAGTGCACCTCTTCTTAGAACACAAACAGGAGTGGCCATTTGTCAGCTCGGTAAATATAAAGCTATCCATGGCCATTCCTCTCATGAATTCCAGAACCTTCTAAGCTATGCAGTCCAAACTATGTCAGCCTATGGCACCAAATTCTGAATCTCAGTCACTATACTGAGAATATGTATAAGAATTCTGTGAGGATTCTGTGCACCATTCAGCCTGAAAACAACCCTTGCTTGTTCCAATTTCAGCAATTCTCTGCCTCCCTCTCACCCTAACTTGGGTTGACTGAATCAACTCAGACATGCTTGAGATAAAATCAAACATAAATTGCCTGAGTGGGCTCCTTGCTTGCGCTTCACTAAACACAGCAAAGACTGTACCACCTTCAAAGGTCAGAGATTGCCTGACCACGAAGCAGCAAGATCATCATAAATTCATTAGCTAACGATTTTATGGAGAAACTAGAGGCCTGGTGCATGAAATTCATGCATGGGGGGGTCCCCTCAACCCAGCCTGCACCCTCTCAATCTGGGACCCCTTGGGGGATGTCCGACTGCTGGTTTAGGCCCGATCCCCCTGCCAGCCTGGTCGCCCCCAACTGCCCCACCCCTGCCAGCCTGGTCACCCCTAACTACCCCCCCACCAGCCTGGTCGCCCCTTAATGCCCCCCCTTCTGGCCTGGTTGCCCCCAACTGGCCCCCTGCTGGCCTGGTTGCCCCACACAGCCTGCTGTTCAGTCGTTTGGTCATCCCTCACTAACCCCCCTGCCAGACTTGTCGCCCCATACAGCCTGCTGTTCAGTTGTTACTGTTACTGTGATGGTGTCCTGGACAATTTGCATATTCCTCTATTATTAGTATAAATACATGTTTCTAGTTTCATGTAAGCACAATTTAAATACTAAAGAGATGAAAGTAAGAAAAGGAAAAGAGGGGGCAATATATCATTTGTACAAAAAAAAACAAACTCAGAAATTCCAGAAGAAATGCTCAAAATAGCCAGAAAAGACAGAATTCTTTTTATTCACATTTGCATGTATTATTTCTAAAATGCTATTTGATGCTGCATCTCCTTGCTGTTCTCTCTCAGATCAAAATCTGGTGGCTTAAGTAAATGTGTGTTTTTATTCTTAAGATTCATTCCAGGGACTTTGTGAATTGATTGGACTTAAATATTAGTGGCAAAGGAAGGGAGTCTTTCTCATTTTTCTTTTCTGGAGCAATTCACAAGGCAAAGAGACTCTTATAGTTGTTTCTGGACATTTCATAATTCCAAGCATGTCAGAGATATAAAGAAGAAAGGAAAAGCTCAGTGTCATTAAGCTTCAAGGAATTACCATTAAATGAAATTTAAAACAACGTAAAAATGCAGGTTAGCAGGGTTGGTATTAGTCTTTACCTTTCTTGGACTTAGATTACATGCTAATTAGATCAATTTTATCAGGTAGGGTGCCCTTCCCTCATTAACTAATAAGAGGTCTGTTTCTACCCACAAAGTACATTTGTAGATGAATGTACATAGAAATTTCTATCATCAAAGGCTTAACTAGACATGCAGGATCCATAAAGCGAGAAAATATGTGCCATAAATATCAGAGTTTTAAAACTTGAAACAAATTTGAGTTATGGATTTCCAGCTCTGGGGCAGGAACATGAGAGATGGGGTGTCTGAGTGATTTCCCTGCAGGACACGCAGAGCATTGTTTTTGTGTCATTGTAACCCAGCCCCGGGGCCGTGAGCAGAGTCCAAACGGAGGTGTTATGTTTCTGCAAAGAAATTTAATCATAAGAGACATTGTATGCTAAACACATCATCCTTCAAGCTCTCCTGATAGAATACAACAGACAAACTACATCAATTAAAACAATGTAACAAAACACGCAGGAAAGCAGGAAAGAGAAAATTGCTTGTGGTACTTCAAAGGTACCACATGTACTCCGAATTCCCTGGGGGATTTCCCGTGGGGTGGAAAGGCAACGTGAGCGAGCATGCTTCCCAGCTGCGGAGCCCATGCCCACACTGCTGGAGGGGGCTCAGGCGCTAGCTCTTCCAATACAACCCCAGGTGCTGGCCTGGAGGACTGCCTGGAAGAGATAAGTGCAACTGCTCGCCTAGAAATGAGGCTACAGGAGCTTAACCGGGAGTAAAAAGCATCCATCCCGAACGGCCCTTCGGCCCCAGCACAGGGGATGCCAGCTTGTGGGGAGGCCTAGCTCAGCAGGGGGGAGGCCCCTCCGGGATGCTGGCCCCCATGCACCCCAAGGGAAGACACACCCCTCACCCCGCCCGCACCTCCCAAACCAACTCACATGCGCACTTCAGAAGGAAAGGGGACGCTAGGTCACACTGGATGGTGCTGCAATTTGCTTCCACAGAAGAGACTGTTCTCAGCGCGCTATTAAGCAGGGGTCCTCAAACTACGGCCCGCGGGCCACATGCGGCCCGCCGAGGACATGGATCCGGCCCGCCGGTTGCCGCTGCCTGTCCTGCTTAGCAGCCGACTCGTCCCGGGCCCGCAGTGCGCATAGGAATTTGTTCATAGTTTTTTTTTAAACTATAGTCCGGCCCTCCAACGGTCTGAGGGACAGTGAACGGGCCCCCTGTTTAAAAAGTTTGAGGACCCCTGCCTTAGGGCTCGGGCCATAGCATGTATGAAGATGCAACCTCCAAGGGAAAGGAAAACAAAACAGAAAAAGGGGGGGTCACTTTTTTGAACTTTTCTATTAAGGAAATTGTTCCTATTTGCTTGCTAAGTTGGGGATTTGAGTCTTTAAATACACCGCCCCCCTGTTTTTTGAGCATACCCAAAAGAATGATCCAGAGACAGAGAAGCATCGATCAGACCGATCAGACCATCCAATCTCAGAGGGAAGGAAGGGAGGGAGGGTGTAAGGGGGAGAGATCAACCAAAGGACTTGTATGCATGCATATAAGCCTAACCCAGTGGTCGGCAAACTCATTCGTCAACAGAGCCAAATATCAACAGTGCACGATGGAAATTTCTTTGGAGAGCCACATTTTTTAAACTTAAACTTCGTCTAACGCCACTTCTTCAAAATAGACTCGCCCAGGCCGTGGTATCTTGTGGAAGAGCCACACTCCAGGGGCCAAAGAGGTGCATGTGGCTCGCGAGCCGCAGTTTGCCGACCACTGGCCTAACCAATGGACACAGACACCAAGGAGGTGGGGAGGGGCAAGGGGGCGATAAGGACACATATGTAATACCTTAATCAATAAAGAAAAATAAATAGCCCTAGCTGGTTTGGCTCAGTGGATAGAGCGTCGGCCTGCAGACTGAAGGGTCCCAGGTTCGATTCCGGTCAAGGGCATGTACCTTGGTTGCAGGCACATCCCCAGTGGGGGGTGTTCAGGAGGCGGCTGATCGATGTTTCTCTCTCATCGATGTTTCTAACTCTCTATCCCTTTCCCTTCCTCTCTGTAAAAAATCAATAAAATATATTTAAAAATAAATAAATAAATAAATAAATAAATAAATAAATAAATAAATAAATAAATAAATAAAAGACTGTGCTAAAGAACATACGGATGATGGGCCTGATTCAACACGTGGGGCTGACAAGGTTCTGGCTGACATGAGAACTGAGCTGTGGGAAGCAACTGACATGCCCCATTCACCCGGGTGCTCCCGGGGCGCAGCCAATGCAGTTTCTCTTTGCACGCTCCCGCACCCAGCCCAGGTCAAGCTCTGGGAAACGCCCAGTGGGTGTGTGTTAATGACCTAATTAATTAATTATCAGGGGCCAACCGGGTGGCAGCTGCTGCGGCAGACATACCCTAGGCTGGCCCCAGGACCCCCGCCTCCTAGGGTGCATGCTCTGTGCACCCCTCTGCTTGAGTGCTCAGGGCCTGTGACTTGTGCCTACCTAAGAGAAGGTGAGCTTGCATGTGGCACAGGTGCCAGGATGTACGTGAGCACGTGCACGTCATTGGGGGGCCCATCTTGCTGGCTTTGACGAAGCAGGCGAGGGAGAACCTGGGGCCTGGGTCTGCCAGCCTGCCAGGAACCAGATGTCCTCACAACCTGCGTGAGCCGAGAAGGGGACCCCGAGCCTCAGCAGAGACGGCCACCCTGGCCAACTCTGCAGCCGCGCAGATTCCAGCCAAGCTGTGCCATGAAGCAGTAACCGGGCGCTGCTGCGGGCTGCCGACACTATGGTGATAGGTAACCATGCAGCGGAGCGGTGAAGTTCAGCTGTGCCTCTAACGTGCACCAGGAACACCCAGGGAGCGGCTCTGCGGCTCTGTGCTCAGCCCTGTCTCCCCCCAGAAGCCTGGGAAGACCACCCTAGTGGTCCTTCTTCGTGTGCACTGGCTGGTCTTGACGTACAAAAGCGGGGCTCACTCGCCCACCGCTCCTGCACCACCTCTCATCTCCGAGGACCAGCGGCCCGTGCCAAAAGGCGCCCCAACTCATGGCAGCCATTTCACACAGACTGGGCCAATGCATAGGCGGTAGGGTTTACAGACACAGTTTTACAGTTTCTTATGGACCTGAAAATACAAGAGGAGGAGGAGGAGAGAGAGTATTAGGAGGAGAGAGAGTATTCTGGCAGCCGAAACTGTGAGAATCATAGAGTGCTAGAAATGGAAGGGATCCCGGAGATGATGGGTCTAAAAACTCCCATCTCACAAAAGAGGAAGCTGGACTGAGAGTGAACAGCAGAGATTCAGGATCACACAGGCAGATAACGGGCGGGCCGCCAGCTTTCCGTTTCAGCACTCCTTCCTGCCATCACGTCCCTGCCCCTCAAATTCAGGATGAAGACTTCTTCAGTCTCTCTCATTCCATGACCCAAGAATTTCCCTACGTATCATGCCCATCTCTGAAAGAAATCCTTCCCTCTTTTTATTTTTATTTATTTTTATTTTTTATTTTTTTTATATATTTTATTGATATTTCACAGAGAGGAAGGGAGAGGGATAGAGAGCTAGAAACATCGATGAGAGAGAAACATCGATCAGCTGCCTCCTGCACACCTCCCACTGAGGATGTGCCCGCAACCAAGGTACATGCCCTTGACCGGAATCGAACCCGGGACCTTTCAGTCCGCAGGCCGACGCTCTATCCACCGAGCCAAACCGGTTTCGGCTCCTTCCCTCTTTTTAATTTTTTGCCTCCCCCCGTGCTCATTTTTATTTTTTAATTTATTAATGTAGAGCTCATATACAAAATTATATTCGTTTCCGGTGACCAACACAGGGATTTGGCATTTATATTCCTTCCAGTGTGAATCACCACAGTAAGTCTAGTAACCATCTCTCACCACACAAAGTTATGATAACGTTGACTGCTTTTTCTATGCTGTACATTCCATCCCCATGACTTACTTCTTTTTATAATTGAAGGTTTGTACCTCTTACTCCCCTTTACCTGTTCCACCCACCCTCCACCCCATCCCCTCTGGCAGTCATCAATGTATTCTCTGTATCTATGAATCTGACTCTGTCTTATTTGTTGTGTTAGATTCCACATATAAGTGAAATCATATGGTATTTGTCTTTCTCGGACTTATTTCACTTGGCATAATACCCTCTAGGTCCATCCATGTTATTGCAGATGGCAATATTTCGTCCTTTTTATGGCTGAATAATATTCCATCACATATATATTACATTTTCTTTATTCCTTCAATACCAATGACACCTAGGTTGCTCCCATGTCTTGCCCATTGTAAATGTGCTTCAACGGACATAGGGCTGCATACACCTTTTTGAATTGGTGTTTTTGTTTTATTGAAATAAATACCCAAAAGTGGAATTGCTGGCTTGTATGGCAGTTCTGTGTTTAATTTTTTGAGGTCACTCCATACTATTTTCCATAGGGGCTGTACCAATTCACACCCCACCAATTGGGTTCCCTTTCTCCACATCCTCACCAGCGCTTGTTGGTTGCTGATTTTTTGCTCATAGCCATTCTGACAGCTGTGAGGTGATCTCCCTGTGATTTTAACTTGCGTTTCCCTGGTGATTAGTAATGTTGGGTTAGAAGAATTAATTTTGTTAGAATGTCCGTACCACCCAAAGCATCCTACAGATTCAATGCAATCCCTATCAAAATACCCATTACAATTTTCATAGAACTAGAGCAAATAATCCTAAAATTTATACGGAACTACAGAAAGACCCCCAAAATGCCAAGCCATCTTGAGAAAGAAGAACAAAATCGGAAGTGTCACACTCCCTGATACCAAATGAACACAAAGTTGTAGTCACCAAAACAGCATGGGACTGATACAAAAACAGACGCACAGACCAACGGAACAGAATAAAAAGCCCCCAAATTAGCGCACATGTATAAGGTCAACTAATCTAAGCCAGGGGTCGGCAAACTCCTTAGTCACCAGAGCCAAATAGCAACAGGACAACGATGGAAATTTCTTCGGAGAGCCACATTTTTTAAACTTAAACTTCTTCTTTTTTTTAAATATATTTTATTGATATTTTACAGAGAGGAAGGGAGAGGGATAGAGAGCTAGAAACATCGATGAGAGAGAAACATCGATCAGCTGCCTCCTGCACACCTCCCACTGGGGATGTGCCCGCAACCAAGGTACATGCCCTTGACCGGAATCGAACCCGGGACTCTTCAGTCCACAGGCCGACGCTCTATCCACTGAGCCAAACCGGTTTCGGCTAAACTTCAACTTCTTCTAACGCCACTTCTTCAAAACAGACTCGCCCAGGCCGTGGTATCTTGTGGAAGAGCCACACTCAAGGGGCCAAAGAGCCGCATGTGGTTCGCGAGCCGCAGTTTGCCGACCACTGGTCTAAGACAACGGAGGCAAGAAGATACAATAGGGAAAAGATGTTCTCTTCAATAAATGGTGTTAGGAAAACTGGACAGTTACACACAAAAAGCAAGCTGGGTCATTTTCTTACACTAGTCACAAGAAACGCAAAAGCCATTAAAGACTTAGATGTAAGACCTGAACCGTAAAATTCCTAGAAGAAAACGTAGGTAGTAAACTCTTTGGCATCACTCTTAGCAATGTTTCTCTGGATATGTCTCCTCGGGCTCAGACAAAAAGCAAAAACAAACACAAATGAGACTATCAAACTGAGAAGCATTTGCACGTTGAAGGGCCCCATCAACAAAACAAAAAGGCAACCCAACACATGGGAGGAGATATTTGCAAATGATATATCCGCCAAGGGGTTAAGATCCAAAATATATAAATAACTCATGCAACTCAACATCAAAAAGCAACAACAAACAATCCAATTTGAAAACGGGCAGAGGACCTGAAGCAGACATGTCTCCAAAGAAGGCATACAGATGGCCCACAGACATGTGAAAAGATGCTCAACATTTCTAATCGTTGATATAGTTAGCTTTCCAAACGCTGCTGAACCCCTGGAGGAGAACCACATGAGACGAAGGCCCTGGCTGCTGCCTGCAGCAGAAGAACGCACGCAGTACAGGGTCCCCTTGGAAAATACACTTCAAATGACAGGAGTTTAAAGTGGACCGAATGCTGGGAACACGCCATCGTTTGTTGAGCTGTTTCGGACTCGACCTTTGGACTTACATGTCATTCTTCTCTGCTCACAGCTAGCGCTGGGCAGGTTTTTAAAAATGAAAAAAAAAAATAGAAAAGGGTTCTTTAAGATTGGACAGCATTTCAAATTTTCGTAATGGGGATCATTACACACTTTTAAGACTTGAATAGCCCCACCGCCTCCTGGTTGGCTGTTTTAAAGCACAAAGGGTTGGCAGAGTAGAGGCGAATTGCTCACATTTGGGGTTTTTATGTATAATTTTTAGACATATGAAAGACAAAATAAGGTGCAAAACCCCTTTCGTAAAAGACCCCATCTGCTGCAAGGAAAATATTGTTATCATGTGTGAAAATTCAACTACATGGTTCAAGGGGGAAATCAGAGCATAATCTAAAAGTAAAAAAAGATCACGTTTCCTTAAATTCCATCTCTTACTCTGTCTCCTCCAGTTCATTCCGGTATCAGATACACACAGCAGACCTTCAGCTCTGTGCAACCGTGGCACCAAAGATAGCATTTGTTTTTAATCATGGAAGACTTGATTTTCATTCATTTAAAGCCGAGGGTAACCACGAACTTATGTGGGAGTTCAGAGTGAGGCGAGAGATGCCCTAGGCCCGCCCCCCGGTGAACGTGATTGGTCTGAGCTTTGGGCTCAGGGTGAATTGCTTTCACCTGCCGGGTGTCCGCTGGTTGACGCTGACTCATGCTGCCAGCGAGCTCTGGGAGGGCGCTGAAGCCAGCTAATGGGGCGCCTGAGCTGTGACATCTTGGAGGCCTGATGTTTCCAGTGCTAAAAGGTCTCTGCCTCACTGCTGGGTTTCCTCCCTTGATCCTCTCTGGGAGGAGGTGGAACATGACTTATGGCCCGCAGGATTTGAAAAGACAAACACTGACTTACAAATCACCAACTTAAGAGATTTGTCAGAGTTTGCAAATGCAGCCTGAATTTAAGGTCATCTTCAAAATATTAATGTTGAAGAGCTGTTTTCCATCTGAATAAAATGCGAAGAGTCTAAAGAGATGTTCTGGACACACTTTTATCTTCAGATAGAGCACAAATGAGGCATGAAATGATACCCACCATTTACCTAATTGTTCAGCACAGGCTCATCCCCAGCCTTCCCTGCCCAATGAGTCCGAAGTTCTCTGGATTCATCAACTTTTCTTTCTTACTGTGTTTATGAAAAACAGAGTAAACACAAAAGAATATGTATACTATCTGTTTTGAAAAATCATTACAAAATATATTCCTGTGCTTGCATTGCGGAATTAACTCAAGAAAATGAACATTATTGTTATTTTGTTCCCCTCGTGCCCCACCCCACCCCACCCCACCCCACTGCCTTTCTAAAGGTCTCTCAACCTCAGCACTACTGCTGTTCGGGACTGGATAATTGTTGGCTGTGGGAGGCTGCCCTGTGCATGGCAGAATATCATTATCCCTGGCTTCCACCCACCAGAACGCCAATAGCACCTCCCAGACAAGAAAACGGAAAATGTATCCAGATGCTGCCAACTGTCCCATGGAAGCCAAAAATCACCCCTGGTTGAGAGCCAGGGGTTTATCACCTTTTCTTGCCGTTTTATCACTTACTAGAGGCCCAGTGCACGAATTCGGGCACTGGTGGTTTCTGGCTGGCTGGGAGGAGGGGCTGCAGGAGGTTGGCCCCCCCAGGCCTGCCCCCGATTGGGGGGGGGTGATTGGGAGTGGGGCCGGCTGGAGGAAGGGGCCACGGGAATTTGGCCGGCTAGCCCCACCCTCACGGTGCCGGTTGGCTGGCGGCAGTGTGCATCATAGCCAACAGTCGTTCCAGTTGTTCCGGCCGCTTGGCTTTTATATATAGAGATACTTGCAATGTTATTTCACCTTGCTGCGAAATATTTAAATTTTGCTAAATATTTAAGAATTTAAAAATTCTTATAAATCTAATTGTTAAAAATATATACAAAACTTACAATTCAGGCAAAAGGATGCATTGAATCTATTCATCAATTGGTAGACAACTGATAACTCTGTAAGAGTGAGTTTTGTGGCAGTTTACAATATGTCCCCAAACTCCTTGACGTTCCCTTCAAAAGACAGAAGCTGTTTCTCCTCCCACTGAACATGGGATTGACGTGGTGACTTGTTTCCAGTAAACAGAAAAAAGCAGAAGTGGCAGCAATGACAGCATGATTTCATAGACTCTCTCTGACCTCTCACTGGTGGCTGGCCAACCTTCGGGCTTTCTTCTTTATAAAACATTAGGGAAGCTTTGTTCTATTTCTTGTTTACCAAGATTTTTATAATAAATACTGAATTTTGTTAAAAAGCCTTTTATGCATCTATTGACATGATTATATGATATTTCTCTTCAACCTCTTGATTAATAACATTAGTTGATTTTTCTCTTATTAAAAATATTACATTTCTGAAGTCAACATTTATTTCTAAACGAATTGTCTCAATTTTGGAAGCAGAAATAAGGGTTCAAGCCTTAATTCTCCCCCAAGGCGCTTAACTTATCTAATACGATTGCAACCTTAGCAAGCAGAGAAATGTAACTGATTTTTTGTTTTATATGTACTCATAAAACAATTGTATTTATTTATTTATTTTTAAATATATATTTTATTGATTTTTTACAGAGAGGAAGGAAGAGGGATAGAGAGTTAGAAACATCGATGAGAGAGAAACATCGATTAGCTGCCTCCTGCACACCTCCTACTGGGGATGTGCCCGCAACCAAGTTACGTGCCCTTGACCGGAATCGAACCTGGGACCTTTCAGTCCGCAGGCCGATGCTCTATCCACTGAGCAAACCGGTTTTGGCAAAACAATTGTATTTATTATTGGTGATCCTGAGCGACTTCAAAAGGGAATCTGCTACAAGTATAAGACATTCTGGAAAAGGCAAAACTGTGGAGCAAGCAAAAAGATCAGTGGTTTCGCCCAGCTGGCGTGGCTCAGGGGTTGAGCATCGACCTATGAACCAGGAGGTCACGGTTCGATTCCCGGTCAGGGCACATGCCCGGGTTTCGGGCTCAATCCCCAGTGGGGGCCGTGCAGGAGGCAGCCGATCCATGATTCCCTCTCATCATTGATGTTTCTATCTCCCTCCCCCTTCCTCTCTGAAATCAATAACAAATATATTTTTTAAAAAGACCAGTGGTTTCCGTTGGAGAGAGGGATGAGTAGATGGAGCACAGAGCATTTTTACGGCAGTGAAACTAATCTGTATGTTATTGTAAAGGTGAATACATGTCATTATATGTTTGTCAAAACCATAGGATGTGCAATACCAAGAGTGACCCCCAATGTAAACTATGGACTTCGGGTGATAATGATGTGTCAATATAGATTCATCACTTGTAACCACTCTGGTGGGAGATACGGACATCGGGGGAGGCTGTGCACATTGTGGGAGAAGGCAGTGTATGGGAAATCTCTACACTTACCACTCAATTTTGCGGCAAATCTAAAACTGCTCTAAAAATAATCTATTTTTAAAGAGGTGATTTGTGTGTTTTTTTTTTCATGTTGGAACTGTCTATTGGGGTGGTTAATAGGCTCTGGGTTGAGTCCTAGAATTGATACACACTGAAACATGCTTAAAACATGCTTTTATAGTTTTTCATTTTGCAAAGGATGGAATCGGGGAGAGGGGAAGTGGAGGGAAAGAGAGAGATATAAACAGTTTTGAATATTACATTCCCATGATTTGAGACTTTAACACTACATTATTATTGGAAAATATTTATGTTCGCAAAAGCCTGCTGTGGGTGAGGATTGTTTTGATTTGTATTGCTTTGGTTTTCTAGAAAACAGAAGCAAGTATAAATAACAACCCACTCAGTGTCACAGATGAATTAATGTTACCAGATTTTGTGATACTGTGTACTTGAAATTATATCTTGAGATTACAATCATAATTAGGTCTTTCTGATGTATATATTTGTTATTTACTTTTTCTCTATTCTGCTTCGTGCTCTTAGTGAAAGTGAGATACCTGAACCCACAATTCCCTGCATTCTACTTGTTCATCTGTTGTGCGAGTAATACATGTAAGGCACCATACATAAATGCTATGGTTTGGCCCTTCCAGAAGGAACTAGAAGACCTCCTCAGAGGGTTAACAAGCTATGTTGCCATCTGAACAGTTTCACTCATGTCTCAAGTCAAAAGGGTAGGAGGATGATTCTTGCTAAAGGCAGGCCAAAGACTTACCAGGGGTGGGCAAACTTTTTGACTCAAGGGCCACCATGGGTTCTTAAACTGGACCGGGGGGCCGGAACAAAAGCATGGATGGAGTGTTTGTGTGAACTAATATAAATTCAAAGTAAAGGAGCTGAGGGGAGAGCAAGAGAACCGGATAGAACAGCCGGGTCCGGCCCGCGGGCCGTAGTTTGCCCAAGGCTGACTTAGACATTAAAAGGAGGGCATGAGGAACTTGATTAGATATCAAAGGTGATTGGATATCAAGTCTGGAAAGGATGGGATGGACACAGAAGGCCAAGGCGAGGCCTAGTCAAGAAGAGGTCTCAGAGGAGCCTAGATAAACTCTGGTCAAAGAGAGAACCTTTGTCACCCTCTGCATATCAGTCAAGACTTCTAGCCCCCTGTTCTGGCAACCTCAAGGGCAAACAGTGATCTTTCCTAAGACCTCTGCTTAAAAATGACTGCTTGGTCTGGTATGGCTCCCATGTATATTTTTGAGCCAACCACCATGTCTAGTGTAATGTATCATGATTGACCAAGCCTGGTTTATGATCCCCCCTGTGAATGACAAAGAGCCCACTCGAGGACCATACAGAAGAGAGGAGACAATTCTCAAAAAGAGCAGAAAGAAAGATGGACAAACACGCCAGGCACCCAAAATTGTGACTGCCAGTCCTTTACATTCATAGCATACATTTTCTACAAGACTTTGAATTCCCAATAACCAAAGTAAACAGTGATAATGGGAAGTATCTTAGATGTGGTTCACCCACCCAGAACCCTTGACAGGATATGCTTTGAATTGCCACCTTTATTTTTCTTACCTCCCAGAATACCCCAGTGAAAACCAAGTCTCTCTGCTTGCTTCCCCAGCCAGGTAACTCTTCCAGCCATCTTATCTACAGCTCCAATCACGAAAGCCCCGCCCACCCTCCATGGCCTCAATAAATGCCCTCTCCCCCATTTGCTTTTCGAATTGGCATGGTGCATGGCTCATCGTGCACAAGCCAGCAACCCCTTTAGATTGTGAATTCTTTTGGAACTGTGTCTCCTACAATGTGGCATACACCTTAAACAGATTCAACGTAGTTCTACGATTGAATTTGGAATTCAAATAAAATTTGCTTAATGTGCCCTGATCGGTTTGGCTCAGTGGATAGAGCATCGGCCTGCGGACTGAAGAGTCCCAGGTTTGATTCCGGTCAAGGGCATGTACCTGGGTTGCAGGCACATCCCCAGTGGGAGGTGTGCAGGAGGCAGCTGATCGATGTTTCTCTCTCATCGATGTTTCTAACTATCTATCCTCTCCCTTTCCTCTCTGTAAGAAATCAATAAAATATATTTTTAAAAAATTTGCTTAATGAACTAATATATTGATTCTCATTTCTTAGGAATGGATTCTGAGTGTATAAACTCTTAATTCTTGTCTTTTTCCAAAGCTTTACCTTAAACTGAATGATTATTTATTTAGGGGCTCACTTATATGGCCATCTGCAAACATACTAAGAAGATAGTTTAAAGCACTCTTCGTTAATCCTTTGGAACTCTGTTTTATCACAGAGCAAGCATTCAAATGGGAACCAGAAGACCTGGCTTCCAGAACCAGCACTGTCACCTATGAAGTATTAGACCTGGTCAAATTATTTACTCAATCTTCTTATCTGTAACTTGGGGGATACCTCTAAGGTTCTTTATGGCCCGAAAACAATTCTCTGGTTTCTTATTGTTCCCTATGTACTTGTGGTCATTTGTCATCTTAGGGACTCTCTTTATACCAATTGCTTTTAATGCTGTAGGTCCCCCAAACTGCCCAATTCTTTCCTGACGTAACAATAAATACTTATATCTGTATTGCATTAGATACTTTATCAAGAGCCTTCACAACAATTGCATTTGCTTTTCATAAGAATGCTTCCTGGTAGATATTATTTTCCCCATTGTAATGATGAGAACACTGAGTTTCAGAGAGGTCCCATGACTAATAAGTACAATGTCAAGTGTTGGACCCACATCTTTCAACTCCAAGGCCTGTGCTCTTTTCACTACTCTACAATGTCAGAAAAAGACCTAGGAGGACATGCTTTGTGTTTTTGTACAAGACGAACAAGAATACACCGTAAATTAGTATTTGAGCAGTCATTGTAAGACTGGCCTGATCTTCAGAGATAGGCAAGTGGGACTCAGGTCACGTGGCCTCGGTTCTCATGAACTGGACTAAGAGCTGGTGTCTGACAGTGGAGAGGAGATGATGCATGGACTCTCTTAGCCCACATTTGGTTATATTTTAAATAAAATTAGAGATAAAGTGCAAATATGCAGAAGGTCAAACAAAAGTGCACTTGAAGGAACCCCCAGGCAGGAGGACACTGATGCACAGACACACAAGCCTGTTTATGATAACCTTGGAATGCAGATCCAAAACCTAAGAGCCTTTTCCTTTGAAGGGGAACCCCTGTGTCACCTCTCCTCCTTCCATCTCAAGCCTTTTCCCCTCCTCCCAGGCAGCCTAACTAAACAGAAGGCTGACCATTTTTTTCAGAATGGCTCTCCACGGGCACTCCCCTAGGGATTATCAATTAATTTTCCTGGGTCTTGAAAAGCCACTCAGCCTACAGGACTCTGCCCCTTTTTCCTGCCTATTTTTAAGGCTATTTTATCCTTATCATTATTATCCATGATCCCTGAAATTTTAGTTTAATAAGACCTAAGACCACAAACCCACCCCTGATGCTAACCAGCAGAGCCCCCACACACCACTATTGACTGTCACTCAGCTGATGTCACCTTCAAGCTATTTCTTTCAAATCAATATGTTTAATATGGGCCAGTGGCATGATGTTCACAGAGTGAGAGAGCTGTTCTCAGTAGATTGAAAAGGAAAAGGCAATGAGGGGAGGTTACCACCATCTGTGAGGAAATAAATTTAATAGCAAATTTACACAACAGTAATGGCCATAAAGCAAGCCATTTCAGCTACAAGAACTGAGCCAACTTGAAAACGAATGAAATGAAATGAGAATAAAGAAAGGAGTAATGGCCCTAACCGGTTTGGCTCAGTGAATAGAGCGTCGGCCTGTGGACTGAAAGGTCCCAGGTTCGATTCCGGTCAAGGGCACGTACCTTGGTTGCGGGCACATCCCTAGTAGGGGGTGTGCAGAAGGCAGCTGATCGATGTTTCTCTCTCATCGATGTTTCTAACTCTCTATCCCTCTCCCTTCCTCTCTGTAAAAAATCAATAAAATATATTTTTTAAAAAAAGAAGGGAGTAATGAAGATGAACTATGTTTCAAGTATCTAATGTTCACATGCTTCATATTTTCAAAATTCAACTGGTTAACTCTTTTTCCAATCAATCTTGCACATGCCTCTAAAAAGTGATGGAACTCAAATTTCCCAAACATCTACAAATGTGTCAACCAAATGAAAACACAGAGGAATGTGTGTGTGTGTGTGTGTGTGTGTGTGTGTGTGTGTGTGTGTGTTGGGAATGGGGGGTTCCTCACATTCTCCCCTTGGAAAGAACAGTAAGTACCTCTCTTAAGATTGCAACTAACTAGCTTTTTTGGCCTGTGCAAGTTACTAATTCTTTCTGATCTTCAGTGCCCCACAAGCAAAATCAGTGTAGTTATACTGGTTTCAGAAAGCTCTGGTAATAAATGAGATCTGTGTGGAAAACACCCAGTCCAGTTCCAAGCAGAATGGATGATCAATTATAGAAAGCTGTTGTATTTTTATTGGTGTTATTAAGAATTCTGCATGTCAATATCTAGATATATGTCAATATCTAAAATCAAGTCTAATTCTGTATGGCAATATTTGAATATCTGTATGGAAATATGTAGATATCTACCACCATTTTTCCTTCCAGGCATGTGAACTGAGAAGGATTTCTTAGCTAATAAACGGCAGGTCAAGAAATTAGGAAAGCAGCCGAAACCGGTTTGGCTCAGTGGATAGAGCGTCGGCCTGTGGACTGAAGGGTCCTGGGTTCGATTCCGGTCAAGGGCATGTACCTTGGTTGCGGGCACATCCCCAGTGGGAGGTGTGCAGGAGGCGGCTGATCGATGTTTCTCTCTCATCGATGTTTCTAGCTCTCTATCCCTCTCCCTTCCTCTCTGTAAAATATCAATAAAATATATTTTTTAAAAAAAAGAAATTAGGAAAGCATAGTATATTATAACTTTGTTTTCTGGACTACATGTTATTTGCCTTTCAGCTGGAGAACCAAGGCCCAAATGATATTAAAATCGCTATAATAAGTGCTAAATAAGAGAACATATTTTTGCATCAAATACATGGAATATATATATATATATATATATGGTTTTAATTGGTAAATATGTTCATATACCTTACATTTTAACATGCTTCTCTTACATAAAGACTACATGTGGTAGGCTGAATAATGACCCCAAAGATGTCCACATTATAATTCCTTGAACCTCTATCTTACCTGACCTGGCAAAAGGACTTTGGCAATGTGATGAAGTTAAGAATATTGGCATGGCGATATTATCCCAGATTACTCTAGTGGGCTCAATATAATCACAAGGGTCCTTAGAAGAGGGAGAGGGAGAGGGAGAGAGGGAAGAAGATTGAGGGATAGAGAGAAGGAGGGAGGGAGGGAGGGAGGGAGAATCTATATACGAATGGAAGTAGAGTTCAGAGAGAGGAGAAGATGCTACACTGCCGGTTTAGAAGGTGGAGGAAGGGGCCATGAGCCAAGGAAAATGAGCAGCTTCTAGAAGCTGGAAGAAGTAAAGAAACAGATTCTTCCATACAGCCTTCAGAAGGAATGTAGCCCTGTGGACATGTTTTAGATTTCTGACCTCGAAATCTGTAAGATAATAAATCTGTACTGTACTGAGCCTCTGCGTTTTGGTATTTTGTTGTAGCAGCCATAGGAAACTCATACACTGCAGAAATATGATATGACTCAGCAACTCTCATTGAGAGCCCTAGAGATGTAAATTGCCATGCCTTGCACTTCTCTTTTTGGACAAGGGTAGGAAGTTTATTACCCATTTGTACCTTGACAATTTGGAAGCTGTGATGATGTACTGGAGACATGTCTAGCAAACACCACCACTGTACTATTCCATTGTTACTTTTACCGTAATGTATGCAGATAAAGACATCCTGAAGCAAATGTTCCATGTAAATATGACCTGGAGTTTTAGATGCCTCCTATCATCTGCCAAATCTCTTCTCTGTAACCATTTGATAGAGCAGATTACATCACAATTTTTAAGAAACACAGAGATAATTGGGGTCAGTAGTGATCTATTGCTCCTGGTCCCCAAGGCAATATTGACAACAACAACAACAAATGGACTATTTTCTTTCTCGTGATAGTAGCTTTGTTTTTTGTTTTTTGAACCTCCAGTATTTATAGCCATCAGTTCCCTGTTACTCCCAGTCACTCCGAGTGTTTCCCTCTGCTGAGCTACTTTTCAAGAACTTCATCCACGTCCTTTCCCATTTTCTCTTCATATTAGGTGTTATTTGACAAAAGAATAATCTTCTAGCAAATTAGGGGTCTAGACAAGTGAAGAAAAAAGCTGTGGTACATACATACAATGGAGTATTATTCAGCGTTAAAAAAGAATCAAATCTTACCATTTGTGACAGCTTGGATGGACCTAGAGGGTATTACGTTAAGTGAAATAAGTCTGTCAGAGGGAGACAAATACCATATGATTTCACTGATATGTGGGATATAAAGAACAAAAGAAGTAAACAAAATTGAAACAGACCTATAGATACAGAGAACAGACTGCCAGCTGCCAGAGGGGAGGGGGTATGGGGGCTGGGTGAGAGAGGGGAAGGGATTAAGAAGTACAGATTGGTGGTTACAAAATAGTCATGGGGATGTAAAGTACAGCATAGGGAATAGAGTCAATAATATTGTAATAACTATGTGCGGTGCCAGGGGGATCACTGTGGAAAGTATACGATTGTCTAACCGCTATGCTGAACACCTGAAACCAATACAAAATCATATTGAATGTAAGCTGTATTGAAAAAATAGATAGCATGAATAGCTGTGTAGTCAAAATAATAATAATAATAATAATAAATAAAGTGGTTGGTTAGACAAAAAATTGGGACTCTAGAGGAAATCCCGCCTGGCGCTGTGGATAACACCTTGCTGAGTTCTTTGGGGTAAATGTGATCCTGAAAGAAAATTTCCCAGGCTTTTCTGAAACATTTTCTGGCACTAAGAGAAAACTTATGGATTCCAGGCGTGTGGCACCTTTGATCTAGGACTGTGGCAGAAAGGGCATTCTCTACGCATTCTCCGTTTCCCAACCTGCTGTCCCCTGCTCTGTTGCCTCAAATCCTCAATCAACAAAAACTTTCCTTGGCTCTGCTGATTCACTCTCCTGTCAGCTCCCTCCCTCCGTTCCTTTTTCTCTCCTCTCTCTTTTTCTCTCTTTCATGTTCTCTCTTTTCTGTCTTTCTCCCTTTCTCTCTCCCTCTCTGCTTTGACCCAGGCCATGGAAACCAGGTTTTCCTACCCCTCCGATGCAGGGGGCTTGTTATAAGACCTCACTGGAGCAAGTCCATTTTCCAAGGGCACATAGTTGACCATGAGTGCTGGGAGCTTCGGAAGGCCCTGGGGAATTTCTAACAGACTTTCTGCTTAGAATTAGCCATTTCCATGTTAATGTCAGAATGCAGTAGGGAGACCCGCAGATGGTAATTCAAAGGGATTTACACCCCTATTAACTTCATAGATTAGACTTGAGGGAAGGAAATGCCCTTGTGCACAAGAGAAAATAAATTACTAAATAACATGGCATCAGATGGCTAGGCTAGTTCTTCTGTAATCTTACGTTTATAAGGTCACGTCCTACAAACATACGCAAAAATCAGAAATTGCCGCTGGGCCAGCAGGGGAGTGTGTGGTTACTGACGTGGGTCTGCCTTCTCAGGGCCTGAGTCGAATTCTTGTCTTGCCACTGACAAGCCTTATGACTTGGAACAAGTTAATTCAACTCTCTGAGCCTTAGTGTCCTCGTCTAAAATTATCTGCATAGCATTGCATTGCCTCATCATGCTGTTCTGAGAATTCAATGAGAAAGGGCAATGGAAAACGTGTAACACGGTGTCTGCCCCATAATAAAAGCCCATAATTCATTATTAGCTATTATTAGTTTATCATTGGGAGCTGCTGTAACAAAGTACCACTGACTGGGCGGCTTATAAGCAGCAGAAATGTCTTTCTCACTGTTCTGGAGGCTGGAAGCCTGAGATCAAAGCACCAGAACCATGAGGCTGTGAAGGCCTCTTCCGGGCGAAGGCAGCTGTCTTTTCTCTGCGTCCTCACATGGTGGAAGGAGTGGGGGAGCTCTCTGGGGTCTCTCATAAGAACATTAATCCCATTCATGAGGTCTCTACCTTCATGCCCTAATCACCTCCCAAAGGCCCCGCTTCCTAATGCCATCACATTGGGGGTTAGGATTTCAGCACACGAATGGAGTGAGGTACACAAACATTCAGTCCATAGCAGGGAAGGTAAAGGAATTTTTAGCAGCTCCATTCTTATACGGTGTAAGCTAATACCCATAACAACTCCGCCCAGTACATCATGTTAAGTCAGAAATCCTGCAGAATCGGAGACCTTACCCTGCTTGATCTGGCTGGAGGCACGAGGCTTTCTGGATTAGCGATCAGACCATTTATCACTCAAGGCAAAGCAGCATCTTAGCACCAGTTCCCCCAGCCCTAACCCCATGAGGCGATGGAACGGAGGCCAGATGTTACCTCCACATGCAGCCGAGTTGCCCCCTCTAAGAGGAACCCCCAAATCAGGAGGCCTGAAGCTTCTATAGCCTGCCACACATCTGCCCATCCTCCCCCCACCAAAGAAAGACGGCTCCTGAAGCAAACCTCACCCATCTGGGGAGAGGGCAGGGCTTGGACTTTATTACACTAAATGAAACCAAAGAGCTCTGAACTAGTCCCTAAATCTCTCTGACTTCAGGGAAACGCTATCTCTAGCTTCCAAGGCCTTTGCTCAGAAAACCTGAACCCCACGGAAACATGAAAATAGTCACGGAGAACTGTCTCCCTGCTGGTATCATCCACGCTAGAGAGACACAGCAGCTGTCCCCCTGGGGATCAGGAACAGGAGACACTGAGGCTGGGTCATCATGCCAAGTCCGCTTCTTTAATTTGCCCCCACAACCCCTAAATAATATTATGTGTTGTGTCTGTAAGAGCCAGCTCTTAAAGTACTTAATTCAGCTAGCCTATTTGGGTGTGCTACAGAAAGCAAAAGAGACTACAAATGACTGAAATCAGCCCATGGACTTTTTTCCTGCAACATAGCCCTCTCATTTGGACTTACTACTTCCTTCTCCAACGTTAAAAGTGAACTTTCAGCGGTTCTATTTTTAGGGAGGTATTTTAAAGTAATATGAACAATTTACTTTGAATGTTGGTGGAATCTTCCAAAGAACTTGTATTTCACGTGGAACACTGTTAATAAATATCCCAAACTTGCAAGTCCTGATAAAAGGGAGATATTTTAGTGGGAGGGTAGGTCTCACACAAAACACATCTCCAGTGAACAGCTTCAGGCATATTTATGTACATTGTTTTATTCAATCCATTAAAACGCCCAGGGAAGAGGCGCTTCAGAGGAGGAAATCGAGAGCGCAAGGTGAAATGTGTCTTAGAGGTGAAGTAGAGGTGAGCGGCAACACGGATCCAAGTCTCCACCTGCATATTCCAAACTAGCGATTCTCAACCACAGTGGGTATGTGTTGGGGGGCAGTTCTTTAGGAGGGTCAGTATGTCAGATTTACCTGGATGGGGGTTCAAACCATGACCCCCTTCAGAGCGTTTGCTGTCCTCCTTGAGTGAAAGCCACACTGGTTTGGGGACCCTTGCTACTGATAGGATGGTGACCTAGCCCCGGGGATGTTCAGAGAGAAAAGTCCCTGAGAACTACTGATACAATGTTATAGTTAATCAGCATACTTACAAATGGTTAATAGAAATACTTTCATGTAGCCAAAACCGGTTTGGCTCAGTGGATAGAGCGTCAGCCTGTGGACTGAGAGGTCCCCGGTTCGATTCCGGTCAAGGGCATGTACCTTGGTTGTGGGCACATCCCCAGTGGGAGGTGTGCAGGAGGCAGCTGATTGATGTTTCTCTCTCATCGATGTTTCTAACTCTCTATCCCTCTCCTTTCCTCTCTGTAAAAAATTAATAAAATATATTTAAAAAAAAAAAAAGAAATACTTTCATGTAGTCATAGAGATCTGGTTATAAAATTAATTCAGAAATTTTAGTGCATTCTATTCTGGAACCAATGGTTTCTGCAGCATGCACACAAATACTCATATTACTACCTTTGCATAAATATTTTTCGGTCTTGGTTTTCTTTCACTTAACCAGTAGGATAATAGCTTTACTTCTGTTTATCTTTTTACAATGACAGCTAAAGGTTACATCTCAGAATGTGGACGTCTGACTTAAGTGTGGTACTTAAATTCTAATAATAATGAAAAGTAACTCATCGGTGAGAACCCTTTGGAAAAGAGCACTCAAGGAGAAAATTGTTCTTGACAGTGTTCCGAGCGCTGCTCCGCTCCACCAACAGGCAATCACGGAGCAAAAGAGAAAATCGGCATTAGCATCAGATACCATTCTCCCAGATGCCATCAAAATTCCTCTCGTCCTCCACAAGCACAATACTCTGGTCCTCGCCACCTGTTTCGTTTCAATTAGCTGCCAGAGAGAGGAGAGGGATGGTGTACATTTCACTGCACCGCAATTTCCCGGAAGCCAGACTTTATCATGTGAAATATTTGCGTTTTGTGTATTTCTTGAAGTGGAAACATCAAAGGAAACCCAAGACAAACAACAGCCCTGGGTTGAATTGGCCTTCTGCTGAATTTGAAGGGCAGGCAGGCCTCTGCTATGGAGCGCAAGACTATGAAACTGACGGCGCACGCGCGGAAGAAATGATGGCATGTGAATTACACAATTTATGTCAAAGTATTAAAAACTCTCCTACTGTCAGTACAGGGAAACAAAACATAGCAAAACGAATATTTATTAAGTACACTGTAATTTAAAACATTGGAAACAGTAAGAATCGAAGTGTTTTATTGGTTTGTAAAATACTAAATAACTTACAATGGAGTATCTTTTCCATGCCTTGGGAAATTGTCATACTGCTTTCTAAATGTGCTCACATTTTACCCTTTTTTTAAATATATATCTTCATTGATTACAGAGAGGAAGGGAGAGGGAGAGAGATAGAAACATCAATGATGAGGGAATCATTGACTGGCTGCCTCTTGCACACCCCACACTGGGGATCGAGCCCACAACCGGGGCATGTGCCCTTGACCGGAATCAAACCTGGGAGCCGTCAGTCCGCAGGCTGATGCTCTACCCACTGAGCCACACCGGCTGGGATAAACATTTTACCCTTTGTACCTCCAATATCACCACCTGTCTCTGAGAGTCCTTCAGGGTGAAGATTTTTGCCAGTTTCCCCTGGGACAGCTTCGCTTTCTCTGTCACAGCCACTCTCCTCGTTTATGTTTATTTGGTGGGTCCCCTGCACTAAGTTTCCCTGGCTGCGGTCTCTCAAATGGCAGGAACATCAGTATTTCCCCAGTCAGCTTTGTCTCCTGGAGTCCCATGTTTGATGTGAATTTCACTTCCAATGTTAGCCCCTTTGCTTTCTTTGCTGCTCTTTCGTTTTTGTTGGCCAAATCCCTCTCTCAATTGTCCATTTTGTATAATAGCATGTGAGTTTCTCACTGGGGGACAAGGAGGCAACACCGCCACATGCTCTGCGGTCTGTGTGTGACACGTGACAGATGTACTCATCAATAAAGTTTGGACAACGTGATGGCACCTTATCTAAGTGCCCAATACACCAAATGACCAATTTGCTTAAAGCTAATTAATTGAAGGATCACTTTTCAAAATGATTAATTCACCAAATGACCAACTGATTGAGTTTGCCAAAATTACTCATTGATTAAAAACCTTCCTTTAATGGGTAGTCTTCTAGAATATATTCAATAAAATAAATATTTTATTCTTAGGATCATATTCTTCCTAACTATCCTATATAATAAAGAGGTAATATGCAAATTGACCATCACTCCAACACACAAGATGGCCGCCCCCATGTGGACACAAGATGGCCACCACAAGATGGCCAGCAGGGGAGGGCAGTTGGGAGGGACCAGGCTGGCAGGGGAGGGCAGTGGGGAGGGACAAGGCCTGCAGGGAAGGGCAGTTAGGGAAAAACAGGCTGGCAGGGGAGCAGTTAGGCATCAATCAGGCTGGCAGGGGAGTGGTTAGGGGGTGATCAGGCTGGCTGGCAGGCAGAAGCGGTTAGGGGCAATCAGTCAGGCAAGCAAGCGAGTGGTTGGGATCCAGCAGTCCTGGATTGTGAGAGGGGTGTCTGACTGCCTGTTTAGGCCCGATCCCACTGGGGTCCCAGATTGGAGAGGGTGCAGGCTGGGCTGAGGGACACACACCTCCACCCCCCATGCATGAATTTTGTGCACTGGGCCTCTAGTATTAAATAAAATATTAAATCATTAGGTTTTAGAATATAGTCAAGAATATATTCCACATATTTATAATATTAAAATCTTCATAATTATTAATATATTCAATAAATAAGTCATTAACATAGTTTTCCACAAATATGGACATTAGTGGAAAATACATTCATGAAGTCAAAACTAACCTAAAACCCAGAAGTTTTGACAAGTTAATGTGTCTAGGAAAAATACATTAATTGACTAGACCAGGGGTCCTCAAACTTTTTAAACAGGGGGCCAGTTCACTGTCCCTCAGACCGTTGGAGGGCCGGACTATAGTTTAAAAAAAAAAACTATGAACACATTCCTATGCGCACTGCGGGCCCGGGACGAGTCGGCTGCTAAGCAGGACAGGCAGCGGCACCCGGTGGGCCGGATAAATGTCCTCGGCGGGCCCCATGTGGCCCGCGGGCCGTAGTTTGAGGACGCCTGGACTAGACATAAGAAGAATGTTCTTAAAATAAATGTTTGGGAAACTTTGATGACTCAACCATTGGGCATTAGGTGTTTTGGCCATTAGGAAATTAGGTCTCAGCTCTTGGCCAACTGGTGTTCAGCAAAATGTTGCCCAGCCCACCTCTCTGTCCCCTGCACCATCCCTCCTCTGGGCTGGTTTCGGTGACCCTGCCCCATGCCACCGATGTCCGGTACTCCTCTCTCATGGTTATCGCTGGGCTGCTTTTTAATATTCTGGTATATATATTTGTATTGATTCCAGAGAGGAAGGGAGAGGGACAGAGAGAGAGAAACATCAATGATGCGAGAGAATCATGGGTCGGCTGCCTCCTGCACGCCCCCCCCTGGGGATCGAGCCCACAACCTGGGCCTGTGCCCTTGATTGGAATCGAACCCGGGCTTTTCAGTCCACAGGCCCACACTCTATCCACTGAGCCACACCAGCCGGGGCCATCACTGTGCTGTTTTTGACCTTGCTTAAATGTCTGCCTTCCCCTCTCCACTGCATGCTCCACCGGGCCAGAGACCAAGACTGACATGTTTATCTATATCCTAGCACCGAGCACAAAATAAATACCATTCCTATGGGAAACATATTGACTTCTTCCTCCAAGCAAGGCACCACATTGGTGCTTGGCATGCATCATCTCATTTATCCTTCTTGCAATCCTACGAGGTGGGTGTAATTATTGTTACCATCTTACAAATGAAGAAACAGAGGCTGAAGTTACAGAGTGCATACGAGATAAAATAAATGTCAGAACCTGCTAAGCAACTTCTCGGGATTGGGCGTTTCATGGACATATGTTGAATTAAACACTTACTAGTGCTCACCCAGAGAGCAGCAGCTGGGGAGACACTGTGCGCCAGGAACGTCTGTCTGCATTGTGGCCACAGAGCACAGGCAGGCCTGTGAGAGCGGCTTTGAGCTGAGCCGCCAGAACTCTCTCCGAAATCCCCTGCAGAACCAGCTCCGTGTGAGTGTTGCTACCTCTCTCTTAATCGAGAAGGTGGAGGCCAGGAAGCCGCCTCTGGCGTGGTGGGTCTGCGCCAAAAAGAAAAGAAAACCAGGACGGATGCCCTGCCTGTCAACCTGCACACCGGCGCCTTTGGTACTGCGGCAACAGAACACACTTGACGTACGTGTCCACAGCGGCCTTTGCCAACATCAAGAGCAAAAGCCAGCCCCATCTCGCTCCTGCCTTCTAAGTTTCTATGAGTGCATCTGATTGGAACCCGGGGCACACGGGAACCTGTAAGGTTTAATCAGAGATGTAAGACTTAACCCGACCGAAGCCAATAAGTTGACCAAGACAAGCAGGGTAAAAGCGAAAAATCGCGTTTATTGAAAGCTCTCGGGTGAGATCCCGCAGTCCGAGAGCACAGGCCGGGGGAGTCACCCTTTATTCACCGGTGGGCTTCACTGGTGGGCTTAGAGAAAATGAATTCAAATTCTAAGCAAGGCTACAAGCAGAACTTCCCTTTTTATTAAAGAGCCAGCCCTATGTGCACTTAGTGGTTATCTCGCCGCTGGCCTTGAAAACAACACAGTTCTATCCAATTAAAAAATGCACCTGGCATGGCATTGAAATTATGGGCATATCTAGTCTCTGGCCTACAAGGTCAGACAGCTTAAGTTTATTTTCCTCATTATTCAAGCAGGCTAAAGCAGGCTAGAAAGCAAAGTTTGTAAAGTTCCTGCTTTCCCAGCCCCAGACCTTACAGAACCCTCTGCTGCAAGGGAGGCTGGGAATTGTTCCGACCTAGATGGAGACGAGGATAGACGGTACGTGCCAATTTACTGCCTTTACCATCCACAGTGAATGAATCCTGACGTTGTCACAATGCCACACCTTAGAATGATGCTAGCAGATCTGCACGTCTGATTTCTTTGTGCCGGAGGTGGAAAGAATTGTCCTTGATTCATGTACACTCTCACCCCTGACCTGATGGTTATCGCAAAACGCGTAACTGACGTTGGGAACGCCCAAGTTTGCGAAACAAAATAGAGCAGAGCAATCTGGCTGATTTGGGTCCTAAGCCCACAGTCCTAGCTTTGTCAGTTCGTTGCCCCCATGAGCCAGCCTGGCCCCCAACAGACAGGAACAGCCATTAGGACAGCCATCACGTAACCACGTGCCATTCCAAAAGAAGGCGTGCTCCCAGCCCCGTCCTCAGAGAGACCTCAGAAAGATGACCCGTGGAGCGAAGGGCAACCCTAACAGACAGAGGAGCCCATTTGCCCTGAGGCTGCGAACAGCTTCCCCGGAACCAGATGTGTAAATAGCTCCAGGAAAAGGGGATAAAAGTCATCTACATGGAGTTGTTCAAGGGGTAAGGGGACAGGCTCACGAAAAGCAAGATTTCCTAGAAGACTATGCTGGGGATGCATAAAGAAGGAGATCATCCTGGGATTAGCGCCATGTATGCACAGACAAAGACCCTGTCTGTGTGGCCCAGCACAGCCTCTTCTGCTGTGACCACCAGGACCAGTCAGACCCAGGCGGACCCCCATGAGCCCCATGAGCCCAAGAGAGGTGCGGAGCCTTCTGGCTGTAAACTGGAGGATGTGATACGTGTACCAAACTTTCCCCGGATGTGGCCATCCTGTGAGCTTTTTAAATTTAGATTTTATAAGGTCTAAAATTTTGTATTGCAGGCCATATTCCTATTGATATTCCCCACTAAATTTTCACTCACTTGGGAACAAGTCAAGATGTACATGTACCTGACACCGGAATGTGTTTCTTTAATATCTTTATTGTAAAGGCCAAATGGAATGTCCCTGATATTCTTCTAGCATTTTCATAACATTTCTAGGAGGGCCCAGGAGGCGTGGCTCAGTGGTTGAGCATTGACCTATGATGCAGGAGGTCATGATTCAATTCCCGGTCAGGTCAGGGCACATGCCCGGGTTGTGGGCCCGGTCCCCAGTAGGGGGTGTGCAGGAGGCAGCTGATCAATGATTCTCTCTCATTACTGATGTTTCTGTCTCTCTCCCTCTCTCCCGTCCTCTCTCTGAAATCATTTTTTTTTTAATTTCTAGGAGGCAAATGTGACAATGAAAAGCTACTCTCTAACATAAAGATCAGTAAACATGTATTGCATGCTTCCTCCTTTGCAGGCGTGGAGCAACTGTCGTGCATGGACTGACTCATTTAACACATCAACACTCTGAAGAAGCTCTGTCCTCACCCCCGTTCTCCAGCTGTGGAAGCTGAGACACAGACAAGTAACACACCCAAGGTCACACAGGTAGGGGGCACTGGAACCCGGCAACTGCCCTCTGATTCTGCTCTCCAGACTTAATCACTAACAGTTATTTCATCATTTTATTTCTTCAACAGACATCTACGGAGCCTCTTCTGAGGGAGACCCTATGCTAGGAGGTGAGGGTCCAAAGCTAAGACCCAGCTGCTGGTTTCACAACACATGCCCTCCAGTTGGGGGCTGAGACATAGCAGGCCACCTGGCCCAGGTCTTCACTCTTTTTTTTTTTTTTAAATATATTTTATTGATTTTTTACAGAGAGGAAGGGAGAGGGATAGAGAGCTAGAAACATCGATGAGAGAGAAACATCGATCAGCTGCCTCCTGCACACCTCCCAATGGGGATGTGCCCGCAACCAAGGTACATGCCTTTGACCAGAATCGAACCCGGGACCCTTCAGTCCACAGGCCAACGCTCTATCCACTGAGCCAAACCGGTTTCGGCCAGGTCTTCACTCTTGACTACTCCATACCCGTCCACAAAGCCAACTCATTTGTTTTCATTGCTTTGGCTACTTCCGAGTTGTACTTTTCCATAGGAATGAGTGCTATTTCAAGTTTATTTCTGAAACTTGTTAGCTTGTCTTCCCCTACTGGAAAATGGGTTCCCAGGAAGACTCCAAGTGTTTCAAAGGCATAATCCAGGGGTCCTCACACTTTTTAAACAGGGGGCCAGTTCCCTGTCCCTCAGACCGTGGGAGGGCCGGACTATCGTTTAAAAAAAAAACTATGAACAAATTCCTATGCGCACTGCGGGCCCGGGACGAGTCGGCTGCTAAGCAGGACAGGCAGCGGCACCCGGCGGGCCGGATCAATGTCCTCGACGGGCCGCATGTGGCCCGCGGGCCGTAGTTTGAGGACGCCTGGTACACAGAGCCTAAGGGTGCACAGCAGCTGGTGGCCCAGGGTTCCTTTCGCTTTGCTCTGCGAATGATGAAAGGGACCAAGCAGGCATTTGGAAACAGCTAAAATCCAGGGAAATAAAAATGTATTCACACTAAAACAAATATTTACTAGGGTGGCTTTAAAATCTTACAAATGTTGAAATATCAGAGAAGGAACATGAATTATGGTGACAGAGTATATTTGCTAATCGTCTTTGGTTGCATTTGGCAAAAATCAGCTTGAGCTGGTTTGGGCAGAAAGGGGATTTATTGTAAGTCTGTGGGGTGCCTCATAGAACCAAGGGAAGGGTGAAGTTAGGCCTCAGGGAGGAAATGTAAACAAGAATCAGAAAAGAGCCCCCCCCCCACTAAAAAAGGCTGAGGTGTGTCTGTGTATACATGTACAGACATGCATACTGTTGATTGGCTTGTTCTGCTTCTCTATTTTTGTGGCAGAATATAGCTAACCTAACACACCCTCAAGTTCAATGAGGCCACCCCAAGAACACTGAGTTCAGCTGCCTTTTCGTACCAATTTGAATTCCCTATTGAGTCAGGCGTACAATCCTGATCTGATCAATTTCAGCCAGAGTGGACATGGCCGTCTGTACATCCAGGCTTCCGACAAATATATATTAAGTGCCTACTGGGGAAATCGCAGTGGCCACATGGGTATTTTCATTCCTGTGCATAGTTCTTAAAGGGAGAGGATAGCTTATGACTTCTCCAAACTCCCCCAAAGATTTCTACCATGCAGTCTGTAATTTTTTTAAAAAATGGTTTTAAATCATGAAAACTTACTATATCATGGGGTTTCCCTAGGATCCTAACCTTGATCTTTAGCCTTTATGCGTTTATTCCTTTCTTTCGATGACATTTATTGAGTCGCTTCTGTGTTTTAGATGCCAAGGAGACTAGGGTGCCCTAGTCTTTTTATTTTTTATTAAGGTATTATATGTGTACATATCTTACCATTGCCCCCCCACCCCACTCCCATTCATGCCCTCACCCCCCAATGTTTTGCATCCGTTGGTTACTCTTATATGCATGCATATAAGTCCTTTGGTTGATCTCTTATTTCCCCCACCTCTCCCTAACCTTCCCGCTGTAATTTGACAGTCTGTTTGATGCTTTACTGCCTCTGTATCTATCTTTTTGTTCATCAGTTTATACTGTTTTTCATTATCCCCAAATGAGTGAGATCATGTGGTATTTTTCTTTCATTGACTGGCTTATTTCACTTAGCATAATGTTCTCCAATTCCATCCAGGTTGCTACAAATGGTAAGAATTCCTTCTTTTTTATGGAATGCCCTAGTCTTGAAGGGCTTAAGTCCCTTATGAGGGATTCAGACTTTTGAACAAAATTCAGCAAGACTTTATTAAGGTGCAGTTACAGACATATACATAAGAAATATTGGGGAGCCATGGGGCAATGAGGTGCATTCAACCCAGGGGCCAGGAAGGGATAGAAAGCTGATTTTGTGTTGCTCTACCTTTATAATATTTAGTTATTATACATTACCTAATAGTATTTCATTATTCATGGAGGAATCTTAAGTGCATATTCTCAAGTGAAAGAAGCCAGTATGAAAAGGCTACCTAGTGTATGATTCCAACTCTGTGACGTTCTGGAAAAGAAAGAACTACCGAGACAGTAAGAAGACCAGTGGTTGCCAGAGGTAACAGGGGCGGAGGAGGGAGGTCAACAGGCAGACCTGGGACTCACGGCTGCAGGATGGGGAATTTCCCAGGGACCAGCACGGGAGCAGTGTACAGTTCAGTGGAATAAAATACATTCACATAACCATCACCACCATCCACCTCCAGACCTCTTTTTCAAAAATATACTTTTATTGATTTCAGAGAGGAAGGGAGAGGGAGAGAGAGAGAAAGAGAAACATCAATGATGAGAGAGAATCGTGGATCGGCTGCCTCCTGCCCACCCCCTACTGGGGATCGAGCCCGCAACCCAGGCATGTGCCCTGACGGGGAATCGAACCCTGACCTCCTGGTTCATAGGTTGACGCTCAACCACTGAGCCATGCAGGCCAGGCTGTAGACCCCTTTTCATCTTCTCAAACTGAAACTCTGTATCCATTAAACAACCCACTCTTCCCTTCCCTGGCCCCTGGAACCTACAATTCTACTTTCTGTCTCTATGAATTTGCTAAAGTTTCCTGAAGTGTAAAAGTGGATGAATGCAAACCAATTGAGACTTTAAACGAGCGTGAAGACATACACCCATAAACGACGCGCAGGGGAATAGGAAAGATAATGGATGAGAATGGGACTCATCAAAATTAGTAACACGTGCTGGTGTAAATTTCCTAATAAGTGATGTTGTTACTGAGGAATCTGTCCTGACACCCTATCACCTTCTTCCCACGCTTCACGTCTCATTTCTCACCAGATCCTGAATGATCTTTGCGGCATTCATCCCCTTAGACTAAGAATGCTAATGATCGGGTAAGAGCAGGGAAAAAGCAAAATACTATAATGCCCATTTTCTTCTTTTTCTTTTTTTCTCCTCATCTTGGAAAGCTGATGTTACTGAAGGGTCTGAGCAGAATCATGTCATCAGCATTAGGTGTAGAAAAAAACCCTCCAACAGGGCGAAGCTGGGTGATGGTGCTAGCCAGGTTGGGAGGTCACAGCACAGGAGTGAGCCAGCATTCCTCTGGATGTAGAGTTCAAAGGAAACTCTAGTAAATTCGAGCTTCAGTAAATCCCCAGGCCAAAGGTAGACTTTTCAGTAAATTAATAATCTCTGATTGACATTTGATGAGTTCTTTCAAAGACATTTCCCTTCACACTGCCCTGACCCCTGACCTTACAAAATGAATGGAGTGACTTTTTTATTATGCCTTGGTCTATCTATCTAGCTCCAGAAACCTTGAGAATGCCAGCTCATCAATTTATACTTAGGCCTTTCTGCAAAAGCTCAATGTTTGGTACCTTTGCTTTAACAAAAATTCAAAAAGTAAAAGTTCTGGTGAGAAGGAAAATAATGTTTCATGAATGCATTGGGTATTTACCCGAATAAGCAGCTCTCAAATTATGTTTATAATGCTGTCATTTTTGCCCCTAATAACGTAGAAGATTAATATTGTACAGTCAAAAGTGAAAAACTATGGGTAACTATAAATGCAGACCTCAAAGCTTAGTTCAGGGGTTAAGGTGTGTGTTGCACTGCAATCAAAGAGGAAATCCGAAGCTGGCATTAAGGGAAAGAGAACTGACATTTACTGAGTTCTCCATGAGCCAGGAACTCTGCTAGGCCTTGTGCTTGACCTTCGTACACTGCAAAAGCTACTACTCTGCAGATGAATCATTTGTTTAAGGCCACATAGTTGATAAGTGGCCAAATCATTTCTTCATTGAAATTAGTTCCTGGGCACCGAAGAAGGGCCAAATGTGGAGGGTCCAACATTAATTTTCATGGAAGTCCTAATATGTACCAAGCACCCCTTTACATGAATTATCAAGAGTCCTCACACCTATACCTGAAACTGATACAAAATAACATTGAATGTAAACTATAACTGAAAAAAAAAATTAAAAAGAAGAGTCCTCATATCAATCCCAGCCATCAGATGATATTACTATCTTTGTATTGACTATGGAAGCTAAAGAAGACGAATACTTTTCCCAAGTCACATGGAGAGTAAGTGATGAAGCTAAGTTTTGAATCTAGATCCATCTGATTTAAAACAGCAATCCTTTTATTATTGTGTTTTGATTAACCTTTCTGAGCCTGTTTCTAGCCTATGAAATGGGACTCACAACAGCTCTATTCATAATAGCTGAAAGATGGAAACGATCCGAGTGCCCACCAGGTGGTGAATTCATAAACCAAGTGCGGTCCCTCCATACAGTGGACTATCGCTGAGCCATAAGAAGGAATGAAGTACTAACATACCCTCCGCATGGATGAACCTTAAGAACACTATGCTAAGGGAAAGAAGCTAAGACCACATCTTGTGTAATTTAATTTCCAGGAATGTTTAGAATCATAGAGACAGAGTAGATGAGTGTTAGCCAAGGGCTGGGGATAGGGGGCAACGGGGAGTGACGGCTAACGGGTACCAAGTTCCTTTCAGGGTGATGGAAATATTCTGGAATTAGATAGTGGTGATGGTTTGACAACCTTCGTAAATATACTACAAACACTGAATTTTATACTTCACAATGGTGAATTTTATAGAATATGAATTACCACCTCAAAAAGGAATAACTAACTAAGGTTAACGTGCAGACCTCAAATGCCAGAATCTGGCACGCTAATCACTCAGATTGTTGTGAAGACTGAGTGAAGCAATTCCAGGCGAGTGCTGGGCACTGTGCAGGGCTTGTCAGGCCTGGAAAAGCCCTCACCAACTTGCAACGTTAAAACGCTGTGCGGGGCCCTGACCGGTTTGGCTCAGTGGATAGAGCATCGGCCTGCGGACTGAAGGGTCCCAGGTTCGATTCTGGTCAAGGGCATGTACCTTGGTTGCGGGCACATCCCCAATAGGGGGTGTGCAGGAGGCAGCTGATTGATGTTTCTCTCTCATCAATGTTTCTAACTCTCTATCCCTCTCCCTTCTTCTCTGTAAAAAATTAATAAAATATATTTAAAAAAAAACAAAACGCTGTGCGGGGAATTCTGCTTTGGCCACTTATCAACTATGTGACCTTAAACCAGTTATTCATCCACAAGACTGCGGGCAGCCGCTGTCGCAGTGACAGTGAGGTCCAGCGAGGGGAAGGGCTGGGCAGTGTGGGCGGTCACAGCCCTGCAGTGGGCAGCTTACTCCCTGCCCCTTTCCTTCCTCGGGGACAGCCCTTGGTCTATCCGTCTGTCTGCCCCCGGGACCAGGATCTCCACCCGCCACCAGGTCTCCACAGTCTCTGCCCTCCCTACTGCTTCTCTGCCAGCCCAGTGAGAGGAAAGCAGGAGCAGCGCCAGGACGGTCCTTGTTCAGGAACGTGGCTTCCTGGCCATGGCCTCATATCATGCCAACTGGATGTAAGAACTCAAAGTCTATGCCCAACCAGCGTGGCTCAGGGGTTGAGCATCAACCTAAAAACGAGGAGGTCACGGTTCGATTCCCAGGCAGGGCACATGCCTTGGGTGTGGGCTCGATCCCCAGGAGGTGGCATGCAGGAGGCAGCCGATCCATGATTCTCTCACATCATTGATGTTTCTCTCTCTCTCCCCTCCTTCCTCTCTGATAGCAATAAAAAATCTATTTAAAAAGAACTCCGAGCCTGAAGTAAGAACTCACAGGAAGGGGGTAGTTAGGAAATGCCAGGACATGAGCAGTTCTTAACCAATGAGGAGAGGCAAGGAGAAAGGGAAGAGCTTTCTCTCCAACATCTTCCTTTACGTGTGAAAGAATGGGAATGTGCAAGCTATACTGGAGGAGCAGCGAGGAGGTCGCACGCAGCCAGCTCGAACATCCCCATGAGCGTGAGGGGTCTCCTAGGCCCTGCTATGATGCTTGAACTTCATCCCAAGCATCCTGGGACTCTACTGAAGGGTTGGATGGAAGGAACGCTGTAATCACATTTATATTTTAGAAAAGGCGTTCTTGCAGCATGGAACAAGCAACAAGGCCATCAGCAAAACAGGAAGTTCCAGGGGAGAGAGGGTGCACAATGCTGAGCCCAGTTTGGGCCGTTTTTAGTTGAATATGCCTATGGAAAGTAGACATGGAACTTTCTGGAAGGGGTTGGGTGGTGAGTTTGGAGTATCAGAGGGAGTCCTAGGAGAGAGAATGCGAAGAGCGCCGTGTAGTAGAAGAAGCATGAGTATCCCCAAAGGGAGAGGGACAGAGAGAGACAAAGGGGGCTGCGGAGGGGACCCCAGCAAGTGCTGCCATTGGGCATGGTGAGAAGAGAGCAAGGCCATGGGTCCGGAGCCTGTGGGAAGATAAGAAACATGGCCAGGCCCGGCCTGAACCAGGTCACAGTTCATTTCCTGGTCAGGGCACAGGCCTGGGTTGCGGGCTTCATCCCCAGTAGGGGGCGTGCTGGAGGCAGCCAATCAATGATGTTTCTCTCTCATCGATGCTTCTATCTCTTTATCCCTCTCCCTTCCTCTCTGAAATCAATTGGAATTTACATATATATATATATATATATATATATATATATATATATATATTTTTTTTTTTTTTTTTTTTTTTTTTTTTTTTTAAAGAAACGTTGCCAGAATCTGGCATCCAAATCCTAGCTCTTCTACTTCCCCACCATTTTTCTGGAAAAGTTGTGTTTTCTTTTCACATCTGTATTTCACCCTCAGAGTACTGAGAGCATCACCAATTTTAAAAAGACCACTGCACAAACGTATTTTGTTATTATATGTTTATTTCTAGTCTGCAGAGGCAAGATTTTTTAAAGGAAAGAAAAGGGGGGAAAAATAGATACAGAGGCAAAGAAGCATTGAACAGACTGTCAAACTACAGCGGGAAGGCAGGGGAGGTTGGGGGGGGGGGGCTGTAAGAGATCAACCGAAGGACTTGTACGCATACATATAAGCATAACCAATGGATACAAGACCCCAGGGGGTGGGGGGGCAGGTAAAGGCATGTACTGGGGGGAAGGGGAGGCCGGGGGGAGGTCAATGGGGAAAAAAGAAAAAAAAAGGAGACATATGTACTACTATTGGTAATACTTCAAACAATTAAAAAAATAAATAATAAAAAAATAAAAATAAATTAAAAAAGAAGTAGGGCAAAAGTTGAACAAAATAAAATAAAATAAAATAAAAAGACCACTGCACAATTTTCAACAGGAACAGATGTGGTGGGCAGGTCGGCACAGAGCCAGCACCCACAGGTCACCTGGCTACGGCGTACGCACCATTTGGCTTATCATTTTGCAATGGTGATGGTTTTTACCCTGCTGCAAGGCAAATAAGATAATAACATAGAGTGGCCAGTTTGTATGGCCAACTGCTCATCCTGGTGACTGTCCCCTCGCACTTTAAGGGCAAAGCGTTTTCCCTCATGAAGTGGAGGCAGACAGGGCCCCTTCGGCTGCACGGAGGAGGCTGTCAAGTCACTTGCCTCCCTACTTCCTTCTCACCAGCTCAGCCCGCTCTTTATTTCTATTATTTTTTAAAATATATTTTTTATTGATTTCAGGGAGGAAAGGAGAGGGGGGGTAGAGAGAGAAACATCAGTGATGAGAGAGAACCATGGATCAGCTGCCTCCTGCACGCCCCACACTGGGGATCGAGCCTGTAACCCGGGCCTGTGCCCTGACGGGAAATCCAACTGTGACCTCCTGGTTCATAAGTTGATGCTCAACCACTGAGCCACCGCCGGCCAGGCGCCACTCTTTATTTTTAATTTATCTTAATTGTTGAAAGTATTACAGAACCCCCCCCCCCTATTTCCCCCCACTGACTCCCTCCACCCTGCTCCCGCCCCCTCCCCAGGCCTTCCCTGCACTAATTAGCCCACTCTTTCTTATTGAGCAACATGGCTCTCTGGCAGCCTCGGTAATAAGGGAACAAGAGTTGAAAATTGGCCTTATTTTCAACTGTCTTTCCCAAAGAGTATTTGCTTTTTCTGAAACGTATATATTTCCAAAAGGAAAAGGAGTTTAAAATATTGCTAGTCTCAACATATTCAAATGGAGGCCACGTCAAGGAAGATGTTAAGTCCCATTTTAAAGGCTATTCCCATTCCAGACCCAATGGGACGTGATGGAGCACTTACACTCGTTACGGTAAATGCGAGCCCTCCTTAAACACCACCGATTATCACCTCCGTGGCCTGTCAGTTTCAGCAGCACCAAATAGAGTCCCAGATTCCTTCTTCCTCTCGGCCGGAGAATCCTGCTCTGGGAAACGCGGAGCCATCTGGTTCCCCTTTGGAATTGCCTTGTATTATAACATACACTCACATGTGATAAAAGAAAACGCGGGGAACATATGGTGCGAGGGGCTGAAGGCATTTGAATGATTGCACCGAGGGCCACTTTTAGCTCATTTTGTACATGGCCAACATTTTTTTAAAAACCTTTTTTTTTTTTTTTTTTTTTTTGCAAAGTCATTTGCAACAGCGTATTTGTTTGCCCAGCGTGATTGCATCCTTAATCTGCTCTTTTGATGTTAAATCAGAAAGTGACAGTGAAGTGGAGGGACCATAAATCAACAGATTACGACGGGGTCTCTCTGGCTCAGAATGTCACGTCAGCCAGCACATATTGAGGCAATTCTAGAAATTGGGTTATCTTGAGAAGGGGAAAAGTCAGCGAGAGAAGAAAAGGGATGGGGGGGAAAGAGCACAGCAAGCTCAAAGCGGCTTGGAATTCCTGATTGGAATCAGGATGCTCAGCTTACGTGATGGGCTGAACCCACAGCTTCATCTGCCTGGAGACCACGTGTCTGCGGCCTTTTCGGAAGCTGTCTCCAGTTCAGTGGCCACAGTAACAGCCTGGTAGGACTGCCTTGCCTTGATCACAGGAGAAAATAATGTCTTCTCCCAGTAAAATCTCTTTCTTTCCAACGCAGAATCTTTATTTGCTCTCTCAGCCCAAGACTACTAAACATTATCTTATTTTTTATTTAACCATTACTTAGGGCGACTGGGTGGAAAAGGGGAAGGGACTGAGAAGTACAGATCGGTAGTTACCGAACAGTCTCAGAGATGTAAAGAACAGCAGAGGAAATACAGTCAATAGTGTTGTAATATCTATGCATGGTGCCGGGTGGGTACTCGAAACATTAGAGGGACCGTTTTGTGCAAGTGTGATTGTCTAACCCAGCCGTGGGCAAACTACGACCCGCGGGCCGGATCCGGCTGTTCTATCCGGTTCTCTTGCTCTCCCCTCCGCTCCTTTACTTTGAATTTGTATTAGTTCACACAAACACTCCATCCATGCTTTTGTTCCGGCCCTCCGGTCCAGTTTAAGAACCCATGGTGGCCCTCGAGTCAAAAAGTTTGCCCACCCCTGGCACTCTAACCACTGTGCTGTACATCTGAAACTAATACAAAATACTGAATGTCAACTGTAATTGAAAAAACACTAAATAAAAATGTAAGAAAATAAGAAATGCTAAAAAACAATTACTTACACAGAACTTATTACATGACAGGCATTGTTCCACGGGCTTGCAAGTATATTAACTCTCATGATATAAATATTGTAACACTCAAAGCAGTCCCATGACATGGGCGTCATGTTTTTAATTATTACTTTTAAAAATGTATTTGTATTAATTTCAGACAGAAAGGGAGAGAGACAGGAACATCAGTGATGAGAGAGAATTGTTCATGGGCTGCCTCCTGCACGCCCCGCACCCGGGATGGAGCCCGCACCCCGGCCATGAGTCCTGACTGGGAATCGAACTGTGACCTCCCGGTTCCCAGGCTGACGCTCCAGCACTCAGCCACGCCAGCCAGGCTCCTAATTATTATTCTTATTTGCTGATGGCAAAACTGAGGCCCAGCAGTAACTTGCCCAGGGACACAGAACCAGTAGGGGGCAGTTCTTGGACTCAACCCCATTTCTTGAATCATCTATTGGAAATAAAGGAAAGAGACACCTGCTTATCTCAGGTAAAAGGGGGTCTCATAACGCACGTGGCCTCTTGGAAGAAACCATGGAGCTGAAAGCCTCCAGTCAGCATGAGGGACGAGAACTCTCCCTGCCTCTCCCAGTCACGGTCGTGTCTGCCAGAACCTCCCCTTCTCTCTGCGTGTCTCCGCGCCTCCAGCTTGCCTGTGGTCTCTCACGGTTCCTACTGTTCCTCGCAGATCCTTGCGCTTTAAGCTGCAGCGTATCCCTGCTCCCTCTCTCTGCTTTCCCCTCCAGCGTCTCCAAAAAGTGGCTGGTGACTCTGTTAGGCCAAACCTCAGCACAGTTCCCCGGACAGCCTAGCAATGCCTTCCCTTGAGTCAAGACCACTCCTGCCACTGGACTAATTCCATGAGGGTGACAGTCTCCAGAGGGGCTCCCCAGAGTTCTCTCACCCCCACAGGTACGTGCTGTAAGAAAGGAGTCTGTTTCCCTGCCCTGGAGCCTGGCCTGGCCTGTGGTTTGCTTTGGTCAGTGGTTTGTGGTGGAAGGGGCTGTCTGGCGGGTCTGAGACCAGGTCTTAATGTTACTGACAGCCCCTGTCTCCTTCCTCCTGGAATCGGCCACCATGTCAGGAGTCTGACCACCCTGGTTAGAAAGAAGCCCAAGTCCTTACACCATGTGAGAGGAAGTGAGAAAGAGAAAGAGAGAGAGACACACAGACAGACAGACAGACAGGCCAACTGGCCTGGTGGATAGCATGGAGGTCCCAGACATATAAGCACAATTTCCTTGGATGTTCTGGCCCAGCCTGGCTGTCAGGGGACACCATCAAAGGAATGGTGTTAGCCGACACACGTGGACCAAAGGGATCATCCACCTGAGCCCTGCCCAGACTCCTGACCCACCACATCGCCACGAATAATAAGTCATCGTTGCAAGATCCTAAGTTTGGGACTGCTTTGTTAAACAGCAAGAGATCATGAGATAGCGGGCTAGTTTGTTTTGTTAATCCTCACCGGAGGACATTTTCCCATTGATTTTTAGAGAGGGCAGAAGGGAGAGGGAGAGACAGAGAGAGAAACATCGATGTGAGAAAGACACATTGATTGGTTGCCTCCTGCATGCGCCCCAACCAGGGCCAGGGATGGAGCCTGCAACTGAGGTGCATGCCCTCGACTGAAATCGAACCCCAGGAATCTTCAGCCCACAGACCAGTGCTCTATCCACTGAGCCAAAGCAGCTAGGGCGGGCTAGTTTGCTTGTAATAACATATTTCCTAAGATGGAATAGGGAAAAGGTAACAGGCAGAGAGCCCAGTGGATGTCTAGGAGATGCCTGCCCATGGGGCCAGGGAGAAGCAGCGACCACTGGCTACAACAGGACCTACCTTCCCCGCCTTCCGCCATCCTGGCCTCACGCCAGCCCTGTGAGCCAGTCTTTTGGGGGAAAGAGTGTTGCTGTAACTTCCACAAGGTCACTTATCTGAGATTTCAACCTGGCTTCCACACTCCTGCCCTTTTCTCTGTATGGTGCTTCCCCCCTTTCACTGATAGGACCATAGTCCCAAAGCCACATGACCCAGCTCCCTAGCCCCCGGTGGCCTGCCTGGATGCATGGGCAGAGCTGACGGCAATCCCGTGTCCCTCACTGCCAGGCCATAGCCTCGCCGGGAGCTGCTTCATGGGGACCAAAACCCGAACCCACTCTGATGGCCCCCGAGAGGAGGAAACCGCCTTCCAGGGTTTGCCTGCTGTCTCTATCCCCAACATCCGCTTCAGACACTCACTGACCGCCAGCAAGCTGTGGGGCCTGTGCTAGCGGCCCAGGTACAAAGATGGCAACTCCACGCTTGGCATCGAGGAGGCTGGTGGAGGAGGCAGACGGACACAAACACCAGCAGTGGTAGATGGCAGGCCACGAAGAAGCCCAAAGAACTGCTTGGAGAAACACCAGTCCCAGAACTGGGATAAGACATGGGGGTGAGCGCAGAGACCCTCTTGGAGGGAGAAGAATGGACTAGACTAGGAGCAAGACTCGGATTTGTCTGGTGAGAAGAGGGGGCTTCAGAACCCCAAGGACAAATCTGGTAAAAAATACATATATTTAAATTATTTGAAGCTACTCAAAATGAAAACCGATTTAGGTTTAGATGGATTGAATTGCATGGATAAAATCCCTCCAAATAATCGGAAACTCTCAAAGTTAGCTGCAGGAAGAGCTTAATAAGCAGAATAGTCCATTAACCGTGGCAGGAAGAAGACAGTCAGAGAGAAGGAGAAAATCAGCGCCCCGCACACAGCAAAGGAGTTGCCAGCAGATGGCAAGAGCTGCTGCAGCCCGAGGTGGTCTGGACACGTCTCCTCAGTCCCTTGGTCCCCATCCCGCCTGACTTTGGGTCGTGGTGGTGGCCAGCTGGCGGGCACACCGCTGGCCACCCCATCGCACACCGCGCTGTGTCTCTGCCCTCGGTGTGCTGAGGGAGGGGCGGTTCCCTACAGAGGCCAAGCTCGCTAAACCCACTTGTGCAGGTAGCACCCGAAAGTCCAGGGGTTAATGTGCTTGCGACAACCCTCAGCTAAGGAGAGATGGTGCCCAGCTGGCCAGTGTGGCTCAGTGGTTGAGCATCAACCTAGGAACCAGGAGGTCACGGTTGGATTCCCGGTCACTATGGGCTCCATCCCCAGTCAGGGGCGTGCAGGAGGCAGCCGATCAGTGATTCTCATCATTGATGTTTCTGTCTCTCTCTCGCTCTCCCTTCCTCTCTGGATCAATAATTACTTTTTGAATGAGAGATGGCAGTGAGTGGATAAATGCCTCCACCTCCCCATGCTTCAGTGGCGAGTCTTAGGCACGTGCATGGTTACCAGTACAGGGCTCCCTGGTGGGACTGAGCCCATTGTCCACAGCTGTGACCCACTCATTAACTCACCCTTTATTAGCTTCCCCCCTCCTCCCCCCCTCCCTCCTCCCTCACTCACCCCTGCTTCCTGTGACCACCTCTCAAATTCAAAACCTGCATCTAAGTCAGCCGTGGGCAAACTACGGCCCGCGGGCCGGATCTGGCTGTTCTATCCGGTTCTCTTGCTCTCCCCTCCGCTCCTTTACTTTGAATTTATATTAGTTCACACAAACACTCCATCCATGCTTTTGTTCCGGCCCTCCGGTCCAGTTTAAGAACCCATTGTGGCCCTCAAGTCAAAAAGTGTGCCCACCCCTGATCTAAGTCCTTATCACAGGCGCTCATCTCAGGGACTGAGACCCAGAGACAGCTGGAAGCGAGGGGAAGAAAAGATGAGGTGCCACGGACGATTGCACACTTTGGGTGAAAGGCCAGAGGCTGATTGAAGCCAGAAAGGTCTTCAGAAAGGCAGACCTCCTGCATCCCAGATTGCCCCGTGGCTGACCTGGCCCAAAGACCGCCTCCCGTTCTATCCGGAAGAACTGAGCAACCGTTGGCTGAAATCTGAACAGGGCACGCTTCGGGAAAGCCTCTTTGTAATAAAGGATGCACGAAGTCACGAACTAGTGATACGCCCCACGTGGATGGATCTCCGGGGTATGCTGAGTGATAAAAACAAGTGACAAACGTAGGGTGAGGGCAAACAGATCAGCAGTTGCCAGGAGCTGGGGATGGAGAAAGAGTAGGACTATTAAGGTGTAACATGAGGGGTTTTTTGTGCTGATGGAACAATTCCGCATCCTGATTGTGATGGTTACTTGAATCTACACATGTGCTCAAAGTTCATAGAAATACATACACCAGAATGCTTTAATAGTATTGTATCAGTGTTAATTTCCTGGTCTTGACAACTGCTCTCTTTATGTAAGATATTATCATTGGGGGAAGGTGAGTGAAAGATACACAGGAAATCTACTATTTTTCCAATTTCTCAGTTTTAAACTATATCAGAATAAAAAGTTATCAAACTGGAAAACATTTTTAAAAATCGAATTCCAAAAGCTGGAGAGAGAGAGAGAGAGAGAGAGAGAGAGAGAGAGAGAGAGAGAGAGAGAGAGAGAAAATGTTTCGTCCATATTACAGGCATCCAGGGATGAATTAATGAGGTAATCCATGTCAGGGACCTGCTCCAGTCTGCTCAGAACAAACACTATCAGTTATTATTATTGACAAAGAGTACAAATCGTTATTCCAGCCACCTAATCAGCAACGGGCTAAGCATTTAGTGAAGGCATTCATTGCACTGCTTACGATAAGGCACTGAAGTATCATCTGAACATTTTCTTTATCCTGATTCCCCTTGGCCCCAACTGCTAAAGAGAATTTCAACTTGGCTGAACGTGATTCAAAGTGAAGTTGGGAAATGGGTGGGGGGGCTGATATCAGTGACCAGGAAAGCAGTCTTTGATCGGGGCATCATCCAGTGAACTTTATGCAGCAATGGCATTGAACCTGATCCTGATGAAAAGATCTGCCTGCCATATGTACGGCTTCCACACAGAAGGCTCTGGGTCTGAAACGTAGGTGCACGCATGCGTGTCGGAGAGTCCCGGGGCATAAGCAACCATTTGACTCAAAGCCATATGATGGGATGGAGAGCTGGGGGCAGGTGGTGAGGAAAAGGCTGCAGCCACATGAAGGGAGAATCAGTCACTGGAGCAGATGTTAGAAACCAAAAGTAGGCTATTGGAAGGAAAGCAGAATTCCTAGAGAGCTTGCAACGTTTAAATCATTTCATGCAAGCAATTAAGCAGACCATCAATGGGGAATGTTTAACAATATTTTAAAAATTATTTTAGGGTCCTAAGTGTTAAAGAAACCTTGAATGTTAAAGCTGTCAATTTTTAACTTTAAAAAGCCTCAAAGGTATACATTCCATGGCCAGCTCCCTCAGGCCATTTATCTTTTAACAGATGAACGGCTGAAAGTTCACAAGTCAAGAGAACAGGGAAGAGAGAGAATGGGAACATGAACAGAGGGCAGGAATAATGTTTGCCTGGCTTCAAAATGGAAACCTTTCAACCCAGCTGACAATAGCACCAGTAGGAATTTACTATGAACAGAGAGCTTTCCAAGACAGAAAATCAAGGCCATGCCAAGAGGTATCTAACTACTTCCCCCCACCCAATCAGACCTTACAGCAGAGTTTCCCCACCCAGATTAAGCTCTAGACCTGCCTCGGCATCCTAACTTCTCTAGGCTGAGACCACTATTTCGAAGGGAAGGTTCAAGGGCAGAAGAGTGGTAGCTTTGGAGATGGCAAAAATATGCCAGGCTGGCCCAGGAACCAGAGGATGGAACAAACGGATTGTGCGGGTAAATAGTGGTTTGTGAAGAGACACGTCAGAAGGGGATTCCATTTTCAGAGCTAAGGCTACAGAACAGCTGAGAACCGTGTAACAAGGAGGACCAGCCCAATTTCTGCCACACAGTAGGTGCTCAATGAGTATTGGATGGATGGATGGATGGATGCATGGATGGATGCATGGATGGATGGATGGATGCATGGATGGATGCATGGATGGATGGATGGATAGATGGATGGATGCATGGATGGATGGATGCATGCATGGATGGATGCATGGATGGATGGATGCATGGATGCATGGATGGATGCATGGATGGATGGATGCATGCATGCATGCATGGATGCATGGATGGATGCATGGATGGATGGATGCATGCATGGATGGATGCATGGATGGATGCATGCATGCATGCATGCATGCGTGGATGGATGCATGGATGGATGGATGGATGCATGGATGCATGGATGGATGGATGGATGGATGGATGGATGGATGGATGCATGGATGGATGGATGGATGGATGCATGGATGGATGGATGGATGGATGGATGCATGGATGGATGCATGGATGCATGGATGCATGCATGGATGGATGGATGGATGCATGCATGCATGCATGGATGCATGGATGGATGGATGGATGGATGCATGGATGGATGGATGCATGGATGCATGGATGGATGGATAAACAGATGGAGGAACATAGTAAAGGTAGGAACACTGTGTTTCTGATTTTTGTAGCACTAAAGAATGACCCTAGTGGTGCTCCTCAATTTTTTTTAAAGATCAAATGCTTTTTGTTTCGTTAAAATCAGAAAAAGTGAAATCTCTTCTTCCAGAAACACATGAGAAAGGACAAGGAAGCCCATGTGTCATTTCTCACACCAAAGCATGTCACATACCACCGGATTCTCTGACAGCGGTCATTCCTGCCAAGTCTGAGGCTCCTGGGGGTGGAAATGTCCAGGGGACAGGGTCCTAAGGTTGGGAGTCCAGCCCTCAGGAGAAAGACCTGGGTATGAAGCAACGTTTTCAAGAAGATTTGTAGCTGACAACACAGGAGTGACTGGCTGGCACTTAGTGGGTTAGGTGAAGTGAGAAGAAAACCGAAGGCAGAGCCACGGGGAACGCCGGTGTTCAGGGGATGGTGAGAAACCAAGGGTTGTTGCCAAGGGGATGGAGGAGAACAAAATAAACAGGAGGAACATGCAAGACGGTAGAGAAGCACGTTTCAAGATGGAGGGAATATGCTGAACCAAGAACATTTTTGAGTTTTCTGTAGGCTACAGAAAAGGCATCATGTGGAATGTAGGATGATTAAGAAGAAAAATATTCAACTTACCAACATTATTGATGACTGAAATCTTTAGAAAATCAATGTATTATAGCATCATGTCCTATAAACAGCTGAGATATTTTACATAATTTCGTATGTGGGTACATAATGTACATATAGATCTTTCTCTGCAGGTGGGAAAGACTTTAAAAACAGGGACAGTAAACTTTTCCTATCAAGGGCCAGATAGTAAATACTTCCAGCTCTGCAAGCCAGATAGTCTCTGCCACAACTACTCAACTCTGCCGCTGTAACCCCAACAGCCACAAACGACATGTACTTGTATGAGCAGGGCTGTGTTCCAATAAAACTTTATTTACAAAAATGGGAGATGAGCCAGATTTGGCCTAAGGACCCCATTTTGATGACTCCTCGTCTACTAGTAATATCTTTACAGATCTCCTCCCTGTTCGCAATCAGATGCCAAAAGGAGAAAAGTGAGTAAACCACATTCAGAACACACCTTTCCCTCATAAGTACAGGCTGATGCTGCAAACATGTGGACCTTCAACCATCACAGACACTGGCAGCCATTCACGGCAGCGGAGAGGTGCTTGCTTAGGGCAGGAAGTTCTTCTCTCTGTTAGTGTACTAGTGCTGTGTCTACTTAAAGCACTCAGGATTTTTACTCCAGGCTCCATCTATATGAAAATGCCATTGTTTTGTTTCTTTCAACTACTCGTGTTATAAGTCACTTTTAATAGTCTGTAAAACTAAAAGAATTTTAATGAGATATACACACGTATGTTTTAGTTTTTTCCAAACATGATTTGCATACATAATGTTGAGGAAAAGGGAAGGTGTTGGGAGTCTTAAGAGAGACATTTCTCAGCAAATTCTTAAGTGCATGCAATACAATGCAAGATTGCAACCCGCTTCAAATCTTAGAAACGCTGTATTCCCTTCAGGGGAAAAAAAGTCAGTATTTTGTAAGTGTGTGTGTCTACTTACGGCAGTGAGTCATTCGAGTGTTGACCACTCTGCAATGCATACAGTGGGTTTTGTGAGTGTTGCACATCAAGTATTCCTAGCAAACAGGAGAACTGTACTGTGTGCCTCCCTTAAAGGCACAGCCATCTGATTTGCATTGGCCAATAGAACATGAGCCAATGAGGGTGGCACAGGCAGAAGCTTAAGAGCCATAGATGGCTCTGTGCCTTGGCCACAGTGACCAGCAAATGGCAGTTGGTCCGTGTTCTTTTGGCCGGGGTCCTTGTTTCTAGCATTCAATTCTCCTCCGCCAGGCCCTGGGTTTTCCTGAGCAGACCCTGGCTAGGGTAGACACTGGATTAATTGAATAGCTTTGTCCAATTAATTGGACGGCGGCTCTGCTAAAGCCGGGGTTAGACTGTAGTCCTCACTTAACATCAGCAGTAGGTTCTTGGAAGCTGCGACCTAAAGCTCAACAGCTGATGAAATCAAGTAGATCATAGACCAGGGGTGGGCAAACTTTTTGACTCGAGGGCCACAATGGGTTCTTAAACTGGACCAGAGGGCCGGAACAAAAGCATGGATGGAGTGTTTGTGTGAACTAATATAAATTCAAAGTAAACATCATTACATAAAAGGGTACGGTCTTTTTTTTTTATTTCAATAGTTTTATTCATTTCAAACATTTTAACAAGAAGAATGGAAACACTAATTATTATAATTTGAAACTTCAAAAAATGGAGGAATCATAGCACAATAACATACCTTCTATTGAAGATGCCAAAGGCAAAATAAAATTGCCTAACAAAGGAAAGGTACAAAAGCCTTTCAAATTAAACTTAAATATAATAAAATAATTTAAAACTAAAACAAATAGAGAAGAACAAAATGTGTAAACAGTAAATTAAACATTTTCTTTAGTGCAACTTCCAAATAATGCCCGGGACGTCGATGTAGATGGCAATGTAGACTGGGTTGAAAGGTTTTTGGTCTTTAAAACATCCACTTCAGTGGGAACAGTGTTGTTGGTCTCCTTTTTAGCTAATGCTCTGATCCTGTGCTCTCCAGGGGCGTGTCTCCCTCCATCACCACGATAACGTGTCTCCGCATTCCCAGGGTGATGTCGGGGGCCGCGTCCGCGGGCATTACAAGGAGCCTCTGGAAGATGGAGAGGTTGTTCCCTCTACTGAATGGGGGATATAAATCCACCCACTCAGAAGAAGGAGCTGCGGCCGTGTTTCCCGACGTTGCCATGTTAACACTGCTGCTGGGGAAGGAGCGGAGGGGAGAGCAAGAGAACCCTCTGCTCTTTTGGCTCCGCGGGCCGGATAGAACAGGCGAACGGGCCGGATCCGGCCCGCGGGCCGTAGTTTGCCCACGGCTGTCATAGACTGATACCAACAAGAGGTAAGTTCCTACAGCAGCTCTGGTCACAAAACACCCCCAAACTTCTAAATAAAGACCCCAAACACTCCTAACATCAAACAATGAAGTAAATGTGAGCTACACATACATCTGAGAAAGATGAATTAAACACAAGCAAGTGGATGATTTTCCAACCTGCTGATTCCAGTTCAAGGTTAAGGTGGCTGGAGCCCATCCCAGCAGCTCAGGGGGCCAGCGGGACCCACCTGGACAGGTCACCCCTCCATCCCAGGGCCACTCACACCCTCACCTGCACCCACAAAGACTGGGACAGTGTAGACAAGACCGGTCACCTCACAGGCACATCTTGGGGATGTGGGAGGAAACCGGAGTCCCCGGAGAAAACCCAGGCAGACATGGGGAGACTGCAAACTACACACAGTGGCCCCTGCCTGCGAATTAACTTTTATTCTCACCAACATTATAACAAGGTGATGTTATCCAGGGACCTGCTATACGTATTTTCAGCTTTGCGGGCATCTGCTCTCTGTCACAACCACGCAACTCCACCACTGCAGTGGGGAACAGCGGGGAAGTAGCCACAGGCAATCCGCGAATGAATGGGTGTGGCTGTGTGCCAATAAAACTTTATTTACAAAAACAGGCAGCAGGCAGATTTGACCTGCACACCGTAGTTTTCCAAGGACTCTAGTGTAACTTTGTCTTACAATCTCTGTGTATCTCCTCCTGGTCGGGGAAGGGCTCCTAGCCCAGGGGTGGGCAAACTTTTTGACTCGAGGGCCACCATGGGTTCTTACACTGGACCGGAGGGCCGGAACAAAAGCATGGATGGAGTGTTTGTGTGAACTAATATAAATTCAAAGTAAAGGAGCGGAGGGGAGAGCAAGAGAACCCTCCACTCTTTCGGCTCCGCGGGCCGGATAGAACAGCCGAACGGGCCGGATCCGGCCCGCGGGCCGTAGTTTGCCCACGGCTGGCCTAGACACTCTGAGAAAGGAGATAACCAGAGTTCAGGGGAGAAACCTATTCAAACTTTGTCTCCCAACTACCTGCCTGAAATAAAGGACCAGAAAAACCACCTGGCTCCAAATTTAGCAGAGGCAGAAGGGCAGGAACTGCTATGGAAATAAATGGTTTGGGTAAAAGGAAATTGGTTATACACTTATGTATACTTTGGTATTCATTTAGAATTCCCCATCATAAAATATGAAGGAGGAGGAAAAAATCTCTAATATTTCATGGGAGATTCTTGAAAGATGGTTTCTTGGAATTAGCATAATTCAGGGCTTCATATTTGGCAAAATTCACATAAAAGTACATTATAGCTGGAATCACAGCCAGTATTTTATCTCGGAATAGCATATGCATTTTGTTTTAATGATTTCTCTAGTCCCTGAGAAACTATAAGGGCGCAGCTGGCCCCTTAATCTACATGACATTTTTATGACAATTAAAATATCACCCCAAGGCGAGTCTTTCATTCTATTGTCAGACTTTATTGGGCTAGCACAGTGGTCGGCAAACTCCTTAGTCACCAGAGCCAAATATCAACAGGACAACGATGGAAATTTCTTTGGAGAGCCACATTTTTTAAACTTAAACTTCTTCTAATGCCACTTCTTCAAAATAGACTCGCCCAGGCCGTGGTATTTTGTGCAAGAGCCACACTCAAGGGGCCAAAGAGCCGCATGTGGCTCGCGAGCCGCAGTTTGCCGACCATGGGGCTAGCATAAACTAACAATGCAAAACAAAATTATATAGCTAATATTATATTTAAAACATCAACTTCTTACATTTAAGGCTATCCCCAGAAAATACACTGGCCTTTGGTGTCAACCAAACAAAATGAATCACGCAGATGATTAATGTCTGATTATAATTTCTCCCTCAGAGTTACGTTTCTTTGTCTGGATCACAGTTAACAAGATTCACCCTTCCAAACATAATGAGAATTTTAACAGCAACTAAACGTCACTTTATGGCCTTTTGTCAGTCCCTTACAGTCGTCCCCCTTTATCCTTGTAGGCTACGTTCTGAGACCCCCAGTGTATGCCTAAAACCTCAAACAGTGCCGAACCCCACCTGTACTGTATTTTTTCTAATCATACACACCTTTCCATTAAAGGAAACGCTTTACGGCTTCTCTGTGGCTTATTTGAATTGCCAGCATCACTACTCTTGCACTTTGGGGCCATTTGAACACAAGCACTCCAGCACCACAACAGCCGGTCTGATACCTGAGACAGCTACAGAGTGACTGACAGGTGGGGAGTGTCTGCAGTGTGAGATGCTGGACAAAGGGATGAGGCCCGGCCGGGGCAGGATGGAGCAGGACAGTATATTATTGTTATTCCTAACAAATATTGGAGAATTGCTAGCTTTTTTTCTTTCTCCGGAACCACTGCCTTTTTCCCCAAAATCCACTACCCCCTTGACCTAGAACTAGAAGATCACGTGTCCTTGTGTGGTCTAGTGTTAAATTTAGCTGAGCTGTCCAATCAAGAGGCGAGCTTTCAAAATAAAACTTCCCGGACCTAATGAGTTGCAAGCGCCAAGGACAGTGCTCAGAAATCTACCCTTTTAAGAAGCTCCCCACCCATGCAGCTCTGGGGGCATCCATCCAGCTAGTTTGTGGTCACCACATAACGCTTATAATCAATGTCAACATCCGTTTCCTCAGTCATAATACCTAGGTGTTTCTCAGGCCTCTATACGATGTCCAAACGTCACCTTTTCAGAAGACAAACCCAAGCAATACAAGAAAAAAACACAAGAAATGCACCAAAAAAAGGTTTTGTAATGAACTGCTTCTACGTTATAGTCTTCAAGCTGACGTCACACGTTCTTGGCATCTGTGTTTTCAGATGGAGGGCAGACTTCAGAGTCTATATCAGGGGTGGGCAAACTTTTTGACTCGAGGGCCACAATGGGTTCTTAAACTGGACCGGAGGGCCGGAACAAAAGCATGGATGGAGTGTTTGTGTGAACTAATATAAATTCAAAGTAAAGGAGCGGAGGGGAGAGCAAGAGAACCCTCCGCTCTTTCGGCTCCGCGGGCCGGATAGAACAGCCGAACGGGCTGGATCTGGCCCACGGGCCATAGTTTGCCCACGGCTGGTCTATATAAACTGGAAGGAACAAAGAGCCAAACAGCAGAGCGTCCCAGAATGACCCTGAGGTCAAGGACGGCGGCCGCTGACGTTACAAGGTTCACATTGGATTATTCCTCTTCGACACCAACCTTCTTCTAGCTATTCCTTCGGAGTAAATGCCATCTCTGGGTCCTGATTTTTCAAGCAATGTCAGTTTTCATTTGGCGTTTCATAGAGCCATATGTTCCCAAGCAGACAGACTGGCAATAGAAATCATATCCCCAACGTGAATCAGACAGGCGCATCGCTGAAAGCCTGTGCGCGTGGCCACCAGCAGATGCCGAGCAAACACCAGCAGGCGCCCACAAACACCAGGCCAGCTAGGTACCGTTGGGGGTCAGTTATAATGATAAAATCAAGCCACAGTCCTCTTTGTAGCTCGCCTCTCCCCTAATAGAGTAGTTTTCCCTCTTCGCTCTGTCCTCGCAATGGTTAAGGGTGGTCTTGATTAGAGTTGACCTTAGCCCAGCCGGGGGCAAACTACGGCCCGCGGGCCGGATCCAGCTGTTCTATCCGGTTCTCTTGCTCTCCCCTCCGCTCCTTTACTTTGAATTTATATTAGTTCACACAAACACTCCATCCATGCTTTTGTTCCGGCCCTCCGGTCCAGTGTAAGAACCCATGGTGGCCCTCGAGTCAAAAAGTTTGCCCACCCCTGCCTTAGCCAAACAACAGCAGCCGCTGCAACACCCTTTCGGAAGAATTTCCCTTTTTCCCTGAACTAATTTTTACAACAACCCTAAAAAAGTAATCATTGTATTGTCCCCTTTTAACCAGAAAGGAAAGTGAGGTTAGTAAAAAGCTAAGTGGCTTGTCCAAGGGCAGGGAGCTATGGGTGAGGGGCCAGTACGCCCCCAGGATGTAGAGCTCTCGGCACAGCCCACCTCCTTCCACTTGGCCAGGGGTCAGCAAACTCATTAGTCACCAGAGCCAAAAATCAACAGGACATCGATTGAAATTTCTTTGGAGAGCCACATTTTTTAAACTTACACTACTTCTAATGCTACTTCTTCAAAATAGACTCGCCCAGGCCGTGGTATTTTGTGGAAGAGCCACACTCAAGGGGCCAAAGAGCCGCATGTGGCTCGCGAGCCTCAGTTTGCCGGCCACGGCACTTGGCCATGTTGTAAAAGGGTGAAGTTGGCAACCTTGACTTTGCCTTCCTCTCCACTGGCCCGGTTTCAAAAGTTAACCATTCTAAAATATTTGTACTAAATTGGAGTCAGGGGGTGGTTCTTGGAGACCATAAAATTTAAGGACCCCATTGAATTTTAATGAGAAAGGGGGGAAAAGGGGGTGGGAGAAAGGAGGAGAGAAGGAGGAAAGAAAAGAATCTGTTGCTGATGGTGACAGACCAACCAGAGATAACTCTTGCAGTCGAGCCACCCACATCGGAGCACTCCTGATTTTAAATGGTCACCTCCAACTTGAAGAAATTTGCTCTGATGACTTCAACCAAAGCCAAGCTTATATGCCAAGTTCAGAACCCCTATTTCACTCCCAGCCCACTAACGATCGTCAGGGTTTCTTCTTGTTAAAACAGTGTTTCATAAAGAAAAAATTATGTGTGTGAATATACATAGAGTTTGGTGCCTTGAGCAAGTAAATAACTTACATACATTTTGCTCGTAAGGAATTAATATGGTTGACTCACGCTATCATAATTTTCTTTTTCACGTTGTTAAACCCTGATAATTTTTGGATAGTCAATTCCCTGTTTCCACTGATGGCTAGCACAGTGGAGTTCTCTTCTCATCAAAGAGAGGTGTGTGACGTGGGTGTTTATTGGACTGGGAGGAAGGAGGTTCAATCCTGGTTCCAACTCAGCCGCAAACCTTGGGTAACTCACCCGCGCTCCCTGGGCCCCCATCCACTCTTCTGTGAAATGGGTTGGGAGATCCTCACTCCTTGAACCAACAGCATCAGCATCACCTGGAAACATTCTGGAAATGCAGAACCTCAGGCCCCACCTCAGACCTGCTGACTTCGTATCTGATTTTAACAAGACCCCTGTGACTTGAATGCACAACCAAGTTGGTGAGGCCCTCGGGTAGATGGCTTCTGTGAGCATAAGGATACCTCACCTGAGGCTCTCGGCACGGCCTGGATTCTTGGCACGGGCTGAACATTAGAGTCCTCTGGGGAGCTTTTAAAATTCTGATGCCCAGACCAGTTAGATTCAAATCTCTGGCAGGGCCAACCAAGCCAGAGCGCTGTGCAAACCTCCCCAGGCGATCCCAATAGGCAAGCCTGTTTGAAAGCCGTGGCCTATCTATTTCTCCTCTTCTTGAGCGCCCTGGAGCTCATGTGTTATTTACTGTGCATGCTTTTTCCAGTCTCCAGCAGTGAAACAGAACTTGATCCCTCCTGTCCTGTCCTGTTTGGCACAATTGCAGGGAGATGACAATGAAAGCTGTCAGCCACCAAGCCCAGGAATTTGGCATCCACTTTGGGTATCTGGGATTTTGGTTAGGGCAGTGGTCGGCAAACTCATTAGTCAACAGAGCCAAATATCAACAGTACAACGATTGAAATTTCTTTTGAGAGCCAAGTTTTTTAAACTTAAACTTCTTCTAACGCCACTTCTTCAAAATAGACTCGCCCAGGCCGTGGTATTTTGTGGAAGAGCCACACTCAAGGGGCCAAAGAGCCACATGTAGCTCGCGAGCCGCAGTTTGCCAACCACGGGGTTAGGGGAAGCCAACCAATTTTGCCACAAAACCACTAAGAATGAAACCAGCGCCAATAACAACACCTATTTATTAAACGCCTCTGGGTTGTGAGCACTATAGAATGCCAATAAATGAAATGATCGTGCATCCCTACTTATTTCTACACACACACACTCTTTCTTGAGCACTCAGAAGATCAGAAGTGGAAGAGGGGAGGGAGGGAAGATAGGAGGAGAGGGAGGGAGAGAGGGGGGGAAGAGAAAGAAAATCCAAATATGAACACATTGAAAGCCATTCATGCAGTTGCTTGGTGAAGATCATTGATGAACAGGTGAGATGGGCAACAGGACCTCCCAGAGTAGTTTTTATAGTTGAATCTGTCTGTGCACCACACATGCTTCTTTCATGTTCCTGAGGTCCTGGGTTAATGGACTCCATCATGGATTGCTATGTGCAGACCAGGGTGTGGAAAGCAAAGCAATGGCCCCCAAAGATGTCCATATCCTAATCCCTAAAACCTGAGATGGTGTTACCTTACATGGCAAAAAAGACTTTGCAGATGTGATCTAGTTAAGGGTCTTGAGATGAGACGATTATCCAGGATTATATGGACCCAATGTAATCACAAGGGTCCTTACAACAGGAAAGCAGGAGAGTCTGAGTCAGAGAGAGAGAGAGAGAGAGAGATGTGATGCAGGGAAGAGAGTTCAGAGTGATGCCATCGCTGTCTGGAAGGGAGCCAATGAGCCGAGAAAGTAAGGGATTCTCCTCTGAGCTCCCAGAAGGAACCAACACTGCTAACCTTGATTTTCGTCCCATTTAGACCCATTTTCAGACTTCTAGCCTCCAGAACTATAAGATTGTGTATTTATGTTGTTTCATGCCACTAAGTTTGTGACTATTTGTTACAGCAGCCGTAGGAAACTAATACAGCAAGAATAAGAGCAGCAGCCTTCCTATCATAGCCAAGATTCCCCAGCCCTCAAGGAGCAAAACCAGGTTCCTGGCCACTGTGACAGAGTCCTGTGTTAGGAACATGTTACTCGCTGGGATGTGCTGCAGGTGACACTCAGTCTACTGTACCTGGAGAGGCTCTTCCTAAGAGAACCCTCACCACCAACCACTTCTCCTATTTCTATAAGTAACAACTGCCACTGTCAAAAGAAGTCAGGTTTCCCAATTTGTCTGAACGTTTTCAATATTTTAAAAAAAAGGGGGGGTATCATTTTGACACAGAATGCTCTCTGATAGATTTACATAATCCATACCACCAGGGAAACCTTCCATTTTAATCAGTTGTTGCAACAATTAGTTCATCTGTACAATTAGAAGAATTCATGTTGCCTTCTATGTGAGTACAATTACATAGCTATTCCATCATATGTAACATCCAATGTAACATCATATGGATGCTCCATCAAGATCATTTTAAGCATCCCAATGATCCTGTCAACTACTATGTCGTTTTCCCAACACCAAGCAGCTCTCCCATTCTCCACATTAACTGGGTGGCCTGCAATTTAATTCAGGTGCGACACTAACTCCCCAGAGTTAGCAAAGACCCCACAGGTTAAGGCTCAGTCCCACAAGACTGCTCTTACTTCAGATGCCAGCCCCAAATGGGGTGCCCAGGCTGCCGACACTTCTACCTGGCCAGCTACAAATTTGGGGGTTCCCACAACCCGTCCCTCTCAGGTTGAATAATTCACTAGAATGGCTCACAGAACTCAAGAAAGCACTATACTTACAATTATACTTTACTTGTAGCCCATCGCGTGATATCGTGCAGTAGGCCGCCCGCGCCCACGGGAGCTGGGAGGGACCCGCGCCGATTCCACGGAAGGCGGGCCCGCCATCTCCTCTCCAGGTCTGTGCTTGGCTGCAGAGGCTGCAGGCCAGCCCCCCTGTCCCCCAGAGGCCCCCGGCCGCTCTGCACCCACTGCCCAGAGGCCCTCTGCGGGCTGGGGCGGAACAGTTGCCTCGTCACCACGGCAACAAAGCAAGTATTCTGCCAGGCCGTTCATGCTGCCCACTCTCAGTGGCCGCCCCCCTCCCCCCGGGACTGGCGGACTCCAGTGGGGCTAAGGGGACTGGGCACCGCCATCTTGTGGCTATGGGTGCTGCCATCTTTGTGATGGAGTGATGGTTCATTTGCATATTAGCCTTTTATTAGATAGGATTACAAAATGCAAATGGACAGCCAGATGAAGAAGTATGTAGGGTAAGGTCCGGAAGGATCCTGAGCACAGGACCTCTGTCCCCATGGAGCTGGGGTGTGCCACCCTCCTGGTACATTGATAAGTCCACCAACCAGGAAGCTCCCCCAAACCTCATCATGGAGGGTTTGGGGAGCTGGGAGCCAGGAACCATGGATGAAGACCAAATCTATATTTTTCTTATAAATCACGATATCACAACATCCTACAGAGAGAACGAAGAGAGAATTTCCGACGGTGACTGGCTATGGCCAGCTCAGCTTTGGGAGAGCCCGGCTGGCTGACCTTTTCTATTTTGAGGACTAGCCACCTGTGTCAGGCCACCTACAGCTTATCGTGAGTAAAGGGCGCCCAATACAGAATATATGCCCAGTCCGTGCCTGAGGAAGACATCGGCCTCCACAGCGTTTGGCAGAAGGTGTTACTATTCCTTTCATTGTAGAGGCAGCATCCGAACGGACCGAACACATTCATCAGACGTGGTCAGAGACCAACAGATGCCGACACGTGTAATTTGGCAGCTGTGCATACCGGGAACTAGACCAGGGGTGGGCAAACTTTTTGACTCGAGGGCCACAATGGGTTCTTAAACTGGACCGGAGGGCCGGAACAAAAGCATGGATGGAGTGTTTGTGTGAACTAATATAAATTCAAAGTAAAGGAGCGGAGGGGAGAGCAAGAGAACCGGATAGAACAGCCGGATCCGGCCCGCGGGCCGTAGTTTGCCCAAGGCTGAACTAGAAGGTGCTATTTCCCATAAGCAAAATAATGGGCCTTTAGTCCCTGACAGGTGAAAACCTATTACTCAGAATTTATGAATTGATAATTCTATGTATCACAAGGGTACGATGACTCATTATTTTCCCTCCTGGAAAGAAAGCAAGTTGTCCCTTTCTTGTGGTTTCCACTGAACATGCTTTTGATTGCAAGGTCCGCTGAAGAAGAACTATTGCCCTTTTTATCATCTGCAGGTGTGTCTCACTTTATTCAATAGGTAGGGCCCAGGAAAACCATGACTGCGTTCAATTTCTGAATGAGTCACTTGAAACCCACAGTGAGGACTAACAACTCGAATGAAACTTGTAGTGAACAGATTGTCTGCTTCATTGCTGCGTGCCTGTTCTTTCACACGGGTCGTAATGATGCTCTAGAGACAGTGCCCATTTCTCGCAGGCTGCCTCAAACTCTTCTGTGAGGCAGAAGAACGGGAATGGAATAAGCGCATTCATTCATTCATTTTTGATCTTACACAGAAATGAAGACTCTCTAGCACAAGAACATCTGACAAGTGACAACCTCGCTTTTAGTTTTGCAAGCTTTTGAAATTCGATTTTCTATGGCAAACACCGGGAAAGTAAAAGGGCAAAGGTTGGCAAAGCCTTCCAATTAACTGGGCATTAAAATTCCCTGTGTATACCCCGCAGAACTACGCCTGTCTCCAGAGGACTTCGGGGCCTGGGACAAGTCACCGGGGAAAACTGGGTCCTTAGTACTGAAATATATTTCCTCAGGCACAATCGGGGTGAAATGAACTTCAAAGCCCCCTCGGGTCAGGAGAAACCAGAGCATAAATGTCAGGCTCCACAGAATACGGTGCTGTGATTCAAATGAAAGAAGTCCTCACAAGAGGAAAAGTCACAAAGGGCAGCCTTCAGCCATTTGATTGCAAACGATCACTGTGCCTCCCCTCCCTGAGCGAGGTTGTGCTTCCAGAAGGAAACAGACGCTGCGGCAGATTTCAAAACACTCACAAAATAGCAACGGAAATGCATGCGCATGTGCTATGAGAACAAGTCTCTAATTGGGTGCTAAAAAGCCTGGAGGGCCATAAAGGGCTTCACAGCCGAGAGCATCCAAATCTTTTTTAAAAATATTCATATCCTTAAAAAAAAGCTAAAATAATAAGGTCCGTGTGCATGTTTGTAGATGGACATACACACCCCTGAAGCTGGGAGTTACAAAATCCTTGGAGATACTTGACTTCAGACCTGTTATTCTGCAGCCCAGTTCGGTCATATGCCTTGAATCATGTATTAGCAGCTCCTCTTAAAAATACAATGTACCCACTTTTCCGTCCGTGCTTACACCCCTTCCGGTTCTAAGTGCTGGTGGAGAAAACCAAGCTGAAGGGAACCGTGAGGTTCACAGACATGTCATTAAAACATGGTATTCATAACGTGGTAGGGAAGGATAGCTTTCTCTCTTAAAGGTGCCCACCTTTAACTTGCTAATGAAGTGAAGCTTTCCCTTTTAAAGGCGCCTACCTTTTTAACTTGCTAATGAAGTGTAGCTTTCTCTTTTAAAGGTGCCTACCTTTTTAACTGGGACTGGAGATAGGATGTTAAGCGAGTAGCTTCTTCCAGCTGCATAAGCAGACAATTTCTCTTTTCCTGAAGTAGAATCCTGTGGGTAAGAGAACAGTCCATGGGTGGATTTCAAAGACCGCGAGTGTATTTTCCTAACGAGAAATTCAACTATAAATTCCCCACCGTGATTTCAGTTCGAATGGCTCAATTCTTTACACACGTCTAAGTCACAGATGCCCAAGTACAGAGACTGCTCCTGTCTTGCTAGAAATGTACCACCGGCGCCCTGACCAGTGTCTGATGCTCAATAGATGGTGGGTAGGAGGGGGAGTGGGTAGGGTGCTACCCTGAGTATAACACCCTGGGTTTTCTGGTCAAACAAAGTAAAGGTTCTAATCGGCTCCTTAAATAGTCGTACCTGGAAGTTATAACACAATCTTATAGCATGTTCTTTGGAGTTTGTGGTAAATATGTATTTAACTTAAATTAAAATGGATACAGTTCTCTTCCCATAGCATGGTCCATGTAGTCTCAGCGAATCCTTTTATTATCGTCACAAAGTCCCAGGTTAAGGAATGTCTCCGGCTATGTTATAAATTGATATATGAGTTGAAATCAGGATAACTAGACCCAGAGTGGGAGCAAAACAGGTAAGCAACAGCCCTGGCATACTGTTGTCTCCACCAGGTGTGTTTCTATCCAGATGTGCTCCATTTCACATCAGCTTTGCTAGTGTCAGGCCGTCTCTGCTATTATCTGTTCCTGGAGGTCATCACGCTGTCTATAGTGAGTGTTAAGTCATTTCTCCACAAAGGACACTCTGAGCAAGAAGAGTGCTTCAAATGCAACTTGATTGATCTCTATCCTCAGAGAGTGGTTTCTGGCCTAATAATAAGGAATTTCTTTCTCTTCCCATTGAGTGGCAACTGAATTCCCTTTTGCAACACACAGTGATGTTTTCATTGATTTACTGCAATGTCGAGATGCATCGAAGCTTTCTTCATTTAGCCACATCCTTTGACCTTTGGGTGAAATATTAGGAGTAAGGCTCTTCCTTGTTCTCTCAAAGGATGAGGTTCGCTCTACACCCAGCATTAACTTAGTCAATAAGCCTTTAAAGCCTTCGTGGTACTGAGGATTGTTCTCTGCCCAGGCAGTGTTTGATCACTCCCCTGAAGAGAGCTCATAGCCTAAGATAGGGAACAGGGAGTTAAGTGAATAATTACTTTCATTCAACAAACTTCTGTTACAGAAATATTTGCCAAGGCTCAAGTACAAGCATGGGAAAGCGGCCACAGCAAGCTCCTGAGAACAACAGCTTTTCCCAAATCTCTTTGCAAACCAGGTTTCTACCTTTGTGACTTAGAACACAGCAATGAACAATCCCAAGGGAAGCTGCAAATGGAGCCCAGTGCTTAAAGAGCTAGTGTCAAAAGACAGTTGGTGGGGACGCAGACTGGCGCGGCCACCATGGAAAACAGTATGCAGGTTCCTCAAAAACTTAAAAATAGAACTGCCTTATGACCCAGTAAGCCCACTTCTGGGAATATGTCTGAAGAAAGCCAAAACACTAATTTGAAAGAATGAATGCACCCCTATGCTCACTGCAGTGTTATTTACAGCAGCCAAGCTATGGAAGCAACACAAGTGCCCATCAATAGGTTAATGGGTAAAGAAGAGGTGGTGTGTATATACAACGGTATATTACTTAGCCATCGCAAGAATTCAATTTTAACCATTTGTGACAGCATGGATGGACCTAGAGGGTGCTATGCTAAGTGGAATAAGCCAGTCAGAGAAAGACAAATACCACAGGATTTCACTTACATGTGGAATCTAAAGAACAAAATTAACAAAGTAGAAACAGACTCATAGACTGATGGTTGCCAGAGAGGAGGGGGGTTGGGGGTTTGGCTGGGTGAAAAAGGTGAAGGGATTAAGAAGTGCAAATGGTAGTTACAGAATAGTCACAGAGATGTAAATACAGCGTGGGGCATATAGTCAATAATATTGTAATAATTATGTATGATACCAGGTGGGTACTGGAAATATAGAGAGGAACACTATGTAAAGTATATAATTGTCTAACCACTGTGCTGTATACCTGAAACTAATACAAAGTAATATTGAATGTAAACTATAATTGAAAGATAAAATTTTAAAAATAATAAAATGAAAACATACATGCCGGGAACCAATTCCAGCATGTAATAATTACAAGAGTTCCACCAAAAGGTTGATGGGACTTGGGGGGCTCAACAAGGGTGAGCCACATATGTAAATTGCCTGTTGGAAACGGCTAAGGCACTTCCCCCAAACCTGAATAGGATTGTTAACTGCCAGACAGCTCAGGGCATTTTATTGCCTCCTGTTGGCCAAACATCTGAACAGCTGTAGGCTATTCCCGAAACTGACAATCTCTGTAAACCCTTTGAAACCGTACCCTTTGAAGTGTATATCTCCACCTTGCCTTGGGACAAATTGTGTTGAATAAAAGCACGGGGTCCTGAGACAAGGAAAGAGTCTTTAGCTCCTTTAGCTGAAGCTCCTCTCACCCCCAATGCCTTTCAAAACTATCTTTCGTCCATGGACTCCTTCTTGAATCTACACGCAGCCCCTTCCTCCAGAATGCTGAACCCTTTGTAAGGTTGGGAAAAGAACCCCGGCACATACAAAAAGAAAAAAAACCTGATATTACACCCTTAAGAATGTCAGGTACTAGAATTCATAAATATAGGCTCTAAGTTAGCTATACCCACTCAAAGCTTAGGAGTCTCTCCTCCCTCTCTTTATCTTTGAAGGTCTCTTATCCCCTGAGTGAACATCCGTTACTTCTTCCTCTGCCTGTGTGCCAGCTGAGTCCTCCAGGAAGCAGGCACTGAGATGGAGAATAGCCCCTGAGGAAGCAGGACTGGGCAGAGGAAGCTGCCAGACTTTGATGTTGACCTGACAATCTCTCCATCAACCCACAAGATTGCCCTGAGAGGGTCCTGCATTGGGAAAACTGGGGCCTTTGTAGCATTGCCTTGTTCAGTCCTTGGCCACAGACTTCCCTGTGAAAAGCATGATCTTGACTGTAAAACTGAAGCAGTTGGCCAAACACAGTCCTCGCAACTCAGCGGCAAGCTCTTACTTGAAGGTTGAAAGAGGATCTGAGTGGCACATAGCCAGTCACTTCTCCATTGGGAAAGAGTCCCAACTCCATGTAGTTCTAGCAGGGCAAGGAGTCAAAGCGTTGCTTTCCTGGTCACAGGGCTGAGCACATGCCTCAAGGAGGGGCCATCAGAACCCTTTTGGAGCATCATTGCATAAGGTGCTGAGGGTCTCTTTCTCTGCAGTGATGATCTCTAAGGACCATATAAGCTTGTTGCTTCTTGGGAGCATCTTGTCACCATGGGGATAAGCCTGTCTGAGGATCAGGCAGATGCAAACACAGTCAAGAGATGGAGCAAGAGCGAGGGAGATAGGGACATGCTGATAGTAAGACACCTTTATGAGCCACTTGGAATCCTCTTGGCCTCTCTTCTCACTCCATCCACTGCAACTGAGATCAGCTTCACGCAGGCTTTGACCAGCCTCACGCAGAGGCAACCCGACAGTGTTTGCCACCCTGGAACATCTCTGAGCCTGCAATGAGTTCACGTTCTACCCTGAGGCTTCTCTCTTGTGGGACAGCCATGGGACCTTCCAACACGCATTGTGTAACTCAGAAGTATGGGAAGAGTCAACACCGCGGGGGCCATACTTGATGAATGGGGGACAGAGCCTATGAGTCAATGCTTCCCTTTGCGCGGGGGCCATGCCTGATGAATGGGGGACAGAGCCTATGAGTCAATACTTCCCTTTGCGCAGGGGCCATGCCTGATGAATGGGGGACAGAGCCTATGAGTCAATGCTTCCCTTTGCGTGGGGGCCATGCCTGATGAATGGGGGACAGAGCCTATGAGTCAATGCTTCCCTTTTTGTCTCAGGAAGGACAGTCCTGAGATGCACTCCGTAAGGCTCTCCTGAAGAGCCCGCAGCACCGAGCTCCAGTTCCCATGGTGCAGGCAGCTTGTGCGTGCAGCTTTCACTTACTTCTCCCACGTTCCCTTTTAACGCTGCACCAACTCAACCGCCAGCACACAAGCCTTTGTCTCGGGTTCTTTTACCCAGTCTAAGACAGATAACACTATTTGAACACCTGGATCCACCTGTTCCTAAAGATACTCCCTTGGACTCTCTGGTTTTTTGAGCCAATAAAGTTATAAGATTCTTTTTCTTGGTTGTATGTATGTGTGTTTAAGCTAGTTTGAGTCTTTATGACTTGCAATCAAAACTGAACTCACCTTCACAACCCCATTTTCCTCATTCCTCACCCCATCACACCACCACAACTTCCACCTTCCCAACCCTCTCTACCGGCTCAGTCAGCTCCAGTAAGGTGAGGCATCATTGATGGTTCCTCCCCATCCATTTCCTCCCACCTGCAACCAGTTGCCAAATCTTGTAACCTATCAGAGTTGTGAATGTTGCAACCTATCGGAGTTGTGGATCTAAAGCAGGGGTGGGCAAACTTTTTGACTCGAGGGCCACAATGGGTTCTTAAACTGGACCAGAGGGCCGGAACAAAAGCATGGATGGAGTGTTTGTGTGAACTAATATAAATTCAAAGTAAAGGAGCGGAGGGGAGAGCAAGAGAACCCTCCGCTCTTTCGGCTCTGCGGGCTGGATAGAACAGCCGAACGGGCCGGATCCGGCCCGCGGGCCGTAGTTTGCCCACAGCTGATGAAGTGTCTCCTTTAGACAGCACATTGAATTTGAGATGCCTCGGGCACCTCCAGTTGTATCTGAACAGGAAGTTAGAAAAGCCCACCTGGATTCCCACAGATAGGTCAAGGCCAGGATGGGGGAGAGATGGTCAAAACTGAGAGCCTGGACGAGCTTACACAGACAAGAAGGCCAAGGCTGGAGGCCTGCGAGCCCCATATTTATGGATTGGAGGGGGACAGTGTTCATTTTTGCGTGTCAAACAGGCCTAGGAGAAAGAGCAGCAGCAAAATTTCAGGTGCTTCAGAAGGTGAAGAATCCAGGAGGTCACAGAACCCTTGCTGAGTGCCCTTTTCCTCATGTTGGGGCTCCATCTGTCCGGCCATCAGCAAAGGTCTGAGTGACGGGTGGCAGTGAGCCCCTTGAGCATCTGTAGCCACGTCTCTGAGTATCAAGTCTCCTGCTGGGATATTTCTCCTGTCAGTGCCAATCAGATGACTAAAGACTATTGCCCTGGCCAGTTTGGCTCAATGGATAGAGCGTCGACCCACAGACTGAAGGGTCTCGGGTTTGATTCCCATCAAGGGCACATACCTCAGTTGCAGGTTCAATCCCCACTCCTGATTGGGGCACATGCAGGAGGCAACTAATCCATGTGTCTCTCTCACATCCGTGTTTCCTTCTGTCTCTTCCCCTCCCTCTACTCTCTGAAAATCAATGGAAAAATATCCGTGGGTGAGGGTTAGCAAAACAAAAAAGACTATTGACGGAGGCAGGAGCATGCTTTGGAAGGTCTGAGCCCAAATTTCTGCCCTCTTTCCTAGGCTAAAGTCTCTCGTTTGCGATCTTCCATTTCCCATTTTTCCATTAAAAACCTCTCTGCTTTCCGATGGCTGTTGCCCACCTCCATGGCAGAGCAGCAGGCCTGCAATTTATTTCATTCGGAATGTGTGCACAGTTAGGGACTCAGGAAAGGTCCCCAGGCTTTGCAATCATGTTTGAACTTCACCAGGAGGGATGTGGAAGGCGACGGGGAAGAGCTACCGCCCCACAAATCTGATGGAACTGGGCTCAGAGAGGAGTGGGAAGCACGTCAGAAGCAGGATACAGTGTGAGGTCAGCTGAGTAAAATGGGAGGTGACAGCTGATTTTTGAGAAGGCATTTTAATGACGTTTCTAAGCGAGGAAAGAATAGCTGCTGACAGCGGTCGCTACTGTGATAGAAAACAATTTTCCAGGGCTTTGACTAGGAAGGCATTTTGTCTTAACCAGCGCGTCCACATTGCAAATGCCAGACAGTCAGCGTGCGGCACGCACTTTGTGACATTTGAAACGTCGGATGCTGGCCTTCTCTGCTCTTTTCTTTCCAAACCTACTGCTCCTAATATTAGTCTTAGAGGATTATATCTTAAAAGACAAGATAAATTCATTGCTCACCATTCCCAAAACATTGGTGTGCCCAAACTGAATTATAGATCACAAGAATACGGCGCATCTGAGCCCTAATGCTTGCATGTTTGCAGGATATGTACTCCAATAAGAGGGTTGGGCCCAGCCGGCGTGGCTCAGTGGTTGAGCATTGACCTATGAACCAGGAGGTCACGGTTCGATTCCTGGTCAGGGGCACATGCCCAGGTTGTGGGCTCGATCCCCAGTGCAGGGCGTGCAGGAGGCAGCCGATCCATGATTTTCTCTTATCACTGATGTTTCTATCTCTCTCTCCCTCTCTCTTGCTCTCTGAAATCAATTAAAAATATTTTTTAAGCTCTAACCGGTTTGGCTCAGTGGATGGAGCGTCGGCCTGCGGACTCAAGGGTCCCACGTTCGATTCCGATCAAGGGCATGTACCTTAGTTGCGGGCACATCCCCAGTGGGGGGTGTGCAGGAGGCAGCTGATGGATGTTTCTCTCTCATTGATGTTTCTAACTCTCTATCCCTCTCCCTTCCTCTCTGTAAAAAATCAATAAAATACATATTTAAAAAAAAAATATATATATATATATATATATATATATATATTTTTTTTTTTTTTAAAGAAAAGATGGTTGGGGATGCAGAAGGAGGGGAGAAGCTGAACTTCAAACTGCCAAAGGGGAGAGCATTCCGTTCACCTCCCTGATTCTGGGTGGCTCCTTGGCCCACACACTCACTGGCAAAGAGAAGCTTTACAGCACCCATTTTTCTCAGCCTTGATGGTGTGCTCAGTGGTTAGAGCATCGGCCCAAGCACTGGAGAGTCTTGGGTTGGATTCCTGGTCAAGGGCACATATCTGGGTTGCAGGTGTGTCCCTGGGCCCAGTCGGGATGCATGTGGGAGGCAACCAATCGATGTGTTTCTCTCCTCTCCTCTCCTCTCTCTCTCTCTCTCCCCCCGCCTCTCCCTCCCTTCCTCCCTCCCACTTTTTCTAAAACTCAATGGGAATCAATGGGAAAACACCCTCTGGTGAGGATTAACAACAGAAAACCCACGAGCTAGCGTAGCATGCAATGTCAGAGGGTTCTTACTATGTTTAACACCATCATTTTGCCAATGAGGCGTATGGCTGGTCAAGCCGAAAAGGACTGAGTATCTGCCGTAAGGTCAAGCCAGAGAACGGCAAACCACGGCCCACGGGCCGAATGCAACCCACCGCCTAGCTGTGTGCCCACCGACAAGCTGACACTGGACCCAGGAGGCCGACCAGGGCATCAGCCTCCCCTTTCTTCCTCCTCTGCTCCCAGAAATGGGAGCTGCTTGGGGTCCGTACTGGTTGCCACCTACACATCAGGGCCTCTGCTGTTGGCCGCTGCTGAGCCGTGAGCAGCCGGGAGCCTCCGCCAGCTTCCCGCGATGAGGCCGTTTGGCTCCTCAGGAGGAGGGAGGAGTGGCTGGGACCTGGGGGTCCCTGAGGCAGAGAGCGAAACTGGTCAAGGCCGCGTGCCCCCTTCAAGCCGCCCCACACCCCTGCTCCACTCGCGCCAGCACCAACCCTTGGGCTGCTCACTCTTCCCCTGAAGTCTCCAGCAGATGGCACTGGCCCAAAGCTGCCCACCACTCAAGACCAGCCGCCTAGGCCCGTGGTCGGCAAACTGCGGCTCTGCTGACTATGAGTTTGCCCACCACTGGGCTAGGGGCTTAACCACAAGGAACAACAGCAGGCTGTAATGATTGGAATCGAGAGTCTAGGTCAGAGGTCGGCAAACTCAGTCAACAGAGCGACAAACCGCGGCTCGCGAGCCACAGTTTGCCGACCACTGGGCTAGGGGCTTAACCACAAGGAACAACAGCAGCCTGTAATGATTGGAATCGAGAGTCTAGGTCAGTGGTCGGCAAACTCATTAGTCAACAGAGCGGCAAACCGCGGCTCGCGAGCCACAGTTTGCCGACCACTGGGCTACGGGCTTAATCACAAGGAACAGCAGCAGCCTGTAATGATTGGAATCGAGAGTCTAAGTCAGTGGTCGGCAAACTCAGTCAACAGAGCGACAAACCGTGGCTCGCGAGCCGCAGTTTGCCGACCACTGACCTAGGCAAATGGGGCAGGGCAGGGTTTGTGGTGGAAGGGGCTGTTCAGAGTAAATTTTAATTATTGATCAGCCTCCATTTGCCTCGTAGTTTTCAAAGTCAGGACTGTTTTCTACTAGCCCTTCACGGACAAGGCGTGAGACTTGGTACAAACTTTTCCAAATGTTTTCTCCAAACATTAATCCTGAAGGTGAGGGGGAGCTGAGGAGGGGAAGCCTCGGGAGCCTATGCCGGGCCATCAGGAGCGCTTAAGCATTGGGAAAGGACACGCAGCTGTACATGCTCTAGCCCAGAGGTCGGCAAACTCCTTAGTCACCAGAGCCAAATACCAACCGTACAACGATGGAAATTTCTTTGGAGAGCCACATTTTTTAAACGTAAACTTCTTCTAACGCCACTTCTTCAAAATAGACTCGCCCAGGCCGTGGTATTTTGTGGAAGAGCCACACTCAAGGGGCCAAAGAGCCGCAGTTTGCCGACCACGGCTCTAGCAGAATACACGCACTTCTCAAAGCTGCATTCATTCTTCACCTCCTGCGTCATTTGCACGCCAGCCCCGGTTATACTGGGTATTTGAATGCCACCTACTGGGCACCAATGGCCCCTGCTCATTGGAAAGGATCATTTGGACTTTGTGGGGTTCTTTTAAAATATTTTTATTGATTTCAGAGAGGAAGGGTGAGGGACAGAGAGATAGAAATATGAGTGATGAGAGACAATCATGGATCGGCTGCCTCCTGCACGCCCCCCACTGGGGATCGAGCCTGCAACCCGGGCATGTGCCCCTGGTGGGAATCGAACCCAGGACCCTGCAGTCCACAGGCCGACGCTCTGTCGACTAAGCCACACCAGCCAGGGCTACTTGTACTCTAGAGCAGGGCAGCGACAGCTGGCAGCGGCTGCATTGCTTGTGCTGTGGCACACTGCTTGTGACAGCGGGCTGAGGGTCGTGCAGCCACCGCGGGCATTCTCTGCCACAGCCAGACTTCTCAGTCACGGCCACGCAGGCTTTCCCCGCCTCTCTGTGGAGGGGCTGTCCTGTGCCGTGCAGGGTGGTTCTCGGCATCCCTGGCTTCTACCCACTTAGTGGGTTCAATTGTGCCCCCTTCAAAAAGCATGTCCAAGTCCTAACGCCCAGGACCTGGGAACATGACCTTACTGGGAAACAGAGCCTTTGCAGATGGAATTAAGTGAAGGGACTTGAGATGAGATCACCCTGGATTGAGGGTGGGCCTTGAGTCCAATGGCAGGTGTCCTTCTAAGACAGTGGTCTGCAAACTCTTTAGTCAATGAGCGGCAAAGCAGGGCTCGCGAGCCGCAGTTTGCCGACCACTGTTCTAAGAGAAAGGGAAGGGAGGTTGGAGGCACAGAGACATAGGAGGAAAGGCCACGAAGGTGAAGGCAGAGAGTGGAGCGATGCAGCCCTGAGCCACGGATTCCGTGTCCCCCACCCCATGAGACAATTCCTCTGTCTCCAGAAGGGACCAACTCTGCCCCCATCTTTTGGACTTCTGGGCTCCGGAAATGTGAGAATAACTTCTGCTATTGAAGCCACCCCGGTGTAGTAGCTTGTGACAGCAGCGTCAGGGAACTGATACAACCGCTAGATGCCAGGAGCTCTCCCTCCCCCTGTTGTGAGGAGCAACGATGTCTCCAGATATTGCCAAGGGTCCCCTGAGGAGCAAACCCCCCCCCCACCGTCTGAGAACCGCTGTGTTAGCCATACACGCTCTAAAACCTAACGGGAAGAAATCTTCCCATCTAACAGGATGGTAAATGCTAGCCAGCCATCGCCAACTGAACCCGGGTTAAGACCTTCCACCGGGCCAGGCTGGCGTGGCTCAGCGGCTGAGCGTCGACCCATGAACCAGGAGGTCACGGTTTGATTCCCGGTCAGGGCACTTGCCCAGGTTTAGGGCTCCATCCCCGGTGTGGGGTGTGCAGGGGGCAGCCAATTAATGTCTCTCGTCGTTGATGTTTCTCTCTCTGCCTCTCCCTTCCTCTCTGAAATCAATAAAAATATATTTTTTTAAAAAGACCTTCCACCTGCTAGGCAGACAGAAAAGGCAACTGCATTGAGAGAGTTGAAATGCAGAAACAACCAGAACCTTTCTCTTTGTTCATTAGACATTCCCTCTGAACCACCACCGGACCGGGGCAGGAACCCTTTTTAACACATTTTGATCACTGAACGTTAAGAGCAGGGGTCCTCAAACTTTTAAACAGGGGGCCAGTTCACTGTCCCTCAGACCGTTGGAGGGCCGGACTATAGTTTAAAAAAAAAACTATGAACAAATTCCTATGTGCACTGCGGGCCCGGGACGAGTCGGCTGCTAAGCAGGACAGGCAGCGGCACCCGGCGGGCTGGATCAATGTCCTCGGCAGCCACATGTGGCCCGCGGGCCGTAGTTTGAGGACGCCTGATTAAGAGAATAGTCATCTTGACTCATTTGCGAGGGGGGAGGTCAAGTGCAGCATCCTGGGGCTCGGCACCCATCCCACAGCCAGGGAGTCTCTCCTTCACTAGGCGTGTTTCCAGGAGAAGTGCACGAAGGGGCCACTTCGCATCCCGACTCTGGGCCTCTTCCACTACCAGTTAAATCGAGATGTTCGCTTCAGCTCAGTTTCTGGGGAAATAGTAGGCCATTTCCAAAAAGGTTGGCAGGGTCATTGCTGATTGGAAGTGCGCTTGAGAATCTGGAGCTCTGCTGTGAGCCCCCAAACCTCCCAATCCCACAGTCCTCATATGTACCATGGGGGAGCCGTGGCCTACTGGGTTCAGAATGCGCATTCAAAACCACGATGAATGGAAAAAGTGCTCAGCCTGACCCCGGCTGGTGTGGCTCAGTTGGTTGAGCGTCATCTTATGCACCAAAAGGTTGCTGGTTCGATTCCCAATCAGGGCACATGCCAGGGTTACAGGCTTGATCCCTAGTAGGGGGCGAACAGGAGGCAGCTGATCAATGATTCTCATCATGGATGCTTCTATCTCTCCATCCCTCTCCCTTCCTCTCTGAAACCAATAAAAATATATATTTCTAAAAGTTACTGTGCTTTGAAGGCACGCATAGTGGCATGGAGCTACAAAACCATTTGGCCTTGCCCTAACCGGTTTGGCTCAGTGGATAGAGCGTCGGCCTGCGGACTGAAAGGTCCCAGGTTCGATTCCGGTCAAGGGCATGTACCTTGGTTGCGGGCACATCCCCAGTAGGAGGTGTGCAGGAGGCAGCTGATCGATGTTTCTCTCTCATCGATGTTTCTGACTCTCTATCCCTCTCCCTTCCTCTCTGTAAAAAAGCAATAAAATATATATTTTTTTAAAAAAACCATTTGGCCTCAGCCTCCTTGAGTCAAGTTGCAAACAGTGCCCTGGGATTTGCGCACCAAGCCAGAGTCGCCCTGTGTGAGTTCTGAGCTGGTGAACTCGGCTATCTTGGATGTCACAGCTCTAAAGACTGCCATGCTCGTTCTATCTATGGCTACTTTTATTCCCCTACACCAGGGGTCGGCAAACTGCGGCTCGCGAGCCACATGCGGCTCTTTGGCCCCTTGAGTGTGGCTCTTCCACAAAATACCACGGCCCGGGCGAGTCTATTTTGAAGAAGTGGCGTTAGAAGAAGTTTAAGTGTAAAAAATGTGGCTCTCCAAAGAAATTTCAATCATTGGACTGTTGATATTTGGCTCTGGTGACTAATGAGTTTGCCGACCCCTGCCCTACACCAAGCATGTCAAACTCACGGCCCACAATGATATTTTTGCAACCCAGCCAATATAACGGTATGTAAGAAATGTTTTAATAAAAATTTCCTAACTTAATTTTTACAATATCCTGTTATACATAATTATTAATAACAAACTACAACATTTGCTAATGACTGATGACTATCATCGTGTTGCATTCATTTCCCTTATGCGCCTTACACACAGACCCACCATTTCTCCCCACTAATACCAGCAGCGAATATTCTAGCAGCCGATGGCCACGTCATTAGTCTTGCACTGACTTGTTTGGTCTGAGCAACAGGAAATATTTCGCTTTTGGAGAACAAGAAAAATAGGTTTATTTGCATTACGCTTATTAATTTGTGCAGTTATTCAATGTCTGGTAAGTTAATGTTCAAGAAAAAATATTAACTTTTAGTAAAATGTTCTATTATTTTATGATAATGATGACTCATTTATTTCAGCCCTTTGCATTCAGCAGGTCTCTATGGAAATAAACCTACGTTTCTATGAAAATTGAAGCTTTTGGTTTTTTGCGGCCACATCCACTTCAACCTTGTTTATTTGGCCCGTGTCAGCCTTTGAGTTTGACATGCTTGCCCTACACACTTGGCTATTAGATGCACCTGTTAGATACTCTTCTACTAAATAAACAGAATCACTTTCTTATATTTAAAAGAGGAAATCTATTAACCAAATCCAGAAATACTGAAATTTCATGGCGTTTCCATGCTCTCTCAACACTGACCACGCAAAGCATTTTCCAGTCAGTGGGGCATTCACCCCCTGCGATGTGACATGTTTAGCAAAGTCACGGGCATGGACCTCCTGAGCCGCCAGGCTCTCGGCACGAAGACCTGTCACACTTCTCTGCGGGTTCCGTTTGATCAAAGCGACACCCCGGCTCGGAGAGTCATCTTTCACAGCCTGTCCTCGGACATTCACGATCTCTCAGCTGAGTGGCCCTTCTCAGGCCACGGGACACCAAGCCCTTCACCATTTCCTTTCGGCCTGGGCTGTTTTCCGGGACATTTGACACCGCGGCGGATCTGTCTCTTGTGAGGAAACGCTCTATGTCTCCAGAACTCTGCCAGGATTATTTTCTTGACTTATTCTAAAAAATCACAACGATAGCACAGGTTTCCGGCCCTTATCCATTCTGCAAAAATGCATAATGATGACCATCAATATGCAAAATACTAGAACTGACACCGAAGGAAGACCTCGAGACATAGGCTCCTTGACCTTGAGAAACTCACAGATTTGACCGCCCAATCCCACTTCCCCCTCCGCAATTCCCACTTTAGGAATCAATACTCGCTATTAGCTCTGATCTGAAGACGGACACTAGAACCCCAACTAATCACTTCGCCTCCGGAGACTGGGCTTTGAACTCAGGGTGAGGCTCCCATGTAAAGCGAGGCCTGCTCTTGGGAACGCGGAGGGCCAGGCCTGAACGTCCAAGCGCCGACCTTGAACCCATCCTGAGCTCGCGTGGCCCCACCCACCCTGGAAACAGCATGTGCTTGGCCGTGAGCGTCTGGAGGCCCAGTGATCGCACAAACAGGCCCGGGTCGGATGGCGTTTACATCCTCCACAACAGCCCTTTCCGGGAGTCCGCAGCACTGTTTATCCTTTCCCACGTCAGCCTGCGGGGGGCCCCTCTGCTGTTCTCCCCTCGGCAGCTGGTGCTGTGTACGTTTGCTTGAAACAAACATTCGTTCCCGAAGCGCGCACGGCTGTCCCCTCGCTCTGGGCGATCAGTGCGTGGCCACCCTGAATCAGGCATGTGTTGGTGCGGTTTTCACGCTGGCAATGGCCATGCCTTGGAGGGGAGGCTCGGAGAGGGACGGAGGACGAGGCTGGGTTCTCTCGGCCCCGTGCCACGCCCTGTCCCCTCCCCTTGACGGGCCTTGACGGATGATGCCTCTCCGTGCTCCATCTCGGAGCTCACATTACAGTACGGCTTCTGGGGCCTTTGAAGTTCCAGCTGCAGGGCCTGTAGTGATTAGGGGCCCCGGCGGCGCTGGGAAGGGGATGGCTGCGCAGTGGACTACGAAATGCAATTAAAAGGAGCACCTGGGCTGAGACCGAAGCAAAGAATGGGGCTTTGGCTCCAAGCAGAAGAGGGCTCGTTTAATCACGCAACAATGTTCCTCTCTACAAAGTGTTTCATTCAGAAAAGCCCGAAGCTTTAAAAGACAAAAAGTGAAATGCAACCGGGGGACCCCCGCCCACTTGCCAGCACAGAGAGGGATGCGGGGGGGTCCTTGCTGCCACGTGGGTGCCTGCGGGCGGCGCAAGCAGGTCAGCAGAGGCTCGCCGGCGCTGGGGAGATCTCTTCTTGTGGCCGCTCTGGTGTCTCCCTACCTTGCCAGCCGGCCACGGGCCTTCCCCTTCCCCTTCCCCTTCCCCTTTCCCTTTCCCATCCCCTCCCACTCCTTCTGGCCCTCCCCGCCCAGGGCTCATTTCCCAGGCGCAAGGCCTGTTCCAGGTGTGTTACTCTCGAACGTGAGCTGCATCCCAATCAGCTGTGAACGCTCAGGAGCCGGGGCTCTGGCCCCGGACTTTCCGGCTTCTAGGTCCAGGGTGCGGCAGAAACTGTGCATTTCTAACCAACTGCCCGCTGACCCGATGGTCCAGGGGCCGCCCTTGGAGAACCACGGGGTTAGGCCAGCCAGCTGGACTCAGAGTCTAGTCTGAGCTCAGGTGAGATGCCATGTTGTAGGAAGAAGTCCCTGGACTTAAAGGCACCAAGTGAGTCCCGGAGCCAAGGGTTCTCACAGCTGAGCACGCTTTCTTTATTTAATGTTTTTTAAATTGATTTGAGAGAGAGAGGAAGGGGGGGGGGAGAGATAGAAACATCCATGATGAGAGGAATCATTGACCGGCTGCCTCCTGCACACCCCGCCCCCCACCCCCCCCCCCCCCCCCGCTACTGGGGATTCAACCTGCAACCCAGGCATGTGCCCTGACCGGGAATCAGACCGTGACCCCCTGGTTTCTGGTGGACGCCCAACCACTGAGCCGCACGGCCCAGGCAAGGCTGGGCACACTTCAGAAGCACCTGGCAGGCCTTTGGAAGGTGAGGCCGGAGCCCACGCAGCTGAGTCTGCCCTGCTTCCACCTGCCTGAGCCTCCGCTTCTTCTCTGGGCGGTGGGATTGTTAGCTTCACAGCACCACCGAGAGGAATAAACACAAACAAACAGGAAAACCCCCTTCAGAAAAGACAAAGCGCCGGTCAAAGGCGAGGGATTACTTTCCCTCGCAGAAAACACACTGACATGTTAGCAGAGGTCGCCGATACGTCTGTGACATCGAAGTCAGGACAGAGCTTTCTGGGCCAGGTTCAGCTGTCGGAGAACCTTGGAAGACGGAAAAGCATTTGAACGTGTTCATGCTGTTCCAACCACACACACACCTTTCCTTGCTTCTGTTTGAAAAGCTCCTCCGATTTCCCATCCGGTCTTAGAAAGGAAGTTGAATGACCCCCAGGGGCCAGCCAGTGGCTCGGAGGTCCTGATCCACTCTAAGCCAGGAGTGGCAAACTGGTTCTGTAAAACGCCCAACAGTCTATATCCCAGGCTCTGCGGGCTACGCAGCCTCTGTTGCAACTACGGACGTCTGCCGTCGAATGCAGCTCCGAAGCAGCCAAAGACCATTCGGGAACAAAGGGGCGTGGCCACGTGCCAACACAACTTCATTTACAAAGGCAGGTGGCAGGATGGGTTTGGCCCTCGTGCTCGACTTTGCCAACCACGGCTTCAAACTTGCAATAAAGACACGAAAATATTCAAAGTTGACCCAAGAAGCACCCGGTAATCTTCCCCATGAGATGTCACAAGCCAAGGTCGCTGAGGAAGAAGGCAGGGCAGACCACAGCAGCTGACCCCGAGGGCACTCACTCCCAGTTCCCCAGTTGGTGGGAAACGCGTGCCACAGCAAATGGGCCCCCTCTTCCCTAAATGGTTGCCTTCTGCTTACAGGAGGGGGGCACTTCCCCAGCCACCCACACACACTGAAACCTGTCCCCGGGCCATGGCCTGGCACTCCGTCTTTGGCCAACACCACAGACTTTCAGCAGCTTTCCGAAAACTCACCAAAGCTCCAAGACCCTCACACTCCTGGCCCCATGGCAATGCGACAGAACGTACCAGTCCAGGTAGCCGCACAACCCACTCTTTTCCTGGGGCACCTGGCAGCGTCCTGCAGAAACACTGCCTCCCGGAAGCACTCTGAGCGTGCACCCCACCACGTGCAGACCTGCTGGCCCTCCCCGCCCTTTACTACCCAGCTGAGACCCCTGCCCATGGGGCAGCTGGGCGCTGGGCAATGCACTAAGAAAGTTCCTTGGTGATGTGGGAACCACCCACAGCCATTCCTGGAAGGCTCAGTCTAGCCTTTCTGGGCCGGGCGGAAGTTAGATGCTTGCAAAGGAACCCTGCTGGGGGCGGGGGGGAAGCTGGTGCCCATTTCCGCTTGTTAGGGCGCGGGGAACAGGTGGAAGCGCCGAGCGTGGGTGTGAGTGTGAAACTAACACGGAGCCCGCAGCAGGCAGGGGCGCCCTCCCCCCGCAGCGCCCTCTGCACGCAGCCTGCCAGGCACTCCGCACGCCGGGAAGTGAGGGATGTGCTTTCCCGGCTCGGACCCGATCTGTTTGGATGGCGGGCGGCTGTTTAATCTCTGACATATGTGCTCCACAGCAAACGCCGGAATCACAGAGAAACTGCTCCCTTCGTTCCGGGAGCCAAGGCCTGAGTTTGGGGGGTTTGGAAATCCCCACAAGGTGCTCCTTGCTATTGCTCATTCGGAAAGAAAAACACTGTTTCTTTGATGAAGTGCAATTGTTAAGAAACTGCCAAAAAATTGCTGCTCCCTATCTGCCTTCACAGATGGTAGCTGCGTCCCAGCCAGCTAACTAGCAGTGAACTGGGAGAGCTGGGACAACAGGCCCACCAGGCCCCTGTACTTGGCCGACTGTGTCATCTGGTCCCATCTCAACTCACACAAGAAGCACACCTGATGAGCTGTCACCTTTCGGACAAACCCTGTTGGTTTCTTCTCCCCTTCTCGTTTTTTAAAAATATATTTGTATTGATTTCAGAGAGGGAGAGGGAGAGGGAGAGAGAGAAACATCAATGATGAGAATCATTGATGGGCTGCCTCCTGCACGCCCCCTGCTGGGGATGGAGCCCATAATCCAGGCATCGAACCCTGACCTCCTGGTTCATAGGTCGATGCTCAACCACCGGCCTCCACCAGCCAGGCCTCCCTTTCGGGTTTTAACTACATCGAGTTGAAGGGAGACATCCAAGGCCCACAAAAGGCTCCTGAGTGTTACTAATGCAGCCGTGGGCAAACTACGGCCCGCGGGCCGGATCCGGCCCGTTCGGCTGTTCTATCCGGCCCGCGGAGCCGAAAGAGCGGAGGGTTCTCTTGCTCTCCCCTCCGCTCCTTTACTTTGAATTTATATTAGTTCACACAAACACTCCATCCATGCTTTTGTTCCGGCCCTCCGGTCCAGTTTAAGAACCCATTGTGGCCCTCGAGTCAAAAAGGTTGCCCACCCCTGTTAACTAATGAGACAGTTCTAACCCAGCATGCTGCCGGCGAGCTTTTTCTGTCTGGAAGTGTAATGGGTACTGGGTTGCTGAAAATAAGCAAGTTATACGCAGTCTTGTGTTTCATGAACGGTTGCTCCAAATTTTAAGCGAATCAAGAGTTCAGCATTTACACCTGTTTATGCCTTTCTGTCCTCCAAGCTAGTACAAAGCTACCGAGGAATGGAATTTCCTATCCAGTGGTTTCTTTTCTAATCATTTCCCATTAATTTGCAGTCAGAGAGAAGTTTTGTTTGTGTGTGTGTTTGTTTTTTCACATCCCTTAAGAGATGTGAGTTTGCTTATTTCATTTTGATTTTTTCAAAAATTGCCTCCGAAAGAATTGGAAACAAAAGCAATTGGTCAGTCCAATCTGAGTCTAGTCTCGGGTCTTACAATTACACTAAAGTGTAATGTGTCCTTTAAGAACATAAAATTCACCCTGGCTGGTGTGGCTCAGTGGATAGAGCGTCGGCCTGCGGACTGAAGGGTCCCAGGTTCGATTCCAGTCAGGGCACATGCCCGGGTTGTGGGCTTCATCCCCAGTAGGGGGTGTGCAAGAGGCAACCGATCCATGATTCTCTCTCATCGTTGATGTTTCTCTCTCTCTCCCTCTCCCTTCCTCTCTGAAATCAATAAAAATATTTTTTAAGTAGAACATAAAATTCATTAATTTCCAATGAAAGCTACTGGCAGGGCTTCATAACGTGAGAAGATGATAACATCCACCATGTGCGTGGTCTATTCCAAGCCAAGTGCTTTACAATGATCGCGTCACTTAAGCCTCACAGCCGTGCCCCTGGTCCAGAGCAGTAGCTCAGACAGAGATGGGGAAACGCAGGCTCGAGGAGATTTAGTCCGTTTGACTGACACACCCAAGAGGCAAAGGAGCTGGGATTCAGGTGCAGTCGTCTCGGTCAGTGTCACTCGTCTCCGTCAGTGTCACTCGTCTCGGTCAGTGTCACTCGTCTCCGTCAGTGTCACTCGTCTCGGTCAGTGTCACTCGTCTCGGTCAGTGTCACTCGTCTCGGTCAGTGTCACTCCCTGAAAACGCACTGTTGAGATTCTGTTAAGAGCGTTGGCTCTGCTTGCGCTTGTACGCACAGAAGTCTCCGGGCGTGGCTCTCATCCCACTGATGTGCAACGGCTTGATTTATGTCTCCAGCCCCAGCGATTCCCCTGAAGCATGGACGTGAGTGTCCAATGGATCCCTCCAATGTAGCTCTTCCAAAACGCAGCTGCTCAGCTAGTCTAGCCCCGTGGTCGGCAAACTGCGGCTGGCGAGCCACATGCAGCTCTTTGGCCCCTGGAGTGTGGCTCTTCCACAAAATACCACGGCCTGGGAGAGTCTATGTTGAAGAAGTGGCATTAGAAGAAGTTTAAGTTTGAAAAATGTGGCTCTCCAAAGAAATTTCCATTGTTGTCCTGTTGATATTTGGCTCTGGTGATGAATGAGTTTGCGGACCACTGCCCTAGCCCATCCCAGTACATGGCAACTTAGTTGGACCATTTTATATCCGCTCCACCAACAGATCTGTTGGCTCCATCTTGGAAATATGTCTGGGATCCAGGAACTCTGGGACAAGCCTCCATCATAACTCACCTCTTGGCAATAGCCTCCCAGTGTCTAATCTTGTCATATGACGGCCGGATGGTTCGCGTACAACGCAAATCCAATCAGTCTTTCCTCTGAGTCCTTACCTCGCCCTACGGGGCCTGGAAGCATCTGCTTGTGTCTACCCTTCCCGGTGAGGAAAAAAAAGCGTTTCTTCCCACCGCCTCCTTCCCAAGGACCACACATCCCGCAGCCACTCACCCTTGGCAGCCCCCCCCCGCCCCCCCCCCCCGCCCCAGCAGGCTGGCCTGTTCCCGCCTCAGGCCCTCTGCGCTTGCTGTCCCTCTGCTGAGGATGATCCCCCCCAAGCTGTGCCTAGGGCTGGCTCCCCCCCCTCATTGGAGGGGACTCCTCTCTCTGCCTCCTCTAGGTCAGATGTATGCGGGCATTCTTTGTGCTGTTTTCTTCTTTCAAATTTTCTGTGAAGTCAAAAGTTTTAAATTAAGAAATGAAACTGGTGGGAAAGGACATAATTCAAACCCTATGGTCCCCGAAGGAGTAAGTAATTGTTTTTCTGTTGAAAGAATGAATGTTAGACCATCCAGGCTGTGCTCCCCGGGTTCCGTGCACGGGGCAGGCACAGGCGGCCTGGGACAGGGGTCCCCCCATCCTTGGAAGTGGATAGCCCCCGTCTGAATGTGTACTTGGCCACCACCCGCAGGCTAGGGACACGGGACTTTAAAGCTGACCGAGCTAGTGTCACAATCCTGCGTGACAATGTGAAGACCAGGTCTTTCACTTGGCCAGATACTTCAGCCTGACGTCACCAGGATCGGCTTTCGGGGTCACCAGACGTTCCCGTGGGCGGGAACGCTGGGACATCAGTATCTCCTTCATGTTCATGCTTCTTGGGGACTCGGTGCTTGTTAGATTTTTGTAGAGTTCAAATACTTAATTGTTAATAAGGTGCCAGCGTTTACACAGAGCGCTACAATAAAAACAATGGCTTGGTGGTAGTTCCAGCACCGAACGCGAGTAGACCTCGTAAAAGTCGCACGTAGGCTCATTCCCAGCACACCCAGGGCAGCGCGAACATCGAACATCGCCAGGGCCACACCGGTGAAGCAGAGCCAACTCATGCTCCCCCTCCCGCACATCACCCGCAGGCTCCCCCTCCCGCACATCACCCGCAGGCTCCCCCCCTCCCGCACATCACCCTCAGGCTCCTCCTCCCGCACATCACCCGCAGGCTCCCCCCCTCCCGCACATCACCCGCAGGCTCCCCCCCTCCCGCACATCACCCGCAGGCTCCCCCCCTCCCGCACATCACCCACAGGCTCCCCCCCTCCCGCACATCACCCGCAGGCTCCCCCCCTCCCGCACATCACCCGCAGGCTCCCCCTCCCGCACATCACCCGCAGGCTCCCCTCCCGCACATCACCCGCAGGCTCCCCCCCTCCCGCACATCACCCGCAGGCTCCCCCCCTCCCGCACATCACCCGCAGGCTCCCCCCCTCCCGCACATCACCCGCAGGCTCCCCTCCCGCACATCACCCGCAGGCTCCCCCCCTCCCGCACATCACCCGCAGGCTCCCCCCCTCCCGCACATCACCCGCAGGCTCCCCCCCTCCCGCACATCACCCGCAGGCTCCCCCCCTCCCGCACATCACCCACAGGCTCCCCCCCTCCCGCACATCACCCACAGGCTCCCCCCCTCCCGCACATCACCCGCAGGCTCCCCCCCTCCCGCACATCACCCGCAGGCTCCCCCCCTCCCGCACATCACCCACAGGCTCCCCCCCTCCCGCACATCACCCACAGGCTCCCCCCCTCCCGCACATCACCCGCAGGCTCCCCCCCTCCCGCACATCACCCGCAGGCTCCCCTCCCGCACATCACCCACAGGCTCCCCCTCCCGCACATCACCCGCAGGCTCCCCCTCCCGCACATCACCGCACGGCGGGAGAGGCCCATAAAGGAAGGGCAGGCGTGTCCTGTGACAACGCGGACTCGGTTCTGCATCTCCGTCCTCCTCGCCCAGCTCAGCGCCTGCTGATGAGCGGAGCAGCATTTGCACGTGCTGCTCATGTCGAGGAGCCAGCTCACCTGAGTGGACGAAACTGCTCAACGCTTTTCCGTTCCTGTGGCTCCTCAGGGCCAAACACGTGGCCGGTGACCTGTCTTCTCCGTAAGGTCTTTGGGCAGGACCCGGTGGAGAAATTTGAGATTGCCTGCTATTTTTTTAAATTTCTTTATTGATTAAGGTGTTACATATGTGTCCCCCATTACCCCCCCATCCCCCCCCACTCATGCCCTCACCCCCCTGGTGTCTGTGTCCATTGGTTAGGCTTATATGCATGCATACAAGTCCTTTGGTTGATCTCTCCCCTCCACCCCCACCCTCCCCTGCCTTCCCTCTGAGGTTTGATGGTCTGAGCGATGTTTCTCTCTCTGGATCTGTTTTTGTTCATCAGTTTATGTCGTTCATTATATTCCATAAATGAGTGAGATTGCCTGCTTCTATTTTTTTAATATATTTTTATTGATTTCAGAGAGGAAGGGAGAGGGAGAGTGATAGAAACATCAATGATGAGAGAGAATCGTTTATCGGCTGCCTCCTGCATGCCCCCTACTGGGAATCAAGTCTGCAACGTGGGCATGTGCCCTCAACCAGAATCGAACCCAGGACCCTTCAGTCCGCAGGTCGACGCTCTATCCACTGAGCCAAACCGGCTAGGGCAGTGGTCGGCAAACCGCGGCTCGCGAGCCACATGCGGCTCGTTGGCCCCTTGAGTGTTCTAATGCCACTTCTTCAAAATAGACTCGCCCAGGCCGAAAACCGACTTCTGCGCATGGGCCACGAAGTTCAATCGCACTGTACGTGGGCACCCGCACGTGGCATTTTGTGGAAGAGCCACACTCAAGGGGCCAAAGAGCCGCATGTGGCTCGCGAGCCGCAGTTTGCCGACCACTGGGCTAGCGCTCCCTCCTTCAAAGTAACAGCAAACACCAAACGCTGCTCTGCTTCAGGCACGTCCCCTTTCTCTACGGGCCATGCGCACACCTGCATTCCCGGGGACGCGCTGAATAAACAAGGGCTCCGCGTGTCACTTTGGGGACACTTTATTCGGTGTCTGCCTTCTAGGGCACAGGTCCTTAGTAGCAGAGGGAGAGCAACAGACAGGCCGACATGCCTGGTCAGAGAACACCTGTTCCACTGGGTGTTTAGGGTTATTTACATAAAAACCTGATTCTGAACGAATCCAGTAAGTTGTATAAATGTCTAAAGCCTTTGGTTCTGGGAAAAAAGACACAAAAGCATTCCTCTGGAAAGTGCTGATTCACCTCCACAGCCCAGTCTGCGCACCTTGCTCATCAGATCACCTGGGCCAGTGACGAAGTTCTGCATTTGGTTACAGTAATCGTCTTCCCAATCCCCACACCCGTGCTTTGTCAACCAGGAGTGGCCGGCTCGCTCGGCAGCTTGCTCCCCATGGAGGTTGGCTGGTGGACAGAGTTCAGGCTCCGGGGCAGGAAGGCAACTGGCTCTGGTGGTCCCCACGGCAAACTCCCCCATCCCTGGCCTGCACCTGCCTGTCTGCCCCTGGCCTGTAGTTGAGGACAGCCTGCACTCCACAACTCATTGGACGTTCAACTTTTGAAAGGAAACAAGGTTAGGCTATTGAGGTCAAGAACAAGTCCCAACTGTTCCCCGTGAATCCATAGACATCCCTCCGCTGAGCACTGGGGAGAAAGACACAACTCCCCTTGGTGGCCTTGGCCCAGAGCCAACTAGCCCCTCATCCCAGGGCCTCGGATGGAAGAGGAGGAAATTCTTTGGTGTCACTGGCCTTTGGCTGTCTTCCACTGTCCCGTGGTCCCTGTTGAAGCTCCTTATTTCAGCTAAAAGGGCATCCTGGATTATCTACATCCCGGCTATGACTAATGCTCTGTGGGCAGGCCACGTGGGACTAAAAGGGGAATTATGTGAAGCAATCCTAGAATTTAAAGTCCAGGAAAATCCAGCTTCGCTTGCCTTTGTTCCATGGAAACACAATAATAACACTAATATTTGGCTCTGTTGCTCAATACTTACGTGCTGCGGATGAGACAATAAAGTTCATTCTATTATAAGAAGGAACACTGAATTCTCTACCACAGATGGTATATTTCCACACTGAAGTGGCTATCTGATATTATTTTGGAGGGGCCATTACAGAAACAAATTTTCCATAGTTTGGCAGCATGGTCTGACAAACTTTTTAAACACATCACCTAGAAGTTTTCATAGAAACCCACTTTTAGCTAGGTTTTTATGCGAGATGACCATTTTTATTGGGGCTAAGAAATGATGGATTCTGGTTGGGAATTCTCTGGCACATCTGAGAGAAGAGTGGGAACTCTAAGGTTAGAAGAGAGTCTTCAAAGAGGCTCAGCAAGCCAGGGTACAGGACGGGGAGGACAATGCCAGGGACACAATGATGGCATCCAACACAGCAGACAACACTTCCCTCCCAAGAACCAACCCCCCTTCCTCATTTAGAGAATTTAAATATTGTTTACGCCTTGCTAAACACTGTCCTTCCCAGACTCCCGTGCAGCTGTGGGGGCCACGTGACAGAATTCTAGCCAATGGATGAAAGCTGGGCATCTCTGGGAGAGCTTTGCTTTCTTGATATTAGCATTGCACCTGGTACTGGCCTCTTCCTGCTTAAGAAGCAGGCATGGTACCTGGCAGTTCAGTAACCATCTTGTGACTCTGAGGCAATAAACCAAAGGACCAAGGACGTTAGAAAACATACCAAAGAGTGTAGACCAGCCGTGGGCAAACTTTTTGACTCGAGGGCCACAATGGGTTCTTAAACTGGACCGGAGGGCCGGAACAAAAGCATGGATGCAGTGTTTGTGTGAACTAATATAAATTCAGAGTAAAGGAGCGGAGGGGAGAGCAAGAGAACCGGATAGAACAGCCGGATCCGGCCCGCGGGCCATAGTTTGCCCACGGCTGGTGTAGACCCTCGATGATATGACCAGAGTCCTGAGTGCCCCACCCCAGGTTTCCTATTCAGCTCGTCGCTGTTCATTGGGTTTCCTATGATTTGCAGCCTGGTACCTCAATATCCAATGATGAGATTGAGAAGGGTGAGGAGGGCTCCGTGAAAAGGGAAGAGCAAAGGCTAGAGAGAAAGAGCAAGCAGGGTAACTCGTACTCACACTGATCACAGTGGACCTAAAACACAACGGCTTCATTCCTGCGCCCAGAAAGGACAGGGGTCCTGCCTGAAGGAATCACTGCCTCATTACGAAGATGCCCCGTGCTCAAATTGGCTGTCTAGGGTTTAACTCTGTCCTTCTGCGCTTTGATTGCTGGTATGAACGTGCATGCTTAGACATTAAAGCTGGGCGGTTTGCATCCTACAGAGAAGAGAATGGAACACATTTAGAATCAATTGAGTATTTCTCTTGCAATCCATTTGGAGGAGTTCCCACTGAGAAGTCATATGCCTCCCCCTCTCTGCAGCCGTATTTAATAAGATCGGAGAAGAAAAACAGTCGCACTGGGTAGCCCGTTCTGACTCCTGTCTAGGCTATTTGGAAATTAAAGCACACGTGTGCCAAGCTGGCAGCATGTAGGATGTGTCCCATAGAAACTGCTGGACTGATCAATATTTAAGAATGCACAGGCAACAGCAAGAAAGAAATGAAGCAAATGCACTGGGGATGCCCATCCGTGATCGGGTGAGTACATTCTCACAACAAGGATGAACCCCTTTGCCTGGGAGGGAATACAGTGCAGCACTAAACGTTCCCATGGTCCGTCGGGCTGGCCCAAGGTGCTGGTCTTGCATAGAGAAATGATTTCTTCATACTCATCGTAACAGGTGATCCTGATGGTGGTTCAGAAACTGATGGCTAAGCAAACTAGACTGAGAACAGGAGCCAGAAATGGGATATTCATGCGTGACCCCATACCTGCAGCTTTCACTACATTCAAATTTAATTTCTTTTCCTTTTCCAACAAAGTAAGTGCAAATATATTTAGTCCAATTCAGTAACATAGCAGCAAAACTTCAGGAACCAATGAATAAGGACACTGGCACCCCAATACCCTTCTGCCTTTTGGGCTCAAAGCTTCAGAAACACCAGCCTTGAACAGAAGGGCAAACATTTCTTGATTCGGCATTTGTGTTCCATCATTCACACCCACCCACATGCCCCCACAGCAGTTAGTAAATTCATTAACAAACACGATTTGAAACTCATAAGGAGCTAAAGCTATAAAATGCCTACTCATTGATGTATTTTTTTAACAAAGGTTTCCTCCTCCTTCCCTTCCTTTCAAACAAAGCTTCTGGATCATTCCTTAGGATAATAACACATCACTTGTTTACTTCTTTTAAAATGCCACAGTTGTGTTTTTCTCAAAATAACTGCCATCTTGTTTCTAATTAAACATGATGGATTCAGGGTCCTGGTTTGCCATCTGAGCCATATGTCTCAGAACATCCTTCTTTGTGATGATGCCAAGAAGTCTCCTGGAGAAGAAACAAAATAGAGAAAAGGGGTCAGCCTTGCAATCCTGACTCGTGCCTTTCCCTGACCACCAGTGCCTTTATCACCTGGGCACACAGAGAGACAACATTACCCAGCTTCCCTTGCGGGTGGGCGTGGCCAGCTGAGTGAGCCCTGGCCAATGGAGTAAGGGTAGACATGAGAGGTGCCCCTCCCGGGTTGCCCACACATGTCCTCACACCCTCTCTCCTCAGCCAATCAGAGGCCGAGAAGCCAGTGAAGGACTCTGAGGTCACAAGGGATTGACAAGGAGCCACCAGATTCAAAGACCTGCATCTTGAATGACTGTTGCTGAGCCCACACCCGCTGCAGCTGACACTGGCTATGACTCGGGAGAAAAAATAACCCTGACACATCAGGCCACTGAGATTGCAAACTTGTTTATTACATCAGTAAACCTACGATGCCTGGCACACACTCCTAAATTTTAAGACTATCATCAATAAAATAAAAGGCTTAGGAGAGCCATTGTCAAAACTGGCCCACGCCATGGAAATTCCAACTATAAGGTTTTGGGTTTTTTTAGAGAGAGAGTGAAGGGAGGGGAAGAGAGAGATAAAGAGAGAGAAACATCCATGTATCACCTGTTTGCCTCCCACACGTGCTCGGACTGGGGCCGGGGATCAAACCTGAAACCCAGGTATGTACCCTTGACCTGGAATTGAACTCGAGACCCTTTGGTATTCAGGCCAACACTCTAACAACTTAGCACACTGACCAGGGCCCAAGTATGAGGTATTTTAAGTAGAACAACTGATTCTATTTTAAATCTCTCTTACTAGAAGGGGAAAGTTTGACATTCATCTCTGACCATATATGTAAATGACCTCCTCTTCCAAAATTCCATTGCTTTCAACTTACAAAAACAATACCACCTCCCAGCGTTGCTTGTATGGGGCCACCTAGACAATATATCGCACACTGCAGGGAGCACTGCTCACAAACACTGCAATGCACTAGTGCCCCTAGACCAGGGGTCCTCAAACTACGGCCCGCGGGCCACATGCGGCCCGCCGAGGACATTTATCCGGCCCGCCAGGTGCCGCTGCCTGTCCTGCTTAGCAGCCAACTCGTCCCGGGCCCGCAGTGCGCATAGGAATTTGTTCATAGTTTTTTTTTTAACTATAGTCCGGCCCTCCAACGGTCTGAGGGACAGTGAACTGGCCCCCTGTTTAAAAAGTTTGAGGACCCCTGATCTAAGTAAAGCCAAATTAGTCAAACTCATCTGTTACTAATAGAAAGTAAATATTCAAAGGGAATTCAAGTATGCAGAGCAGTGGCCAAGTCAGTGACAGCTGGTGAGATGCACACTGGTTGGTGAAACTGTCAAGCCAGAATTCTGACTTCTTTGGCCCTGATCACACTGGACCTTAGAAAAGTGACTGATTTATTATGTTAGCTTTCCTTCTATCGCGCTGGGGGAGACAGCAGATACTACCTCTTCCCCTCCCTCTCATAGGAACATCTTCCGGAGAGAGGAAGACAGCAAAAAGGGCCTTTGAAAGCATGCTAAGCAAAAATAATAATGACCGCATGGATGACAAAACACGGAAAGACAGCGTCATGGCTATCATGATAACCAAAAAATGCAGAACAATGCAGAAAGCAGAAGAGAGTCCGAAAACCAGCATTTTGCACCCCCAATGTAATAATGAGTTCAGCCAATAATTATCAACGAATTCCAAAACCGCTGGGGAAGTGGTTGCTGGAAACCAGAAAATTCACATGGTCTCAAAGGATCCGGCCACCGATGACGTACAAAGAGAAAAATGTCCCTTTCCAAGCGAGGTTCCGGCTATCAGCACCCCATCCGAGTGATGGAGCTTATCACCAACAAAGTCGGAAAGGCTGCCATCATGACATCATCGACTTTGAAATGTTGCCAAAAACCACTTAAACCAAATCTAACCATGAGGAAGCAATCAAACAAATTCAAAACGTGAGACTACTGGTCTGGACTCTTAAAAAAAAATATGTGTCACAAATAACAAACAAAAAAAGAGGCAGGGAAGTATTTTAAACAAACGTCCCCAATCGAATATCGTTCGGGCTGCAAAGACATGAGCTATCGAGCCAGGTGAAGCCATAGAAGAACCTCAAAGGCCTCTGAAGAGAAAGAAGCCAATCGGAGACGGCTGTGTGGCTCCAGTGCTGTGACATTCTGGAAAAGACAGAACTAGGCAGACTGAAGGACCCGTATGTGATACCTTAATCAATAAAGAAAGAACAGACACAAGAAGAAGAAAAGAATAAGGAAAAGAAAAAGCTAGGGATACCGTAAAAGATCAGCGGTCGCCAGGGGAAGTGGGAACGGGGGAGGGTTTAGGGCAGTGAAACCCCTCTGGGTGATACCATAATGGTATGCACGTGTCATCCTCCATTTGTCAAAACCCGCAGAATGTACAATACCGAGAGTGAACCCTAATGCAAACTGTGAACCTTAGTTAATAATACCGGATCGATATATCAATGGCAACAAATATAACCCACCAATGGAGATGTTCACAAGAAGGGAACTGAAGGAACAGAGAGGCAGTATGGGAACTCTACACTGTCTGTTCAACTTTTCTGTAACCCTCAAACCACTCTAAAAAATAAAGCCTATTAATTAAAGAAAACGAAACCCTTGGAGGGGGAGGGATTGCCTGAGAGGAGGGGTTAGTGAAGAAGGATAAAGCCAGAAATTGTCGTGGGGTTTTTTGTTGTTGTTTTTTAATATATTTTTATTGATTTCACAGAGGAAGGGAGAGGGAGAGAGAGAGAGAGAGAAACATCAATGATGAGAGAAAATCATGGATCAGCTGCCTCCTGCACACCCCACACTGGGGACTGAACCTGTAATCCAGGCATATGCTCCAACCAGGAATTGAACCTTGACCTCCTGGTTCATAGGTCAACACTCAACCACTAAGCCACGCCAGCTGGGCAATGTTGCTTTTCATTCTAGCTGTTTAGAGCTACTTGACTTTCAACATGTTCATATGGTACTTGAAATGCATTTCTGAAATTTATCAAAATGCAGTGCAACGGATGGTGCCCCAGAAAGCAAGATGCTATTATCCTGACTCTGCCAAGCTGAGTCCGGGTCCTGGCTGAGCTTACTCAAGGCTGCCATGGCAAAGCACCACACTCCGGTAGCTTAGCAACAAAACCTAGTGTCTCTTCTTCTTCTAAGGGCACCAGTCCGATCAGATGAGGGCCCCACTCTTATGACCTCATTTAACCTTAATCACCCCCTGAAAGACCCCATCTCCAAATACAGTCACATTGGGGGCTAGGGCTTCAGCATAAGAATTTGGGGGGTGGGGGAGGACACAATTCAGCATGTTCCTTAGTAGACAATGAGCTTTATTTGTTAAACATGTTTGAGCTTTCTCCAGTTCCCAGTCAAATACATGCTCAGGAAGGTGATTAAAACAATGCTGCTTGGAAAAAAAATGGCTTGTTAGTGTTTGCAAAGAGCTGAGAGCTCTACTACAACACACACCACACACGCACGCACGCACGCACGCACCTCCCACGTCCCTCCCACGTCCCTCCCACGTCTGTAAAGCCTGGGTTGTATTCCCTTATCTCCACCCTGGAGACAGCATCAAAGATCAGGCATCTGCCTAAAGCAGCCCTGACAGCCTCCCCTTCAAGCTCTGGGGCTCCGAGGTCTGAGGGTCACGCCAGGTACGATGGTTCTGGGGAAACACACATGCAGCAGGGTGCCTGGGGTGCCTGGGGGGCCTGGGGTGCAGGCATCAACGGGGCCCGGGCCCGCGACAGTAATGATCGCAGAAGGACACCGCACACCCACCAGGAAGGAGGCGACATCAGGGCTCACCAATGTGGGGAAATGTCCTATTTTGTTTACATCAAGAGTTTATGCCTCGCCCTAACCGGTGTGGCTCAGTGGATAGAGCATCGGCCTGCAGACTGAAGGGTCCCAGGTTCGATTCCGGTCAAGGGCATGTACCTTGGTTGCGGGCACATCCCCAGTAGGGTGTGTGCAGGAGGCAGCTGATCGATGTTTCTCTCTCATCGATGTTTCTAACTCTCTATCCCTCTCCCTTCCTCTCTGTAAAAAATCCATAAAATATATTTTTTTTTAAAAAAAAGAGTTTACGCCTCCAGCCCCTTTGGGTAGCAGTCCAAGTGAATCCGGTGACTGATCAACCACCGATCTATCCGCTTAAGGCACTGAGCTCTTCCGAGGAGGCCACCCAGCGGGCCCTGGGGCAGCTGACTCCACCTCCCGGGCTGAGGGTCCTTCCTAGGTCCCGGGAACGGAACATCCCACCCAGAGTCACTCTGCCCCTGGAGGCTGCCTAGACCCCGCGTTCAGGGGACAAAGACTTCTCCGCTTCCCGGGCTGGCTTCACGAACACCTTGGACCCGGGCCTGGGAAATCCCGCGGATGCTGCTGGTCAATGGGATGAGCTGGGCTCTCTCTCAGCCCCGAGCAAGGAAGCCCACGGCGACAGGATCCTCAGCACCGCGCTGGCGTAAGCCGGCCTGCCCTGGCCGGAGCCGCAGATGAATGCCCCGCACACCAGGCCCCCTTGCCAGCCCTAACGCATCAGCATCTGTGTTTGTTTAAAATATGTAGAGCGAGCGGGGGGCGGGGGAGGGGAGAGAAAGTGCGATTTTGTTTTCTTGCAGGACATTCGGAGCCAATTCCAGCGCCCAGATCTTCACAGGGAAGCCTCGGGGGCTCGGCGAGGTGCGGGCGGGCGTGCGGAGCAGAATCCCCACCCGCGCTGGAAATTCCAAGGATAACTGACTTTGGGTTATTCTTTTAAAGGGAGAGAAACTGCTCTCCACTTGAGACAACACGAGTGATCACGGTGGTATTTACACCGAGCGCTGGAGATTCAAATACATACACGGGCTTCGGTGTTTTGCAAAGTGGGGTCCCGCAACCAGCGGCAGCCTGCGGGGCTGGTGGGAAATAGACGTTCTCCACCCCCCAGGCCTGCGCTGGGGCCTGGCCTCCAGCGGGAGGCTCAGTCCTCGGGGATTCGTGTGCACACTCAGGTCTGAAGACCACTGAGCTCCTTAAAAAGTCACAGCTGAGCCCTAGCTGGTGTGGTCCAGTGGATAGAGCATCAGCCTGTGGACTGAAGGGTCCCAGGTTCGATTCTGGTCAAGGGCACATGCCCGGGGTTGTGGGCTCCATCCCCAGTAGGGGGCGTGGAGGAGGCAGCCGACCAATGACTCTCTCTCATCATGGATGTGTCTAGCTCTCTCTCTCTCTCCCTTCCTCTCTGAAATCAATAAAAATATTTTTAAAAAGTCACAGCTAGCCCTAACTGGTTTGGCTTAGTGGATAGAGCGTCGGCCTGCGGACTGAAAGGTCCCGGGTTCGATTCCGGTCAAGGGCATGTGCCTTGGTGGCAGGCACATCCCCAGTAGGAGGCGTGCAGCAGGCAGCTGATGGATGATTCTCTCTCATCGATGTTTCTAACTCTATCCTTCTCCCTTCCTCTCTGTAAAAAATCAATAAAATATATTTTTTAAAAAGTCACAGCTAAAAGAATCTCCAGCCTCCAACATTTATTCATTTTTTCCCTACTGATTGCCCCTCCCACGTGCAAGACGCCCCGTGGCCGCTGTCAGAGCCGGGAGGACGCTTGAACTGTCGCTAGGAGCTCTCGGGGGCTGGGAGCAAATGCAGCCCCTCGCGGAGCAGGAGTGGGGAGAAAGCCGCATGAGCAAGGCCAGCTCACTCGGCTGTTCTCTGGCGCCCCGTGCAGGGGCACCCAGTTGGAACACTGGTGACATCTCGGGCCGCATGACTCTTTGCTGCTGAGTGGACTGCCCCGGGCATTGTAGGGTGTTGAGCAGCATCCCTGGCCTCCGCCCAGCAGATGCCAGCAGCACCCCCTCCTCCCCGTTGTGACACCCAATCTCTCGGGGGGGGGGGCAGCATCACCTGGGGTGAGAAGTGCTGAATTCAACTTCCAAAGTGTGGCCCGGGAAACGTAAACTACCATAGAGAGTGCAGCCTCTGGAGCAGGCGTCCTCAAACCACGGCCCGCGGGCCACAGGCGGCCCGCCGAGGACATGGATCCGGCCCGCCGGGGGCCGCTGCCTGTCCTGCTTAGCGGCCAACTCGTCCCGGGCCCGCAGTGCACATAGGAATTTGTTCATAGTTTTTTTTTTAAACTATAGTCCGGTCCTCCAACGGCCTGAGGGACAGTGACCTGGCCCCCTGTTTAAAAAGTTTGAGGACCCCTGCTCTGGAGTCTATAGGGGCCTGAGCTATATTCAGGGAACCAACATCTCCACAACCCATACCCCACCCCCACAGCCCCAGCCCATAAAGCAGGGGTGGGGAACCTTTTGCTGCCAAGGGCCATGGGGAGATTTGTAACATCATTCGGGGGCCCTACAAAACGATCACCTTCAACATGAGCCTGCTCCGGTTGGTCAGACATTGAATGAGCTCACCCCGAATGCCTTGGAGGGCCAGGCCCAATGATTTCGCGGGCCTTGTATGGCCCGAGGGCCGGACGTTCCCTACTGCTGCCCATAAAGGAATGAGCTGGGCAGACGACCCTAGGTTCCAGGCAACCCTGACTGAGCTGACCTCTTCCTCCTACCAAGCTTCTGAGGCTGTGGAATTTGGGGTGCGCCTCTGAGCCCAAAGATTGGCCCTCAGGGCATGGCACCTCCCACACCATCATGACCCTCCGATCTTCTCAGCACCGCCTGCCCAGCTGGCATAACGGAAAGCGGAGGAATTTGCTGGCAGAGACAATGCCACGGGCCACCACATCTCAGCTCTCCGATCACGCTGGTGGTGAAAGCATGAACTTGCGGGAACACGCTGACAAATTAGGGAACAGGCTGAGCATAATGCGAACTTCCCATGTGCTTCTGGGGATTTCATCCACGAGAGGGTACAGGTGAGAGCTGCATGCTGCACCCGCTGGGCCCGGGCACGGGGGTACCCAGATGCCCGTGAGCCATGGCCGTTGAGATGCCCACGTCCACGAGCCAACCTCAGGCATTCTCAAGGCCAAGTGACATATTTATTGTCAACTGACACTAGAGGCCCGGTACACGAAATTTGTGCACAGGGGGAGGGTGTCTCTCAGCCCAGCCTGCACCCTCTCCAATCTGGGACCCCTCGAGGGATGTCCGACTGCCCGTGTAGGCCCAATGGATCGGGCCTACACGGGCAGTCAGACATCCCTCTCACAATCCAGGACTGCTGGCTCCCAACTGCTCGCCTGCCTGCCTTCCTGATTGCCCCTAACCCAGCCGTTGGCAAACTACGGCCTGCGGGCCGGATCCGGCCCGTTCGGCTGTTCTATCCGGCCCGCGGAGCCGGAAGAGCAGAGGGTTCTCTTGCTCTCCCCTCCGCTCCTTTACTTTGAATTTATATTAGTTCACACAAACACTCCATCCATGCTTTTGTTCCGGCCCTCCGGTCCAGTTTAAGAACCCATTGTGGCCCTCGAGTCAAAAAGTTTGCCCACCCCTGCCCTAACCGCTTCTGACTGCCAGCCTGATCACCCCCTAACCACTCCCCTGCCAGCCCGAGTGATGCCTAACTGCTCCCCTGCCAGCCTGTTTGCCCCTAACTGCCCTCCCCTACAGGCCTGGTCACCCCCAACTGCCCTCCCCTGCAGGCCCGGTCGCCCCCAACTGCCCTCCCTTGCAGGCTTGATCACCCCCAACTGCCCTCCCTTGCAGGCCTGGTCCCTCACAACTGCCCTCCCTGATGGCCATCTTGTGGTGGCCATCTTGTGTCCACATGGGGGCAGCCATCTTTGACCACATGGGGGCAGCCATCTGGTGTGTCGGAGTGACAGTCAATTTGCATATTACTCTTTTATTAGATAGGATGTTTCTTAACCACTTACTGTGTCTAAAATGGTACTACCGTCTTCACTACCTTCCATCTCTTTTTCTTTAACGTGTCACTGACAAAGCTTTTAGTGTTGTGCCCCTAACCCAGGGGTGGGCAAACTTTCTGACTCGAGGGCCACAACGGGTTCTTAAACTGGACTGGAGGGCCGGAACAAAAGCATGGATGGAGTGTTTGTGTGAACTAATATAAATTCAAATTAAAGGAGCGGAGGGGAGAGCAAGAGAACCCTCCACTCTTCCGGCTCCGCGGGCCGGATAGAACAGCCGAACGGGCCGGATCCGGCCCGCGGGCCGTAGTTTGCCCACAGCTGCCCTAACCCTACCTTTCCCACGAGCCCTGTGGTTGTCGCTCTCACTGTGGCATATGATCAGCACCATGACTCTGAGGAATGCATATGTCACATGACAGCAGGACAGGCTGCACCTTCTCCCTGAGCAGAGTGTCAACGGGGCGGGAGAAAAGCAACCCCAATGGCCAGTGTGGGGCATCGGCCCAGGAACCAGGAGGTCAGGGTTCGATTCCCGGTCAGGGCACAGGCCCGGGCTGCGGGCTCGATCCCCAGTGGGGGGCGGGCAGGAGGCCGCCGGTCCATGATTCTCTCTCCTCATTGATGTCTCTCTCTCTCTCTCCCTTTCTCTCTCTCTCCCTTTCTCTCTCTGAAACCAATAAAAACATATTTTTTTAAAAAAGAAAGAGAAAAGTAGCGCCAAGCCCCCTTCTTTGGCCCCTCCCCTTTGTGGCTCAGCCTGCAGCCTCAGGCCAGACAGCAGCCCCCCTGGAAGCGTTTCCCACATTCGGCCGCTCAGCATTCTCGCCAGGACTTCTGCCTCCTCTACCACGAGTCCCCTGAGGCCTGAGACCGTGTCCCCTTCACCTTGTTCTCCCCAGTCGGGGCACAGCCGCAGAACGCATCCCCGGGCACCAGCCCGGCCACTCACCCGCTCCGCGTCACCAGGCACTGGCGGAGCCCCAGCTTGCGGAAGATGTCCACCACCGTCTCCATGGGGGTGTGGTCCGTGACCGTGAACGGGCTGAGGTTCAGGACCCGGCGCAGCTTCAGGGGTTGCGGGCTGTTGGCCGGCAGCTCGGGGGGGTCCTCCGTGAAGTACATGATGGAGTTGCTCACGATGCCCTCCTGCCTCTGCCTGGCATTCTCTGGAATGGGCGACAGGAGCAGAAATCACAGCCAAATCCCTCGCTTAGCAACCGGCCCCACCGCAGACCTGCAGGTACACATCTTCCCTCCTCCCGCACCCTAGAATCCCACAGAAAAGGGGCTCAGGGGGCCAAGTCCACATTCTTAATGGGGGGCTTCAGCCAAACATCTGTGAAATCGGGTCCTGCTGGGCAAGGGTCCCCCTGCTGTGGCCCGCCTGTTCACTGCCAAGGTCTTGAAAGACAGGCCTGAGCGGATGCTCCTTTGTGGAGATGCATTGCTTCCCCTGGACTCCAGGCACCCAGAAGGCCCAGCGCCCTCCGCCCTCCGCCCTCCACCCTCGCCTTCCTAACACTTGTTTTTTTTAAATATATTTTATTGATTTTTTACAGAGAGGAAGGGAGAGGGATAGAGAGTTAGAAACATCGATAAGAGAGAAACATCGATCAGCTGCCTCCTGCACACTCCCCACTGGGGATGTGCCCGCAACCAAGGTACATGCCCTTGACCGGAATCGAACCTGGGACCCTTCAGTCCGCAGGCCGATGACGCTCTATCCACTGAGCCACACCGGTTAGGGCCCTAACACTTCCTTACCTCATCATGGGTGAAGTCTGACATAACAAAAAAACCACACTTGCCCGGCTGGTGTGGCTCAGTGGTTGAGCATCAACCTATGAACCAGGAGGTCAAGGGTTCGATTCCTAGTCAGGGCACATGCCCGGGTTGCAGGCTCCATCCCCAGGAGGGGGTGTGCAGGAGGGAGCCGATCCATGATTCTCTCTCCTCACTGATGTTCCTATCTCTCTCTCCTTCTCCCTTCCTCTCTGAAATCAATACAAGTGTATTTTTGAAAAGGAAAAAGAAACCACACTTAGCTGCCTCGTGACCTTTATACATTGTTTTTTTACAAACTACAGTTGGCCCAAATGGCATTGTGAGTCCTGAAGGAACAGAAATGTAATAGGACCATCCCAGGCTCACAGCCCAGAAATTGAGCTCAATCCCAAATATGACCCTTGGGACCAAGGAAATACCCTTGGAAAAGTCGCATCGCCCACCCCTTGGACCTCCTCTCTTTAAAATGGGCCGTTCTGAAGATACCACGAAGAAAGCCAGTAAAACTGTTATGGTAACAATTAGCCTATTTCTATCTATAGGCAAGGCCGTGTGACAGGGCTGAAGCAGGGGACAGGAACTCATTAGAATACAGCTCCATGCCGCCTGAGAAACCCGGGCTATTTTAAGTCACACGTGAAACAAACCCCTCGGTCTGAAGATATTGCTCCGAGGCCATTTTCCTTCTGTCGGAATTGTAATCTTTCTTTTGGTTCATGGAAAAGTGTATGGCGGGACTTGCCTTCAAATGAATCCCAGTCTCTGTGATACAGTTCTCCTTTCTCAAAGACCGCAACTCACCAGTATTGTTCTCTGAGAAATAAAACCCCAGCCGCCCGCTCCAAGGCCATTTACTGCAGCAGAGCGCTCGGTCAGGCCATTTGGAAAAGGGCCTCTGTTTAAAAGGGGAGCACCGGGCCCGCTGGGCAGGTGCCTGCCCATTATGTGGGTCAGGCTGAATCTAGCTGCATCAATGGGGTATGCTGCAACCGCAGATGCAGGGTGACATGGAGGCGCGACACGTTTGCAAATGGAGATGCTATGCGACGCGCACCGCGCACTTCTCCCCTAAGTCAAGGCGGTTCTGTCCTGCAGCTCTGAGGTGGAGGCAACAGTCAACACATACGTATTTGCTCACGTTCATGCACCAGCTGATTTTCTAGAAGTCCCACGCAGCAGGACAGGAATCCCATCTCTTTTTTTTTTTTAATATTTTATTGATTTTTTACAGAGAGGAAGGGAGAGGGAGAGAGAGTTAGAAACATCGATAAGAGAGAAACATCAACCAGCTGCCTCCTGCACACCCCCCACTGGGGATGTGCCCGCAACCAAGGTACATGCCCTTGACCGGAATCGAACCTGGGACCCTTCAGTCCGCAGGCTGACGCTCTATCCACTGAGCCAAACCGGTCAGGGCGAATCCCATCTCTTTCAATTACCAATTTGAACATTGGGAATGGATCAAGCCACACACCTCAATTAAGAACTGATCACATGACCTGGCTGGTGGGGCTCAGTTGACCTATGAACCAAGAGGTCAAGGTTCAATTCCCGGTCAGGGCACATGCCTGGGTTGCAGGCTCGATCCCCAGTGTGGGGTGTGCAGGAGGCAGCCGATCCATGATTCCCTCTCATCATTGATGTTTCTCTCTCTCTCTCTCTCCCTCTCCCTTCCTCTCTGAAATCAATAAAAATTTTTTTAAAGCTTCCATAAAAATAGATGTAATTTACAAGAAGGTTAATGTGTAAAATTGGGAGATCTGACACTTACCTTCAATATGTTTTTATTGATTTCAGAGAGGAAGGGAGAGAGAAAGAGAGAGAGAGAGAGAGAGAGAGAGAGAGAGAGAGAGAACCATCAATGATGAGAGAGAATCATAGATCAGCTGCCTCCTGCACGCCCCACACTAGGGATTAAGCCCGCAACCCGGGCATGGAATCAACCATGACCTCCCGGTTCATAGGTCTACCCTCAACCACTGAGCCACACCAGCCGGGCTAACACTTACCTTCTTCTTAGGCCCTGGACGTCAGTCCCTTTCTGCAAGTAAGCATCTCCCACATCCTGGAGAATCATCATTACATCATCCACCAGACAAGAAAAATTCGAGCTCCCTTAACTCTTGCCCGAAACTCTGACTTTCCATCCCTTTAATCATCGCTGCGGCTTCCCACTGAGCCCTCTCAGCCGTCCCTGCTTAATTGCGGAACTCAAGCCTGCAAGAGCCTGAAGCCCTGCGGAGCGCAGAAAAGCCTCGGCTTGCAAATGGCACCAGGAGGCACAGCCCCCTTTACCGGGAGGCTGAACGGGGGTCACAGACGGCCCCGCGCTATGTGGGTGCAGAGCAGCCGTGGGCAAACTACGGCCCGCGGGCCGGATCCGGCCCGTTCGGCTGTTCTATCCGGCCCTCGGAGCCAAAAGAGCAGAGGGTTCTCTTGCTCTCCCCTCCGCTCCTTTCCTTTGAAGTTATATTAGTTCACACAAACACTCCATCCATGCTTTTGTTCCGGCCCTCCGGTCCAGTTTAAGAACCCATTGTGGCCCTCGAGTCAAAAAGTTTGCCCACCCCTGCTGCAGAGGCCGCGCCTCCCAGGCGGCGCCAAGCACTTGCTCTCTAACGAAGAGACAGCCGTGGTCTGCGGCCCAGGGAGGGACCACGTCACAGCTCACTGTCAGAGTCACGTGAGCAGCTGCGACAACTGTTAACATGACCCCAGTCCATTCTTTTCTCATCCAAACTATCTCGGATCTAGCAGGCGTCCTGAAACTCCGGCCCGCGGGCCACATGCGGCCCACCGAGGACATGGATCCGGCCCGCCGGGTGCCGCTGCCTGTCCTGCTTAGCAGCCGACGCGTCCCGGGCCCGCAGTACGCATAGGAATTTGTTCATAGTTTTTTTTTTAAACTATAGTCCGACCCTCCAACGGTCTGAGGGACAGGGAACTGGCCCCCTGTTTAGAAAGTGTGAGGACCCCTGATTTACAGTCTTTGCGCCTCGTTCCCCTGCGAGTGGGCTCGGCCTGCGGTCATTGCCAGCTAAGCGCTGACGCCCCGTGTCCATAGCCACCGAAGGGCACGTTCATTCTGCAAACGCAGCCCGCGACTTTGTCCCCCGCAAGACAGGGAGCCTTGGGTTTCCGAGGCCCGGGACACAGCTCCCCTGATTACTCAGAGCGAAGCGGCCCCTGCCTGGCCACACGCCCTGCAAACAGCAGCTTCTCTGCGGGGCCCGGCCGGCTGGAAGCAGATAGGGGTGATTTCCACCGCGTGTTGCCTCTTCAGACATTTCAAACAGCTTCCCGGGGGCGCTGGGCCGCAAGCTCCGCTTCTGCAGCCGCGGGGACAACTGCTGTGTCCCCCTTGATTACGGTAACGGGGGCAGCAGGATCCGCAACCTGTCTCCTGGCTGCTGCACAACAGGTAATGGATCCTGTGACATTTCTTACCCCAGGTTTTTAATTTCAGCCTTTGCTTAAAAGGTTTTCGTGATTGCATACATTGCTTAAAGGCTGCTAATCACATTACTTTAAAACAAACCCAGCCCTACTTACACAGCGTGGTTTGTTTGTTTGTTGGTTTGTTTTTTTTAAGCCTCACCCAAGGATACTTTTTCCATTGATCTTTAGAGGAAGAGTGGAAGGGAGGAGGCGGGGAGAGACGGAGAGGGAAGCAGAGGGAGAGAGAGAGACATCCACTGGTTGTCTCCCACAAGCCCCCGGACCCAGGCCAGGGACCGACCCTGCAACTGAGGTACAGGCTGCGTTCTCTAAAAGTCCGCAGCCTCTTGCCTCCTAGCAGCACAAGGAATCGAACCAGTGATCCTTCGGTCTGCGGGCTGACACTCTAACCCAGGGGCCCTCAAACCTTTTACACAGGGGGCCAGTTCCCTGTCCCTCAGACCGCTGGAGGGCCGGACTATAGTTTAAAGAAAAAACTATGAACAAATTCCTATGCGCACTGCGGGCCCGGGACGCGTCGGCTGCTGAGCAGGACAGGCAGCGGCACCCAGCGGGCTGGATCCATGTCCTCGGCGGGCCGCATGTGGCCCGCGGGCTGTAGTTTGAGGACGCCTGCTCTAACCACTGAAGCAAACCGGCCTGGGCTTATACAGCTTTTCTAAACAACCCCATTTTCTAGAAGGCAATATTGATGTCTAAAGGCTAAGTGACAGGGCCTACAAGAAAGAGAAGTATCACTGAGCACTTAGCACAAATGCGCTATCGTGTCCAAACTATAAAGTCAGCTGTTGCTTTGGGAGGTAAACCTGTTTGAGCAACAAACATTAGAGGATAGAGCTTATCCAAGGTTATTTGTATAAAGCCTTTGATGGGGATACTTGAAAGATATTCTCAGAGCTGTTTAACATGTGAAGAGATCTGGGACTTCAAAGGGAGAGCTGAGAGACTGTTAACAAAGGGCAGGGCGAGGCAAAGGGTTGCCAGGTGAAGGTGCATTGGCATCAGGGCGTTCTGCCACCACACCCAGGCGAGTCCCACTGGCAAACTTCACAAATGCTCTGGCAGATGAGCTCTTTAGTAAAGTCCTCAATGCACATCTGAGCCCCATCATGGGCCCAGCCTGCAGTGAGGCGCTGGGAGGGTGTGCAGATCACGGGCAGGCATGTGAGCGGAATTGCATTCGTGTCTGCCGGGCACCACAGATGCACTCCCTGCTCCCTGCCCCGCTGCACTGGAGGTCTGCTGGGACTCCACCCCGCCCCCTCCCCAGGGAGCTCCCCGCAGGCTTTGCTCTTTGGATCCTCCTCCTCTCGCTCCCCTTCCAATGCAGCCTCAGCGGCTAGGCCGATGGGCCCACAGGCCTGCTTTTCTGAGCCGCTTCTCTTCGGGACACCTCACCTGGGCATCGTCCCCTCTCCTCCCCCAACTCAACAGCCTGGCCCTCGGCCCAGCTGATTTCTGTTCGCACACGAGGAGGAAAAGCATCGCACAGAACTGACGTGACTTCTGCTCCTTAACCCACGTGGCCCTCGAACAAGCGGGATGGGACATCATGTCACAACGGGAAGCGAAAGGCTTGGGTGGAGCCGAGAGGCATTTGCGGCAAAGAACTCCCCGTCTCAGTAGTTCGCCTGCCTGAGAGTCTGTCTCTGAGAGCAGCTCGGCCCGGGCCAGCTCAGGCTCTCCCATCCCTTCCTCCTCGGCCTGGAGTTCTCTAGAAGGCTGCAGCCACATGCCTCCTGGCAGGCCTGGAGCCCAGGCAGCTGCTTGCAAAGGGGGCGCTCATCTTCCACCAAGAACGGCCTGCTCCTCACAGGACGTGGGCCCAGCAGCATCACCTTAGCAGGGAGCTTGGGAGAAATGCAGCACCGGGGGCTGCACCCCAGACCAGCGGAACCCAAATCTGACCTTCAACCAGACCCCCATGGGACACAAGTGTACATTCCCATGTGGGATCCGCCCGGCCCGCATGGCTCCGGGGTTGCACATCGACCTAGGAGCCAGGAGGTCACGGTTCAATTCCCGGTCAGGGCACAGGCCCGGGTTGTGGGCTCGATCCCCAGTGGAGGGCGTGCAGGAGGCATGGATGTTTCTATCTCGCTCTCCCTCTCCCTTCCTCTCTATTAAAAAAAAAAAAAAAAAAAAAAAAAAAAGCCCTGGCTAGAGCATTGGCCTGGGGACTGAAGGGTCCCAGGTTCAATTCCAGCCAAGGGCACATGCCCAGGTTGCGGGCTCCATCCCCAGTAGTGGGCGTGCAGGAGGCAGCTGATCCATGATTCTCCCTCATCATTCCTGTTTCTCTCTCTCTCTCTCCCTCTCCTTTCCTCTCTGAAATCAATAAAAATATTTTTAAAAAAAAAAAAAAAAAACCTTGCGATCCCCTGGCTTAAAGCCTTCTGACTGTGTAGGCTCTCTGTACCCCTTGGAGAATGTGGGGGGTACAAAGGCTGCCATTCACCTTAGTAGCCCACGAGCGCCCCCCCCTCTACTCACTTATTGCAAGAATCAGTTCCCTCCTCTGGGCGAATCCAATGAGGCGCTCGGAGTCCCTGGACACCACGACGGGGAAGCCATTGTAGTCGGTCTCCTTGATGAGCGTCTCCACGTCCTCCACCGTCATGCTGTCCTGGGTGAGCACCGACAGAGGCGGCTCTCCCCGCCGCGGCCGCATGACGTCGGTGGCCAGGGTGCGGTGCGTGAACTCGTCCTTCACGTCCAGGAACGGGTACCCGTTCAGGTGGATGTGGGCCTCGTAGATGCCTTCCTTCCCAAAGGCGTCGGCCACCCACTTGCTGGTCACGGCTGCCGCCATCAAGGGGACAATGTACTCCAGACCCCCCGTTAACTCAAACATGATGACCACCAATGACACCGTCATCCTGGTCACTCCACCTGCGAGTCAAGAGAGGGGAATTCCCAACTCAACCCCGACCCTCGGGGGGCATGGGTTGTGGGAACTGACAAGCCAGCTGTAAACTCTCCGAGCTGACAGGAGTTTCTAAGGAGACAGTCCCACACGCTGCCCGTGCTCAGACGGCTGGGGCTGAGGCCACGCTCTGTCACCTGCATCAGGGAGCCGTGAGCCACCTCTGCCTGGGGGCTCTTCTGCACCGAGGGACAACTCGGATGTCCATTCACCTAGGACAGCCGTGGGCAAACTACGGCCCGCGGGCCGGATCTGGCCCGTTCGGCTGTTCTATCCGGCCCGCGGAGCCGAAAGAGTGGAGGGTTCTCTTGCTCTCCCCTCCGCTCCTTCACCAGCAGCAGTGTTAACATGGCAACGTCGGGAAACACGGCCGCAGCTCCTTCTTCTGAGTGGGCGGATTTATATCCCCATTCAGTAGAAGGAACAACCTCTCCATCTTCCAGAGGCTCCTTGGAATGCCCGCGGACCGTCCCCCAACATCACCCCGGGAATGCGGAGACACGGTATCGTGGTGAGGTAGGGAGACACGCCCCTGGAGAGCATAGGATCTGAGCATTAGCTCAAAAGGAGACCAACAACACTGTTCCCACTGAAGTTGATGTTTTAAAGACCAAAAACCTTTCAACCCTGTCTACATGGCCATCTACATCGACGTCCCGGGCATAATTTGGAAGTTGCACTAAAGAAAATGTTTAATTTACTGTTTACACATTTTGTTCTTTTCTATTTGTTTTAGTTTTAAATTATTTTATTATATTTAAGTTTAATTGGAAAGGCTTTTGTACCTTTCCTTTGTTAGGCAATTTTATTTTGCCTTTGCCATCTTCACTATAAGGTATGTTATTGTGCTACGATTCCTCCATTTTTTGAAGTTTCAAATTATAATAATTAGTGTTTACATTCTTCTTGTTAAAATGTTTGAAATGAATAAAACTACTGAAATAAAAAAAAAGACCGTACCCTTTTATGTAATGATGTTTACTTTGAATTTATATTAGTTCACACAAACACTCCATCCATGCTTTTGTTCCGGCCCTCTGGTCCAGTGTAAGAACCCATGGTGGCCCTCGAGTCAAAAAGTTTGCCCACCCCTGACCTAGGACCACACGCCTTGCTTTCTGGTGAGTGGGTCCTATACGGGCTATGGTTTCTCACTCAGCAAGCGGGGCTCCCTTCCAGAACCCCATAAGCTGGAAAACTGCAGAGACTCTTGGGGGCTAGAGACAGGAGAGGACCCCCCCCCCCTTGTGTGGCATTCAACAGGAGAAACCATACCAACTCCTAATCTTCCAATGAGCTTGAATGGGGTTCCTTGATCTCAGCATTAGGAACATTTGGGATGGGTAATCCCTTGCTTGGGGCCGTCCTGTGCACGGTAGGATGTTTAGCAGCATCCACGGCCCCCACCCTGTAGGTGCTACTAGCACCGCCACCCCCGGGTGTGGCAGCCAAACATGTCTCCCCTCTTGTCTACTGTCCCTGAGAGACACAATCGCCCCCAGTTCAAAACCACTATCCTGGAAGGCACAGCTGCGAGATGGTAGAGACTCCATCAGCCTGGGTCCCTGAATGACCATGTGGAGAGAACCTTCCGCTAACTCCACACACACACACACACACACACACACACACACACACACACACACAAGTGGATTCTCATTATGCACAGTAGTTATGATCGACAAAGTCACCCAAACGCCTAATTAGCAAATTCTTAATCACTGCCCTAGGGGAGACCTAGATTAGGTTTCTGTGAGCCTGTAGTCACAAGATTTTTGTCAAAATCCATTTTATGTGTGTTTCTGGTCAGAGACACCTTATTTAATAGATGTAGTTGACTCAGTCACGTTGAACTCAGCCTGAAGGGAGCTTCTGAATGTGTGTTTTCTCCCTGAGGCACATCCCAGGCTCCTCACATAAGAAACTCCAGACAGCCCTGGCTGGTTTGGCTCAGTGGATAGAGCGTCGGCCTGCGGACTGAAGGGTCCCAGGTTCGATTCCGGTCAAGGGCATGTACCTTGGTTGCGGGCACATCCCCAGTATGAGGTGTGCAGCGGGCAGCTGATCGATGTCTCTCTCTCATTGATGTTTCTAACTCTCTATCCCTCTCCCTTCCTCTGTATAAAAAATCAATAAAATATATTTTTAAAAAAGAAACTCCAGACAGCACCTCAGCACTACGCCTGAGGGCCATTTTAAACCGCAAAATCATTCGCAAAAAGCACAAAAATGCAAATCACGTGGCACTAGATAGACCACGAGAAGGACATCTGTGTCCCGTGTGAGAGCCGAACCAAGAAGGCAGACCTTCGCCTTGGTCAGTCCAGCTGGGAACATAAACGTGTGGCAGATCACTCCAGCGTCCACCGCTCTGTGAGGGCCTGCAGAAGCCCTACAAGCATTGCTTTAGAGCAGGGGTCCTCAAACTTTTTAAACAGGGGCCAGTTCCCTGTCCCTCAGACCGTGGGAGGGCCAGACTATAGTTTAAAAAAAAAAACTATGAACACATTCCTATGCGCACTGCGGGCCCGGGACGAGTCGGCTGCTAAGCAGGACAGGCAGCGGCACCCGGCGGGCCGGATAAATGTCCTCAGCGGGCCGCATGTGGCCCACGGGCCATAGTTTGAGGACACCTGCTTTAGAGGTTACAAACCCATGTTAGCAAGTAGCCACATGTCCAGTTATGGAATCCACGGATTATGAGGATCGACCGCCATCAGGGGCCAGAGAGAAGCCTGGGTGTGCTAAGCCAGTGAGATCAGGGGATTGCTTATCACAGCGGCACACCCTCTCCCATCCTGAGAACGCAAGTGCTCCTGGCTTCCTCTGGCCAGTCCTCTCACCCAGACCGGCCCTTGGGCTCCGTCTGTCTTCCTTTCCTCGCACCTCCCACCCCACCCCACCCCACCCCGCCCCACCCCATCCCACCCCATCCCACCCCGCCCCACCCCGCCCCACCCCGCCTCGGGCTGTACCTAGGCAGGCTGCTGCTCCCACCATCGCGTAGAGTCCCGGGGTGACGCAGTCTGCTCCGGGCCTGCACCAGTTCCTGAAGATGATCCAGTCGTGGTGATGGTACGCCAGCTGCTCCACGCCGATGCCCACCATCCTGCCCGCCATGGCCCCCACAGCCATGCTGGGGATGAAGAGGCCCGACGGGATCTCCAGGGAGCGCACACGGAAAAGAAGCATGAGGGGAGGAGTCCGAGTCCCCAAATCCCCACCTCCCACCCCGGTACGCACTGACCCCCTCGACAAGCTTGCATTTTGCTTCAGTCTTCAAAGGAGCTGCAACCTTGCCCTAGCCGGTGTGGCTCAGTGGACAGAGTGTCAGCCTGCGGACCGAAGGGTCCTGGGTTCCATCCTGGCCAAGGCCATGTAGTACCTCGGTTGCAGGCTCCTCCCTGGCCCGGGCCCTGACCAGGGTTCGTGCAGGAGGCAACCGATCGATGTGTTTCTCTCACATCGATGTTTCTCTCCGTCTCTCCCTCTCTCTTCCACCCTCCCTAAGAATCAATGGGAAAATATCCTCGGCTGAGAAGTAACATCAATCAATCAATCAATAATTTTTCCGCCCCCATGGCCGGCAGCGCCCTCCTCCCGAGCGCCCCTTTTCCGAAAAGCACTCAGAACGGTCTCAGCCCGGGGCCAGCGGCACAGAAATAGACCGCGTGAACAGAGAGGTCTCGGGAACGGCGTGCCTCCCGTCCTGGTGTGAAGACACATTTGATCTATCTAGTGACCAGGCTGCACGGGACGGTGATCCTGAGCGGGAGCCGCATCCAGGCCCGACCCGGACTGTCACCAACCTCAGGATGGAAGGGGCTCTTGGAGCAGATTCCAGGTTAAGTTCAGATCCTTGAGTGTGACTGCGAGGGTGCGGGACATTCCTGAGGAAATCGCTCCTTTCTGAGCTGCCCCTCATCCCACTGCCACTTCATCCCCTGGAACTTCAAAGTCGGCTCTCCCAGCAGGCACCAGAGGGTGCGCCAGGGCCTTCCTCAGACAGGAAGCTCAATGCCTTTGCTGGGAGCGGACGGAGCAGTCAGCTGTTTAATCAAGTCCACCCATCCTGTTCTCAGGGCAAAAATTCAGGTTTGTGCTTGACCATCACACACCCAAGTGTAAACTCTCTACAGGGTTTCTTCGACTTAAAAAACAGAAATTGTAAAAATCACACACAGACCCAGTAGGCGTGGCTCAGGGGTTGAGCAGCGACCTATGAACCAGGAGGTCAGGGTTCGATTCCCGGTCAGGGCACATGCCCGGGTTGTGGGCTCGATGCCCAGTGTGGGGCGTGCAGGAGGCAGCCGATCCATGATTCTCTCTCATCATGGATGTTCCTATCACTTTCTCCCTCTCCGTTCTTCTCTGAAATCAATATAAATATATTTTTTAAAAATCGCACACAGAAGTAATTGTAACGGAAAACAACGCGTGTTCTGGCGGACTCTCAACATTCTGCTTGTGGTCCTGGGTGCTGGTGACACAAATGTGTGTGTTTCATGAAAGTTCGCCAAGCTTTCCATGTCTCTGTATGAACGACATACGCTGAGCCATGGCTTCCTCACTTCTAAAATGGGATTAAAAGCCATTTCAGAGGCTTGCTGTTATTAAAAGCATAGTTTCTTGGTGACTGAAAGAATGTCAAGGGTCCAGCACAGAGAAAACATGCAATACAGTCCACCCCCTTCCCTCCCAGCACGATTCCATGGGGTCCCAGGAGGCCACGGGTGGCCCACCCCCTCCTTCCCCTCCACTCACCTTCATGCCGAAGGTAAATATGGTGATGATGATTTTGAAGATCAGCGCCAGGGCCAGCTGCCACATGGCCGTGTACACCCCGCGCCCGGCCGGCCGGTCGGGAATGTCATCCACGGGCCGGGTCATGTTGGGGTCGTTGATGTAGTCGCAGAGCTGGGAGGACTCGAGGGCCCCGCAGTCATTGAACAGCTCGGAAATGAGCTCGCTCGTGCTCTGGCGCGTGTAGGGGTTGGGGTAGGCCACGATGGCCGTGATGGCCGTCACCACAATGACCTCCAGCACCGGGTACTTCCCCAGCCTGGTGGTCTTGCGCCTCCTGCACCAGGCGATGTTGCAGCGGATAAAGAGGGTGCCCCACAAGCCCCCGAAGACCCCCAGCAGGATGAAGGGGAACAGCTCGGCCATGTACCAGGGCGTGTGATACTCCACATAAAAGAGAACGAGGCGGCTGTTTCCAAAGGGGTTGATGGATCGCAGCGTGAAGGCCGCCACCAGGGCCGCGAAGAAGGAGCGCCACAAGGTCTTCAGAGGAAAGTAGTAACTGACCTGGGACCAACAAGGAGGACATGAGCGACTGGCCAAAGGCCGCGGCACGCACGCCCGCAGCCTGCGTTTCATTCTGACCCAAAGGCGAGGACCCTGAACGCATTCTAACTGCGCCTGACAGCAGAATGGAGACTGGTCGAGGTGTTTTTGAGCTATTTTTTTTTAAGAGAAATAAAAACATTTAATCATAATTCTGTTTATGGCACGAAGACACCCCCCCCCCAAAAAAAAAAGCAAAGAAACCTCTGAATTTGATTCTACAGACAACAGAGCAGATCGACGGTCGGAACACCCTGGTCCAGCAAATGTATCTGAACGGCACAGGAGTCAAGAATAAATGTTTTATTTTTAAGTGGTTAGGAACGCCCTAGCTCAGTGGTCGGCAAACTCCTTAGTCACCAGAGCCAAATATCAACAGGACAACGATGGAAATTTCTTTGGAGAGCCACATGTTTTAAACTTAAATTTCTTCTAACGCCACTTCTTCAACATAGACTCGCCCAGGCCGTGGTATTTTGTGGAAGAGCCACACTCCAGGGGCCGAAGAGCCGCATGTGGCTCGCGAGCCGCAGTTTGCCGACCACGGCCCTAGCTGGTTTGGCTCAGTGGATAGAGCGTCGGCCTACAGACAGAAGGGTCCTGGGTGTGATTCCGGTCAAGGGCACAGGCCCGGGTTGCGGGATTGATCCCTAGTGGGGGGCGTGCAGGCGGCAGGTGACAAAAGATTCTCTCTCATCGTTGATGTTTCTCTCTCTCTCTCCCTCTCCCTTCCTCTCTGAAATCAATAAAAAAATTTAAAATAAATAAATGGTTAGGAAGGACTATTTTGTGACATGTGAAATATTCAAAGGAACGCTACTTTTGCGACACGAGAAAATTATATAAAACAGCTTCAGCTCATAAGGCGAGTGGTGTCGGGATGCAGCCACACGCGACCACGGGCGCGTGCTCTGTGGCAGCTTTCCTGCGCCATGCGGGGCTGAGTGGCTGGGACCCGGACCGGGAGACCCGCAGAGCCTCCAATAGTGACTCTCTGGCCCTTTACAGACAACGTTTGCTGACCCCTGGCATAGATCTCCCCACGCTGCCAAAACCAAAAATGCTTCATTAATTTGGTAATGAGGAAGGGAGGGCACTGCAAGTCTCCCCAAACATTTATGTGGGCATCTTCCAAAGAATGCCGCAACACACTGACCAGCACCGGTCACAGCTCCTTGATGAGTGGCAGGAATCGTGCCCGCACCCCTCAGAGGGCATAGGCAGAGGCCTGCTGCTGAGCTCCCCACAGACGCAGCCCGCAGCCCGCAGCCCGCAGCCCGCAGCCCGCAGCCCGCAGCCCGCAGCCGCAGCAGCACATCCCCGCGCCCTGCTCACCTCCTCCAGGCTGAAAAGCACGCCGCCAATCGGAGCGCCAAACGCAACAGAGACTCCGGCGGCAGCCGCCGCTGAAAGTACCTGCAAGGCAAAGCGATCCGGGTAGCCCGAGGCCTCTCATGAAAACAAACGTGTGCAGGGGAGGCCGGCGTGGCTCAGGGGTTACGCGTTGACCTGTGAACCTGGAGGTCAGGGTTTGATTCCCGGTCGGGGCACATGCCCGGGTTGTGGGGTCCATCCCCAGTGTGGGGCGTGCAGGAGGCAGCCGATGCATGATTCTCTCTCATCATGGATGTTTCTATCTCTCTCTCCCACTCCCTGCCTCTCTGACATCAATAAAAACATTTAGGAGAAGGAAGAGGAGGAGGAGGAGGAGGAGGAGGAGGAGGAGGAGGAGGAGGAGGAGGAGAAAGAGGAGGAGGAGGAGGAGGAGGAGGAGGAGGAGGAGGAGGAGGAGGAGGAGAAGGAGGAGGAGGAGAAAGAGGAGGAGAAGGAGAAGGAGGAGGAGGAGGAGGAGGAGGAGGAGGAGGAGAAAGAGGAGGAGGAGAAGGAGGAGGAGGAGGAGGAGGAGGAGGAGGAGGAGGAGGAAGAGAACGAGGAGGAGGAGGAGGAGGAGGAGAAGGAGGAGGAGGAGGAGGAGAAGGAGGAGGAGGAGGAGGAGGAGGAGGAGGAGGAGGAGGAGGAGGAGGAGGAGAAGGAGGAGGAGGAGAACGAGGAGGAGGAGGAAGAGAAGGAGGAGGAGGAGAACGAGGAGGAGGAGAACGAGGAGGAGGAGGAGGAGGAGGAGGAGGAGGAGAAGGAGGAGGAGGAGGAGGAGAACGAGGAGGAGGAGAAGGAGGAGGAGGAGAACGAGGAGGAGGAGGAGAAGGAGGAGGAGGAGGAGGAGGAAACAAGCACATGGAGAGAAGACAGGAAGGGCCCCGTCCAGAAGATGGAAGCTGAGCCTGCTCACCTCGCGCCTCTTGCCCTCGTTCTTGCTGTACTTGGAGAAGAGGCTGCTGAAGAAGTTGCCACAGCAACAAGCCACGTGCACCAGTGGCCCTTCCTTCCCGAGGCTCAGGCCCGAGGACACCACCAGCACCAGGGTGACGGTCTTGATCAGCAGGGTCCACTTGCCCAGGTAGCCCCTGATGATGAAGCCGCTCAGAATGGTCTTGATCTGCAACAGAGGACGGAGAGCGGGGAGGCTGAGGCATCACCTGCAAGAGGCTGCTTCCGGGTCTGGTTACCTATAACTTCACATGAACAGCATTTACATTAACATATAATTTTCACCCGAAGAGATAAGCCTAAGAGCTTCTCTCTTCCACTCTCCCTCAAAATCAGTGGAAAAATACCCTTGGGTGAGGATTTACAAATAATAATCAACCTAATAAAAGAGTAACATGCTAATTGACCGTACCTTTGTGACGCCCACCAGCCAATGAGGAGTGAGTATGCAAATTAACCCAACAAAGATGGTGGGTTAATTTGCATACACAGATGCAGGCTTTCCTTACCACCCCAGCCACTCTGGGCTTCTAGGCAGCGTGGGAAGGCGAAAAGGCGGCTTCGGGCCAGAGCAGAAAGGCAGCTCTGGCCAGAGCGAAGGCCCATTCTTACACGAATCTTTGTGCATCGGGCCTCTAGTAGTAATAATAATAATAATAATAATAATAATAATAATAATAAATGCAGCCCCAGTAGAGAACCAGTCACTGCTCCATTCCTGGCAAGAGTAGTATGGGAATTCCTGATTTCCCAATAGTTAAGGGATCGTCTTGAAACCCTCTTTGGCATCATGTCACCTTTTCCAATTTGGGGAGGGTCATGAAGTGAGCCAATCCTTGAAATTTTAAAGGGATATGAATGGACCATTTTCATCTCAGAATTACTGATGGAGATCTGTTTCTTAATTGCAGGAGAAAGATCGAGAGCAAGTGTGCGGGCACGCATGTGCGTGAGGAACTCAGGCACCCTTTCCCAGAGAACGCGAGGAAGGTCTTCTAGCTACACAAACAGATAGTATTTCTTGCACTAGCCTCTAACTAACGCCAGACAAACTAGTGGTGGTTAAACCGGCCTTTAACTAGTAGTACTTGGCCTACTTGAGCCTGCCTGGGCATCTCAGATCCGCTGATTTGAGGGATGTTTTATTATGCCTGCCACAATCCTGCACTTTTGTGTTGCCTTGAATAAAATTATCTCTAATTCTCTGTCAGTTACATAATGTGGACTTGGACCCGAGGGTAGAGTTTAAGAGCATCATGCCATTTAGAAAATTACAAACATCTCAATTACCTGAGCCTCCGCCAGCCATGACACGCAGTGAATTGAACAATGTCATAGGTATTTTGTAATTCTCTAAAATGATTTTATAAAATTGTCATGATCAAATTAGGGACTAAAGAAAGCGAACCCATTCCCAGTACATGCGACAATCCAATCACTTGCTTTCATGTGAATGAACAGAGACCGAATCAAGCAGGACTTTCATGAGATGAAGTGAAGCGGGTTTGTGACTCAGTGGGGTTAACTTTAAATCTTTCCAGTAAAGGAAGATCCATGAGAGTGTTCAGGTTTTATAATGAAACATCAGCTCAGGGTAAGTTCTAAGAGGACATGCTGTCTCACATAGTCACTAGCGGTTCTGATAATGAAGCAAACAGAATAGAAAGAGGGCTTCCTGGCCCGCTTCTCTCTAAACCCCCAAGTCCAAGAGCAAGTGTTCACATGTAAATGTGCTCTGGAGAGCTTAGACAAGAGCATTTCTTACACAGAAAAATGTTCTCTAAATTTGCATTTAAAAAGGTTTCCAGCTGGGCCGGTGTGGCTCAGGGGTTGAGGTCACGGTTCGATTCCGGGTCAGGGCACATGCCCGGGTGGCGGGCTCCATCCCCAGTAGGGGGCATGCAGGATCCATGATTCTCTCTCATCACTGATGTCTCTCTCTCTCCCCCTCTTCCTTCCTCTCTGAAATCAATAAAAATATATTTGATTTAAAAGTCAGCATGGCCCTAGCTGGTTTGGCTCAGTGGATAGAGCATCGGCCTGCGGACTGAAGGGTCCCGGGTTCGATTCCGGTCAAGGACACATGTCTGGGTTGTGGGCTCCATCCCCAGTAGGGGGCGTGCAGGAGGCAGCCGATCCATGATTCTCTCTCATCACTGATGTTTCTCTCTCTCTCCCTCTCCCTTCCTCTCGGTAATCAATACAAACATATTTGACTTAAAAGTCAGCATGACATAGTCAGGCTTTTTCTTTCTGTCGTTCCTGGCAGGGACCAGCGTGCGTCGTCGCCCGTCTGTCACCATAATCGCTCACAGCTTGCAACTCGCCATCTCCACTGCCTGTGGGCACGGCTGAAGCCCCGACCCGAAAGAGAACTGCACTGCTCTGCTTGGATGAGCACACGAGAACTCGCAGAATCCCTCCTGGCTGAAGTGTTCACTCTCCGGGCTTCTCGGGACTTAGCTCGGTTATTGTTGCTCCGCCCAGCAGACCGCCCTGGTTTGAAGGCTAGTCTCAGGGTCCCTCTGGTGGCCGAGGTCACCCCCCTCCGCCCAGCAGGCCGCCCTGGTTTGAAGGCTAGTCTCGGGGTCCCTCTGGGCTGCATGCAAGTGCTGAAGAACGGTGGCACTCTGACGGCCAGGGCGCGCTCACGGCGCAGGCCCTTTGGTGGAATTCGGTTTTGTGACAACTGCAATGACCTTGTCACCTCAAGAGCAAATGGCAGCCAGGGAGTTCACTCAGCAGCAAACCTTCTGAGCAGCAAACCTCCGCTGCCGTCCCTTCCCACACGGCATCAGGCCAAGGGCCACACGCACATGTGTGGGTCACGCAGCCTGCTTCCACGGGCTTTGAGGGTTGTGCATGCTTTGCAAACACAAGACTTCAGCCATCTGAGAAGCAATGGAGCGTGAATCCTGAACACAGAGCATGAACCCTGAGTCCAACTCCCAGCGTAGCTGCTGGGTGACCTAGGACAAGTCACTGAACCTCTCTGTGCTTCAGCTCCTCGCCTGCGACGTGAAGGGCAACAGCACCTACCTCACAGCACCGTTGTGGGGACTGAAGGAGTTCATTCATGTCCAGTGCTTGGGCCCGTGCTTGGCCCTATCAGGCGTCCTCAAACTACGGCCCGCGGGCCACATGTGACCCGCCGAGGACATTGATCCGGCACGTCGGGGGCCGCTGCCTGTCCTGCTTAGCAGCCGACTCGTCCCGGGCCCGCATTGCGCATAGGAATTTGTTCATAGTTTTTTTTTAAACTATAGTCCGGCCCTCCAACGGTCTGAGGGACAGTGAACTGACCCCCTGTTTAAAAAGTTTGAGGACCCCTGCCAAGTGCTCCGGACGTGTCTGCTGTCCCACTCGGCACCAAGGAAACGTGGCCCCTACTCACCTCGGGGATGCCGGAGCCACAGGCGTAGGGTGCAAACACGCGCACCAGCGACACGGCCAAGAAGGCGAAGAGCAAGGCCCACAGGACGTAGAGCAGGTAGTTCAGGATGTAGGCGCTGGCCCCCTGCACCGGACACAGAGCGAGACGGCGTGAGCCAGACAGACAGGGACACAGAACGGGACGGCGTGAGCCAGGCGGACACGGACACGGACACAGAGCGGGACGGCGTGAGCCAGGCGGACAGGGACACGGACACAGAGCGGGACGGCGTGAGCCAGGCGGACAGGGACACGGACACAGAGCAAGACGGCGTGAGCCAGGTAGACACGGACACGGACACAGAGCGGGACAGCGTGAGCCAGGCAGACACGGACACGGACACAGAGCGAGACGGTGTGAGCCAGGCGGACACGGACACAGAGCGGGACGGTGTGAGCCAGGCGGACAGGGACACGGAGCGGGATGGTGTGAGCCAGGCAGACAGGGACACAGAGTGGTACGGCGTGAGCCAGGCGGACACAGACACAGACACAGAGCGGGACGGCGTGAGCCAGGCGGACAGGGACACAGAGCGGGACGGCATGAGCCAGGCGGACAGGTACATGGACACAGAGCAGGACGGTGTGAGCCAGGCGGACACAGACACAGACACAGAGCAGGACGGCGTGAGCCAGGCGGACAGGGACACGGACACAGAGCAGGACGGCGTGAGCCAGGCGGACAGGTACACGGACACAGAGCGGGACGGTGTGAGCCAGGCGGACGCAGACACAGACACAGAGCGGGACGGCGTGAGCCAGGCGGACAGGGACACAGAGCGGGACGGCATGAGCCAGGCGGACAGGTACATGGACACAGAGCGGGACGGCGTGAGCCAGGCGGACAGGGACACGGACACAGAGCAGGACGGCGTGAGCCAGGCGGACAGGGACACGGACACAGAGCGGGACGGCGTGAGCCAGGCGGACAGGGACACGGACACAGAGCGGGACGGCGTGAGCCAGGCGGACAGGGACACGGACACAGAGCGGGACGGCGTGAGCCAGGCGGACAGGTACACGGACACAGAGCAGGACGGCGTGAGCCAGGCGGACAGGGACACGGACACAGAGCAGGACGGCGTGAGCCAGGCGGACAGGTACACGGACACAGAGCGGGACGGTGTGAGCCAGGCGGACAGGGACACGGACACAGAGCAGGACGGCGTGAGCCAGGCGGACAGGTACACGGACACAGAGCGGGACGGTGTGAGCCAGGCGGACGCAGACACAGACACAGAGCGGGACGGCGTGAGCCAGGCGGACAGGGACACGGACACAGAGCGGGACGGCGTGAGCCAGGCGGACAGGGACACGGACACAGAGCGGGACGGCGTGAGCCAGGCGGACAGGGACACGGACACAGAGCGGGACGGCGTGAGCCAGGCGGACAGGGACACGGACACAGAGCGGGACGGCGTGAGCCTGGCGGACACGGACACGGACACAGAGCGAGACGGTGTGAGCCAGGCGGACATGGACACAGAGCGGGACGGTGTGAGCCAGGCAGACAGGTACATGGACACAGAGCGGGACGGCGTGAGCCAGGCGGACAGGTACATGGACACAGAGCGGGACGGCGTGAGCCAGGCGGACAGGTACACGGACACAGAGCGGGACGGCGTGAGCCAGGCGGACAGGGACACGGACACCGAGCGGGACGGCGTGAGCCAGGCGGACAGGTACACGGACACAGAGCGGGACGGCGTGAGCCAGGCGGACAGGGACACGGACACCGAGCAGGACGGCGTGAGCCAGGCGGACAGGGACACGGACACAGAGCGGGACGGCGTGAGCCAGACGACCCAGCACCCCACCCTCTGCGGTGACAGCAGCTGCGGGTCCCGGTCAACGAAGGGGCGCCGCTTGCATTGGTGACTGCTGCTGCTGCCCGACCCGCACACTGCCGGGCGTCTCCACACACCTGCAGCCCGGCCGGCTGGCTCAGCGGTTAGCGTCGCCTCATGCACCCAAAGGTCACCGGTTCGGTTCCCCATCAGGACACGTGCCTGCCCAGTTGGGGGCTCAGTCCCCAGGGGGCATGCAGGAGGCAGCCGATGGATGTTTCTCTCATACATCCATGTCTCTCTCTCTCTCTCTCTCTCTTCCTCTCTCCCTAAAAACCAATGAAAGCATAGAAGCCGTTCTAAACCATACACATCTGCGCACTGAAACCGTGGGGGAGGGGTTCCCAACAGCCGTTTGAACACTAGCGCTGGGACAGCCAAGTCTCAGCAGCGCGAAACCCGGAGGGTGCTCAGCCACCTAAGCGCAAACCACAGCAGCCCCCCGCCCCCCCCCCCGGGCCCAGCAGCAGGCCCCCCGCCACCCCCCCGTGCCCAGCGGCAGCCTCCCCTGCCCCCCCATGCCCAGCGGCAGCCTCCCCCGCCTCCCCATGCCCAGCGGCAGCCCCACCCCGTGCCCAGCGACAGCCCCACCCCGTGCCCAGCGGCAGCCTCCCCCGCCCCCCCCCCCGTGCCCAGGGGCAGCCTCCCCCGCCCCCCCCCGTGCCCAGCAGCAGCCCCCCCCCGCCCCCCCCTCCGTGCCCAGCGGCAGCCCCCCCCCGGCCCCCCCCATGCCCAGTGGCGGCCTCGCCCCCCCACCCCCACCCCGAAACCCACCTCCGAGCGATTCACCAGCAACTCCGACCACTTCTGCCAGAGCGGGCACTTGTCCCTGTCCTCAAACGTGGTCTCGGAGGAGGTCCAGCAGCACTGCTCGTGGCTGTACCAGAAGGCGGACAGGCAGATGCCCTCCTTCAGGTCGGTCATCCAGTCCACCGCCAGGTCGATGACCCCGGCCAAGGTGCCTGCGGGAGACAGACAGACAGAGGGCGACAGCGCTCAGCGGCGGCTCTCAGCCTGGGGGTCGCCCGAGGCCATCGGAAAACAGATACTTACATGACGATTCATAACGGGAGCAAAACGACAGTTAGGAAGCAGCAACGAAAATCATGTTAGGGTTGGGGGTCCCCCAACATGAGACACTGTGTTAAAGGGTCGCGGCATCAGGAAGGTCGGGGACGCTGTGGGCACACAGCGCGGGGCAGGGCCCGAGGCGGACAGGACCATGCCCCCCTCCCCGGGGGCCACACGCACAGGAAGTCCCCTGAGCACTGGGGTGCGTGCAGGCCAGCCCAGCCCAAGGAGACACACAGGCCGTGATCGGGTCCACATGCCGGACAGAGGCACGCACGTCTCCACCCAGCACCAGCCCATCCCCCCCACCCCGGGTTCCAGAAACAGGGTGCGCACCCCACACAGGACTCCCCGCACAGCGGCCTCGGGGGCGGGGCGCTGGGGCCACACATTCACATTTCTCAGGGAAGCGGGACAATCCCTAATGGGGGCATGAGGACTGACCGCCTCGTTGCTTAAGTCAGGTTTGGCCACGCATAGGAACCGGACTTGGGAAAATCTCACTTAGAGAACTTGCTGGATTTTTTAAATTGTTGTGTAAGGGACTGCGGGTCTACGTAAATAAATAACTGCTCCAAAGGCCGGTGGAAGTGGGGTAATCGGAGTGTGCGCTGGGCCACAGAGACCTCTTTCTAGAATAAGCCAGTCCGGTCTTCTATGAAGGCGGGGACACTCTCAGGCTCCTGCATTTTTCCAACTTTTACTGGATCCTTATTATACTCTCACTGCCCACCCGTATCGACACCAGGGGCATCCACACACCTGCCTGGGGCTCACCCCCCCGCCTCCCCCTGTTACACGGAAGCTCCCCACTGTTCTCGAGAGAATGCGTGGATCCCCAACAGGTCGCAGACTCCAGCAGCTGCCCCTCACCCCGCTCCAGCCTCATCGCTTCCCATCACGAGCCCCCACCCCTGCCTGCTCCCTCCTCGTGGCCCCACCAGGCTCTGCCCTCTGCAGCCTCTCGGGAAGCACTGCCCGCCCCCACCCGGCCATCTCCTCTTTCTCTTCCAGATCCTGGCACTTCCATCACCTCCTGCAGGAAGCCTTCCCTGATTTCCTAAGTTTGGGCTCAGCATGCTTCCCAGGCATTTACCCATCAGCATACCTGTCACATCCTGATACCATGATGTGTTGGCATGACATCTATGTAATACATATGTTATCCCGATCGTATCTGTGGGGCACGTGACAGTGGTGTAAAGGCTTTGGAAAATAGTCTGAAGTTGCTCACCAGGTTAAACAGTTACCATCCTTCCAAGCAATTCCAAACCCTGAACACCTCATGCTGAGTAAAAAGAGGTGATCACAGCACACTACATGTTGTATGATGCCATTTCTATGTAACGTCCAGAGCGGGCAGAGACAGACAGGGGCCGGGAGGAGGCTGCGGGCCCTGGAGCTTGACAGCTAAAGGACATGGAGGGTCTCTGGGTGCCGATGAAAATGTTCTAAAATTGATTGTGGCCATGGCTGCACACGTCCGTGAGTACACTGAAAACCACCGAAGGATATACTTTAACTGGATAGATTGTATGGTATGTAAGTTACACCACAATGAGGCTGTTACATATGTACATACACACACACACACACACACACATACAGCGGGTGGGGGTGATGCAGCTCAGAGAAGGAGAAGTGGACTTTTAGAAAAGGTGGTCAGAAAACACCTCAAGCAAAAGATGATGTTTGAACAAAGACCTAAAGAAGGTGAGTGTAAAAAAAAAAATGGAAGGTGAGGGAGGGGTCCTGCAGATAGCCAGGGGTGAGACCCAGTGATCACCCCAAATCCCAGCACCATTCACTCATTCATAATCACATTATCCCACACCCAGGCTTCCTGGCTGGCTGCTTCTGACAGTGCTGGCCGGTTCAGCTTCCTTCCATGAATGGAGTATCTGTGACACCCAGTGGCGAGTCCCCATAAACGTCTTGTTAATGTTTGTTCCGTGGAGCAACAGTGACACCCGGTGGTGATTCATAATAAATGTTTTGTGAATGTTTCGTTCCGTGGAGCAACAGTGACATCTGGTGGTGATTCATAGTAAATGCAGCGCTAATATTTTCTTAATATTTCCATTTGTGGTGCAACAGCGACATCTACTGATGAATCCTTATAACTGCACTGCAGAGGAGACCCTGGACCAGGGGTGGGCAAACTTTTTGACTCGAGGGCCACAATGGGTTCTTAAACTGGACCGGAGGGCCGGAACAAAAGCATGGATGGAGTGTTTGTGTGAACTAATATAAATTCAAAGTAAAGGAGCGGAGGGGAGAGCAAGAGAACCCTCCGCTCTTTCGGCTCCGCGGGCCGGATAGAACAGCCGAACGGGCCGGATCCGGCCCGCGGGCCATAGTTAGCCCACGGCTGCGCCTGGACCTCTCCATCTCAGCATTCAGAATGTAATGTCCAGGATGCCACTAAGGAGATGACAGGCCAGGCAGTGGGACACCTGAGTCCTCTCCACCAGCTGGACAACAGGGAAGTGAATGGGACACAATTTTCTGGCTTTCCTTCCAAGATAAAAAGCACTTCGGCACTGGCATCATCCTCTCTCTTACCTTCCTCCTATATTCACTCGCTGGTGTGTCCAGGGGCTCACCCTTCTCCTGCGGCTCTCACCCTGGCTGCACGTTAGTATCACAGGAGGGGCAGGAGGAAGTGGAGGGGTCAATGCTAAGGCATCATCTCCAAATACTCTATTAGATCGAAGCCCAAGCAGTATTTTGTTTAACTCCCCAAATGATTGTCCTTAAAAGAACTGGCAGAAATCGGATTGATAGTGAAGCCAACTGGTCAATATCAGGTTAAGGACAGCCCGATCACAGCCTGATCAGGCTCTCAGATGAATCAATACATCTCCACTGCGCTGTGCACTCCAAGATGCCAGGACGTCTCCTCTGCATTTCTTCATTTCTCTACCCATTTCTCCTTCCTAGGCGCCAAGGGTAATGACGCAGCGAATGGTTTTAAAACTCGATTCTAAACAAAGACATCGGAATTCACAGACAGCTCCCACCCGCCCACCTTCAAAGGTCAAACAAGTTGGTGGCCGTGCGCCGTATATCCGTAAGTTCAAGTTCACTGGGAACGCCGGTGGGAGACAGGGATTGGCCGGGAGCAATGGATGAACAGCTGCTGTGGCTACAAGGGAAGGAGACCCCCTGAGCACTCCTCTTGGCGGAGCCCCCCTACAGCTGTCTGTGGAACCAATGCAGACGCACCGGCAGCTGAAATCCTCAGGATCCCCAACCTACATCTATCTGCGCCCCTCAGTGCTCCGTCTCTCTCTCAGCGTCTGCTGTGTCCCGCCCGTGTTACAGTCCTTGTCTGGTCAGTGCCCTAACCATAGCTCTGTGTCATGACAGGCAGGGGGGTTGTTAAGGGGGTCTCTTCAGCACGCCCGGGCTCTATCCCAGACATGACCCTGCCCAGCCTCCTGAAAGGGAGGCAGTGGCAGGAAGCAGCGCCCTGGATAGTGAGAGTGGGTTTCTCCCCCGCAGTCCTCCGCTCGCTCCGGGAACCGGTGCTGGGATTATCCAAGGACGGGCGCAGAGGCCCTGAGGGTCTGAACAGTGTGTGTGGTGTGTGTGTGGGGGGGTATCTCCAGCTAGCTCCGGGGGTGTCTCACTTTTTTTTTTTAAGGAAATGGAGCCTTTTGTGAGAGGCCAGTTTAATATGTTTTTGCTGACTTTTAGAGAGAGAGGAAGGGGGCGGGAGAGAGCGATAGAAACATGGATGAGAGAGAACATCATCAGATCGGCTGCCTCCTGGGGATGGAGCCCACAACCCAGGCACGGGCCCTGACTGGGAATCGAACCGTGATCTCCTAGGTCCTGGTTCCACGCTCAACCACTGGGCCACACCCGCTGGACATGTGTCGCGCATTATTTTCAGTGTCTTGGGGTGTTTGCAGTTCACCCCAGGGCCTCCCAGGATTAGCAAAGGCCGGTTTCACGTGGTGCTTTATTATTAGAGACCAAAACCTCTCCATACTTTTCTGCCTTCTCCACAAGCAAGCGGCACAGAACGTAGAGTGTGTGTTTTCATGCAAGCCCGTGGCCACACGCCCCAATCACAGCTCTGCCATGCCCACCGGGGCCCCGCCCTCGGCCTTGCCTCACGGTGACAGCCTTTGCGTGAACTGGCTGCTCGTGCCTTGCACTCCCGGATGGCTCAGGCACCGATTCCCTCCCGGGGGCTAGCGGAGAAGCACTCCCTTTCCAGAATGCCACCCCAGCAGCTGCGCTGGGCCGGGCGCCCGCCTCGCCCGGGGTGCCGTCCACGTACCCGCCAGCAGTCCGATGAGCAGCATGACCACCCATCCCGACCAGGCGTCCAGCAGGCCCTTGATGAACTCCCACGCGGACTCCTTGCTTCTGCTGGTTATCTGGAACGACACGCGACAAAGTGGGCTTCCCACTTCAAAAAACCCACTTCGTTCAGCCCGGCCGGCCTGGCTCAGAGGTTGAGCATCAACCTATGAACCAGGAGGTCACGGTTCGATTCCTGATCAGAGCACATGCCTGGGTGGCGGGTTCAATCCCCAGTGGGGGCGTGCAGGGGGCGTGCAGGAGGCAGCCGATCAATGATTCTCTGTCATCATTGATGTTTCTCTCTCTCTCTCTCTCTCTCTCTCTCTCTCTCTCTCCCCCTCTCCCTTCCTCTCTAAAGTCAATAAAATATATTTTTAAAATCCACTTGATTAAACAAACTCACCAGGTGCCATTTGAGCTCTGATGATGCGCAAGCCATTCTGAAGGGAGACGTGGAGTCAGCGCCACTGCGGACCATGAGGTGGCCCCGTGGCTGTCCCTCCTCACCCTGCTCTGAAGCGCTGTCCCTGGGACTGGCGGCAGCCCCCACACAGTAGGTCCGCCTTGGAGGAGAGAGACCTGGCTCGGCCCGTCCTCGCCACCGGGTCCTCCTCTCACTGGGACCACCTTGGCTGCTTCCCCTCCTTCACTTCCACCTGCTGCTTCTAAGGGTCCGGCGCTGGCTCCCATCTCCCCCAGCTGTTCCCACAGAATGGCCCTGCCTGGCTCCTGGCTGCCTCCTGCCTCCTCCCTCTACGGAGCCAGCCCGCCTGGGCCTCCTGCCACAGCACCTGGTATTTTTCTTAATGTACACGGAGTGGCCAGATGATTGTGATCTCTGAACGCATAATAACCTGGCCACTCAGTGTGTGTGTGTGTGTGTGTATTAGAGGCCCGGTGCATGAATTCGTGCATGGGTGGGGTCCGGCCAGCCTGGCCAGGGGGAGGGGACATGGGCGGTTGGCCGGCCTGCCTGCTGGTCGAATTCCTGGTTGAGGGGAAAATTTGCATATTAGCCTTTTATTATATAGGATATACATTGAGTGGCCAGATTATTATGCATTCAGAGATCATAATAATCAGGCCACTCAGTGTATTTTATTGATTTCAGAGAGGAAGGGAGAGGGAGAGAGAAACATCCATGATGAGAGAGAAGCATGGATCGGCTGCCTCCTGCACGCCCCACACTGGGGATCGAATCTGCAACCTGGGCATGTGCCCTGACTGGGAATCAAACCGTGACCTCCTGGTTCATAGGTCGATGCTCTACCACTGAGCCACACGGGCCAGGCGAGCACCTGGTATTCTATGACCTGTCCACAGCTCTGCCTCTCCCGCAGCCTTCCCTTCCTTAGCGCCCAGCCCACCCAGGACACGTGGGCATGAGCGTGAGCGTGCTCCCTGGGCAATGAGAACGCGGCCTGGCCGCGTGAAGGAACCCCCTCCCACATGACTGTCACGACGCCACCTACCTTTCTGTGCCTGTCGGTGTCCCGCGACTTCTCCCTCAGCCAGTCGATGGTGTGGAAGTCCTCGTACGTCCCCACATCGGGGAAGGGCTCATCGAGAAAGTCCATGAGGTTGCCGGAGCCGCTCATCGCTCCTGCACGTGACCATGCTACTCACACCTGGGGAGAGAGCCCAGTTCAAACGCAGGCAGGCGGCCCGCACACCCCCGGACGACCCCCTCGCGCTACTTTCTTATATAAGAAAGAATCGCGTTAGCATCTGCTGCAATGATGTATACACACGGAGGGGCCAGATTATGATGATCGCTGAACGCATAACAACCTGGCCACTCAGTGTATTTGTATCTCAAATGGGTCCCAAAAGTATTCCAGACTTTTGCTGGAGATCAACCACCTATTTGCCCTGAGCGTTCTATCAGCCAGTGCAAAGGGGAAAACTGATCAGGTGCACGATTGATAGTATCTTTCATATCAAATCAATGAGGTGCTCACGAGAAGTACACGGAGTGGCCAGATGATTATGCGTTCAGAGATCATCATCATCTGGCCACTCAGTGTATATGCAGGCACACACAGTCTGTCTCAGGCAACAGCAGCTGCTATAACAAACATACCCTGGACTGGGCCGCTCCTGAGAAATAAATGTCTCTCTCACAGTTCTGGAAACCAGGAAATCCACTCACAATTGAATCACTGTCACCCAACCACTCATTGCTCTCCTGGGAGCTGAAGCGGGTCACTCGGGCAGGCAGCCTGTGTGGCCGTCACCCTGGACATCCAAGATGCGCAGCGACGGGAGAGCAGAAGCGCTGGCGACACTTGAACTAGCTGCGGGAGCGAGGTAACGCGCAGAGGGCACTGGCCCTCCGCACCAGGGGCTGCCCTGGGGGTGGACAAGGAGACGGAGGACAGGGCCTCGTGCCACACGAGCCAGCTCTGGTCTTGATGTCCTACCACCCCCCCAAAAAAAAATTCACAGGCTGAACCCTACCCCCCCCCCATGTGAGGGAGTTAGGAAGAGGGCCTCTGGGAGGTGGTGAGGGCATGAGGGCCGCGCCATGGACAGGCTCGGTGTCCTTATAAGAGAGCCCCGTGTCCCTTCCACCACGTGGGGCACAGCGAGAGGCCTGGGACTGGGAAGAGGGTCCCCACCCGACCAGCTGGCACCTTGACCTCAGACTGTGAGAAAGCAATGTCTGCTGTCTTTTTTAATATTTGTATTGATTTCAGAGAGGAAGGGAGAGGGAGAGAAACATCCATGATGAGAGAGAATCATGGATCAGCTGCCTCCTGCACGCCCGCTCCTGGGGATCCAGCCCACACCCCGGGCCTGTGCCCTTGGCTGGGAATCGAACCCTCACACCGGACGGGCTGGGTATTTCGTTCTGGAGACCTGAGCGAACGAAGCCAAGCCAAGCACCACGCAGGCGGGCGGGGGGCGGGGGAGGGGGGGGGCGCAGCCCTGGGCCAGCAGCTCGGGGTGCAGGTGCTGATTTCTCCTTCAAGTACAGGCGAAGGGGCTGTGCTGCCGGGGCGGGAGGCAGCGGAGGGCTCCCTCCTTTCCTGGGGAGCAGGCCAGCCAGGCCCTCCCTCTCCCCTCCTGGAAAACAGCCGCGAGCAAACCAAGCCGCTGCAGAGCCACACAGCCACACAGCCACGCTGCTCACAGCCTCACAGCCACACAGCCACACAGCCACACAGCCACGCTGCTCACAGCCTCACAGCCACACAGCCACACAGCCACACTGCTCACAGCCTCACAGCCACACAGCCACGCCGCTCACAGCCACACAGCCTCACAGCCACACAGCCACGCCGCTCACAGCCACACAGCCACACTGCTCACAGCCATGCTGCTCACAGCCACACAGCCACACAGCCACGCTGCTCACAGCCTCACAGCCACACAGCCACGCCGCTCACAGCCACACAGCCTCACAGCCACACAGCCACGTCGCTCACAGCCACACAGCCACACCGCTCACAGCCACACAGCCACACAGCCACGCTGCTCACAGCCACACAGCCTCACAGCCACACAGCCACACTGCTCACAGCCACACAGCCACACAGCCACGCCGCTCACAGCCACACAGCCACGCCGCTCACAGCTACACAGCCTCACAGCCACACAGCTCACAGCCCCACAGCCACGCCGCTCACAGCCACACAGCCTCACAGCCACACAGTCATGCTGCTCACAGCCACACAGCCACACAGCCACACAGCTCACAGCCACACAGCCACACCGCTCACAGCCACACAGCCACACAGCCACACAGCTCACAGCCACACAGCCACACAGCCACACAGCCACGCCGCACACAGCCACACAGCCACGGCAGGACGGCGGAGTGAGAGGTGCTTTGGTGAGGAGCATAGACATCTGGATGGCGGGACGCGAAGCACAGAGCGTGGGTGAGAGGGGGGCAGCTGGGCGATGCTCTGCACCGGCCCCTCTGGCGGAGGCTCGGCGACGCCCGGGCAAAGTGCATGCAATCCGACGGCCTCACCGGCAGTAAAGGGGCCGTAGCCACTGATCCACTGACCCGCTGCGCGCTCGGCCGCGTTAAGGTGACGAGTTTGAGGCCTGGGTCGTGCCAAGCTGCCAGCTCCACGGGCGGGTGAGCGCCCAGCGGAATCAGACCTGAGCCCCTTCTCGCTCTTGCAGAAAGGAGACGGGGAGGGCCTCGCCGTGTGTGTGTGTGTGTGTGTGTGTGTGTGTGTGTGTGTGTGTGTCTGTGTGTGTGCGTGTCTGTGTGTGTGTGTGTGTGTGTGTGTGTGTGTGTGTGTGTGTGGTGAGACCCTCCGCTGGGAGAGGCAGGTGGCGGCTGCTGGGCGCTGGGGAGCCCCCAGCCAGGCCTGGCGGCACACAGGAGAGCCTGAGACCTGGACATCCTGTTAACGACCTCATGTGGCCCCGGCCGGTGTGGCTCCGTGGATAGAGTGTCGGCCGTGGACTGAAGGGTCCCGGGTTCGATCCCCGTCAAGGGCACACATCTGGGTTGCAGGGTCCCTGGCCCTGGCCGGGGTGCGTGCGGGAGGCAACCAATTGATGTCTCTCTCTCTCTCTCTTTCTCTCTCTCTCTCTCTCTCTCTCTCTCTCTCCCCCTCCTTCTTTCTCTCCCCTTTCCACTCTCTCTAAAAGTCAATGGGAAAAACACCCTGGGTGAGGATTAACAGGAAACAATGGTTTCTAGAAGGTGGCAGCAAGCATGCCATCGCCCAGACCAGGGGTCGGCAAACTCATTAGTCACCAGAGCCAAATATCAACAGTACAACAATTGAAATTTCTTTGGAGAGCCAAGTTTTTTAAACTTAAACTTCTTCTAACGCCACTTCTTCAACATAGACTCGCCCAGGCCGCGGTATTTTGTGGAAGAGCCACACTCAAGGGGCCAGAGAGCCGCCTGTGGCTCGCGAGCCGCAGTTTGCCGACCACTGGCCCAGACCACGATGCAGAACAGGTTCCGAGGAGGCTTGGCTGAGCATAAGGGCGCTCCCTCCGGGCCAGTGAGAGGGACCGGTTTCTGGGCAACAGGGCCGCCCAGGCCCATGCCTTCAAGAGCACGTTTCCTCCACCTGAAGGCTTCCCTGTCCTCTCTGGAAGGTTCCTGTCCGCCCCACCCGCCTGTGCCGTGGCCCCGCAGGAGCCGGGCTCCCTCCCTGGCGACCTGGAAGCAGCCACACACGCGCTCTGCCCGCGAGCATCTTCCCTGAGCGCCCCGCGGTGTCTCTGAGAGGCCAGCGCCCCTCCTCCGGACCAAACGCAGCTCTTCAGAGTGGGAAGCGCTAAGGCACGGGTCCTCAGACTTTTTAAACAGGGGGCCAGTTCACTGTCCCTCAGACCGTTGGAGGGCCAGACTATAGTTTAAAAAAAAAAACTATGAACAAATTCCTATGCGCACTGCGGGCCCGGGACGAGTCGGCTGCTAAGCAGGACAGGCAGCGGCACCCGGCGGGCCGGATCCATGTCCTCGGCGGGCCGCATGTGGCCCGCGGGCCGTAGTTTGAGGACGCCTGCTAGAGGGATGTGTGCGACTCCCGTCTTGCTGGCGACCTCAGCCGCCCCTCGCCGGCCCACAGCGCCCTGGGCTCCAGCACCGAGTCCTGGGACGGACCCCAAGGCCATGACCCAGGGACCCAAACTGAGTACCAGCCCGTCACTCCCTCCGGGTCCAGCAAACGTTTGCTAATTAAGCAAAATGATTTGTCTTTGCCCAGATACTGGGCAAGCCCGTGGGACTTTCCAGAAATTTCAGAGCTACCTTCCCTGCCAGCTTTTTTTAAAAAATATATGTTTTTTTTATTGATTTCAATGAGGGAGAGAGAGATAGAAGCATCAATGATGAGAGAGAATCATGGATCGGCTGCCTCCTGCACACCCCCTACTGGGGATCGAGCACACAACCCAGGCATGTGCCCTTGGCTGGAATTGAACCCAGGACCCTTCAGTCCACAGGCCGACGCTCTATCCACTGAGCCACACCGGCCAGGGCCCTGCCAACTCTTTATGCCAGTCATTGCAATGCAGAAAATCATAAAAAAAATAGTCCACTGTTGGTGAGATGAAAACTTCAGATACCCCGTGTGGCAATCTCTCACCTTCAAAAGCTATCCTAGGCCGGCCGGTGTGGCTCAGTGGTTGAACATCAACCTATGAACCAGGAGGTTCGATTCCAAGTCAGGGCACATGCCTGGGTTGTGGGCTCGATCCCCAGTAGGGGGTGTGCAGGAGGCAGCCGATCCATGATTCTCTCTCATCATGGATGCTTCTCTCTCCCTCCCTTCCTCTCTGAAACCAATAAAAATATTTTTTTTTTTACAAAAGCTACCCTAGTATCTGTGACCAGTACTGCCCTTAACCCTTAGAAGTGGGGACGGAAACGTGTGATTGGGAAGAGACCCCTCAATATATACAAAGAGCGAGCTGCAGGCAATGGGATCCGGCGTAACAGCCCCAGGCCGCAGCCAGGCCTGCCAGTGGGAATTTCCCCCCCTCAGACCAAAGGAAAGCAGACGCGGGAAACGGGGATTAAGCTGGCGTAAGCACAGGCCCGGTCCGGGTTATCTCTAATCTCTCAGCCTGTCCTGTTCTTTGTAGAAGAGCAGTTTTAGTAAACAGAAGTCGTAAATCTAACATGCCTGTTTTTGCTACATTCCAGAAACAGCTCTGACCTACGCAGCCAGCCTGGGTCTGGGGGAAGGTCTGGACTACCTGGTGGTTAGCATTTCAAGCATTTTTTCGCAAAAGGAATGCGCCCACATAACCAGCACCCAGATCAAAGGCCAGAGGCGGCCAGCCCCCACCGGCTCTTTCTGGCCCCTTCCAGGCCCTACCCCACCCCTACACAGAGCCACGATCCTGCCCCTCACACCACGGCCTCAGTGTGCCTGGTTTTGAACTTTATAGAAATGGGGTGTTGTGTTCCCCAGTTCTTTCGTTCTACATTATGTTGGAGCGTCCGGCCATGCTGTTGAGTGAAGTTCTCATTGATTCATTCTCTCTGCTCCTCTAACCGCAAACTGTCCCTTTTAAAGGGCCAGATGACAAATACTGGAAGGTTTGTGGGCCATGCAGCTTCCGTCGGGAGGACCCAACTCTGCCATTGTCGCATAGAAGCAGCCAGAACAATACACAAATCAGTGACTGGGGCTGGGTGTCGCTCGCGCTTGATGTACGGACACTGATCTGAATTTCATGGCATCCTCATCTGTCACAAAACATTCCTCTTCCAGTTGTTTAGCAATCATTAAAAAATGTGAAAACCGCCCTGGCCAGGGCGGCTCATGCACTGAAACGTCACTGGCTCGATTCCTGGTCAGGGCACATGCCCGGGTGACGGCTCCATCCGCAGTGGGGGGCGTGCAGGAGGCAGCGGATCGATGTTCCACTCTTACACCCATGCAGGGAGGACGGGGCCCGGGAACATCAAGCTCAGAGCCAGACCTCGGTTAGGTGGCAGCTAAAAATAATAGCCCCCAAAGCTTCATTTCTTCCAGACTTGCCAGAAGCTCCAACAACAAATCACAAGCCGCATTTACAGAGCCCCCTTTCTTGCCACCTGCGTGGCTCACACGTGGCACTGAGCTCAGGGGCTGACATCTGCTGGTGCCCTTGGTCTCAGAGGGGGTGTCATTGCACCACGTGGCCACCAGAGGGCGCCTTGCAATTGCAAGCAGCCCTTCCGCCTGGAGCACCTTGGAGCGGCTGAGAAACAGGCAGGGAATGCACCTTTCTCCCTCTGCCCAACGTGGAACCCCGCCGCCCCTCCAGAGCAGGCCCGACAAGCTGGGCACCTTCGGTGGCTTCTCTTCTCCTGCCCACCCTCTGGCTCAAGTGCTTCCCCAAATGCGCTGGCAACAGGCGAGCCTTCAACACAGCATGTTGGCCAAGTCAGGTGCATCCGAATACACAGGGCGTGATCCCATCTCTATGGGGTCATACAAATGATTGCCCGTGCCGGGTGGCAACACGGATGTTCCCCTTACAATCCATGAGGCCACACATTTAGGGGCGACGCACTTTTGGGCGCATTTGTGATACTTTGCAATTTTAAGAAGCTTCAAAGAACGGCCTGGCCGTCAGTAGAAGCAGCTTCGCAGGCAGTTTTCATGAGCGGTTCCTGCCCGGGGGCATCCATTCTGCTGGCGCCGGTACTGTCCTCTGTCCTCGTTCTTTAGAGCACACGCCCGCCCACCTCCTGATGTCCCCGAGGTTCCCGTGGAGGCGGCTGTGCCGGAGAGAAAGCCTCTGGTCACATGGGAAGAGCTGTCTGAAATGCTCCTGGCCCTGGCTGGTGTGGCTCAGTGGCTAGAGCAGGGGTGGGCAAACTTTTTGACTCGAGGGCCACAATGGGTTCTTAAACTGGACCGGAGGGCCGGAACAAAAGCATGGATGGAGTGTTTGTGTGAACTAATATAAATTCAAAGTAAAGGAGCGGAGGGGAGAGCAAGAGAACCGGATAGAACAGCCAGATCCGGCCCGCGGGCCGTAGTTTGCCCACGGCTGGGCTAGAGCATCGGCCTGCGGACTGAAGGGTCCTGGGTTCGATTCCGGTCAGGGCATATGCCCGGGTTGCGGTCCCAATCCCCAGTGGGGGGCGTGCAGGAGGCAGCCGATCAGTGATTCTCTCTCATCACGGATGTTGCTCTCTCCCTCTCCCTTCCGCTCCAAGATGAATAAAAAGAGGCATTAAACATGTTTGCGTGTTTGGGGCACAGTGCCGCTGCGTGCTGTTTGTTTCCAGCGTGGGGTGCTGTGGAAGAGGCCCAGGTGGCAGCGTGCAGAGTGGCCTGAGAGGGCAAACTGGAAGGGGACAGGAAGGGGACCCTAAGGCTGACAGCGGGGCACGGTGGGGGGGGGGGCACCTGGACCTCCAAGTCAGGTGCGGGTGCAGCATCAGCCCATTTCACAGCGGAGCGCACGGCAGCTCCCACCGCCGGGAACTGCCTGCCTCTGGGGTGGCGTGGGACCCACGCGAGGCTGCGCGAGCACAGAGAGAAAGAGGAGGGTCCTCCAGGGCGGTGACCCGGCCGCCACCAGCCCTAGCCGGGAGCCGGGGAGCAGGGACCAAAGAGAAACACCCCAGTGGCTCCCCCAGAGGCCGTTCGGCCCCAGGGACACGGCGTGATGTCACAGCTGGCAGGCGCGCTAGTGGCATCGAGGGGGTGGAGGCCAGGGACGCTGCTCAACATCCCACGGCACACAGGACGGCGCCACGACCGCGCCCCAAATGTCACCCGTGGCAACGGGGAACCGAAGGAACAAGGAAGCGCTGGAGAAAGCGCCGCGGCCCGGCCCACCTGCCTGGTGTTCGTGTCCAAGTGCGGACGCGAGAGGGAAGCTGGTGGAAAACGGACTCTCTCACGAAGTTTCTCTGAAATCAACCTGGGTGAGCCGGGTCACAACGTTTACTACAGGCAACCCGTGCCACACAGGGCCAAGCTGTTAGGCTACCCCCCACCGGAGCAGGCAGCGCACCGAACCCCCCCACCGGAGCAGGCAGCGCACCGAACCCCCCCACCGGAGCAGGCAGCGCACCGAACCCCCGCACACAAACACGCCGGAGCGCGCTGGTGAGCCAGCGCCACGGAGGATGGCTTGAAACAGGAGGAGGAGAAAGACACGCGCGCAGGAAAATCACGCCGCGGAAGTGCCCGTGAGATTCTCTCTCTTGTAAATGCCCGTGCCATCGTCTCTGACAGCCGGGACCCCCAACTGCAATCATTCAGGTCAAAAGCTGGAGCCCCCGACGAAGCCAAGTGGGCAGAGGACGTGGGCCCCCCGCGGCACTACAGGCCAGGGCACGTCCACGGGGGAGGGGGCAGCAGGAAAGGGGAGACGCCCACATAGAGAACCACCCCACCCCCTACACGTGCAAATGCCAGGGGCTGAAGTGACGGGCAGACATCCAAGCCCCACTGGCATTGGGGGACTACTGGACCGAAGTCTCCAGGCCATGAAGATGGACGTGAGACATACATTTTCATGAGACATAGGCAGCTGTACGCTTACTTAAAGCCAACGCACTCAGCCCTGACCGGTGTGGCTCAGTGGATAGAGCGTCGGCCTGTGGACTGAAAGGTCCCAGGTTCTATCCCGGTCAAGGGCATGTACCTTGGTTGTAGGCACATCCCCAGTGGGAGGTGTGCAGGAGGCAGCTGATCGATGTTTCTCTCTCATCAATGTTTCTAACTCTCTCTCCCTCTCCCTTCCTCTCTGTAAAAAATCAATAAAATATATTTTTTTAAAAAATAATAATAATAAATAAAATAAAAAATAAAACCAACGCACTCAGCCTGGCTGGCGTGGCGCCGCAGTGGAGTGTCGACCTATGAACCAGGAGGTCACGGTTGTGGGCTCAATCCCCAGTAGGAGGCGCGTAGGAGGCAGCCGACCCATGATTCTCTCTCATCATTATGTCTCTCTCTCTCTCTCTCCCTTTCTCTTCCTCTCTGAAATCAATAAAAATACCTTTTCTGAAAAATCAATGCACTCAGAGGCATCATCAATATGCCCTGACTTCCAATCAATGTACCTAACCCTTGCACGCAATGTACCTAAATCTCTCTCCTCCCCACGCCGGGAAGATACACACCACGAACAAATGTGGGGCCATCAGAGATTGAGGGTGCCTCAGAGGGGGCAAGCGGACGGCAGCCACAGCCTACGGCAGTCGCGACCCACAGGTTGAGAACCGCTAGCAGGGTCGCCTAAGACCATCGGAAAACACAGATACTTACATGACGATTCATAACAGTAGCAAAATTACAGTGATGAAGTAGCAACGAAAATAATGTTATGATTGGGGGTCCCCATAACATGAGGAATTGTATTAAAGGGCCGCGGCATTAGGAAGGTTGAGAACCAAGGGCTTACGGAGCTGACCTCCCCTCTCAGAAAACCCCGGGCTCTTCCCCGCTTATTCGCTACCGATGCTGCGTAACAAGCTGCACCAGAACTCAGCAGCTACGCCTGGACATATGTGACCTTACAGTTTCTGTGGGTCAGGACGTGGGAAGCACTTGTTTGGGTCTTCCTGGCTCGAGGTCTCTCAGGAGGTCATGGTCAAACCATGGGCCCTGGCTACTGCCATCTGAAGGCTCGACGGGGGCAGGAGGCCCCACTTCCCAGGTGTCTCCCAGACGTGCTGGCTCTTGGCGGGAGGCCTCGGTTCTGCTCACCTGCATCTCCGCAGGATGGCCCGGTGACCTCGGGACAAGGCACCCGGCTTCCTGGAGAGCAGCAACCCGAGGGACAAGTGGAAGCAGTAGGGTCTCTTGTGACCCAGCCTCGGAAGCCATACACCTTCGCTCCCACAGTGTCCTATCGGTGGCACAGGCCAGGCCTGGGTGCCAGGGTGGGAGGGGACTACACGCGGCATGAACTCCAGGAGGCAGGTCATCGGGGCCCACCTTGCCTGCGACCTCACCAACTTCACATTCATCTGAGATCAGGGAAGTCTCGCCTTTGTCAACGCAGACACCTTCAGGGTATGAGGGGCCACGATCCATTCACCCCGCCCAGTTCCTCCTCCAGACCCAAGCGGGGGTCCCCGGAGGACACTGACCAGAGGTGTTGACAGTGAGAGGGGCCCCTGGTGGCTATAGGGTGAAGGCCAAGGGCCACAGCACCGAGGACAGTCACAAGTCCCAACAGGAGGAAAGCTCAGAGGCACAAGACGTGCAGAAAGACATGTGAGAATTAAAATGTGCCTGGAGCCAGCAGAGCCAGGAGGGCCACTTCCTGCTCCTGCTGCTTCCTCCCTGGCGCACCTCCCCCCCCTCCACCTGGGCTGCAGGACTGGGGAGCTGGTTCCTCCGGCCCCGGGCCTCGCGGCTGCCTGTCCCACTGTTGGAACACAGCCTTCGAATTGGAAAGGGACTCAGGTGAGACAATGGACTTGGTGTCCTCACATCCCCCGCCCAGGGGCAGGGAGAGGGCAGGAGGTTGCCATGCGCCCTGAGCCAAGGTCAAGGATGGAGAACTTCCCAGAGGCTCCTGTCACAGTAACAGACTGGGTGGCGGGGAGAAGGGGACATCTGCAATAGCCTAAACGAAGATGATGATGATGATGATGATGATGATGATGATGATGATGATAGCCCTGGCCGGTGTGGCTCACTGGACAGAGCATCGGCCTGTGGACTGAAGTGTCCCGGGTTCGATTCCGGTCAAGGGCACGAACCTCGGTTGCAGGCTCCTCCCTGGCCTGGGCCCTGGTCGGGGCTCGTGCAGGAGGCAACCAGTTGATGTGTCTCTCTCACATCGATGTTTCTCTCTGTCTCTCCCTCTCTCCTCCACTCTCCCTAACAATCCATGGAAAAATATCCTCGGGTGAGGATTAAAAAATAAATAATAATCATAATAACAGCTCCATTGGGGCACATGCTAGGCACAGCTAGTGGGTGCGGTTGTCAGGGCTCTGACCCACCCCCCTCAGGCCCATGGTAAGCAAACCGAGGCGGGGAAGGTTAGGCGACAGGCCCAAGTGTCACAGATGGGAGCCCGGGCCCGAGGCCCTTCTTCCACGACAGCCCAGCAGGCCGAGGGCCGCCAGCTCCCTGCTTCCCTGGGAGACGACTGGCCGCCCTTCCCCGAAACTGCCACGGCCTAAGTCAGGCGCCAGGTTACCTCTGAGCTCCCGGCTGGGCAAGGCTCCGCTTCCCCGGGAACACTGTGGGAGGAGCTGGCACTGCCAACACAGGACAGGCCTGCGGCTCTGCCAACAGATGGCCGCCGCGTTCCGAGCCCAGAAGCCTGAGGTCGCCATGGTGACAGCAGGCTGCTTCCATCTGCCCCCGACTCTCTCCCTGGCGTGTCCCTTCACCCTGTCCTCTCTGTGCCTGTGGAGAAACCCCCTCTTATTTTTTTAAGTATTTTTTTTATTGATTTCAGAGAAGAAGGGAGAGGGAGAGAGAGAGAGAAGCATCAATGATGAGAGGGAGTCATGGATCGGCTGCCTCCTGCACGCCCCACACTGGGGATGGAGCCCACAACCCAGGCATGTGCCCTGACCGGGAATCGAACTCTAACCTCTTGGTCCATAGGTCGGCACTCAACCACTGAGCCACACCGCCGGGCCAAAATCCCTCTTCTTATAAGGACACCAGTCAGACTGGGTGGGGGCCCCCTAATGACCTCATTTGAACCGGATGACCTCTGTAAAGCCACTGTCTCCAAATCTGGGCACCTTCACATGAGTTTTGAGGGGCACAATTCAGCCCATGACAGCTGCTCCATGTCCCTTCCTCTCTGGGACCTCCTCAGACCTCCCCTTTGACCACAGCCTTCCACAGCACTCTGCTGTGCTGGTGTGGGACACGCCCTCACGGGAAAATGAAATTCAACAGGTACGGCCCTGCTGGCCAGCCGGCGTGGCTCAGGAGTTGAGCGTCAGCCTATGAACCGGGAGGTCACGGGTCCATTCCCGGTCAGGGCACAGGCCCGGGTTACGGGCTGGATCCCCAGTGGGGGGCATGTAGGAGGCAGCTGGTGGCAATGATTCTCTCTCATCACTGATGTTTCTCTCTCTCCCTCTCCCTTCCTCTCTGAAATCAATAAAAATATGTTTTTTAAAAAAGTTAACAGCCCTAGCCGGTTTGGCTCAGTGAATAGAGTGTCGGCCTGCGGACTGAAGGGTCCCGGGTTCGATTCCAGCCAAGGGCACATGCCTGGGTTGTGACCTCGATCCTCAGTAGGGGGCGTGCAGGAGGCAGCCGATCAACGATTCTCTGTCATCATTGATGTTTCTATCTCTCTATCCCGCTCCCTTCCTCTCTGAAATCAATACAAATATATATTTTTTAAAAAGTTAACCAATGCCTGTGACCAGCAGCTTTGTAAAGGTCACATGCAGGGGCCACCAAGTACAGCCCTGGGGCGTCCCTCCGGGTGTCCTCAGGGCGAGGCCGCAGGGAGCTGGCCGTGGGCTGGGTTGCCAGGGTGAGGGCTGCAATGGCAGTGGATCGTAATCAGGGGCCAAGGAGGCGCTGGTGGAGGCGTGACTCAGCTGGAGGAAAAATGACTCGCCTGTCCCCGGCGGGCGGCCTCCTAACGACTAACCACAGGGCCCTTGGCAGCGGCCAGCACCTGCGAGGTTACAGCGCAGGGAAAATTCCGTCCACGCTCAGCGGCCACAGCCAGGACGGAGAGCCGGGAGGCGGGCAAGTGCAGTCAGCCCACAGCCGTCCTGCGGGGCAGGCTCAAGGGGAGCCACCAGGGCGGGGAGCAGGACGCAGCCTCTGTGTGTGGTCTCCCTCCCGCACGCCCCACACCTGCCTTGGGCATCGGGCCTGCCGCTTTTGGCAATTCAGCCAGCAGCCTGCTGGTCCCGGGAACCACGCAAAGAGCAGCAGGCAGTGAGCAAGTGCCCTGAGCGGAGCTGCAGAAGGAAATGAGTGGGGAGGCGGGGGGTTGGGGGGATATAAGAGATGAGGGCCCTGGCTGGTGTGGCTCAGTGGATAGAGCATCGGCCTGCCGACTGAAGGGTCCCGGGTTCGATTCCCGGTCAAGGACACATGCCTGGGTTGCAGTCTCCATCCCCAGTAGGGGGCGTGCAGGAGGCAGCCGGTCCATGATTCTCTCTCATCATGGATGTTCCTCTCTCTCCCCCTCTCCCTTCCTCTCTGAAATCAATAAAAGTATATTTATAAACAATTTGTTTAAATGCAAGATGATGAGAGACTGTGCTCAGCAGGCGCAGGGAGAGCGAGCAAAGGGCCTGGGGTCTCGGCCCTCAGGCACCGACGCGGGCCAGCTCACACACCCAGGGACAGAATGTGCTGGGCGCCCGGGGCAGCGAGAAAGCTGCGCACAGGCGTGGCCCTGACGCCAAGGGACGCGGCCACCAGCCAGTGGCCTGAGGACTCAGGTGACTTCATCCACAGCAGGACAGCCAGCGGCCTTTCCAGCATCACATGCGGAGCGCACCTGCGGCTCCTCTGCTGGCCCCGTGCCACCGCGCGCCGGGCTGCGCTGCCCTGATGGGGGCGAGAGGGCCACGGGGAAGCGTGGCGATCACATGGGCAGAACGCAACCCTCTGGCAGGCAAGGCCCGCCCGGTGCCCTAGAATAACCCGGTGGGTGGGCCTCCTGCCAAGCCCCGCGTGCTCCGCCGCGCTACCCTTTGGAGCGAGCGGTTCCCCACGGATTGTTCTCCGAGGCCCTCTCCTCTGGGGCACGGCACCGGCCTCTGTGCGGCTCCTGAAATGCGCCGGGTCTGCCTCGCCTCGGCTGCCCCCTCAGGCCTGAGCGCTCAGCCCCAGGGTGCTCAGCCCCCCACGACGCCCTCAAAGCTCTCCCTCACTTCCTTTCGTGTCCCTGTCCTGGCCCGCAGAGGGGCCGTCGTGACCGCCCCGTCTAACTAGCATGCTCTACCCATCGCTGTCCATCGCGGCCTCCCGCGTAAACCTTGTCCATCTGGTTCCGGAATATCCCATCGCCTAGAGCGGCAGGTCTCACCCGGGGCAATGTCTGGAGTTTGGTTGTCCCAACTGGGGGTGGGGGGGGGAGGGGTGAGGCAGGGGTGACGACTGGCATCAAGTGGGTGGACGTCCCCGCCATAGAATGTCCAGTCCAAATGCCCGGAGTGTCAACGTTAAGGAAGCCTGGCCTGAATACAGAGCAGGGGCCCAACAGATACTTGCTACTCGAGGGAATAAAGAATGACTATTGAGGCTCCCGCCCATGGAAATGCCTTTGCGGTTCTCGTGATACTGATGTCTTTTCTCGGGATACAATATTTCACGTCTCTCGTCATTCAGCACACATTTAGTGAGCACCTACTATGCCATGTGCTCTGTGCTGTTTGCAGCGGTGAGCTGGCCACGCATAGTCCCTGATCTCAGAGCCTCGAGGGAGAAAAGCAGATTCTGTAGAAGCGACCAGAGACCTGGGCGCCTCCCCAGCTGTCACTACCAGTCACGTGACCTTGGGCAAGTCCCCTGACTTCCCTGGACATCTCTTCCTCGTGTGTAAAATGCAAGGATTGCTCTAATTTTTTAAAATAGATTTTTTTTTTTAATTTCTGAGAGGAAGGGAGAGGGAAAGAGAGAGAGAAACATCCATGATGAGAGAGAAGCATAGATCAGCTGCCTCCTGCACGACCCACACTGGGGATGGAGCCCACAACCCGGGCCTGTGCCCTGACCGGGAATCGAACCCTGACCTCCTGGTTCATAGGTCGACGCTCAGCCACTGAGGCGCCGTGGCTGGGCAGGGTTGCTTAGATTTTGAAGCTAGCTTCCAACATGTAAGTTCTATGCATTTACAGTGGAACCTCGGTTCTCGAACTTAATTTGTTCTAGAAGGCTGTTCGAGAAGCGATTTGTTCAAACGATCATTTTTCCCCCTTAGAAATAATGTACATTGAATTAATCCGTCCCGGACCCCCGAATGATTCCCTGTTTTAACCTTTCTTATAGACCAGTGGTCGGCAAACTCATTCGTCAGCAGAGCCAAATATCAACAGTACAATGATTAAAATTTCTTTTGAGAGCCAACTTTTTTAAATTTAAACTTCTTCTAACGCCACTTCTTCAAAATAGACTCGCCCAGGCCGCGGTATTTTGTGGACGAGCCACACTCAACGGGCCAAAGAGCCGCATGTGGCTCGCGAGCCGCAGTGTGCCGACCACTGTTATAGACAGTGCCTGTCCAGTGGACTGTCCCATCTATAGACAAACACTTCCTTTCTTAAATGTACCGAACTACTGGCCTTAAATGAGGCCCTTTCAGGCCTGGTTCCAGGGGTGCCCGTCAGGCCAGCAGGCAGCACCTTGGCTTGCCCACGTGCTGCTGCCTCCGGAATGCTGGCCCGGGCCCCTTGCTCTGCCTTTGTCCAAACCCACAGCATGCCCTGCCCCTCAGCTGCCTGTGCTCCTTGTCCCTTTCAGACCCTTAACGACACCGGCTCTCTCTCGGCGGCCTCTTTGTGTTTGAAAATCCTGCTAATTGTCCACTTCGCCGGCAATTTCCCTCCTTTGTTGCCTGAGAGACGCTTTTTGCCCTGCTGAGGCCGCAGCATGAGAGAGTTGTCAGGTGGGAGACTGAAGTTTGGTTCCACAACCGAGACATATTTTCTGCGAACAACGTGGTAACAGCTTGGTCGAGAACCAAACTGCTTGAGATGAGAGAGGTTCGAGAAACGAGGTCTGACTGTACTTGATCGCAGAGGATCAGTTCCTCGTTAGCATTTTTACTCATACAATACCATCAGCACTGATGACCAAAGCTTCGGTGATGCGCACGTCCCTCCGCAGGGGGCTGGTTCAATAAGGGACCCCAGGAGGGGCCACACTGTGAGCGTGCTGATGGGGAACATCTGGAGATAAGGGCCCCTGGGGCTCTGGTGGGAACGATCCTCACCGCAGGACCTCAATCAAACCCCCCCATGTCCAAAGGGCCCACATTTCCTTTCTATCTTTCATTTTTATATATATTTTTATTGATTTCAGAGAGGGAAGGAGAGGGAGAGAGAGACAGAAACATCAATGATGAGAGAGAATCATGGATCGGCTGCCTCCTGCACGCCCCCCTACTGGGGATCAAGCCCACAACCCGGGCATGTGCCCTTGACCAGAATCAAACGCGGGACCCTTCAGTCCACAGGCCAACGCTCTATCCACTGAGCCACACCGGCTAGGGCTCCTTTCTATCTTTTAAAAAAACTTTTTATTCTGAACATTCCCGAGTACACAGAACATTCTCCAGAGGAGCCCAATGAAGAACGCCACCCACTGAGCAACACCAGCCAGGGCTCCTTTCTATCTTTTAAAAAAACTTTTTATTCTGAACATTCCCGAGTACACAGAACATTCTCCAGAGGAGCCCAATGAAGAACGCCGATCGGCTCAACAAGTGTTCTATTGGGCCATCTTTGCCTCATCTCGTTCTCTTTCCATTCACTGGAACCATCGAAACGTCTGGCGGTTCTCAGAGTGTGATCCGGGAACTTTGAGGGGGGCCTCAAGCCTCTTTAGGGGGTTCTACGCTGTCAAAGTATTTTATCACAATCTCAGATTATTTACCTTTTCCATTCTGATTCTCCCGTGAGTGTACAGTAGAATTTTCCAGATGCTACATGACATGGGCTATTGCAACAGACTGAATGTAGACACAGGTATGAGAATTCGTGTCTTTTATTTAGCCATTCAGGAATGAGATCTCCAAAAACGGCTTTTTAAATGTAAGAGTAACTTATCCCCTCATGACACTGCGTCCTGCCCACTTCAGCATGCGTCTCCAAGCACAAGGCCACAGGCGCAGCGCGCAGCCCCCGCTATGACGTGCCCCAAAGGGGCCTGCATCTCAGCTCGCTGCTGTTTGCGATCCAGGAGGGCTTAGCCGGGTGCCTGCCACATCTCAGGAAATGCCCAGCAGTTTCCTCCTATCAGCCAATGGCAGCCACAGAAACAAGCCAATCACAATGCCAGTACAGGTGTCTGTTCAGGCCAGGAGCCAATCAAGAGCTACAAGTCATGCCCAGCTGGTGTGGCTCAGTGGATTGAGCGTCGTCCCACGCACCACAGAGGTCGCTGGTTCGATTCCCAGTCGGGCACATGCCTGAGTTGGGGGCTCCATCCCCACTAGGGGGGCCTGCAGGAGGCAGCCGATCTATGTTTCTCTATCATCGATGTTTCTATCTTCTCTCCCTCTCCCTTCCTCTCTAAGAAACGAATAAAACTTTAAAAAAAAAAAAAAGAGCTACGAGTTATATTTGGTTATTGCCAAGGACTGGATGTGTCTCCTCCCAATTCATATATTGCAATCCTAACCCTCACTAGGCTGGTGCTGGGAGGCGGGGCCTTTGAGGGGTGATCCGGTCATGAGGGGGGGATGCCCCTGAATGGACTAGCGCCCTTGTAGGAAGAGGCCAGAGGCCCAGCTGGCTCTCCTCCGCCATGAGGACACAGGAGAAGGCGCCTCTGCAGCCGGGAGAGGGCTCTCTCCAGAACCGACCTCGCCGCCACCCTGGCCCAGGCTCCGGAGCTGGCCCGCCCCGTAAGTCTCGTCGGATGGAGAAGCCCCCTTCTCGTTCTCTTGCCCGAGGGTGACCTGTAGCAGAGACAGGGCCCGATGGCCCCCTGGGTGCCAGCCTTCCGACGCACACGAGGCGGGGAGGGCCCACTCTGGGCTGTGGGATCCAGAGGAGCCGCCTGGACGGCCCCGATGCCACCTGTGAGGACAGTGGCTGCGAGAGGACGAAGGTGGCAGCTGCGCCCAGCCCTCCCCACGGTGGCTCTTTCGCAGGGAACACCAGCGCTCCCTGAGACACCACGTCTCATGGGCCAGGAGCGTCCGAGAGAGCTGATGGCCAGGGACCGGCAGAGGGACACACTGCAGTCCCGGACAGACAAGGACAACCGTCCGGCTATTCTGAGTGCACACACACAATGCCGCTGCCATCGCCTCTTCCTGTCCGGGGACCTGCCCAGCCTGCAGGCCCTCTTACATCTATCTGATCCCCGAAAAGCCAGGGAGCAGGACCAGCGAGCGCAGTTGGCCCCATTGTATGGATTCGGCAGCCCCTCCGAGGGGGGGGCTGCGGCCAAAGCCACCCTGCCAGTGGCAGCGCCAGGCTGGAGCCGCAAGTTCCGCACTGAAGCCTGAAGCATGTGATCACCGCTGCCATTTCTTTGTTGTTGTGAATCCTCATCGGAGGATATTTTCCCATCGGAGTGGAAAGGAGGGGGAGACAGAGAGAGAGAAACATCGATGAGAGTGAGACACATCGATGGCTTGTCTCCCCCCGTGCTCCCCAACCAGGGCCAGGGATCGTGCCTTGGACCGGAATCGAACCCGGGACCCTTCAGTCCTCAGGCTGACGCTCTATCCACTGAGCCACACCGGCTAGGGCTTGACAGCTGTTTCTCAAAGAGGCCTCCCATTGTATTTCCAGCATATACAGCCACATGGAAGGGAGTCCGGTCTCCAACCAGAGGCTCAGCATCAAACAAACCACAGGAAGGTGAATTCTAGAACACAGGAGCCAGAGGGACCTGTAGGGACCTCCGAAATCAGTGGTTCTCAGCTCATCAGTGGAGCCCCCCCCACCCCCTACCCCCCCCCCCCCCACACACACACACAGGGGACAATGTCTGGTGACTTTTTGGTTGTCACGACTTGGACACTTGGAGAGAAGGGAGGGTTTGTTACTAGAATATGGTGGGTGGCGGCACAGCACCCCCACCACGACAGAATGATCCCGCCCCAAGTGTCCCCAGTGCCGAGATGGAGAAACCCTGGTCTAATTCCCGGGGTTACTTCAAGTACAAAGAAACTGAGGCTCGCCCAGCCGGAATGGCTCAGAAATGAGCATCCACCTAGGAACCAGGAGGTCAGGGTTCGATTCCCGGTCAAGGGCACATGCCCAGGTTGCGGGCGCCTTCCCCAGTGGGGGGCGTGCAGGAGGCAGCCGATCCATGATTCTCTCTCCTCATGGATGTTTCTATCTCTCTCTCCCTCTCCCTTCCTCTCTGAAATCAATAAAAATTTATTTTCTCTAAAAAAAGAAACTGAGGCCAAAGACACAAAGTGACTTCCAGGATTACACAGCTCCAAAGCCAGACGTGGAATCCAGAACTCAAGCGCACCCCTCTCTCCTCAGCTCTGCTCTGCTGGGGCTGGGCCCGGCCGGGCCAGGCTGGGCAGAAGTGAGGGTGGGACCCGAATGAGCAACAGAGAAATCAGCAGTGCACAGGGCCTGTGCCCTGGGGGGCGGGGGGAAAGCCCCCTGAATTACCAACCAAACCGGCATTGCTGGCCAGGTCCCCGTAGCTGCTGGCCGGTCCCCTCTTCCTGTGTAAGCTCCAGCACAGCCCCTGCCGCCGCAGCTCCCAGGGGGCTCCGGGCCTCCGGGGAAGAAGGCCCCGGTTTCCTCCTAAGGATGCCCACACCTGTCCTGGCCTCGGGTTGTTTCTGAACCAGAGAAAGGAATCTAAACACAGGCCCGGCCCACTTAAGAGTCCATACAAATCCCACCACACCTGCCCCCTCCATCTGCCGCTGAGTCACCATGGCCCCTTCTCCCTGCGAGCTAATTACTCAGCAAGGGAACCCAAAAGAACGCTGGGAACCCTTGGGTTTGGGTGTTCCTCTCCACCCCCACCCCCTCCCAAAGACCATTTTGTTCTTAAGAGATGTGTTCTTAAAGGAGCTGATCCCCTCTCTCTTACCCTCGCATGCTAACCTTATAGGCTGCATTGCATAATTGTATTGTATTGTAGTTTATTTGATTGGATACTGCTATTTTTAAATCTACTCAAAACACCTGGGGGCGGAATACATTTATGAGAGATCCCCTCGAAATGCCGGCACCTTGCAAACCAATGCAAAACGCTTTCGATTGCATATCTAGCTCTTTAAATTGCTGACCAAGAACTTTCCATTCCATTCCGAGCAAAGCAGCTTTTGCTTTAAGGAAACCGGGCTCAGTACTGAGGACAAGTCCCGTCCGGAGAACGGTAAATGGGCCATTATTTGCGCAGCACAATGACAGCTGCAGACAGCTGTGGCTAGCGGGGCCAAGCCCGCCTCTCCTTATTATGCACGCGCTGGCGCCCATTCCAGGCTCTCCCCCCTGAGCAAGAGGCCAGGTCTTCCTGTCTGGCCCCCGCCCACTTTCTCGGGGGGCGGGGGGGCATGCAAAGATCCAAGTCACGCGTGGCGGGCAACGGCCCCTCTCCCGCCCCGCCCCCACACACCCCTCGCACCGGGGTGCATGCAAAAGCGCTGCGGCCCGGAGACCCCACTTTGGCTTTCTGGGGCGCCGCTGGCTGAGGCCCGCGGCCAGGGCTCGGGGACGCGCGCCCCTTACCTGCGGTGCCGCCCGCGCAGCCCGGCCACCCACCTGCACAGCATCCTAGACCTAGAGCATCCTTTCTTCCCGCAGCGCCTGCGAGCGCGGTGACGTCACCGGAGGCGGGTCCCACGCCGCCACGTGACCCCCTCGGGGCCGGCGCCGGGGAGCGGGTCCTGGCGGGTGGGCGGGGCGAGACCCTGGAAGTCCCAGGAGGTGAGGAGCCGGTGGCCCAGGGGCCGGGAAGCCCCGCTCCAGCCGCCGGGCTCTCCACCAACCCTGGGAACAACGGGCACAGAGCGGGAAAGGCACATGATTGCGGGCTCCGCGCACTAATAGGATTGCAAGAGAGCCAGCAAGAAGGGCATTAGTAGCGCGAGGAAAGCATTCCGCTTTATTTTTCAAGTCTTTAGCAAATGCAATGGAGAAGTAAACAGGTGTTCTGCAAACCGAGCTGAGCGCATGGACATACTTTGCAGGGAGGGTCGATGTTTCAAATCATACGTGACACATGATCGCAGATCCATTCGTGTGAAGCATGTGCATTAGGGAACATTGTGCTAATTGCGCTGATGAATAATGCTTTTGATCACTCTCAACAGCGACTTTCCAATCTTAACCTGGATTTGCCAGCGACAAAGGTAGTGACAACATACTGATACCACTTACTTGAGCATCTGATTAGTTAAAATCAAGCCCTGTTGCGTGCCCATGGTTGTACACATGTCTTGTTTTCTGAAATCTTCTGGCCAGGAATCTGATCTGCCTGACATGACAGAGTTAATTCCCAGTCGCTCATTATTTCACGTTTTCTCATTTTTATCACGCTCTGCAGACGTGAGTCATCTTACTATTCCAGAGAGTCTGCACAGTCAACATTCCCCATGCTCCACTGACAACAGCCTTGCCTAGAAAGCCCCAGACAACTCCAACCGGGGTCATTTCGGAGATTTGAAAACTCAAGCAGCGACTATGTCAGCTTTCCTTGCCAACCCACACAAGCGTTTCTGAGCTGGGCGAGGACCAACGCCGGAGCTGTGCGTGTTCCAGTTTCACATCAGCTGGTTCACTTGCACTGGAGTCTGAATCACCATTTTCACACTCCCTGGCTCCCGCCCCTGAGGGATGTGAAATGTGAAATAGATTGTCTTACCAGCAGGCCGGGGCCGGCTGCCTGGCTGTTCGGTCCCTCAGCTTTCCTAGTTCTAGATTTCACGCCCGCATTTGACCACCGTTCCCTCCAGAGGAGCAAAATCGCTGCTCAGAGGCCAGTCTCCCATGTGAGGCTAAACAGGCCCTCCCTCGGCCATCGATTCTTTTCAGCACCAGATGTGACAAATCAACAAAGTGTGGTTTTCTAGGTCACGCGTCTCCAGTTTGTTTTTTCTGAGTGATAAGCAACTTACCTTGCGCTTCAGGTTCCTGAGATAAGGGGTCACACGCCACAGAAATCTGCTCCTGTGGGTCCGGGGTCGGAGGGAGAGGGAAAGCGGCAGGCTCACTCTCCTGCCAGGGGTGACTGTCAATTTCAGCCTCACACTCCCAGGCCTGGCCACCCCGCCCCCCGCCAGCCTGGGGCGTCACGTGCTCGGCCCAGCCACTCAGCCCAGCCGCTCAGCCCAGCCTCTCAGCCTGCCCAGCCGGCTCTGTCACCCCTTTGCCTCTGGAGGCCGGGCAGGCCGATCTCCTTCGCCTACACCCGGTGCGGTGGTGCGTTCATGCCCAGAGAGAACCAGGAGTCCCTACCCAGGACACCCTGCCGGGCTGCACGACTTCTGCGACTGGGGTTCCCAGAACCAATGGGGCGCGGGGGACCCTATAATGCCCTCCTGCGGTCTGAGGCGGCTGGCTCTGTGTTCCGGCTTGGCAGGAGCGCCTACGGTTTGGCCCGCAGGTTGGTTTCACCTTCTGTTTACAAGGTGATCGCTCAAGTGCAAAAAGCATCGCAGCAAACAGGCGCCTCTTCTGGACGCTTGTCATTCGGGCAAAGATTTTTTTAATTAAAAGGAAAAAAAGATGCCTCCCATGAGAATGCAAATTGAACAATCTTCCTGGTGGGCCGTTTAGCAATGCTTACCAAAAGCCGTCCTAGTATGTGTGCATCTGTGTGCATCGCTGAAAACCACTGCGGCCGCAGCTGGCCGTGTCATTTGCTCCGGGAATTCGACCTGGGGGCCGGGGGGGGGGGGGGGGGGAGTGCGAAGAATTACCTGGGAGAGTTCGCTGCGCTATTATTTATGATGTCCAAGCGCCGGAAGCAAGTTAATCTCCCCAAACAGAGGGGGTGGCATGGTAAGACATCTGCTCAGTGGAAGACGTAGAATGAACATGGTAGGACCAAGACCTTGTATGCACATCTGCATAACCTATGGACCCAGACAGTGGGGTGGTGAGGGCTTGGGATGGGGGGAGGCTGGAGGGGGCCCATGGGGGGGGAGGGGACATGTAATACTTTCAACAATGAAGATTTTTTTTAAAATTCACATGGTAGTAGATACTCTTTGACATGGAAATACCTTCGCAATTGTTTAATGAAAAAGCGCAAACTCCAAAGGATGGTGTGGGGATCGAATTGACGTAAGTATCCAGTGTAGTAGCTCCCTGCTTAGTGGGCTGAGGGATGTTTCCTCTCAGCTTAGCTGCATTTTCTAGTTTTTCTGTGATTAACATGTAGATTAACATGCATTGCTTTTGTAAGAAGAAACAGTTACCGTTGCTTGTTTTATTAAAAGCACCATAGCAGCCCAGCTGGTGTGGCTCAGTGGTTAAGCATCGACCTATGAACCAGGAGGTCACGGTTCGATTCCCGGTGGGGGTACACGCCCGGGTTGTGGGCTCCATCCCCAGTGTGGGGCGTGCAGGAGGCAGCCGATCCATGATTCTCTCTCATCATGGATGTTTCTCTCTCTGTCTCTTTCTCTAAAAAAAAAATAATAAAGAAATGAAAACTTACTTTTCAAAGAAAAGGTTGGACTACATCAGTGTCCCATTAGTCATCTTCTCCTTCATCTTCCTCTCCTTCACCCCCCCTCATCACCATCTTCACCTTCACCTTCATCCTCATCTCCTTCTTCATCAATATCTTCCCACCCTTCCTCTTCATCACCATCTTTTTCTTCTCTCCCTCCCCTTCTTCGTCATCCATGTCAGGAACCCGGTGGCTGCAATGGGTTGGGCCAGACGTCACCTCTGATTGTCTCCTAACCACCTGCCCCCGCGCCAGAGTGGTCACTAAAGCAGGTAAGCAGCGCCTCTTCCTCGTGCGGCCTCTTCCTGTGGCTTTGGGCCGAGGCTGGCTTGGTCAGGTCCTTCCGACTTCCGCTTCATTTCCGTGGACTTCGAAGCTGGATCGCCACTCCCATTCAGATGAAATTCTCTGGAGAGAACTTTATGTTTGAAGTAAGGATTTTCATCCAAATAAAAATCTATGCTGGCCCTAACAGGTGTGGCTCAGTGGATAGAGCGTCGGCCTGCGGACTGAAAGGTCCCAAGTTCGATTCCGGTCAAGGGCATGTACCTTGGTTGCGGGCACATCCCCAGTAGGAGGTGTGCGGGAGGCAGCTGATCGATGTTTGTCTCTCATCGATGTTTCTGACTCTCTATCCCTCTCCCTTCCTCTCTGTAAAAAAATCAATAAAATATATTTTTTAAAAATCTATTCTGTACCCTGATTTAATATCTTCAAAATCTGTCACTTGAACTCTTAGTTGTTGTTTTTTTATCTATTTTTATTGATCTCAAAGAGGAAGGGGGAGGGAGAGAGGGAGAGAAACATCCATGATGAGAGAGAATCATAGGTCGGCTGCCTCCTGCACGCCCCACACTAGGGGTGAAGCCTGCAACCCGGGCCTGTGCCCTGACCGGGAATCGAACCGTGACCTCCTGGTTCCTAGGTGGATGCTCACCCACTGAGCCACACCAGCCGGGCTGTCACTTGAACTCTTGCCAAATAGTGCAGCGCCTCTTGCTCCTTCCCCGGGCAGTGCAGACACTGTGATGGTTGACAAAGGTTACCCCCCAAGATGGGGATTTGGGCGATCAATTCTGACCTCTTCTGCAAAGGCGGTCGCAGAGTCTGCTCTAGTCCTGCTCGGCCTCCAAACCGCCTCCCTGGCCTCCTGCGCCTTGTCTGCTTCATGCTGCCCCTTTCTCCCTTGGCGGGTACTGAGAGGACGGGTCTTCCTGGCTGGGGGGGGGGGGGCAGGGAGCTGTAGGGCTCCCCCCAAGTGGGAGACTGGCGCTTGGGGAGCACACTGGGAGGAAGGGCCGAGACCCAGACCACAGGGGAGCTACAGGGACAGGCCCGAGAACTGCTGCTCAGAAAAACCTGGAGGAAACCAGACGCCAGCCAGGCACTGGGTTAATGTTTAATGGTCTGGAGGCGGGCTCAGCTTCTCTTCCATCTAAATTCTCGTCCTGTTCGCCCCGTGGAGCTGGCAGGTTCCTGTACCGTCTTGCATGAAATGGTTCTTCAAACATTACGCTCCCACCTCTGCGGTTCCCTTCCTGCACACGGGCGCCTCTGGCTCCTCAGATTTCTGCTTTTCTCCCTTTGAATCCCTTTCCTCTTGATGATCTGCTGCTGGGACATTTGGCGACGGATGAGGACCATTCTGGCCGTCACACTGGGAGGGAGGCGCTGCTGGCACCCAGTGGGTCGCCAACGTTCCAGGCCAGGACAGCAACAGGCAGAGGTGGAGGAAAAGAAACCCTGGTCTGCAACTACGTACACAGTAGCATTTGGTGCCCCAAATGTTTCCTCTCCCAGCCATTTTTAAGAGTGCACCCTGTCGACCAATGTCACCCCAACAAATTTAATTTAAAGAAAACAACAGTGCACCATTGTATAATGCGCTGGGAGTTCTGTTCCTATATTGCCTGCGTGTCCCTATGCTGTTGCCACGTGTCCCTACGCTGCTTCGTAATCGCTGTGTGGACACTGCCAAGGGTGGTCATTTCTGGGGCCGAGATCCGGTGGCTGGGGCACAGAGGTGGAAAGGAAGTTGTCACAGGCGCGGACACACATTACATGGTCCAAACCCCTAAACATGCTTATCAAAACATCATCCCATATTGTGAGCCAAGTGGATGAAGTTAATACAGGCTACAGTCAGCCCTGGCCAGGGTGCTCAGGGGTTACCACATCGGCACACGGACTGAAGGTCTCAGGTTCGATTCTCAGTCAAGGGCACATACTTGGGTTGCAGGTTCTAGGCCAGCCTTGGGCAAACTACGGCCCGCGGGCCGGATCCGGCTGTTCTATCAGGTTCTCTCGCTCTCCCCTCCGCTCCTTTACTTTGAATTTATATTAGTTCACACAAACACTCCATCCATGCTTTTGTTCCGGCCCTCCAGTCCAGTTTAAGAACCCACTGTGGCCCTCGAGTCAAAAAGTTTGCCCACCCCTGTATCTAGGCCCAGCCCCAAGGTCAGGGAGCAGGTGGGAGGCAACCAATCAATGTATGTCTCACATTGATGTCTCTCTCTCTCTCTCTCTCTCTCTCTCTCTCTCTCTCTGTCTTCCCCCCTCCCTTCCACTCTCTATAAAAATCAATGGGAAAAATACCCTCTGGTGAGGATTAACAACAACAACAAAAGACTACAATCACACCCACAGCTGTAAGAAAGGCCCGGGTGCACCAATTTATTTGCATGCCATTGTCAACTGCATAAGCCCACTGCGGGGACCTGCAGGGCACATAACCGCGGGCTGCTTGGAAATGACTGTTTCTCTTGCCCGACTCTGCAGTCGTCAAACAACAGCCTGTTTTTATTTTAAAACTAGAGGCCCGGTGCATGAATTCGTGCACAGGTGGGGTCCCTTGGCCTGGCCAGCGATCGGGCTGATCAGGGGCCAATGGGGGCCGGCTGGCCGGAGAGGGACCGCCGGAGGGCTCCAGGGCGTGTCCGGCCCTCTCACCCAGTCCCGATCAGCGGAACCCCAGCAGCAGGCTAACATACTGGAGCATCTGCCCCTTGGTGATCAGTGCGTGTCATAGCAACCACTCAGTCAGACACTTCGCATATTACACTTCTATTATATAGGATGTGACATTTTGCTCATTGTGAATTTTTGCACTACATTTGGTTTTTCTAAATACTACCTTGATTACTGATGTTTTTGGTGCCCACATACATTTGCACCGAAGGCGCCTTCCTCACCTCCTTCAAACTCGAGCCTGCGTATCTGGAAAACTCTCTGTAAACGGCGGGTCGGCCAGAACCTGCAGGTGCGGACCGTCTATCATCTCTTATGTTCTGAGCTCCTGCGCATCTGAGCACATTCTCGGAATGAATGAATGGATGAATGAATGAATGAATGAATGCCTTCCCCCCCACCCCGTTTGACCACTGCCATAAAAGATGTGAGGAACAGCCCTAGTTGGTCTGGCCCAGCCTTGGGCAAACTACGGCCCGCGGGCCGGATCCGGCTGTTCTATCCGGTTCTCTTGCTCTCCCCTCCGCTCCTTTACTTTGAATTTATATGAGTTCACACAAACACTCCATCCATGCTTTTGTTCCGGCCCTCCAGTCCAGTTTAAGAACCCATGGTGGCCCTCGAGTCAAAAAGTTTGCCTACCCCTGGTCTGGCCTGTGGACCAAAGGGTCCTGGGTTCGATTCTGTACCTCGGTTGCAGGCTCCTCCCAGACCCACGAAGGTCGATGTTTCTCTCTGCCTTTCCCTCCCTCTTCCACTCTCCCTGAAAATCAATGGGACGAGTATCCTCGGGTGAGGATGAACAACAACAAATTCACTGAAATGAACAAAATGTAAAATTCAGTTCCTCGGTCACATTAGCCACATGTCAAGCGCTCCGTAGCGCCCCGTGGCCAGCAGCCACTAAACGTAAGGCCGACACACCACAATTCCGTCGCTGCAGAGTCCCACCGGAATGCGCTGTAAGCATTTCTTTGCAATTAATTCTATTGCAATTAAACAATCGCTGTTTATTACCCAGGGGACCCGGCCTGTAAGTGCAGGACGGGAAGCGCGATCTGGCCGGAGTGTGTGCTGGCGGGAGGGGCAGGAAGCGCGCACGGAGCCCAGGGCCCGCAGGTCCCGGGCAGATGGTCCCACCCCACGGACCGTGCGGCCTTGGGCTTCCCCGGGGGCCGGCACATCTTGTTCCAGAGTGAGAGGGGGCAGCCGACCATCCGTTTCAAAGCAACATTGAGACACAGGATAAGAGCACACGCAGCCGAAACCGGTTTGGCTCGGTGGATGGAGCGTCGGCCTGCGGACTGAGGGGTCCCGGGTTCGATTCCGGTCAAGGGCATGTACCTTGGTTGCGGGCACATCCCCAGTAGGAGGTGTGCAGGAGGCAGCTGATCGATATCTCTCTCTCATCGATGTTTCTAGCTCTCTGTCCCTCTCCCTTCCTCTCTGTGGAAAATCAATAAAAGATATTTTAAAAAAAAAGCGCACACGCATTGGAATGAAAGAGCCGGCCCTCCAAAGGTGGGGGCTTCTGGGACAGCTGAGCAATGACCCCCCCCCAAGCTGTTTGCACCCGAACTCCTGGACCTGTACAGATGTTACCTTAGGCCAGTGGTCGGCAAACTCATTAGTCACCAGAGCCAAATAGCAACAGGACGACGATTGAAATTTCTTTGGAGAGCCACATTTTTTAAACTTCAACTTCTTCTAATGCCACTTCTTCAACATAGACTCGCCCAGGCCGTGGTATTTTGTGGAAGAGCCACACTCCAGGGGCCAAAGAGCCGCCTGTGGCTCGCGAGCCGTGGTTTGCCGACCACTGCCTTGGGTGATCGCTCCTGAGACGGGGAGGCGATCCTGGGAGATGTCATCACAGGGTCCTTACGAGAGGGAGGCAGGAGGTCAGGGTGACAGAGAGGTGACAACAGCAGCAGAGGACAGACAGACCTCTGAAGATGCCACTCTGCCGGCCTGGAAGACAGAGCGAGGGGCCAGCGCCAACCATCACCCTGATTTCAGCCCAGCGAGACCCATCGTGGACTTCTGACCCCCCGAAATAGGAGAATGAATCTGTGTCGCTTTATGTCACCAAGTCCGAGGTCGTTTTTACAGCCGCCGTAGTCACCTAGCAGAGCGCTGACCACGGATTCACTGGTCCGTGTTGATGGAGCGCCCAGGGCCAGGCTCTGGAGTGACCCGGTGCCCAGCCCCCGAGCTCACCGTCCACGGGGACAGCCGGGAAACGGGACCTTCGCGTGGATGCAGGCGGCTCTAAGGAGAGAAGCACCGAGCTCTCAAAGCGGGAATGCCAGTGATGGAAGGAAGATACACACACAGCCCGGCCGGCGCGGCTCTGTGGCTGAGCATCGACCTATGAACCAGGAGGTCACAGTTCGATTCCCGGTTGGGGCACAGGCCCGGGTTGTGGGCTCGATCCCCCAGTAGGGAGCGTGCAGGAGGCAGCCGATCCATGATTCCCTCTCATCATTGATGTTTCTCTCTCTCTCTCTCTCTCTCTTCCTCTCTGGAATCAATAAAAAATATTTTTTTAAAGGAGAGAGAGATTTAGAGCAGGGAGACACAGAGAAGGCCATGTGTAGACAGAGGTGGAACTCGGGGCCCCCGGAAGCTGGAAGAAGCTTTGCGGGGGGGCAGCCTGCCAACACCTTGATCCCAGGCTTCTGACCTCCAGACCTGAGCGAGAATAACATTTCTGTTGTCTTAAGCCACCTGGTTTGTGATAATTTATTATGACAATCCCAGGAAACGAGTATGCATGTATGTATGCACGCATGCATGCATATATGTATGTATGCATGTGTGTATGCATGCATGTATGTATCAACCAATCCATTTCTGAGCCCTAATCATGCACAGTGTGCCTGCTTGTCATGGAACCTTCACAAGAACTGGCTGTATCATAGGCCACAAAGAAAACCTCAACAGATTCCCAAGAACAAAAGTAACACAAACAGGATGTTCTGACTATTTTGCAATAAAAGTAGAAATGAATAACCAAAATTTGTAAAGACCTTTACCTCTGTAAAAAATTTTCAAAGGCATGTCAATAAACACCTCCTGGATCAGAGGGGAAGCACACAGTGAAAGTATAGGGTTTCTGGGGAATAATCAAAACGAAAACTCAACGTATTCGTTGGCCGAGAAAAGGTGATAGCACTCAGCTGGCTTAAAAGAAAAATAAACAGCCGAAACCGGTTTGGCTCAGTGGATAGAGCGTCAGCCTGCGGACTGAAGGGTCCCGGGTTCGATTCCAGTCAAGGGCATGTACCTTGGTTGCGGGCACATCCCCAGTGGGGGGTGTGCAGGAGGCAGCGGATCGATGTTTCTCTCTCATCGATGTTTCTAGCTCTTTATCCCTCTCCCTTCCTCTCTGTAAAAATCAATAAAATATATTTTTAAAAAAAAAGAAAAATAAACACCCAACTCAACTACAAAAAGGCAACTAAGAAACAAAAACAGGAAAAAAATTAACAAAAATAAAACAGCATTTCATGAGGTATAAGATAAAAAACTAACAACGCCAAAGCCAGTTCTCTTTGAAAAAGAAAAAGTTAAAAAACAACAACAAAAAAAAACAGTAACTAACCCAATCGAGGCAAAACCAGGGGGAAAACACCCCTACAAAAGGTTGGAAATGAAAAGGGGAGGAGACCCAGCAAATGAAGGAAATTGCCCAACGTTCCTCTGTACAGCTCTCTGCAAATGAATTGGAAAACAGAGACGAAATGAATAATTTTTAAGAAAAATACAGCTTCCCAACGTTGACCTCAAGAGACAAGTCCAAAAAGCTCAAGTTCCATAGAAGAGGTAGCGAAATGGTTTAAGGAGCCCCCTGTGGCATTCTCCCAAACTCATCCGCTCTGAGCCAGGAGCCAGGGAGGCGAGAGACCCGCGTCTGTTTCATGGGCTAACACTGATCCCCGCCCTCATGGGCTAACACTGATCCCCGCCCTCATGGGCTAACACTGATCCCCGCCCTCCCTCGCAGGAACAGTGCGTCGATGCAAAACTCAGAAAGAAATCCCCAGCAACCACTCCGAAGCACACGCAGGGCTATAGACCATGGCCAGAGGCAGTTTGTTTTACAAAAAGCAAGGGTAGTTCCCTGTTGGGAAATCCATTAATACAATCAATCAGGTTTTCAAAGTTAACGAGGAGGATCATCTGAGCATCTCAGTGGACGGAGACAAGGAATTTGAAAAAATCCAACATCCATTCATGTTAAAAGCACTCAAGAAAATTGAAATTGATGAAGATATATCTTTAACATTGCTAGTGTGTGTGTGTGTGTGTGTGTGTGTGTGTGTGTGTGTGTGTGTGAGAGAGAGAGAGAGAGAGAGAGAGAGAGAGAGAGAGAGAGATTCATCCCCCTAAGCCAGCCGTGGGCAAACTGCGGCCTGTGGGCCGGATCCGGCTGTTCTATCCGGTTCTCTTGCTCTCCCCTCCGCTCCTTTACTTTGAATTTATATTAGTTCACACAAACACTCCATCCATGCTTTTGTTCCGGCCCTCCGGTCCAGTTTAAGAACCCATTGTGGCCCTCGAGTCAAAAAGTTTGCCCACCCCTGCCCTAAGCCAATGTTTTGCTAAATGGGGAAACACCGCCTTTTTCACTGGAGTCTGGAAAAAGATATATGTAACCTTGTGTATGATTGTATCTATCTTACCGCTGTTTCCCATCATTCTGTTGATAAAGACAGACAATAAAATAGCCAAAAACCTGTCAAGAAACACCCCAAGTCAACGAGTAGGACTTAAAGCATTCCTGACAGACACCCATGAGCCTGGGCCCAATGGGAGGAGATCCGTGCGTGGTTAAGAGGATTCACATCGCAGGATGTCAGTTCTCCCAGACTGTAAACTGGATGCAATTCCAGGAACAACGTCCTCGTTCCTCCCCGGAGCCGGACAAGTGGGTCATAAAATCCATTTCAAGGAGCAAATAAGCAAAATAGCCAAGAAAGCGCTTCAAGAGAAGAAAGGGGGGGCCAGCCCTTCGAGGCACGAGCGCGTGCCAGGGACACCTGTCACCCAGAGTCGCGCTCAGGGAAGGGCACGCGTTCCGACTGCAAGGGGCAAAGCCTCACTAGTGTGCCTGTGTACCGGTGACATGGTGGGGAAACTGTTGCGTGCGTGGCTGGTGAGAAGGCGCAGTGGTACCCGCCCCCGCAGGAGGGAAAGGTGGTGATGCCCAGCTGAATGCCACATGCCTTTACCCTTTCACCGCGAGACCCCACTAGAGGGGATCGGTCCCACAGAAACGCTGGCAAAAATATGAAGAGATGTCTGCAGCAGGCTCTGCATCGCTGAATTATCTATCTATGCATAAAAGCTAAGCGACCGTTCGACCGTTCGACCGGTAGCCATGACGTGCACTGACCACCAGGGGGCAGACGCTCAATGCACAGGCAGGGAAACATGGAACAGCCTGATGAATCTCAGAGGGAAGGGAGGAGGGGGGAGGGTGGCAAGAGATTAACCAAAGATCTTATATGCAGACTAGAGGCCCGGTGCATGGTTTCATGTGCCGGTGGGGTCCCTCAGACTGGCCTGCGGGGATCGGGCCGAAACCAGCAGTCCGACATCCCCCGAGGGGTCCTGGATTGCGAGAGGGCACAAGCCAGGCTGAGGGACCCCACCACACCGGTGCACGAATCCGTGCACTGGGCCTCTAGTATATATATATATATATATATATATATATATAATTGATTTCAGAGAGGAAGGGAGAGGGAGAGAGAGAGAGAAACATGAATGATGAGAGAGAATCATGGATCGGCTGCCTCCTGCACGCCCCACACTGGGGATCGAGCCCGCAACCCGGGCATGTGCCCTGACCGGGAATCAAACCGTGACCTCCTGGTTCATAGGTCCACACTCAACCACTGAGCCATGCTGGCCGGGCTGAATTCTTTTTATTTTATTTTTATTTTTTGTTAATTTTCACCTGAGGATATCTTTCTCATTGAATTTGAGAGAGAGTGGAAGGGAGAAGGGAGGGGGGGGGAGGAGGAGGAGGAGGAGGGGAGAGAGAGAAGGTAGAGAGAAATATACATGTGAGAGAGATGAAACACGTGGATTGGTTGCCTCCCGCATGAACCCAGGAATCGAACCTGCGACCCTTCAGTGCACGGGCTGACGCTCTACCCACTGAGTGGCCGGCCAGGACTGAATTCTTAATAGCAGAAGACTATTAACACCAGGCGATGGTGGAATAAATTATGGTAGCTCCACTAACGCGGAGGTCAAAGGTGAAGAGAAACGGAGCCTGGGGGGCGGTGGGAGCGGTTGAGTGGAATTTGCACGTGGGATGGGCGAGGCAGCGAGAGGGCGCATGGTAGTGGGTTGGATGATGACCCTCCAAAAGCATGTCCAGCTGGAATGCGTGAACGTGACCGTTTTGGAAAACAGTCTTTGCAGAGGAAAAGGTCTTCAGATGAGATCATCCTGGATTAACTGGTGGCCCCACGTCCGATGACACGGGTTCTCCTAACAGACGGGGGAGCAAGAGACAGAGGAGGGGGCAGTTGAAGATGGGGGCTGAGTTTGGAGTGATGGCTCTACAAGCCAGAGACCTCTAAAGATGGGGTGGGGCCCGGGCAGTGTGGCTCAGTGGTTGAGCATCAACCTATGAACCAGGAGGTCACAGTTCGATTCCTGGTCAGGGCACATGCTCGAGTTGCGGGCTTGGTCCCCAGTAGGGAACGTACAGGAGGCAGCCGATCCATGATTCTCTCTCATCATTGATGTTTCTCTCTCACCATTGATGTTTCTCTCTCTCTCCCTCTCCCTTCCTCTCTGAAATCAATACAAATATATATATATTTTTAAAGACAGGGTGGGGATGCAGCCCTGGCAGCCGGAGGAAGCAGGAAGGAGCCCCCCGCAAGCCTTCAGGGGAGCACAGCGCTGCCGTTGCCTTGATTTTTGACACTTCTGGCCTCTAGGACTGTTGACAAGAAGTTTCTGTCGTTTTAAGCCAAGTTTGTGGGACACTGTTACAGTGGCCAATCCAGGCTTTGGTGGTCTCTTGAGATAGATCTTTGCCAAAAGGCAGGGGGAGAAAAGTGTGGGTGGTGTGCTGCCACTTACCAGAGGGAGGGGAGCACATTCAAACATAGATGTGTACCTATGTGTGTATGTATATTCACCTGCACTGTGTGTCCACTTCTGTGGACATGCATTATATGTGCATATATACTTGTCTATCTGCTTATATTAAAAATAATGCAGGGAGTCCGGCTGGCGTGGCTCAGGGGTTGAGCTTCAACCTATGAACCAGGAGGTCAGGGTTTGATTCCCGGTCAAGGGCACATGGCCAGGTCGCGGGCTCGATCCCCAGTGTGGGGCGTGCAGGAGGCAGCCGGTCCATGATTCTCTCTCATTGTTGACATTTCTCTCTCTCTCTCTCCCTCTCTGAAATCAATAAAAATATTTTTAAATAATTTTAAAAATTGATAGAATTATAATTGCTATCATTTTGCAACCCACAGTGAATTCATGGATCTAGGCATTGATGGACGTTGCGAACTTACAAAAAGAAACATTATAAGCCGCCTGGTGGGTGAACATATGAATGTCTTGCCACCCACTTCCCCGCAAAGGAAGGGGCCACATGAGCCGGACTCTGATCATGCTGCGGGATTCAGCAGCTCTTCCCAGGAGTTATTTCTAGGAGAGCTCAGAGGCGCAGGGATACAATCAGCGAAGCCCAGAAAGTGGGGGACTAGGAGGACATGCGCCCTTGTTTCTTCAACAAATGACTCAGTGTGTTGAGCGGGGGTGGGGGGGGGATCCTGTAGATTAAAAACAGACACAACTAGAGTGAGACACCACTTCGCACCTGCTGGGACGGCTGCGATCAACATGACCGAACAAGCAGTGGCCACAACGTGGAGCAACTGGAACCCCGTGCCCCACTGCCAGCCTGGCAGGTCCTCCTACCGCCCAACATGGAGTTACGGCGGGACCCGGCAGCCCACTGTCAGACACAGGAGAGATGAAAACATCCGTCCAAAACTCCAACGTGAATGGTCACAGCAGCATCGTTCCTAACAGCTCACAACAGCCGTCTGGGAGCTGGGTAAACTAAGTGGGGCCGTCCACACGATGCGCTATCATGCCGCAACCGAGAGGCGTGGAGTTCTGACACACGCAGCAGGGGTGACCCTGGATAGCATGATGCCGAGTGAAAGAAGCCAGACACACAAGGCCACACAGTGTGACTCCATCGATATGAAATGTCCGGAACAGGCACAGCCACAGACAGAAAGCAGATCAGCCGTCGCCGGGGACCGGGGGAGAATCGGGGTGACTGTTAATGGGTACAGGGTTCCTTTTGGGGATGATGGAAAATTTCCAGAATTAATAGTGATATTTGCACAGCTCTGCGTATACTAAAAACTGCTGAATTATATGCTTTAAAAGGGTGAGATGTCCGGCAAGTGGATTCTACTAGTACAGTGGTCGGCAAACTCATTAGTCAACAGAGCCAAATATCAATAGTACAACGATTGAAATTTCTTTTGAGAGCCAAATTTTTTAAACTTCAACTATATAGGTAGGTACATTGTTATTAACTTAATTAGGGTACTCCTAAGCTGGCCTTTGCTAAAAACTCAAGGGGCCAAAGAGCCGCATGTGGCTCGCGAGCCGCAGTTTGCCGACCACTGTACTAGTATCTCAAACAAGCTGTTACCAAGAAAACCAGATTGATGGTTGCCAGCGGTGGGAGGTAAGGGGGTGCGAGAAATGGGTGAAGGGTTTAAAAAATATATAAAGATTTTAAAATCCCAATAAACAGATCATATTTGGATTCCGTTCAGTTTAAAAGAGAATGATCACCCTGGCCAGTGTGGTTCAGTGGTTGAATGTTGACCTATGAACCAGGAGGTCACAGTTCAATTCCTGGTTGGGGTACATGCCTGGATTATGGGCTCGATCCCCAGTGGGGGGCATGCAGGAGGCAGCCGGTCCATGATTCTCTCTCATCATGGATGTTTCTCTCTCTCCTTCTCCCTTCCTCTCTATAAAATAAAGTTTTAAAAAACTCTTTAAAAAAAGAATAACCTGAGAGACGACTGGGAAGATGAACCCTGGTTAATGACATTAAGGACGTAGCTAATGTCATTTAGGGGAAGGACAGGGGAGGCAGATGGAGGGTAGACGGAACGAGAGCAGCCAGGGCCGATCCGTGTGGAAGGAGGGATGGCTGTGTGTGTTCATTTCACTCTCTTTATGCCTCTATTTGTATGTTGAAAAATGATATACATCTTTATATATCTAAGTCTCCGTAATTACAGGATTTTAAAAAATCACACATTTCCACTTTGTTCTTAAGGCAGATTAGTTTAATTTTTATAGAAGAAATACTTTCAAGCAATACAAATGACACAATTAGAACAGAGATGACTACTGATTAGAACTTATTCCCACAACAGGAGGTGACAATTTCATGATCAGATGCAGTGAAGATCAAGTTCCCTTTTCCCGTGTCTGGATTCGAACTGCTGAACGTGGCCCAGGGCTCTGTACCCAGGGCGCGCACAGACCAAGTGAAACAGAAGATGAAAATACCCCTTAAGACGACAGGACTTCGCTTTCTGACGCGGGGGTGGCGTCGGACGAAGCGTCCCTGAATGAATGCGGAGTCCGCCTGCCTCCTGACCCCGGCTGGGCTGTGGCTGGCTTTGTGCCCTTTGGGGCCAGGACAGTGGGGGCTGGGGAGGGCCCCAGGTGCTCCTCAGACAGACACCGGCGCAGGCCTGCGCTTGCTTCTGGGGTTTCTGTTAAGCCCTGGGGTGGGGAGGCACCCGCGTGTAAATCTGTATGCGCTGGGTGGTGAGATCTGTTGCCAACACCACGTGAGAGCTTTACGCCCGGTGCAGCGGGCTCTCCTGGCGGGGTGGGGGGAGGGTAGCAGACAAGTGGCCTCAATGCACCGGCCCGCGGGGAGCCACGGCCAGGGGACTCTCCCGCGTGAGGGAGCCGTGCACCCGGAGGCCAGGGCAGACAGTGGTTGGTGAGAGTTTCAGCAGCGCATGGAGGGGGCCGGCCACTGTCCTCCCGGCTCCGCAATGCCGTCTGCGGGGCAGCGACGCTTTGCGCGTCTCTCTCTCTCTGTTGTGGGCATGAACACAGGGCAATCAGCCAAAAAACGAAACGCAACAAAAAACCAGCGAGCGTCGAGGCACGAATACATAGCAAGAGAGGACAAGGGTGAAAAGCGTAAAGTTTTCAGTCTTACCACCACTGACAACTTCCATTGCCCGTGACAGGTCGCGTGTCAATGAAATGCTTTTACAAAATTCACTTTTAATAAATGCAAAAGGGGGGGTGGGCTCTACAAGGGGGCGATCACAGACTAACGAGAAGAGACATCGATTAAAGGGGCGCTTCCGGGGAGGGGCAGGCAACCTAGGCGGAGAGTTCCTCTTTCTTCTCCAATTCGTGTGACCACCTCACGCACTTCTCTGCGGCTCAGAAGGGAGAGTGCATTCCGTATACAATAAATACGCATTAGGCAAAATATTTATATCATTTGGCATTTCAAAAGAATAATGGGATTTTTATTACACAAAAAAATTTTCTCATGAACTACTTCTAAGATTTCTTAAGAAATATTGGGGAGATTCCAGTATTGGGGGGGGGGAAGGATTCTGATCTCAATCCGATTTCTCACATCCTCTCCTGTGAATGACTCGCTGGGTGACAGCAGTCACCCGCATGCGCATGCGCTTCCTTCCCCAGAAAAGCGCCTTCAGAGATCAAGCCTAAGTCAGAGGTCAGACGGCTGTCGCCTAGGCCGGAGTCACTGACTGGTGACAGTGCGTTCCTAGGTCTCTTTCACTTTCCTTCATGACAGAGCAGTAGAACGGGAGCCCCACACCGCCTTCCTGGTGGTCAAGGTCAGGGTCGGCTGGGGTGCACCAGAGGGGCGGGCTGCCCGGGTTGGTGCAGGGCAGTGTGGGCAGCCGCTGGGGACAGGCAGGCCCCAGCCAGGGCTGCTTCCAAAGCTTCAAACTCGGGGGGGGGAGCACAGAACAGTGCGCTGACACAACACAGAAATGGGGGCTCTGGGCGCCCAGTCCCTGCGGGGGACCGGGCTCTGCGACTGAGCCCCAGGTGGGATCTCAACAGGACACAGTGAGTGTGACAGTGGACAATATACACAATCAAGGCGCACAGGAGAAACTGGTACGAGTGACGAGTTTAGCACGAAGTGTTTGCATGTCCGTGTCAGAAACAAAACCGGCCCCAAGGTCCCATTCTACTGCGTGACAAATACTGAAGAACACAGTTTCAGCCTTAAAATACATCTTAAAGTCAGTGTTTTCCTTCAAGGAAAAAAAGTACTATAAATAAGTTACAATACAGTGAATTTGCCTGAACTCACTTCGTTTCTGTCTTCAGCCTTTAAATCAAATAAAACAGCGTAAAAACTGTACACTCTTAACATGACAGTTGATCTTTTATAAAATAACTTGTCTTCAGAGATGTCAGGTTCACAACAAGGAAAAACCACGCCCTGTTGCCGTCACTATTATAAAATATATATGTATAGATATATGTGTGTTTTTTTTACAAAATGTGTATATTAATAGCTTTGCACAAATATTTTAAGGACAACTTTAGCTAGTCTAAGAACTTCATGAAAATAAAACAGGAAGATAAATACTTCGTGTGTACAAAGCACTACATCAAACATCATCGGCGGGCAGAGGAGGTATGTTAATCCTTGGTCTTGTGAAGAACGCTATCTTCTCCCTGCGCCGGGAAAGAATTCCAGGTTAGACACCCATATAAACGCAAGCAGACCTGCCAGGAGGCTGCAATACCAATGAAAGCTTTTCTTAGTCACAGAACAAACTGAATTGAAATCCCAACTACAAATCTGTTTGTATATAGAGTCTCTACTTAAAAAAATTTTTTTGATTTTATTTTGAGAAAGAGAGGAAGGGAGAGGGAGACAGAAACATCAATGATGAGAGAGAATCATTGATCAGCTGCCTCCTGCACGCCCCCTACTGGAGATCAAGCACACACCCCGGGCATGTGCCCTGACTGGGGATTGAACCAGTGACCTCTGGGTTCATGGGTTGATGCTCAACCACTGAGCCCCGCCGGCCGGGCTAGAGCCTCTACATTTTAATAGAAGTTGCAAAGGACTGTGAGGGCAAGGGTTTGTCTCTAGAGCCTAGAACAGTGCCTGCTACGTGGCAGGTACTCAGCAAATATTTGCTTTATTAAAAAATGAATAGCTGAAACCGGTTTGGCTCAGTGGATAGAGCGTCGGCCTGCGAACTGAAAGGTCCCAGGTTCGATTCCGGTCAAGGGCACGTACCTTGGTTGCGGGCACATCCCCAGTGGGGGGTGTGCAGGAGGCAGCTGATCGATGTTTCTCTCTCATCGATGTTTCTGACTCTCTATCCCTCTCCCTTCCTCTCTGTAAAAATCAATAAAATATATTTTAAAAAAATGAATAAATAATATCTACAAATGAAGGTGTTCTAAGTCAGAATTGAAGGAAGGTAGCTATAGTGCTTTATGTTCTTTTATGATGGGAATGTGAAAATTCAGGGTATGAAAAAATTCAGGGTAAAAGTCAGGCACATATTACTCAGCCATAAAAAGGAATGAAGTGCCCTGGACTGTTTTGCTCAGTGGTTGGTGCATCGGCCTGCAGACCGAAGGGTCCCGGGTTCAATTCCAGTCAAGGGCACGTACCTTGGTTGCAGGCTCAGTCCCCGGCCCTGGTCAGGGCACACATGGGAGGCAGCCAATGGATGTGTCTCTCTCACATTGATGTCTCTCTCTCTCTCTCTCTCTCTGTCTCTCTCCCTCCCTTCCATTCTCTTTAAAATGATCAATGGAAAGAATATCCTTGGGTGAAGATTAAGAGAACAAAACAAAAAAGAGGAATGAAATTCTGACACACGCTGTAATGTAGACGAACCTCAAGAAAACATTATCCGAAGAAGCCAAGCAGAAAAGACTATGTACTGTATGGCTCCGCTGATGGAAATGTCCAGAACAGGCACATCCATAGAGACGGGGGTAGGCTGCTGGTTGCCAGGGGCCGGGGGAGGGGTGACTACTAATGGACTTCCTTCGGGGGTGATGGAAGCGTTTGGGAACTAGACAGATGGAGTGGTTGCAAAACACTCTGGCTGTATTAAGTGCCATGGAGTTGTTCACTTGAAATGGTTCGTTTTAAGCTAGGTGAAGAGCTGAGGGAACACTCATCTACGGAATTCAAATTCAAGGCAGCGGTCCCTCCGGTGTGGGAAGTCTGAGGCTGCTGATGTTTGATTCTGGCCATGTGGAGTCTGTGACTATTCCCTGAACTATTTCACACCTAGGACACGCACACTTCCTGTATGTGCGTTATGCTTCCATCAGAAAAGGCCACGGTGAAACATATATGTATATATGTAAATCACTGTTAATAACAGCAAACATTTGGAAAGAAACAGGTTATAAATGGGGTTTTCAGGCAAATGATACCTATGAGATGAGCCCCTGGAGCCAACACAGGGACGGACTGCATGGCAACATGGGATATTTTCATTTAAACAAAGCTAAATGCAAATGGAGCCATGCCCGGCTGGCGTGGCTCAGTGGGTGAGCGTAGAACTATGGAACCAGGAGGTCACGGTTCGATTCCCGGTCAGGGCACAGGCCCGGGTTGCAGGCTCCATCCCCAGTGGGGGGCATGCAGGAGGCAGCCGATCAGTGATTCTCTCTCATCATGGATGTTTCTCTCTCTCTCTCCCTCTCCCTTCCTCTCTGAAATCAATAAAAATACATTTTTTAAAAAAGAATAAGAGCCCTAGCCGGTTTGGCTCAGTGGATAGAGTGCCGGCCTGTGGACTGAAGGGTCCCGGGTTCGATTCCAGTCAAGGGCACATGTCCAGATTGTGGGCTCGATCCCCAGTAGGGGGAGTGAAGGAGGCAGCCAATCACTGATTCTCTCTCATCATTGATGTTTCTATCTCTCTCTCTCCCTCTTCCTTCCTCTCTGTGATTTCAGAGAGGATATAAAAAATATAAAAAAATATTTTTAAAAAAGAAAACGAAAAAAAAGAGAGATTAACCAAAAAAGAATAAGAAATTTTTAAAAACTGGAACCCACATTATTACTATAAGTAGCATGACCAAAGTGTCTAGAATAAAACGAGCAGAAGAAAACCTGGAAATGCTAACAGCACGGGGAACCCTGTCTTGGGGGGTTTCGGGACTTCCGGCAGCTGATGACCACAGAGGCCGGACAGTGAGGAGCCGGAAGCGGCTGCGCCCCTACCTGAAGGTCTGCACCTGCACGGGCTCCTTGTGGTTCTGCCCCCGCAGCTGGCAGACCCCTTTGGAGGCCTTCTTCAGCATCTTCTCAGCTGCCTGTTCCTGGTGGAAGTCAAGCTTGGTCTGTCTGGTCTGGAGTGGCAACATGGGAGGAACAAGGCGGTTTACTTCCAGTTTTAAGGACGAATGAATGAAGCCACTTCCAGCTCTGGGGGCGCAAAGGGGAGAAAGGCCCGCCGCACCCACTTCCCCAGGGAACCTTCACAGCAGCTCCTCAGGGTCACACCTCACAGACGTGGGACCCAGAACCCCACTGGACAGAGAGGCCCAGCCGGCTGCCATGAGGGTTTGACCACCTGAAAGGCTTCCTCCCGAGCTCTGCAGCGGCTGCGCCCGGGCCCGGCTGCTCACCTGCCGCTCCGCTTCCTTCAGCAGGCTCCGGAATCGCTCGTCCCGCAGCACCCAGTGCGGGAGGTCGGTCTGGCCTCGGAGCTGCGCGTCCTCCAGGCGCTGCCTCAGCTCGCGGAGGGTGCAGATCTCCTCGTTCAGCTGCCTCTGCCGAGTCTTCGACGCCTGGAGGTCCAGCTCCAGGTCCAGGGACGTGCGGGCCATGAGCTCGGCCAGGGATGACCTACAGGACTGCAGGAGACCACAGCCGTGAGCGCGCACTCGGACCAGACACGCGGGCACCATGCGGCCAGCACGCTCGGGCCTTCGAGAAGGTTCTTCCCCCAATACAGGAGACAATGGAGTAGAATTATCAGGGAGGTATTTGTCTTCGCATGGCCCAGTGTTTAAAAACCAAACACAACATAGATTTGGGAGAGATTAATTTACATCTTGGTTCAATATCCAGTTAGTGACAGCAAATTTTTTTCTGTAATGATGATGGATGTATAGGCAAAGGTGTGCAGAAACAGACCCTCCCCTATGGGGCTGGCAGGATAAAAAATGGGCATAATCATTCTAAAGTGCTATTTCACAATATATATCAAAAGCCAAAACATGTGCATTTTCTTTCGTTCCGAAATTTCATTTTCACTTGCATTTGAAAGGTACAACTGATGATGTGTAAAAGTGATCCAATTAAGGTGCAGGACAAAAAAACACTAAATATATATAACATGAGGAAACGTATTAAGTAAATTACAAGGTCAGCACAGAATGCAGCCATGGGAAAAAGTTAAAAAACCACTGACGTGGAATATTAACCATGCACTGCATAGGGGGAAGCATGTCACAAACCATACAAGGGCTTTTGTTTAAAATCCCAGAACCCAGCTGGCGTGGCTCAGTGGTTGAGCGTTGACCTATGAACTGGTTCGATTCCCAGTCAGGGCACATGCCCGGGTTGTAGGCTGATCCCCAGTGGGGGGCATGTAGGAAGCAGCTGATCCATGATTCTCTCATCGTTGATGTTTCTATCTCCTTCTCCCTCTCCCTTCCTCTCTGAAGTCAATAAAAAAAAATTTTTAAAAATGTAAAGAACGCCCGAAACCGGTTTGGCTCAGTGGATAGAGCGTCGGCCTGCGGACTGAAGGGTCCCGGGTTCAATTCCGGTCAAGGGCATGTACCTTGGTTGCGGGCACACCCCCATTGGGAGGTGTGCACGAGGCAGCTGATCGATGTTTCTCTCTCATCGATGTTTCTAGCTCTCTATCCCTCTCCCTTCCTCTCTGTAAAATATCAATAAAATATATTTTTAAAAAAAATGTAAAGAACATGAATTACCTTACATCTTAGATCATGATATATATTATCTTAGGAAATGAAGAAACATGGGTAACATTTTGACATCGTTACGCTTTTAACATTTTTACCTAAGTAAACAAGGAAATAAATAAATGACCTTCTAATGAACATGACCTAAAAGGCTGCCTCTAGGAAGGTTTGTGAGAATAACTCCTGGGAAGTGTAGATGCCACATTAGCCTACGTGCACACACCTGCTTATAGCGGAGGGTCCGTCTTTCCAAAGTGTTGCGGACGAAGGGGGACTTCCGGGGCAGCGTGGAACTGTCGCTGTCGCTGCGATAAAGCTGCACCAAAAACAATGCGGTTCAGAAAGGCTCTCTCCGCAAGTCCACGGCCCCCTCCCCGCGCTCGGATCTGGCCTATTTCCTTTCTCCTCACAGGTACTCAAAGGCATGGATCACTGTACAGCTTTACCAAGACTCCCGGTTTCAGTAAAAACAAAACCTAGCCGAAACCGGTCTGGCTCAGTGGATAGAGCGTCGGCCTGCAGACTGAAGGGTCCCGGGTTCGATTCCGGTCAAGGGCATGTACCTTGGTTGCGGGCACATCCCCAGTAGGGGGTGTGCAGGAGGGAGCTGATCGATGTTTCTCTCTCATCGATGTGTCTAGCTCTCTATCCCTCTCCCTTCCTCTCTGTGAAATATCAATAAAATATATTAAAAAAAAAAACAAAAAAAACCTACACAAGACTTTTTTAAGTAAAACGAACGACCAAAAAACCCCACAGAAAACAAATGAGCAAACCACCCCCACCTCCACCCAGCCCTCCCTCGAGGCCATCAACTGCACCTCCCGAGGTTCCCCCCCCCCCCCCCACCGCTGATTGAGTCAACAACACTGTCCCGCCAGCAGCAGGGAGCCTGGGGGATGAGGTGTGAGGCCGGGAAAGCGGGCACTGTCCCCAGCGCTTTTCACTCTTCATCGCTGTCACAGGCTTGCTGCTGGTTTGGGCCGGATCTGGGAAAAGAGGCTTCCCAGCAAAGCAGCTCGTTCCTGGAGGACAGGCGGCTTCCCTCAGGGCACCCCGGGGCCCCGGGAAGGCTGCGTTCGAACAGAAAGGGAAGAACGCCTCCTTTAGGGCGCCAAGACGCTGTGCGTTTCATCTGGCGGCAGGTCCTGCTTCGGGATCCATGAGTGACTGTGTGGGAGCCGGAGTCCTTGCCTTCTGGCCTGACTTCCCACGCCCAGCAACGCCACATACTCAGGCAGCGCGTGCCGTGCCTCCCGACCACCGGAAACACGTATGAGAACCGAGAGGCCTCTGAACGCATCGAGGGGAAACGCGCGCTCCCAGGCAGGGCGCAGAGCAGGCTGCTCCGTCACCTCCCAATGAGCAGGCTGGCATCTGCCCCCCAGTGTCCACAAGAGCCTAGAATAAGGAGGGGATGTGAGGGCGGCCTTCCATCTAGCCAGCAGGGGTCCTCAAACTACGGCCCGTGGGCCACATGCGGCCCGCCGAGGACATTGATCCGGCCTGCCGGGTGCCGCTGCCTGTCCTGCTTAGCAGCCGACGCGTCCCGGGCCCGCAGTGCGCATAGGAATTTGTTCATAGTTTTTTTTTTTAAACTATAGTCCGGCCCTCCCACGGTCTGAGGGACAGGGAACTGGCCCGCTGTTTAAAAAGTTTGAGGACCCCTGATCTAGCGCCTCCAGCCGCCTGATGCAGCGTGGGCCCCCTCGGGGCTGAATCCTGCCGGGGTAGGAATGCCCGGGCCAACCCTGTGCTGCCCAGGGCTGCCGTGGCCCACAGCCGTCGCTGCTGGCAAAGGAGAGAAGCAGGTGTCGCCAACGTGGCCACAGGGCAGCTCGGGCCCCCTGGCACCAAGCCCTGCTGCTCACTCTGCGGTGAAGGGTTCAGCTGGCCCCAAGGAAGGTCCTGGGCCAGCTCCTGGGAGGTGACCTGCAAGGCCTGGAACGTCCGAAGTGTCTTTGGGGACCTTGGACCAGGCCACGTAGTCTCTGCGTGTGATTTATGGGCCACCAGCTTGACCTCTGCAGGGGCTGCACCCCAGTCAGCCATGAGGCAATCCACTGTGCAATGCCCCACGCCCGCAGACACCGGGGCTGAGGCTCCAGGAGCTTCCCCGCCTGGCAATGCGCTGCGCGCTGTCGCCTGTCGCTGCTGGGAGAGATGCGGCGGCCTGCACGGCTCTGCTGGGATCACCCAGAAGCTGGTGCCTGGTCTCTCCCGAACTCGGCCCAGGCGCCTCTTCCTTCTGCTGACTTTGGTCTATTTGGCAAACCACCTCCATCACCAACAGAATCATGGCCCGTTGAGTCCCACGAGTCCTAGCCAATCACCGGCCCTGAGGGTGGCGTGGGGAGCCCTGAACCGCAGTGCCCGTGTGACCCGCACAGGTAGGAGGGCTTTTTATGTTGTGTGATCGACTGGCTTTGACCTGATGGGCCAGCTGCTAGGCAGTCCCTTCAACAAGTCCAATTCAGGGGAGCAGGAGGGTCAAAGTTCTCCCCAATCCAATGTCCCCCCCCCCCGGACACTGTATCAACACCATGCATGCTTAAAAGCCCTTCTCCTTCCTAGCCTGCGCGTGGCTGTCACACTGCCACTGTCTGCCAACCTCCGCCACGCTGTCCCTTCTTCAAGGACCATGGTGAGCTGGGTCTCCCCTCGGCCTGTTCACAGCTCTCAGCCCTGCGTGCACACCAACTGCCAATCGGGAAGCATCCCAGAGCTGATGGCCAGGCCCCTGGGGGTGGAACCAGGCACTAGCCCAGTGGTCGGCAAACTGCAGCTCGCGAGCCGCGGTTTGCCGCTCTGTTGACTAACGAGTTTGCTGACCACTGGGCTAGGGGCTTAATCACAAGGAACAACAACAGCCTGTAATTATTGGACTCGAGAGTCTAGATCAGTGGTCGGCAAACTCATTAGTCAACAGAGCGACCAACCACGGCTCGCGAGCTGCATGTGGCTCGCGAGCCGCAGTTTGCTGACCACTGCACTAGCCTATGTGAGGCCCCAATTTAGCAGCGAGGCTTAAGAACCACTCAGCGCCTCCCGCCATCACCCATGGGTGTGTATCTACATGTGGGGAGTCGGGACCCTGTGCCTCAGTGCCCTTGTGTGCAAGGCCCGAGCCCCCTGGGGACTCCGACACAGCCACTTCAGGACTCCCCCCCTCGGCAACGCGACTTCCTGATCTCAACCCCGCTCGGGGTAGTCCCTATATCCATTTGTTATCCCTTAGAGCAAGGGTGGGAACCCTTCCCCCCTCAAAGGGCCATGGCGTATTTATAACATCATTCGGGGGCCCTACAAAATCACCAACTTAAACATGAGCCTGTTCTATGTGGCCAGACATTTCATTAACTCACCCCTAATTGCCTTGGCAGGGCCAGACCACGTGATTTTGCGGGCCTCATACGGCCCGAGGGCCGGACGTTCCCCACCCCTGGCTTAGACTGTAGAAATGAGTTACCCTGCCTCCTGACCATGCATCGGTGCGTATACAACCCTGGGAGGCCGGTGGGAAATGTATTAGAATTCAGAAGAAATGCAGTTAGATACGCACGGGCAAGGCGGGGAAATGAGACCAGCAAGGATTCGCATGCGCGCAAGCATGCTGTTCACTCCTGGGATTAGCTGTGAGAACGCTTATGTCTTTTAGCATAAAAAGTAAAAATGAAAACACAACTGGCGGGGGGGGGGGGGGAGGGGGAGGGGGGGAGAAAACCTTTGGTGGCAAAGGAATGCCAACTTACTCTGCACACATACTGGCTCCGTGCCCCCGGCGAGAAAGTCTGGGAGCGGACAATCGTGCCACTGCGGACGAAAGGCGAGGCGCGGGCCCTGCGGCTGGGCCTCTCCTTCGGCAGGCTCACCAGTTCTTCCGGGAACAGGTCTTCTGTGTTGGTTTCCTTATCCACCTAGACAGTAATTCGTTCATTACCACGACTTTTCTAGAACACAGCCATCACGGGCATTTTACGCTTCACACATCCAACCCGGAATGTCTGCTATCTGCCGGCCCCTCCTCCTCTGATAAGGATCCCTATTTGCCCTTTTCCATGCAAAAAAAAGTATCTGCGTCACCCGGCCGGTGTGGCTCTGCGGTTGAACACTGACCTATGAACCAGGAGGTCACAGTTCCATTCCTGGTCAGGGCAGGGCACATGCCCGAGTTGCGGGCTTGATCACCAGTGTGGGGCGTGCAGGAGACAGCCAATCAATGGTTCTCTCTCATCAATGATGTTTCTATTTCTCTCTCTCTCTCTCCCTTCCTCTCTGAAATCAATCTATATATATAAAAGCCTAGGCAACTGTTTGACCATTTGACCGGCAGCTATAACGTGCACTGACCACCAGGGGGCAGACACTCAACACACAGGCTTGGAAACATGGGACAGACTGATGAATCTCAGAGGGAAGGGGGAGGGGGGAGGGCGGGAAGAGATTAACCAAAGATCTAATATGCATACTAGAGGCCCGGTGCACATGCACTGGTGGGGTCTCTCGGCCTGGTCTGCAGGGACTGGGCCGAAACTGGCACTCCGACATCCCCTGGGGGGTCCCAGATTGCGAGAGGGCGCAGGCCAGGCCGAGGGACCCCACTGGTGCATGAATCCGTGCACCAGGCCTCTAGTAAAAACATAATAAAAAATTTAAAATTTTTAGAAAGTCCCCTGTCCTCCTGGGCCCTGCTCTCTCTCACATACCCTGTATCAGATCCAGGATCAAATCCTCTTGGCTCCATATTCAAGATTACGCATGTTCTGACCACCTGTCACCACCCATCCACCTGGGGCACAGTGGTCTTGTGCCCGATTAGTGCGGGAGGCGTCTCACCCACCTCCCTGATTCCATGCCCGCCCCCCTTGAATCTCCTCTCAACACCCAGGGGATCCCGCTGCAACTGAAGCCACACGCAGCCACTCCTCTCCCAAGAGTGTACCCGAGAGGCCTGAAAACGGGAGTTCGCTGCTGAGAAAGGAGAGGGCGGCTAAGCTGCCCCAACCTGATCCGTAACCAAGGGAACGCGGCAAATTCCTGAGCCAGGCCTTCCGTGGAGCTGGTCACGTACACTCCCTAACAGTCCCAATTACAGAGATAAATGAGTATGGAAGGCAGGCCCTGTTCTTTCTACATCCTGATAAAGGTTTCAAAATAATTGCTTCCAGACCCATTCCCATGACTCCCTGATGCCCTGAGTCCAGATACGTGATGACCCTCCCTTATCTGTGCATTCCCTCCCGGCTGCGCTGTTTCCTTGAACGCATGGAACTCATGAAGCTGCTGACGCACCGCCGTTGCTCTGCGTCCTCCGACCTATAAAAGCCCCCCACTCACTCGCCTACAGCCGGACACGGGCTTCTTGGACTGTGCTCGCGGGCATGTCCTCAGCTGGGCCCACATAAAGACGTCTTTCCTGAAATCTACAAAGGTTCACGTCTTCTTTTCACTGACACAACAAGTACTTGCGCACGAACGTTCGCAGCAGCGTTGCTGAAATAGCCGCGAGGTGGGAACAGGAGGGGGAGGTGAAGGAAACGTGGCGTCCGTGCAAGGGACACCCCGCAGCCACGGGAAGGGCTGACGGCCGACGGACACCGTAACGCGGATGAACCCTGAAGGCACGGGGCTGAGTGGGAGAAGCCAAACCCAATGGACACATGTCGTCTGCCTCCATTCACACGAACCGTCCAGAACCGGCAGACCCACGGAGACGGGAAGCTCGCCGGTGCTGCCAGGGGCTGGGGGAGGGAGTGGGGAGTGATGCCCAGGGGTACGGGGTTCACTTTGGGCTGACAAGTGTGTTAGAACCAGACAGAGATGGTGGCCGTACAACACAGTGAACATACTCAATGCCAGTGAACTATTCATTTCACCTTATGTGAATTTCATGTCAATAAATGACTTTAAAAAAAAATCAACAAAAAAACCTCAAGTCAGATCATGTCGTCCCTGGGCTCAAACCATCCATCAGTTTCCCCCCCTCAGAAAAAAAGGGAATGTGCTGAGCGGGCCCTATATGACCTGTCCCCTTCACTTCCTGTCCTCAGCTCAGGTCCCCTCTTCAATCTGCCAGGCCAGGCCGGCGCCTGCACTTCCTCTACCCGACACCCTTCCCCAGCCCTACGCCAGGCTGCTCAAAGATCGCCTTCTCCAGGAGTCCTCCACGGCCTTTCTTTCTCCTTCATTGGAAGAAACACGTACCATTTCTCAGTGTACAGTTGAGTGGTGTCAAATACACGGAGTGGCCAGATTATGATGATCTCTGAACGCATAATAATCTGGCCACTCAGTGTGTGTCCTATATAATACAAGGCTAATATGCAAATTGTCCCCTCGACCAGGAGTTCAACCAGCAGGCAGGCCAGCCAACCACCCATGTCCCCTCCCCCTGGCCAGGCTGGCCGGACCTCACCCATGCACGAATTCATGCACCGGACCTCCAATTATACACACACACACACACACACACACACACACACACACACACTGAGTGGCCAGATTATTATGCGTTCAGAGATCATAATAATCTGGCCACTCAGTGTGTATTCACATTGCTGTGAAACTGATCTCTAGAACTTTCCATCTTCCCAAACAGAAACGCTGCCCCCACTGAACACCAACTCCCCCCTCCCCTTCCCCGGCCCCTGGCCCCCACCACCTACTTCCCCTCTCTATGAATCTACACTCGGCCCCTCAGGTTAGCGTGGTCATACAGTCAGCATGTGTCCTCTTGTGACTGGCTTATTTCACTTAGCACAGTGTCTTTGAGAGTCATCCATGTGTAGCAGGTGGCGTGCTTTCCTTTGTAAGGCTAATGTTTTATTGTACACATACGCCACGTCTTCCTTATCCATCCGCCCATCAGTGCACACGTGGGTTGGTTCCACCTCTTGGCTACTGCACATAACGCTGCTATGAACACAGGTGTGCAAATATCTCGTGGAGACCTGCTTTCAACTGTTTGGATGTATATCCAAGAGCGGGATCGCTCGGTCATGTGCAGTTCTGTTTAATTTTCTGAGGAACCTCCACACTGTTTTCCATAGTGGCTACGCCATTTTACAATCCTGACCTTTCTAGAATGCAAATGCAGATTTGCATTTCTAAGTGGGGGTCCTTCCTAAGATGGTAAATCTCTCAGAAATGTAAAGCCCGCTTCTCTACCATCTCCTCATGCAGTAGCTCCTTTGACCCTCAAACAGCGATGTCACTGGTTGCCCTGTGTGGTGCCTGTCTCCCCCAGGGCAGCGCTTCCGTTTTCTGCGCTGCTGCCCCTGTGATGGAGGCATACACGTGGAAGCAGAGAACGCAAACGCGGTGAGGACCTCACTATCAGGGCATCGAGGTGAAGGCATGTGGGTCTTCGTTGTATTAGTCTAGCAACTTCTCCATAGATTGGAAGTGTTTTAAAATGATAAGTTGACTCGGCTGGCGTGGCTCAGTGGTTGAGCATCGAGCAGTGAACCAGGAGGTCACAGCTCGATTCCCGGTCAGGGCACATGCCCGGGTTGTGGGCTCGATCCCCAGAAGGGGTCGTGCAGGAGGCAGCCAGTCAATGATTCTCTCTCACCGTGGATGTTGCTATCTCTCTCTCCCTCTCCCTTCCTCTCTGAAATCAATAAAAATCTATTAAAAGGAAAAAAAAGAGAAGCTGGAGGAGTGGGACACACCTACTAGCCTCCCACAGCCGCTCCCTGGGATCTGGGCCAATGCTTGCGAAGGGGTTCCGAACTCAGCTGAGCCCTGATCTCCCTGGAGGTGGCGGCGCGTGCGCTGTGGCCTGGGAAGCTGCCGAGGGGGCGGGCTTCGCTTCTCTAGGTATTTGTGTTGGGAGTAAGGTCAGGGTGCACGGTGATAAGATGTTCTGATGAGCTGAACAGTTTGGGAACAAAGTTTCCATAGAACCTTGATACGGTATCTCCCAAGTGCACTAGCTTGCCTTAGACATTTGTCCCCGCAAGCCTGAAAGGTGGCCTCCCTGAGGATGTGGCGATGGCCACAACTAAGGTCAGGTGAACAGAGGGGGCAAACGGACGCTCCGCTGTTCCTAACATCCCGAAGGGAGAAGAGCAAGTGTCCAAAACCGTGAGTCCCTCCCCCCGCCCCCCCAACAGCCTGCACTGTGGGTGGCCCTGGAGATGGGACGGGGTCATCCCCAGATGGCAGGTGAAGGAGTGGAAGTCAATCCTTTTTATATTCTTTTTCTTTTGAATTTCACACACATTCCTAAGGTCCCGTTCACGGATCTGAAGCCAGTCCCGGCTTTTCCTTGGCTCCCAGTGAAACAGCGCCTTCACTATCGCCCCTAATCCAGCAGCACATTCCCCACAGTCACGGTCACTAGGGCTGTCTGTCGGTCAGTCGCATCTGTCATTCTGCTGCGTCTGAGCCTGTCAACTTCGGTTGCCTTGGCCCTCTCCCCACCCATTCCCTCTGTTTCACCTGGAGGCTGCGGGGCGCACCCGCTGTCCACTGTTTGGCGAAGCCTCGGGGGGTCCCTGAAAAAACCTTGTCCCTTTTGCTTACCTTCAGAGGAGGGGGCTGGCGCTTCTCGGGGTTGTAAGGATCTGCCTGGCCCGCAATCGGGTGTCCGTGGATGGCGTCCACGCCGCCGCAGCAGGGCTCCGGGTGCGGGGGGCTGGTCTGGGTGTAGCTGCTGCAGCCACTGTCCACCGAGTCGGCCTGCCAGCTCCTAGAGGCGGACATGGCAAAAGCCGGTGGAACGCTCACCCCAGGGCGCGTCCCTGCTGCCTTCGGGGCGCAGTAGCAGAGACGCCAGGATTGGCTTCTAATCACTGCAGTTGCTTCCCTTGTAAAAGTGCACTCACGTCCTCCAGGGGAGATAATGCCACAAGGCCTTTCGTTCAGAGGCTCTGTCTGCCTTTATTACCCAACTGCACCCCGCGAACATGCCAGAATCCCGGAGCCCCTCCCCGGGCCCCTCCCCGCTTCCTGCCTGGCCCCACACATAGTACGCTCCCCTCAGCCACGCACCGCCCTCCGTAAAAGAAGCGCCTCTCAAATACATCCAGGGAGAGCTGCAGGAAGAAGCGGGAAGCTCTGGAAATAGGATGCTCTTTATGGAAAACCCTGGAAGGGAAGGATTGGACAGAAGCCAATTCACTGGAGCTGCTGGGCATCTGAATGGCTCCTCTGTGCAGGGGGCACTGTACCGCACCGAGGGCTCCCCGGCAGGGAAGAGCCAGCACGAGGTTCCACTTGGATGAAAAGCCCAGACCAGGCAAACCCGCAGAGCCAGCCGGCGCATCAGCGGCCGCAGGGGCTGGGGAGGGAGGGACGGCTGACTGCTAATGGGTGTGGGGTTTCTTTCTGGCCTGATGCAAACTGATTGTGGTGATGGTGGCACAACTCTGCGACTGTACTCAAAACCACCGGATTGTCCACTTTAAATGGCCGAATTGTACGGGAGGTAGATTTTATCTCAATACAGCTGTTAAAAAACTTCAAGGGACCGTATTGTGTTCACTGCTGGCAGAGCAGCGTCATTCAATAGCCGCGCCCTTAAGAGAAATCCCGGAACAGAAGGGGAAGGGGAAAAGCCTTCACGGGGAGCAGGGGGCAGAGGTCACAGTCCTGCCCGCAGCTCAGCATTCAGTTCCCCCTGAGGATCAGCTTCTCCGAGGAAGCGCCCAGCACTTGCTCCGGAGTGTGGATGAGCAAAGCCACTTGCTCCAGAGCCGCAGCCCACGGACACAGCCACGCCGCGTCCCCTCCCTGCCACTTCCCAGGAGCCTCACCGCTCGGACCGGGCCTCGGTCTGCTCCTCCTTCCGTTCCATCTCCTCCGTGTACTCCAGCCTCACACGCTCCTCGGCCAGCTCTCTCTCCACGGCCTGCAGCTGGGCCGTGGTTCTGGCCAGCAGCACCGTCACCGCGTCCTGGGGGAGGACAGGGACATGTCTGAGAACCAGCTCAGACCGACAGGCATGGCGCCCCCCCCCCCCCCCCCGCGCCCAGGGAGGCCCTTCCTCGCGGCTGGGAGCCGCCCTCGGCTGCTCTCCCCTGGCAAGAAGCCCACCCCAGTGTTAGCAGCAGGCTTCCTGTAGCTGAAGGTTCACGTTTAACAACAACCCATGTGCCATTCGCAACCATGAACATGTTCGTGTTAAAAAACACGATCCTGCCCGGCCAGTGTGGCTCATTGGTTGAGCGTCAACCCATGAACCAGAAGTTTACGGGTTCGATTCCCGGTCAGGTCACAGGGCCAGGTTGCGGGCTCCACCCCCAGTAGGGGGCGTGCAGGTGGCAGCCGATCCATGATTCTCTCTCCTCATTGGTGTTCCACTCTCTCTCTCCCTCTTCCTTCCTCTCTCTAAAAATCAATTAAAAATATTTTTTAAAAAGGCGCTATCATGAATAGCCGTGCACATGCAGATGTTCCATTTCTATGACTTCCCTTGAAACTGCGGCTTCTGAGGGGCCCTCCCCCAATAACCGCCCGTCTCCAGCCAGGAAGCCGAGCGAGCTGCTCCGCAGCCGGGCACACGCACCGTCTTCCCGGCGGCGGCGGCCGCGGCAGTAGCGGCGGCGGCGGCGGCGGCGGCGGTGTGCACGGGGTCCCGGGCCCCGCTCTTCTCGGCTCGCTGGCTCTCCTTCAGCCTGGGCGGCTCGGGGCTGGTGAACACCTGCACCGCGTACCAGCGCAGCTGCATTTCGCTCGGGCCGCTGCAGTTGGCCAAGTTAATCTGAGCGATGCCCTGCGCGGCGTGAAAAAGAAACGGAACAGGCAGTGAGTGATTTCACCTAAAACGCCAACACGAACCTTCTAGAACATCAGGGTCACCCCAATCCTGACCAGAGAGGAGGTAAAATGTTTCACTCCATTCAGAGGGCTGCAACCAAATGAAAGGGGTTAGAGCAGGGGTCCTCACACTTTTTAAACAGGGGGCCAGTTAGTTCACTGTCCCTCAGACCGTTGGAGGGCCGGACTATAGTTTAAAAAAAAAACTATGAACAAATTCCTATGCGCACTGCGGGCCCGGGACGCGTCGGCTGCTAAGCAGGACAGGCAGCGGCACCCGGCGGGCCGGATCAATGTCCTCGGCGGGCCGCATGTGGCCCGCGGGCCGTCGTTTGAGGACACCTGGTTAGAGGAACCTAATGGGGACAGGGACGGCTCCTCCACTGCTTTTTCAGCCCAATCAGAAAGCACCAGAGGCCTGGCCAGTGTGGCTCAGTGGTTGAGCATCAACCTATGAACCAGGAGGTCATGGTTCCAGGACACATGCCCGGGTTGTGGGCTCGATCCCCAGCAGGGGACGTGCAGGAGGCAGCTGACCCATGATTCTCTCTCATCATTGATGTTTCTATCTCTCTTTCTTCCTTCCTCTCTGAAATCAATAGATTTTTTTTTAAGAAAGCTAGAAGGGGAACAGGGGCTGAGAATGGCACCCTGGAGTGCTGGGTGGGGCTCAGGGTCCGCTGCTTGTGAAGCAGCTGATGACCTCAGGGATCTCGGAAACCAGAGAGGCCTGGCTGACCTCTACAATCACTAATTCTGCTGCCGAGGGGCCAGGGACAAAGGGCAATATTCCAGCCTTGGACAGAAAGCACTCTGGCCGCAAGCCCCGGGCGGGCAGTGGCTGGCCCGGGCCTGACGGCAGACTGCCCGGTAAAATATAGGGCATCCAGGTGAACTTGGATTCCAAATAAGCACCAGTTTTTTACAATATCAGCGTGTCCCAAATCCTGTACGGAACACCTCTGTGCTCAAAAGGTAGCTATAGTTCATTTGAAATCCAAATGTAACGGACCTTCCTATGTCCTTATTTGCCAACCCTACTTAGCTCCCTCCACTGAAAATGGGGATAATTTAAAAGCTGTCAAATGGGAGCTGTGCAAGTGTTATCTGAGAGAATGTTTAGAGTACAAAGCATGTGACAGCACAGCTGGTTTGTCGTCCCCTTCTGTCCTCCCAGTTACAGAGACCCTTAACAGGACAATTTCTAAGCAACCCATCACAGGCCACCAGGAGGAGGAGACAGAGAGGAAAGGAGGGAGGGAGACGGGGGCAGGAATGAAGGGAGGGAGAGGGGGTGACAAAGACAAAGAAAGCAGAGAGAGAGAAAAGCAGAGACAAAGGAAGATAGACAAAGACTAAGGAAGGAAGAGAGAGAGTAACAAAAGGCGAGGGATGAAGAAAGAATGGCAGACGAAGAAACAAAGCGTGATGGACAAACAAAGGAAGGAGGGCGGCAGGGAAGGGAGAAGACAGGATGTGGGGGGGGGGGGGGAGGGGAGCTTGCACATGCGCAGGCCATACCAGCAGTTCTTCCTGCAGCTGCGGATTCACTGAACACACATATAATTGAAGGGACTTCAACGTCAACATGCTTGAGTGCACAGGGATTCTGAAAACGTCATTAAATACCAGGGGGGCCTGGAATTCCACAGTCTTGGAGCAGTAGGTGTCTGGTGTGCCCGAGTCCAGTGACGGCAAGTAGACACGGACGTGTCTGGAAGCAGGAGAGAGAAGCACCGAGTCAGGATACTCAGGGTCCCACGATTCACGCACAGACACGTGTTGCACTCTTTGGACGCCCGTGGGTGGAAATGCCAGGTGTTCCAGACACAGTCCTTTTCTCAGCTAAGAGGAAGCCCGGGGAACTTACACGCCCGGGAGGTTAGGGGAAAGCCACACACGAAGAGAAAGACTTTAGCTGGGCCCGTGTGACTCAGTGGTTGAGTGTCGACCAATGAACCAGGAGGTCACAGTTGGATTCCTGGTCAGGGCACATGCCCGGGCTTCGGGCTCGATCTCCAGTGGGGGGCGTGCAGGAGGCAGCTGATCCATGATTCTCTCTCATCATGGATGTTCCTCTCTCTCTCTCTCTCCCTCCCTCTCTGAAATCAATAGAATTATATTTTTAAAAAAGAGACAGAGAAAGCCGAAACCGGTTTGGCTCAATGGATAGAGCGTCGGCCTGCGGACTGAAGGGTCCCGGGTTCGATTCCGGTCAAGGGCATGTACCTTGGTTGTGGGCACATCCCCAGTGGGAGGTGTGCAGGAGGCAGCTGATCGATGTTTCTCTCTCATCGATGTTTCTAGCTCTCTATCCCTCTCCCTTCCTCTCTGTAAAAAATCAATAAAATATATTTTTAAAAAAATTAAAAAAAAAAAAAAGAGACAGAGAAAGACTTCCGAGCCAGTAGCCAGGACTTGAGTCAGTGGAGGCTCCGCCCACCTGGCCTGGGGGTGGGGTGTCCTGCCGTGTCCACCCCAGCACAGCAGCCAGCACCCAGGGGAGGCTCCAACACTGGTGACCACGCCAAGTCACCATGGGGTGAGCAAGTCCCAGGGCGCCCTCAGCCCCCTCCACGGGGCACCTCATCAGCTCACGGAGCCGAGTGTGGCTTCGTCACCCCCCCGCCCAGGGACCCCGATGGGCATTTGAGGCCCAGGCGCGGCCAGTGAGGGGCACTTGGCCCTTTGCTAGTGTCGCTGCAGCACAACGAGCCCGGCTCCGTGACCTCCATCTGCCGGGGACAGCAAAGCAGGCTCTTTCCAGAACAGACCGCCTGCCTTTCCACACAGACGCCCCGCTTTCACTGTCGTCCGGGTTCTTACATCTTGCAGTCCTCCTTCACGGCCAGCCCCGCGAGGTTCCTCAGCTGGAGCACTTTCACCAGGAGACATTCGCTGCCGCTGTCGTGCCTGGAAAACAACACAGCGATGCATGAGCCACACACCCCACGGGGTACACACGCTTCTGAGTGAACTGCAGCAGCGGCCCCGAAGTGAGGGCGATCCTGCTGCACCCCACCCTGGGGGACGCGTGCCATGTCTACAGGGAGTTTCTACTGTCCTGACCGGGGAGGGCTGCCCCGGCATCCACGGCGCACAGCACAGCCCCCATAACAAAGGATCCGGTCCCCAATGTCGCTGGTGCCAACGCTGAGAAATACTCAACTAAAATGACAAGAGCGAGCAAAAGGAAACGTGGGGCCTGCACCCCGCCTTGCCGGTCTGAGCGCTATTGAAACGAGAAACCGAAAAGCCACGTTTGCAAACCAGCTGGGCCCTCGCTCTGGGCAGCAGGGGCAGGCCTGCTGTGTGCCGCACGGAACCAACTCGGCGCCAAAACGCGCGAGAACTCTCCCAAGAGCCCACCTTGCCAGGGGCTTCTGGTGCCCCTGCGTGATGGCCCCGAAGCCCCGGCTGCATAAGGTGACAGCTCCAGCTGTGACTCTCAGTGCTGGAGGGCAGCAATGGAGCTGCTCTTCCCCGTCTCTCCTTCCCGCCACCCGTGTCCCTCCCGGGACCGCTGCAGCAGGCTCGGGGTATCCAGGCGGGTGAGAAGCCCCCGGAGAGATCGTGAGGGTCCCTCCATCCTCCTGGCCTGAGCGTGGGGTGTGAGGGGCCAGGCGACCCCAATCTACAGAGCATCGCTCCAGCACCAGGAAGGAGGCGGCTGTACTCACCAATACCCCACGTGGATCTGCGGCCCTTCCATGGCGCGCGCGTCTCCCTGTGCGGGCTCGTCGGCATCTTCGGTCCTGAGCACAAGCGGGAAGCCACAGGGTCACCGCCCAGGCCCTGCCGAGCAGCCTGCGTGCAAGCTCTCTGGCCAGGGGTGCTTGGGACCGAGAGCAGCTTTTAGTCAACTGCGACCTAAGCCCTGGCCGGTGTGGCTCTGGGGATAGAGCACCAGTCCATGGACTGAGAGGTCCCGGGTTCGATTCCGGCCAAGGGCAGGTGCCTCGGTTGCAGGCTCAATCCCCAGCCCTGGTCAGGGCCCATGCGGGACGCAACCCATGGCTGTGTCTCTCTCACATCGATGTTCCTCTCTCTGCCTCTCCTCTTCCCTTCCACTCTCTCCCAAAATCAATGGGAAAATACCCTCAGGGGAGCAGGAACAGCCACCAAAATGACGACCTAAGTAGATGAATTCTTCAGCGACCACGGGGCGCAGCAGCCCCGGGCCCACGCGCACCTCCCTGGGCACCTGCCTGTGAACTGCTGTCTCGGGATGGAACTCTGCACACCCTTCAAAGCCACACGTGACATTCGGGGCAAAGGGGAAACGTGAGCTTCGGGAACGTTAACGGTGAGATGAGACCATGGCGGGAAGGGCACCAAGGAAAAACAGCCCCCCAAGTCCCGAAAGGTGCTTGGCCATCGCAAAGCGCCTCCCCTCGCTGAGGGGGGCGGGGGGACTCCTCCCTCATGCCGTCCTTTCTGGCTAAGCAGGTCAGCAGGTCCGGGCAGGGATCCTCCTTTTCCAGCTCCCACGGGGCTGAAGCCTGGAAGCCGCAGGGCCAGGGAGAACATCGCCCTAACCCAGGGGTCTGCAAACTCATTAGTCCAGTGGTCGGCAAACTGCGGCTCGCGAGCCACATGAGGCTCTTTGGCCCCTTGAGTGTGGCCCTTCCACAAAATACCACGGCCTGGGCGAGTCTATGTTGAAGAAGTGGCGTTAGAAGAAGTTGAAGTTTAAAAAATGTGGCTCTCCAAAGAGATGTCAATCGTTGTACTGTTGCTATTTGGCTCTGTAGACTGATGAGTTTGCCGACCACTGCATTAGTCACCAGAGCCAAATAGCAACAGGACAACGATTGACATTTCTTTGGAGAGCCACATTTTTTAAACTTCAACTTCTTCTAACGCCACTTCTTCAACATAGACTCGCCCAGGCCGTGGTATTTTGTGCAAGAGCCACACTCAAGGGGCCAAAGGGCCGCATGTGGCTCGCGAGCCGCAGTTTGCCGACCACTGCCCTAGACCCACAGGACGAGGCCCGGCCTCCAAACGCCCCTGAAGCCAGACTTTCCCATGCAGGCTGCTCAGGCCCGCCTCCCACCTTGGAGAGAAGCCAGAAAAAAGCAGCCCCCCTCGCCCTGCCCTCGCCCTGGCCGGTGTTCTCAGTGGTTAGAGCAGCGGCCCGGGCACGGAAAGGTGGCGGGTTCAATTCGGGTCAAGGGCACGTACCTCGGTTGCAGACTCAATCTCGGGCCACAGTCAGGGTGCGTGGGAGAAGCAACCAATCGATGCCTCTCTCTCGTTTATATGTCTCTCTCTCGCTACCACTCCCTCCCTCCCTCCCTTCCCCTCTCTCTTAAAAGGAAATCAGCGGGGAAAATATCTTCGGGTGAGGATGAACAACACAAACACCAAGGCTCAGGATGCGGGAGGCTCCATATGGGGCCCTGGCGCGGGACGGCTGCAGAGGGAGCAGGGGGTGAGGTCAGCTTCTAACCTTTTGGCTGGAGGTTCAAACACGCCGCTGTCGGTGGCCAGGGAGTAGTCGGACAGGCACGCGGAGACGCGGCGCCCCCTCCTCTCCAGCCGCCTGGCGCCGTCTTCTCGAAGAGTCACTGCTACAAATGAGAGCCATCCGGGGTCAGGAGACAGCGCGGGGTGCGGGGGGGGGGGGGGCATGGTGTCAAGGAACGCACCCTGAGTGCCAGCTCAGACACCGTTACTGCGTCCCAGAGACACGCCGCCGCTACTCGCTACGGGCACGTGTTCAAATACGCTGCACGCGATTTGTTTTTAAATGAAAAAGCGAAGCAATCGACTTCTGGCTACTTCTGTGAAAGCTCCCTAAACTGTTGTAAGTCTCCTGTCACCTCCTAAGTGAGGGCAGAGGACATGCAATGGCAGTGGAGCCCCTCTGCATCGCACTTGAGAGACTGTCACGCTCAAGGAGGATGTGTCACCCCGAACGCGGACAGCGGCTGCCCTGGCCGACCGGGTGCGCATTTTCACTTCCTTCTTTATGCCGTTGGGTATTTTCCATATTTTATACAACAAGCAGATGCTAGCGTTTCATAACGAGAAAACAACCTTTTTAAAAAGTACCCAAATAAACGCTAACAAGAGGTAGTGACTTTCGAGTCAGAGGACACTGTAGGATGCGGACTCAGCCTTAGAAAACATGCCCTTGAACCCTGTCCATCAAGCCACAGTGGCCTCCTCCCTCCCCGGCAGCCCAGCTCTGCGTCCAGAATCGCGGTCCTGGGGTTAGGACGCTCCCGTTCCTGGGCAGCCTGCTTTTGTCTCCTATTTTAATCAGGACCACGGGCATCCTCCCTTTCACCATTTCCTCAACTGGTTCGTCCCTCCCTCTTAGCACCAAATGCCTTTTAGCAAAACCAATTAGCCCGGCCGGCATGGCTCAGTGGTTGAGCGTCGACCTGTGAACCAGGAGGTCAGGGTTCAATTTCCGGTCAGGGCACATGCCCAGGTGGCAGGCCTGATCCCCAGTGTGGGGCGTGCAGGAGGCAGCTGATCCATGATTCTCTCTCATCACTGATGTCTCCATTACTGTCTCCCTTCCTCTCTGAAATCAACAAAAATATGTTTAAAAAATAAATAAATAAAAATAGGCCCATCATGTTCCTGCCGCATGGGTGAATATGGCCCAGGCCCCCACTGGGCCTCGCTCTGCCATGGGGACGCCTCCTGCTAACAGCGCCGGCCCTCTGCACCCCTGTGCTTTTCTTCAGCCATCTAAGCCCTGGAAACTAAAAATCCAGGCAGCTGTCCACCTCCAACTTGAGGGAAATGACGGTTCACCTATCACCATCTCCCTTTTCAACCAAATTACGGTTCACACACCAGTGAAATCCAAACATGGCCAACAACACACAGAACGGGGGGCCGCGGTCCTTGGTCTCAGTCTCAACTGCAGACGGGAGCTGGCCTTCCAACGGCTCCTCCCGGGCCATGCCAGAAGCCGGCCCCGAGCTGGGGTGGCTGGAGCCACTGGCTCACACTGTAGATCAGGGTTCCCAAGTCTAGCTCTTGTCGTCACCCCTGCCATCTGGAAGGACACGAAGTCCCCAGCTCCGAATTGCAGATGGAACCCTCCGGTTTAATGCAAGGGTCCCAGCAAAGGAAAACTGCTATTTCCACTCGCAGCCCTGACACTCGGCAGGGCTCCGACATGGCCTTCCGTTCCTTTGAGGCAGGGGTGGGGAACCTTTCGCTGCCAAGGGCCATGGGGAGATTTGTAACATCATTCGGGGGCCCTACAAAATGATCACCTTCAACATGAGCCTGCTCCGGTTGGTCAGACATTGAATGAGCTCACCCCGAATGCCTTGGAGGGCCAGACCCAATGATTTCGCGGGCCTTATACGGCCCGAGGGCCGGACGTTCCCACCCTGCTTTAAGGGAGTGACCCTACGCAATAAGCACTTCCGGTAACGCTGATGGCGCGACTTGGACAAGTTTCTCTCTCGTTGCAAGGGGGTGAAGAAGCAAAGGAAATGAAGGAATTACTACTCCTCCGTGACCCCAGGCTCAGCCACTGAACATGGAGCAACTGGGAGCAGAGCTGGCGGAAGGAAGTGTGGTGAGCAGTTGCCCTGGGTGAGAAAAGAGCGCACAGCAGACCCCTCCTGCCGGACCAGCAGCCCGCTGTCAGGCTGCAAGGCAACAGATGCGCAGCGAGATGGGCCATGGGAGCAATGGCCGTGAGGTCAGGGATAAACAATCTTCCAAACAGCCGTTTTCCAGATCTCACCTTTTCATCATTAAAGACAGACAGACAGACAGACAGACACTGAGACCTAGGGACATCAACAGTGCTTGACAAAAAGAAAATATAATGAAAATCACGCTGTGAGCAAAGCTGCCACTTACCATATTAAAATAATGAAAGCCATTAAAAACCTGGGCGAGCCCAGCCGGTGTGGCTCAGTGGTTGATCATCGACCCATGAACCAGGAGGTCAGGGTTCAATTCCTGGTCAGGGCACAGGCCCAGGTTGTGGGCTCGGTCCCGTGGGGGGCATGCAGGAGGCAGCCGATCAATGATTCTCTCTCATCACTGATGTTTCTCTGTTTCTCTCTCTCTCTCTCTCTGAAATCAATTTAAAAAAACATTAAAATGTTTATATATATATATGAATTATATTTTTAAAAAATCTGGGGGGAAATTACAGACGAATAAAGACTTCAAGCTTTTAGAAAAGTTCTTCCTTACACAACTTCAGTAGGCATGGATATCAATGCTGAAATAATAATCATGGCAATTGCTGAACCTCATGGAAGTACAACTGTGAGCTGTGCCCCTTGGCCACCCCCCGAGCATCCTGAATAGATGGATTCCCTGGATGAAGATGTGCCACAGCCTGACCAACAAGTTGAAGGAGAATCCAAGGTCACTTACAGGGAGCGCTTCTGTCGAGTCGCATGAGAAAGAGAGATAAAAAAGAGCACAAAGTGAAAAAACGGCAGAATTCGGGCCAACCATTTTAAACAAAGTCTGAATATAATAAAAACATCAAGGAACAGATAAGCAAAGTCAAGGAGTTCAGGGATTTAGATTAGCAAATGCCAATGGGAAAGAAAAAATGGAAAGTATTTCAAAATGATGACACACTGGACTTCTGAAATTCAGGGAAGATAAAACGGCAGCAAAAAATGTGAAAAATGTTACAGATCACAATCTGTGGCGGTACTTCTCTGTACCACCTTGTTCCTCCAAACTAGTTTGAAACCCAACAGAAGGAATGATAGCCCCCGGCTTGGCTTGCCTTGGAGACTTGGGCAATTTTGAATTTCATCTTCGTAAAATTTCATCTAACTAAAACTTGCTTGAGGTCAAACTTAGACTGTACCTAGCGAGACTGGAACGGAAAGTCAGAGGGAACTATGTGACCTCGGGCTTCAGAAATGCAGGGCAGGGTAACGAGTGCTAAGGTCCTCGCCCACTTCGTGAAGCGACAATGACTCTGGGATCGGGCATGTCCACGAGCACCAAGGGAAGCAAGGAGTCACCCCGTGTCCTTGCCTGAAGCTGGTTACCCAGCCCAGGCCTCTGGGGGCACCCACCAGGACCCATTCACTGGGTCGTTTCTAGTTTGTAAGGATCTGTCAACTGAGTGTCATGCAGGAATACACCACCAGGTGGCAGTATCTGACCACAGCAGGCACAAAAACCTCTCAGTCTAAGCTGGAAGCATTGTAACGTAGGCCACAAAGGGGAAAGGAAGAACTCAGAAATCAGAATCAGAAATTAAGTCAGCTCTTCTCTTCCCCACCCTGGCGTTCCTCTGACCCAGAAGGACCCTCGGGCCTTGTGTGGATCCCTGCAGAATGAGACTGATGCTGTCGTAGCTCAGCCTTTAAGGGGGAGTTGGCGTGGGGGCAGGGGCACTGAGAAAGTAAGCTTCAGCAGCAACAGATGTGCACGTCAGTCCTTGTTGTGAATTCTCTTTTGGAAATGAAAGGAGTAAACACGGAGCCCTAAACCTGTGATTATAAAGAACAACAAAGCGAATGGGATCACCTGTTTATGTAAATTACAGAAACCGTGCATCTGGGGATAGGAGAGGTGTGTTTGAAAACACAGAGGGGAAGACAAAATGATAGATGCCAAAAAGCCCCGGGGCTGCCTCAGAACAGAATGGGTCCCTGGTGAAATATGTAAGAGTTAACAGAGGCTAATATTTTATACTAGAGGCCTGGTGCACGGATTCGTGCACATGGAAAGGAAATTAATTAGAAGGTGGCTGGCAGGGCGGGACTGGGTGAGAAGGGCCGGACACGCCCTGGAGCCAACCTCCCATGGTCCCTCCCCGGCCGGCGCACCTGGGGTGGTGCCAGGGCTGGAAGGGCGTCTGCAGAGTGAGCACGGTCCCCTCTGGCAAGTGGGGTCCCTCGGCCTGGCCTGCAGAGATCGGGCCAAAACCAGCAGTCCAACATCCCCCAAGGGGTCCCGGAGTGCAAGAGGGCACTCTGCAAAGTTGCTGTCGCTCGGCAGCTCCTGCGCCGAGCGTCTGCCCCCTGGTGGTCAGCGCGCATCATAGCTACCAGCCGGTCGGCCGGTTGCTTAGGCTTTTATATATATAGATGTATATATAGTAACCAGCATGGTTATGTGCAAAAAAACGCATGGGTAGAATGGTGGTGAACGGAAGAGCCCATAAAGATCACCTCATTCAAAGGCGGGGAAGCTAAGACTCAGCCCCGTCCAGGCATGTGCTCAAAGTCACCCCTCTGGCAAGTCCACAAGGCAGGGCTCCAAAGCCGGGTCTCTGAGCTGCCAGTCCGAGGCTGTTCCCACGACACAGCCTGGTTCGTTCTTCACATTTGACTTCTACCCTTTGCTGCTCAACTACTCAACATGTGGCCAGGACCTCAGCCTCAGCACCACGCCGTTGGGGCTGGATCACTCTCTCTCCGTGGTGGGGCGCTCTGCACCGGCGTGCTGAGCAGCATCCTGGTCTCTGCCCACTGGCTGCCAGCAGCATCTCCCGCCGGAAGCTGAATTACCAGCAACTGAATGGCTGAAGCTCCCTGTGGCTACGTTTCTCGGTTTGAATGCCACCAGAGAGATGGATCTGGTGGGAATGACTGATGCTCACCGGCACAGCTTTAGAAATTATGCCCGTTATTTTCACCTGCACTCTCGACCGAACTATAGCCTGGAAAACCACAAGGACGCAGGATGAGGGGATGAAGTCATGAAGACAAGGGGTGTAGAGATTGCCCTGAGCAGCACGCGGGGATTGTCCCACCTGGACCCGCCCTGGACGGCTGGCTGGGCCCCGGCACCTATCTGCCTCTGAATGTAGAACACTGTGGGGCTCTTCTCGTCTTCAACGATTAAGCGCATCCTGACAACAAGCCGAACACCTGGGCGAGACTCCTTTGCCAATTTCAACGGCCTTGCCAGGACAGAGCGGGAAGGCCCCACGTGACAATGGCCTGCGGCCCCCCGCGTCCTCTCAATGGCCCCGAGTTTAAAGCTCGCTGTCCTCATGCCCTTACACACGACTTCTTCCCTGGATCAGAAGCCTTCCTCCCAGGGCCGGGGAACCCACAGGGCTTGTCCGTACTTACTTGTACCAGTGGCGATGGCTGCCACTTGGGGTCCCCGCTCGCGAGGTCCTTCCCCATCCCCAGGGAATGCATTCGGTGGCAGGGACGCTGCGCCCTGCAAATCTTCCTCTCCCAGAGCCGAGGCCTGGGCCCGTAGTCTGTCTAGGGTGCCCAGGCCTGGCACCTCCAAATTGTCCCCCAGTGGGGCCAGGGGTGAGTCCCGAGAGGGTGGGAGGAAGGGGGTGTCTAGGGGGGAGCTCGGGGGAGACAGGGAGGACAGGGAGGAGCGGGAGGACAGGGATGCCAGGGACTGGGGCGTGTCCAGGGAGCGCCTCTGCTTGTGGAAGCCCGGGGGAACCTGGGGTTCGGAGAAGGGGGCGTCCCGTCCCAGGGAGTCGAAGGGAATCAGATCGAAGCGCAAAAGCTGGCTGCACTCCGCGGCGTCGGGCTTGTCATACTGGGGCAGGCCGTAGATGTCGGTGAAGCTGATGGAGCTCAAGGAGCCCCGGCTGGAGGCCAGCGAGCCCCGGCTGGAGGCCAGGGACCCCCGGCTGCTCCCCGAAGACACCGTCAGGGTGCTGGCAGACAGGCTGAAACGAGAGCGCCTGCGCCCTTAGGAAAGCCGCCCAGGGCGCAGCGAGCAGCCAGTCTGTTCCCGAGGGAACAGGGCCGGCCTCGTCCTGCCGTGAACCGCAGCGTGACTGTCAACCGCTGCACGCGCCGGGGGCACCTGCGGTGACAGGCCGTGTCTCCCCGGGGGTCAGCGGGAGAGTAGCTAACGTCAGGAGTCAAGCCTGGGTTCCGGGTCCACGTGGCCAGCTCAATGCCCTTTCCAGCTGCCCACGCGCTCCCGGGGGCTGTGACGAACAGTTCCTACCTCCTGGCATTCTTTGGAGGAATAACGGGGAAGTACACACAGAAAGCCTTACCATCGTCTTCCCCATATCGTGAGGACTTGGAAACCAGACCCTATGATTGAGCATCCAAGTCGTATTTTAAAATACCCATAACCAAAAAAATATCCATAACCATTTTTAAAAAAAAAAAAAAGCTAAAATAACAAGGACCGTGTGCATGTTTGTAGATGGACATACACACCCCTAAAGCTGGAAGTTACAAAATCCTTGGAGATACTTGACTTCAGACCTGTTATTCTGCAGCCCAGTTCGGTCATATGCCTTGAATCATGTATTAGCAGCTCCTCTTAAAGATACAATGTACCCACTTTTCCGTCCGTGCTTACACCCCTTCCGGTTCTAAGTTCTGGTGGAGAAAACCAAGCTGAAGGGAACCGTGAGGTTCACAGACATGTCATTAAAACATGGTATTCATAACGTGGTAGCGAAGGATAGCTTTCTCTTTTAAAGGTGCCCACCTTTAACTTGCTAATGAAGTGTAGCTTTCCCTTTTAAAGGCGCCTACCTTTTTAACTTGCTAATGAAGTGTAGCTTTCTCTTTTAAAGGTGCCTACCTTTTTAACTGGGACTGGAGATAGGATGTTAAGCGAGTAGCTTCTTCCAGCTGCATAAGCAGACAATTTCTTTTTTCCTGAAGTAGAATCCTGTGGGTAAGAGAACAGTCCATGGGTGGATTTCAAAGACCGCGAGTGTATTTTCCTAACGAGAAATTCAACTATAAATTCCCCACAGTGATTTCAGTTCGAATGGCTCAATTCTTTACACACGTCTAAGTCATAGATGCCCAAGTACAGAGACTGCTCCTGCCTTGCGAGAAAATGTACCACCGGCGCCCTGACCAGTGTCTGATGCCCTGCAGAAGCTCCATAGCTGGCGGGCGGTGGACAGGTGGGTGGACAGAGGGGAGGCACACATTCCCTCCACCTTCTCTGCTTGGGGAGGAAGCAGGCCAGGCAGCGGCTGCCCTAACCAAGAGCCTCGCTTTGCGAGTTGGTTCTTTACTGGCAGCCGGGCCAGCGCCTGGGCGGTGAGGCCAGCCCACCTCTCCGTGGCGCCCTGCACGGAGGTGGCCCGCGCGCGCTGGATCTCCTCCTCCAGGCGCCTCCGCTCCTCCTCCAGGCGGGCCGCGTCCTCCGCCGGCCGGCTCTGCTGGACGATGAGCTGCAGCTCCTGCAGCAGGGCTTCCTTCTCCTTGATGAGCTGCAGCCGGTCCCGGTCGGCCTCGGCCATGCCCGGCCACGACTCGTTCTCGAGCTGCGCCAGCTGCTGCTGGATATTTGAGACTCTGCAAGAAACGGAAACAGAGAAATTCACGAACTTACAAACTGTCTTCACACGTTCTCGGCACCAGGCACTGATGTGAAAAACTCACTCAGCTAAGTAAACACTGGACGGTCGCACAGAGTGACCCGGAAGTCACAGAAATGAGAAATCTGGGAGCGATGTGTAAAAAAGTGACGTGCGAGTCCTTTGCATAATCTCCCCTGGTCTGGCACATCGGGCTTGTGTCAAAGAACTGACACGAGGCTGCAGTCCTCCACACACCCGTGTGCTCTGTGGTTTCGGACTCGTGGTTTCCTGCGCGGTCCTGTCCCAGAGCGGGAGGCAGCTGGCTCTTTTCTCCCCACCTCCCGTCACCACCCGCTAAAACCACTGGACACAGGGGCGGGCCTCCCAGCTCCCGCCTGCGCAGCACTGCCTAACTGCCGACACCTGCCTTGAGAAAGCACAGGAGACGTGTACCCATCACAGCGCGCCTGAGGGAAGAGCCCGGTGCTCTGTGGGCTGGCTCCTGCCCCGGGGACCTTGACCCTGTGTGAACTTCCAAACGCCATGCAGACAGCAGAAAGTCACCAAATGCTGACTGCATGGAGCAGTGGATGCACGCGCCAGCAGATGCAGGGGGTGGGGGGCAGGAGGCGGCCCCGGGGAGCGTGGGCATGAGCATGGCATGAGCTAATCAGCCGCACTGAATGTGTCAGCCCCATCGGCCTCAAGGTGCAAAATACAGACTCTGTTGTCCCTTTCCACGCGCCTAAATGTCCACGTTTGCCCAGCAAACAGACTGCACCATTTTTGTGTCCTGGGGTTGTTGGCGAATGCAGATTAAGTGAAATAGATGTGGCTTGTATTTTCAGAGTATCCTTTCAGAGCAGGAATAGAGTTTTTTTTATATTTTTACTAGAGGCCCGGTGCACGAAATTCATGCACTCAGGGAGGGGGTCTATGTCGGCAGTCGGACATCCTGAGCGCTGCTGCGGAGGTGGGAGAGGCTCCCGCCACCGCTGCTGTGCTTGCCAACCGGGAGCTGGGCTTCTGGCTGACGGGTGCTCCCCCTGTGGGAGCGCACTGACCACCAGGGGGCAGCTCTTGTGTTGAGCGTCTGCTCCCTGGTGGTCAGTGTGCATCATAGCGACCGGTCGTTCCGCCATTCGATTTGCATATTAGCCTTTAATTATATAGGATGGTCTTTGGCTGATTACCTCCCACCCAACAACCCATGATCGGGTCCAGGAGGGACGCAGGATGTTGGCCAGCTGGGGAGGGACCACATCGCAACATCACCTGGGAGCCGTCACAAATGCAAACCTCAAGCCCCACCCAGCCCAGCTGACGGACACTCTGGGGACAGGGCGGGGCAATCTGCGTTTTAACAAGCCCTCCGGGTGCTTGCGATGCGCACTTACGTTTGATACCCTCCGCTTTCTGGCAGCCTGGCTGGTCTGGAGGATGTTCACTGGCCCTGGGGCTCGCAGGGGCTTGCATTACGCACCGATGTGACGATCCTCACCAAAATGGGAATGGCGGGCATGCTCCTGAGACTCCCAGTTCCCGGGCCCGGGCCTGTGTCACTATTCAAGGCTGGCATCCTGACTGCAGGATCCAGACTTCAGAATCCTTCTCAACACTGTGCTCCCTGCAGGTACCGCCCATCGACGTGCTGGCCAGCCCCGCACCAAGGAGGGCTCCTCCTGAACTAGACATGCGCACGGGGACCGTCACCCGGCCACTGAACCAGGCAAGACTCCTTCAAGCACCAAACCAATGGGAAAACTCACAGTAGACAAGTTACAGCTTAAATGTACACATTTCACTCTCATCCAGCTGCCCGATATGGTGAAGAAAATCGCTGAATGTCAGTAGCTTTATTAGACACGTTCTTTTCTAACTTCAAACTCATTTCCTGCGAATGTGTTGGAAAATGGCACCAGATCATGTCACTGAAAAACTACTGACAGAGGTGGCTGAACAGAGCTAGCAATCTAACTGGGGTTAGGCGTCCACCGTCTAATTAGTGTAATTAACATTGATGGCAGTCATACAGCTGATGCCCAAGGAAATTATACTCCAGGCAGACCCACAAATAAACGAGTGCCAAATTAGACAGCATACCCAGTGAAATTTCTCGAACATTCTACTGTAGATCAAGACAAGTCAAAGGTAAGGAATAAATATAAAAGAGATGAAGAACAATGAGCAAATCCATTGTGTCCTCATAACTGTCCATTTCAATTTAGTGTTATCCACAGGAAGCCTGGCTGAGCCCAGCTAAAGTCAGCATCGCCTTGTAATATGTACTAATTCTTAGACACACACTGAAAGCAGGCGTTTTAGAAGCAGGCCTTCTGAGATTTCTGAGGTTTATACATGGGATCAAGATTCCATTTGAGCCTGGCTGGCGTGGCTCAGTGGTTGAGCATCGACCTATGAACCAGGAGGTCACGGTTCGATTCCTGGCCAGGGCACAGGCCCGGGTTGCGGGCTCGATCCCCAGTGTGGGGCGTGCAGGAGGCGGCCGATCAATGATTCTCTCTCATCATGGATGTTTCTGTCGCCCTCTCCCTCTCCCTTCCTCTCTGAAATCAATAAAGATATATATTTTTTTGCCCTAACCGGTTTGGCTCAGTGGGTAGAGTGTCGGCCTGCCGACTGAAGGGTCCCAGGTTCGATTCCAGTCAAGGGCATGTACCTTGGTTGCGGGCACATCCCCCAGTAGGGGTTGTGCAGGAGGCAGCTGATCGATGTTTCTCTCTCATCGATGTTTCTAACTCTCTATCCCTCTCCCTTCCTCTCTGTAAAAAATCAATAAAATATATTTTAAAAAAAGATATATTTAAAAAAAAAAAAAATATTCCATTTGAGTCAGCTCCAGGTTAGCGGCGATGCTTACAAGGATTCGCGTTGCTGAGAGTGGCAGAAGCAAGCCAAGATAACCCTACTTTTCCCCAGAAAACCTCACCGAACACCACTATCAGAAAAGAGAGCGAGGCAGAAGGGGGATTATATGAGGGAGGAGAGGCAAAGGGCACATTTCAGAAGTTCTGCCCACGGTGGGCGTCACACAAGTAGTCCCGTGGCCCAACTTCAACACGGTCCCCTACGTTTCCACAGCTGGCGAGGAAGACACGCAAAGACCCACGCTGAGGGACGACCTCAGGAGCAGAAACAAAATCTGGACGGCGCTGACTTCCTGCGGCACATCTGGAAAAGCTGTTTGGGCTGTGCCGAACACTAGGCCAGCATGTCTGCGCTGAAGAATCGTGCTTTTGAAAAACGAATTCCATTTCACAGCGATGCGAATGACTGCATGTCCAGTTCAGAGCCGTACGTGAGTCTAGAAACAGCCGTGGGCAAACTACGGCCCGCGGGCCGGATCCGGCTATTCTATCCGGTTCTCTTGCTCTCCCCTCCGCTCCTTTACTTTGAATTTATATTAGTTCACACAAACACTCCATCCATGCTTTTGTTCCGGCCCTCCGGTCCAGTTTAAGAACCCATTGTGGCCCTCGAGTCAAAAAGTTTGCCCACCCCTGGGCTAGAAGAATACTGGCATCTGTTGCATCATGCAATTTCTTTCCCTGTAGCCACACTCTGGACGCAGCCACCTGGGACCTGCTCTCAGCCAGGTCGGGAGGCACATGTGTATGTCTGTCTGCCCTGAAAGCCAAAAGCTCTAGAAGGATTCCTTCGATGATCCCTTGTACGTTCGCCAAGAGACGGACAAGAGGCTTTGCCCTGAAAACAATACGCCTTGTCTACCGCGCTGCTGGCCTGGAATCGGGCCACCCCCGCGGGCAGCCGAGTGTGGCGGGGTGACTGGAGGGAACAGACCTGCCTGAGGCCGAGCACGGCTGCGCAGTCCGATGCCCCTGCACAGCCACGCCCAGCAGCTGACCCAGGGTCGGAACCCTCCTGCGAGCGCATCATGCAATTCTGGGTAACACAGCAAGAACTTTCCAGAAAGCCTCTTTTCTGAAAATCACTTCAGTGAAATTAAATACATGGAAGCAAAGTGAGGTCATGATGAAAGTTTACAAAAAAGAAACCTTTCCAAGTTCATTTTTAAAGAGAACTGAGAGCAACTTAAAATTGGCGAGGATTTTTTTTCTCTCTCCCTGCAAGTCACCTGTGTTCTTTATTGACTCCCACTGTGGATAGGTAATGCATCTTATGGCCTATGTATAACCTCTCACAAACGCCTCTGAAAGCTTTAAAATCTGTGTCCCTTGCTCGCGGCAGAGAAGACAGGAGGCAACCCTCAGTCAAACATTCCCGTTTCCTATTGATTCTGCGACTCCAAGTTCGATTCCCTGAACCAGTCTAACGTGGACAGAAGTGAAATAGGACTCACTTTTCCTTTCCTAATTTTGGCCCGAATGCCTTTTCGGTTACAACCCCGGCACCAGGAAACCATTTATGCTGCAGATGCTGCTTCAGACCCTCACCATTCACAGGAAAATCTTAAATGGGATTTGCATTTTGCCAAGAAAAAAAAAATGCACTTTCTGTATTACACAGCTTTGAGGCATTTTAACCCGTCCAGAGTAACCTCTAACCATTCGGCGCGTTCCTGAAATACTGCTGCTTTTAGAACAGAAGTGGCTGTCCAGGCAAGCCTCGGTCCCACGCGACCGTGATGTGACCGTGATGCGACATGATGGAGCAGCATCAGCCTGGCCTCAGCCATCAGATGTCAATCACAGCCCCGGATCTGAGGCTCCTTAAGTTCACCCTCCTCCGTTTCCTTTTGGTAAATATCCATTTAAATGAAAAGCAAGCGATCAAGAAAACCTCAGCTGAGCTCTAAGATGAACGATGAGATCACTTCAGCCGATTGAACTAAGTATCGATAAGCCAAGTGTCCACTCGGCTCAACTCTTTAGTCTACATTGGAAATTCGAGAAGTCTGATGTAGAATGTGTGGCGTAAGGGTCTTCTGATAGCCCAGATTCCTCCCTGCCCTCTCCTCTTTGCCCGCTTGAATTACAGATCCTCAGAGCCACATCTTTAAATGAGAAGCAGGCCATCTGCAGGCCTCCTCCGCGGCCTGAATGGAGAGGAGGGAGCTACAACGTGAGGGACGCCCGCCTTTGTTTCTCACAGCCAAGCTCCACCCCCAAATCCCAGAGACACAGTCACTTGAGAAATGAAGAAAAATCCAAGCGACTGATCAAATTCCACTGGAATCCTAACACCACACTCATTCCTGACAACGGATGAACAGCAGGACCCATCCTGGCAACAAACACTAAGACACAGCGAAGCTGGATGGGCCGAATGTTTTGTTCCTATCTGGACTGCGCATGTTTCTATGGAAACAGCTACAGTTTGTGCACAGTTCTGGAACAAGTGCTCTTAGGTTAAAAATAAGGAGCCATCTGCGTCATCGACATTGCTTCCAGAAGACCTGCTCTTCCAAACTGGCCTTGAAAAATTCCAAAATTTCTAACCAATAAATTTTAACCAATATCCCTACCGTAAGGCCCAAGGCGGCGCTCCTGAAGGGGAAGGAAGAGGCACTTGTTTGGACACATCTCACGTGACCGGAGTTGAAAACACAAAACTAGTCATGACAGGGGTGGTTTGGTCTGGAGAAGTCTCTGGAAATCATACTACCATTTGCAATTATAAGTTCCACTTCCACCAACATCCTTTCAATTCAAATACATACGAAACCCCTTGTTGTCCACAACACCACAAATTTAAAACATATATTTGTATTGATTTCAGAGAGGAAGGGAGAGGGAGAGAGAGAGAACCATCAGTGATGAGAGAGAATCATGGATGGGCTGCCTCCTGCATGCCCCACTCCGGGGATCGAGCCCGCGACCACTGAGCCACGCCGGCCGGGCCACAACACTGCATTCTGGGGATTTCCCAACTCTGGAAAAAAATCTCACCTCTACATACACAAGCAAAGACGAACACACATGCAGATACTTCTCCCGGTTTAGAAATGGCAGAGCCCAGGAGGATTTGCAGAGGGTGGAATGATTTCCATGACACTGAGCCCATCTACATAATCCAGGAGCACCTCACCTGCCGAGTTCCTCCTGCATGGAGAGCAACACAGTCCAGGTTCTGGGGATTAGGACATGGGCGTCTCGGGGCGCCGCTATTCCGCCTGCTCCAGGCACTATGTGAGCAGTCTGCCTGGCAGCGTTGAGGCCGGCATGTCCGGGAACGGGGAGGGGGCCCGCGCGGCTGGAGCGAGGCGAGTGAGCAGGACGGGGCAGTGGGCTAATGCCCCGAGTCAGCAGACCACCTGCTCCTCCGGGCCCGTGTTGGCCACAAACAGGAGGGATTTAGGAGTAAGACAAGAGGAAGGTTTTACGGCTGCGGCGCTAGTGATGCCTGGGCCACCTAAGTCTTCGCTCTGGGGCCGCCTTGCACCCTGGGAGTTGTCTAGCAGCATCCCTGGGCCCCACCCACTTGGTGCCCCCAGCCACAACCAACGAAAGTGTCCTCTGGGGGCAAAAATCACGCGTGGGTGGTTGAGAGCCTCTGCGAACCGAGGAATGATGGGCTCACGCATGCTCTGAAAGGATCACGTATCTGGAAAAATATTCAGACGGCAATTTCAACAAGCCAAGGCCACACAAAACGATGCTGAGCTGCACCGCCAGTGCAAAACCGCACCGTTGTCGCCATGACAACGGAGGGACTGTCTCCGCCCATTGCGCTAGGAAGATTTATAGAATGATGGTATTTCATGGTGCCAACGAGGTACAGAAACCAGGACTCTGGGTCCCGTCGGTGCCAGTGTAGGCGGGTAAGTCGTTTCGGAAGGCCATTTGGTGACATCTCTTCAAACTTTCAATACACATGTCTCTAGATCAGGGGTGGGCAAACTTTTTGACTCGAGGGCCACAATGGGTTCTTAAACTGGACCGGAGGGCCGGAACAAAAGCATGGATGGAGTGTTTGTGTGAACTAATATAAATTCAAAGTAAAGAAGCGGAGGGGAGAGCAAGAGAACCCTCCGCTCTTTCGGCTCCGCGGGCCGGATAGAACAGCCGAACGGGCCGAATCCGGCCCGCGGGCCATAGTTTGCCCACGGCTGGTCTAGACCCAGACATTCATCGCAAGGCTGGCCTGTTAACAGACAGGCTCTGCTTGTGAAAAGGGAAAACAGCAACCATCTAGCTGTCCATCCAGGGAGGGGTGCTTATGACACTTCAGAAGCTGTGCGCACGCTCAACTACACCGGCCTTAGCTTATTCCCATGTTTACGTGGAAGACTGCGAGGCTCCGGGCTCAGCCATTAACAGTGGGAGGCGGGGGGAAACAGGGGCAAGGTGGATGGTCTCTATTGATTGTGCCTTTGACAAAAACAGTGCATGCATGTACGATGTATGCAATAAAAACAAGAAAAATGCATGTGCATATGTGCATGTATACATGTAAACATGAATGCGTTGTGTGTTCAAGCATGCATATATACCCTGGTGTGTGTACGTGTGTGTGCACATGCATGTGTTTGTGTGCACACACCCATACGCAACCAGGGTATCCCTGCTCCATATTTCCATTAGTTGTGAAGGAGTTCATCTCCCCAACAGGTTAAAGACCTCATGTGATCGCACCCCACAAAGAACACAATTTCTTTAAAACGCCTGGAGCAGGGCAGGTGCTGAGCGGAAGTGCAGTCTCCCAGCTTCCCAGCAGTGTCTCTATGGGGGGGAAGCTACGGGGGTCACCCACACAGACCAGCTGCTGGAAATCACACAGGGATGGCCCCGCTAAGATGTCGCCATCCTGCAGCTCAGAGCAGGGGTCCTCAGCCTGGGCACTGGTGCCATCTGGGGGAGACCATCCTTGGTGTGGGGGCATCCCGTGCAGCGTAGGGTGGGGAACAGCGTCCCTGGTGGCCGCCCACCACAGCCAAAATGCACCTCCCCCGGACGCCTGTGCTACGCATCCCCGCTTTTTCAATATTGCCCGTGCAGCCCCGAAGGGCCTTTCTGAGGAGCCCCTGCTGCCCCAAAGGTGGAAATGCTGCTGGGGACGAGCCCGGCCGGTGCGGCTCAGTCCTACGAACCAGGAGGTCAGGGTTCAATTCCTGGTCAGGGCACATGCCCGGGTTGAGGGCTCCCTCCCCAGTAGGGGGCGTGCAGGGGGCATCCATGATTCGCTCTCATCGCGGATGTCTCTCTCTCTCTCTCTCCCTCTCCTTCCTCTCTGACATCAATAAAAATACACATTTTAGAGAAAAGAATGGCTGGGACAGGACCCCGCTCCAGTGCAGTGTTTTGCCACGGTCCCTGCGATCCTGAAACACTGCTCTCGGCGGACAGACACTGAGGAAGGGCGGTGTCCTCCCGAGTTATTTTCTCAAATACTCAACTTCTTACCCGAATGCGCTATCTCCGCATACCATCTCTAGAAAACAAAGATGTCACTTGCTATGTTTGGTAAATGTCACAGCAAAACACGTAACGATTATGCTCCGAAGCGCGGCAACCACCGAGTTTCTGCGTTTGGGACGGCACAGCGCATTCCAGCACCCACATGGTGCAGCTCCAGTGGGAGCGGGTGCCGACAAGCGGGCGCTCCGCAGGGCCAGTCCCCTGACCGAGCCCACAGCTCGGAGGAGGAACGAGCCACCACGGGGAATCTGAGCTCCCAGATAAGCGTGCGGCTGCCCGGCGTGGCCACGCTCTACGTAGGAATGGGAAGCCCCCCACCAGTACCTCGGGGAAAGCCCGAAAGATGGGGAGAGCGGGGAGAGCGCCCGGGGAAGGCGAACAAAGGTCCGTGTCAGCCCAAGCCGGCCCTCCAGCGGGGAGTCAGATGATCTGCTTTTGTTGCTATTTTTACATTTTGTAAAAAGGCAACAAAGCGCATTTGCAGACATCATGAATGATACAGTATACTGAGCAGGCCCAAGCCCAACGCTGAGCTTCCGGAGCGGACCCCGCACCCCACGGGGCATGCCGCTCCTCTCCCACCCCCCAAGGTAACAGTTCTTATGCAACAAAAAGAAACTTTGAAAAGATACGCTTTATAGCTTTTCTGAAGCACATAGTTCGAAAATATTTGGTTTTGAGACTCTTTCCAGAATGAAGAGAGAGAGAGAGAGAGAGAGAGAGAGAGAGAGAGAGAGAGAGAGAGAGATTCTAAAAAGAGGGCATGCAAGCTAGGGCAGGGTCAGCATTGGAAGCAGGGACCCTGCAGGGGGGTGAGGTGACACCCTAAATCCCGTGCCAAAGGCGACTACACACAGCCTCTCCATTCTGCCCATCCCCCCCGCCCCCCGCCCCCCGCCCCCGTGGTCAAGGCTGGGAGGGAAGACAACCTTGGACATGCACGGACAAGGTCAAGTCTCGCTGTTCAGGAGGCAGGCGATTTACAACACAGGTTAACAGGAACGCCGGCCCGTCCCTTCTCTCCCTCCGAATGAACTGGGTTGGGTCCTGCTATCACCTGTGGACCTAACACTTACTGAACCGTCTTTCAACCCCAAATGTGTGACTTTTCCCATGAACCTACAGGGCCAGAAGCCACATATGAAGAGAGAAAACCATTTTGCTTAACCTGGTCTGAGGGGCTGCTGCTCAGATGAAAGGGGGAGGAGGGGGGAGAAGGAAAAGGAGGGTGGGAGGGTGGGAAGGAGGAAGGGGAGGGTGGGATGGAGGTAGAAAGTTCTGAACCACCCAAGAGGATAAGGAAAGCTGCAAAAGTCTGTGTTTTTATCAAATCATGTCTTTATACCTATTGGCAATGTTGAGAATTTCACCATTTCAAATGCACGTGAGCTCTGGTCCGTGTGTTCAGAAGCTACACATAAATGGAGGTATTTTACTTTTTATTCCGTCAGACTCTGCTTTCCAAATAAGTGGGCGGTCACCCACGGGAATGCTCCCTGCGGGGAAGGAGGGCAGCGGGCGGGATGGCAGAGGGGCGCCCTACCTCTTCCTGGCTTCCTCGTACTGCCAGTTCAGCCGGACGCGGTCCACAAGTCTTGTTTTATCGTCGAAGACAAACTTCCAAGGCAGAGGGGGGGAAGGAAAGCATATTAGAAGCATATTTTTAAAACAGACAATTCATTTCAACTTTCAGCGACCATGAAGGATATCTTGATTCATCTTTCAGCTCCCATTTTCCAGAGGCCTGGGAGGAAACACCCCAAATCCTAGCCAGCAGCCACCACGGACAGTGGCGCTGGGAGGGGGCTGGGAAGACTTTCGCTTTCCGGACGTGGGTGAACGTTTTTTAAACAGTGAAAGCATATTCATTCGTTGTGTGATTCCAAAGAACAACTTGCGTTTTCAGAGAAATATTGGACGACTTGATAAAAACTGATACAAAGGCAAAAAATTCAGCTCATTTTGGGCAATATATTCTCTCATTTCCTTTATTGGAATTCTTTCTTGTCTAACATATTACATATGTCTCCTTCCCCCCCATTATTCTCTCATTTCTTAACAAATACGAATGATGTTCTCCTAGGAAGTCGCCAGATCTAAGATGACAGACCAGCTGTGTGACGCAGGGACCAGGACCGAATGTTCCATGGCTGGAGACTGGTGCGTTGCCTTAGGAGTTAGACCTGAAATGCTAAGGTCTGCCGTGACCACTAGCTGCGCCTAAGTATTCCCCCACGGATCGCACTGAAGTGAGCAAATCCCTAAACCAGGGGTCCTCAAACTACGGCCCGCGGGCCACATGCGGCCCACCGAGGACATTTATCTGGCCCGCCGGGTGCCGCTGCCTGTCCTGCTTAGCAGCCGACTCGTCCCGGGCCCGCAGTGCGCATAGGAATTTGTTCATAGTTGTTTTTTTAAACTATAGTCTGGCCCTCCAACGGTCTGAGGGACAGTGAACTGGCCCCCTGTTTAAAAAGTTTGAGGACCCCTGCCCTAAACGGAAGGAAAGAAACGCCTGGCTGGGAGGTGACTCTAGCTCTCCTTGGTGACTTCTCCTTCGTTCCCAGAAACACATTACTTTGTTTCCATAAATCGCCTCCATCTGTAGACCTGACCTACTAACTAGACCATATAATATGGCCATTACGCTTTTTTTTTAATAACCTCATGTCAACAAATACTTGAAACTATTCTACGTGAGTGATTAGTGATGAAGTTATCGATACACATCATGTAAGTGCAGTTCAAACCCGCATTGTTCAAGGGTGAACTGTAGTTTTCTGTAACGACATGATGTAGTAGAAAGCACAGGGGTTTAGGGATCAGAGATGGTGATGCAAACTCATGCCCGCCTCTCCCTGACTACATGACCTTGGGTAACCTGGCACCTCGATCCCCTCTCCCGGCACGAGGGGATGGAAACAACCACCTACATGGAGATAAGAGCCAGGAAGCTGCCAACCCAGGCTGCCAGTCTCCGCCCTCCGTGGCTGCGCCGGGGCCAGCGCAGCAGCATGGCCAGCCTCTCCCCGACCCCTGAGCACCACCAGAGAGCCTTCCATCTGTCCTGCTCTCTCAGACCAGCTCAGAGTCTCCCCGACCCTGGAGCACCATCAGAGAGCCTTCCATCTGTCCTGCTCTCTCAGACCAGCTCCGAGTCTCCCTGACCCTGGAGCACCATCAGAGAGCCTTCCATCTGTCCTGCTCTCTCAGACCAGCTCAGAGTCTCCCCGACCCCGGAGCACCATCAGAGAGCCTTCCATCTGTCCTGCTCTCTCAGACCAGCTCAGAGTCTCCCCGACCCCTGAGCACCACCAGAGAGCCTTCCATCTGTCCTGCTCTCTCAGACCAGCTCCGAGTCTCCCCGACCCCGGAGCACCATCAGAGAGCCTTCCATCTGCCCTGCTCTCTCAGACCAGCTCCGAGTCTCCCCGACCCCAGAGCACCATCAGAGAGCCTTCCATCTGTCCTGCTCTCTCAGACCAGCTCAGAGTCTCCCCGACCCCAGAGCACCATCAGAGAGCCTTCCATCTGTCCTGCTCTCTCAGACCAGCTCAGAGTCTCCCCGATCCCTGAGCACCATCAGAGAGCCTTCCATCTGCCCTGCTCTCTCAGACCAGCTCAGAGTCTCCCCGATCCCTGAGCACCATCAGAGAGCCTTCCATCTGTCCTGCTCTCTCAGACCAGCTCAGAGTCTCCCCGATCCCTGAGCACCATCAGAGAGCCTTCCATCTGCCCTGCTCTCTCAGACCAGCTCAGAGTCTCCCCGATCCCTGAGCACCATCAGAGAGCCTTCCATCTGTCCTGCTCTCTCAGACCAGCTCAGAGTCTCCCCGACCCCTGAGCACCATCAGAGAGCCTTCCATCTGTCCTGCTCTCTCAGACCAGCTCAGAGTCTCCCCGACCCCTGAGCACCATCAGAGAGCCTTCCATCTGCCCTGCTCTCTCAGACCAGCTCAGAGTCTCCCCGACCCCTGAGCACCATCAGAGGGCCTTCCATCTGTCCTGCTCTCTCAGACCAGCTCAGAGTCTCTCACTTCTAATTCCAACCTTATGATAAGCAGCACTGAATTATTCACGGAATTCAGCCTTGTACTTCTTTCCCTCCCTCCTGCCAAAATCTTTAGGCAAAACATGCCAGACATTTCTGACTTACAGGTTCTTCTCATGGCGACCATATTCCTTAAACCAAAGGTGCCCGCCCAGCCTTGAACGTCTGATCCTACTTTTAAGAATAATAAAATATGGCTATTCCAGGACACCCAAGGCATGAGAAGTCACTATTTACTGATAGTACAGTCCCCTCAAAGAAGCACTACCCGCTAAAATTTCAAAATATTAGCCAATCATTTAAAACCCAGAGGTTTTTGTCAATGGCTCTTCCCTTCCTTTTTTCTCCTTTTATTCAATATGGCGGGGGGCAATCTGTATTCTATTGATATTTCATCGTCAAGCCCAAAGGAACAGAACAGTTTATCCATTTGTACCAAATGACACACTTTGCTCAATGACATTCAGCAGCAATGTCTTCAAGCAGTGGCTTCGAATGTGACTGTCAACTTACTGGTGTGGCTAACTCAAGGTTTCACTGATCATCACAAAGGGGTGTTATGAAATTCTTTCAGGTCCCCAACAAAATAAATTTTAATTCAACTTCATTTCCTGACATTCTTTGAGAATGAGAAATAGCACCAAAATAGGACCCAAGGCGACACAGCCACAAAGCCTTTGAGACGCACTGGTCCAAGCCAGAGATCGGCAAACTAAGGCCCGAAGGCCCATCCGGCCTGCCACCTGTTTGGGTAAATGAAGTTTTATTGGAACACAGCCCCGCCCATTAGTTCACACATTACCTATGGGTGCTTTTGCTTAACAACACCACCGAGTAGGTGTGACAGAGACCATGTGGCCTGCAAGGCCTCAAATGTTTACTATCGGGACCTTTATACAGAAAAAGCTGGCTGATCCATACTCTAAAAAGTCACATGTCTGTCTAAGAGACATCTAAACTCAACTCTCAAAAGGATTCTGCCATTTTTAAGAATCCGAATCACAGCCGAAACTGGTTTGGCTCAGTGGATAGAGTGTCGGCCTGCGGACTGAAAGGTCCCAGGTTCGATTCCGGTCAAGGGCATGTACCTTGGTTGCGGGCACGTCCCCAGTAGGGGGTGTGCAGGAGGCAGCTGATCCATGTTTCTCTCTCATCGATGTTTCTAACTCTCTATCCCTCTCCCTTCCTGTCTGTAAAAAATCAATAAAATATATTTTTTTTTAAAAAAAGAATCCGAATCACAAAGATATAGGTAATAAGCAATTTCATTGTATCCCAGCCACTGAACCTTCACAGCTGGATGTGAGAAACAATGTTTTTTCTTCAAATCGAAGGGCACAAAAGCCAGAACACTTCCGAAGAAGAAGTGGAAAAGGAAAGCAAATGACAGATGATCACACAAAAGCAGCCCTTCCTGCTCGATTCTTCCCTGGTGACTTACCTCTCCGATGATGTCGGTCTGAGACCCGGCGTCGCAGAACTGGTGCGCGTCGCCAAGCGCGCCCGGGTGGTGAGGGACCTCCTGCAGCGGGTCGGTCAGAGAGAAGTTATTCCTGAAGCCGTCGGTGAGCTTGGCCAGGCTCTGCAACAGAATGAACAAGCCACCTGAACAGAGCTGGGCGTGCGCCTCTGCCTCTGAGAGCAGGCATTTCGCTCCGGGTGCAGGGGGCGGCCTCCCCACTGGCGGGCTGGCCCCCCAACCCCCTTCTCATCGGATTTCAAGGAAATGTCCAGCACATGCACCTGTAATACAACTCTCAGTGACGGAAACCAGACCGCGCTCGAGTCCTCCTGGTAGCGCGTGAACGATACAGAGAACAACTGTGGTACCATTTTCACTGGTTTTCAAAACTGTGTTTCCTTTTAAAAAAAAAAATTCCCTCCCAAAACGCTCAGTCATAGAACCAGAAAGTAGAATAGAGGTTGCCAGGGGTGGGGGGGAGGGGAAATGGGGAGGTGTCAGTCAAAGAGTACAAACTTCCGGTTATAACATGCGTAATGTACAGCAAGGTGACTTAGTATACAAAACTGTGCTGTATGCCTGCATGTGGCTAAGAGAATTGACCTTAAATGCCCTCACCACGCACACACACACGCACACACGCACACAGTTAACTATGTGAGGTGGTGCAGGTGTTATAACTTTATGGCGGTAATCATTTCACAATATGTATGTGTATCAAACCTTCACATTGCACACCTGAAATTCAGACAATTTTGTTTGCGAGCTATACGCCAGTGAAGGGGGGGGGGGGAGCATTCACATCTCCCATGTCCTAGCAGTAAAGGAGCCTGAGATGGATGCTACCTTGGGATCTTCCTAAGCCACGCAGGGGGCGCAAACAGCTCCCAGGTGATATTGACACGTTTTCGTAACCTGACTTTTCAGTCATGCTTCTACATGGTCAAAGGCCCCCTCACACATGCGCTCGTTTGCCAAAGCTCAGAGGAAGTGTGTATTCTGGCACACGGAAGCCCTTTGGGTGAACGTTCAGGAGAAATGGGATTTTCTACAATTTTTTAAAAGGCCGTTTCTGCAGACACCGGGGCGGGCGCCCAGGGGCCGTCGAACGCAGCGGGCGCTGGATCTAGACCGCGGCGTCCTGCAAGGGACCGACGTCGTTAAGCTCGTACAAGACAGACAAAGCCGCTCAGATCCGCGGTCGCCCACCATGCGGTCCAAAAGGTTGGCGACCACCGGTTTAAGGCAACCGCTGGAGCAGTGGTCGCCCCCGGGTGCATGCCAGTGTGGAGCAGAAAGACCGACGTGCATCTGGTTGCAACAAGTCAGCTTTTTCTAAAAGTTACAGGAACTACAAGAACTGAAGTTGCAAGAGCAACAGGAAGCGACAATGACCCCAGCCTTATGGCTGAATCTCTGCCCACGGGAGGGCACCGACGCGGGGGAAGGGACGGGGCACGATGCTGGGAGGGAGCCGTGCGGAGCAGCTGGCACAGTCCCAGCTGTCCGTGAGGGTCGCTGAGCACGTGCTGGGCCTGTCACCTGTCCTCAGACACACGCCGAGGGTCCGCGCGCTAATAAGGGTAGTAACGGGCAGTGAGAGAAGGGAGAGACAGCAAGACTTATCGGAGACTTTGAGTTATTGTGATTACTGGACAATGTGAAGGTGTCACCCACTGTGGCTTTGTGTCCTCCAAAAGCTGTGTTCCAGTCCTCCCCCGGGGCCCGCGAACTTGAGCCCATGCAGTCTTCACAGACGGAGTCAAGGTAAGACGAGGTCACACTGGATTAGAGCATGCTCTAACCCAGGGACTGGCGTCCTCATGAGAAGAGAAAATTTAGACAGAGACACATGGAGAGCACCAGGTGACAGCAAAGCCACCCCCCCAGGAATGCCAAGGGTTGCCAGTGGCCACCGGAAGCTGGAAGGGACAGGAAGGGGCCTCCCAGAGCCTTCAGAGGACGTGGCCCTGCGAACCCCTTGATTTCAGGCTGTGGCCTCTAGATTCTGAGAGAATCCATTTCTTTGGTTCTAAGCCACCTGGTTGGCGGTCCTCTGTGATGGCAGTCCTGGGAAACGAGCACGCATTGTTTTAAATACGTATGTGTACACACACATAACAGATATATATGCGTAAGTGCGACTATGTATACATGTATGTCTTAGAATATACATGAACTGTGCGTAGAATAAGTATAATATTTTAAAAATTCTAAATAAAGAAAAGCTGGACGAGTGGGCGAAGGGGCGCGCGCCTCCCACCTGCATCAGGTCCCGCCTCTCCTTCTCGCCTGTGCAGATGGCTTTCTTGATGGTCCGGAGCTCGTTCATGATAGCCTGGGCCTCATCCAGCTTGTAGTTGGTGTGAGTATTGGACATCTTACGGTCAATCCTGGTTAAAAGGGAAAGCTATTGTCACTCCATGCGAGATGGCCCCATCCCGTTAAACAACATGAAAAACTCAAAAGCTTCACAGAAAGGTGGAGAAGAGTTCAAATGAGTCCCGGCAAAGGAAGAGAAAGATCCCGGGCGAGCCCCTGTGGGACACAACCTGCGCCGTGGGGAGCCTCTAATGATCAGGCAACGAGAGCATCAGCTGAGCACCTGCCTGAGGCTCTCAAACCTCCTCTGAGAGGAGGGCCGTGTCTTCCTCGCTTATCCCCAGCGCCTGGTCAAAAGCGTGCACTCAATACCATAGCGCTGAGCTCTGTGTGCGGGGAGAAGATGTGGGCAACAGCAGAGAGCAGTGAACTGTCATTGACGGCACCGCGTGCAAAAGCTGGAACCTCTGTGTCTTCCCTATGCACCTCCTTCTTTTATGTCCTCTTGGTTCTAATTTATCACTCTCCCTCTCGCTACTGCGCACCTCGATTCTTGCCTTTAATCCAAACACCCTTCACCCTTCCTTCCTCCCATGCATTCACTCTTCCTCCCATGCATTCACACTTCCTTCCATGCATTCACATTTCCTTCCATGCATTCACACTTCCTTCCTTCTTCCTTCTCATCCATCCTTCCTTCCCACTTGTCCTTCCTTCCTTTCTTCTCACCCATCTTTCCTTCCTTCTCATCCATCCTTCTTCCTTCCCTTCCTTCCTTCCTTCCTTCTTCCTTCTCACCCATCCTTCCTTCCCACTTGTCCTTCCTTCCTTCTTCCTTCTCACCCATCCTTCCTTCTTCCTTCTCACCCATCCTTCCTTCCCTCTCATCCATCCTTCCTTCCTTCCTTCTCACTTGTCCTTCCTTCCTTCTTCCTTCTCACCCATCCTTCCTTCTTCCTTCTCACCCATCCTTCCTTCCCTCTCATCCATCCTTTCTTCCTTCCCACTTGTCCTTCCTTCCTTCTTCCTTCTCACCCATCCTTCCTTCTTCCTTCTCATCCATCCTTCCTTCCCACTTGTCCTTCCTTCCTTCTTCCTTCTCACCCATCTTTCCTTCCTTCTCATCCATCCTTCTTCCTTCCTTCCTTCCTTCCTTCTTTCCTTCCTTCTCATCCATCCTTCTTCCTTCCCTCCCTCCCTCCCTTCCTTCCTTCCTTCTTTCCTTCCTTCTCATCCTTCTTCCTTCCCTCCCTCCCTCCCTTCCTTCCTTCTCATCCATCCTTCTTCCTTCCCTCCCTCCCTCCCTTCCTTCTTTCCTTCCTTCTCATCCTTCTTCCTTCCCTCCCTCCCTCCCTTCCTTCCTTCTCATCCATCCTTCTTCCTTCCCTCCCTCCCTCCCTCCCTTCCTTCTCATCCATCCTTCTTCCTTCCCTCCCTCCTTTCCTTCCTTCCTTCTCATCCTTCTTCCTTCCCTCCCTCCCTCCCTCCCTTCCTTCCTTCTCATCCATCCTTCTTCTTTCCCTCCCTCCCTCCCTCCCTTCCTTCCTTCCTTCTCACCCACCTTTCCTTCCTTCTCTCCATCCTTCTTTCCTTCCTTCTCATCCATCCTTCTTCCTTCCCTCCCTCCCTTCCTTCTTTCCTTCCTTCTCATCCATCCTTCTTCCCTCCCTCCCTCCCTCCCTCCCTTCCTTCCTTCTCACCCACCTTTCCTTCCTTCTCTCCATCCTTCCTTCCTTCTCACCCATCCTTCTTTCCTTCCCGCCCTTCCTGCCTTCTGGCCACCCTCCCGCCCGCGTGCACGAGGCGGGCAGCAGTCCTCTGTCACGTCCTCCATACCTAAGTCTCAAGTCGGAGGAGCCCTCAGGCTAAAGCAGTTGGGATACTTGGATCCAGAAATGGGATGCGCCCCTCTGGAAGGCCGTTAGCTGTGTGTGCTGCGGTTCCGGCCCCACCACCGCACAGCTCTGCTTCTGAGTTGTCGCCCCACGTCGACTGAAAACCTGGACCCTAACAGCCAGCCCAGACTCCCTAACTTGGCCCTCGGGGAGGAGAAGCGACACTCCAGCTCTCCAGTGGGACCCTGGGCAGGTCACTTCGCCTCTTTAACCCGCGTCTCGCATAGGACACGAACGATGCTTCTCCCCCTTCCCGGGCCGAGGCCTGGCGTGTCATGTTTGTGTGGTCACTGCTACTCTGAGGACGATGCTGGATCTCCTTACTCATGGGAGAAAAAGTCAATAATTCACCAACCCCGGTACTTTATTATCATTAACAAATTCCTGGCCACATGCGTCACAACTCACAGCAGAACTCAGCACCGGGGCTGAGCTGAGCTGTCAGCGCCCTTGGAATCAGAGAAGGACAAATGGCGCGAGCAGGAACCCTTCCTCCCCCTGGAAGCCGCTCGGCCCGGCAGCAGCGCCGGCTGCCATCCGTTACAAATCACACACGCACCAAGCCTGCTCCCAAGGCCTCTTCCACGCAGAGCGGATGCAGGCGCACCAGGGGACCCCACACATTAAACGGTGACACCCCTAAATCCCAACATGGCCCGGCATGTGTTTTTCCACTTGGGCTATTCTATGGAGACCCGAGAGTCTAAGGCGAGACAGCAGCAGAAGGCCATCCATCTCACATCTGCGAGGAAGTGGCCTGACTTTTCTTGCGGGGGGGGGGGGGGGGGGGGGCGCCCTGGAATCTAGACTCATTTACATAATAATGTCTCCTTGTATTCATCTTCTGATCAAAGGCTTCCCAATGCGGCTCATTGATGTCACAAACCACAGCCCACATAGGCTGATGGAGTCTGGAGAAAAGGGTTACAGCATTTCCAGACAAAAAAGCCCCAAGGCCAGAAAAGTCTGACTTCTCCGCGAGGCAATGACCGCAGCCCCTGGTAAGCAGGTCTGCCGACCCCTCCGCAATGAAGACAGCAAATGGGTCACGCCGGCACTAACACCCGGGCAGAGAAATGAAAACTCGACCGCCTTAAACAAAACTGTTTCAAATGCTTGAAAATCAATGCCAGTCCAACCGCCACAGACACGCCGCGCGGTCCAGGCTGCAATGGGGGGCTACGCTGGTCAGCCCAGCTTCGTACTGTGCTGTGGTTTCCCGCTGGCTCGGGCGGCTACAGAGCCAGGGATGGAGCCAGCAGTCTCCCGAGGCACCAGGTTCTACGCTGGGAGCGGCTGCGGTTCCCATAAGGGAGAGGGGTCCGCAGGCCTGCACTTCACCCCACCGGCAGACTTGCACAGTGCCTACAAGTTCAACTTCAAGGCCACAGGCGTGGGCTCTGGCCTTAGCTCTACGCAAGCGCTCTGAGACCTTGAGGAAGAATGAAGACCGGCCCAGAGCAGCTGTTTTCAATCAGTTCCGAGCGTGTCCCCACGTGGTGAGCAGGAGGAGCTGGAGGGGGAGGCTGCGAGGGCCCGGGACCCTCAGCCCTGCCTCGGCAGCACCTCCCCCCTTCCAGGCTCAGCTACTCTGCTTCGACAGAAGACGATGTGGGGGGGGGGAGGCAGGAAAGGGAAAGAGAGTCCCCTGTTAAAAAGTGGGCAAGCGCCCTAGCTGATTTGGCTCAGTGGATAGAGCATCGGCCTACAGACTGAAGAGTCCCAGGTTTAATTCCGGTCAGGGCACGTGCCTGGGTGGCGGGCTCGATCCCCAGTAGGGGGCGTGCAGGAGGCAGCCGATCCATGATTCCCTCTCATTGTCAATGTTTCTGACTCCCTCTCTTCTAAAATCAATAAAAATACAGCAGGAAGGCAGGGGAGGTTGGGGGGGTGGGGGGCGGCAAGAGATCAACCGAAGGACTTGTACACATGCATATAAGCATAACCAATGGATACAAGACACAGGGGGGTGGGCAGGTAAAGGCATGTACTGGGGGAAGTGGAGGCCGGGGGGAGGTCCATGGGGAAAAAAAAAAAAAGAGACATATGTACTACTATTTGTAATACTTCAAACAATTTTAAAAAATCAATAAAAATATTTTTTTAAAAAAAGTGGGCAAGCTATTAGAGAATATGATCTCGATGTTCTAGGAACCTCTGAAATACTATCATTTCAAAAGAGTTCTATTGTTGTAGAACATATCCTTACATAATAAAAGATTATATATCATATAAGTACGTATAACCTTATATAAACAGCATATATAGCATACATTATTTAAATTATATTATGGGAATAGTATATGGCCATGGTCGGCAAACTGCGGCTCGCGAGCCACATGCGGCTCTTTGGCCCCTTGAATATGGCTCTTCCACAAAATACCACGGCCTGGGCGAGTCTATGTTGAAGAAGTGGCGTTAGAAGAAGTTTAAGTTTAAAACATTTGGCTCTCCAAAGAAATTTCAATCGTTGTCCTGTTGACATTTGGCTCTGGTGACTAAGGAGTTTGCCGACCACTGGTCTATGGAAATAGTTCAATGGATCAAGGATCCACTAGGTGTTAGGGTCTTGCTGTGTGCTTCCCGGATGTCACCTCCTCTAATCCCCTCAGTGGCTTTACAGAATAAGCATAATGTCAGATTTTATAATGAAAAAATGGAGGCTCAGAGAGAGCACCTAAGTGGCCCAAGATGACACGCTAAGATGTGGCAGAGCCGGGGTTCAAACCCCCATCTCCCGATTCTCAAGTCTGCATTGGACGCCCCCCGAAGCCACGGGCGGAACCCTACTCAGAGCGGCCCAGGGCGGTCCACAGGCTTAGACGTGGGCAAGAGATGCTCCATAGAGTTCAAGCCACTCCCGCTGCCCCACGGGATCCACCTGCATCACCCAGCGCCTCAGAGGCCAGCAGAGTGCTCCCTTCACGTCTGCAAGGTTCATCTGGGAATTTTCTCCCTTTTTTCAATTCCTTCTAGAACTTTGGCTGAAATCAAAGAATGGGCTCAATGATTCAATATTTTCTAAAATAACAATATATTCCAGCTCATAAAGAAAATCATAACATCTGTGACTGCCAAAGAACTGTCTTTTTCTTTGTAGAATTTTCATTAAGAGTCCAAGACAGTTGCTTATACATGTCAAATAAAATGACAGAGCGCTGATAACTGCTCAACAGAAGGTGGCACTGCCCGGCCGCCACGGCTCAGGGGTTGAGCATCAACCTATGAACCAGGAGGTCAGGGTTCGATTCCCAGTCAAGGGCACATGCCCGGGTTGCAGGCTCCATCCCCAGTAGGGGGCGTGCAGGAGGCAGCCGATCCATGATTCTCTCTCATCATTGATGTTTCTAGCTCTCTCTGCCTCTCCCTTCCTCTCTGAAATCAATAAAAAACACACACAGCCGAAACCGGTTTGGCTCAGTGGATAGAGCAACAGCCTGCGGACTGAAGGGTCCCGGGTTCGATTCCGGTCAAGGGCATGTACCTTGGTTGCGGGCACATCCCCAGTGGGGGGTGTGCAGGAGGCAGCTGATCGATGTTTCTCTCTCATCAATGTTTCTAGCTCTCTGTCCCTCTCCCTTCCTGTCTGTAAAATATCAATAAAATATATTTAAAACACACACACACACACACACATTTAAAAGGTGGCACTAGAGGACATACATTATTATGCAGTGTGCTCTGCTCTGAATGTTATGCCGCCCCCACCCCGCCCCAAAATTCAACGCCCAGGGTGAGGTATTAGGGGGTAGGGCCTCTGGGGGGTGATCAGGTCATGAGGGAGAAATTCAGCAGCTTCGGGCAGGTTAAGTGACTTGCTCAAGGTCACACAGCCTGTAAGAGGCACAGCGAGGTTCGTGCTGAGGCCCCTCACACCAGCACGCATCCCTTTCATCGCCAGCTTAGCAATCCGCTCCAAGTCGAGGCCTGCAAACTCGTACTGTGTCAAACCTGCAGGCCACCCACACAGCCAGTCCCATGTCCCAAACGAAACCGGGGCTCCTGCTCTGCCCTTGAGAGCAATGCTGAGAGAAGGGGAGAAGGCGCAGCCTCAGAGGGTGACCCCAGCACCCCCGAGCAGGCATTTCGGCGATGTTTATCATCACCCCCTCCCTCCCGCTGCCCTCAAGCTCCCAGACTCGTGGTTCCATTTCAGATGTCGAGAGCACTGTGCTGGCAGCAGTAAAACCGAACGACTTCTTAAACCCACGTCTTGAAGAACGGGGCTGCCAGGCCTCCAAAGATATTCCATGTTAATACCACACATTACAACCCGAAAGAATGAGAAGTTTTGTTACAGTCCACCTTTAACATCACAGCGCTGGCAGGGGGCCTGCGCGAGCCTCAGAGAGCTTCCGGCAGCTTTCTATCAACAGCAGGTCCTGTGTGGAGCCAGACCTGTCCCCCCGGCTCCAACAATGCGCCCTTTGTTCCCGCCCGGGGCTGTATGTTTTGCTGTTATCTGAGCGGTGCGGGCCTTTTCGCACGGGCTGTGCCTTATGTGCTATGTTAATGGGATTTTGTTGGTCTAAGGCGCTCTGACTGCGAACAAGCTTACCCTTCTCTGCAAGCACTGAATCCCCTCCGACAGAAAACGCTAAGTCCAACATCTCATGCTGCCTCGTTCCGGTGCTGAGCGCTCAGAAGAGAGCAGGGGCTCTGCGTTAAGGGGACGCGGGTTTAACTTCACTCCCAGCACCCCGCTAGGAAAGGAGTTCATCAGGCAGTTAAGAGGCTGGAAGAAAGAGGCGAGCTGGCTGAGAAAGCAGCTCGTGGAAACTGGGTATTTGGAACACTGCGTTTACGGCCGTTTTCTGTGGCTTGAAGGGCAGTCACAAGGAATGGGGGTTCTTGAAACAGTCTGTAGCAGAGACAGAAATGCTGGAGGGCAGTTAATAAGAAGGTGAGTGGCCATTTACAGAGACCTCCCCGAGACCCTCGCCCAGGCCCTCACCCTGAGGGTCCCAGAGGCCAAGAATGAAGTGACTTATGGGACTGCTCAGGGGGCAGGAGCAGGGACATCAGCCGAGCGCTGCCCTGCGCCTGGAGCTGTCTGGGCCGAGGTGCGGCAGGGACCAAGGCTGCATCTTTGTCATCCTATAGCTTTTCACCTCATGCTGCGCACATGTAGATACGAAAGATTTCAGCGTAAGTTCCCGAAAATGGGTTTGCTGGGTCAAAGCGTAAGTGCATTGGTGGTATTTTCCTTTTTATATTTTCATAGTTTTTTGAAATATAGTTTATTGATTTCAGAGAGGAAGGGAGAGGGAGAGAGAGACAGAAACATCGATGATGAGAGAGAATCATGGATGGGCTGCCTCCTGCACGCCCCCTACTGGGGATCGTGCCCACAACCCGGGCACGCGGCCTGACCGGGAATCGAACCCTGACCTCCAGGTTCATAGGTCGATGCGCAACCCCTGAGCCACGCCGGCCCAGCGCATTGGTGCTATTTTTAGATATTGCCATTACCCTGTCTAGGGGTCACACCATTTTGCATTCCCAGCAACAAGCAGGTGAGTGTGGGTCAAAGAGACAGACAACACAAAAACACATCTCTGTCAGGCAGCCATTCGTGTTTCAAGAACAGCAGAGCTGGGTTGGGACAAGAATGGGGCGGGGGTGCTTTTAGGTCCGGCGGGCAAGCCAGGGTCCCGCTGGGATGTCATTTGTCCAGAGGACTGTGGAGGGGGAGGGGGGGAACAGGCGTGCGGAAATCGGGGGGAGTGCTCCAGGCACAGGGAGGGGCCAGCTCCAGCCGGAGACCAGCAGGGTGGCCGGGGATGAGCGCAGGTGAGTGAGGGTGAGAATGGAGGGAAATGAGGTCAGGAGAGGGGCCAGCGTGGAAGCCCGGGGCTGGAGTGTGAGAACGGTGAGCCCTTGCAGGCTCGGCTGCAGGTCACGGCGGAAAGCTGTGAGCATGAATGGGTGCCAGGCCTGGAAACAGCACCCCACAGAAGGCAGACAGCAAGAAGGCAGTCGGGACAGTGCCCCCCCCCCCCCCCCCCCCCGCCAGCACGTCCTGGGCCACCGTGCCAGCACGCAGGGACGTTACAGGTGTCATGGCGGAAAAGGGCTTCAATGGGCCACGAGTGTGGGAAAGCCGGGGTGAAGCAATGCTAAGTGAGCTCCTGGCTGCGGGACAACTGGGAATCCAACACGAGGCGCATTCCAGATCTGCAGGAGATCTAGAATAACGAGAGGGAAATCTCCCCCGCCCGTTGGCACGCTGCACGCTCTTGCGCATCACCCATCTGGGAACTGCACACGGACTAGTCCCGAGCCCTGCCCTTGGCCCCGGGACCTGGTAGAGGCGCAGGGAGATCGCTCCTCCAGACGAGCGCGGAGCCCAGCCGCGCTTTGACCGGAAAAGCCCCATGTTGCTGACGACTTTCGTTAATCAAAAATGTTGCCGCTCTTTGCTGGAGACGTTTACACGGGACCACGAGAGAAATGCAAATGACAACTCCACTGCGATACTATCTCTCACCTGCCAGGCTGGCACGGGCGCAAAAAGCGTGGCAGCACCTTCGGCTGGCAGAGCCCTGGGAACCGGAGCGCTCACCTATCAGGGCTGGGAATGCAAGATGGGGCGCCCCCTGGAGAGGGGGATGGCGCTATCTAAAAATACCACGGGTGCATCTGCCCTTTGACCCAGCAAACCCAGTTTCGGGAACTTAGGCTGAAACCTTACGTATCTGCACGTGCACAGCATTAGGTGAAAAGCTGATGGGCAACATTATAAGTGGATGTACCAGGCAGATAACGCCAGAACCCACCAATCATCTTCACCCACAATAACCGTGTTCTGGCCGGTTCTCAGTGGCTAGCAGGGTGGGCAAACTTTTTGACTCGAGGGCCACAATGGGTTCTTAAACTGGACCGGAGGCCCGGAACAAAAGCATGGATGGAGTGTTTGTGTGAACTAATATAAATTCAAAGTAAAGGAGCGGAGGGGAGAGCAAGAGAACCCTCTGCTCTTTCGGCTCCGCGGGCCGGATAGAACAGCCGAACGGGCCGGATCCGGCCCACGGGCCGTAGTTTGCCCACGGCTGGGTTAGAGTGTCGGCCCAGGGGACCGAAGGGTCGCAGGTTCGATTCTCGGTCAAGGGCACGTACCTCAGTTGCAGGTTCCCCAGCCCCAGTGGGGGCCCCGTGCAGGAGGCAACCAATCTATGTGTCTCTCACGTTGATGTTTTTTTCTCTCTCTCCCCCTCCTACCTCCCTTCTGCTCTCTCTCTAGAAATCAATGGGGAAAAAAATCCTCGGGTGAGGATGAACAAAAAGAGAGGCAGACAGACAGACAAACAGCTGGAGAGTGTGCGCCTCTGCGTGGAAGTAACACCACCACCACCTACAAAACATACGTACCCCTCAAAAAGGGAAGAAAAAGAAACGGAACTTGAATCAGATGAAGGCCCTTATACGAATGACAGCCGTTTGCATATACAGCAGGAGCATGTTAAATGACACATGCGCAGTCAAGCAGCAAAACCCACTGTCAGGGAAACTCGACTAGAAAAGCAAATAGCTTCTTCAACAAAGCTGTCAGAAGGAAAACCGCAGGAGCGGGGGCAGAGATTAAGACGCACCAGCCAAACGCACTGTGTGGGCCCCGCCTGAACACGGACCCCGACAAACCAGAGAAACGGGCAAACTCGCTGGAGAAGGGACAATATTAAGAGGTTACTGCTCAGTGGGGGGTAGGCATTATAGTTACGTCTCCAAAGGAGTCCGCACGTTCAGGAGAGATATTGGTGGATTATATGGTTCTGGGATTTGCTGCCACGAGGCAGGAAGAGTTTGGGGGATGAGGCGGTGTGCGAGCTAACAAGGTGAGCCGTTGTGTGTTAGCCGTTGAAGTGGGCCGAGGGGTACTGGAGGGGGTCCATTACACTGCTTTTTCTCTCCTTTTGTATATGTTTGACATTTTCCATCATTAAAAGTTTATATATGTTACACACACACACACACACACACACACACACACACATATTCTATCATTAACCCAGAGACTGTGTTCATGGCCAGCTCCCATCTACAAAAATTAACAACATACACAGACTCGAAAAAAAAAAAAAATACAAAAGGTTCTTTTTTTCTCCCTTGGACCCAAGCGTAATGATGGATTTTCTCGCTAGCCAGGAAAGTTCACCAAGATAAACAAGCCGAGTTGAAAACGTTCCGAGCGGCCAAACGCCCGGTGAGGTGCTCTGGAAAAGAATACACGGGTATTCTGGGAAGCAGGAGCAGCACAACGTTTCTGGGGGGCAACCCTGGGCTCCCTGCCTCCAGTCAGGGCTGGCACTCATACCCGAGGAGCCCCGTTGTGGGCACAGCGCGTGGGCCTTAACAGCTGACGCCAGGGGCGTGCTAATCACCTTACCGATGTCCACCAAAAGGTTTTCAGAATTCCTCGGCAACCAGTCCCAAGCTGCAGGCCTCGCTCCAAACATGAGCCACGTTCAGTGCCGGAAAGAGAACGGGGCGCCCCCGTCCCGTGCACAGCCTGTGCCGCTCACAGGAAGGGGCCGGATGACTTGTACTCGCGAAGAACGTCAAGCAAGGCTTGAGCGCCCACGTTTCCTCTGCTTCCTGCGAGTTGGTCACGGAACAGGGAAAACACGTACAGTGACATCGCAACATCTGATCCGACGCTGCCTTTCGGGGCAGCTCCTCCGCACAGCTGGGCTGGCGGTCCCAGGACCAGGGCCGGGTCCAGCATGTTCCCCCCGGCCCTCCTCGGCCTCCGCCAGGCTCTGGCGGGGGGTGAGGACGGTCCCCTTGGCGGGGCCTATTTACCATGGCTGCTCCCAAACAAGGGATCCTGCCGCGGGGAGGAGAAAGGAAAGGCGCACACTCCGAGCAGAGCTGCCTGCAGGTGTAAAGTTACAGCCCCCCCCCCCCCCCCCCGCTTCCTGTCCAAGGATCCCAGAGAAAGCAGGGCTGCCTTTTCCTAGTCTTAAAGCGCCCGGCTGCAAGCGCTGAAGCGACTTCCCGGCAATGCCGAGGGGAAGGGCTTTCTCGGCACCTAAGCCCTGGCACTTTCCATTTTCCAGAGCAGCGGTTTTCATCCTTTTTCGGCGCATGGCACCGAAACGGATTGCTGAAATTCTGTGGCACGCCAAAAAGACAGTGTGCCTTTTGTCCATCTGACAAAAAGCAACAGGTATCGTTTTGATTCATTCACACTGGGCTGTGATTGCTGTGTTGGCTGTGGTCATTTTTCTTTTTTTTTTCTTTTTTAAAATATATTTATTGATTTGTTACAGAGAGGAAGGGAGAGGGATAGAGAGTTAGAAACATCGATGAGAGAGAAACATCGATCAGCTGCCTCCTGCACACCCGCTACTGGGGATGTGCCCGCAACCAAGGTACATGCCCTTGACCGGAATCGAACCTGGGACCCTTCAGTCCGCAGGCCAACGCCCTATCCCAGGGGTGGGCAAACTTTTTGACTCGAGGGCCACCATGGGTTCTTAAACTGGACCGGAGGGCCGGAACAAAAGCATGGATGGCGTGTTTGTGTGAACTAATATAAATTCAAAGTAAAGGAGCGGAGGGGAGAGCAAGAGAACCCTCCGCTCTTTCGGCTCCGCGGGCCGGATAGAACAGCCGAACGGGCCGGATCCGGCCCGCGGGCCGTAGTTTGCCCACGGCTGCTCTATCCACTGAGCCAAACTGGCTAGGGCAGCTGTGGTCATTTTTCATTTGACGACCTAAGGGGAAGAGGTGGGTGTCCCTGCCTAACTGGTCAGGTACTGCACGATTTGGGAATTCCTGCGGCACACCGGCTGAAAATCGGTGTTCTAGAGTCTTCAGTCTGAGGCTGAGGTGGCAATATAAGGTTTGTCGTCAAATAAGGGAAATGGAGGCGGCCAGAGTGATGGCGACCAGGCAAAGGCACAGGCGCCGGGCCTGGCGATTCGGCTGTGGGAGGCAGAGCCGGCAGGGAAAGGTGCCGGGCGGACTCCCTTCTGAAGCTCAGGGGTCCTGTGCCACCTGACCCCGGTCACCTCCACAGCCGCACAGGCCTAGCGTGAGAAGCTGGAGGGTCTGGGGACACTGTGAAGTGGTGAGTGTCCCTGGTAATGACAGAAAGCAACAGTGTGGCGCAGTGACAGAAGGAAAGCAGCCTCCAATTCACCAGGTCAGTCCCGGCACCTTCTGAGGCCCCACCCACTTCGATGATGCGCTCTGCTGACTTCTCTTTCATTTTTATTTTTGTAATCCCCACCGGAGGGTATTTTTGCCAATGATCTTTAGAGAGAGAGGAGAGGAGAGGGAGAGAGAGAGAAAAAACAAATCAATGGAGAGAGACACATCGACTGGCTGCCTCCCGCACGTGCCTGGAGGCAGGCGAGCGAACCTACAACCCAGGTATGTGCCCTGGACCAGGAATTGAACCCATGACCCTTCAGTCCCCAGCCAGCGCTCTAATTGCTGAGCAAAACCGGCCGGGGTTCTGCTTATTTCTGATCCGGCGCCCTCCTCTTTTTAAAAAAATCCTCACCTGAAGATAAGTTTTCCGTTGATTTTTAGAGAGAGTGGAAGGGAAGGAGGAGGGAAAGGGAAGGAGAGAGAGAGAAACATTGATGTGAGAGAGAAACATCGACTGGTTGCCTCTGGCACATACCTGACTGGGGTTGGGGATCAAACCAGCAACCGAGGTACTTGCCCCTGACTGGGACTCAAACCCGCGACCATTCGGTGCGCAGGCCAGTGCTCTAACCAGTGAGCAACCATCCAGGCCTCTGCTTATTTCTTATCTTGCCCCTTAGCCGCAGTGACCAGGCGGGCGCAGCCACCACGCACAGAAGCACCCAGCGGGCATCTGTGCTCTGGAGGCCGCTGGGATGTGCGGGCTAACATCACGGAGCCCGCGGCCATGTGCGGGGAACACGGCTGCGAATGCACGCACGAAGGGAGCAGCCAAGCCAGCGGCCGAGACTGAAAAAGCAGCTTGACTGGCTTAAGAACCCCTTTTTGAAAAGCTACAGTGACGAGGGCTCATTACAGGAAGCCCCACGGCGGGCCGAAGCGCCGGAGAACGAGCACACACACGCTGCTGGGTAATGGTACGGAAAGCCAAGGGCTGGCCGGAAGGGTAAGACTCCAGCTCACGCTAAGCAGGCACCAAAAACACCAAAATTCACCGCCGGGAGCGGCCTGCAGGGGGCAGGGCTGGGTCGGAGCGCCACAGAGAGCAAGCCCTCTAGGCAGGACCCCAGCTCACCTTGCCACTGTGTCTCCCCAGGTGCCTGTCATACGCCCTTAATAAAGAAATGGACAGGTGCCTCCACCAAACCGTTCCCGGCTGCTTAAAACCCTGGGGCTCAAGCTAGTGCTAAACCACGCGGTTGACATGCCGGCGGACCACCCTTCACGTGAGGCGGAGAGAGTTCCATCCGTCACACGCTCACATGCTCTAGCGCCTCCCTATGAAGAGCAATACTGCCGTCACACGTGCCACCGTCGCTGCACCTGCCACCTCGCTGAGAACAGTGCCAGCCGCTTCCTGCCGTCTGCTGAAGGCTGACTGTGTGCTGGCGCTGCCTCCTGGCCAGTTCAGCCTGATGAACGTTGCTGTGGACTGAATCGTGTGCTCCCCCCGCCCGCCCAGGATGGTATTTGGAGATGGGGCCTGTGTACGGAGATCAGATTGAGATGAGGTCGTGAGAGTGGAGCCCCATAATGGGGTCAGTGTCCTTATAAGAAAAGGAAGACACACCAGAGACCAGAGCTCCCTCGGAACCCCCACCACGTGAAGACACAGCAAGAGGCAGGTCCTCACCAGATACCGAATTTGCCCGTTCCATTGCTCTTGGACTTCCAGCCTCCAGAACTGTGCGAGGGAAATGTCTGCCGTTTAGGCCGCCCAGTCCGCGGTGTTTCGTGGCAGCAGCCAAGCTGGCTGAAACAATCCCCATTGACAGTGAGAACAGCAGGCACAGCAGGCATAAAGCGCATGCCTCCGTGCAGCAAGCGGAGCCAGGCTCTGGAGCGAGAGAGAATGACTCTTGACCGACAAGCATACCCTTTCTTACGAAAACGAATTCTTCCAGACCAGCGACATCCCCCTTTATAAAATAACTTTGGTTCATTCCATTTGCTGACTCGATACAGCTCACAAATAAGAAATTCATCCCCGAACTCTTGGTGGGGATAAAGGTTTCATTGTCAAGATGCCAACACGAGGAAGACCTATAGACCAGACTGCCCAATGGAAGGGTCTGTGATGACGGAAATATGCTACCAGCTGTGCTGTCCAAGGCCATGGCCACCAGCCCAGTGGTTCTCAACTGGGGGCAAATGGGCCCTCCGGGGAACCCCTGGCCAAGTCTGGAGACGGTTTTGGCTGCAACAAGTGGGTGCGAGGGTGCTAGCAGCACTAGGGGACCAAGGCCCGGGATGCCGCTAAGCATCCTCTGGTCCTCAGGACAGCCCCACCACAGAGAGTTCTCTGGTCCAAAATGTCTCCTGCGCCGAGGTGGGGAAATCTACACTAGCCACATGTGATTGCTGAGCATTTCAGATGTGGCTACTGGGGCTGCGGGATCAATTATTCTAGTTCAATTTAATGAATCGGATTTGAACTTTTAGAATAAAAAAAAAAAATGAAGAGATCGACACTGACAAAATGGGAATTCCAATTTAAACAGCCATGTGTGTCTTGGCGAGTGCAGCAGCTATGGAGAATGTAGACAAATATAAAATAAAGGTCTGGTTTCCAAAGGGTTCCACTCCACTTCAAGGAACAAAGTGTCTTGAAGGCAGGGACCCTTATGCTCGGGGTCGGGAAATAACGAGCGTGAACACAATCCCAGAAGCAGGCGCCCAGGAAGCGTGAGGACTCATGCCCAGGCACCAAGGGGTCAGCACAAAAGGAAACCACGGGCTCTGCTCCCTTCACCGCGGGCAACTCACTCTTGCAGGGTCTCCACCCCCTTCTCTTTGTACTGCAGCTCCTGCTTCATCTGCGCCAGCTCTCGTTTTAACCTGGAAAGCTAAAGACAAACAACAGTTTTTGCAAAAATGGCTGTGAAAAACGACTTCCACCGTTGTTACCACTGTCACTGAAGTTTCTACTTAGCTTGCCATTCATGGGATCATCTACTCTCTCCATGAGCTTCCATTCACATGCATGAAACAGCCACCCTGGCCCGGCCAGCGGGCTCAGTGGTTGAGCATCGACCTGTGAACCAGGAGGTCACGGCTCGATTCCCTATCAGGGCACGTGCCTGGTCGCGGGCTCAATCCCTAGTGTAGGCAGGGTGTACGGGAGGCAGCCGATCAATGTTTCTCTCTCATCATTGGTGTTTCTCTCTCTCTCCCTCTCCCTTCCTCTCTGAAATCAATAAAAATATTTTTTCACCTAAAAATAAAATAGCCCTAGCCGGTTTGGCTCAGTGGATAGAGCGTCGGCCTGCGGACTAAAAGGTCCCGGGTTCGATTCCGGTCAGGGGCATGTACCTTGGTTGCCGGCACATCCCCAGTGGGGGGTGTGCAGGAGGCAGCTGATCGATGTTTCTCTCTCATTGATGTTTCTAGCTCTCTATCCCTCTCCCTTCCTCTCTGTGAAATATCAATAAAATATATTTTTAAAAAAATAAATAAATAAAAAATAAAATAGCCCTAGCCGGTTTGGCTCAGTGGATAGAGCGTCAGCCTGTGAACCAAAAGGTCCGGGGTTCGATTCCGGTCAAGGGCATGTACCTCAATTGCAGGCTCCTCCCTGGCCCGGGCCCTGGTCAGGGCTCATGCAGGAGGCAGCCCATTGATGTGTTTCTCTCACATCGATATTTCTCTCTGTCTTTCCCTCTCTTCCACTCTCTAAAAATCAATGGGAAAAATATCCTCAGGTGAGGATAAAATAAAATAAAATAAAATAAAATAAAATAAAATAAAATAAAATAATAAAATAATAAAATAAAATAATATAAAATAAAATAAATAAAATAAAATAATAAAATAAAAATAAATAAAACAGCCGCACTGGAAGAACTGCCTTGCTTACATCCCAAAGTCCCAGCACTTCCTGCCCACGTGGAAGTGCACCGACTTTCTCTCTCACGGCACTGATTTGTTCATTACAGTCAGCGAACTGTGTAACACTCTGCCCATCTTCCCTTGTACTTGCTCCGCACAGAGCCACGGAGGAGGCCCCGCAGCTGCGAGCGCCGTCTCCTCCCATCACCTGGTGCTTATTCAACAGATTCTGGGACCCGCTCCAGGCCTGCGTTAAAGCTGGGGTGGGGGCCGGGGGGCTCACACGGTTAACCAACTCCCCAGGGGTGTTTCTGAGGTGCACTAGAACCTGAGACACACCGCTTCGGGGACCCAGACACCACAGCAGGAGGCTTCATTTCCAAGGTGTCTCCCATGTTTTGATGCAAATGCAACAAAACGGAGCCCTCCCCAGACCAGCAGGACAAGGGGCTGAAGTGGTGAGAGGAGGGAGCACGGGTGACTTTTTGTTAGACGGGCTACAGTTTTAATGAAACAGTTGCCCTCCTATTGGAAAGGAGTGGAGAGTACAAACACATATAATAATAATCCATGGAAGGAAAATCTTATTAAAATGTGAGTGCTAGCCCTAACCGGTTTGGCTCAGTGGATAGAGCGTCGGCCTGCGGACTCAAGGGTCCCAGGTTCGATTCCGGTCAAGGGCATGTACCTGGGTTGCGGGCACATCCCCAGTAGGGGGCGTGCAGGAGGCAGCTGATCGATGTCTCTCTCTCATCGATGTTTCTAACTCTCTATCCCTCTCTCTTCCTCTCTGTAAAAAAATCAATAAAAATATATTTTAAATAAATAAATAAATAAATAAATAAATAAATAAAATGTGAGTGCTAGACACGCCGACCGCCCGAAAATGAACCATGATCAGCGATGGCACACAGAAGTACATACGGGCACCGTGTCACTCACCCGATCCCGGCGACTGGCTATTTCCGCTTTAATCTGGTGTGGGTCGTACTTCGTATTCGTTGAATATCCAGAGAAGGCTAAACAGAAGGAAAACACTGCATTTTACAAAGGGTCCTTGAAAATAAGTAAACGCACACCGACAGGCACTTCTGATTCTCCCCGTTAAACGATGAAGTCTCAGCTTTCCAGGTTGGTCCGGGCGCCTAAAGAATCAGCGCCCCACAGCCTCGCATCTGGGTGTGTGGTCTCTGCCTGAGGCCCGCCTGCAGGACCCCGCATCGGAAACGGGACTGCGCTGGCCTCCGCTGCAAGCCGCGGCTTCAACAGCACATGCGCGCCAGGACGGAAAGGTACGATTATGGGAAAGTGCTCTTGCTGTGCAAATAGTACACGCACCAGGGTCACTTTTACTTTCTCTTAAAACGCCCACACAGCCCGGCCGGTGTGGCTCAGTGGTTGAGCGTTGACCTATGAACCAGGAGGTCAAGGGTTCGATTCCTGATCAGGGCACAGGCCCGGGTTGCGGGCTCGATACTCAGTGTGGGGCGTGCAGGAGGCAGCCGATCAGTGATTCTCTCTCATCACCGATGTTTCTCTCTCTCTCTCTCCCTCTCCCTTCCTCTCTGAAATCAATAAAAAATATTTTTTATAAATAAATAAATAAATAAATAAATAAATAAATAAATAAAAAATGCGCACACACGGGAGTGCGCATTTTTATTTATTTCCTTATTTATTTATTTATCTCGGGAAGGATAGAGCCCAAAAGTCAACTGTGGTCGTTTTCAATACAAGAGATTTTATTTTTATTTTCGTCCTGTCTACAGTCCCCAGATGAACAATTTTTGACGTGAGAGAGAACATACACTCAAGATCTAGAAAATGAGAAAGACAGCTTCCTAGCAGTGCGCCTGCACCCGCCAGGCTGAGGAAAAGCTACGCTTCCAGGCTGTCTGCTGCACAGAACTCCAGAGAAGCGCCCCCCGCCCCGCCCCCCCCCCCCCGCCCCGCACTCCAGCAGCCCGTTGCTGATGGCTGTCTGGCTAAAGTGCATCGCAGGGCCCTGACCGGTGTGGTTCAGTGGATAGAGCGTCAGCCTGCGGACTGAAGGGTCCCAGGTTCGATTCCAGTCAAGGGCATGTACCTTGGTTGCGGGCACATCCCCAGTGGGAGGTGTGCAGGAGGCAGCTGATCGATGTTTCTCTCTCATCGATGTTTCTAGCTCTCTATCCCTCTCCCTTCCTCTCTGTAAAAAATCAATAAAATATATTTTTAAAAAAGTAAAAATAAAGTGCATCGCAGGGACATGGGTTCTTAAATGGAGCAGGCCCCGAGCTCTAACCTCCTGCTACGACCCGGCGTCACTGCAGGCAGCCGGTCCCTGAGGGGGAGCGAGGCTCGCAGAGGCGGTCACCTGTGCGTGTGGCGCAGCAAGCCCGGTCCCTGCGCAGGGGACGGCAGCCCCTCCGCCCTTTCCGCAGCGGGAGCAGCTAGCGGCTGCTGCCCACGCCCCTGCGCATGGCTATTTCCTCCTGCTTCCGTGTCCTTGCTCTGAGGCTTCTGAAGCCATCAGCTTTGGGGGTGCAGTGACTTGGTTTCCATGCCTCCCTGAGCGTGGCTTCCTGTTGGTGGCTCCAGGATGTCGTGTTGCCTCAGGCTCCGCTCTGCTTCCGAGACCCAGTTACGCCCGGGTCTCCTGGGGGAGAGGGGGGCCCCTGACAGTGTCAGGGTGCTGGGAGTCATCTGCCTCTGGGTCATTCTCATTACCGTCACCTGCTCAGAAGGCCCATCTGCAGGCGGGTGACCCTTCTTTCACTCCTTCGATCTGGGGTCCGAAGGCTGTCACTGAGATCAGTAGGTGCTCATATCCGGAAACTAGTTCAAAACCATGTCCTGACTTTCTATTGGAAAGGATGGCTCAAGGCCGAGTGGCTTCCACTTGAAGGTTATTTAACCCCCAACAATACTCTCAAAGTTACTTTGATCAGTTAACATCTCCTTTAAAAACACACACACACAGTTCTGTCGAGCCGGTGTGGCTCAGTGGTTGAGCGTCAACCTATGAACCAGGAGGTCACGGTTCGATTCTGAGTCAGGGCACGTGCCAGTAGGGGGCATGCAGGAGGCAGCCTATCCATGATTCTCTCTCATCACTGAGGTTTCTCTCTCTCCCTCTCCCGTCCTCTCTGAAATCAATAAAATATATATTTTTTTAAAAAAACAGTTCTATGGCAAATCTCCTATGTAAGCCCCCATCAGTCAGAACGCTGAACCACTGGAATCCACTGGAAATAAATATCAGGAGGAGCTAAGTGTTTGCCAACTTTATGTTCTTATATTTCCAATCGTAATCTCTCCAGACACGGAGTAAAATGTTTTTGAAATGGAATTCTTTCTCAGACGAAGAATGTCTATTTCCAAATCCTGCAACTTCTATCTTGTCTGACTCTGGTTTCACTGAAGATCAGTAAGGAATCATTCCTATAAAATCTCCACATTCAACTTCTGGGACTTGGTTCGCAGACCTGAGCTGAAAGGGCTTCCACTTGGGACCCAGATAACATGCACACGGGCCGAGGCTTTGCTGACTCCTCACTTCCACTGTGTCAACTTGTCACCTTCTGAGTGAGGGAGAACGTGCGGACAGGCACCACCCGGGATCGTTCCCATTTGGGGAGAAGTAAGCCCCCCCCCCGCCGCAAGTCCAGGGAAGTTAACCATGTTCACCTCAGTGCCAATGGCCTCAGACTGTGGCCACCAAACTTGAAGTGCACTTGGGAGGTGGAGCAGGTACAACTGGACAAATACATGGCAGCCTGCCCCCCTCTCCTTCCTAACTCCCAGCACCCTGACACTGTCAGGTGCCCCCCTCTCCCCCAGGAGACCCGGGCGTAACTGGGTCTCGGAAGCAGAGCAGAGCCCGAGGCAACACGACATCCTGGAGCCACCAGAGGCACCAACAGGGAGCCACCCACCTGGAGGACTGCTTTGGACCAACGCACTTCCCTGCTGCGCAGGCCCATGGCGTTCATCTTTCCTGTGCGTTACAGCTGACACTACCCTGAATGACACGCTAGGGCAGGGGTGGGCAAACTTTTTGACTCGAGGGCCACCATGGGTTCTTAAACTGGACCGGAGGGCCGGAACAAAAGCATGGATGGAGTGTTTGTGTGAACTAATATAAATTCAAAGTAAAGGAGCGGAGGGGAGAGCAAGAGTACCCTCCACTCTTTCGGCTCCGCGGGCCGGATAGAACAGCCGAACGGGCCGGATCCGGCCCGTGGGCCGTAGTTTGCCCACGGCTGCGCTAGGTTTTCCTTATACTGATATCCTTCGTGTTACCTTTGCTACAGCCTCTGAAATTGTAAAATCCCAGGACAGAGATGAGGGAAAAGTCCACTCAGGTACCTAAGGCGGTGAGTACATCTTATCTTCAAATGCTAAGGGGAGTTGTGAACACTGGCGTAGCTTTTAATAATATAATTCAATTTCTACAAATTCTCAGTTCCTCGTGTCTGCCAGTAAGTCTAATGGAATCCATTTCTGGAGTCCAAGAAATAGCTCAGGACTCCAGCCCCCATTTGTAACAGCATGGGCTGTACATCATTTAGAAAGAGAACTACCTTCCTCTGTTAAGACATGTCTGCAATCTCGGGTTTTACGATAAATGCCAGACTTTCACCTCTGAAGCTTTCTTCTCTCTTGCAGAGCTGAGTGGGCAGAGCTATTAAATAGCTTAAGGAGTCCACTCAGGTATACACATTGTTTTGGATGATATAACCACAAGGTTTTCATTTGGTTGGACCACAACAATGTAAATTATTGTACCTTGCTATTACAGGGTGCCTTCCACACTTATTTCACCTATTCTCATAAAAATCTTTGTGAGCGATGGTGATTATGCCCCCCACTTTAGAGATTAAAGACCGAGTCTGCAGTGACTTGATCTGCATTATGCCATGAAGTCACAGAGGACTTGTGTCTGGAACTTGGGCTGCTACGGGTCAGCTGTCCAACATCCTTTAATCAGATTAGCTTTTCCAATGTAGGAAGGAATGGCCCTTCGGCTCCCCTAAACCAGACCTGTGTTTTTAACACTCAAAATGCTGCAGACCGCGGTACTTATGGTGGATTTCCATTCCCGGGGTACTGAAAGGGGGAGCTGTGTGTCTGTCTCTCTGTCTCTCTCTTCCCCACAGGCCTCCTCTGTGCTGTGAGAAGCGAAGGTCACACCCCAGGGGGATGAAACGCTTTCAAAGAACAGTAGCCCTTCTTCAAAGACATCCTCTGGACAGACAGCTCCTCAAGACCAGGTGCGCCTCCAGGCTCAGACTGGAGGGGTTGCTCCGGGGAGCCAGGGCAGACTGGTGGAAGGGAGGCAGGCCCCGACAGACTCCACGCTGACAGGTACTAATTACCAGAGCAGCGATAACCAGGCCAACACGGGAGGGCACAGCATTTTTCAAAAGGCACCACAAGCACGGGATCCAAAAACTCCAGCCCACTCGAGACCCACAGAAGCAAGCACGAAGCCACCGGATCGCAATCAGGAATCCCGTCCCGAGCAGACGAGGGGATTATCTCTCGGTAAACATGTGTGCTCTGCCACAGCCTTCTTGCCAGCTAATACCTGTGAAAAATGCTGTGTGATCCATTTTTCTCCTGCCTGCTCCAACAAGCTCGCAGGAGGGAAAACAAAAGGCTAAATGGATGGACTTTGGCCCTCATCCTAATCTAGATAGCAGATGATGAGAAGCCCTTTAGCAGGGAACCAAAGGAAGATAGTCTCTGTGGGAGGGCCCTGGAGCTTCAGAAAGAATGTTGGCAGGACTGATGGCTGATAAGGTCAAGCTTCACCACCACCTAACTCAGGAATTCAGGGTGGATCAGCACTTTCCCAACAGAGATAAGGCCGGCTCTTTCCCAGCCACCCAAAGAGACTTGGTGTAGGCTTCTGGGAGCTTCTAGGAGCCAGGGTAGCACAGAAAGCCAGCCATGTTCCTGCTGCTGAAAGAGTCCGCCTAGACTGGTGGGTCTCGATTCTCAGAATCACTGGGGGAGCTTTGTAAAAAGTGGCTGGCCGCGCTCACGGCCAATTCAGTCCAAATCTGTACCCAGGTGGCAGCAGTTTTTACAAGCCTCTGGGAGACTGTGCGCAGCCGGGCGGCGTGGAGAACCACGGGTGTAGCCCAGGGCCTGCGGCACGTTCTCTGCGAAGGGCCAGATGGTATTTTTGGCTTTGGGGGCCATACAGTCTCTGTCTCACCTCAACGCTCCCCTTGTAGCTGCCATAGACAACAGGTAAGTGAATGGATGTGGCTGTGTTCCAATAAAACTTTATTAGCAAATACCCTGAGTGGACAGTACTTAGCCTGTGGGCCATCCGTAATTTGTTGGCCTGTGGTTCAGACTATAATTTACCCCATGCAAGAATCCCCTCCAAAAGATGCTGCAAATGGTCATATACTTCATCTCAACACATCCGGAGTTTCTCAGGAAGAATGAATGAAAACGTTAACTCCAGAAAAAAAAAAGTTTCTGAAATAACCAATGTATTCAGCATTAAAAAGAAGGCAAATAGAAGAACATATTAGCATGAAGACAGTAGGAGAAAACTCTACAGAATGGAGTTGCAGAAAACGTACTGGGACTGGGTACCAAACTGCTAGCTCACCGGTTCACACAAATCGAGTTGGGTTTTTTTTTTTTTTTTTTCTTTTTTTTTTAAATATATTTTATTGATATTTCACAGAGAGGAAGGGAGAGGGACAGAGAGCCAGAAACATCGATGAGAGAGAAGCATCGATCAGCTGCCTCCTGCACGCCTCCCACTGGAGATGTGCCCGCAACCAAGGTACATGCCCTTGACCGGAATCGAACCCGGGACCCTTTAGTCCGCAGGCCGACGCTCTATCCACTGAGCCAAACCGGTTTCGGCTCGAGTTGGGTTCTTTTAACCGTATGGGGACATGCACGCTCAAATCTTTGTTCCAGCAAAGCACCTAAGTCTCCTTTGGTCAGGGGCAAAAATGACCTAGATATTCTTAGATACCAGATGGTACAGTATTAACACGAGATCTTTTCTCTCCAACGAATGGGGTTTTGCTCTGGTGATTCCCGTAACTCAGGGAAATCTGCGAAGAGTGTGGGCAAGATGCACTTCCCCCGCTCCCACCCTCCTCTCTCCCCTTCTGCGCCAATACTAGAAATGGCTGTTCTAGTTCATTCTTCCGTTCACCATCATGGCCTCATTCCCCCTATAATCAGCCGTAAGGGATAAACCAGGTCCCCACCATTTAGCAGGGGTCCTCAAACTTTTTAAACAGGGCCAGTTCCCTGTCCCTCAGACCGTTGGACTATCGTTTTAAAAAAAACTATGAACAAATTCCTATGCGCACTGCGGGCCCGGGACGAGTCGGCTGCTAAGCAGGACAGGCAGCGGCACCCGGCGGGCCGGATCCATGTCCTCGGCGGGCCGCATGTGGCCCGCGGGCCGGAGTTTGAGGACGCCTGATTTAGTGTATACCAACACCAGGTGCTATCTTTAGTTTAGCAATCCTACCGTGGGCCATGAGAAAGTCACAAAGCAGAAAGTGCTCTGCCTTCCACTTGCCCCATGTAGTGTTGCAAAACAGTCCGGTGACTTGTCAACTTCCAACCAGTCTTTATTTGCAGATCCCTTGAACAATGGGAGGGGCAAGGGGTTCCAAAAACCCCATCAGCTCTTTGAGCGGCCTCTGCCCTGTCTAGGAAAGAGCACAGAGCACTGAAGGCTACTTGCACAACCAGGTCTGGGTTCAAATCCAAGTTCTACCATTGACTGGGCATGTAACCTTGGAAAAGTAATTCGGCCTCTCCAACGTTCAGTTCCTCGTACACCCAACGGAGGTAACACCACACGCTTCACAACGCTGCTATCATAACCATGCCCAGAACACTCCAGTTCGCTAAATACTGCTTCTCTTAGCTTCGAGGTATCAACAATGAAGGAATCATGGGAAATGAGCCCGAGTGTTATTCTGATTCCTCTGAAATCACCAGAGCAAGGGCGCGCCTCCCCGCTTTAAATGACTAGCGCTGAGGGCGAGCTGGGCTGTGAGGCCTGTGCGGCCGGCTGCAGCCCAGCAATGCTACAGATCCTACCACCAGCAGCTCCCGACGTGGGCCCAGACCTCTGTAGGTGACATCTGTTAGGTTATGACGATTCAAGGCAATAGGACCACCGTCTTGAACTTGATCCCGTGGCCAAAAGTAATTCATTTGAGTCCCATCTAGGAGTTTTTCTCATTGTAACTGGCAGTCCAGATTAAATGGCAAATAGAAAGGGCTTGGGTCAAGGCGCCAGGGACAGCAGCAGCCTGCTGAACCGCCTGGGTCCATTCTAGACTCCATTCGTGGTCTTTGGCACGGGACCTGGCAAGACCCACTGGCCTCTCCGGCCCATCAGCAGACAGGCCCGAGCTGGTCTGCGGAGGTGGCGTCTAGACAGGGGCTTGTGGGGGTCGGGAGATGGGGTCTGAGGGGCATGTTAGAATTTCAAGTCGACACCACAGTCATCTGCTTCCTCTACTGAAGGTTTCTTCAGACGCCACGTCGAAGACAGCATCATCGGAGCTGCTTTTCTCCCGGGCACGCGTCAAATCCCGTGGAGCCCGGGGAGGGAGGGAAGCCAGTGCGACTCCCCACTGGCCCCGTGTGACGGGAGTGCACGGCCTGGAAACCGAAAACTGGCTGCTGCCCGGACCGGTGTGGCTCAGTGGCTAGAGCGTCGGCCTGCGGACTGAAGGGTCCCGGGTTCGATTCCGGTTAAGGGCATGTACCTTGGTTGCAGGCACATCCCCACGAGGGGGTGGGCAGGAGGCAGCTGATCGATGTTTCTCTCTCATCGATGTTTCTAACTCTCTATCCCTCTCCCTTCCTCTCTGTAAAGAATCAATAAAATATATAAATAAATGAATGAATGAATGAATGAATGAATGAAAACTGGCTGCTGAGGGATGTCCCAGCTCCACAGGACCACAGGCTCTGAACCAGGCCCTAATCCTCTCGAGGCTGGGGGCGGGGGGCTCCTCCCTCGCTCCCCCCGCTGGGTGTGCAATCTGCGGGCTGCAACAGCTCCTCCTCCCTTTGCACTCGCAAGGGCTCCCGTCCCGAGTCCCCAAGCTCCCTGGCGGCACTGGCATAGGAGCCCATAGGTAAGACACCCCTTCTTCCCCAGGCAAGTGTTCCTCTCAATCAGCGGCCAGGAACGTCCCCCCAAGTTGTTCCGCTCCCTCCTCCTCTCCCGCGGCATTCTTGGAAACACTGGCTAGAGAGCGTCTTTGGAGACCCGACCAAAAGGGACCGCGGGGCAGGTAAGGTGCTACTGGAGGAAACGCTATGGGCTTGAATCGCAGGAAATGACCGATATTCGGCCCTTTGGAAGCCACAGAAACGACCATTCTAGACGGTTCAACCTCGCGTCTACCAAGCAACTTTCTGAAAGGTTGAATCGCTAACTCCGTGTTCTCAGAAACAGTGAGAAGCCAGTACTTCCAGCACATGTGACTTCGAGGCACCAAGGCCGCGGGCTGCCCATCCTGTGAGATCACTTCAAGGGGACCACGTGCTGGGCCATAAAAGTCATCTTACAAGATTTCAAAAACCTGAAATCTTACAGTGTCGTCTCTGACCTCAATGGAATTAAATTAGAAATCAACAACGTGACTGCCAAAGCCGGTTTGGCTCAGTGGATAGAGCGTCGGCCTGTAGACTGAAGGGTCCCGGGTTCGATTCCGGTCAAGGGCATGTACCTTGGTTGCGGGCACATCCCCAGTAGGAGGTGTGCAGGAGGCAGCTGATCGATGTTTCTCTCTCATCGATGTTTCTAGCTCTCTATCCCTCTCCCTTCCTCTCTGTAAAATACCAATAAAATATATTTTAAAAAACAAAAACAAAAAACGTGACATCTTTAAAAAGCCCCAGCAACTTACTTACTTTCACAGAACCCAGAGGTCAAAACCTAAATCACAAAGGCAATGAGAAAATACCCTGAACTGACTGAAAAGGAAAGCACCAGACTTTGAGGGGTGCGGTTAAAGTGACACTTACAGGAGAATTTCCACCTCTAGAGGCTATGTGAGAAAATCAGAAAGGTCTGAAATCAAGGATCTAAGTTTTCACTTTAGGAAGCTAGAAAAAGGAAGAATAAGTTAAAGCCAAACTAAGTAGAAGGAAGAAAATAAGAAAAGAGAGCAATAAAATAGAAAATAGACAAGAAATGGGGGGCGGGGGGGGGGGCGGTAAACCAAAAGCCAGTTCATCGCAAAGATAAATATAGTCGATAAAAGCATAGCTACACTGACTGAGAGAAAAAAGAAGGCACGAATGATAAATATCAGGAATGAAAGAGAGAGGACCCCACCGCGGGGCCTCCAGGAATTAGAAGAATTGTAAGGGAGCTTTGCGGAAACTTGACAAACTTGACTAATTCCCTGGGGGCTCATTCCAGCTCCTTACCTGTTTTCTATGCTTTTATCAGAACAAGCCACACACATGGTCTCTGGCTGCTCCTGCAGTGAAACCACAGGGCTGAGCAGTTGCCACTGAGACCATGCGGCCCACAGAGCTGAAAATATTTACTCTCTGACCCTTCACAGAAACGTTACTGATGGTCAGATTAGATAAACAGACAGATCCCTTGAAGCGCACAAATACTGGAACTGCTTCAAGAAGAAACAGAAACTCCGAACAGACCTGTACCTGCTAAAGGTTCCGATTTTGTGCTCGCGACATTCTCACCAAGGATTCCAGGCCCCAGTGGCTTTTCTGGTGAGTTCTAGCACGTGGCTAAGGTAGCACTAACACCAGCCCCACACAAGCTCCTTCTGGAGAGCGAGGCGGGGGGAACGCTTCCCGATTCATTCTGTGAGGACAGTGTTATCCTGATACCAAAATGGGAGAAAGACATTACAAGAAAAGAAAGACCATGGAGATTTACAAAAAAAAAAAACAAAAAAAAACACACAACCCAGCCTCTGAAGGCTGGCATGAAGCTGACTCACTGCATTCTGATGGGCAGTTAAACAAAACCAAAAAAACACATCTAGGACATACCAATATCTGAAGAATGAGAGAGAACCACCTGGAAAGCCACATGCCATTAGACCTGAGGCCCTGCATTCTCGCACGTGGCAGGAGACCACGTTGGATTCCTGGTCCAGGTGGGGGAGAAGCCCCGCCTCTCTCTTCCTCGGGCGGCTTACTCACCTCCACAGCAGCTGCAGGAAGGAAGACCCTGGGCCCTTTGCCCTAGCTCCGCTCTGGACAGAAGCTTTGATCAGGTCCTAAGGTTCAGAGCTGGGCCACCAGAGCCAAATGCCTGTCACTGTGGCCGGCATGTCACAGGCAGGTCTTTCCATGTGGCAGCTAGCCTCCGGTGTTCAGACAGGTAACGCTGCTGCTACCAACTCTAACATTCTCCCCGAGCTCACTGGCACCCAGGCCAGCCACGGCCGTGCGCGCCTGTGGCGGCTGTGAAGGGTGGCAGCTCTCCGGGAAGGGTCTGCCTGGGTCAGCATCAGAATGCCTTGACTTCGAGGCTGGGCCTGGTCCCTCCAGCACCCAAGGATCTACTGAGCACAATGAAACGGGGCCGCCTCCACAGCCTCCCAAACGGAGAGGGTTTCCCTCCACGGACACCAGAGTGTGTCCATCTGGCTTCAGGGGCAGAGAGAGTTCCCCGATTCCCTGCGTTATACTGAGTTCCTCCACCCTCGGCGGCGGCCCAGGAAAGGACCCTACACAGAGACAGGTACTCGACATGTGGGAAGGTTCCTGATCTTTCCATCCGGGATCAACAGAACCAGGGGTGGCTTTCCCGAGGCTCAGCGACACAGCACTAACGCCCAGGTCTCCGTGAAGGCCTTTCCCACGCCGCCGAACACGAGGCTGCTTCGTGTCACTCCCTGCAATTGGTTTATTCCCCTCTCGCCCACCTGCATGTAAGTGCCATGAGGGCAGGGGCCTTTCCTCTGTTAGGCGCCACTGTATGCAGTGCCTGGGCACAAGGGAGGCACTTGGTAAGTGTTTGCTACAGGAGAGGCTAGCGCAGGGGTGGGCAAACTTTTTGACTCGAGGGCCACAGTGGGTTCTTAAACTGGACCGGAGGGCCGCAACAAAAGCATGGATGGAGTGTTTGTGTGAACTAATATAAATTCAAAGTAAAGGAGCGGAGGGGAGAGCAAGAGAACCCTCCGCTCTTTCGGCTCCGCGGGCCGGATAGAACAGCCGAACGGGCCGGATCCGGCCCGCGGGCCGTAGTTTGCCCACGGCTGGGCTAGCGGATGACCCTCTGATTCCAGGGCAGCAGCCTGGTGACCTACAGACACGAATAGGAAAGTCTGAAGCTGCCTTGCCCGAGTGAAGTCTGGTGTTTGCAGATAACGCAGCAGAGCAATGGCTTTGAAAGTCGCATGTGCTAAGCGGACGCGTCGGCGAACTCACAGCTGGCGTACGAGCGGCTGTCGTCCTCACACATTTTGTGCAGATGCTGGAACTCCTCCTGTGCCAGCTCGAACCGCTGCTGCTTAATCTGGTAGATTTCTTTCTTGGCATTGAGAGCCTCCTGGGCTACCACTAAGTATTCTTTCAACATCCGTTCCTGCTCTCGCCTCCACTGCTCTCTGGGGTCCTCGATCTGGGTGAGCTCTGAAATGCAAAGCAGAAGACGTGAGTGAAATAAAACAGACACACACACAAGGAATGTAAGGGACTTCAAAGTCAGAGCTTTAGGCTGACCAGCAGTCAGGCGGCTATGGCTCTAGTGAGTACGAGAATGAATGGCCAGGCCCTAGCGGGTGTGGCTCAGTGGATAGAGCGTCGGCCTGTGGACTGAAGGGTCCTGGGTTCGATTCCAGTCAAGGGCACATGCCCGGGTTGTGGGCTCAATCCCCAGTAGGGGGGGTGCAGGAGGCAGCTAATTAATAATTCTCTCTCATCACTGATGTTTCAATCTCTCTCTCCCTCTCCCTTCCTCTCTCTGAAATCAAAAAAATATATTTAAAAAAAGAAAGGAAATGAATGACCAGGACGCACGCTATGAAGTCTACATAACAACCTTCCTACAGTGTGGAACGTCTTCTATTTTTATTTTTTAATATATATTTTTAATTTATTTCAGAGAGGAAGGGAGAGGAAGAGATAGAAACATCAATGAGAGAGAATCATGGATCTGCTGCCTCCTGCACGCCCCCTACTGGGGATCGAGCCCGAAACCCAGGCCTGTGCTCTGACCGGGAATCGAACCCTGACTTCCTAGTTCATGTGTCGATGCTCAATCAGTGAGCCACGCCGGGTGGGCGAACACCTTCTATTTTTACATGCACAGTTAAAATGAGGAGAAAACTACGCAGACATGAAGCTGCTCATTGGACAGGGGAAGACAATACCAGACCATTTTGCACACTGTAATGAAATGTGGGCAGAGATGAACCAAATGAGCCCATGACGGTCAAGCTCACAGATTTCCAGCCCTCCACTCACCGACCTCAACTAGGGTGCCTCGGCTCTGCTGCCCTGGCCTGGCCTGCCCCCCTCCCGCTCCCGCACCAGACCGCACAGCCCTGCATTCCCCATGGACTTGCTGTCTCCTCCCGCCCACCAACTCCCCACTTCCCACTCTGCTTTCTCTCCCTGCAAGCTCCCTCGGCTCCCCCTCTCTCCTCAGCTCCCATCTTTGCTTCTCCGCCAGGACAGCGCCAAAGTAACTCTGAGTCCTTCGCCCAAAGCAGAGCTCATTCTCAGGTAGCGACTCTTGTTCCCCAAACAGAAACCCAACCACACCATGACACCTTTGCATCTGTTCGTGCGGCCCCTGCTCTGCCCACCAGGGAACCCTGTCCCCTTCCAAGTCCCTTTGCAGGGACACCTTTTTCTGAAGCCTGCCCTGCCTCTCAGAGCAGTGGCTCTATGCAGTGGCTAGGACGGAAGGCCATCAGTTGTTGAATGAGGAACAGAAGGGGCAGTCTGCTCCGAGGACAGAGGGCCACTGTCCCGACGTCAGACCCTTAGACTAAGCGGGCAGACTGAGCAAATGGACAAGACACCCAGACCCGGGAAAGGCGGACTCTCTTCATGTGACGACTCTCCTAGTGGAGGTTTCAACAGAAGTAAGAAGTGGGAAACAGTGTCCAAATCCCCAGTTCCCAGACTCTGGCGGCTCTGTTACAAGGCTGACATATTGATAAACATATGCAGGCTGCTAACAGGCAAAAGAAAATGGGAGCGCGTTCATAGGAGAGAAAGGCTGATCGAATCCTCCACCCAAATCCTAAATAAATATGCAGAACCCCAGCCGGCGTGGCTGGGGGGTTGAGCATGGACCTAGGAACCAGGAGGTCACGGTTCGATTCCCGGTCTGGGCACATGCCCGGGTTGCGGGCTCGATCCCCAGTGTGGGGCATGCAGGAGGCAGCCGATCCATGATTCTCTCTCATCATGGATGTTTCAACCTCTCCTTCTCCCTTCCTCTCTGAAATCAATAAAAATAAATACATTTTAAAGGAAGAGTTGTGTTCTCAGAAGCAAGCTTTCTGAATGGGGTCTTTGGCCCCTTATGTACAAATTATTACAACAACAATAACCTTTCTTGTTCCTGGGGGGAAAGGTGGGTTCTCTGAAGGCCCCAGAGGGAAGAGGTGGGTGACCCGCGTGCCCCAGGTGCTGGCTCATCCCAGCTGTGCTCAAGGAGGCATTCAGAAAGTCCTAATGTCTAGCGCAGGGGTGGGCAAACTTTTTGACTCGAGGGCCACAATGGGTTCTTACACTGGACCGGAGGGCCGCAACAAAAGCATGGATGGAGTGTTTGTGTGAACTAATAGAAATTCAAAGTAAAGGAGCGGAGGGGAGAGCAAGAGAACCGGATAGAACAGCCGGATCCGGCCCGCGGGCCGTAGTTTGCCCACGGCTGGTCTAGAGTGTCCTGTGGAGTCCTTGAGGGGGGAGACTGGGTCTCACTTTCCCGTCCCCAGGGCCTGAAGAGTGGCCAGCACAGAGACGCGCTCTCTAACACCTGCTGTGACTCAGCACGCAGACCAGCCGCGCGGAGCCGGGGGGCACGGAGGAATGAGCAGGCTGAGTTTACAAGAGACGAGCCAGAACAGGTCCCGGCCTCAGCGGCAGGCAGGCAGGCTTTCCAGAAAGATTGTGTAAGGCAGATGCCTATGCTGTTCAGTCATACCGCCGGGCCCCAGGAGGCCAGGGCCTGCGGGTGAGGCCTGGTGTGCGCAGGCCCAGAGCACAGAGGCCTGGCCGGGCAGCCCTCGCCTCTGGGAGTGGCCTTCCCCTGTGGGAACTGCCCTCCCCCGTGGGAGTGGCCCTCCCCTGTGGGCGTGGCTCTCCCCTGTGGGAACTGCCCTCACCTGTGGGCGTGGCCCTCCCCTGTGGGCGTGGCTCTCCCCTGTGGGAACTGCCCTCACCTGTGGGAACTGCCCTCACCTGTGGGAGCTGCCTTCACCTGTGGGAGGGGCCCTCCCCTGTGGGAACTGCCCTCCCCTGTGGGAGCTCCCAGCAGCACCTGGAAAAGCAAGCTCAGACACCCCAAACACACACAGACTCGAGGTACCGGGTCAGCCGAGGTGATGGATCCACCTAGAAGCCCTCTTGCCACCCAGATGCCTGCCTGGGGGCCGGGCCGGGCCTCTCCCGGTGCCCGATCTTTGGGTCAGAGCCACACTGGAGAGCAAGGCCGAGCGCCTCGGAAACTCCGCTGCCCCGGGACTGACACGGGAAGCCTGGCCAGCCAGATTTCTTTTTTCTTTTTAGTTCCAATTTGTTATTATCTGACTCCATGAACGTAAAATTAAATTTCAATAAATAGAATTAGAACGAACATAAAAGGAAAAGAGAAAATAACGATTAAAAAAACTGTTTGTTGAAAATGTGCATTTCAGATTAATGTAACTTCTAGAACTCATTTTCTTCCATTGCAATTGAAGGGACTGAGGTGAATAGTAATTCTCAGGTCAGACCATCTCTGCACACTCTGAATCCGGGGTCCTCAAACTTTTTACACAGGGGGCCAGTTCACTGACCCTCAGACCGTTGGAGAGCCGGACTATAGTTTAAAAAAAAAAAACTATGAACAAATTCCTATGCTCACTGCGGGCCCGGGGCGCGTCGGCTGCTGAGCAGGACAGGCAGCGGCACCCGGTGGGCCGGATGAATGTCCTCGGCGGGCCGCATGTGGCCCGCGGGCCGTAGTTTGAGGACGCCTGCTAGTCTGAATAAACAGCATGCATAGGGGCGCTCTGAAGCGTCTGAGGTGCTAACAGCTTGCTTCTTTCTTGTTTAACCAGCTGACCCGGAGTGCACTGACAACAGTGATGTGTATCTAAACTGCTTCTGTGTTTTGTTTCTCATTTTTCAATTACAGTTGACATTCAGATGAAATATCTGGGTGGGGGACCACTCTTTGAACTACATGGCTGCCAACCAGGTTGGCCCTTCAGGAGGTGAGTGGGCAAGGAAGCAATCCTGAAGGCACTGCCGTGGGCCGATCACACTAAGGGGACATGCGGAGCCAGGGCACCAGAGTGAGGAACGAGCTTCAGAGGCTCCTGGGGTGGCATGCTGCACCCTCGGGCGCTCCCAGCCTGCCCCGCAGTTAACAAACCAGAGGACAGAAACGCACGTAGGGGAAGCCATGTCCCCCGGCAATAAAAAATGACAATGACAGAAACACTAGAATGAGAAAGGGTGGACGTAAGAGGGACCTGGGTCCCCAGATGACTCCCCATCGAGGGAGGCTGATGAAGAGGCAGAAAGGGTGGAGAAGGTCTAGAACCGTGGTCAGCAAACTGCGGCTCGCGAGCCACATGCGGCTCTTTGGCCCCTTGAGTGTGGCCCTTCCACAAAATACCACGGCCTGGGCGAGTCTATGTGGAAGAAGTGGCATTAGAAGAAGTTTAAGTTTAAAAAATGTGGCTCTCCAAAGAAATTTCCATCGTTGTCCTGTTGCTATTTGGCTCTGGTGACTAAGGAGTTTGCCGACCACTGGGCTAGAATGAAATGGGGCCCATGAAGCAGGGTGTGCTGCCCTTGGCACTCCTGACATTTGGGGGTGGCTCATTCTCTCGTGGGGCCGTTCTGTGCGCTGGAGGGGGTTTAGCAGTGCGCCGGCCTCTGCCCACCTGTGTTATGTGTGACAATCCAGTGTTACCAGATAATGACCAAGTGTCCCTGGGAGGCAAAATCAGCCCCGGTGAGAACCACTGCTCTGAACAGTTCTATATGAAAGGCTGATGTGGCCAAGGCCCACCATGTTAGCCGGAGTCTTTACACAGAGACCAAAAAGGGTTGGTGTGTTCAAATTAAACATATAAGCCAAAATGAAGTGAAGGTAACCAGGTGGGCAGTTAACTGTACTAATAACATGGAAGCTGTAAGCTCCACTTGGCAATAACCAACCTTCTCGTGGTGAGAGATAGTCTGGTTCCAAACTGCCTGGGAAATGTATGCCTTATATTAGAAATTAAAACCCTCCATTAGACGTGCGCACGCAGTCCCGAGCAGCATACAGGCACGGTAGCTATGTAACTGCTTCATTTTTTTAAGAACTAAGAACTTGACGAATGAAAACTTCAGCCTCCATGTCTCAAACCCAGCTGAATGTTGTTGCACTGGACAGAAAAGGTCGTTTTGCTCTACAAAAAGGGTTTAGCGTCCTTGAGGTCACCATGGAAACTCCTTCACACATAATGCGCTCCAACGTGGCGCTCTACTTACTGTTTATGTGGTCCATGTAGTAAATTCCAATTTGTTTATCATAGACTGTTTCCCATCCTAAAGGGAGCTCATCCCCAACACAGTCGGCAAAGGTCAGGGGCTTTGTTATCCTGCAAGACAAAAGGAGAAGAGCAAATTTCAGAAGCAGGTCAATTCCATGTGAGTTTGCCGAATCAACTCTAGAATCAGGTTTTAATGCATAATATGATCTAACTGACTGGTTTTGCCCCAACTTTGGGTTGGAAAATCAAATCACCACTTTGCCTAAGCAATAATCAGTGACAACATCAGTACACTCATGGTTAAAAGCATTATTATCTCAAAGTGCAACTCTAAGTACCAGGGAAACAGATATTGAAAGTTACAGAACAGGTAAGACAAGCATCTTCTCCCAAGCAGCGTGTTTAATGAGGTGATGACAGCGGAATGCGGCTCGTCCACAGCAGGCCGGCAGCGGCAGCTCCGCTTTGTTCTCGTTCCCTGCGAACTGCCTCCCCCCCTCCCACCGCGCCCCCCACCCCCCGCCCCGGGCTGTCCATCCATTTCAGCTTCCATCTACCCCAAATGGACTCTTCCTATGACCAGTGGTCCTAAGCTAAGGAGTTAAATATTAACTACTGACCAAATGCAAAAATCTACACGGGCATGGTAACCATCGGAGGAGATGCCTGCTGAATACTGCCCGGGCGCCCGATACAGTAGGAATCAAGATGGCAAAGGGTCCTTTGGTTTTCTTGAGGAAAACAACAAAAGCACACTGCCTGCAGACCTCTCTCCTTGAAGTGAAGCTGATTAAAAACCACGGTTTGACACAGATAGATGAAGGAAGGGTTTCCAGATGGGCTTCTTGATAAGGAGAACGACCCCCCCACCCCCCCCCCCCGCGCCGTCCCACACCCCGTGATCACACTGATTGACAAGACAGCTCTTGTAGAAAACGGGCCACACCTATAATTGTCTGAGTCGGGGCAGCTATCTACTCGGCAGTCTGTGTAAACGCACACTGACTGGCACGCATGGGAAGCCGATAACCTAAATTTCACTAACTCGAGTCCTCCCACATGCTCTGCTCAAGTCCCTGCCCGAGGACAGGGACGGCCAAAGCCCCCAAGACCGCGGTAAGTTTTGAACATGTTATTCCCCCAAACTGGTTCGACGACGAGGCTTCGTCTCTCCCAGTAACATTTAGAAATGATGACCACCATCAGAATGGCCCTGATCCCCGAAAGGGCTTTTTAAACACAGGGTTTTAAGAAATTAAGAGTCGTTATCAAGACAAATACACAGAAGTTACAATGTGCCACGGACATCCTCCCAAATGCGATGTACTCGAGACGCCATTACAAGATGTAATGCATGCGGGTCCCATCCCACAACACAGCTGTCCACAGCGCGACTCCTGCACGGGTCGGCAACGGTGTCAGTGGCTGGTTCCAAGTCAAGCAGGTAACAGCAGGGTTCTGTGTGTGATTCCAGCCCTGAATGGGACCAAGCTGCACCAGAAACAAGGCTACTTTAAGATCACTGAGTTCCGAGCACATCTCTGCTATGCCAGACTCACATATAAGCCTAGAGGAAGATGTCCAGGCGCAGGCGCATTCTAAGCACGTTTACATACAGGATCTCACTCAGGATCTCTCATTTACATACAGGATCTCACATTTACATAGAGGGTCTCCTCAATCAGCAAGCAGGTGGGAGACCCGACCTCACAGCACTGCTCAGCCGAGTTCACTCGCTTTATAGTTCAGAATTGTTATAAAACTATTATAAGCTCATATTTTTCCATTGTCCAATAACCAACGCGGGTAATTATAATAACACTTCTATACTCCTTGCTCCAAAAACAAACGGATCCCTCCACCATTTTGGTGAATTTTATCCTGAATTTGGTGAATTGCTATACAACCCACATCTCTGATTCCACTTCCCTTCTAAGCAAAGCAAGGAGCTGACATGCGCACCCACCGAATTGGTGCCTCAGAGCGAGCCACCGGCCTGTGCACCCACAGAAAACGACCAAGTCCCTGCTGTTGGTCTCATCAGTCCTCAGGGCCCACATCTGGGGCCCGTTTCCTCTCTCCTGACAGCAGCGTGGACAGTGCTGGGTGCGCCTGGCTCTCTAGACCAGCCATGGGCAAACTACGGCCCGCGGGCCGGATCCGACCCGTTCGGCTGTTCTATCCGGCCCGTGGAGCCGAAAGAGCGGAGGGTTCTCTTGCTCTCCCCTCCGCTCCTTTACTTTGAATTTATATTAGTTCACACAAACGCTCCATCCATGCTTTTGTTCCGGCCCTCCGGTCCAGTTTAAGAACCCACTGTGGCCCTCGAGTCAAAAAGTTTGCCCACCCCTGCTCTAGACAGAAGGGGTGAGCTAGAAGGCGAGGGGCGCACGCGGCACAGGGGGCAGCCGACAGCAGGGAGGAGCACAAAGCCCGCTCCGGGGACGCAGCCACCACCCCGGGCAGCACACTCGCCCGCAGCAGCGTGCAGGCAGCCGGCCGCTAAGGTGGCTCCCCACGCCCTGTGCCTCCTGGTGTCCGTGTCCTGGGGGCCCCCTCCCTCACTGAACAGAGCTGACCTGTGCAACGGAAAGGACAGTGTGTGGCCTCCGGGGTAAAGTCATAAAACACCTTGCTGCCCCTGGGTCTCCAGGATCGCTGGCTCTGGGGGAACCAGCACCGGGCTGTGAGGGCGCACGTGGCGAAGAACCGAGGCCTCCTGCCAACAGCCAGCACCGACAGCCATAGGAGTGAGCCACCTCGGCAGTGGAAACCCCGCCCCAGGGAAGGCTAGGAGTCAAGGCTAGGAATAGAGATAACTTCTGTTTTCACCAACAGTCCGCTGCGGGGACAACACGATTTAGCTAAGCACCGTCCTGTAACTGTCGGCGATGCTACTTCCTCATTCCCACTGGGGTACAGATTCGCTGTGCAAGTCAATTGGGCGATTTCTTATTTTTTTTTTAATATATTTTATTGATATTTTACAGAGAGGAAGAGAGAGGGATAGAGAGCTAGAAACATCGATGAGAGAGAGACATCGATCAGCTGCCTCCTGCACACCCCCCACTGGGGATGTGCCCGCAACCAAGGTACATGCCCTTGTCCGGAATCGAACCCGGGACCCTTCAGTCCGCAGGCCGATGCTCTATCCACTGAGCCAAACCGGTTTTGGCTGGGCGATTTCTTAAACGGGTAAACGAAGAGTTTCCATATGGCCCAGCGATGCCATGCCTAGTGTCCACCCGAGAGAAACGGAAACGCGTCCACACAAAAGCATGTCCGTGCCAGCACGACTCACCGCGGCCACAGGTGAAAGCAGCTACCAGTCAGGGCCACCAGCTGCTGAACAGACACATAAGACGCGGCCTATCTACGCAGTGGGGTATTATTTAGCCATGAAAAGAACGAAGTGCTGACACAAGGAAGTGGGGACGGACCTTGCAGTCACTGTGTGAGTTCAAGAAGCCACGTGCTGTGTGCTTCCATCTAGGAGAAATGTCTGAAATATGCAAATCCATAGTCAGAGAGGAAAGCAGTGGTTGCCAGGGGCTGGGCACAGGGGGAATGGGAGTGAGTGCCAGTGGGTAGGGGGCTTTCTTTGGGGGTGATAAAAAAGTTCTGCAACCAGATAGTGGTGATGGTGGCACAACTCTGTGAGTATGCCAAAAACAAACTGTATGCTTTAAACCAGGGGTCCTCAGACTTTTTAAACAGGGGGCCAGTTCCCTGTCCCTCAGACCGTTGGAGGGCCGGACTATAGTTTAAAAAAAAAACTATGAACAAATTCCTATGCGCACTGCGGGCCCGGGACGCGTCGGCTGCTAAGCAGGACAGGCAGCAGCACCCGGCGGGCCGGATAAATGTCCTCGGCGGGCCGCATGTGGCCCGCGGGCCGTAGTTTGAGGACGCCTGCTTTAAACGGTGAATTTTATGGTATATGCAAATTATATCAATTTGTAAAACTACGAGCAAAGGAACAGCTCTGCGTATAAAGCTCGTAATCTGTATTTATAATTGCTTCTCTCAAAAGATTCCCAGAAGTAACTCTACAGGGTCCCGGATGTGAAGCTCCCTTCTCCACATCCTAAATTTAATGTAAAGGATCCAGACAGAGAAGGGCCACGGGAAGGAGATGGAGTCTCCTATGGTCCCGAAGCCCCGGATTCCAACTTTCGCTTCTTTTCTCTCCTGTTTCCTGCATGTGTCCCCAGCTGATGTCATACCACATACACTTTCACACACTGGTTTCCTTCATCTGTGTACTTCTCCAGGCCTTGCACTCTTTGTCAGCAGCACTTTCTGTCATGTTGGCATCTTCCATTGTGTGCAGCAAACCATCCTTCATTGACCAGGCCCCTCAAGCCATCTATGAGAGCGGGCTCCTATTCGCTGCTCGATGGTAAAGAGCGAGCGAGCTGACAGCAAACACTGACCGGCACTGCCCGGGTGCGTGGCCATCAGCATGCACACCCGTGAAACAGGGATGGTCTTCATCGCGCTCTGGGGACATCTTTCACGCATTTGTTCAGGGGCTCAGGATACACACATATGGCGCAAGCGTGCTTTACTTTCAAGGAACAAGTCGGCGGGAGTACAGTGTAGCTTGAAGAGCATTTGCAGAATGTGGGGGAGTTGGAAAAACATGTAAGCAATGAACTGATAAGCAGGGGACCCACTGTCCCCACACTTCAAAGCATGCTCTAATTCTGTGTCTTACAAAGATCCTGCGATTACACCGGGCCCACCGAAATAATTCGGAATAATCTCCCCATGACAAGATCCTTCAGTCACATCTGCAAAGCCCCTTTGGCCACGTACGGTAACATATTTACCAGTTCCAGTCCTCGTAGGACATGGACATCGTGGGAGGCCAGCATTCTGCCAACTACAGACAGCCGCTGGGGGCTGCAGGCCGGACCGCGAATCCATGCCCTCCTTCACGCCAGCCTCAGCCCCCCGCGCCCCCCGCCCCCCGGACGCCGGAATGCCTGCCATCAGCTGTACCGAACTGCAGAAAATGAGAGGTGGGCAGCAGATGGGGAGAGCAGAGAGGAAAGTATAAACGCTGATTCTGAACACACTTTCTTCAGCTAAACAAGTCCAGGACAAGCCGATGGCACGTGTGCAGTTACACTCGCCAGTCTCCTGGAACAAGGTGGCCTCCGTATTTCCAGTTCCTGCTGGTTTTCGGTAAGCTACTCAGAGAGGATACTGTGCACCCCAATTCCAGCTCCAAACCAGTCCCCAGGAAATTATACCGACTTTCTTCGCCTTTTCTCACATACCTGCTCAGTGGGTTTCAGAGTCCGTGGAACATGGACACCGGTCTGTCTGTAGCTCCTTACACGGTGGATTGGGCCCTGTTTGCTGTGCTAGCTGCTCCCCAACTTCAATGGCGTAACACGGACACCCGAGAGCGGGTTCTCACTGAGCACTGAGCTCCCTGAACTTGCACTAAAACCCGATAAGCACAGCCCGGGACTTTTGGCAGATCCCCGGAAGTGGTTATCACCCCCAAAACACAAAGTTGAGAAGCTCTTTTAGAAAGATGCCTCATTTCTCTGACAAGTTTAAATGACCAGTCCATGTACCACGAACCGGTCACCTTCCTGAAAAGTCACTCAAATAATCACATTTATATTTTTGTTGTTGTTGTTAATCCTCACCCGAGAATATTTTTCCATTGATCTTTAGAGAGAGTGGAAGGGGGAGGGAGAGACAGAGAGAAACACTGATGTGAGAGAGACACATCGATTGGCATCCAGCCTGCAACCGAGGTACGTGCCCTTGACCGGAATCGAACCCGGGACCCCTCAGTCCACCGGCCGATGCTCCATCCACTGAGCCAAACCAGCTAGGGTTCAACATTGACACGTGAACTCCAGATACTTATTCGGAATAACACATGTGCACTGACTTGGCGATTGTCATCGAGTCCCAATTCAACAATTTAGGGTAAAGAGTAATCACACTTAGAACTCAATCTAAATATTGCAATTGACATTTCAGTACATTAACATAGCACAAGGGACCCGATTTTAATGATAAGCATCTTAGAATCGTGCTTGAATTACATTCATGATTTCCATGTGAAAAGATTAGGTCTTCTTGAGAATAAAAAAAAAAAAATCTACATTCTCAGCTTTTCATCGACTCCAACAGAAAGCCAGCGGTTACGGTTCACAGACAAATTCCCAGACTAATCTGAAGAGCAAATGGCTCCTCAAAGACACCTCAGGAAAGAGAAGACACGGGGGTTTGTGAATGGCAGTGCAGCCACGAGACAAATGGCCACAGAGAATGGGGTGCGGGAGAATCCGTTTCCCCGAGTGGCCCCCAACTGCACTGTGGGAGACCTCCGGTCTCCAAGGCTTCGGTGCAAACAACAAAAGGTGCCACGTCTTACCACTGTCCCTTTACGCCGCGACCACGGACATCTTACTCCGGTCCCCTAAGCATCATTCCCAGGAACAAGGTAGGGATGCATTTGTCCCCCTGAACCTCCACGGGCAAAGCCGGGGGCCAGCACGTTCCGAGGGGCACACTTCTGACCGGGGCGAAACGGCTGGCTAACTGAAGGCAGATGGATGGCGGAATCTGCTCCCAGTCAACTCACCGAGTTCGAAGGTCAATGTTGCTGATATTTCAATGGGGACATTAATCAGATCACGAACCCCCACTTCAGATCACGGCAGATGCATTTTTTAATAGTCACAATCAAGTGCTCATGCCCGATCAGTGCAGCCAATATTTAAAGGCTGCCTCGGGCCGAAACCGGTTTGGCTCAGTGGATAGAGCGTCGGCCTGCGGACTGAAGGGTCCCGGGTTCGATTCCGGTCAAGGGCATGTACCTTGGTTGCGGGCACATCCCCAGTGGGGGGTGTGCAGGAGGCAGCTGATCGATGTTTCTCTCTCATCGATGTTTCTAGCTCTCTCTCCCTCTCCCTTCCTCTCTGAAATCAATAAAGATATATTAAAAAAAAATAAATAAATAAAAAAAATAAAGGCTGCCTCGGGTAAGTTAGCGTTCGTTACCCCAAGCAATGGAGGAGCAACCATTTGCTAACGCTTCCCCCAAACCTTCGCTCCATTTTCCTCTTGAGCACAGAAATACCACATGGCCCAGCTTCCTGGGTGGCTGGGTGGAGCCACGTGACCAGGCTCCAGCCAATGGGCTTTGGGACAGAGGTAATGTACCCCCGTTCCAGGCTTGTCCCCTATGCTTTTTGCAGGACCCTTCCTGCCATCGCTCTAACCTTTGCCTGTCAGTCAAGCCAGCAGAGGACGGCTGCTAGGGGCTGAATGTTTGTGTGCCCCCACATTCACAGGGTGAGATACCAATGCCCAATATGATCGTATTGGAAAAAAATGTCACCCAGCAGGTCCCACGGTCACAAAAATAACAGAAAAGGAATTTCTCACCAGGCCCATCAAATACACAGTCCTGAGAACCCTTGGTTCACTTCCACACGTAAGCTCTAGCAACATGCTTCTGCCCAGGTGGTAAAGAGGATTTTCTAGGGCAGCGCTATCCAATAGAGATACAGTGAGAGTCACACACTTATTTCGAAACTTCTAGTAGCCACATTGAAGAAACAGGTGAAGTTAAGTTTAATGATATATCTTATTAAAAGTGCTATCAACTTAACATGTAATGTATAAACAGGATGTTCTGCACCCTGTACAACGTCTTTAAAAGCCGGTGTGTGTCTTGCACTTAGAGCCCATCTCATTTGGGGCTCACCACAACTCGGGCGTTCAAGCGCCCATGTGGCTACGTCCACGGAGCCGGACAGCGCAGCTCTAGGGTCTCACCTGCTTTTAGAACTGTCTGGCTCCACGAAGGATCACAGCAAAACGCACCAGCTGAGACTGAGACCACTTAAGAAATATCTGGCCCCAGAAGCATCTTCACAGGCCCCCAGGGCGGACCTTACCAGTAAAGAGCCAAGCTTCTAAGACCATAAAACCTCATGCGGGGAAGTCTTTGCTCTGCGCCCCCCCCCCCCCCGCCCCCCGCCTTGGTCCCTCTGCATTCCCAGCAGCCCACGAAACCGCTGTGGCCCAGCGAGACTGTTCTTTCCCTTCGCCGTGCTTCCCTCCCCCAATTCCTGTTCAAATGCTCAGGCCTCTTCCCAGATGGGGCCCAGACTCCTCCTGCCCGGCCCAGCCCACCCCAGTGGGGGGTAAGCTGTCCTTTCTTTTTTAAATATATTTTTACTGATTTCAGAGAAGAAGGGAGAGGGACAGACAGAAACATCAATGATGAGAATGACTGATCAGCTGCCTCCTGCACGCCCCCTACTGGGGATCAAGCCTGCAACCCAGGCATGTGCCCTTGACTGGAATTGAACCCGGGACCCTTCGGTCTGCAGGCCAACGCTCTATCTACTGAGCCAAACCAGCTAGGGCACACTGTCCTTTCTTTATATATATTTTTTAATTGATTTCAGAGAAGAGAGAGGGAGAGAGAGAGAGAAATATCAATGATGAGAATCACAGATCGGCTGCCTCCTGCATGCCCCCACACTGGGGATGGAGCCTGCAACCCGGGCATGTGCCTTGACTGGAAACAGAACCGTGACTTCCTGGTTCATAGGTCGACACTTAACCACTGAGCCACACCAGCCGCACAAGCTGTCCTTCCTTTGGCCGCCCCAGCAGTTTCTCTCTGCTGAGAACTAGAAGGAGAACTACAAGTGGTTACCTGTCCACGTCGCATCTCCCCTAGTGTTCGGTACTTCTGGGCAAGAACGGCACCTCCTCCAGCTCTGACCTACCCCAGCAGGTACTCCACTATACACAGGGTGAGCTGCAGACTTGACCTGACCCATGGCGAGTGGAGCCTGCCCCCAAATCTAGGTCTCCGGCAGCTCTGGGGCTGTTTTGGGGTGGTGCTGTCTTAAAAGAATAAATGCTCATGCCCTAGCCTGTTTGGCTCTGTGGTTAGAGCACTGGCCTGCGGACCGAAGGGTCCCGGGTTCTATTCCAGCCAAGGGCACATGCCTGGGTTGCGGGCTTGATCCCCAGTAGGGGGTGTGCAGGAGGCAGCCAATCAGTGATTCTCTCTCATCATTGATGTTTCTCTCTCTCTCTCCCTCTCCCTTCCTCTTTGAAATAATAATAATAAAAAAAAAGAATAGGAGCGATGAGCACATGTGCAGATGTGAGGCTGGGGGGACTGGACCTGAGAGGGGGGCTGCAGCGTGACAGATGCATGGCTTCCTCCTTGGGGATGGGAGGAACAGGTGCTCGGGGTCTGTTTACCGGCGCGATAGGAAGCGCGGGCTTGTGGAGTCAGCAATGGCACCCTGGACGCACGGTGCTGATGGAGAAGCGCCTGCGCAGCTGCAGGGCCCTCGACAAGACCCCCAAGTCAGCTCTGGGCCTTCCGATGTTCCGCGGCTACGCACCCCATGCACGGACCAGCCTCCGGGAGCCAGTCTCCCCCAGACGGACCCGGGTGAGGCCTGCTCCCCGGGCTCCAGGCTGCGGGAAGCTGGCCACAGGGAGAAGCCAGCCGCTGCACTGCATCCAGCAGGGAGAGTGGAGGAGTGATGGCTGCCAGGAGAGTCTGCCTTCTGGAAGCTGCCTTTATACGGACGAACCACAGAAGCCAGCACTCCAAATACACACCCCGGCAGAAAGCGGTCCCGTGGCTCCTGGGGAGATCGGGGGTGAGTGGAGCAGGAAAGGGGAATGGGGGGATGATGGGCGAGGGGAATGTTCCAAAACCAAATCATGGTGACGGTCGACCAGCTATATACACGGAGTGGACAGACGAGGATGATCTCTGAACGCATCATCATCTGGCCACTCGGTGTCTATCCCATATAATAAAAGGCTAATATGCAAATGGTCCCCTCGACCTGGAGTTCGACCAGCAGGCAGGCCGGCCAACTGCCCATGTCCCCTCCCCCTGGCCAGGCTGGCCGGAACCCACCCATGCACGAATTCATGCACCGGGCCTCTAACATACACACACACACACACACACACACACTGAGTGGCCAGATTATTATGCGTTCAGAGATCGTAATAATCTGGCCACTCAGTGTACATTTACTAAAACTCGCCAAACTACGCAAAAATGGGTGAGTTTTGTGGTATGTGACTAACACTTCACTAAGCTGTGTTGAGGATACACACGCACACTGAGGTCGCCAGTAAGTGCTCTATTTACAGTTGAAAGAGGCAATTTCAGGACTCCGCAGCCTGTGAAACTCTGGAGAAGAAAACAATCAGAAAACGTGGGCGTTATCGCTCGCTTCGCTGCCACCCCACTCACGCTGAACTGCCACATGCCACTGGCGATTTTGATGCACAAATTCTAAGCCACCCTGTCGGGAAACTGCTCTGGGCTGCGTGTGGCACGAAATGGTCTCCCCCTTTCGGAAGAGTCAGCAGCACTTGGAAAGGCCGAGCTCCCGGATACGCCTGTAGCTGGAGGTGCCCGGCCCCACGGCACTGAAGTGGTGCCCAGCCCTGGGCAAGGACCGCATCGCACTCAGCCGGGCAAGGACCGCATCGCACGCAGCCAGACAAGGACCGCATCGCACGCAGCCAGACAAGGACCGCATCGCACGCAGCCAGACAAGGCCCGCATCGCACGCAGCCGGGCAAGGAGTTTTCTGCCATCAGCACCACAATTTTAAGAGGTGCGTCCATTACTGCCACCCCGCTTTACCGAGGAGGAAACGGCTCAGGGACATGCACCTGAGGTGGCGAGCCCTGGCCACAGAGTGGGCAGCAGACTCGGAAGAAGCCTGCTGGCTACCCAGCGGCTCTCGGCACCCCTACTGACCTCGGGGAGGAAATTAGTTGGTTCCAAGAGCCAGTCAGGCAGGAACCACTGCCCTGAGGAAAACACTAGAAATAAAGATGCTACGTGACTGCTGTAGGAATATGCAGAGCCCTAGCTGCTGTGGTCCAGTGGGTAGAGCAGGGGTCCTCAAACTTTTTAAACAGGGGGCCAGTTCACTGTCCCTCAGACCGTTGGAGGGCCGGACTATAGTTTAAAAAAAAAAACTATGAACAAATTTCTATGCGCACTAGGGCCCGGGACGCGTCGGCTGCTAAGCAGGACAGGCAGCGGCCCCCGGCGGGCCGGATCCATGTCCTCGGCGGGCCGCATGTGGCCCGCGGGCCGTAGTTTGAGGACCCCTGAGAGCATCAGCCTGTGGACTGAAGGGTCCTGGGTTCGATTCTGGTCAAGGGCAAGTACCTCGGTTGCAGGCTTGATCCTGGGCCCCAGTTGGGGCACGTGCAGAAGGCAACCAATCAATGTGTCTCTCTCGCATCGATGTTTCTCTCTCTCTGTCTCTCCCACTCCCTTCCACTCTCTCTAAAACTCAAGAGAACAATATCCTCAGTGAGTTAATAAAACAAACAACAAGAATAAGCAGATACGCGCCATTTTCCGCTTTTTAATCATGTTTCATATTCCTCGCCCTCCTGACAAATGTCTAATGCTCACTCCGATGAGAGTACAGGTAGGGACGTGAGTGACCAGCACCTTCACTTCGAATATGGCCAGAGTGCTAGGTGAGGGTCTCAGCAGTCCTCTAAAAGAAAACGCATTATTAGTCAAGTTTGGTTCGTGGACAGGAAGGGACATTTAAAAATTAAAAGGGAGGTTTTAAGGAAGGATTTGGGGGGAAAAGAAACAAATAGTAACAATTGCCGGAAGAAGTAAATTCGGCTGAAATGGGAGAGGGAAACAGGCCTGGCCAAGGGGAGTGAAGAGGCCCAACAATCACATTCTTTAGAAACGGCATGGGGGGGGGGGGGCGGGGGGGGGGCCAGTCCTGGCCATCTGTTCAGGCGAGTGGCACATGGCCGCGGCGACGTCACAGTCCTCGGGGCGCTGTGATCTCAGTGTCGCCTTTGCTAACAGCGCTGAGACCAGCTCTCCCCTGGGCGCTGTACCCACTTGCAGAAAGTCCCCCGCCCCCCCCCCCCAGGCTTCTCAGAGGAAGAGCGAAAGATTTTTCTCCCCACCCTTTTCGGCATTCATGAACCCCCCCCCACCCTACCCCACCCCTCCAAAACCACTTTCAGCAGTCACTTAATCTGTTTTCTTTCTGGCATGAGAATTCCACTCTTTATAGATGCATCGCTGTGTACATCGCCAGCTGAATCCGTGAACAAAGGCGCGGGGGGAAATGCCTGAACATCTAAGACACTCAGTCATCCATCACGCTCTCGGGGAGTAGCATGTGCCAGGAGAGGAGAGCTTGCAGGGACAGCGGTTCCTTTAGGTCTTGGATCTCTCTGGAAACCTGAGCTAAGCCGTCAATCTCCTCCCTAGAAAAATGTGCCTCCGCATACACCCAAGCGCTGCCCTCATCTATGTGCGAAATGCGGCCCGGCTGGCAAGTCCAGTTTCGGGGTGCCTGTTCCCGGCTCCCGCCCAGGGGAAGAGGCACCAGGCAGGGAGCACGGCTCCTGGGGGAGGGGCAGGTTTCACCAGTGGTGGGGTCAGGGTCTCAACCCACCCGAGAGGAGACCAAAGCCACTTCTGACCTGCCCCGGAGGACAGAGGGCGACGCTGATGGATTGGGGACCTGCCTTGGGCCGGTGCAGGTGGAGAGGGTGGGCGAGGCGAAAGCAAGCCTGCCTCCTTCCTCCCCCGCCCTCCCCCCCCCCCCCAAGGCATGGGCTGTCCTGACAAAAAGCAGGCATGGGAGGCAGGGCGCTCTCTGGCATCTGCTTTGTAGAAAGACCCTTTGGGCTGCAGGGAAAGCGCGCGGCAGGGCGAGGGGCTGGAGGTGCGGGCAGGAAACGAGGCCTGGAGCGCTGGGCCAGGGACGCAGCGGCAGGGCAGCGCTGGGAAGCCATTCACCAGGCCCTTGGGCGAGGCAGGCGAGGTGCGTCATGGCATCATGGGTGCATCGCAGGTGTATGCCCCGAAGGGTGACGGGAACACGAGTGGTACTTTGTAACCATTTCTTTCTTTTTTAAAAAATATATTTTATTGATTTTTTACAGAGAGGAAGGGAGAGGGAATAGAGAGTTAGAAACATCGATCAGCTGCCTCCTGCACACCTCCTACTGGGGATGTGCCCGCAACCAAGGTACATGCCCTTGACCGGAATCGAACCTGGGACCCTTGAGTCCTTAGGCCGACGCTCTACCCACTGAGCCAAACGGGTCAGGGCGTAACCATTTCTATGTCCTTCATGACTTTAATGGTTTCCCTTCCCAGGGCCATCACGAGGCCCAGCCGGTGTGACTCAAGTGGTTGAGCATCAACCTAGGATCCAGGAGGTCATAGTTCAATTCCCGGTCAGGGCACATGTCCAGGTTGCGGACTCGATCTCCAGTAGGGGGCGTGCAGGAGGCAGCCCATCCATGATCCTCTCTCACCATGGATGTTTCTCTCTCCCTCTCCCTTCCTCTTTGAAATCAATAAAAATATATTTTTAAAAATATTTTTAAAAATAGGAAGCCAGGGCCATCCCGGAGGCACTGAGTCAGGCCTTCTGCGGGGTGTCTGCTCTAATGCCTGCCGGCCCGAGGGCTAACCCGTTAGGGGCGTAGCCCTATCTGCAACACCAGCTCCCCTGAGACCCTCCAAGGAGCGGGAGCAGGGTCTGGCCTTCCTCGCCGCATCCCCAGCAGGGCCAGGCCCGCGGCCGGGAACAGATGAATGAGCGAGGCAGCCCAGGTGCGACCAGGCTGCACTCAGGACGTCCTGGAGCGCCAGAAGCTGCCCCCCGGGGAGCAGGCACTGGTGCAGGGACTCTGTCCTTTCGCCTAAGATGGAGCCACGAGAACTGTAAACACATCCGCAGGGCAGGACTGAGGGCAGCGACACTCGAGCGGCCCCGTACAGAGGCTGAATAGCCAGCTCCAAAGTCCTGGAGCTGAAAGGGTGCCAAAGCCGCCCTCCTGGAGGAACACAGCAAGCACACTGCATGACAACAGCTACTTGACACGACAGTGCGGGGACCCGGGCCAGGGCGCGTCACCATAGGAGCGCAGGCTCCACTTCTTCCTCCCGTCCCCTCCACTCCGGCTGAACTTCTGCATCCATTCCTGTCCACACCGAGCCTCTCCAGTACTAACACTGCAATATGCGTGCAGGCCTCGAGCCGAGCAGGCTAGCCTGGTCCACGTGCCCCAGGCCGAGCCCCTCAGGCTGAGCCGGCAGCTCCCTGGAGGACTCATGCCGGGCCCCTCCAAAGTTTCCTCTCACCTTTATTATTATTATTATTATTATTATTATTATTACTGATTTCAGAGAGGAAGGGAGAGGGAGAGAGAGAGAAACATCAATGATGAGAGGGAATCATGGATCGGCTGCCTCCTGCATGCCCCCTACTGGCGATCGAGCCCGCAACCCAGGCATGTGCCCTGACCAGGAATGGAACTGTGACCTCCTGGTTCACAGGTCGACGCTCAGCCACTGAGCCACGCTCCTCCCGTCTTTAAAACCCCCACTAGGAAGCTCTGGAATCATCCCTCGGACCCTGCAGAGCCGCCTGTGGCTGTGCCCTGGGGTCCCCTGGCCGCTGAGCTCACCGCTACCTGAAGCCCTGCCCCGGATGTCCAGCTTGGTAGGACTTCCCGCTGTTAAAACAAAAGCACAGCTCACAGCCCTCTCCCACACAGAGAGCAGCACCTAGAACCACAACCCGCTAGTTTTCTGAAATGCATCTGTCCTGTCAGCGTTGTCAATGCGCATCCCCGAGACCGAGCCACTTGGAGCCTGGGCCATTGGAGCAGAGTCCAGGACTGTCACGAAAGAACACGATCAGGTGAGTGGGACCTGCTTAATTCCCCGGGCAGAACTGTCTGGAACACTATCAGGACTCCATAGTGAGTTCTTTCACTGAGGCAAACCCCGTGTGCCAGAGGTCTGCTTCGGGATGGCAGAGGGACAGGAGAGAAGGAAGGAGCTATTCTCAGGACCAGAAACCCGGGAAGACCAAAGGGTCACCCCTTCCCGGCCGTTAGACATCGTGGCCAGGCAAGCCAACTGCAGAGAAGGAAGCCGCAAGGACGCTGGCCTCTGTGTATGTCTCTTCTCCAACAAACCAGCACAACGCTCTAAATCCAGAGGTGACCTTAACCCACCTTCAGGCTCCAAGTGCCCACAGCTCCCTGTCCCTGGAGAGGTTACCTCCCCACAAGCCAGGGCCACCCTGCTCTCCAAATCTGCTCTGCTCTGAATCTTCACTGAAGGGCAAGTGTCTTCAGATGCCCCCGCTAGACTTTGCACCAAGTCAAGGATCACAGAGGTCTTGCCCTCTCCCCTCCCGTGGCACCTAGCATAGGCCCTGACCCCGCAGCAGGGATGAACTAGGCTCAAATGGACAGAAGGATGGCATGATGGATGGATGGATGGAGGTAAAGAGTGGTGGCAGACAGAGAGAAGGATGGACAAAGAATAGATGGAAGGATGAATAAAACAGGGGTGGGGAACATTTTCTCTGCCAAGGGCCATTGGGATATTGATAACATCATTCACGGCCATACAAAATTACCAACTTAAAAATTAGCCTGCTACGTTTGGTCAAACACTTAATGAAGTTACCCCTAATGGCCTTGGCAGGGCCAAGCCAAATGATTTCATGGGCCTTATACGGCCCAGGGCCGGACGTTCCCCACCCCTGGAATAAAAGAAGAGAGGGATGAACTAAAGGAGGGAAAAGGGATGGATGGAGGGATACATAGGTAAAAGGTTGGGTCAGTGGGTGGGTCAACGGAAGGGTGGACGGATGGAAAGAAAAAGGGATGCATGGACAGACAGAGGGATAGATGAACAGAGGATGAACAGAAGGATAAATGGGTGGGTGAACAGAAGGATGGATAGAAGAATGGCAGGAGAAAAGGAGGGAGGGACAGATGGATGGGGGGCAGGTGGACAGATGGACAGATGAAAAACCCATCTACATAGACCAGTGGGGAGGAAACGTCTTGAAAAGGAGGAAGCGAATGTCGTGAGTTAAGAGAAACTGCCCCCTCCTGTTGGGCCTCTCCTGTGAGCCAGAATTCCCAAGTCAGGTCCCTCAGGGTTTACAGACAAACACATTCCAGGCAGGCTCAGGGGCCAGAGGGCAGCGGTTCCTCCCCATCTCAGTCCTGCTCTCTGTCCGTGGATAGCTTTCCTAACCAGGACGCTGGAAGGCAACAATAGAAGGGGCCAACCCAATAGTAACCACACACCAACCACTGAGAAGTTGCCCCAAAACTTGCTAGTGATTTGATTTTCAGCGGGGCCACTTTGAAAAGGGGGTGGGTCATGTTGGGGTGCCACAGAGAGAGACTCCCCTGCACTGCCCACTGTGGCAGCCACTGGCTACATGTGGCTACTTGCAGTTAAATTAATTAAAGGAAGGAAAGGTGCAGGTTTACCCTCTAGCTCAGGGGTGGGCAAACTTTTTGACTCGAGGGCCACAATGGGTTCTTACACTGGACCGGAGGGCCGGAACAAAAGCATGGATGGAGTGTTTGTGTGAACTAATATAAATTCAAAGTAAAGGAGCGGAGGGGAGAGCAAGAGAACCGGATAGAACAGCCGGATCTGGCCCGCGGGCCATAGTTTGCCCACGGCTGCTCTAGCTGCTTTAGGCACTGCTCAAGCCCTCGAGAAGCGTGTGGCCAGTGGCTGCCCCACTGAACAGCCAGCCAGAGGGCAGCGAGGGACATTGGTCTCTCATGGGAAGGAGGGTGGGTGACACAGGGGACTAGAGAGAGGCAGCAAACACAGCTCTCTAAAATATTTTCTCCGAGCGACATATATTTTAAGGTTCAAAATCTTAAAATACATTGGCATCCTTCAGTTCAGCGAGCACACCAGCAGCGTGGTTCCCAGCCGGGCGCCATTTGCCTCCTGGGGACACTTGGCAATGTCTGAAGACCTTCTGGGTTGGCACAGTTGCTGAGGGGAGGTGCTGCTGGCATCTAGTGGGTGGAGACCAGGGATGCTGCTGAACATCCTACAGCGTGCAGGACGGCCCCACCACCAAAGTTATGCAGCCTAGACTGTCAATAGTACCACCTATGAATATGACCTAACATACGTAAAGACTTCATGTACTGAAGAGGTGCATCATAATACTGTGTGCGATAACGAGAAAAAGGACACAGGTCAAATGAGCAACACGAAGGATGGGATTTAATACAGAACAGCAAACCCACACTCGTCCGATAGTGACTGAGGACCTACTGCACGCCGGCCTCTGCGCAGGCGCTGTGGACAGGGGGAGCAAAAACTAAACCCCACTCCCGCCCCTGGGAGGCTGACCTGGGATGATTTTTTTTTTTTAAATTATGCATTTTTTTTTAAAGTTTTCTGTTGTGATTTCTCTCTCTTTTTTTTTTTAAATATATTTTATTGATTTTTTACAGAGAGGAAGAGAGAGGGATAGAAAGTCAGAAACACCGATGAGAGAGAAACATCGACCAGCTGCCTCCCGCACACCTCCCACCGGGGATGTGCCCGCAACCCAGGTACATGCCCCTGACCGGAATCGAACCCGGGACCCTGCAGTCCGCAGGCCGACGCTCTATCCACTGAGCCAAACCGGCTTCGGCTGACCTGGGATGATTTTTAAAGTGTGATTAATAACGCACTGTAACAACCGGTAAATGCTTTGGTTATTGGTCGCGGAGAAAGGGTGGCTATAAAATTATTCACTATATCATCAAGTTTGGGTTCTTTTTGGTTACAAGAACAAAAAAGACTAGAGACGACACCCAACACAGCAGAAAGTGTAGGCAGAGGAGGGCTGGATGGGACTGTTTCTGTAAAGAAAATAAGTCGTTTTTTAAAAGGCGTTTACCCAGAATCCAACATGGCCTCTTCTCTTCCCCTCTTCCCCTCTTCCCATGAGCCTCAAGGACAAGCCAGGCAGCGAGAGCTGGAAGCACATGACTCCAAGCCGCCCGGGGCCATCTCGGCCTACGGGACTTGTTCGGTCTGGTTTGCGGTGCCGGCCCTCGGAATGTTCTAAAACCCCAACAGGTTGCCAAGATTTCAACTCCGGAGATTTCATTACGAACACCTGGATTTCTAACTCCCGAAAACCGGGAGGGTGGAATACAGGGGTTGCAGTCCACAGAGGCAGAGACTGGCTCAAGCTGATCAGGGCCACTGGCTTAGCTGGCCCAGGCTAGCTGCTCCGTGACCTCTGAAGTCTGGCCATTTGGTTGGGGGCCCAGCCCCGGTGGGCTTTCAGTCTGTAACCCCCACGCCGAGGTGAGGCGCAGCGGTGGGAAAACCCTTCCCGGGGAATGGCCTGCCTGCCAAGCGGAGGGAGGCAGGGATGAAGCCTGGTACAAATGATGCTCACCGTCTCGGGCATGCGGTCTTGGCTGAGGATGAGAGAGCCTGGGGACCCCACCGTAGGAGCAGCACTATGAAAACTGTCAAGTGCTACTCGTGTGTTTAAAAATTCACTGCAGGAAAGCTATTTGAGATGCAAGGTGCCAGGAGTTAACCTCAAGGAATTCAGCTCAGCCCGGGAGTAAATAAACAACAAACCCCCACTCCTCGATAAATTCCCTGAATGGCAGTGGACAGAGGGCTGTGGAAGCTCACAGGAGGAAACAGTTCAACGTTAATATGAATTCTGTTCACGGCCAGCAAAATATCCAACCCACAGCCCCGTCTCATGCTCCAAAACAACAGCATTTGGAGCGATTTGACCTTTCTTTCCCCTTTGCCAACTTCAATGTTTCTAGTTTCCAAGGTCAAGGCTTATCTGCCCAAGTTTCATGAAGGGGTTGAAACCATCGACAAATATTCATTCATTACTGTGAACAAGATGGAGTCCATAAAGACAGTGGGTTCCACCCCGGGCAGTGGGGATCCCCGGGACATGTGGGGCGGCCCAGGAAGTCGGACTTCATTGATTTGGGGTGGAGCTTGAGCAACAGTGGTTTCAAGTGGTCTTCGGATCACTGTAAGCTGAAGTCCGGGCTGATGCTCAAAAGTCAACAGTCATCTGTCTCCTGCCCACGTGGCACCTCCATGGGGAGGGATGCTGGCAGGTGAGTGGAGTCAGGATCCATAATGGGGAACACGTATCAGTTATTTTAATCAGCCTCTGCTTTGCAAACTGGGAATGCTACCTCGAATACTTAAAATATCTGTAGAACTGTAATCAGGTAAATCCATTCACCCACCCGGGCTGAGCGATGGCACTGCCACTCGCCAAGGGCAGGGAAAGCTCTGGGAAACGAGAGAGACGAGGACAAGCCCTACCAGGGGTCCTCAAACTGCGGCCCGCGGGCCACATGCGGCCGCCGAGGACATGGATCCGGCCGGCCGGGTGCCGCTGCCTGTCCTGCTCAGCAGCCGACTCGTCCCGGGCCCGCAGTGCACATAGGAATTTGTTCATAGTTTTTTTTTTAAACGATAGTCCGGCCCTCCAACGGTCTGAGGGACAGTGAACTGGCCCCCTGTTGAAAAAGTTTGAGGACCCCTGCTAGACGGTCTGACCAGGTGGGGAGAGAGGAAAAGCGCCAGTGAAACCCGTGGCCAAAAGATGGGTCACGGCGGTATGCTTCCTCGTGGCGAAATGCAACACCCACCCCAGGGCCGGCTCCTCCTTGCCCGGAGGGAGACGTGCTCCTAAAATAGTAACCGATTTCTAACACTGGCGCCGGGAGCACGTGCTACGCATGCAATGTACGGCTGACCAGGGGATTATTCAAGACAGGTCCGTGTGCCTTCTTTCTCTAAGGGTGGACATGATTCGGCACGTATGTGAAATGATCCTATAAAAACTGCCCAGGCAAAAATACCCTTCGCCCCGACTTGGAATTTCAGAAAACACGTGCATGTCTATGGAACTGAATCCCTGTGCGGTATCTTTTATTCTCCCTTCCCGCCCATCAAAATCTGTTCTGCAGTCCTAGATGGTTCGGCTCAGTAGCTAGCAGGGGTCCTCAAACTACGGCCCGCAGGCCACATGCGGCCCGCCGAGGACATTGATCCGACCCGCCGGGTGCCGCTGCCTGTCCTGCTTAGCAGCCGACTCGTCCCGGGCCCGCAGTGCGCATAGGAATTTGTTCATAGTTTTTTTTTTTTAAAACTATAGTCCGGTCCTCCAACGGTCTGAGGGACAGTGAACTGGCCCCCTGTTGAAAAAGTTTGAGGACCCCTGAGAGCATCGGCCTGTGGACTGGAGGGTCCCAGGTTCGATTCCGGTCAGGGGCACGTACCTGGGCTGCAGGCCCCGCCCGGGCCTGGGCCCTGGTCAGGGCGCATGAAGGAGGCAGCCAGTCAATGTGTTTCTCTCACACAGGTATTCCTCTCTCTTTCCCTCTCTCTTCCACTCTCTCTAAAAATCAATGGGAAAATACCCTCGGGTGAAGATTTTTAAAAATTTATAGATGTTTTCTGCAGAGTCCCTGTGTTGTTCCCGAAGTCTGTGTGCAAGGAAGGCCTTTAGTCCAGCGGGAGGCAGGGGAGGGGTCCAGGTGGCAGACTTGCAGGGCACGAGGCAGGCCCGCAGCCCCTAGGAGCGCAGGCGCCAGGGAAGGGCCTGCGGGTGATAAAGGACACCCGCAGGGTGCGCTGCCAGATCCGCGGCGGTGTTTCCTCTTAAGAGATTCCTACCCCCATGGCCAGCTTCCTACCACGAGACCTTCTTTCACTACAAAGCTCCCCGCCAGCCCCAGAGCCATCCCACCCTCCCAGCCATCCTTTGGAGCTACGGGTACACGCAGTAGGGGAAGGAGTCTGATGGTATCTTTCTTCAGAGGCGAAGACCGCAACATTCCACATTCCCGTGATTAAAGTGATGTTTCAAGCAAGCACCAACAGCGCTCTCTCCATCAGAAGAAACCAAAAAGAAATACGTGCGCAGCTCAGCGTCCTGCATGCCACGGGGCCCTTCCCAGGACAAACAAGTGGTCAAAATGTCACGTCCTGCCCTAGCCGGTTTGTTCAGTGTTGGAACCACATACCGAGGGATTGCGGGTTCGATTCCGGTCAAGGGCATGTACCTTGGTTGCAGGCTCGATCCCCAGCCCGGGTCAGGGTGTGTGTGGAAGGCAACCAATCGATGTGGCTCTCTCGCATCAATGTTTCTCTCTCTCTCCCTCTCCCCCTCTTCCCTCCCTTCCACTCCCTCTAAAACTCAATGGGACAAATATCCTCAGGGGAGGATTTTAAAAATCCCAGTGTTGCCAGTGTGGCTCAATGATTGAGCATCAACCTATAAACCAAGGGTTCCTGGTTTGATTCCCAGTCAGGGCATATGCCCAGGTTGCAGGAGGCAGGCGATCAATTGGTGATTCTCTCTCATCATTGATGTTTCTCTCTCTCTCTCTCTCTTTCTCTCTCTCTTCCTCTCTGAAATCAATAAAAAATATATCTTTTTAAAGTCACATCCTGAGAGGCCTGCCAACGTGCCAAGTCTTGGTGGTACTTCCGGGAGCTGGGCCACCCTGGAAGGCACGCACACGCAGTCTTGGTGAGGGGCAGCGTCGCCACAGTTAGCAAACGCGTGGCACAGGCCTCTCCGGGGAAGGGCTCGCGGGCAGCTGCTGCCGCTGACCCTCTGCGGAGCCCCCGGAGTCTGTTGCAATGCCCACCCAGTTCCACCATCGGTCACCTCAGTTAAACTACTGCTCTGCCATGGTGCTCCTCGTTCTGGGTAGCTTGAAGATAAGGGGCAGCATTTGGGGGGTTTTTTGTACATTTGTTTTTTATGAAAGCTTCTCGGGCGTTTTGTAGGCAACCCCAAGAATCACTGGTCCAGATCAGTGGTTCTTAAGGCTGGTTGCTAATCGAACCCACCAGAAGAACATTGTAAAAATGGACTCCAGTTGTCAATCAAGTATCTGATAAGGGTCCAGTAACCAGAATATACACTGAGTGGCCAGATTATTATGATCTCTGAACACATAATAATCTGGCCACTCAGTGTGTATGTGTGTGTATACACACACACACACACACACACACACACACACACATATTAGAGGTCCGGTGCATGAATTCATGCATGGATGGGGTCCGGCCAGCCTGGCCAGGGGGAGGGGACATGGGCAGTTGGCCGGCCTGCCTTCTGGTCAAACTCCTGGTCGATGGGACAATTTGCATATTAGCCTTTTATTCTATAGGATAGACACCGAGTGGCCAGATTATTATGCGTTCAGAGATCATCATCATCTGGCCACTCAGTGTATAAACAACTCCTAAAACTCAACAACGTAAAAGGCCAACAAGCCAAAGTAAAAATGGGCAAAGACCTTGAATAGATGTTTGTCCTAGATACACACGTGGCCACCACGCACAAGAAGATGCCCACCACTGCTAGTCCTCAAAACCACAATGAGATGCCACCTAGCACCCATGCGGACGGCCGCTTTTTAAAAGCAAAAACGAAACACACAAAAATAGATGCTATAATAAAATGGTGTCTGGCCATGAAAAGGGATGAATCCTGAGCATGGACGAACCCGGAAAACATTATGCTAGACCAGCCATGGGCAAACTACGGCCCGCGGGCCGGATCCGGCCCCTTCGGCTGTTCTACCCGGCCCGCGGAGCCGAAAGAGCGGAGGGTTCTCTTGCTCTCCCCTCCGCTCCTTTACTTTGAATTTATATTAGTTCACACAAACACGCCATCCATGCTTTTGTTCCGGCCCTCCGGTCCAGTTTAAGAACCCATTGTGGCCCTCGAGTCAAAAAGTTTGCCCACCCCTGTGCTAGACTCAAAAGGCCGCATATGCTAGGATTCTATTTGTAGGAAATGTCCGGAGTTAGCAAACCATAGACGCACAGCACAGACTGGTCGTTGGCAGACCTGGGAGGAGGGAGCAATGGGGAGTGACTGCTTAATGGGTACAAGGTTTTCTTTTCGGTGGTGAAACTATTTTGGAACTAGATAGAGGTGCTGGTTGCACAACACTGTGAATGTACCAAATGCCGCTCAATTAACCATTTCATATGGTTAGTGGTTAAATTTCTGTTACTGAATTTCACCCCAATCTTTAAAAGTGAGGGCAATGGATATCAGGGAGCTTCGTGGGCCCGGCTGGTCAGAATCTCCTAGGGTGTGTGTGTGTGTGTGTGTGTGTGTGTGTGTGTATACAAATGCTCCCCACGTGCATCTTACATGCATCTAGATTGAAAGCGTGCGACCTGAAATTGATATAAAAATGAAAGCACTGCTCGATCCCCAGTGTGGGGTGTGCAGGGGGCAGATGATCAATGATTCTCTCTCGTCACTGATGTTTCTCTCTCTCTCTCTCTCTCTCTCTCTCTCTCTCTCTCTCTCTCTCTCTCCCCCTCCCTCCCTCTCCCTTCCTCTCTGAAATCAATAAAAATGTATTTTTTAATTTTTTTAAATCAGAGCACTTCTATGGCTGAGACCTCAGAAGCTTACCTGATGCAACAGCACGGGTGAGGAGGGTAAAGGGTATGGCATGCTGCCCCATCCTCCCTCTGAAAAAAAACAGGCATTTTCCAACAACAGAAAGAGACGCTCAGGAAACGGCGGCCATCACAGCTGGGAGGCCCTTGGGAGCAACCTCACAATCCTGCCCCCAGAACGAGGGAAGGACCCGGAGTTTTGTCTGCACAATTGAGCACAAAACCACCGGAGAGGTGTCTTCAACATCAACGCACCGTGCTGTGCTCCTTACAAACACCCAGGAAGGGCAAATGTTACAGACCAGTGGTCGGCAAACTCATTAGTCAACAGAGCCAAATATCAACAGTACGACGATGGAAATTTCTTTGGAGACCACATTTTTTAAACTTAAACTTCTTCTAACGCCACTTCTTCAAAATAGACTCACCCAGGCCGTGGTATTTTGTGCAAGAGCCACACTCAAGGGGCCAAAGAGCCGCATGTGGCTCGCGAGCCGCAGTTTGCCGACCATGGTTATAGACCAGGGGTGGGCAAACTTTTTGACTCAAGGGCCACAATGGGTTCTTAAACTGGACCGGAGGGCCGGGACAAAAGCATGGATGGAGTGTTTGTGTGAACTAATATAAATTCAAAGTAAAGGAGCGGAGGGGAGAGCAAGAGAACCCTCCGCTCTTTCAGCTCCGCGGGCCGGATAGAATAGCGGAACGGGCCGGATCCGGCCCGCGGGCCGTAGTTTGCCCACGGCTGTTATAGACTCTTATGAGAACCAACAAGGACCAAAGGGGCAGGCGAAGCTGCGGCCAAGGCCAGCTCAACAAAAGAAAGAATGAGCAGTCTCGGAGCTGGCTAACAACCCGTGGTGGGAGTTGCCATCAGGCAGGAAGGCCCCGGCCAGCTGACCGCTGCTGGCCACCATTTAGGGCCAGGGGTCTTCAAACTTATTAAACAGGGGGCCAGTTCCCTGTCCCTCAGACCGTTGGAGGGCCGGACTATCGTTTAAAAAAAAACTATGAACAAATTCCTATGCGCACTGCGGGCCCGGGACGCGTCGGCTGCTAAGCAGGACAGGCAGCGGCACCCGGCTAGCCGGATCCATGTCCTCGGCGGGCCGCATGTGGCCCGCGGGCCGTAGTTTGAGGACGCCTGGTTTAGGCTGTGACTCCTGCGGCAATCTACGAGCGAGACCGACCCAGAGACAGAAACGATGCCAGTGGCTTCCAGCCGGTGCTGCTCCGATCACGTTCACTGAGGGTGTTTCAGGAATCGGGCTTCACAGATGCTGACCAGCACCTTCCTCCTCTGGCTTGTGGAGGGCTGCCTTGGATCCTGTCCTTCCGATAAACGTGGGGCCTTTTATTCAAAAAGAACCGTGGTCTGCAGGCCGCACTTCCGCCTCACCTTCGCTTCCACGGCACGGACAAAGAACTTCCGTTTCTTCGAAACCCACTTATTACTACAAGAACGAGAACTGGAATGTAGGACTGCCTTTGGGGGGAGGAATAAAACCCCAACCACTTGCCGAAACCGGTTTGGCTCAGTGGATAGAGCGTCGGCCTGCGGACTGAAGGGTCCCGAGTTCGATTCCGGTCAAGGGCATGTATCTTGGTTGCGGGCACATCCCCAGTGGGAGGTGTGCAGGAGGCAGCTGATCGATGTTTCTCTCTCATCGATGTTTCTAGCTCTCTATCCCTCTCCCTTCCTCTCTGTAAAATATCAATAAAATATATTTAAAAAAAAAACCCAACCACTTCTTAACACCTCGCAGCTCTGCAAACATCCCCAGCCAACGGCTGCCCCAACCAATTCCAGTAACTCCTACGCTAGTGGTGCCATTATGTCACTGGTTTGCTTCACGGAAGCTTTCCCAGCTTTCCTTCCCCTGAGCACTCGGGAGCACGCGGGGCCTTCTCTCCCTCCAGGTGGAGAGGCGCAGCCATGAAGCATCAGCGACCCCGGCAGAGAGGCGAGCCAGAGGCGTCGCGTTGCTTCTCTCACACAATCGCCGTCTGTCCGCCGACACCGACCACCTCCTGTGGCATCCAGGGTTGGCTCTTGCTCCTACCCCGCCCCCTGGGTGGCATGAATACGCATGGTTTTATAACTCCCCAAATGAGAAAAGGAGCATCCGCCCCCAAAGTGACAAGCGAGGGGACTGTTGTCAATGGCGCGCAAAGGGTTGACATCCGCTCCACCCCATGGGAGCGCGGCCGCTGACCACCCGAAACAGATGAAAAAACCAGGGATATATGTCTCTCCCCTTTGCATAACAAGATAAAAATTAGCCCATCTGAAGGAAATGAGACTTTGGACTCCAAATATTTACTGAGCTGGCACTCGATTTAAAACTGAGCTGCTGACAATGACTCAGGAAAAACAAGTATTTTATTTGCTACATGTTTATCTAAAACTGTATAGTGAGTCCTCTTCTTAAAGGAGTTGGGTGATAAGTGGCATAAGAGAAAGGATTCTCTCTATTAATAATTTTAAAGGCATGGTAAGTACACGCGTTCTTATTTAAAAATTAAAACTATGCCTAACGCCCCGAGATAGAGCCGGGGATCGGGAGCTGCTCCAACAGGAATTATTGGTTCTGGCCATGACGGTGGCACTTAAAATGCAAATGCTCCTCTGTTCTTCTCCCCTGAGCGCATGTGAACTCAAGAAGCTATTTTTGGTAATCCTTGACATTTTTGTCAATATGCCATCTGCGTGGTGACATTTTGGAGGTTTATGATATTGGAGGGGGGAGGGTTTGATTTCTGGCGTCTTGGCTTTTAAGAGTGAGACTAACGAGACGACAGTTTTGGAGTGACCTGAGCCGCGTGGAGCACCGCAGGGTCTACGTGAGATGCCGGGGGAAGCCTGCAGACGGTGTCGCGGAGCCTCGGCAGAGAGTCCCGGCGGGAGGAAGTCAAGGCCATTTAAAGAGGCACCGTGTGCAAACGCTCGCAGAGCCGGCGGCCGTGCCCTGGAGCGTGTCATCGTAGATCCCACGCCGCCCACTGTTAAGAGAGCAACTACCCACCACCTTTCCTTGAAATAAGAATAAAAGAAACACATCGGTTTCTAAACGCTGAAATTGGCAAGATTATATGGGCATTCCAAAAGCATATCTAAATCTTCTCTAAGGACATCCCCTGAGGGTACACAGCTCGACGACTAACAGCAAGAACCGCATACAGCCGCCACACACTTCCTGTTCCCCGGAATTCCTATGCCCCAACCCCCACCCCCCACCCCCAGCAACTAAAACACTGGGTAGCATTAAGCATTCGCTTTTGAAGTGTGTGAGTACTTTTTCCAGCGTTATTCACGTACAATTATACAATGGACATACACCAGGGTGTAAGTTCAAGGGCTAGAATGTGTGGACTTGGTACACGTATTTGTTGCAATAGGGTTCCTGCTGTAGTGAACTAACACCTGCATCACATCACATGATTATCGTTTCTTTTTCTGCAGTAGAACGTTTAAGATCTACTCGCTTAACAACTCCCAAGTATACAATACGTTACCAATAACCACAATTAGATCCCCGGAACTCACTGTATTTTAATGAAAATCTTTCCCAAAGTGGTTATTTTCCTGCCTTGTTAATAGAGTAGTCTTAATTTGCCTATTGTTTAAGTGATCGAACTCCCCCTGGTTGTCTTATGACAGAGGCACGATCCTTTTTTTGCGGGGAGAGGGGAGAGAAGTTCTACTGTGGGGTCCTTGACTAAAAAGTCCCCATCTGCTCTGAGCCCCTTCTCTCTAGTTCAGCCTTGGGCAAACTACGGCCCGCGGGCCGGATCCGGCTGTTCTATCCGGTTCTCTTGCTCTCCCCTCCGCTCCTTTACTTTGAATTTATATTAGTTCACACAAACACTCCATCCATGCTTTTGTTCCTGCCCTCCGGTCCAGTTTAAGAACCCATTGTGGCCCTCGAGTCAAAAAGTTTGCCCACCCCTGCTCTAGGATCTTCTATCCTGCACCCCTCACCTCATCCACCCCCCACCTCCACTGGCCAATGGTTACCTTGATTAGACCCCATATGCTCCTAAGATCGGGGGTCAGCTGTTTTGCTTTGTTTTGAATATATTTTTATCGATTTGAGAGAGGAAGGGAGAGGGAGAGGGAGAGAGAGAAACATCAATGATGAGAGAGAATCATTGGTCAGCTGCCTCCTGCACACCCCCCACTGTGGATCGAGCCTGAAACCCAGGCATGTGCCCTGACCAGGAATCGAACCGTGACCTCCTGGTTCATAGGTTGACACTCAACCACTGAGCCATGCCGGCCGGGCTGGAGGTCAGCTGTTCTGTGTAAAGAGAGTAAATATTTTCAGCTTGCGGCCACAGGGCCTCTGTTCAGTGACTCAACTTAGTCCTTGCAGCCCAGAAGCAGCCCCAGACAATACGCGTGAGCATGGCTGCGCTCCAATAAAACTTTATTTACTGACACTGAAGCTGGAGTTTACACAACTTTCACAAAATACTACTCTTCATTCTTATTCAACCATTTCAAAAGGGAAAACCCACTGTTATCTTGCAGGCTGTACATAAACAGATGTGGACTGGATTCAGCCCACAGGCTGCTATTTGAAAAACACTGTGCTAAGATTCCCCCAGGGCCAGACATCACATTTGGGAAAGAGTTTCCACTCAATAAACATTGGTTCGGCCCCGCCGGCGTGGCTCAGAGGTTGGATATCGACCTGTGAACCAGGAGGTCACAGTTCGATTCCCGGCCTGGGCACATGCCCCGGGTTGTGGCAGGTTGTGGGCTGGGGCGATCCCTAGTGGGGTGTGCAGGAGGCAGCCGATCAATGGATCTCTCTCTCTCTCTCTCTCCCGCTTCCTCTCTGAAATCTATAAAAATATTTTTAAATAAATAAATAAAATATTGGTTCGTCAACTGATAATAAGCATTGTCACTCTCGTACATGTAAGAAAATCTAGCCACGAAGAAATCCAGGTAAGGGACGCGTGGTGGCACAGTGCAGGTGGCAGGCGCTGGCCCGCCCCAGCGCTGGGCTACTATTTCACATGGGCCTTCTCATCTCGTGGAGCAAAGGGGCTGGGGGTGATCTTTTTTTTTTTAAGGTATTATATGTGTACATATCTTACCATTGCCCCCCCCACTCGCATACATGCCCTTACCCCCCAATGTTTTGCATCCGTTGGTTACTCTTATATGCATGCGGGGGTGATCTTAATGGTTCGTTATGCTCCGTGGCACCAGGTGCAGAGGTAGCATCTAGGTTATTAATGTCTTACCCCGTATTAGATTTTTGGCTTCCTGGCCCCAACTTTAGAAAAAATGTGAAATATTTTACACTTCTCTCTGTCTCAAAGCAATAACCTAAAAGCTAGATGAAGTTGATCTCCAGTCTTTGATCTTCAGTTCATTTTTCTTAAAGGGTGCCGGCTGCTCCCATGGGCAAAGTTCGCACAGCTGCCCTCGGTGACAATCACAAGACAGTGTGTCCCCTGCATTAAACCAAAAGCAGGAGCAAAACACGAGATGCCTACGACATGGGGGGACCTCGAAAACATGATGCTGAGCGAAAGAAGCCCGACAGCAAAGGCCACACATCTCGGGATCCCACTGATAGAAACGTCCAGAACAGACAAATCCACAGAGACAGGGGCAGACTGCTGGTTGCCAGGGGCTAGGGGAGGGGGTGACTACTAATGGGCACGGGGCTTCCTTTTGGAGTGAAGAAAATGTTTTGGAACTAGACGAGGGGGGGTGGTGGTGGCAAAACATTGTCACTGTATTAAATGCCACAGAATTGTTCATGCTAAAATGAGCTATTATGATGTGAATTTTACCTCAAAAAATACACTTTTAAAAAGAATAGTGGTAGATCTGTGTATTCTTTTTTCTTTTTTAAAGTTGACACATAGCACTGTATTAGTGTCAGGTGTACAACATGATTTGATATATGCATATATTGCCAAACGATCACCCCATGTAAGTTCATTAACATCCATCGCCACAGAGGAACAAAAATGTTTTTCTTGTGACGAGAACTTTAAAATTCTACTTTATTAGAATCTTTCAAATACACTGAGTGGCCAGATTATCATGATCTCTGAACGCATAATAATCTGGCCACTCCGTGTATATCCTATAGAATAAAAGGCTAATATACAAATTGTCCCCTCGACCAGGAGTTCGACCAGCAGGCAGGCCTGCCAACCGCCTATGTCCCCTCCCCCTGGCCAGGCTGGCCGGACCCCACCCATGCACGAATTCATGCACCGGGCCTCTAAGTGTATACACTGCAGCCCTGTTAACTGTAGTCACCACGCTGCTGCTCGGTGTATCCTGATGGCGGGAATGGCACCTAGGCATATTGTTAAGTGAAAGTGGCAAGTCGCAGGGAAAAAAATTGATAGTATGATCCCATTCAGGCAAAATCCCCAAGGAAAAGTCTGGGTGTCTGCACATACAGTTAGGGAGAGGTGGAGAGAAGGGACTAGGACACAAAGCCATCGGCATGTGTGGTGTCATTCGCATATGGCAAGAATGCCTCCGTGGGTCCTGGGGTAACAGAAACAACACCCCGGGTCCCTGCAGGGAGCATTTTCGAGGCCACCCACAGTCATTGCTACGCACATCTGTGCAGCACCAACCGAGGACTGAGTGGGGTCAGCGGGAGACGAACACAGCTGGCTGCAAAGGAAGACTCAACCAAGCAGCAGGCTGGTAGCCATGATGCCAAACAATTCGTTTTCACTAGGTTTGGGGCTGCATCTACTGGTTGACTGGGCACGTGAAGTTACATTAAACTTCATAAATGAGGACAGCACGCTTCATAAGGGTCCACTATTAGGACAGCATCGCCCCCTCTTTAAAAACCTCATTTTCGCCTGGCCACGGTGGGTCAGTGGCTGAGCATCGACCTATGAACCAGGTCACGGTTCGATTCCCAGTCAGGGCGCATGCCCAGGTTGTGGTCTCGATCCCCAGTGTGGGGCGTGCAAGAGGCAGCTGATCAATGGTTCTCTCCCATCATGGATGTTTCCGTCCCTTTCTCCCTCTCCCTTCCTCTCTGAAATCAATACAAATATTTGAAAACAAAAAGAAATGTCCATTTTCTCTTAGAAGTAGGCCCGTGTGCGCCAAGGGTATTTCGGGACAGAAGGAAAGTGGGAGGGAGGGTGTGAATCCGAGCTCTGCGGCCAGGCCAGCCCTGAGCTGGTTTCCGAATGCCCGGCCCCTCCTGGAGATGGAAGGCCGGCAGGCCAGCCGGACAGGACCCCAGCCTGGCCCCTGACCACACGCAGGGTCTGCCGGCCCTCCTGGGCCATAACGCCCCCCTCCCCAACTCCAAACCCTCCCGGCTTCGCTCACACATGCCCACCTGTCCCAATGTAGCTGCCGCTTCAGAAAATTAGCCAAGACCCAGGGGGGAAGGGGCAAGAGACATTTTTCAAAAAAGACAGGATAAGCAATTCTCATGCAGCATGCAATAGGAGATATTTGTTACAGCTCTGAAATTCCAAATGCACAAAATGACCCCCTAAGATCAACATTGTTAACTGTATTGGGCTGTGACATCAGCATTAGAAACACAGTGTACTCAAGGCTCAAGTTAGGGAATAGAAACTTGCCAGAGAAATTTACACAAAAGTATCAGTTAGATGAAGGAAGGAGGGGGCAGGGGGAGGAGGAGGAGGAAGGAGAGGAGGAGGAGGGGGAGGAGGAGGGGAAGGAGGAGCAGGGGGAGGAGGAGAGGGGGGAAGGAGAAGGAGAGGGGGGAGAGGGAGGAGGGGGAGGAGGAAGGGCTCTTAAATTCTCACGTATACCACCACCCTGTTCGCCTATGCCGATTTTCTTCATTCAATTCTTTGAAAAGTTCATACGTTCATATGATTCAAAAAAAAAACAAAAAGAAAAGAAAATCTATTGCCCCCCCTGACCCCATCTCCACCATTCCCACAACCATCGCCCCCAAGCAGGTACACAAACCATCAAATCTGAATACAGACACTTATTCCTCCCCCTGAAGGCTCCTCTGCACCTGCAGATGCCGGGGACTTCCCCGTCTGGCCTCCAGACGAGCGACTTTCCAACCTGGCTGCAAGGCAGCCCTGCGTGCGAACATTCGAGCTGCCTTGTGCGCGGGGCTGCCGGTGCGTGGGACCCGGGTTCTGCACGTGGCCCCCGCGCTCACGGACCTGCACCACGGCCCACACTGGCCCCAGTTTACATGGGAAGAAAGCGAAGCTGCAAGAGGAGGAGGCCCAGTTCGATCCATGACAGCCACGACCCGAAGGCAGGTCTGCCCAGCTGCTCCACAGAACAAGGGTGCCTTCTCCTTGAAAAATAACCAAATGACCGTCTTTGGCCAATTTGCAGAGAAAAATTAATAAACTCATAGTCTCCCAATTTCAAGATTTCCAACTCCAATCCTGTTAAGCACCAGCACCTCCGATATCACTTCTCCACCAGCCCTGGCACAAAATGGCTGTGGCTCTTGGCTCCGCTGCAATCCCCCGGGAGCCGGAGCTCTCTGGCCAGGCCCACCGCGCACCGCCCGGCGGGGAGGCCCGCTCCCGGCGATCAAGGAGCCGAAGCCGGCAGCCTGGGCGCGGGGCAGACACCAGCTGATCTCGGCCAGCCCAGACCTCGTTTTTTCCACCGAGTACACGAGGTCATGTTTATATTCTGACATTGTAAACATATGAATGGTCATTTCTCTGTGAGTAAAACAGTTGGGAGTTGACATAATGGAATCCAAGACATAGCTATTTCCTGTATTCTGCAGGGAACGCCCCGACCGGGAGGGCACCTCGGGGCGCCGCACGGTGGAGCAGTGTTTGGCAATGGAGAGAAATGGAGCAGGATCCGGGCTGCGGCGCAGATAAACCTTGAAGACATCATGCTCAGTGGGATAAGCAGACAGCAGGCCGCAGGTTGAGTGACCCCGTTTATACAGAACACCCCGAGTAGGCGCACCAAGAGGGACAGAGAACCGATTACTGGCTGCCAGGGGAGGAGGGAGATGGGCAGTTCCTGGTCCTGGGCACAGAGCTTCTTCGGGGGATGATACAAATGTTCTAGAATGAGAGAGTGGGGATGGTTGCACAACCCAGGGAATATACTGAAAACCAGTAAATTGTATACTTGAAAATGGTACATTTTGTGATACATGAGTTATATCTCAATTGTTGTAACCGGGGGTAATGTTCAGGGCAAATCCAGTCTGCCCACACACTCGGGGCTCCCCCACACTGGAGTCAGGCGCCTTCCCACAGCCTTCCCAAGACAGAGCTCCGAGCGGCAGGAAGAATCCGTGTCCTACAATGGCTGCCTGGTGTCCTGCCTGAGCCGCACGTGGCCTGGAGACACTCTCGCCTGGGCCGGCCCTACCTCCTGGTCGCACGGAGGCCAGCGCACAGGAGTCGCGGAGAAGATCTCTGGCCCCGGCTCAAGGCCCACCCGGCCAACTGCAGGGCTTTGTGCCCTTGGGGTTGGCCCAGCCGGCTCCCTGCCTCCTCCCCTCTCCCGCCACTCCCTGAGCTTTACAGAAATAAAAGAAGAAAAAGGGCCCTTTGCCCGGCCCCCGGCCTGCATGGCTCGGTGGTTGAGCGGCGACCTATGAGCCAGGAGGTGGCTGGTTCGATTCCTGGTCAGGGCACATGCCCGGGTGGTGCGTGCAGGAGACAGCCTATCAAAGATTCTCTCTCTCTCTCTCTCTCTCTCTCTCTCTCTCTCTCTCTCTCAAAGAGGGCCCTCTAGATGGAAAACTGGCGATTGCACTGCTCCCCAAGCAGCCTTTCACACACCCCTGCCCTGTCCTCGCCGAGCTTCTGAGCAAAAGCAGAGGCGAGCCTCTCACTGCTGCTCCGTCCACAGAGAATCGGAATGTCTGGGGGCGTCTCAGGCAGACGGACACCCCCGCCCGCCCGCCCACACACTCAGAAGGCCAGGCCAGCTCTCTCGGTTGCTGCAGAACACAGAAGTGTTCATGGGCTCATTTTCTTCTGTTGCACCGTGGATGTGTATACACTTGACATTCAGAAACTACCTATCAATTGAGGATAAACTAAAAATGGAAGAATACACTCGTACTAAAATATATCCCCCAAGTTTCATATGCTGTGATTACTATTTGTTATGGTATAGTAAATCCAGGGTTGGTCATATAACTATGTTTAACATCCTTTTATTTTTTATTGAATTCAGAGAGGAAGGGGGAGGGAGAGATAGAAACATCAATGATAATAATCATTGATCAGCTATCTCCTGCACACCCCTCACTGGGGATAGAGCAGCCTTGGGCAAACTACGGCCCGCGGGCTGGATCCGGCTGTTCTATCCGGTTCTCTTGCTCTCCCCTCCGCTCCTTTACTTTGAATTTATATTAGTTCACACAAACACTCCATCCATGCTTTTGTTCCGGCCCTCCGGTCCAGTTTAAGAACCCATTGTGGCCCTCGAGTCAAAAAGTTTGCCCACCCCTGGGATAGAGTCTGAAACCCAGGCATGACCAGGAATGGAACCGTGACCTCCCGGTTCATAGGTCCACAAACAACCACTGAGCCACACGGGCCAGGCTAACATCCATTCTTCATGGAAACACAGAAATCAGGCCTCTGTGGTCTTCCCCTCTGTATATAACAGCTCAGTAACTGTCAATCTGCTTGAAACCGATTCAGCTCCTAAGCATGAATTATTGTAACCAATTAGACAAAAGCAGTTCCAGGTTCTCAGCCAGGCCATATTGCCCTGCCGGCGCCCCGCACCCCCACCCCAGGGGCCACGTCGCAATGTCTGAAGACACTTTCGGTTGCAGTGACTTGCAGGTGTGCTACTGGCATCTGTGAATAGAGACCCCTGGTGTTGCTAACCATCGGACACTCCACAGAACAGCCCTACAACAAAGAACTAGCCAGCCCCGCTCTAGCAGCGGTCGGCAAACTCCTTAGTCACCAGAGCCAAATAGCAACAGGACAACGATTGACATCTCTTTGGAGAGCCACATTTTTTAAACTTACACTTCTTCTAACGCCACTTCTTCAACATAGACTCACCCAAGCCGTGGTATTTTGTGCAAGAGCCACACTCAAGGGGCCAAAGAAGCAGCATGTGGCTCGCGAGCCGCAGTTTGCCGACCACGGCTCTAGAGGAACACCTGCCCCTGCTGGCTACGCGAGGACACTGCCCATCAGCAACACAGTAAAGTGAGCAAGTCAACACGCTTCTCTAAGGAACCAAGTCACTGCGCACCCCCCATCACCAGCAGCAGCCGGAACAGCGAGGGCGTGTGAGTGGGGTTCATGGGAGGCTTTCGGGTGGACCCCTGGTGAGTCTCAGGCCTCCTAAGGTGTCAGCCAGATTCCTTCGGTCCCCTCCCGATCTCACCTGCCTTAATCCAAGCATCGGCTAACTCCTGGCACTTCTCGCTCCCTTCACCATTCCTCTGACATAATCCCTGCCTCGTCTAGGCCTAGGGCCCCGGGTCGCTCTAGCTCGGGCCCATCACTGTGTGTGAAACCCGCTGATGGTTCCCAACTGGCCTCTTCTCGAGGAAATCCACCCCACCCACCATCCCCTATTTGGCGAGCTCATCACATCCGACTTGGTGCCCAATGTGAGCAAGACTCCAGGCTCAGTCCACAGCAATAAGGACCGCGAGGGGGGCGGTGAGGAGAAAATGGACATCAAATGCTTAGTGCAGTACCGCCTTAGCCTGCAATAAACGTCAGCTACTGGGCTGTTATCGAGGACACCACGCTCATCAGATGCCTCCACGCTCACCCGGAACAAAACGCACGCGGTGCCTTAGTTTCCTGCTGCTGCTGTGGACAAACTGCCTCAAACCAAGTGGCTCAAAACCACACAAAGGCGCCCTGGCCAGTGAGGCGAAGTGGCGAGAGCACTGGCCCAGGTACTGAAGGGTCTCGGGTTCAATTCCTGGCCAAGGGTTTCAGGTTCGCTCCACGCCCCCGGTTGGGCGCATGGAGACAACCAGTCCATATGTCTCTCTCACATAGATATTTGTCTCTCTCTCTCTCTCTCTCTCTCTCTCTCTCTCTCTCTCTCGCTCCCCCCTCCCTTCTTCCTCTCCCGCTTCTACTCTCTCTGGAAAGCAATGGAAAAAATATCCTCAGGTGAGGATTAACAAAACAAAACATAGAAAAACACACCAATGCATTGTCTCACAGCTCGGGAGGTCAGAAGTGCACGATCAGTTTCATTCGGCCAGAATGGAGGTGTCAGCAGGGCTGTGTGCCATCTCCCGGCCGTACGGAAAACCTAGCTCCTGGCCTCTTCCGGCTGCTGGAGCAGGGGTGGGGAACCTTGTTTGTGCCCAGAGCCATTGGGATATTTATAACACCATTGGAGGGTCTTATACAATCATCAACTTAAAAATGAGCCTGCTCTATTTGGTCAAACATTCAATTAACTCGCCCCTAATACCTTGGCAGGGCCAGACCACATGATTTCTCAGGCCTTATACGGGCTGCGGGCCGCACGTTCCCCACCCGTTCTAGAAGCTGCCTGCATTATGGGCTCGTGACCACATGACTCGCAACATCTGCTTCTGCTGCCACGTCTCCCTTCCTGACTGAGCCTCCCGTTTCCCTCTTGTAAAGATCCTTGTTATTACACTGGGCCCACCAGCTAATCCGGGATAATCACCTCATCTCAAAATTCGTAATTTAACCCCACCTGCAAATGTCATTTGCCACAGAAGGCAACTTACCAGTAGGTTTCAGAGGCGAGGACATGGACATCTTCGGAGGGTCATTATTCGACCTACCCCCGGGAGGGGTTCAATACCAGACAGCAAAGGGTGCCCGATAGAAATAACCAGTGGGTACACCACAGTGCAAGGGGAACCGACCCAGCCACGAGAGGGCTGAGCTCTGGACTTGGGCAGACGCTCCCCTCACTGGTTCTGGGAAGGAAGGTTACCAAGTCACCCACCCGTGGCCTAGTTTCATCACCTGCCCACCTACACCTGTGCAGCCTTTGTGGGCTTTCAGTAAACGCATCCACGCAAATGCCTAGAGCACTTGGCTCATGGTAAGCGCTCCACACACATCTGCCATAACCACAGACCCAAGGGATTTCAGCGGGGAGAGCCAGTCGGCAGCGGCAGCAGCATGGTGCGGCCGGAGGGGGACGGAGAGGAGGACACGAGCGCACTGTGAGCCCCATGGAGGCAGGGACCAGGCAGACCCTGGAAGAGTGCCCGAGACTAGGAGGCTGTGCACAGTGGACAGATGGGTACACGGATGGACGGATGGATGGACGGATGGATGGACGGATGGACGGACGGACGGACGGATGGGTGGATGGATGGATGGATGGATGGAGTAGGGATTGGGCAGGTGGGTGGCACAGTGGAAAGAGCACTGGCTCCTGGTCAGAAGTTCGAGTCCCTATCCCTCCAACTCCCAGAAGGACGCACACCTTGACTGTGGCCCTCAAGTGCGAAATGAGAAGTTTGAACAGGACAGTCCTAGCTCTTCCAACCCCGACGCTGTGGGATTCTAAGTTATGTGTGGTCTTGCCTGCGTCTTCCCGCCCCTACAAAGACTCTGGGTCGAACGGTCCAATTCCCTCATTTTTTCTGAACACGTCCAGCACTTCCTCATCTCCAGTACTTTCCTCGCGTTCCCACTTTTCTTCCCCAGCGCTGAGGAAGCCCCCAAAACCCTCAATCCAGAAGCTAAATGGGTGAGAATAAAGACCACCCCGGGCTCAAGTGAGTCCTCCCTCCTTTCCCTGGAAGCCATCACCAGCTGCTAATAGTACCTGGTAACCACCACTGTCTTCATTTCACATGTCTGTCTCTCTCTCCCAGACCAACGTCCCCATCTACCGACCTAGCACACAGGCGGCCAGGAATCTCCGCAAACAGTTCTTCACTGCACGGGATTTAAAGGGGAATAACTGAACGCAGTAGAAGGCAGCGCCGCTTTTATTCCATCGGATTAATTATCTCATTTCTTGGAAAGGCAGCCAACATGAGCAAAAGGACCTGGGCTGAAGCGGCTCCCCAGGCTCCCCAAGTGACCTTTCACTCGTCACTTGGCCCAAGGGCTCCCGAAGTAGCAGCCACGGAGACGGTGAAGCGCACTGCTTCCACTTCCAAAATCAGAGTGAAAGGGACGAAAAGGAAACTTAAGAGATTTCCAAACATCCGGGAGTTATTTTTGAAAATGAATGACTTTTCCATTCACTTAAAAAAAAAAAAAAAAAAAGGAAGGAAAGAAAAAGAAAGATATTAGACCAAGAATAGACCAAGAAGTAGTTGTTGATCATCTAAATGGAAGAACATTCTTGCAGGAGTCCACCCCTTATGTCCTTAAAATCAAGACACTCCCACACATTCATACCAACACCACCTATACATGAAAAATGGAGGAATCATTACTTGTTTATCAGAAAGTTTATAGAATACCAAAATAGCCTCTGTGGGATAAATATAGTAAGCGTCCTATTAATTAATACTAAGTACGTGTTCCAAGAAGGTAGCAATCAGTGACGTCATCTGGCTCTGTTCTGTGGGGCTCCAACCTGGCAAATCCCCGAACCATGGACTGTTTTCTGCTTAAAGCGATAGCCTGCCCACAGGACTTTCACTATAACCACAGAATTCTTCCATGTGGCGCAGGCCACACCCGTCTCGTGAACAAAGGGTCCCTACAGGCGTTTGTTAGGGTATCATCTGGGCCTTCCACCAGCGTCGTGATCATTTACACTCTGTTTTGATCTCCAGTGTGCCACGGCTCACCAATCCTCAGCTGCTCAAGGCTGGCGTTTCCCAGAGTGTACAACGAAACTGCGCCGGAGCACACAGACCCTGAAGGGGCACCCGCCCAGCCCACCTACAGGACAGGACCAACACAGCCCTCGGCAAGCACACGTATGGATGTACAGCCGTCGAAGGCACCGGGTTTTTCCAACGGAAGCAGAAATGCTCTTCCCACGTTTCCCACCTAAATGGGAGATACCTTTTTATAAAGTGGGGACTGAACTCTGAGCTCATGTATGTAGAATACCACAAAGGACTCGCCCACGGAAACTACCGGCCACAGAAATGGTGAATTAACTCTATGTTGTTAAAGGAAGTTTTGTGATAGGATTCCAGAAACTCTGAAAATTATACTCCCAGTACTGACCTGCAGGGATAGTGCGTTTAAACCCAAGGCAGGTTCAGAATCAAACTAAAGAATTCTGCTTGGAAAATGCAGCGATGTTTCCAGCCACATCTGTAAAGATGTCCCCTTAGGCCAGCGGTCGGCACACTGCGGCTCGCGAGCCACATGCGGCTCTTTGGCCCCTGGAGTGTGGCTCTTCCACAAAATACCACGGCCTGGGCGAGTCTATGTTGAAGAAGTGGCGTTAGAAGAAGTTTAAGTTTAAAAAATGTGGCTCTCCAAAGAAATTTCAATCGTTGTACTGTTGATATTTGGCTCTGGTGACTAATGAGTTTGCCGACCACTGCCTTAGGCTGCAACCTCTTTGTTGTGACTTGAAAAAGAAAGCAGAGCCACAGTAATTCACCAACATGCCCTGAGCCCGCAATAGCAAATGCTGTTAAACACAACAATAAGTGGAATGAACAGAAAACTCTAGAAGGGATTGTTTACCACCCTTGGCCCTCGGTTACTTCACTTACAACAGTTTTTTTTTTTTTAATATATTTTATTGATTTTTTACAGAGAGGAAGGGAGAGGGATAGAGAGTTAGAAACATCGATCAGCTGCCTCCTGCACACCTCCTACTGGGGATGTGCCCGCAACCAAGGTACATGCCCTTGACCGGAATCGAACCCGGGACCCTTCAGTCCGCAGGCCGACGCTCTATCCACTGAGCCACACCGGTTAGGGCCAACAGTATATTTGATACTATTACAGTTTGTGCTAAATTACTTCACATATGAAATGTTTTAAGTCAGCAACAATGTGCACCTCACCTACTACATCGAAATTCCTCCATAATTTCAATTTCATTTTTCATTTTCTTTAAAAACCTATCAACTTGCCTCTCCCCTGCCAGTTCTGTCTTTGGAAGCTGTTTGGGGGAAGTCCTCATTTCTTGAACACCGTTTTCTGATCACATGAATCAAAGGCCACTCAAACGGGGTTTTAACTGTCAGATGCATATGGAGAAAATGTGCTCCGACACAGTTTTTTCCGTATAATAAAACAAGTCCAACTTTAAAGGACAACCGGTCACCTATAAAAATCGGCAGGGCTCTGTTTTGAAAGAAGAAGAATGACTATTACACCATTTACACCCTTCAGAGACTCCCCTTCAATGTTTGTGGCTTGCCGAACATTCCATACATATTTCGGGCAAGGTATTATGGGAGCTGCAGTGCAAGCTGTCCCCTGCTGAATTTTCACTCACTATAAAAACAATGTCTCATAAACGTATACACATGTTTTTACTTTACAAAAAAATGTAAAATATCCACTTTTGTTCACTCAGACGACACTTTCAGCATTAGGAGCAAGGCTTTTTAAAAATGTCTGCAGAGGGGGGGGGGGGATTCATTGAGGAACACAGGTTTCTGGAGGGGAGAGCAGGCGGCGTGCATGAAGTGCACGCAGAGCTGGCTCCTGGAGGGTCTGCTCACCTATGTCCTGGGTCATTCCACAAACAAGGAAATTCTTGCATTTATACTTCTCATCCTGAACCCCCACTCCAATGGAACCACCACTGTTTTATATTACCCTCATAAAATGCGCCTTAGCCTTTTCTAAGCAAAACGCTATTCTTAATTGGTTCATTTTCCAGTTGTTTGGGTTTGTAACACACACACACAGCATAAAAGGGCACCACATTCCAAGCAGTTCTAGCAATTCCAGAACCATCCAAGGCTTGATCAGACAGCTGTGGCTCCGGCCTCTGGTTAAAATTATAATATGATCTCACCTGATTTTCAAAATAACTAAGCATCCTTTTAACCCACAGAGCTGTGCTAGGGCTACCTACGTTTCTGAGTCCAGGGTTTGCAATGTTCAGAGCGAATGTGAGGGCACCGCGACGCTTTTGCTTTATGGGGCTTTGTTTTCCCTGGCTGAACCCAGAAACACGCTTCCAACAATAATTCAAGCAGCTTCCCTCCGGCAAGTGTCTCTTCCAGCACCAGTGCCATGCACGCTGCCTCTCCTGGGCAGGTAGACGGAAGCAGGCGCGATGTCACACCACACTTGGCCTTTTCAAGTCTTAAAATCACTGGGAAGCCCAGGGTGTTTCCTTTCTGGCACTCGGGCCGTGGACAAAATTTGCTCCAGACAGGACAAGATATCAGATAACCGCGGGAAACACTCGGTTTCACCAGAATTCCCAAGCCCATGAAAACTGCATCTCAGCAAAAGCAGCTGAGCCATTGAAAAGGTTCAAGAAAAGCACCATTCCGTGGACTTAATTAAATGCAAGAATTCGTGTTTGACTCCATACGGCCTATTTGCATGAATAATAAGACAACCTAGTGCCCTATTCATTGCTTGCACAAAGGGGAACCCTAAAATTCAACTCTTGTTTTTTCGTTTCTTCCAAAAGCATCTGGGTCTAATCATACTCCCTTCTGGCCGCAGTACACAAGGCTGTTTCCATCAGGATTTTAACTCAATGTTTAAGGCGCTAGAGAGTAACTAACCATCACAGCTGGGAAGAGGCTCGCCCAACTCCCAGAGATCTGGGAACCCCTGAGGTGTCCCGCCTGGCAGCGGTCCCTGGATGGAAACTAGGCTGAGCCCGCCAGACAGGGAGCCCGCACCAGCAAGCTGGGCGCAAGTCTGTGCTCCAAGGTGACAGCTCCTCTGGCCACCGCGGGGCCGGGGTGCTTGCGGGGCCAAAGCCGGGGGCGGTGGGCCGCAGAGGCCCGGCGGGGATGGGCGAGGCCGCGGCGGAAAAAGGAAAAGAGGGCCATCCGTCAGCCCCGGGAGAGGAAATTCCAGGCGCCCAGCTCCCAGGCGCCGGTCACCGGGTGACGTGAGGGAACCCAGTCAGTTTGTCCGCCGCGGCGGGGGCCGGGAGGAGGCCGAAGCTCCGCGCTCCGGGGCTCGAAGCCGGGAGAGGAGGTGCCTCGATCCTCAGCCAGGGCCCCAGCGATGGGGACGTGGGGGCGCCCTGCTCGTCGCCCGATCCGGAGACCTCCCGGTGTCCCCGAGCCTGTCCCAGAGCCCAAGGGATGGGGCGTCCGGGTGCTGGCCCTGGCCCCGCGCCGGCGCCCTTACCGGTCTCGGGGGTCGATCCACGACGTCTGGCGCGTGTTGTGGTCGATGTAGAAGACGCGGCCGTCGTAGTCGCGTGCCTCCTCCCAGCCGGCGGGCAGCGGCAGCTCGGAGCTCTCGCGGGCCCGCAGCGGCGCGGAGGGCGCGGGGGGCGCGGGCGCGGCGGGCGGCGCGGGCTGCGGCGGCTCCCGGGGGGTCTGCACGGACGGCGGCTCCCGCGGGGCCTCGCGCGCCTGTCCCCGCCGCCGCCGGCGGCCGCCGCTCAGCCACGGCATGACGGCGCGGGCCCCGCCGCTGCCCGGCCGCCCCGCGCGCGACGCCTCCTCAGCCAGCACTAAGGCCCGGGGCCCGAGGAGCGGGGGCGGCCGCGGGGAGCCGCCCGCCGCGCCCGGTGCATCCTCCGCCGGGCGCCCGTGCCCCGGCGCCCGCCCGCCGCCCGCTGGTCCGGCGCGTGGCCGTGCGCGCAGCCAGCCGGCTCTGTCCGGGTCGTGCGAGTCGCTGTCGCGCGTAGAGTCACAGTCCCGGAGCGGCGGCCACCGCTGCTGCGGGTGACTCCTCAATTCCCGCGGCGCGCCCGGCCATCTTCGTTCCTCGGCGCGGCCCGGCCGGGAGGGGCGGGGCGCCGGCATGCCACGCCCCCTTCCCACCCTCGGCCCCGCCCCCTCCTGCCCCGTTCCCAGGCCCGCTGCAGCGCCTTCCATCTCCGCCGGCTGCTCCGCCTCCGGTCTCCCTCGGGGCTGCTCTGCGATCCGCTCCGCTCCTCTACCCTCAGCCCCCACCCGGTGCGCAGCTTCTCCTCCTCCGACCCGGCCGGCGGCTCTTTTTCCCCCCATCCATAACACTCCTCCCCCCATGCCTCGCGCTCCTCCCTCTCCCCTCCCGCTCTCCTCCCGCTCCACCACCTCCTCCAGCCTCCCCGGGAAACCGCACGGGGGCCAGGATGGGCGCCACCGCGTCCGTCCGCCTCCGGGCCACCGCGGAGGGGAAGGGGGGCCGCAAGGACGGCGCCCCACCCGGGCTGCAGGCGCGGCCTGTCTAGGCTGACTCCTTGGGGCCCAAACCATTCCCAGGGGGTCAGGGCGGTCACCTCACTTCACCCAGTCCCCGGGGCCTGGGGCCTCCCCTCTGCCTTTTTGGGGTACGGGGGAGCTGTGCCCTGGGTCTCCCTAATAGCAAGATGGTCTCGCGAATGAGGGAGCTAGTAGCTGGAGGAGGAACCCGAGGCCCGGTCCTCCTGGGTGGCAGGGAGCTGGACAGGTGGCCACTTGGTGGCCCCGGAGAGCCCCAGAGCGCTTGTCCGGAATCTCTGCTCTGGGCCAGGCCCCCTGAACTGCCCTGAATGTTTCTGTTTTTCCTGCTGGAGGATCCCATAGTCTGAGCGCAGAACCAAGGAGGCTGGGGAGCAAGCCATTCCACTCCTAAAACACGAAACCTCGCTGATAATTTATGTTCCACTCACAGCTCATAGCGGGGAAAACTGAAGTCCAAAGTTGGGGTTCTCTCTGACTCCAAAGCCCCTCAGCCACTTAGTACTGCAGAGCCCTGGCCGCAAGACTTAATGTCAGGAAAATACCAGCGAGGTTCTAAAACACTCAGGGGCTGAGTGTCCACCCAGGAACCAGGAGGTCACAGTTCGATTCCCGGTCAGGGCATACGCCTGGGTTGTGGGCTCGACCCCAGCAGGGCACGTGCAAGAGGCACCCGGTCCATGATTCCCTGTCATCATCGATGTTTCTCTCTCCCTCTCCCTTCCTCTCTGAAATCAATACAAACATATTTTTTAAAACCCTAGGAGGGATTCAAATGGAGATACACAGGAGAAGAGACTAGGGGAACTGGTCCAAAATGCTCACGGTCATTTGCATTCCTTTAGGGGGAGGATTTTTAAAAAATCACTTACCTTCCAAATTGTTTGTAAAATGATCATATCACTCTTAGAAGGGGAAAGCTGTTTTTAAAAAGAAGAACGCGAAGGCATGGAAACTGCTCATGGGGACACATCCAGGGAAGGCCTCTCCTCCCCCCCTCCCACCACGCCTCAGAAGCTCCCCTGCTGCCCACGTAGCTGGCCCGCCCGCATGCTTAACGCAGGAAATGCTATAACCCGAGTCCTTTAGGTGAAACCTGCGCGCTGATGCACTGGCCACGGGGAAGTAGGGAGAGCATCAAAAAAGCAAGTACTTGGTGATTTTCAGTTGCAGGGAATGCCCACTGCAGAGCGCCCTGCTCTGACACCTTCCCTGCCGATGGGCATGATTTATGGCCAAACCGACTGCCACTGCCTTCTTTGCCCCTCTCTCCCTACCCCGCCCCCCCCACCACACACACCTCACCACCCTACATGGCCTGGCTGAAGCTGCATCCTGGCATCCTATCATCTCACAATGTCACAAAGCTGGGCGCTCTCGCTGGAAATGGCCCTGAATGGGGCCGGAGCGTGTTGGAGGACAGCCAGCCTCTGCAGGGGGAGGTGGAGAGAAAGAATCCCGCTCAGAGGGACGGAAGGAAGGGCAAGAGAAAAAGTATCAATAAAAAGGAAGGGGGTGGGGGAAGCTCCATCCATTAGGAGCTGAGGCCTTTCCCCGAGGGGGACAGGTGTGAGGTAGTCGTTCAGCCTGGCAGCGAGGATGCACTGCAGACCTACTACGTGCAGGCATCGTGCTGGTGTTGGGGTGCTGTAGAGAACAGGACAGTCTGTGCCCGCCCCACCGCCTGAGTCTGCCACTAGACAAAGAAATAGGCACTGGGGGACTGCGACTTGTCTACAAATTGGGGGCTCTGGAGGCCTTGCGAGACCAAAAGGAAGCCTTCTTGGATGAGGAAACTGAGGCTCTGGTCTTCGGGATTCCCGAGTTCGTAGCCCTGATTTCTGGCACGTGGAGCTGCTGTCATCAAACGCTCGCTGATTTGCATAACAGATGCGGCGCCCCACCCAGCTCGCCTTGGCTGGGCCGCAGCCTTTCAGGGGATTAGCCTGGCCTGACAGACGTCTCAGGCGACCGCCCACCCCCCAGGGACCTGGTCTGCACTTTGACAGCCCAGCCCCCCTGGCCTCAGTGGGACACCCCCCCGCTAATGCACCTCACACTCTAGAGCTGCCCTGGCCGCCCTGGCTTTGCTAGCTCCTCCCTGCCCCAGCCTGCCTCCCCTGCCTCCATCAGCTGGCACCCCATTCACTCACTCACTCACTCACTCACAGGAGAACCCCCGCCGCAGGCACAGCTTCGCTTGGAGGAGGCCTGACCTGAGAGAGCAGGCTGCGCGCACTGGCTCCCTCCCAGGCACTTAGCAAATATGAATGGTTTGATCATCATAACAACATCTACCGTAGCTCTGGCGGCATTTGCACACAAATAGAGAACCCAGCGGTGGGACACGCCTGCCGGAGGGGAGCGGTGGGAGACCCTCGCTGCAGAAGCTTTCTCCACAGCCCTGGGTCGCTGGGACTCAGATGCGTGAAGGAGGCCCATTGCGTTCATCTTCCTAAAGTGAGCCGACTTGGAATAGGCCAGAACTTGGGGTGACCGAGGCCTGTCTATTGCACCATTCATCCTTTTGACTTGGAATGTTTGCCCAGGCAGCGGCTGATGGCCCCTAAAGACCTGTGCAGGGGGGCGGGGTGGAAGAGAAGTTGGTTGGGGGTGAAGGGACTCGACTCCCCAGCTCTGCCGAAAGTTAGGGAGTCGCGTGTGCGTGTGTTAATTGTTAGGGAGAATAAGGCCCGTCTTTCTTACAGGCAAGTGGGGCTTTCCACGTTGCACAGAAAGCACATGCGCACACAAAGCACTGTGGCGAAGGAATCTTCGGTCTTAGCCGAGCGCACAAGCATGCATTCTTCATGGCCCCCGTGTTAGAACCTCAGCCTCGCCAACAACAAAGGCACAAACATTGCAGAGACCTCTCCTCCCACCAAGATTGCTGATGGAAAAAGGGCGCAGGAAAACCCACATGGGCCCTCGGTAATCGAGACGCAAATACTTGTCCTTCGCTCGGACCCTCTGGGAAATCCCCTCGCAGAATATTTTCTTTAAGATGCTTGTTAAGGAGTAGATCCAACACACTCCTCGCATGCCAGACCAGCGAGCGCAGAGTCTGAAGAATTTTACTCTCAATTAGATTCGGCCTTCGCTCCCCGCCCCTCTTCCCAAAGGGGAGCCTTTGTTTCCAGAAGGAAGGTAGAAGCTGCAGGCACGCACATTCGCACGTTCGGTGCTTGAGAGGCTGCTGGGAGCGGGGGCGCCGCGGCGGTGGCAATCAGCGTCTGAAATGGCATCAGCGCGCCTGCAAGGAGAGAAATAAATAGCGCGGAGAAGTCGCGCTAACTTGTGTAAACAGTCGAGTGTTCTAGGAAGTGACACATTGGGTGATTCTGTACAATGTGCTAAGAGGGAAACGGAAATGGGCCGATTGGGTCCGAAGAAGAAATGGCTCATTGTTTGGCATTCTTCAAATGCTGGAATAATTCCTCGGTTCTGGGCGCTTCGCGTACAGTATTTGAATAATGCAAATCCGCGCACTTGGGAGGAGCTTAGATGCGATTCTGGCTCATGCCCGCCTGGCGGGCTTAGGGACTGCGAAGGAAGAGGGGAACCCCGAGACCCCCAAGCCCACACCTCGCCCCGGTCAGGGGTTGGCTGCGGAAGGAGCGCGGTTGCTCCTGGAGCCTTGGCTTCACGCCTTTCCCTCTTGAACTTAGCCGCTGATTGGCTTGTGATGGGAAAAGGCTTTGTTTAGATCTGGTGTGTGGATGGGGGGACTGGGAGCGCTTCTCTCAAATGGGACTTCCTTGATTTGTGTGTCTGTGGGCCATCCTGCGGGGAAGTGTTTTTCTCCTTTGCGAATGGTCCGCTGGGCAGAGACGCAGGGCACTGGGGCAGGGTCCTCGGCTGAGCCGGACAGCCTGCACTTGGTCCATGTCCGTGCCCTAGCCTGCGCTGTGTCGGCTTCTCAGAGCAAAGCGATGTCCTTGGAGCCGGGTCAAGGCCATCGTGTTGTAGGCGGACTCCGTTTGCACCTGGGTTACTCCAATTCAAGTTTTAAAAAATGTTAGAGCAATTTCCCACCCAAACTTAGAATACTCGTAGTCACCCACTTCCTTCCTCTCCAGTCTGCACTCCCACAGCTACATTTTTACTCCTTCCCCTTCCCACCCCACGGGTTACAGTCCACACAACGCGCCGAGCCAATTGGAAATGGATTCCAGGCCAAGCAGCATTTCGGGAAGACGCAGCTGCCATGAGCCAGCCTACTCCAACACGCTTCCTCCTGGCTGGATCCTCTCCGGTGTGGGATTCTGACTCTGGTCCCCTGTGTATTTGCAAAAACAGATTCTTAAACTGCAGACCTCTGCTTTGCGAGCCAAGCGGAGCAGCTTGGAAGTCTCGGGCCTACAGAGACAAGCAGGAGGATTCAGCAGACACAGAGCTGAGCGGTCTCTGGGTCATTAACTTTTTTTTTTTTTTCATTTGATGACACTCGCGTTATAAATGAGTCTCTTCTGTAGCATGAATGGAACCGTTCTGGAACACGTGTAACCTCACTAGATCCGAGAGCAACAACCCGGGACGGAGGTCATATATCAGCGCTTGTGGAGCGGAGCGGCTGTGGCCCCCAGGGAACATCTGGCAGGGTCTGGAGACGTTTGCAGTCGTCAGAGCCGGACAGAGGGGTCTGCTGGCATCCACTACTCGGCTCTCCCATCGGACCTCCGTAGTGATTAGGGTTCTCTGGAGAAACAGAGGCAACAGGGCGTGTGTGTGTGCGCGTGTGTGTGTGTGCACGCACGTATGTGTATTCATCATAAGGAATTTGCCCACGTGATCCTGGAGGCTGACAAGTCCCAAGACCTGCAGTCAGCAAACTGGAGACTCAGGACAGCCAATGGCGAAGTTCCAGGCCAAGGCCAGGAGGGTCGAGGCCGGGAAGAGAGGATGCCTCAGGTCAAGTCCAAAGGCGGGAGCAGCCATGACCGGTTTGGCTCAGCGGATGGAGCGTCGGCCTGCGGACTGAAGGGTCCCAGGTTCGATTCCGGTCGGGGGCATCCCCAGTAGGGGGTGTGCAGGAGGCAGCTGGTCGATGTGTCTCTCTCATTGATGTTTCTGGCTCTCTGTCCCTCTCCCTTCCTCTCTGTAAAAAAATCAGTAAAATATATTTAAAAAAAAAAAAATGAAGGCGGGAGCAAACAGACACCCGGCCGCCAGTGGCCACGCAGTGGAAGCTCGCCCTCAGCAGTGGGCGAGGGGATGTTTCTGCTTTAATCAGACCTTCCACTGATCAGACGAGGCCCACCCACCTCTGCTGTCCTTAGGCTACTGATCCGAAGGCCCAGCCCACCCAGGAACGCCCCTGCAGATGCGCCCAGAGTCGCCTTTGGCGCAATGTCTGGGCCCTCCGCAGCCGGGTCAGGGTGACACCGGAATTACCCGTCACACCTCCGACTCCATCACCAGCTGCTCCGTTTCTAGACCTCATCCTGCTCACAGCATGGTGCGCGGACCAGCAGCAGGGGTATGGGGGGGGGGGCGCTCACTGCAAGGCCCAGCCCAGCCCCATGCCTTTGCGAAGCGCTGTCTTCCACGTGGAGGGGGTGGGGGGCACATAACAAAAGAGGTTTGACAAGATTGATCCAAAGAGCCATCTGGGTAGAGTTCTCGCTGCTCAACCTCATAATCAGTGGGGCATATTTTTCAGCTAACAGGTGCCAAGCCCTGCCCCCGACACAGCAAACGCCCACACTCGCTCCACATAAGCACATTAAGAGCCTAGATCTGGCCCTGGCCAGCCGGGCTCAGTCGCTTGGGCATCATCCCGTTGCTGGTTCGATTTCCAGTCGGGGCACATGCCCGGGGTTTGGAGCCGGATGCCCGGTGGGAGGCGTCAGGAAGCGGCCGATCGATGTTTCCCTCTTCCCTCAATGTTTCTCTCTCTCCCTCTCCCCCCTCCTCTCTCTGAAAATCAATAAAAACAAAGACATAAAGAAAAGAAAACGAGGAAGCTAACAGCTAACTGCCGCCTTAAAAAGAGAGAGAGAGAGAGAGAGAGAGAGAGAGGGCCTGAATCTGTTTGCCACTCGGCTTTAGGCCACGTGTCCATGAGGCTCAGCCAGGCTCACCTGGCACAGAAGCAGAAACGGGCCAAGAGCCAGCCCCAGGCCAAGCACGCTGGAAGCAACACTTGATTTTTGCCTGACTTTCCTGGTGTCCCCACTCGGGACCAGCTGCCCACGTTGGGGTCTACGTTTTGCCGTGCACACGAGCACATGGGGCCCTGTCTTAGTCCGTCCGGGTTGCTTGCACAACATACCACACACGTGGGGTGGCTTATCAACAACGAATTTATTTCTCGTAGTCCTGGAGGCGGCAAGTCCCAGACCAAGGCGCCAGCATGGCTGGCTGAGGACCCTCTTCCGGATCGCATGGTGGAAGGGGCCAGGGAGCCCTGGGAGGTCCCTTTAAAAGAACATTGATTGGCCCTGGCTGGTGTTGCTCAGTGGATAGAGCACCGGCCTGCGGACTGAAGGGTCCCAGGTTTGATTGCGGTCAAGGGCACTTGCCTGGGTTGTGGGCTCGATCCCCAGTGGGGGGAAGTGCAGGAGGCAGCCGGTCCATGATTCTCTCTCCTCATGGATGTTTGTCTCTCTCCCCCCGCCTCTCCCTTCCTCTCGGAAATCAATAAAAATATATTTTTACAAAATAAAAGAACATTGATCGCATTCACGAGGCCCCATCAGCAGAACCTAAGCACCTGCCAAAGGTCCCTTCTCAGAGCGAAACCAGGGATGGGGGTGGGGGCAGGGACTAGTGTGGAATTTGGAACATCCCGAAGTGTACCTGATCCTTATCCCCAAACGTACGTGCTGCTGCTGCACTCGCCAGAAGCAAGACAAGCCGACACGAAGTCCCTCTAAGGAAGAAAACAGCACTGGCTATGAGGCAACTCTGCCCTAAGACCCAAACCCAATCTCATCAAAGCATCTAGAAAGATTCCATGGATTCCAAAGGTCTTATTCGCAGATAAAAGGGTATCTTGGATTCTTGGAGTGCAAAGGTCTTTAGAGCTAGAGGGAAAGGACATAGTTTGAGAAGCACAGAAATACAAAAATCCCATCGAGGGGCCGGGCTGCCGGTCCTGCTATGTGCCTGGGTACACAGAAGGATCGATAATGCGTGCAGCTTAAACCTGAGGGTCAGGGCCCCGAGCCCACCTCCTGGGAAGCAGAGCGCCGTGGACACAGCAATCATTAATAGGCCTCAAGTGGTCCATTAGGGTCACGGACGAAGAATCTAGCCAGGGGCCAGCCCAGTCCCGGATGCGTGTGCAGGCCAGTCACGGGATGGTGCCCGCCTTCCACTGGGGGACCCTCAGCTGCAGGGGGTGTAGGAAAAGTACAGGAGCTGTCAGGCGATCAAACTGGAGGGTTGCCGTCTGAGGTGGAGAAGGGATGTGGGCCTATCTGACTGTGTGTGTTTGTAAGTTTCAAAGACTTTCTGAGCTACGGGAGCCACTGCAAATGTCTAATTGGGTAATGAGCATAAACTCGTGATTTTTAAAAAGCTATATTTGTATTAATTTCAGAGAGGAAGGGAGAGGGAGAGAGAAGCACTGGTCAGCTGCCTCCTGCACACCCCCCACCGGGGATCGAGCCTGCAACCTGAGCATGTGCCCCGACCTGGAATCAAACCCTGACCGGGAATTGAACCTTAACCTCCTGGTTCATAGGTCAACGCTCAACCACTGAGCCATACCAGCTGGGCTACACGTGATTTTAATTGAAAACGAATTTTATGTACAATAGTGGCACATTTGAAGAGAACTAAGTTGCACTATATAAATTTAATTTATTAGGTTTAGAAGTGATTTTGCATACTTGGGAGTGTATTTGTGAATTGGGACCATGGAAGTGATTAAGAAGAGAAACGCGTGCCGTACACCAAGAGTTTGCAATTTAAAATTCATGGAAGTGGCCCGGCCAGTGTGGCTCAGTGATTGAGCGACGACGTATGAACCAGGGGGTAGAGGTTTGAATCCCGATCAGGGCACATGCCTGGGTTGCGGGCTCGATCCCCTGTGGAGGGCGTGCAGGAGGCAGCCGATCAGTGATTCTCTCTCATCATGGATGTTTCTTATCTCTCTCTCCCTCTCCTTACTTCTCTGAAATCAATAAAAAAAAACATTTTTAAAAATAAAATAAAATTCATGGAAGTGTTTAATTACCAAAGTTTGCAACTGGGATCAAGTTTTTTCCAAAGGCCCCTTAAAAGTGCCCCTGATATTTGCTAGACTTAAAAGCAACAAGAATAATAATAAAGTTTCTAGGCTGAACTTAAACGTTTAAAGAGAAACTCGGCATTTGAATGTGTAACTTAAATAAGTTGGCTATCAAATTTGTAAGAGTGAATAAATCATTTTTTGTGCACACACACACACACACACACACACCACTTTGGAGAGGTGTGGTCGCCACTTCTGAAGGGCTGTACCATGTCCAGATTATGGTGCTTACTTTTTAAAAGAAATCACAAGTCCATCTTTGCAACCCTGTGTCAATAACATGATCAAATACCAATATTGTTTATCAAATAAATTCCACCTAAACTCAGAGACCGTGCTGGGCCCTCCAGAGCCTGCTCGGAGCTGATAAGGTCTGATATGATTCAACTTGCATTCCTGCTAAAGTGCTTGCCTTTCTGGCTTCGTGCACGAACCTGAATCTAATTTTCTGCCCTTGTCACGTTCTCATCCATTTACAGTGTGTGTGTGCGTGCGTGTGTGTGTGTGTGTGTGTGTGGTTGTCATCCGAATACATTATTGCATCCCTACCTGGCTGATTTATGTGCCTTATAAAGGATCAGCTTAACTCGGAGCCAATTTACCCAGCGGGCCTTTGCACCAGTGTGTGCTTTGCAAGGGGCTGAGCTCCGAGCGACTGAATTACAATGTGTTCTGATTGTGCCCAACGTGGGGAGCGTCACACTCCGTGGCCCACGGAGCGGCGCAGCCGGGCCTCACCCCACACCTCCAGAATCAGAATGTGCTTTTTAAGCGGAGCCCCGGGTGATTCCCAGGCACATTAAGGCTGAGGGAGCATCGGGCCGGGCCGAGCTCAGGTAACAGCCGGTGCTCATGGTAATGTTGTGTTGCTTAAGTTTCATGCTCGGCAGACTACATCGCAGCATTTATTTATTTTAAATGAAAAGCTGACAGGTTCCAGTTCAATTAGTTCCATAAACTGTCCCTACAAAGTATTGAATGATGTGTGTATCTGTTGCTGAGTTCATGCAAATGGCACTTGGGTGATTGGAACATAAACTCAGCACGTTAAGGGGCCCATGGAAATCTCCCGTAACGTGGGGAGGGGGAGAGGCATCTATTGTAACCAGTTGCGGGCCCAGCGCCCAGGAAATGGAAGCTCCAGCAGATACAGTCCGGGGTGGGTTACAGGAGGTCACAGAGGCATTTCTGTGCTCTTATCCAGGAAGGGAGTCTGTTTCCCTCCCGTTGAAAGAGCACACGTTGCGCCTGGCTTGCCCGATCCAACGTGGAGGAGGTGATGTTCCAGGACTCCCATCCCAGACTTAAGAGAACTGGCACGTTCACATTCTTTTTCTTTTGTTTTCAGTCCTCACCCGAGGGTATTTTTCCACTGATTTTTAGAGAGAGTGGAAGAGAGAGGGAGAGACAGACAGAAACATCGATGTGAAAGAAACACATCGATTGGTTGCCTCCTGCACGAGCCCCGACCAGGGCCTGGGCCAGGGAGGAGCCTGCAACTGAGGTACGTGCCCTTGACCGGAATCGAAGCCTGGACCGTTCAGTCCACAGGCCGACGCTCTATCCACTGAGCCACACCCGCTAGGGCCTGGCACTGTCACGCTCTTACTCCAGGAAGACAACCGCCATGGAAGGAGCCGGATTACTCTGAGACCCCCGTGCTCAAGGCCGCCAAGGGGCCACATGGGAGGGAGCGCCGAGGAGCCAAACGCTGGCTTCTTGCACCTTCCATCCTGGACGGCCGTGCGGCCCAGTGCATGGCTGCAGCGGATTCCACATGGAGCAGAAGCCTCACTTAGCTGAGCCCTGCCTGACCCACAGAGTCACAGGCAAACAATAAAATTCTGTTGTTTAGCCCGGCCGGTGTGGCTCAGTGGTTGAGCACCGACCGATGAACCAGGAGGACAGGGTTCAATTCCTGGTCAGGGCACAGGCACGGGTTGCGGGCTCAGTCCCTGGTGTGGGGCGTGCAGGAGGCAGCCAATCAATGATTCTCTTTCATCATTTATGTTTTTATCTCTCCCTTCCTCTCTGAAATCAATAAAAATATGTATTTTTTAAATCCTGTTCTTTAAGCCATTGAGTTGGGAGGTGACTTGTTACACAGCATGAATATCTGTGACAAATGCATAGCCCTGTATCTGGCCAGCCTGCTTCCTGGCCATCACAGAATAGGTCTGCCGACACCCAGAGGAGTTCCTAGGGGGTTCCTCCCCTAACGCGGGGCAGGTGGTGGTGGGGGGGGGGCCTGGGGGGCGGGGGGAGGAAAGGAAAGCAATGGAAGCTGAGGTACAGAAAAACTAAGAAACAGAAAGTGAGGAAAGACAGAAGAGATTGTGGCTGGCTTTGCTGTGGCCAAGGGGCGCCCCCCACCCCATCACTGTTTCCTTTCTGTAAGTTTGGTTGAAGCGTGTCTTACCTACAGGTAAATGCACAGAGATAAGTGTGGGCCTCAGTGAATTTTCACCAGGTGAGCCCACCCATCTCGGGGTGCCCAGATCAGCATTCGCAATGCCCCCTCAAGGCCTCTCCCAGTCACTGACTGTCTCCCACAGGGTCCCACCCTCTCGACCTCTCTCAGCATCGGTCAGTCATGCCTGTTTTGAAATGTTCCATCAACAGGATGCATGCGACCCGTATTTTTTGTATCTAGCTTCTTTTTTCTTTCTTCTTGTTTAAACTCAATTATTTTCTTTTTTAAATCCTCACTGGAGGATATTTTCCACTGATGTTTAGTCAGAGTGGAAGGGAGGGGAAAGACAGAGAGAGAGAGACATCAATGTGAGAGAGACACATCGATTGGTTGCCTTTTGCACGCCCCCTGACCAGGGCCAGGGATCGAGCCCGCAACCAAAGTACATGCCCTTGACCGGAATTGAACCCGGGGCTCTTCAGTCCGCAGGCCGACGCTCTAACCACTGAGCACCACCGGCCAGGGCCTGGCCTCTTCTTCCAACTTGGTGCTTGTGAGATTCATTTGCTGTGTGTAGTTTCGTTCAGTTGGCCCCAGCCATGGAGAGGACCATGGTCTGACTGCATCACAACGTACCTGGGCGTGGGCTGAGTTGATCTAAAACCACGGTGAGCAAACCTTTCCTGAAAACGGTCGGATCGGGGATATCTTAGGTGCGGCGGCCACAGGCCTCTGCAGAAGCTACTCATCGGCCACCGCCGCTTGAAAACAGCCACAGACAATGTACAAGGGGATGGAAGCGTGTGGGCGCCAGTCAAACCGGCTTTATTGACACTGAAATGCGAATGTCATGTCATTTGCACGCGTCACACAATTTCATTCTTCGTTTGATTTTTTCCTGACCAGCTCAAATGTAAAAAGTAGTTTTCACACTTGGCTTTCTTCCCAACTAAATAGGATCTTTTGTAAAAGTTCCCGAATGTCAGCGAGGGTGCAAGGGAACGGGAATTCGCAGGAATGTAAAGCGGGCATTCTTTGGGGTTGGCAATGGGACGGGATATATATCAAACACCTTAAAAAATGCTCATGCTCTGAGCATTTCTAGGCTTCGATCCAAGGAAAATAACCAGAGATGTGCCTAAAGATGAATGGGCAAGGATATTCATCGCAGCATTATTTATAATATTAAATAATTGGAAACAGACTGCAGCGTTCAGTTCTGGCAATTGGGCGGGCCGAGTAATGCGTCCCATGCCCTCGAATTTCCACAAATACACAGACATGTTGAATAAAATACAACACGAATATGAAATACACCAACTAGCCAGAGAGAAGCGTCACTTTCCTGGGTCAGAAGGGAACTGCATCCAAATATAGCCCCTCGCTATTGAGGGCTGGTTGTTGTGTTTTTATAATTTTATTGATTTCAGAGAGGAAGGGAGAGAGAGAGAGAGAAACATCAATGATGGGAGAGAATCATGGATCAGCTGCTTCCTGCACACCCCACACCGGAGATCGAGCCCACAACCCGGGCATGAGCTCTGACCGGGAATCGAACTGTGACCTCCTGGTTCATAGGTCGATGCACAACCACTGAGCCACACTGGCCGGGCTGAGGGCTGGGGTTTCAATACCACCATAAGAATAGAAGATATGACATTGACCCGCCAAGACGGGAGTGGTCGTACCGTTTTACATTTCACTACTCATGTGTGAATGGTCTGGTTTCCCCCACATGCTCGTCAGCGTTTGCTGTTGTCACTGTTTTTTCTGTATTTTAGCTTTCTGCTCCGTGGGCAGGGATCTCTCATTGTACTCTGAATTTGCTTCCCAAATGGCTGATGATGTTGAACATCTCTTCATGTGTTCGCCACCTGTTTCTCCCCTTCAGGGAAATGTCGCCTCGTGTCTGCTGCCTGCTTTCCAATTGGCTGGTTGGGCTGCCGACCCAGCATCCACGCCTTCACCTTCCTCCCTACAGGAGTCCAGTGTTGCTCTGGTAGCCACCGCCGCACTGCACAGCGTGTTTCTGGAAAAGAAATCCCCCCCCTTTTTTTTAAATCTTCACCCCGGGATATTTTTTCCATTGATTTGTAAAGAGAATGGAAGGGCCCTAGCTGGTTTGGCTCAGTGGATAGAGCGTTGGCCTGCGGATTTAAAGGTCCCGGGTTCGATTCCGGTCAAGGGCACATGCTCAGGTTGCGGGCTCGATCCCCAGTGTGGGGCGTGCAGGAGGCAGCTGATCCATGATTCTCTCTCATCACTGATGTTTCGATCTTCCCCTCGCCCTTCCTCTCTGAGATCCATAAAAATATATATTAATAATAAAAAATAAAGAGAGTGGAAGGGAGGGAGGGGGAGGAGAGGGAAGAGGAGGAGAGAAACACTGACATGAGACAGACACATCGATGGGTTGCCTCCTACACATGCCCTGACTCCCGCTGAGATTGAACCCCGAAACCCAGGTACGTGACCCTGACTGGGAATTGAACCCGAGACCCTTTGGTGCAAGGGCCAACACTCTAACCACTGAGCACCACTGGCCAGAGCAGTTTCTTCTCTTTTTAGGAGAGTCACCCAACGATAATATTTATCTCTTCCCCTTAACATTGTCAAGGTTGGGAGCGGCACTGAAGGACAGCAGAGAAGAGAAATGGCCAAGTTCAGGTCCACAGTGCCATCATGAAGCTCATGCTTCACCCACCTTGCAGACAGCGCATCTGCACTTCCTGTGAGCAGAGACCTACGCATCCTCACTGTTTGCCCCCCAGAAGCCGTGGTTTCTCACACTTGCAGCCGCAGACACTGTAACCCCTGCATGTTGTACTGTAGAGTGTTTTTCTTCTCTTTTTCTTTGTTAATCCTCACCCGAGGACACTTTTCCCATTGAGTTTTAGAGAGAGTGGAAGGGAGGGGGAGAGACACAGAGAGAGAAGCATGGATGTGAGAGAGACACATCAATTGGTTGCCTTCGCACACGCCCCAACCAGAGTTTGGGGATCAAGCCTGCAACCGCTGTATGTGCCCTTGACCGGAATCCAACCCGGGCGCCTCCAGTCCCCCGGCGGACGCTCTATCCACTGAGCAACACGGGCTAGGGCTCCTCTGTTTTTCTCAACCACCCCCCACGCGCACCCTGCTCCTCCTGGAGCTGCTGTCTGTCTGGAGGTGCACAGAAGCCAGCGTGCAGCCATCAGGCAATGCACACATGGACACTGACCCGCGGCGACCAGGGCCAGTGCTGCTGCGCGTCTGAACACACAGCAGCAAGGCCGAGGGCTGCCCACGCCGCGCCGCGCTCACGGGGGGGTTGGGGGGGGAGGAGACAAGCCGCGTGCAAGAGGGGGGTGTGCAAAGCACCGAGCCGCTCCCTGTGCCCATGGCTTTCCTGCGCCCTGGCCGCCCTCCCCTGCCCCCTTCGCTCTGCACCTGCGGGGGGGGGGGGCCTGTGACCGGAGTCAGGTGCTGGCGGGGGGAGGGGAAGGGGGGGGCTCTGGTTTCCGGGTGTGTTAGTGCCCCGGCTCCCGCCCCAGGGACAGAGCTGTCCAGCCACACTTCGCTCCTGGGGGAACAGTTCCGTTCCCCGGGCTCGGCTCACTCCGCAAGTCGCACCCCCAAGCCACCCATCAGCCGGCCCCCGGGTCAGGGCCGCCTCGGACCCCGGGCAGAGACACAGTGCGACCCGCACGGCCAAAGGCAGCGCGGTATCTCGACTTGGTACCCGGCCCCCCGGTTCCCACAGGGCGACGTGACGAGGGCCCCGTGTTCCTCCCGGTGGGAGGAGGCGCCAGGGAGAGGAGTCCCCAGTTAGGAAGCGGGGCTGTTATCAGGCAGCGGCCGGCCTGCCCATCCTCCCCGCAGACGGATGCCGCCATCCGGAATGCAGGCCCCCCCCCCCCCCCCGCGCCCCGGGGCCGGGGAGGCTCCGCCTGCCTCCCTGCAAGGTGAGCAAAGGTCTCGGATGGGAAGGAGGAGGCTGGAGGACCCCGCGGGGTCTCCCCGAGGGCCGCGTTCCTGCGGCTCTTTATCTTTATTGCGTCCACTATCGCCAGCTATCGGGGCTGGCTGCTCCCCAGTCATCTCGGAACAAAGCTTCTCCGCGCCCTTTGCTCACAGGAGCCTGACCAGGCGGAGACGCCCAGAAACCCTGGGAAAAGCGTTGCCCAACACTCGCACGGCCCCTCCGGGCCCGCGGTGGTGAGCACTGCCGCCTGCTGCCCACCTGGGGTACTGCACCCCGCCGCGCCCCACCTGCCCCCGCCTGCCCCGGCTTGTGAAACCCGTCCCCCTAGAAGCTCACCTTCCATGGCTGGCGTGCTTCCCGTGGGCCCTACAAACCGCTAAGGAAAACACAGGCCACCCGAGCGGATAATAGGCAGAGGCCACGGATGGGAAACGCACAAAAGACAAGGCTGGCTGGCTAATGAGCATGAACAGATGCTGCACCTCGAAAAGACTGAACGCCGCGCCGCACCCCACACGGAGGAGGTGAGGAAATGGGACTGGCTTCTCGAATGGCTGAACTATAAACTGCAGTCGTTCGGGGCTGCGACTCAGCGGTGTGCAGCCGCCGGGCCGGAGGAGGCGCGCCCTCCCGAACGGACGGTTCATTCTCCTCCAGGCACCGGCGCTAGACGAACCGCGACACTGCCCATCGCAAGAGCAGGGACTCCGAATATTAGAAACGACCTCGGTGCTTAGCAATAGGAGAGTGATAATAAGTTATTTGTAAGTGAGGTAAGAGCGGGTGAAGTTAACTAGGTCTACACGGAGTGGCCAGATGAGGATGATCTCTGAACGCATAATTATCTGGCCACTCAGTGTCTATCCTATATAATAAAAGGCTAATATGCAAATTGTCCTCTCTACCTGGAGTTCGACCAGCAGGCAGGCCGGCCAACCACCCATGTCCCCTCCCCCTGGCCAGGCTGGCCGGACCCCACCCATGCACGAATTCATGCACCGGGCCTCTAATACACACACACACACACACACACACACACACACACACCACGCACACACACACTCACACACACACACTCACACACGCACACTGAGTGGCCAGATTATTTTTTTAAATATATTTTTATTGATTTCAAAGAGGAAGGGAGAGGGAGAGAGAGATAGAAATATCAATGATGAGAGAGAATCATTGATTGGCTGCCTCCTGCACACCCTCCACTGTGGATCGAGCCCACAACCTGGGCATATGCCCCGACCGGGAATCGAACCGGTGACCTCTTGGTTCCTGGGTCGATGCTCAACCGCTGAGCCACACCCGGCCGGGCTGGCCAGATTATTATGCGTTCAGAGATCATAATAATCTGGCCGCTCAGTGTATATCAACACGACAAACCTTGAAATCATAATGTTAAGCGAATACAGAAATGCACTCGGGATTACATGTATGTGTGGCATTTAAAAACTCACACAATACTACATTGTTTATGGAGCAAACTTTTGCATTAAAGCCTGAGATCAAGAATAGGAAAAATAAACACCAACTTCAGATTGGAGGGGACTTTGGGATGGGAGGAGAGAAAGTAGTTGGATAGAGGAACCGGAAAATCTACCTGTAAACTTTTCCTTCTTCAGAATATCTGAGGCAAAGACAGTACAAATTAAAATGCATCAATTACATAGTGATGAATTGGGCAACCATTATACTAGTATTTTTCTTTTTTTAAAAAGTATATTTTATTGATTTTTTTACAGAGAGGAAGGGAGAGGGAGAGAGAGTTAGAAACATTGATGAGAAACATCAACCAGCTGCCCCCTGCACACCTCCCACTGGGGATGTGCCCGCAACCAAGGTACATGCCCTTGACCGGAATCGAACCCGGGACCCTTGAGTCCACAGGCGGACGCTCTATCCACTGAGCCAAACCGGTTAGGGCTATACTAGTATTTTTCCATGCGTATTTTGTGCATGGGAAAGCTTTTATCATTTACAGCCAGTTAAAACGGCCTAACTGGCCGATTTAAATCTGTTAAACAAATTACAATGTGTTCACGGGGCAACCTTTAAGAATCACCAGCTCTAAGAAGCCAGGTGACCAGGGAAGTGCTTGGGATATTCCGGGTGAGAGGGTAGGTTAGAACACAGTTATATAGGGGGCATGCGCAGCTTCCTCTCTCCAGCACCTGTCTATCAACTTTTGTTTTTTAATATATTTTTATCGTTGATAGTATTACAGATATCTCCCATTTCCCCCCTCAATAAACCTTTAGTTACCAGATTGACACCAGTGGCTACGTCTGAGTAACGGGACTACAGGCGACTTGTGCTGTCTCCTCTAGATCAATTTTTACAATGAATGTGTATAGTCATTTGATCAGAAATATAAGCAATTTAATGAATAATTGGCTTGTGCAAATAACATGTCAAAATCACTGATCTATACATACAACGCCCGTGTTCAATTTCAGGCCAAGTACCTTGAAACCATTTTTGCTATTTATTTGATGGGCTTATGCTGCCACCCAGTGGAGAAATAGAAGAATGCTTTATGAATGTAAAATAATTCATAAAATCCAGATGTGCTCTTTATTTTACATCTTGATAAAGAAACTACATGTAACTTATTGTTAAAAATACTACATGCGCATTCTAGAAAATTTGGAGTAAGCAGAAAAGCACGAAGAAATAAGAATTCACCCATCACCTCCCTTTGCCGTTGGCTCAGGATTCTGAGTTCCTGGGCAGGGGAGAGAGATCAAGGCTTAGTTGTTCTCTCCGTATAAAGTCAACTTTTCTGCTGTTTGGTGGCTAACCTTGAACTTGGTTTTGATACTTGATTTTTAAATATATATATATTTTTTATTTCAGAGAGGAAGGGAGTGGAAGAGATAGAAACATCAATGATAGAGAGAATCATTGATCCGTTGCCTCCTGCACACCCCACTCTGGGGATCGAGCCTGCAACTTGGGCATGTGCCCTGACCAGGAATCGAACCAGTGACCTCCTGGTTCATAGATCAACACTCAACCACTGAGCCACACCGGTCGGGCTTGATACTGATTTTTTATTTGCTCACCTAACATCAAGCCTCTTAAAAAAAATAAATTGACCCTGTTCAGGTACTATGGGTGCTTGGAGCTCTGTCTCTTGTTTATAATTTTTGCAGGGTTTTTGCTACAATAAAAATGTTGGGCCCTGGCCAGTTTTCACAGTGGTTAGAGTGTCAGCCGTGAACGGAGAGTCTCGAGTTCGATTCCCAGACAAGGGCACATACCTGGGATGCAGATTTGATCCCTGGCCTGGTTGGGAGGCAACCAAATGATGTTTCTCTTTCACATCAATTGCTTTCTCTCTCTCCTTCCCTTCCTCTCGCTCTCTCTAAAAAAAAATCAATGGAAAAATATCCTCGGCTGAGGATTTAAAAACTTACTGTTAAAAAAATGTTAGAATGAACACCTTACATATAGCATATGAACATATATATATCCTATATAATAAAAGCCTAATATGCTACGTGTCCGACCGTTTGTTCAACTGTTCGACCAGTCGCCATGACTCGCACTGACGACCAGGGGGTTAGCTTGCTGCTGGGGTCCGGCCGATCGGGACTGGGCGAGATGGGCCAGACACGCCCTGGAGCCCTCCCGCGGTCCCTCCCCCGTCCTAATTGTGCACCAGTGGGGTCCTTCGGCCTGGCCTGCGGGGTTCGGGCCGAAACCAGCTCTCTGACATCCCCCAGAGGGGTCCCAGATTGCAAGAGGGCGCAGGCCAGGCCGAAGGACCCCACCGGTGCACAGATTTGTGCACCAGGCCTCTAGTATATATATATTCTGATGAAATTACATAACTCCTTCTATAGCGTAAATTCCAAACAGGGACTTGATGAACAGTTACATGCATTTATAAATTGAATTGATATTGACCTGGCCAGGTAGCTGAGTTGGTTAGACCAGTGGTCGGCAAACTCATTAGTCAACAGAGCCAAATATCAACAGTACAATGATTGAAATTTCTTTAGAGAGCCAAATTTTTTAAACTTAAACTTCTTCTAATGCCACTTCTTCAAAATAGACTCACCCAGGCCTTGGTATTTTGTGGAAGAGCCGCACTCAAGGGGCCAAAGAGCCGCATGTGGCTCGCGAGCCGCGGTTTGCCGACCACTGGGTTAGACTTCAATTCCCCACACGCCAAGGCTGTGGGTTCAATCCCTCGTCAGGGCACATATGAGATTCAACCAATTGATCTCTCTCTCTCTCTCTCTCTCTCTCTCTCTCTCTCTCTCTCTCTCTCTCCCCCCCACCCTGCCCTTCCGCTCTCTCCAAAATCAATCAATTAAAAAAATTCTAAAAATATCAGTGAATTGTATAACAGCCACGTTCAGTGAAACCATTTCTATTTGATGTGCTTATGCTGCCACCCAGTGGGAAAATAGAAGAATGCTCTATGAATGTGGAATAATTTAATAAATTCCGGGAGTGTTCTTTACATAATGATAAAGATACTGCATATAACTTATTATTTAAAATTAACACCTGCTCAGTTTAAAACATTTAAAGGGCCCTGAAAAGCAGAGAGAACAAAAACTCACCCATCATCTCCCTTTCTGCTGGTTCAGGGTTCTGAGCTCCTGGGCAGGGGAGAGAGGTCAAGGTGCAGTGTTCCTCTCCGTATAAAGTCAGCTTCCCTGCACTTCCGGTGCTCACTCTGAACTTAGTTTTGATACTTGATTCTTGCTCTGCTGACCTATGACCAGCCTGTTTTAAAAACACTCCAATAATTTGACCCTGCTCAGCTGCTTCGGTTGCTTTAAGTTCTGTCTCCTGGTTCAGGTATTTTGTTATGATAAAGCTAGAGGCCTGATGCACGAAATCCATGTAAGAGGAGGCCTTCCTTCCCCCGGCTGCCGGCACCGGCTTCCCTCTGGCACCCGGGACCCGGGCTTCCTTTGCAGCCCCGGCTTCATCTGGAAGGACATCTGGTCTAATTAGCATATTACGCTTTATTATTATAGATATGTTGTAATGAACATCATATATATATATATATATATATATATATATATATATATATATATATAATCTTTGTGAAATTACGTATCTATTTCTATAGCGGAAATTCCAAACAGGATCTTGCTCAGTGGCTACATGCATTTATACATTTAATACCTACTGACCTGGCCAGTAGCTGACTTGGTTAGAAAGTCATCCTATATGCCAAGGTGGCAGGTTCAGTCCCCCACAGGGCGCAAACAAGAATCAACCAATGGATGCATAGATAAATGAAACAACAAATTGATGATCCCCTCTCCCTCTCTCCCTCTCTCTTCCTTCCTATCGCTCCAAAATCAATCTATAAATAAAGAAATTTTAAAAAATAACTGAACTGTGTAACAGCCATTTTCAATTTCAGACCAAATACCTTCAAACCATTTTTATTTCATGTGCTTATGCTGCCACCCAGTGGCTATAGAGAAGAATGCTTCATGAATGTAGACTAATTTATAAAATCCAGATGTGTTCTTTACATACTGATATACTACATATAATTTACCATTAAAAACTACTACATGCACATTCTAGAACATTGAGATTACCCCCCAAGAAAATACAAAGAAAAATCACCCACAGTCTCACTTTCCATTGGCTCAGGATTCTGAATCCTGGGCAGGGGAGAGAGAAAGATCAAGGTGCAGTGGTTTCTCCGTATAAAGCCAACTTTTCTGCTCAACGTATGCTAACCTTCAACTTGTTTTTGATACTTAACTCTTGCTTTGGTCCCCTATCATCAAGCCTCTTAAAAGAAAAACATGCCAGTAATTCGACTCAGCTCAGATACTTTAAATTCTGTCTCCTGTTTTTGTTTTTTTTTTGTTTCTTTTATGCTATGATTTTTTTTAAAAAAAGCCGCAATAAACATCATATATATAGAATGTGAATATACATACTAGATACGTATTGTGTATTTGGTGAAATTACATACCTCTTTTAATAGTGTCAATTCCAAACAGGATCATGACCATGGCTACATGCATTTATAAACTTAATAGATATTGACCTGACCAGGTCGGGGAATTGATTAGAGCAGTGGTTGGCAAACTGCGGCTCGTGAGCCACATGCGGCTTTTTGGCTCCTTGAGTGTGGCTCTTCCACAAAATACCACGGCCCGGGTGAGTCTATTTTGAAGAAGTGGCATTAGAAGAAGTTTAAGTTTAAAAAATGTGGCTCTCCAAAGAAATTTCCATCGTTGTCCTGTTGATATTTGGCTCTGGTGACTAATGGGTTTGCCGACCACTGGGTTAGAGTGTCATCCTGATACTTGAAGGTGTCCTGTTTGATCTCTGGTCACGCACATAAAAGAATAAATCAATGGATGCATAAGTGGGACAGCAAATAAGTATGTCTCTCTCCAAAATCAATAAAAAATTTTAAAAATTTAAAATCACTGAACTATAACAGCCACATTCAATTTCAGAATGGCCTGAAACCATTTTTGCTATTTATTTGATGGGCTTATGCTGCCACCCAGTGGAGAAATAGAAGAATGCTTTATGAATGTAAAATAATTCATAAACAACATGTGTTCTTCACATACTGACAAAGATACCGCATATAACTTATTGTTAAAATTAATATATGCTCTTTCTAGAAAATGTGGAGTGCCCAGAAGAGTACAAAGGAAGAAAAACTCACCCATCACTTCACTTTCCATCGGTTCAGGATTCCGAGTTCCTGGACAGGGGAGAGAGAGATCAAGGTGCAGTTGCTCTCTCCATAGAGTCAACATTTCGGCGATGTGAGTGCTACCCTTGAACTTAGTTTTGATACTTGATTCTTGCTCTGCTTTCCTATGATCAAGCCTCTTAAAAATACTGCAGCACTGCAAGAAATGCTAAATGGACTGTTGTAAGAAGAAGAATTAGAAAGGAAGAGAGGAACACAGGCATAAAGAATAAGAATGGCAACAAATAAGTACCCATCAATAATAACATTGAATATAAATGGCTTACATGCTCCAATCAAAAGACATAGGGTAGCTGAATAGATAACAAACATGACCCATATATCTGCTGTCTACAAGAGACCCACCTCAGAACAAAAGACTCACACAGGATGAGAGTGAAGGCATGGGAAAAATGTCCATGCAAATGGAAATAAAAAAAGCTGGGGTAGCAATACTCATATCTGACAAAATAGACTTCAAAATGAAGGCCATCACAAGAGACAATGAAGGCCACTTCATTATACTAAAGGGATAGATTCAACTAGAGGATATAACTCTGGTAAACATATATGCACCCAATATAGGAGCACCTAAATATATTAAAAAAAACTTCTGGAGGATATTAAGGGAGAGATAGACAGCAATACAATCATAGTAGGGGACTTTAACACCCCACTGACATCACTGGTTAAATCTTCTAGACAAAAACTTAACAAGGAAACAGTGATCCTAAATGACACACTAGATCAGATAGAATTAATTGACATTTACAGAACATTTCACCCCAAAGCTATAGGATATACATTCTTCTCAAGTGCTCATGGTCCATATATATGCTGTCTACAAGAACATGTAAATGGGTCATTCTCAAAGATAGACCACATGTCAGGACACAAACTAAGTCTCCACAAGTTCAAGAAGATTAAAATCATATCAAGCATCTTATCAGATCACAATGGCATGAAATTAGAAATCAACTACAGTAAAAACTCTCAAAAACATTTGAACACATGGAGGCTAAATAGCATGTCATTAAACAATGAATGGGTTACTAAACAGATCAAGGAAGAAATAAAAACCTTCCTGGAAACAAATGAAAATGAACACACAACAACCCAAAACCTATGGGACACAGTGAAAGCAGTTCTGAGAGGGAAGTTCCTAAAAAAAAAAAATAGCAAGGTAGGGGTACAAAACTGATACCCAGAAATCGATGGCATCTTTATACACCAATAATGAATTCTCAGAAAGAGAAACTAAAAAAACAATCCCATTCACCATTGCAACGAAAAGAGTAAGATACTTAGGAATAAATGGAACTAAGGAGGTAAAAGGCCTGTGCTCAGAAACTACAGGACATTGTGAAAAGAGATAGAGGAACATATAAACAAGTGGAAGAATGTACCATGTTCATGGATTAGTACACTGAACAGCATTAAAATGTCCACAGTGCCCAAAGCAATCTATAGATTTAATCCAATCGCTATCAAAATACCAACGACAGCCCTAACCCGTTTGGCTCAGTGGATAAAGTGTCGGCCTGCGGACTGAAAGGTCCCAGGTTCTATTCCGGTCATGGGCATGTACCTTGGTTGTGGGCACGTCCCCAGTGGGAGGTGTGCAAGAGGCAGCTGATCGATGTTTCTCTCTCATCTATGTTTCTAACTCTCTATCCCTCTCCCTTCCTCTCTGTAAAAAATCAATAAAATATTTTAAAAAAATACCAACGACATATTTCACAGATCTAGAACAAATACTCCAAAAATTTATATGGAACCAAAAAAGACCCTGAATCGCTGAAGCAATCTTGAGATAGAAGAACAAAGTTGAAGGGATCACAATACTAAAAATCAATTATACTACAAAGCCATTGTCATAAAAACTGCCTGGTAGTAGCACAAGGACAGGCATATAGATCAATGGAACAGGACAGAGAACCCAGAAATTGACCCAAGCCATTATGCTCAATTAATATTTGACAAAGGAGGCAAGAGCATACAATGGAATCAAGACGGTCTCCTCAATAAATGGTGCTGGGAAAACTGGACAAGTACATACAAAAAAAAATGAAACTAGACCACTAACTTACACCATACACAAGAATAAACTCAAAAGAATAAAAGACTTAAACGTAAGTCATGAAACCATAAAAATCCTAGAAGAAAACATAGGCAGCAAAATCTCAGACATCTCACGGAGCAGAATTTTCACTGATACATTGCCTGGGGCAAGAGAGACAAAGGAGAAAGTAAACAAATGGGACTACATTACACTAAGAAGCTTCGGCACAGCAAAAGAAATCAGCATCAAAATGGAAAGGCAGCCCACTGCATGGGAGAATATATTCGCCATGATACGTCTGACAAGGGGTTAATTTCCAAAATATATATAAAGTACTCATAGAGCTTAACAAAAGGAAGACAAACCACCCAGTTTAAAAATGGGCAGAGGGCCTGAATAGACACTTCTCCAAAGAGGACATACAGATGGCCAAGAGACATATGAAAAAATGTTCAACAGCACTAATCAAGAGAGAAATGCAAATTAAAATAACAGTGAGGTCCCACCTCACACCTGCCAGAATGTCCACCATCAACAAATCAATAAACGACAAGTGCTGGCGAGGATGCGGAGAAAAAGGAACCCTCGTGCACTGCTGGTGGGAATGCAGACTGGTGCAGCCACTGTGGAGAACAGTATGGAGTTTCCTCAAAAAACTAAAAATGGAACTCCCATTGGACCCAGTGATCCCACTTCTAGGAATATATCCTAAGAAGCCAGAAACACCAATCAGAGAAAATATATGCTCCTCTATGTTCATAGCAGTATTATTTATGATAGCTAAGATCTGGAAACATCCCAAGTGCCCATCAGCAGATGAGTGGATAAAAAGGCTGTGGTACATCTATACAATGGAATACTCTGCAGCAGTAAAAAGGAAGGATCTCTTGCCTTTTGAGACAGCATGGAGGGACCTGGAGAGCATTATGCTAAGCAAAATAAGCCAGTCAGAGAAAGACAAGTATCCCATGATCTCACTCATTCATATGTGGAATCTAATGAACAAAATAAACTGATAATCAAAAAAGATCCAGAGGCATTGAAGCATGCAACAGGCTGATGTATTTCAGAGGGAAGGCAGAAGGGAGGGGAGAGATTAACCAAAGGACTTATATACATACTAGAGGCCCGGTGCACAGATTCGTGCACCGGTGGGGTCCCTCAGCCTGGCCTGCGCCCTCCCGCAATCCGGGACCCCTCAGGGGATGTCCGACTGCTGGTTTTGGCCCCATCCCTGCAGTCCAGGCCTCTAGTATGCATATAAGATCTTTGGTTAATCTCTTCCTGCCCTCCCCCCTTCCCCCTTCCCTCTGAGATTCATCAGTCTGTTCCATGTTTCCATACCTGTGTGTTGAGCATCTGCCCCTGGTGGTCAGTGCACATCATAGCTACTGGTCGAACAGTCGAGCGGTCGGACACTTAGCATATTAGGCTTTTATATATCTAGATCTGCATAACCCTGGACAGACAGCAGTGCGGGGAAGGCCTGGGAGGGGACGAGATCGAGGTGGATTCAACAATAAAGATAAATAAAAAATTTAATATGTGCTCTTTCTGGGAAATTGAGAGTAACGTTTACTTATTTATTTTTATTGTTACATGTTTTTCATTTTTTACAATTTTAAATTTATTTTACTTAAATTTCACAAAAGAAAAAGACAGAGAAGTTGATGGAATTGCTGAATTCATATAAATATTTCCTCTAGACAAGAGATACTTCCCCTAAAATATCCCTTCAAGAATAAAAAAAAAAGTTGCTGTAACCGGTTTGGCTCAGTGGATAGAGCGGCGGCCTGTGGACTGAAGGGTCCCGGGTTCGATTCCGGTCAAGGGCATGTACCTTGGTTGCGGGCACGTCCCCAGTGGGAGGTGTGCAAGAGGCAGCTGATCGATGTTTCTCTCTCATCGATGTTTCTAACTCTCTATCCCTCTCCCTTCCTCTCTGTAAAAAATCAATAAAATATATTTTTTAAAAAAGAATAAAAAAAAAGAAACAGTGAGAACATTAAAGGTTGAAGTCATTGTCATTTTCTCCAAGGACATGGAGAAAATGACAATGACTGAGTTATAGACTGACTTCTTGCTGTGAAAGATGAGGTCGTTGGCCCAGCCACACGGGCATGAGCACGCAGTTCTGAAAATACTGAAGCCCTCTGTACAGTTAGTAAACCTCAGCCCTGGACTGTCCCCAGGCCTCCCCCTCTCTCCTGGCTGCCCCACCCCACCACCAGGACCAACCCCAACCCCCATCTCCCCTGACCGAGAGCCACAAGGGAAAGGGGACTGGTCCGCCTTCCAGGCGCCTTCAACACCCACCCCTTCGCCCCAAGCAGCTTAGCGTCCATCTGCTTTATATGATGGCGTCAGGTGGGGCTTTGTTGGCAGAAAGTATTCAGTGGGAAAACCCCTGCTCAAGGTCAGCCCTCAGGCCCTGGCAGGCTCCCACAGTCCGGGATTTCCCAGAACGGAGGCCTTTCTCCCTAACACACCAGCTTCTAGGGAAGTCAAGTGCACGTCTGCCTCCTGGTGTCATTACCTCGCATCCTAATGGGCAGCAGACACAGGCCTGCGGGTTGGAGACACCCCTGAACCGGGTCCAAATGGGAGGAGGGGGAAGGTGCTGGGGCCCAGGCTCAGGGGGAGGCGGCAGGAAGGGAGTGGGCTTTGCTCCGTGCCCAGCCCCGTGCCAGGTGCTCACGGTCCAGATCCTCCCCGATCCTATGGGAGGTGTTCCCTTGCTCCCTGCCCTCCCTCCCTCCCTCCCTCCTTCCCGTCCTTCCGGATTTACTGAGCACCTGTCTGTGCCAGGGGCTGGGGCACAAAGGCAAAGCTAGCACCCCAAGACCTCCCCGCCCCGTGAGAGCATCATCCAGGCTGTGACTTGGCGGGGGGAGGGGCAGGATGCAGGGGGAGCCCCGGGGGACTCAGGGAAGGTTCTCCAGGGGAGTTACAGCCGAGCTGGGATTAGAAGGCTGAGGAAGGGCCTTCCAGGGGGAGGGAACTGCATGTGCGAAGGCAGGGAGGCAGGGAGGCAGGAAAGAGTCCGCCTGGTCTGGGAGCTGTGGGAGGGCGATGGAGCCCAGGTCCAGGAAATCTGCTGGGTGAGGTGGGGGTCCCAGAACCCACGACCTGGACCCGCGGCCTCCTGGACCTCCTTTGCTCCCGGCTGCCTGGCCAGGAAGAGGCCTCCTACCTGCCCAAAAGGAGGCTTTGAAGCTGCAGAGGGATGAGGAAGGAGGGGCCGGCTGCTGTGTATTGGAGATTGCTTCTCAGGAATCTCCTCCTCCTCCTCCTCTTCCTCTGCCTCCTCCTCTTCCGACACCATGGCAACCAGGTGGCAGCTGGGGGATCTGCCTGTGAGCCGGGCGGAGTGGAGGGGGAGGTGGGCTGGGGGTAGGGACCTCTGCTCCCCTCTCTGAGCCTCAGTTTTGGCATCTAGAATATGGGCACCACCACCCAGGTGCTGGCTCTTGTCAACCCAGGTGCTCCAGGAAGCGGAGGCCCAGGCTGGACTCAGGAGGGGGAAGGCCCAGGAGGTGGGGCGGGGCTGGGGAGGGCCCAGCATCACCCGGCAGCTGGGGGCTGGGCCAGGCGGCGGGGAGTCCCTGAGCCCGTGGCCGGCGCTTCCCACCGAGCAGCCCGCCTGGTGTGCCCACTGCACTGTCACTGCCCAGGAGCCCCCGGGGGAGCGGGAGGCAGGGCCGAGGCACAGACACAGGATGGAGCTCCCTGTGAGCCCTGCAGGGAGAGGTCTAGGGGTCCCCCTGCCGGGGCACAGGGCTCAGCTGTTCCCAGAACCTGGTCAAAGCCCCCAAAGGAGGGTCTATTTCCTGGGACTGCTGCTCCCATGACCACAGACAGGGCTGAACCAACAGGAACGCATGCGCTCCCCGTTCCGGGCCAGAACCTGAAATCAGGGTGTCGGGGGCTGTGCTCCCTCAGAGGGCTCCAGGGGAGGGTCCTCCCTGCCTCCTCAGCTTCTGGGGGCTCCTGGCCGCATCCCTTCCATCTTCACGTGGCCCCGCCCCCTTGCTCACCATCACGTGGCCTGCCCCCTTGTTCACGTGCCCACTTCTGGTTGGTCACGTGCCCACGTCTGGTTGGTCATGTGCCCACTTCTGGTTGGTCACGTGCCCACGTCTGGTTGGTCATGTGCCCACTTCTGGTTGGTCACGTGCCCATCCTGCATGTTCACATGGCCCCACCCCCTTGAGACTTTGGATGGTCTCTGTTTCTGGGGTGCCACCTCCCTGGTTGGCTGTGTGCCCCTGCTCTCACACCTGTCAACAGTCCCTTTGCCAAAGTCCTTCCAGAAAATCCTCTGGGCGTGCCATCTCTTTCCTGCGGGGGACCGTTGACAGCTGGGATTGAAAAGAGACACGAGGGGCCTGTGCTGTCCCTGGAGGGCTGGGGGAGGGGAGGGTGGTGAGGGCCTGTGCTGTCCCTGGAGGGCTGGGGGAGGGGAGGGTGGTGAGGGCCTGAGCTGTTCCTGGAGGGGTGGGGGAGGGGAGGGTGGTGAGGGCCTGAGCTGTTCCTGGAGGGGTGGGGGAGGGGAGGGTGGTGAGGGCCTGAGCTGTCCCTGGAGGGCTGGGGGAGGGGAGGGTGGTGAGGGCCTGAGCTGTCCATAGAGGGCTGGGGGAGGGGAGGGTGGTGAGGCGGGGGTGATGACTAGGAAGCAGAAAGCCCTCGGGGCAAGTGGGGCACACACACACTCACACACACTCACACACACTCACACACACACACACACACACACACACAGTCACCCCCACTCCTGTGCGGAGCAGCTGTGGCCCATTGAACAGGTGAGGCTGCTGCAGCCCAGAGAGGGCGAGAGCCTTCCTCCCGGGCAGGGGTCCTCACGCTTTTTAAACGGGGGGCCAGGTCCCTGTCCCTCAGACCGTGGGAGGGCCGGACTGTAGTTTAAAAAAAAAACTATGAACAAATTCCTATGCGCACTGCGGGCCCGGGACGCGTCGGCTGCTGAGCAGGACAGGCAGCGGCACCCGGCGGGCCGGATCCATGTCCTCGGCGGGCCGCATGTGGCCCGCGGGCCGTAGTTTGAGGACGCCTGCTCCAGGGCACACAGCATAAAAGGGCAGAGCTGAACATGGCACCCCGGGCTGCCCACAGCCTGTGTCTCCTTTCCCGTGACCTCTGGGGAAGCGGCCCCTCACCCTGTGGCCATTTGCTCTGATGGGCTTCCCCCTCCCCCCCCCCCCAGGGAACAGGGGTCCTGTCCTTGTCCCAGCGCCTCTGGGCGGCTGCTCTCTTTGTCCCACATCCCTCCCAGCTGGTGACCTTGGCAGAGTCCCGCCGCCTGGGGCGAGGGCCCCGTGTGGAGAAGGCCCCCCTCCCCTCGCCCCTCTGCCTGTGGCTCAGATGACAAAGTACCATTATTCCCCGGGCCTGGCTTCCCCGCCTGCCTCCCTGGCAGATTCAGTTTTACCTCGAAAAGAAATGGATCCGGGGTCTGCAAAGCGGCTGACTTCCTGCATTCGCTCTGTGACACGTGGCTCTGCCCCGGTGCCGCCTGGGGCAAGTCCCTGATGCCACCCCACCTCGGTGGCAGCATCTCTCACCCCCTGGAGCCCCATGCAGCGCACGGCACCCTCAGCGCTCCCTGCAGCTCCAGGCCCCAGCCTGTCACTAGTCCTCCAGGTCCTGCCTGCAGCCCTAGGGTCCTCACACCCCCTTAGATGAGGGGTGCAGACACCAGGTGGGCACTCCGCTTGCCTCCCCCCCCAACCCCCCACCCCAAACGCCCTGAGCACCGAGTCTGGGTTGGTCCCCAGCTCCTGGAGGGCTCGGCCTGCGCAGTGCGGCCACCAGAGGGGACCCATCTGCAGAGTGGCAGGCAGAACAGGCCTCCAGGGCAGCTGGGTGCCCACCTGGCCCTCGCTCAGCCCTCGCCCCCCCCCCCCCCCCCGCCCCCGGACTCTGCTGAAGGGGAACAGGTGTGGTTCCCGCCAGCCCAGCTGCCTGCCTTGGGAGGCGGCAGAGGCTGTCGCCCTCTGCTGGCCCGTTCCTGTTACTGCAGGAGGTAGAGTCCTCCCTGCCACCCAGCCAGTGCCCACGGGGGCCAGCCCAGCCCACCCTCCCATTTCACAGCCAGAGCCAGGCGCTGCCTCGGCCGGGATGGAGCGGAGCTGGATTGGGAATCGGGGGGGAGCGGGGCTCTGCCCTGATGTGTGTGGCCCCCATTCTCACGAGCCCGGGAGGCTCGGGGGCCCCTGTGCATGTCACTGCGGCCCTGGCACGTACCAGCAGAGGTCCCTCCAGGGCACAAGCTGGGTGCAGTGGCCAGGGCCTGGGATCGGAGCCCGCTGCTCTTCCCTCCACACGCGGCAGGGCCATCCTGCCAGCTCAGAGGTCAGAGGGCACTTCTGCTGGCAGGCGGCCGTGAGCTCCCGGCTGCAGCGCGGGCCCGGCCGATGACAGCCCACAGCCCACGTGTGGCCTCACCTGGTCTCACTCCCAGGCCCCACTGCTTGCATGGACACACTTGAACTTCTGTCCGTCTCACTGCTCGCCTGAGGTGTGGACTCTCTAGGTTATTTGTTGACTTCAGAGAGGAAGGAAGTGGGAGAGAGAGAGAGAGAACCATCAATGATGAGAATCACGGATCGGCTGCCTCCTGCATGCCCCCTACTGGGGATCAAGCCCGAAACCCGGGCCTGTGCCCTTGACCCGGAATTGCACCGGCCACCACCTGGTGTGCGGGGCGATGCTCAACCCCTGAGCCACACCGGCCAGGGCCTTTGCGGTGTGACAGTATGCACAGAATGTCTGCCTACAGGTTTCAGCACGCCGGCAGCTTCAAAGAAAAGAGGAGTGCAGGAGAGGAGACAGGAACCTCAGACACAGCGTGGGAAGCCAAGCCTGTTTTATTGGGATGCCTGGTTGGTTACAACGCCATGAAGCGTACACAGGACATTCCTCAGGGAGCTCCTGCCAGCCACTGCGGGGCCGGGCCCTCGCTCAGACCTTGGGCGGGGCCGGTTTGGGCTTCTTCTCCCGCTCCTCCATGGGGCAGCTGTCCATGGAGAAAAGAATGGTGCCGATGAACGAGAAGACGGAGGCCAGGACACCCAGCGGCAGCACGTAGGTGATGCGCTTGCTGTGGATCAGGTCTTTGTGGACCGGAAACTTGGGCGGGAACTCCAGGGTGGTTTGGCCCAAAAGGTCTGCCATGAAGTTCCAGGCCACGGTGAGCGTGAGGCAGAAGCAGCTGAGGGACAGGTGCAGCGCGGCGGTGTTGTAGCAGGAGCGGAAGAAGTGTGGGAACGGGGCGCGGTTCCAGCTGGCCCAGACGGCCAGCGTGCTGAACACCAGGGACACGGGCGCCAGGAAGTTGGCCAGCAGCATGAGGTCCTGGCCGTAGTAGATCTCATCAGGGATGCCCCAGCTCGTGTTGAGTTTGGAGAACACGGACACCTCTACCTTCATGCCGGACACGTTGAGGGTTTCGACGTAAGAAGTTTCCCAAAGGCCGATGTACATGACGGCGATGCTTTTGCTCTTGAACTCCCACACGCGCCAAGACAGGCTGTTGGCGATGCCCAGGCTGATGGCCCAGGATACATAAGCCAGGACGACGGCCAGGCTTTTGAGGAGCAAGGGCCTCGCCCCAGGACGCCTGAAGGCGAGGCTGCAGCAAAGAGAAAAGACAGACAGACCCCGTGAGCCACGGGGGGCAGCTGGCGCGCCCCCTTGTTCTGCTTGTCTAAGCCATATATTTAAGGGCTCTACGTACATGCTGGCCTTCAATGAGTGTTCCAAATATATTTTTAAATATATATGTTTTTTTAGTTCAGAGAGGAAGGGAGGAGAGAGAGAAACATCAATGATGAGAGAGAATCACTGATCGGCTGCCTCCTACCCCCCCCAAACTGGGGATGGAGCCCACATCCCGGGCATGTGTCCTTGACCCAAGTTGAACCCGGGACCCTTCAGTCCGCAGGCCGACGCTCTAGCCACTGAGCCACACCGGCCAGGGCTGGATCGCTTTTGGATTTGAATCCTTGGGACCAGCTGCTGGGCTAACCAGAAAGTGAGGTTCCCAGGCTCCTCTCTGCTGATTAAGACGAAGGAAGGAGGCGGGGTCCGCCCAGAGAGGATCCCACAGGCACCCCCAAACCTGAGCTCCCTGCTGGGAAGCCTGACGTGCCCCACAGAGTATCGGCCGCCCACCGTCCCCGTGTCACCCCTCGGGAAGGTCCCTCCTGCGATGGGGCCGGGTGCCGGCCAGCCTGATGACCTCCCGCTGCGGGAACAATGCCTCCTCCTGGCCACGGAGGCTGAGGGAGTGGGCCCAGGCCCGGGGGGGGGGTGGCGGAGTGAGGGAGTCCGGGAGGAGGAGGTGGCCCTTGCAGCGGGGGGACGTTTGGGTGGGTCTGTGTCTGCACCCGGGGCCTGGGGACCTGTCTTTCAAGTCCCAGTGGAAAGACCCCGCGTCTCTGATTCAGGAGGAAGCCGATCAGTGACTTTACCAGCAGTCCTTGTGGAAGGACATGTTCAGGAGAGACCGCACGGCGGGTGTTCTTCCGAGCGGCAGGACGTGGACGGGCGGGGAAGGTGCAGCCAACGGGAACTGGTCCCCAGGAGAGATGAGCCCCTGCAGTGAGACAGCTGTGGTCAGGTAGGGTGCGGGGCTCGGAGCCACGCGCGGCAAACCCCTCCCCGCACCAAACACTTCTCCCGTGTACCCTGTGCTCGGTGTGGACCGTGCCCCCCTTCAAGCACCTTATGAATATTAACGCCCTCAGTCCTCGTGACCGCCCAGTGTTACATATAGAGTGGTGATCCCATTTCATAGATGAGGGGCCTGAGCACAGAGAGGTTGAGTAACCTACTCAAGGTCACACAGATATAAACAGCACACCCAGTCTCCTAAGCCGTTGCTGTTGACACTGTGCTTTCTTTTTCTTTTTTTAAAAAATATATTTTATTGATTTTTTACAGAGAGGAAGAGAGAGGGATAGAGAGTTAGAAACATCGATGAGAGAGAAACATCGATCAGCTGCCTCCTGCACGCCCCCTACTGGGGATGTGCCCGCAACCAAGGTACATGCCCTTGACCGGAATCCAACCTGGGACCCTTCAGTCTGTAGGCCGACGCTCTAGCCACTGAGCCAAACCGGTCAGGGCGACACTGTGCTTTCTGACAGTCTTAATATCAAGTGGCATTTATTCACATCAAAAGAGTATCAGCAAGCCCTGGCTGGTGTGGTCAGTGGTTACAGCATCAGCCTGAACACTGAAAGGTCTCGGGTTCGATTCCCGGTCAAGAGCATGTACCTGGGTTGCAGGTACGATCCCTGGCCCTGTTCAAGAAGCATGCAGGAGGCAACCAACTGATGTCTCTTTCATATCAATGTTTCTCTCTCTCTCTCTCTCTCTCTCTCTCTCGCTCTCTCTCTCTCTCTCTCTCTTCTCTCTCCCCCCTTCCATCTCTTCCATTCTAAAAATCAATGGGAAAAACATCCTCAGGTAAGGATTAACAGCAACAAAAAAAGAGTGTCAATGAAAACACAAATCCCATGTTAGTTTTCATACTGGCCATATGTGGCCTTCTCTATGTCCCATTAAAAATGAAAGTGGCCCTGGTCGCTGTGATTCAGTTGGGTGGGCATCGTTCCATGCACCCAAAGGTTGCTGGTTTGATTCCCAGTCAGGGCACATGCCCGGGTTGTGGGTTTGATTCCTGGTAGGAGGCGTGCAGGAGGCAGCCAATCTTCTATGTTTTTCTCTCTCTCCCTCTCCCTTCCTCTCTCTCTCTAAAAAAAAAAAAAAAAAAAAAAAAAAAAAAAAAAAAAAAAAATCAATAAAAATATTTTTTTGAAAAAAAAAGAAAGTGAGTCTTGAAGGACAACAGCATATGGGAAAATAAAAAATACTTGCTTCCTTGTCACCTTTACCTCGATATGATTAAATACCTTTAAAAGCTGATACTTTAACAACAACAACAAAAAGCAAGTTTGGGCAAGAATGTGGAGGAAATGGAATCACTGTGCATTGCTGATGGGAGTATAACCTGGTACAGCCGCTGTGGAATATGGTATGGAGACTCCTTAAAACAAAGTAAGCATACAATTAGCATGTGGAGCAACAACCCCTCTTCTGGATTTATACCCAAAAGAAAGGGAAGCAGGGGTACAAGCAGATAGTTGCACACCCATGCTCATAGCAGCATTACTCACAATAGCTAAGAGGTGTAAACAACCCAATGTTCATCTCAGATGAGCACATAGACAATACGTGGTCTATCCACACAGTGGAATATTACTCAGCCTGGAAAAGGAATGGAATTCAGACAGGCCAGTGTGACTCATTGATTGAGCATTGACCTATGAACCAGGAGGTCAGGGCTTGATTCCTAGTCAGGGAACATGCCGGGGTTGTGGGCTCAATCCCTAGTAGGTGCCCTGTAGGAGGCAATCAATCAATGTTGCTCTCTCATCATTGATGTTTCTCTCTCTGTCTCCTTCTCCCTTCCTCTCTCTCTAAAATCAAGAAAAACATATTTTTAAAAAGACAAATCTTATATAAAAGGAAGGAAGGAAGGAAGGACAGATGGAAAAAAGAAAGGAAGGAAGGAATAAAAGAAAGAAGGATGGATAGATGGCACGAAGGAGGGAACAATGGAGGAGGGAAGGAAGGAATGATGGAAGAAAGGAAGGAAGGAGAGAAGGTAGGAAGGAAGAAAGGAAGAAAGAAAGAAAGAAAAAGAGAAAGAAAGAATAAAGGAAGGATGGAAGAAAGGAAAAAATGATGGATAGAAGGAAGGAAGGAGTGATGAATGGAAGGAAGAAAGAAAGGAAGGATGGATGGAAGAAAGAAAGGAAAGAAGGAGGAATGGAAAGAAAGAAGGAAAAGAAGAGGTAGAAAGGAGGGAAGGCAAGATGGAAGAAGAGAAGGAAGGAAGAAATGAAGGAAAGGAATAGGGTAGAAAGGAAGGAGAGAAGGTAGGAAGGAAGGATGGAAGGAAGGAACAATAGATGTAAGGGTGGAAGAAAGGAAGGAAGATAGAAAGGAAGGAATGATGGAAGGAACAAGGAAGAAAGGAACAAAAAAGGATAGAAGAAAGGAAGAACATCAGGAAAAAAGGAAGGAAGGAAAGAAGGTAATAAGGAAGGAAGGAAGAAGGGAAGAAGGTAGGAAGGAGGGAGGAAAGGAAGGAAGGAAGAAAGGAGAGAAGGAAGGATGGAAAGAAGGAAGAATGGAAGGATGGATGGAAGGAAGATAGGAAGGATAGTTGGAAGGAAAAAAGAAAGTGAAGAAGGTAGAAAGGAAAGAAGGAGAGAAGGAAGGAAGGAAGGAAGGAAAAGGAAAGAAGGAAGGAAGGAGTGATAGATGGGAGGAAGCAAGGAAGGAATTAAGGAAGAAAGGAAGGAAGGAAGGAAGGAAGGAAGGAAGGAAGAAATGATGGATGAATGGAAGGAATGATGGGTGGAAGGAAGAAAGAAAGGAAGGAAGGATGGATAGATGGCAGGCAGGAAGGAAGAAACAAAGCAAGAAAAGAAACAAGGAAGGAGAGAAGGTAAGAAGGAAGGAAAGAAGGAAGGAAGAAAGGAAGGAAGCATGTAAGCAAGGAAAGAAGGATGGATGGAAGAAAGGAAGGATGGATGGAAAGAAGGAGGGAAGGTTGTAGGAAAGGAAAGATAGAAGGAAGGATGGATGGAAAGATGGAAGGAAGGAAGGAAGGTAGGAAGGATGGATGGAAGGAAGGAAGAAAAAGGGAAGGATGGAAGGAAGGGTTGAAGGAAGGAAAGATGGAAGAAAGGAAGAACGAGGGAAAGGAAAAAAGGAAAGAAAGTAGGAAGGAAGGAAAGAAGGAAGAATGGAAGGATAGAAGGAAGGAAGGAAGGAAGAAAGTAAGGAAGGAAGGAAGGATGGATGGATAGAGGATGGAATGAAGGAAGAAAGTGAAGAATGTAGAAAGGAAGGAAAGAGAGAAGCTAGGAAGGAAGAAATGAAAGAAAGGAAGGAAGGTAGGTAGGAAGGAGAGAAGGAAGGAAGGAAGAAATGAAGGAAAGGAAGAAGGTAGAAAGGAAGGAAGGAGAAAAGGTAGGAAGGAAGGAAGGAGAGAAGGTAAGAGGGAAGGAAGAAAGGATGGAAGGATGGAAAGAAGGAAGGATGGAAGGAAGGAACAATACATGGAAGGATGGAAGAAAGGAAGAAAGATAGAAAGGAAGAAGGAAGAAAGGAAAGAATGATGGAACAAGGAAGAAAAAAGGATAGAAGGAAGAACATCAGGAAGAAAGGAAAGAAGGTAATAAGGAAGGAAGAAAGGAAGGAAGGAGAGAAGGTAGGAAGGAAGGAAGAAAGAAAGAAAGAAAAGGAGAAAGAAAGAATAAAGGAAGGATGGAAGAAAGGAAAAAATGATGGATAAAAGGAAGGAAGGAGTGATGGATGGAAGGAAGGAAGAAAGGAAGGATGGATGGAAGAAAGAAAGGAAAGAAGGAGGGATGGAAAGAAAGAAGGAAAAGAAGAGGTAGAAAGGAGGGAAGGCAAGATGGAAGAAGAGAAGGAAGGAAGAAATGAAGGAAAGGAATAAGGTAGAAAGGAAGGAGAGAAGGTAGGAAGGAAGGATGGAAGGAAGGAACAATAGATGTAAGGGTGGAAGAAAGGAAGGAAGATAGAAAGGAAGGAATGATGGAAGGAACAAGGAAGAAAGGAACAAAAAAGGATAGAAGAAAGGAAGAACATCAGGAAAAAAAGAAGGAAGGAAGGAAAGAAGGTAATAAGGAAGGAGGGAAGAAGGGAAAAGGGTAGGAAGGAGGGAGGAAAGGAAGGAAGGAGAGAAGGAAGGATGGAAAGAAGGAAGAATGGAAGGATGGATGGAAGGAAGATAGGAAGGATAGTTGGAAGGAAAAAAGAAAGTGAAGAAGGTAGAAAGGAAAGAAGGAGAGAAGGAAGGAAGGAAGGAAGGAAAAGGAAAGAAGGAAGGAAGGAGTGATAGATGGGAGGAAGCCAGGAAGGAATTAAGGAAGAAAGGAAGGAAGGAAGGAAGGAAGGAAGGAAGGAAGGAAGGAAGAAATGATGGATGAATGGATGGATGGATGGAAGGAATGATGGGTGGAAGGAAGAAAGAAAGGAAGGAAGGATGGATAGATGGCAGGCAGGAAGGAAGAAACAAAGCAAGAAAAGAAACAAGGAAGGAGAGAAGGTAAGAAGGAAGGAAAGAAGGAAGGAAGAAAGGAAGGAAGCATGTAAGCAAGGAAATAAGTATGGATGGAAGAAAGGAAGGATAGATGGAAAGAAGGAGGGAAGGTTGTAGGAAAGGAAAGATAGAAGGAAGGATGGATGGAAAGATGGAAGGAAGGAAGGAAGGTAGGAAGGATGGATGGAAGGAAGGAAGAAAAAGGGAAGGATGGAAGGAAGGGTTGAAGGAAGGAAAGATGGAAGAAAGGAAGAACGAGGGAAAGGAAAAAGGAAAGAAAGTAGGAAGGAAGGAAAGAAGGAAGAATGGAAGGATAGAAGGAAGGAAGGAAGAAAGTAAGGAAGGAAGGAAGGATGGATGGATAGAGGATGGAATGAAGGAAGAAAGTAAAGAATGTAGAAAGGAAGGAAAGAGAGAAGCTAGGAAGGAAGAAATGAAAGAAAGGAAGGAAGGTAGGTAGGAAGGAGAGAAGGAAGGAAGGAAGAAATGAAGGAAAGGAAGAAGGTAGAAAGGAAGGAAGGAGAAAAGGTAGGAAGGAAGGAAGGAGAGAAGGTAAGAGGGAAGGAAGAAAGGATGGAAGGATGGAAAGAAGGAAGGATGGAAGGAAGGAACAATACATGGAAGGATGGAAGAAAGGAAGAAAGATAGAAAGGAAGAAGGAAGAAAGGAAAGAATGATGGAACAAGGAAGAAAAAAGGATAGAAGGAAGAACATCAGGAAGAAAGGAAAGAAGGTAATAAGGAAGGAAGAAAGGAAGGAAGGAGAGAAGGTAGGAAGGAAGGAAGAAAGAAAGAAAGAAAAAGAGAAAGAAAGAATAAAGGAAGGATGGAAGAAAGGAAAAAATGATGGATAAAAGGAAGGAAGGAGTGATGGATGGAAGGAAGGAAGAAAGGAAGGATGGATGGAAGAAAGAAAGGAAAGAAGGAGGGATGGAAAGAAAGAAGGAAAAGAAGAGGTAGAAAGGAGGGAAGGCAAGATGGAAGAAGAGAAGGAAGGAAGAAATGAAGGAAAGGAAGAAGGTAGAAAGGAAGGAAGGAAGGAAGGAGAGAAGGTAGGAAGGAAGGATGGAAGGAAGGAACAATAGATGTAAGGGTGGAAGAAAGGAAGGAAGATAGAAAGGAAGGAATGATGGAAGGAACAAGGAAGAAAGGAACAAAAAAGGATAGAAGAAAGGAAGAACATCAGGAAAAAAAGAAGGAAGGAAGGAAAGAAGGTAATAAGGAAGGAGGGAAGAAGGGAAAAGGGTAGGAAGGAGGGAGGAAAGGAAGGAAGGAGAGAAGGAAGGATGGAAAGAAGGAAGAATGGAAGGATGGATGGAAGGAAGGAAGGAAGGTAGGAAGGATAATTGGAAGGAAAAAAGAAAGTGAAGAAGGTAGAAAGGAAAGAAGGAGAGAAGGAAGGAAGGAAGAGAAAGAAAGGAAGGAAGGAAGGAGTGATAGATGGGAGGAAGCAAGGAAGGAATTAAGGAAGAAAGGATGGAAGGAAGGAAGAAATGATGGATGAATGGATGGATGAATGGATGGATGGATGGAAGGAATGATGGGTGGAAGGAAGAAAGGAAGGAAGGAAGGATGGATAGATGGCAGCCAGGAAGGAAGAAACAAAGCAAGAAAAGAAGCAAGGAAGGAGAGAAGGTAAGAAGGAAGGAAAGAATGAAGGAAGAGAGGGAGAAAGGAAGGAAGCATGTAAGCAAGGAAGGAAGGATGGATGGAAGAAAGGAAGGATGGATGGAAAGAAGGAGGGAAGGATGTAGGAAAGGAAAGATAGAAGGAAGGAAGGATGAAAAGATGGAATGAAGGAAGGAAGGAAGGAAGGAAGGTAGAAAGGATGGATGGAAGGAAGGAAGAAAAAAAAAGGATGAAAGGAAGGGTTGAAGGAAGGAAAGATGGAAGAAAGGAAGAACGGAGGGAAAGGAAGAAAGGAAAGAAAGTAGGAAGGAAAGAAGGAAGAATGGAAGGATAGAAGGAAGGAAGGAAGGAAGGAAGGATGGATAGAGGATGGAATGAAGGAAGAAAGTGAAGAATGTAGAAAGGAAGGAAAGAGAGAAGCTAGGAAGGAGGAAGAAAGGAAGGAAGGTAGGTAGAAAGGAGAGAAGGAAGGAAGGAAGAAATGAAGGAAAGGAAGAAGGTAGAAAGGAAGGAAGGAGAAAAGGTAGGAAGGAAGGAAGGAGAGAAGGTAAGAGGGAAGGAAGAAAGGACGGAAGGAAGGATGGAAAGAAGGAAGTATAGAAGGAACAATACATGTAAGGATGGAAGAAAGGAAGATAGAAAGGAGGAAGAAAGGAAAGAATGATGGAACAAGGAAGAAAAAAGGATAGAAGAAAGGAAGAATGTCAGGAAGAAAGGAAAGAAGGTAATAAGGAAGGAAGAAAGGAAGGAAGGAGAGAAGGGAAGAAGGTAGGAAGGAGGAAGGGAAGGAAGAAAGAAAGGAAGGATAGAAGGAAGGATGGAAAGGAGGAAGAATGGAAGGATGGATGGAAGGAAGGAAGGAAGAAAAGAAAGATGGAAGGAACGATGAAAGAAAGGAAGGAGAGAAAGTAGGAAGGAAGGAAAAAAGGTAGGAAGGAAGGAGAATAAAGGAAGGAAGGAAAGAAGGAAGGAGGGAGGGAGGGAGGGAGGGAGGGAGGGAGGGAGGGAAGGAGGGGAGAAAGGAAGGAAGGAAGGAAGGAAGGAGAGAAAGTAGGAAGGAAGGAAGGCAGGAAGGTGGCCTGTGTTTATCTCTCCTGTAAGACCACCCATGACAGTTAACCAGTTCACAGAGCAAATAAAAGGATTGAATAAAGTGACGCAACCACCCCCCCTCCCGCCACCACGCACACACACAAGAAATCTCAGGGCTTTCTTAACCAGGGGGGAAAATAAAGCGCAATGGTTACCCAACCAATACAAAAAGGCAGGAGGAGGACGTCTCAGAGGTACAAATGGCAGCCACTTCCAAGCAGTAACAGAGATAAGGAAACCAAACATTCTCATGTTTCCATGGCTCCCAGGGCTGGTCTGCAGGCCTGTGACAATAGTCTTCTTAAAGGACCAGAGTCACGGAGCAGGTCTTCAAGAGTTGAAGTCTTTCCCTGGCTGGTTTGGATCAGTGGATAGAGCGTTGGCCTGGGGACTGAAGGGTCCTGCTTTCTATTCTGGTTAAGGGCACATGCCTGGGTCGTGAGCTGGATCCCCAGAGTGGGGCATGCAGGAGGCAGCCAAACCATGATTCTTTATCATCATTGATGTTTCTCTCTCTTCCTCTCTCTCTTCCTCTCTCTCTAAAAACAAGAACAATATATTTTTTAAATGATATATCTTATATAAAAGAAAGGAAGGAAGGAAAGCAAGAAGGAAAGGAAAAAGAGAACGTAGGAAGGAAGGAAAAAAGGAAGAAATGAAGGGAGGAAGAAAGGAAGGATGTAAGGAAGGAAGGATGGATGGAAGGAAGGATGGCAGGAAGAAATGATGGATGAAGGAAGAAAGGAAAGAAGAAACAGCAAGAAAGGAAGGAAGGAAGAAGAGAAGGTAGAAAGAAAGAAATGAATGAATGAATGATGGAAGGAAGGAAAAAAGAAGGAAAGAAGGAAGGGAAAGAAAGGATGGAATGATGGAAGGAAGGAAGAAAACAAGGCAGGAAGGAGGAAAGGAAGAACGGAAGGATGGATAGATGGCAAGAAGTAAGGAAGGAAAATAAGAAGAAAGGAATTATGGAAGGAATAAGGAAGAAAGGAATGATGGATGGGAGGAAGGATTGATGGATGGGATGAAGGAAGGAAGATATGAAGGAAGAATGGATGGAAGGAAGGAAGGGAGGATAGAAGGAAGGAAGGAAGGAGGAAAGATGGAAGGATGGAAGGAGGGTTGGATAGATGACAGGAAGAATCATGGAAGAAGGAAGAAAGGAAGGCAGGAAGTATGAAAGGAAGAAATAAAGGAAGGAAGGATAGATGGGTAGATGGCAGAAAAGAAGGAAGGAGGGAAGGAAGGAAGCAAGAAAGAAAGGAAGGAAAGAAGGAAGGAAGAAAGGAAAGAAGGAAGAAAGAAATGAAGAAAGGGAGAAAGGAAGAAAGAAAGGAAGGAGAGAAGGTAGGAAGGAAGGAAAGAAGAAAGAAATGAAGAAAGGGAGAAAGGAAGAAAAACAGGAAGGAGAGAAGGTAGGAAGGAAGGAAGAAGAAATGAAGGTAGGAAGAAAGGAAGGAAGGATGCAAGAAAAGAAGGATGGATGGAGGAAGGAAGGGAAAATGAAAGGAAGGATGGAAGAAAGAAAGGAAGGATGGAAGGAAGAAAGAAAGGAATGATAGAAGGAAGGAAAGATAGATGGATGGAAGGAATGAATGATGGATGAAAGGAAGAAAGGAAGGAAGGATGGGAGGAAGAAATGATGGATGGAAGGAAGAAAGGAAGAAAGGAAGGAAGAAACAGCAAGAAAGGAAGGAAGAAGAGAAGGTAGGAAGAACAAAAGAAAGAAAGAAAGAAAAGAAAGAAAGAAAGAGAAATAATGGAAGGATGGAAAAAAGAAAGGAAGAGAGGTAGGAATGAAGGAAGGAAGGAAGGAAGGAAGGAAGGAAGGAAGGAAGGAAGGAAAGAAGGATAAAATAGAATAGATGGAAGGAAGGATGGAATGATGAAAGGAAGGAAGAAAAGAAGGCAGGAAGGATGAAAGGAAGAAAGGAAGGCTGGATAGATGGCAGGAAGTAAGGAAGGAAAAAAGGAAGAAAGGAATTATGGAAGGAAGAAAGGAAGGAAGAAAGAAAGAAAGGATGGATGGAAGGAAGGAGTGATGGATGGGATGAAGCAAGGAAGGAAGATACGAAAGAAGGATGGATGGAAGAAAGGAAGGGAGGATAGAAGGAAGGAAGGAAGGAGGAAAGATGGAAGGATGGAAGGAGGGTTGGATAGATGACAGGAAGAAATCATGAAAGAAGGAAGAAAGGAAGGCAGGAAGTATGAAAGGAAGAAATAAAGGAAGGAAGGATAGATGGATAGATGGCAGAAAGAAAGGAAGGAAGAAACAAAGGAATGAAGGAGGTAAGGAAGGAAGCAAGAAAGAAAGGTTGGAAGGAAGGAAGGAAGGACAGAAAAGATGGAAGTAATAAAAGGAAGGATGGTATGATGGAAGGAAGGAAGAAAAGAAGGCAGAAAGAATGAAAGGGAGAAAGGAAGGATGGATAGATGGCAGGAAGTAAGGAAGGAAGAAAGAAATTATGGAAGGAATAAAGAAAGGAAGGAAGAAAGAAAGGAAGGATGGAAGGAAGGAAGGAGTGATGGATGGGATGAAGCAAGGAAGGAAGATACGAAGGAAGGATGGATGGAAGGAAGGAAGGGAGGATAGAAGGAAGGAAGGAAGGAAGGAGGAAAGATGGAAGGATGGAAGGAGGGTTGGATAGATGACAGGAAGAAATCATGGAAGAAGAAAGAAAGGAAGGCAGGAAGTATGAAAGGAAGAAATAAAGGAAGAAAGGATAGATGGGTAGATGGCAGAAAGGAAGGAAGGAAGGAACAAAGGAAGGAAGGAGGGAAGGAAGGAAGCAAGAAAGAAAGGAAGGAAGGAAGGAAGGAATGATAGTAGGAAGGAAAAATGCATGGAAGGAATGAATGATGGATGAAAGGAAGAAAGGAAGGAAGGATGGCAGGTGAAATGATGGATGGAAGGAAGAAAGGAAGAAAGGAAGGAAGAAAGATAGCAAGAAAGGAAGAAAGAAGAAAAGGTAGGAAGAACAAAAGAAAGAAAGAAAGAAAAAGAAATGATGGAAGGAAGGAAGGATGGAAAAAAGAAAGGAAGAGAGGAAGGAAGGAAGGAAGGAAGGAAGGAAGGAAAAGATAGAATAGATGGAAGGAAGGATGGAATGATGGAAGGAGGGAAGAAAGGAAGGCAGGAAGGATGAAAGGAAGAAAGAAAGGATGGATAGATGGCAGAAAGTAAGGAAGGAAGAAAGGAATTATGGAAGGAATAAAGAAAGAAAGGAAGGAAGGAAGAAAGGAAGGATGGATGGAAAAAAGGAGTGATGGATGGGATGAAGCGAGGAGGCAAGATACGAAGGGAGGAAGGATGGAAGGAAAGCAGGAGGAAAGATGGAAGGATGGAAGGAGGGTTGGATAGATGACAGGAAGAAATCATGGAGGAAGGAAGAAAGGAAGGCAAGAAGTATGAAAGGAAGAAATAAAGGAAGGAAGGATAGATGTGTAGATGGCAGAAAGGAAGGAAGGAACAAAGGAATGAAGGGGGGAAGGAAGGAAGCAAGAAAGAAAGGAAGGAAGGAAGGAAAGAAGAAAGAAATGATAAAGGGAGAAATGAAGAAAAAAGGAAGGAGAGAAGGTAGGAAGGAAGGAAGGAAGGACGGAAGGAAGGAAGGGAGGAAGGAAGAAGAAATGAAGGTAGGAAGAAAGGAAGGATGGATGGATGGATGGATGGATCGATGGATGGAGGAAGGAAGGAGGAATGAAAGGAAGGATGGAAGAGAGAAAGGAAAGATGGAAGGAAGAGAGAAAGGAAGGAATGATAGAAGAAAGGAAAGATAGATGGATGGAAGGAATGAATGATGGATGAAAGGAAGAAAGGAAGGAAGGATGGCAGGAAGAAATGGTGAATGGAAGAAAGAAAGGAGGAAACATAGCAAGAAAGGAAGAAAGAAGAGAAGGTAGGAAGAACAAAAGACAGAAAGAAAGAAAGAAAGAAAGAAAGAAAGAAAGAAAGAAGAAAGGAAGAAAGGAAAGAATAAATAGAAATGATGGAAGGAAGGAAGGATGGAAAAAAGAAAGGAAGGGAGGAAGGAAGGAAGGAAGGAAGGAAGGGAAAGATAGAATAGATGGAAGGAAGGATGGAATGATGGAAGGTAGGAAGAAAAGAAGGCAGGAAGGATGAAAGGAAGAAAGGAAGGGTGGATAGATGGCAGGAAGTAAGGAAGGAAAAAAGGAAGAAAGAAATTATGGAAGGAATAAAGGAAAAAAGGAAGGAAGAAAGAAAGGAAGGATTGATGGAAGGAAGGAGTGATGAATGGGATGAAGCAAGGAAGGAAGATATGAAGGAAGGATGGATGGATGGAAGGAAGGGAGGATAGAAGGAAGGAAGGAAGGATCAAAGATGGAAGGATGGAAGGATGGAAGGAGGGTTGGATAGATGACAGGAAGAAATCATGGAAGAAGGAAGAAAGGAAGGCAGGAAGTATGAAAGGAAGAAATAAAGGAAGGAAGGGTAGATGGATAGATGGCAGAAAGAAAGGAAGGAAGGAACAAAGGAAGGAAGGATGGAGGGAAGCAAGCAAGAAAGAAAGGAAGGAAGGAAGGAAGGAAGAAAGAAAGGGAGAAAGGGAGAAAGAAAGGAAGGAGAGAGGTAGGAAGGAAGGAAGAACAAATGAAGGTAGGAAGAAAGGAAGGAAGGATGCAAGAAAGGAAGGAAGTATGGATGGATGGATGGATGGATGGAGGAAGGAAGGAGAAAAGAAAGGAAGGATGGAAGAAAGAATGGAAGGATGGAAGGTAGGAAGGAAGGAGGTAAGGAAGGAAGAAAGGAAGGAATGATAGAAGGAAGGAAATATAGATGGATGGAAGGAATGAATGATGGATGAAAGGAAGAAAGGAAGGAAGGATGGCAGGAAGAACTGATGGATGGAAGGAAGAAAGGAAGAAAGGAAGGAAGAAACATAGCAAGAAAGGAAGGAAGAAGAGTAGGTAGGAAGAAGAAAAGAAAGAAAGAAAGAAAAGGAAGAAAGAAGGAAAGAAAGAAAGAAAAAAAGAAAAAGAAATGATGGAAGGAAGGATGGAAAAAAGAAAGAAAGAGAGGAAGGACGGAAGGAAAATAGGGAAAGATAGAATAGATGGAAGGAAGGATGGAATGATGGAAGGTAGGAAGAAAAGAAGGCAGGAAGGATGAAAGGAAGAAAAAATGAGTGGATAGATGGCAGGAAGTAAAGAAGGAAAAAAGGAAGAAAGGAATTATGGAAGGAATAAAGAAAGAAAGGAAGGAAGAAAGGAAGGATGGATGGAAGGAAGGAGTGATGGATGGGATGAAGCAAGGAAGGAAGATACGAAGGAAGGAAGGATGGAAGGAAGGAAGGGAGGATAGAAGGAAGGAAGGAAGGAGGAAAGAAGGAAGGATGGGAGGAGGGTTGGATAGATGACAGGAAGAAATCATGGAAGAAGGAAGAAAGGAAGGCAGGAAGTATGAAAGGAAGAAATAAAGGAAGGAAGGATAGATGGGTAGATGGCAGAAAGAAAGGAAGGAAGGAACAAAGGAATGAAGGCGGGAAGGAAGGAAGCAAGAAAGAAAGGAAGGAAGGAAGGAAAGAAGAAAGAAATAAAGAAAGGGAGAAAGAAAGGAATGAGAGAAGATAGGAAGGAAGGAAAGAAGAAAAGAAGGGGAGAAATGAAGAAAAAGGAAGGAGAGAAGGAAGGAAGGAAGGAAGGAAGGAAGGAAGGAAGGAAGGAAGAAGAAATGAAGGTGGGAAGGAAGGATGCAAGAAAGGAAGGATGGATGGATGGATGGATGGAGGAAGGAAGGGGGAATGAAAGGAAGGATGGAAGAAAGAAAGGTATGATGGAAGGAAGAAAGAAAGGAAGGAATGACAGAAGGAAGGATGGATGGAAGGAAGGAATGATGGATGAAAGGTAGAAAGGAAGGAAGGATGGCAGGAAGAAATGATGGATGGAAGGAAGAAAGGAAGAAACATAGCAAGAAAGGAATGAAGAAGAGAAGGTAGAAAGAACAAAAGAAAGAAAGAAAAGAAAAGAAAAGAAAGGAAGATAGAAAGAAAAAAGAAAGGAAGGAAGGAAGAAAGAAAGGAAGGAAGAAAAAGGAAGGAAGAAAAAGAAATGATGGAAGGAAGGATGGAAAAAAGAAAGAAAGGGAGGAAGGAAGGAAGGAAGGGAAAGATAGAATAGATGGAAGGAAGGATGGAATGATGGAAGGTAGGAAGAAAAGAAGGCAGGAAGGATGAAAGAAAGAAAGGAAGGGTGGATAGATGGCAGGAAGTAAAAAAGGAAAAAAGGAATTATGGAAGGAATAAAGGAAGAAAGGAAGGAAGAAGGAAAGGAAGGATGGATGGAAGGAAGGAGTGATGGATGGGATGAATCAAAGAAGGAAGATATGAAGGAAGGATGGATGGAAGGAAGGAAGGGAGGATAGAAGGAAGGAAGAAAGGAGGAAAGATGGAAGGATGGAAGGATGGAAGGAGTGTTGGATAGATGACAGGAAGAAATCATGGAAGAAGGAAGAAAGGAAGGCAGGAAGTATGAAAGGAAGAAATAAAGGAAGCAAGGATAGATGCGTAGATGGCAGAAAGAAAGGAAGGAAGGAACAAAGGAATGAAGGAAAGAGGGAAGCAAGCAAGAAAGGAAGGAAGGAAGGAAGGAAGGAAGGAAGGAAAGAAGAAAGAAATGAAGAAAGGGAGAAAAGAAGAAAGAAAGGAAGGAGAGAAGGTAGGAAGGAAGGAAGAAGAAATGAAGGTAGGAAGAAAGGAAGGAAGGATGCAAGAAAGGAAGGATGGATGGATGGATGGAGGAAGGAAGGGAAAATGAAAGGAAGGATGGAAGAAAGAAAGGAACGATGGAAGGAAGGAAGAAAGGAAGGAATGATAGAAGGAAGGAAAGATAGATGGATGGAAGGAAGGAATGATAAATGAAAGGTAGAAAGGAAGGAAGGATGGCAGGTGAAATGATGGATGGAAGGAAGAAAGGAAGAAACATAGCAAAAAAGGAAGGAAGAAGAGAAGGTAGGAAGAACAAAAGAAAGAAAGAAAGAAAGATAATAAAGGAAGAAAGAAAGAAAGAAAGAAAGAAAGAAAGAAAGAAAGAAAGGAGGAAGGAAGGAAGGAAGAAAAAGGAAGAACACGAAATGATGGAAGGATGGAAAAAAGAAAGGAAGGGAGGAAGGAAGGAAGGGAAAGATAGAATAGAAGGAAGGAAGGATGGAATGATGGAAGGTAGGAAGAAAACAAGGCAGGAAGGATGAAAGGAAGAAAGGAAGGGTGGACAGATGGCAGGAAGTAAGGAAGGAAAAAAGGAAGAAAGGAATTTGGAAGGAATAAAGGAAGAAGGAAAGGAAGGATGGATGGAAGGAAGGAGTGATGGATGGGATGAAGCAAAGAAGGAAGATACGAAGGAAGGATGGATGGAAGGAAAGGAGGGAGGATAGAAGGAAGGAAAGAAGGAAGGAAGGAGGAAAGATGGAAGGAGGGTTGGATAGATGACAGGAAGAATTCATGGAAGAAGGAAGAAAGGAAGGCAGGAAGTATGTAAGGAAGAAATAAAGGAAGGAAGGATAGATGCGTAGATGGAAGAAAGGAAGGAAGGAACAAAGGAATGAAGGAGGGAAGGAAGCAAGAAAGGAAGAAAGGAAGGAAGGAAAGAAGAAAGAAATGAAGAAAGGGAGAAAGGAAGAAATAAAGGAAGGAGAGAAGGTAGGAAGGAAGGAAGAAGAAATGAAGGTAGGAAAAAAGGAAGGAAGGATTCCAGAAAGGAAGGATGGATGGATGGATGGATGAAGGAAGGAAGAATGAAAGGATGGAAGAAAGAAAGGAAGGAGGAAAGGAAGGAAGAAAGGAAGGAATGATAGAAGGAAGGAAAGATGGATGGAAGGAATGAATGATGGATGAAAGGAAGAAAGGAAGGAAGGATGGCAGGAAGAAATGATGGATGGAAGGAAGAAAGGAAGAAGGGAAGGAAGAAACATAGCAAGAAAAAAAGGAAGAAGAGTAGGTAGGAAGAACAAAAGAAAGAAAGGAAAGAAAGGAAGAAAGAAAGAAAGAAAAAAAAGAAAGAGAAATGATGGAAGGAAGGAAGGATGGAAAAAAGAACGGAAGGGAGGAAGGATGGAAGGAAGGGAAAGATAGAATAGATGGAAGGAAGGATGGAATGATGGAAGGTAGGAAGAAAAGAAGGCAGGAAGGATGAAAGGAAGAAAGGAAGGGTGGATAGATGGCAGGAAGTAAGGAAGGAAAAAAGGAAAAAGGAATAATGGAAGGAAGAAAGGAAGAAAGAAAGGAAGAAGGAAAGGAGGGATGGATGGAAGGAAGGAGTGATGGATGGGATGAATCAAAGAAGGAAGATACGAAGGAAGGATGGATGGAAGGAAGGAAGGGTGGATAGAAGGAAGGAAGGAAGGAGGAAAGATGGGAGGATGGAAGGAGGGTTGAATAGATGACAGGAAGAAATCATGGAAGAAGGAAGAATGGAAGGCAGGAAGTATGAAAGGAAAAAATAAAGGAAGGAAGGATAGATGGGTAGATGGCAGAAAGAAAGGAAGGAAGGAACAAAGGAATGAAGGCGGGAAGGAAGGAAGCAAGAAAGAAAGGAAGGAAGGAAGGAAAGAAGAAAGAAATGAAGAAAGGGAGGAAGAAAGGAAGGAGAGAAGGTAGGAAGGAGAGAAAGAAGAAAAGAAGGGGAGAAATGAAGAAAAAGGAAGGAGAGAAGGAAGGAAGGAAGAAGAAATGAAGGTAGGAAGAAAGGAAGGATGGATGCAAGAAAGGAAGGAAGGATGGATGGATGGATGGATGGAGGAAGGAAGGGGGAATGAAAGGAAGGATGGAAGAAAGAAAGGTATGATGGAAGGAAGAAAGAAAGGAATGACAGAAGGAAGGAAAGAGATGGATTAAAGGAAGGAATGATGGATGAAAGGTAGAAAGGAAGGAAGGATGGCAGGAAGAAATGATGGATGGAACGAAGAAAGGAAGAAAGAAAGAAAGAAACATAGCAAAAAAGGAAGGAAGAAGAGGAGGTAGGAAGAACAAAAGAAAGAAAGAAAGAAAAGAAAAGAAAGGAAGAAAGAAAGAAAAAAGAAAGGAAGGAAGGAAGAAAGAAAGGAAGGAAGAAAAAGGAAGGAAGAAAAAGAAATGATGGAAGGAAGGATGGAAAAAAGAAAGGAAGGGAGGAAGGAAGGAAGGAAGGAAGGGAAAGATAGAATAGAACGAAGGAAAGATGGAATGATGGAAGGTAGGAAGAAAAGAAGGCAGGAAGGATGAAAGGAAGAAAGGAAGGATGGATCGATGGCAGGAAGTAAGGAAGGAAAAAAGGAAAAAAGGAATAATGGAAGGAAGAAGGAAAGGAGGGATGGATGGAAGGAAGGAGTGATGGATTGGATGAATCAAAGGAGGAAGATACGAAGGAAGGATGGATGGAAGGAAGGAAGGGTGGATAGAAGGAAGGAAGGAAGGAGGAAAGATGGAAGGATGGAAGGATGGAAGGAGGGTTGGATAGATGACAGAAAGAAATCATGGAAGAAGGAAGAAAGGAAGGCAGGAAGTATGTAAGGAAGAAATAAAGTAAGGAAGGATAGATGCGTAGATGGCAGAAAGAAAGGAAGGAACAAAGAAATGAAGGAAAGAGGGAAGCAAACAAGAAAGAAAGGAAGGAATGAAGGAAAGAAGAAAGAAATGAAGAAAGAAAGAAAGGAAGAAATAAGGAAGGAGAGATTGTAGGAAGGAAGGAAGAACAAATGAAGGTAGGAAGAAAGGAAGGAAGGATGCAAGAAAGGAAGGATGGATGGATGGATGAAGGAAGGAAGAATGAAAGGAAGGATGGAAGAAAGAAAGGAAGGAAGGAAGGAAGGAATGATAGAAGGAAGGAAAGATAGATGGATGGAAGGAAGGAATGATGGATGAAATATAGAAAGGAAGGAAGGATGGCAGGTGAAATGATGGATGGAAGGAAGAAAGGAAGAAACATAGCAAGAAAGGAAGGAAGAAGAGTAGGTAGGAAGAACCAAAGAAAGAAAGAAAGAAAAGAAAGAATGAAAGAAAGAAAGAAAGAGAAATGATGGAAGGAAGGATGGAAAAAAGAAAGGAAGAGAGGAAGGAAGGAAGGGAAAGATAGAATAGATGGAAGGAAGGATGGAATGATGGAAGGTAGGAAGAAAAGAAGGCAGGAAGGATGAAAGGAAGAAAGGAAGGGTGGATAGATGGCAGGAAGTAAGGAAGGAAAAAAGGAAGAAAGGAATTATATAAGGAATAAAGGCAGAAAGGAAGAATGGAAGGATGGATGGAAGGAAGGAGTGATGGATTGGATGAAGCAAGGAAGGAAGATATGAAGGAAGGATGGATGGAAGGAAGGAAGGGAGGATAGAATGAAGGAAGGAAGGAGGAAAGATGGAAGGATGGAAGGATGGAAGGAGGGTTGGATAGATGACAGGAAGAAATAATGGAAGAAGGAAGAAAGGAAGGCAGGAAGTATGAAAGGAAGAAATAAAGGAAGGAAGGATAGATGGGTAGATGGTAGAAAGAAAGGTAGGAAGGAACAAAGGAATGAAGGAGGGAAGGAAGGAAGCAAGCAAGAAAGGAAGGAATGAAGGAAAGAAGAAAGAAATGAAGAAAGGGATAAAGGAAGGAGAGAAGGTAGGAAGGAAGGAAGGAAGAAAGAAAGAAAAAGAGAAAGAGAGAATAAAGGAAGGATGGAAGAAAGGAAAAAATGATGGATAGAAGGAAGGAAGGAGTGATGAATGGAAGGAAGAAAGAAAGGAAGGATGGATGGAAGAAAGAAAGGAAAGAAGTAGGAATGGAAAGAAAGAAGGAAAAGTAGAGGTAGAAAGGAGGGAAGGCAAGATGGAAGAAGAGAAGGAAGGAAGAAATGAAGGAAAGGAATAAGGTAGAAAGGAAGGAGAGAAGGTAGGAAGGAAGGATGGAAGGAAGGAACAATAGGTGTAAGGGTGGAAGAAAGGAAGGAAGATGGAAAGGAAGGAATGATGGAAGGAACAAGGAAGAAAGGAACAAAAAAGGATAGAAGAAAGGAAGAACATCAGGAAAAAAAGAAGGAAGGAAGGAAAGAAGGTAATAAGGAAGGAAGGAAGAAGGGAAGAAGGTAGGAAGGAGGGAGGAAAGGAAGGAAGGAAGAAAGGAGAGAAGAAACAGCAAGAAAGGAAGGAAGGAAGAAGAGAAGGTAGAAAGAAAGAAATGAATGAATGAATGATGGAAGGAAGGAAGAAAACAAGGCAGGAAGGAGGAAAGGAAGAAAGGAAGGATGGATAGATGGCAGGAAGTAAGGAAGGAAAATAAGAAGAAAGGAATTATGGAAGGAATAAGGAAGAAAGGAAGGAAGAAGAAAGGAAGGATGGATAGAAGGAAGGATTGATGGATGGGATGAAGGAAGGAAGATATGAAGGAAGGATGGATGGAAGGAAGGAAGGGAGGATAGAAGGAAGGAAGGAAGGAGGAAAGATGGAAGGATGGAAGGAGGGTTGGATAGATGACAGGAAGAAATCATGGAAGAAGGAAGAAAGGAAGGCAGGAAGTATGAAAGGAAGAAATAAAGGAAGGAAGGATAGATGGATAGATGGCAGAAAGAAAGGAAGGAAGAAACAAAGGAATGAAGGAGGGAAGGAAGGAAGCAAGAAAGAAAGGAAGGAAGGAAGGAAAGAAGGAAGGAAGGACAGAAAAGATGGAAGTGATGGAAGGAAGGATGGGATGATGGAAGGAAGGAAGAAAAGAAGGCAGAAAGGATGAAAGGAAGAAAGGAAGGATGGATAGATGGCAGGAAGTAAGGAAGGAAGAAAGGAATTATGGAAGGAAGAAAGAAAGGAAGGAAGAAAGAAAGGAAGGATGGATGGAAGGAAGGAGTGATGGATGGGATGAAGCAAGGAAGGAAGATACGAAAGAAGCATGGATGGAAGGAAGGAAGGGAGGATAGAAGGAAGGAAGGAGGAAAGATGGAAGGATGGAAGGAGGGTTGGATAGATGACAGGAAGAAATCATGGAGGAAGGAAGAAAGGAAGGCAGGAAGTATGAAAGGAAGAAATAAAGGAAGGAAGGATAGATGGGTAGATGGCAGAAAGAAAGGAAGGAAGGAACAAAGGAAGGAAGGAGGGAAGGAAGGAAGCAAGAAAGGAAGGAAGGAAGGAAAGAAGGTAATAAGGAAGGAAGGAAGAAGGGAAGAAGGTAGGAAGGAGGGAGGAAAGGAAGGAAGGAAGAAAGGAGAGAAGGAAGGATGGAAAGAAGGAAGAATGGAAGGATGGATGGAAGGAAGATAGGAAGGATAGTTGGAAGGAAAAAAGAAAGTGAAGAAGGTAGAAAGGAAAGAAGGAGAGAAGGAAGGAAGGAAGGAAAAGGAAAGAAGGAAGGAAGGAAGGAGTGATAGATGGGAGGAAGCAAGGAAGGAATTAAGGAAGAAAGGAAGGAAGGAAGGAAGGAAGGAAGAAATGATGGATGAATGGATGGATGGATGGAAGGAATGATGGGTGGAAGGAAGAAAGAAAGGAAGGAAGGATGGCTAGATGGCAGGCAGGAAGGAAGAAACAAAGCAAGAAAAGAAACAAGGAAGGAGAGAAGGTAAGAAGGAAGGAAAGAAGGAAGGAAGAAAGGGAGAAAGGAAGGAAGCATGTAAGCAAGGAAATAAGTATGGATGGAAGAAAGGTAGGATGGATGGAAAGAAGGAGGGAAGGATGTAGGAAAGGAAAGATAGAAGGAAGGATGGATGGAAAGATGGAAGGAAGGAAGGAAGGAAGGAAGGTAGGAAGGATGGATGGAAGGAAGGAAGAAAAAGGGAAGGATGGAAGGAAGGGTTGAAGGAAGGAAAGATGGAAGAAAGGAAGAACGAGGGAAAGGAAAAAAGGAAAGAAAGTAGGAAGGAAGGAAAGAAGGAAGAATGGAAGGATAGAAGGAAGGAAGGAAGGAAGAAAGTAAGGAAGGAAGGAAGGATGGATGGATAGAGGATGGAATGAAGGAAGAAAGTGAAGAATGTAGAAAGGAAGGAGAGAGAGAGCTAGGAAGGAAGAAATGAAAGAAAGGAAGGAAGGTAGGTAGGAAGGAGAGAAGGAAGGAAGGAAGAAATGAAGGAAAGGAAGAAGGTAGAAAGGAAGGAAGGAGAAAAGGTAGGAAGGAAGGAAGGAGAGAAGGTAAGAGGGAAGGAAGAAAGGATGGAAGGATGGAAAGAAGGAAGGATGGAAGGAAGGAACAATACATGGAAGGATGGAAGAAAGGAAGAAAGATAGAAAGGAAGAAGGAAGAAAGGAAAGAATGATGGAACAAGGAAGAAAAAAGGATAGAAGGAAGAACGTCAGGAAGAAAGGAAAGAAGGTAATAAGGAAGGAAGGAGAGAAGGTAGGAAGGAAGGAAGAAAGAAAGAAAAAGAGAAAGAAAGAATAAAGGAAGGATGGAAGAAAGGAAAAAATGATGGATGGAAGGAAGGAGTGATGGATGGAAGGAAGGAAGAAAGGAAGGATGGATGGAAGAAAGAAAGGAAAGAAGGAGGGATGGAAAGAAAGAAGGAAAAGAAGAGGTAGAAAGGAGGGAAGGCAAGATGGAAGAAGAGAAGGAAGGAAGAAATGAAGGAAAGGAAGAAGGTAGAAAGGAAGGAAGGAAGGAAGGAGAGAAGGTAGGAAGGATGGAAGGAAGGAACAATAGATGTAAGGGTGGAAGAAAGGAAGGAAGATAGAAAGGAAGGAATGATGGAAGGAACAAGGAAGAAAGGAACAAAAAAGGATAGAAGAAAGGAAGAACATCAGGAAAAAAGAAGGAAGGAAGGAAAGAAGGTAATAAGGAAGGAAGGAAGAAGGGAAAAGGGTAGGAAGGAGGGAGGAAAGGAAGGAAGGAGAGAAGGAAGGATGGAAAGAAGGAAGAATGGAAGGATAGATGGAAGGAAGGAAGGAAGGTAGGTAGGAAGGATAGTTGGAAGGAAAAAAGAAAGTGAAGAAGGTAGAAAGGAAAGAAGGAGAGAAGGAAGGAAGAGAAAGAAAGGAAGGAAGGAAGGAAGGAGTGATAGATGGGAGGAAGCAAGGAAGGAATTAAGGAAGAAAGGATGGATGGAAGGAAGGAAGGAAGGAGTGATAGATGGGAGGAAGCAAGGAAGGAATTAAGGAAGAAAGGATGGAAGGAAGGAAGAAATGATGGATGAATGGATGGATGGATGGAAGGAATGATGGGTGGAAGGAAGAAAGGAAGGAAGGAAGGATGGATAGATGGCAGCCAGGAAGGAAGAAACAAAGCAAGAAAAGAAGCAAGGAAGGAGAGAAGGTAAGAAGGAAGGAAAGAAGGAAGGAAGAGAGGGAGAAAGGAAGGAAGCATGTAAGCAAGGAAGGAAGGATGAATGGAAGAAAGGAAGGATGGATGGAAAGGAGGGAAAGATGTAGGAAAGGATAGAAGGAAGGAAGGATGAAAAGATGGAATGAAGGAAGGAAGGTAGAAAGGATGGATGGAAGGAAGAAAAGGAAAGGATGAAAGGAAGGGTTGAAGGAAGGAAAGATGGAAGAAAGGAAGAACGGAGGGAAAGGACGAAAGGAAAGAAAGTAGGAAGGAAAGAAGGAAGAATGGAAGGATAGAAGGAAGGAAGGAAGGAAGGAAGGAAGGATGGATAGAGGATGGAATGAAGGAAGAAAGTGAAGAATGTAGAAAGGAAGGAAAGAGAGAAGCTAGGAAGGAAGGAGGAAGAAAGGAAGGAAGGTAGGTAGAAAGGAGAGAAGGAAGGAAGGAAGAAATGAAGGAAAGGAAGAAGGTAGAAAGGAAGGAAGGAGAAAAGGTAGGAAGGAAGGAAGGAGAGAAGGTAAGAGGGAAGGAAGAAAGGACGGAAGGAAGGATGGAAAGAAGGAAGTATAGAAGGAACAATACATGTAAGGATGGAAGAAAGGAAGATAGAAAGGAGGAAGAAAGGAAAGAATGATGGAACAAGGAAGAAAAAAGGATAGAAGAAAGGAAGAATGTCAGGAAGAAAGGAAAGAAGGTAATAAGGAAGGAAGAAAGGAAGGAGAGAAGGGAAGAAGGTAGGAAGGAGGAAGGGAAGGAAGAAAGAAAGTAAGGATAGAAGGAAGGATGGAAAGGAGGAAGAATGGAAGGTTGGATGGAAGGAAGGAAGGAAGGAAGAAAAGAAAGATGGAAGGAACGATGAAAGAAAGGAAGGAGAGAAAGTAGGAAGGAAGGAAAAAAGGTAGGAAGGAAGGAGAATAAAGGAAGGAAGGAAAGAAGGAAGGAGGGAGGGAGGGAGGGAAGGAGGGGAGAAAGGAAGGAAGGAAGGAAGGAAGGAAGGAAGGAAGGAAGGAGAGAAAGTAGGAAGGAAGGAAGGCAGGAAGGTGGCCTGTGTTTATCTCTCCTGTAAGACCACCCATGACAGTTAACCAGTTCACAGAGCAAATAAAAGGATTGAATAAAGTGACGCAACCACCCCCCCTCCCGCCACCACGCACACAAACAAGAAATCTCAGGGCTTTCTTAACCAGGGGGGAAAATAAAGCGCAATGGTTACCCAACCAATACAAAAAGGCAGGAGGAGGACGTCTCAGAGGTACAAATGGCAGCCACTTCCAAGCAGTAACAGAGATAAGGAAACCAAACATTCTCATGTTTCCATGGTTCCCAGGGCTGGTCTGCAGGCCTGTGACAATAGTCTTCTTAAAGGACCAGAGTCACGGAGCAGGTCTTCAAGAGTTGAATTCTTTCCCTGGCTGGTTTGGATCAGTGGATAGAGCGTTGGCCTGGGGACTGAAGGGTCCTGCTTTCTATTCTGGTTAAGGGCACATTCCTGGGTCGTGAGCTGGATCCCCAGAGTGGGGCATGCAGGAGGCAGCCAAACCATGATTCTTTGTCATCATTGATGTTTCTCTCTCTTCCTCTATCTCTAAAATCAAGAACAATATATTTTTTATATGAAATATCTCATATAAAAGAAAGGAAGGAAGGAAGGGAGAAAGGAAAGGATGGATGGAAGGCAGGAAGGAAGAAAGGAAGGAGCTATGGATGGGAGGAAGGAATGAAGGATAGAAGGAAGGATGGATAGATGGCAGGAAGGAAGAATGATGGAAGGAAGAAAGAAAGAAAGAAAGAAAGAAAGAAAGAAAGAAAGAAAGAAAGAAAGAAAGAAAGAAAGAAAGAAAGAAAGGAAAGCAAGAAGGAAAGGAAGGAGAGAAGGTAGGAAGGAAGGAAAAAAGGAAGAAATGAAGGTAGGAAGAAAGGAAGGATGCAAGGAAGGAAGAATGGATGGAAGGAAGGAAGAAAAGAAGGAAGGATGGCAGGAAGAAATGATGGATGAAGGAAGAAAGGAAAGAAGAAACAGCAAGAAAGGAAGGAAGGAAGAAGAGAAGGTAGAAAGAAAGAAATGAATGAATGAATGATGAAAGGAAGGAAAAAAGAAGGAAAGAAGGAAGGGAAAGAAAGGATGGAATGATGGAAGGATGGAAGAAAACAAGGCAGGAAGGAGGAAAGGAAGAAAGGAAGGATGGATAGATGGCAAGAAGTAAGGAAGGAAAATAAGAAGAAAGGAATTATGGAAGGAATAAGGAAGAAAGGAAGGAAGAAGAAAGGAAGGATGGATAGAAGGAAGGATTGATGGATGGGATGAAGGAAGGAAGATATGAAGGAAGGATGGATGGAAGGAAGGAAGGGAGGATAGAAGGAAGGAAGGAAGGAGGAAAGATGGAAGGATGGAAGGAGGGTTGGATAGATGACAGGAAGAAATCATGGAAGAAGGAAGAAAGGAAGGCAGGAAGTATGAAAGGAAGAAATAAAGGAAGGAAGGATAGATGGGTAGATGGCAGAAAGAAAGGAAGGAAGGAGGGAAGGAAGGAAGCAAGAAAGAAAGGAATGAAGGAAGGAAGAAAGAAAGAAATGAAGAAAGGGAGAAAGGAAGAAAGAAAGGAAGGAGAGAAGGTAGGAAGGAAGGAAAGAAGAAAGAAATGAAGAAAGGGAGAAAGGAAGAAAAACAGGAAGGAGAGAAGGTAGGAAGGAAGGAAGAAGAAATGAAGGTAGGAAGAAAGGAAGGAAGGATGCAAGAAAAGAAGGATGGATGGAGGAAGGAAGGAAGAATGAAAGGAAGTATGGAAGAAAGAAAGGAAGGATGGAAGGAAGAAAGAAAGGAATGATAGAAGGAAGGAAAGATAGATGGATGGAAGGAATGAATGATGGATGAAAGGAAGAAAGGAAGGAAGGATGGGAGGAAGAAATGATGGATGGAAGGAAGAAAGGAAGAAAGGAAGGAAGAAACAGCAAGAAAGGAAGGAAGAAGCGTAGGTAGGAAGAACAAAAGAAAGAAAGAAAGAAAGAAAGACAGAAAAGAAAGAAAGAAAGAAAGGAAGGAAGGAAGAAAGAGAAATAATGGAAGGATGGAAAAAAGAAAGGAAGAGAGGAAGGAAGGAAGGAAGGAAGAAAGGAAGGAAGGAAAGAAGGAAGGAAGGATAAGATAGAATAGATGGAAGGAAGGATGGAATGATGAAAGGAAGGAAGAAAAGAAGGCAGGAAGGATGAAAGGAAGAAAGGAAGGCTGGATAGATGGCAGGAAGTAAGGAAGAAAAAAAGGAAGAAAGGAATTATGAAGGAAGAAAGGAAGAAAGGAAGGAAGAAAGAAAGAAAGGATGGATGGAAGAAGGAGTGATGGATGGGATGAAGCAAGGAAGGAAGATACGAAAGAAGGATGGATGGAAGAAAGGAAGGGAGGATAGAAGGAAGGAAGGAAGGAGGAAAGATGGAAGGAGGGTTGGATAGATGACAGGAAGAAATCATGGAAGAAGGAAGAAAGGAAGGCAGGAAGTATGAAAGGAAGAAATAAAGGAAGGAAGGATAGATGGATAGATGGCAGAAAGAAAGGAAGGAAGAAACAAAGGAATGAAGGAGGGAAGGAAGGAAGCAAGAAAGAAAGGAAGGAAGGAAGGAAGGAAGGAAGGAATCAAGGACAGAAAAGATGGAAGTGATGGAAGGAAGGATGGGATGATGGAAGGAAGGAAGAAAAGAAGGCAGAAAGGATGAAAGGAAGAAAGGAAGGATGGATAGATGGTAGGAAGTAAGGAAGGAAGAAAGGAATTATGGAAGGAATAAAGAAAGGAAGGAAGAAAGAAAGGAAGGATGGATGGAAGGAAGAAGTGATGGATGGGATGAAGCAAGGAAGGAAGATACGAAAGAAGCATGGATGGAAGGAAGGAAGGGAGGATAGAAGGAAGTAGGAAAGATGGAAGGATGGAAGGAGGGTTGGATAGATGACAGGAAGAAATCATGGAGGAAGGAATAAAGGAAGGCAGGAAATATGAAAGGAAGAAATAAAGGAAGGAAGGATAGATGGGTAGATGGCAGAAAGAAAGGAAGGAAGGAACAAAGGAAGGAAGGAGGGAAGGAAGGAAGCAAGAAAGAAAGAAAGGAAGGAAGGAAGAAATGAAGAAAGGGAGAAAGAAAGATAGAAAGGAAGGAGAAAAGGTAGGAAGGAAAAAGAAATGAAGGTAAGAAAGGAAGGAAGGAAGCAAGAAAGGAAGGATGGATGGAGGAATGAAGGAAGAATGAAAGGAAGGAGGGAAGAAAGGAAGGAGGGAAGGAAGGAAGAAAGGAAGGAATGATAGAAGGAAGGAAAAATGGATGGAAGGAATGAATGATGGATGAAAGGAAGGAAGGAAGGAAGGAGAGCAGGAAGAAATGATGGATGGAAGGAAGAAAGGAGGAAAGGAAGGAAGGAAGGAAAAGGAAGGAAGAAAAAGAAATGATGGAAGGAAGGTTGGAAAAAAGAAAGGAAGGGAGGAAGGAAGGAAGGAAGGAAGGAAGGAAGGAAGGGAAAGATAGAATAGATGGAAGGAAGGATGGAATGATGGAAGGTAGGAAGAAAAGAAGGTAGGAAGGATGAAAGAAAGAAAGGAAGAGTGGATAGATGGCAGGAAGTAAGGAAGGAAGAAAGGAAAAAGGAATTATGGAAGGAATAAAGGAAGAAAGGAAGGAAGAAGGAAAGGAAGGATGGATAGAAGAAAGGAGTGATGGATGGGATGAATCAAAGAAGGAAGATACGAAGGAAGGATGGATGGAAGGAAGGAAGGGAGGATAGAAGGAAGGAAGGAAGGAGGAAAGATGGAAGGATGGAAGGAGGGTTGGATAGATGACAGGAAGAAATCATGGAAGAAGTAGAAAGGAAGGCAGGAAGTATGAAAGGAAGAAATAAAGGAAGGAAGGATAGATGCGTAGATGGCAGAAAGAAAGGAAGAAAGGAACAAAGGAATGAAGGAAAGAGGGAAGCAAGCAAGAAAGGAAGGAAGGAAGGAAAGAAGAAAGAAATGAAGAAAGGGAGAAAAGATGAAAGAAAGGAAGGAGAGAAGGTAGGGAGGAAGGAAGGAAGAAGAAATGAAGGTAGGAAGAAAGGATGCAAGAAAGGAAGGATGGATGGATCCATGGATGGATCCATGGATGGAGGAAGGAAGGAGGAATAAAAGGAAGGATGGAAGAAAGGAAGGATGGAAGGAAGAAAGAAAGGAAGGAATGATAGAAGGAAGGAAAGATAGATGGATGGAAGGAATGAATGATGAATGAAAGGAAGAAAGGAAGGAAGGATGGCAGGAAGAAATGATGGATGGAAGGAAGAAAGGAAGAAACAGCAAGAAAGGAAGGAAGAAGAGATGGTAGGAAGAACAAAAGAAAGAAAGAAAGAAAAGAAAGGAAGATAGAAAGAAAAAAGAAAGGAAGGAAGGAAGGAAGGAAGAAAGGAAGGAAGGAAGAAAAAGGAAGGAAGAAAAAGAAATGATGGAAGGAAGGATGGAAAAAAGAAAGGAAGGGAGGAAGGAAGAAAGGAAGGAAGGGAAAGATAGAATAGATGGAAGGAAGGATGGAATGATGGAAGGTAGGAAGAAAAGAAGGTAGGAAGGATGAAAGAAAGAAAGGAAGGGTGGATAGATGGCAGGAAGTAAGGAAGGAAAAAAGGTAAAAAGGAATTATGGAAGGAATAAAGGAAGAAAGGAAGGAAGAAGGAAAGGAAGGATGGATAGAAGGAAGGAGTGATGGATGGGATGAATCAAAGAAGGAAGATACGAAGGAAGGATGGATGGAAGGAAGGAAGGGAGGATAGAAGGAAGGAAGGAAGGAGGAAAGATGGAACGATGGAAGGAGGGTTGGATAGATGACAGGAAGAAATCATGGAAGAAGCAGAAAGGAAGGCAGGAAGTATGAAAGGAAGAAATAAAGGAAGGAAGGATAGATGTGTAGATGGCAGAAAGAAAGGAAGGAAGGAACAAAGGAATGAAGGAAAGAGGGAAGCAAGCAAGAAAGAAAGGAAGGAAGGAAAGAAGAAAGAAATGAAGAAAGGGAGAAAAGAAGAAAGAAAGGAAGGAGAGAAGGTAGGGAGGAAGGAAGGAAGAAGAAATGAAGGTAGGAAGAAAGGAAGGAAGGATGCAAGAAAGGAAGGATAGATGGATGGATGGAGGAAGGAAGGGAAAATGAAAGGAAGGATGGAAGAAAGAAAGGAAGGATGGAAGGAAGGAAGAAAGGAAGGAATGATAGAAGGAAGGAAAGATAGATGGATGGAAGGAAGGAATGATAAATGAAAGGTAGAAAGGAAGGAAGGATGGCAGGTGAAATGATGGATGGAAGGAAGAAAGGAAGAAACATAGCAGGAAAGGAAGGAAGAAGAGTAGGTAGGAAGAACAAAAGAAAGAAAGAAAGAAAGAAAAGAAAAGAAAGAAAGAAAGAAAGAAAGAAAGAAAGAAATGATGGAAGGAAGGAAGGATGGAAAAAGAAAGGAATGGAGGAAGGAAGGAAGGAAGGAAGGAAGGAAGGAAGGAAGGGAAAGATAGAATAGATGGAAGGAAGGATGAAATGATGGAAGGTAGGAAGAATAGAAGGCAGGATGGATGAAAGGAAGGGTGGATAGATGGCAGGAAGTAAGGAAGGAAAAAAGGAAGAAAGGAATTATGGAAGGAATAAAGGAAGAAAAGAAGAAAGGAAGGATAAATGAAAGGAAGGAGTGATGGATGGGATGAAGCAAAGATGGAAGATACTAAGGAAGGATGGATGAAAGAAAGGAAGGGAGGATAGAAGGAAGAAAGGAAGGAGGAAAGATGGAAGGATGGAAGGAGGGTTGGATACATGACGAGAAGAAATCATGGAAGAGGAAGAAAGGAAGGCAGGAAGTATGAAAGGAAGAAATAGAGGAAGGAAGGATAGATGCGTAGATGGCAGAACGAAAGGAAGGAAGGAACAAAGGAATAAAGGAGGGAAGGAAGGAAGCAAGAAAGAAAGAAAGGAAGGAAGGAAAGAAGAAAGAAATGAAGAAAGGGAGAAAGAAAGGAAGGAGAGAAGGTAGGAAGGAAGGAAGAACAAATGAAGGTAGGAAGAAAGGAAGGAAGGATGCAAGAAAGGAAGGATGGATGGATGGATGGATGGATGAAGGAAGAAAGAATGAAAGGAAGGATGGAAGAAAGAAAGGAAGGAGGGAAGGATGGAAGAAAGGAAGGAATGATAGAAGGAAGGAAAGATAAATGGATGGAAGGAATGAATGATGGATGAAAGGAAGAAAGGAAGGAAGGATGGCAGGAAGAAATGATGGATGGAAGGAAGAAAGGAAGGAAGAAACGTAGCAAGAAAGGAAGGAAGAAGAGTAGGTAGGAAGAAGAAAAGAAAGAAAGAAAGAAAGAAAAAAGAAAGGAAGGAAGAAAAAAGGAAGGAAGCAAAAGAAATATGAAAGGAAGGAAAGATGGAAAAAAGAAAGGAAGGGAGGAAGGAAGGAAGGAAAGGAAAGATAGAATAGATGGAAGGAAGGATGGAATAATGGAAGGTAGGAAGAAAAGAAGGCAGGAAGGATGAAAGGAAGGGTGGATAGATGGTAGGAAGTAAGGAAGGAAAAAAGGAAGAAAGGAAGAAAGGAAGAATGGATGGAAGGAAGGAGTGATGCATGGGATGAAGCAAGGAAGATACGAAGGAAGGATGGATGGAAGGAAGGAAGGGAGGATAGAAGGAAGGAAGGAAGGAGGAAAGATGGAAGGATGGAAGGATGGAAGGAGGGTTGGATAGATGATGGGAAGAAATCATGGAAGAAGGAAGAAAGGAAGGCAGGAAGTATGAAAGGAAGAAAGGAAGGGTGGATAGATGGCAGGAAGTAAGGAAGGAAAAAGGAAGAAAGGAATTATGGAAGGAATAAAGGAAGAAGGAAAGGAAGGATGGATGGAAGGAAGGAGTGATGGATGGGATGAAGCAAGGAAGGAAGATACGAAGGAAGGATGGATGGAAGAAAGGAAGGGAGGATAGAAGGAAGGGAGGAAGGAGGAAAGATGGAACGATGGAAGGATGGAAGGAGGGTTGGATAGATGACAGGAAGAAATCATGGAAGAAGGAAGAAAGGAAGGCAGGAAGTATGTAAGAAAGAAATAAAGGAAGGAAGGATAGATGCGTAGATGGCAGAAAGAAAGGAAGGAAGGAACAAAGGAATGAAGGAGGGAGGGAAGCAAGCAAGCAAGAAAGGAAGGAAGGAAGGAAGGAAGGAAGGAAAGAAGAAAGAAATGAAGAAAGGGAGAAAGGAAGAAAGAAAGGAAGGAGAGATGGTAGGAAGGAATTAAGAAGAAATGAAGGTAGGAAGAAAGGAAGAAAGAATTCAAGAAAGGAAGGATGGATGGATGGATGGATGGATGGAGGAAGGAAGGAGAAATGAAAGGAAGGATGGAAGAAAGAAAGGAATGATGGAAGGAAGGAAGGAAGGAATGATAGAAGGAAGGAAAGATAGATGGATGGAAGGAATGAACGATGGATGAAAGGAAGAAAGGAAGGAAGGATGGCAGGAAGAAATGATGGATGGAAGGAAGAAAGGAAGAAAGGAAGAAAGAAGAGTAGGTAGGAAGAAGGAAAGAAAGAAAAGAAAGGGAGGAAGAAAGAAAGTAAGAAAAGGAAATGATGGAAGGAAGGAAGGATGGAAAAAAGAAAGAATGAGAGGAAGAACGAAAGGAAGGAAGGGAAAGATAGAATAGATGGAAGGAAGGATGGAATGATGGAAGGTAGGAAGAAAAGAAGGCAGGAAGGATGAAAGGAAGAAAGGATGGGTGGATAGATGGCAGGAAGTAAGGAATGAAAAAAGGAAGAAAGGAATTATGGAAGGAATAAAGGAAGAAAGGAAGGATGGATGGAAGGAAGGAGTGATGGATGGTATGAAGCAAGGAAGGAAGATACGAAGGAAGGAAGGATGGAAGGAAGGAAGGGATGATAAAAGGAAGGAAGGAAGGAGGAAAGATGGAAGGATGGATGGAGGGTTGGATAGATGACAGGAAGAAATCATGGAAGAAGGAAGAAAGGAAGGCAGGAAGTATGTAAGGAAGAAATAAAGGAAGGAAGGATAGATGCGTAGATGGCAGAAAGAAAGAAAGGAAGGAAAAAGAAATGAAGGAAAGAGGGAAGCAAGCAAGAAAGAAAGGAAGGAAGGAAGGAAAGAAGAAAGAAATGAAGAAAGGGAGAAAAGAAGAAAGAAAGGAAGGAGAGAAGGTAGGAAAAAGGAAGAAGAAATGAAGGTAGGAAGAAAGGAAGGAAGGATGCAAGAAAGGAAGAATGGATGGATGGATGGATGGATGAAGGAAGGAAGAATGAAAGGAAGGATGGAAGAGGAAAGGAAGGAAGAAAGGAAGGAATGATAGAAGGAAGGAAAGATAGATGGATGGAAGGAATGAATGATGGATGAAAGGAAGAAAGGAAGGAAGGAAGAAACATAGCAAGAAAGGAAGGAAGAAGAGTAGGTAGGAAGAACAAAAGAAAGATAGAAAGAAAAGAAAGGGAGAATGAAAGAAAGAAAGAAAGAAAGAAAGAAAGAAAGAAAGAAAGAAAGAAAAGAAGAAAAAGAAATGATGGAAGGAAGGAAGGATGGAAAAAAGAAAGGAAGGGAGGAAGGAAGGAAGGAAGGAAGGGAAAGATAGAATAGATGGAAGGAAGAATGGAATGATGGAAGGTAGGAAGAAAAGAAGGCAGGAAGGATTAAAGGAAGAAAGGAAGGGTGGATAGATGGCAGGAAGTAAGGAAGGAAAAAAGGAAGAAAGGAATTATAGAAGGAATAAAGGAAAAAAGGAGGGAGAAAGAAAGGAAGGATTGATGGAAGGAAGAAGTGATGAATGGGATGAAACAAGGAAGGAAGATATGAAGGAAGGATGGACGGAAGGAAGGAAGGGAGGATAGAAGGAAGGAAGGAAGGAGGAAAGATTGAAGGATAGAAGGATGGAAGGAGGGTTGAATAGATGACAGGAAGAAATCATGGAAGAAGGAAGAAAGGAAGGCAGGAAGTATGAAAGGAAGAAATAAAGGAAGGAAGGATAGATGCGTAGATGGCAGAATGAAAGGAAGGAAGAAACAAAGGAATGAAGGAAGGAAGCAAGAAAGAAAAAATGAAGGAAGGAAAGAAGAAAGAAATGAAGAAAGGTAGAAAGGGAGAAAGACAGGAAGGAGAGAAGGTAGGAAGAAAGGAAGAACAAATGAAGGTAGGAAGAAAGGAAGGAAGGATGCAAGAAAGGAAGGATGGATGGATGGATGGATGAAGGAAGGAAGAAAGAATGGAAGGATGGAAGGTAGGAAGGAAGGAGGGAAGGAAGGAAGAAAGGAAGGAATGATAGAAGGAAGGAAAGATAGATGGATGGAAGGAAGGAATGATGGATGAAAGGTAGAAAGGAAGGAAGGATGGCAGGTGAAATGATGGATGGAAGGAAGAAAGGAAGAAACATAGCAAGAAAGGAAGGAAGAAGAGTAGGTAGGAAGAACTAAAGAAAGAAAGAAAACAAAGGAAGAAAGAAAGAAAGAAATGATGGAAGGAAGGAAGGATGGAAAAAAGAAAGGAAGGGAGGAAGGAAGGAAGGAAAGGAAAGATAGAATAGATGGAAGGAAGGATGGAATGATGGAAGGTAGGAAGAAAAGAAGGCAGGAAGGATGAAAGGAAGAAAGGAAGGGTGGATAGATGGCAGGAAGTAAGGAAGGAAAAAAGGAAGAAAGGAATTATGGAAGGAATAAAGGAAGAAAGGAAGAAAGGAAGGATGGATGGAAGGAAGGAATGATGGATGGGATGAAGCAAGGAAGGAAGATATGAAGGAAGGATGGATGGAAGGAAGGAAGGGAGGATAGAAGGAAGGAAGGAAGGAGGAAAGATGGAAGGATGGAAGGATGGAAGGAGGGTTGGATAGATGACAGGAAGAAATCATGGAAGAAGGAAGAAAGGAAGGCAGGAAGTATGAAAGGAAGAAATAAAGGAAGCAAGGATAGATGCGTAGATGGCAGAACGAAAGGAAGGAAGGAACAAAGGAATGAAGGAGGGAGGGAAGCAAGCAAGAAAGAGAGGAAGGAAGGAAGGAAAGAAGAAAGAAATGAAGAAAGGGAGAAAGGAAGAAAGAAAGGAAGGAGGGAAGGTAGGAAGGAAGGAAGAATAAATGAAGGTAGGAAGAAAGGAAGGAAGGATGCAAGAAAGGAAGGATGGAAGAAAGAAAGGAAAGAACGAAGGAAGGAAGGAATGATAGAAGGAAGGAAAGATAGATGTATGGAAGGAATGAATGATGGATGAAAGGAAGAAAGGAAAAAGGATGGCAGGAAGAAATGATGGATGGAAGGAAGAAAGGAAGAAAGAAAGGAAGGAAGGATGGATGGATGGATGGATGGAAGGAAGTATGGAAGGAAGGAAGAAAGGAAGGGTGGAGGGTAGATGGCAGGAAGGATGGAAAATGGATGGAAGGAAGGAGAGAAGGAAGGAAGGAAGAAAAAAGGAAGAAATGAAGGAAAGTAAGAAGGTAGAAAAGAAGGAAGGAGAATATGTAGGAAGGAAGGAAGGAAGGAAGGAAGGAAGGAAGGAAAGAAGGATGGGGAGAAGGAAGGATGGAAGGATGGAACAATAGATGGAAGGATGGAATAAAGGAAGGAAGAGAGAAAGGAAGGAGGAAGAAAGAAAAGAATGATGGAAGGAACAAAGAAGAAAAAAGAATACAAGAAAGGAAGAACGTCAGGAAGAAAGGAAAGAAGGTAATAAGGAAGAAAGGAAGGAAGGAAGAAAAGAAGGAGGGAAGGAGGGAGGGAGGGAAGGAAGGAAGGAAGGAGGGAGGGAGGGAGGGAAGAAGGGAGGGATAAAAGGAAGGAAAGAAGGAAGGAAGGAAGGAAGAAAGGAAGGAAGGAGAGAAAGTAGGAAGGAAGGCAGGACTCTGGCCTGTGTACATCTCTCCTGTAAGACCACCCATGACAGTTAACCAGTTCACAGAGCAAATAAAAGTATTGAATTTAGCGATGCACACCCACTCCCTCACACACACACACAAGAAATCTCAGGGCTTTCTTAACCAGGGGGGAAAATAAAGCGCAATGGTTACCCAACCAATACGAAAAGGCAGAGGAGGACGTCTCAGAGGTACAAATGGTAGTCCCTGCCAAGCAGTAACAGAGATAAGGAAACCAAACATTCTCATGTTTCCATGGCTCCCAGGGCTGGTCTGAAGGCCTGTGACAATAGTCTTCTTAAAGGACCAGAGTCACGGAGCAGGTCTTCAAGAGTTGAAGTCTTGCCCTGGCTGGTTTGGATCAGTGGATAGAGCGTTGGCCTGGGGACTGAAGGTGCCCGTTTCTATTCTGGTCAAGGGCACATGCCCGGGTTGCAGGCTCCATTCCCAGTGTGGGGCATGCAGGAGGCAGCCAACCCATGATTCTTCGTCATCATTGATGTTTCTCTCTCTTCCTCTCTCTCTAAAATCAAGAAAAACATTTTTAAAAGACAAATCTTATATGGAAGGAAGGAAGGAAGGAAGAAGAATGGAAGGCAGGAAGGAAGAAAGGAAGGAGTGATGGATGGGAGGAAGGAAGGATGGATGGAGGAAGGAAGGAAGGAAGGAAGGAAGGAAGGAAGGAAGGAAGGATGGAAAGAGAAAGAATGGATAGATGGAAGGAAGGATGGAGGAAGGAAGGAAGGAAGGATGGAATGAAGGAAGAAAGGATGGAAGGAAAGCAAAAAAGAAAGGAAGGAGAGAAGGTAGGAAGGAAGGAATGAAAGAAGAAATGAAGGTAGGAAGAAAGGAAGGAAGGATGCAAGGAAGGAAGGAAGGAAAGATGGATGGAAGGAAAGATGGAAGGAAGGAACAAAGGAAGAAAGAAAGGAAGAAACATAGCATGAAAGGAAGGAAGAAGAGAAGGTAGGAAGAACAAAAGAAAGGAAGAAAGAAAGAAAGACAGAAAGAAATGATGGAAGGAAGAAAGGATGGAAAGAAGAAAGGAAGGGAGGAAGGAAGGAAAAGATAGAATAGATGGAAGGAAGGATGGAATGATGGAAGGAAGGAAGAAAAGAAGGCAGGAAGGATGAAAGGCAGAAAGGAAGGATGGATAGATGGCAGGAAGTAGGAAGGAAAAAAGGAAGAAAGGAATTATGGAAGGAATAAAGGAAGGAAGAAAGAAAGGAAGAAAGGAAGGATGGATGGAAGGAAGGAGTGATAGATGGAATGAAGCAAGGAAGGAAGATACGAAGGAAGGATGGATGGAAGGAAGGAAGGGAGGATAGAGGGAAGGAAAGAAGTAAGGAAGGAGGAAAGATGGAAGGATGGAAGGAGGGTTGGATAGATGACAGGAAGAAATCATGGAAAAAGGAAGAAAGGAAGGCAGGAAGTATGAAAGGAAGAAATAAAGGAAGGAAGGATAGATGCGTAGATGGCAGAAAGAAAGGAAGGAAGGAACAAAGGAATGAAGGAAGGAAGCAAGAAAGAAAGGAAGGAAGGAAGGAATGAAGGAAGGAAAGAAGAAATGAAGAAAGGGAGAAAGGAAGAAAGGAAGGAAGGAGAGAAGGTAGGAAGGAAGGAAAGAAGAAATAAATGAAGAAAGGAAGAAAGGAAGAAAAAAGGAAGGAGGGAAGGTAGGAAAGAAGAAGAAATGATGACAGGAAGAAAGGAAGGAAGAATGCAAAAAAGGAAGGAAGGATGGATGGATGGATGGAGGAAGGAAGGAAGAAAGAGTGAAAGGATGAAGAAAGAAAGGAAGGATGGAAGGAAGGAAGAAAGGAAGGAATGATAGAAGGAAGGAAATATAGATGGATGGAAGGAATGAATGATGGATGAAAGGAAGAAAGGAAGGAAGGATGGCAGGAAGAAATGATAGATGGAAGGAAGAAAGAAAGAAACAGCAAGAAAGGAACGAAGAAGAGAAGGTAGGAAGAACAAAAGAAAGAAAGAAAGAAAGAAAGAAAGAAAGAAAGAAAGAAAGAAAGAAAGAAAGAAAAGAAAGAAAGAAAGAAAGAAAGAAAGAAAGAAAGAAAGAAAGAAAAAGAAATGATGGAAGGAAGGAAGGATGGAAAAAAGAAAGGAAGGGAGGAAGGAAGGAAGGTAGGAAGGAAGGAAGGGAAAGAGAATAGATGGAAGGAAGGATGAAATGATTCAAGGAAGGAAGAAAAGAAGGCAGGAAGGATAAAAGGAAGAAAGGAAGGATGGATAGATGGCAGGAAGTAAGGAAGGAAAAAAGGAAGGAAGGAAGAAAGGAAGGATGGATGGAAGGAAGGAGTGATGGATGGATGAAGCAAGGAAGGAAGGATGGATGGAAGGAATGAAGGAGGAAAGATGGAAGGATGGAAGGAAGGTTGGATAGATGGAAGAAAGAAAGCATGGAAGAAGGAAGGCAGGAAGTATGAAAGGAAGAAATAAAGGAAGGAAGGATGGATGGATAGATGGCAGAAAAAAAGGAAGGAACGAAGGAAGGAAGGAAGGAGAGAAAGTAGGAAGGACGGAAAGAAATGAAGAAAGGGAGAAAGGAAGAAAGAAAAAAAGGACAGATGCAAGGAAGCAAGGATTGATGGATGGAAGGAAGGAAGGAAGAATGGAAAAGTGGAAGAAAGGAAGAAAGAAAGGAAGGAAGGAAGGAAGGAAGGAAGGAAGGAAGGATGGAAGAAAAGATGGAAGGAAGGAACAAAAGAAGAAGGAAAGGAAGAAACATAGCAAGAAAGGAAGGAAGAAGAGAAGGTAGGAAGAACAAAAGAAAGAAAGAAAGAAAGAAAGAAAGAAAGAAAGAAAGAAAGAAAGAATGGAAGGAAGGAAGGATGGAAAGAAGAAAGGAAGTGAGGAAGGAAGGAAGGAAGGAAAAGATAGAATAGATGGAAGGAAGGATGGAATGATGGAAGGAAGGAAGAAAAGAAGGCAGGAAGGATGAAAGGCATAAAGGAAGGATGGATAGATGGCAGGAAGTAAGGAAGGAAAAAAGGAAGAAAGGAATTATGGAAGGAATAAAGGAAGAAAGGAAGGAAGAAAGAAAGGAAGAATGGAAGGATGGATGGAAGGAAGGAGTGATGGATGGGATGAAGCAAGGAAGGAAGATACGAAGGATGGATGGAAGGAAGGAAGGGAGGATAGAAGGAAGGAAGGAGGGAAGATGGAAGGATGGAAGGATGGAAGGAGAGTTGGATAGATGACGGGAAGAAATCATGGAAGAAGGAAGAAAGGAAGGCAGGAAGTATGAAAGGAAGAAATAAAGGAAGGAAGGATAGATGGATAGATGGCAGAAAGAAAGGAAGGAAGGAACAAAGGAATGAAGGAGGCAAGGAAGTAAGCAAGCAAGAAAGGAAGTAAGGAAAGAAGAAAGAAATGAAGAAAGGGAGAAAGGAAGAAAAAAGGAAGGAGAGAAGGTAGGAAGGAAGAAGAAATGAAGGTAGGAAGAAAGGAAGGAAGGATGATGGATGGATGGATGGATGGATGGATGGATGCATGGAGGAAGGAAGGAAGAATGAAAGGAAGGAAGGAAGGAAGGAAGGAATGATGGAAGGAAAGATAGATGTATGGAAGGAATGAATGATGGATGAAAGGAAGAAAGGAAGGAAGGATGGCAGGAAGAAATGATGGATGGAAGGAAGAAAGGAAGAAACATAGCAAGAAAGGAAGGAAGAAGAGAAGGTAGGAAGAACAAAAAAAGAAAGAAAGAAAGGAAAGGAAGAAAGGAAGGAAGGAAGGAAGGAAGAAAAAGAAATGATGAAAGGAAGGAAGGAAGGAAGGAAGAAAAAGAAATGATGAAAGGAAGGAAGGAAGGAAGGAAGGAAGAAAAGAAGGGAGGAAGGAAGGAAGGAAGGAAGGAAGGAACGGAAAGATAGAATAGATGGAAGGAAGGATGGAATGATGGAAGGAAGGAAGAAAAGAAGGCAGGAAGGATGAAAGGAAGAAAGGAAGGATGGATAGATGGCAGGAAGTAAGGAAGGAAGGAAGAAAGGAAGGATGGATGGAAGGAAGGAAGGAGGAAAGATGGAAGGATGGAAGGAAGGTTGGATAGATGGAAGAAAGAAAGCATGGAAGAAGGAAGAAAGGAAGGCAGGAAGTATGAAAGGAAGAAATAAAGGAAGGAAGGATGGATGGATAGATGGCAGAAAAAAAGGAAGGAAGGAGAGAAAGTAGGAAGGACGGAAAGAAATGAAGAAAGGGAGAAAGGAAGAAAGAAAAAAAGGACAGATGCAAGGAAGCAAGGATTGATGGATGGAAGGAAGGAAGGAAGAATGGAAAGGTGGAAGAAAGGAAGAAAGAAAGGAAGGAAGGAAGGAAGGAAGGATGGATGGATGGATGAAAGGAAGGATGGAAGGAAGGAACAAAGGAAGAAGGAAAGGAAGAAACATAGCAAGAAAAGAAGGAAGAAGAGAAGGTAGGAAGAACAAAAGAAAGAAAGAAAGAAAGAAAGAAAGAAAGAAAGAAAGAAAGAAAGAAAGAAATGATGGAAGGAAGGATGGAAGGAAGGATGGATGGAAAAAAAGAAAGGAAGGGAGGAAGGAAGGAAGGAAGGAAGGAAGGAAGGAAGGGAAAGATAGAATAGATGGAAGGAAGGATGGAATGATGGAAGGTAGGAAGAAAAGAAGGCAGGAAGGATGAAAGGAAGAAAGGAAGGATGGATAGATGGCAGGAAGTAAGGAAGGAAAAAAGGAAGAAAGGAATTATGAAAGGAATAAAGGAAGAAAGAAAGGAAGGATGAATGGAAGGAAGGAGTGATGGATGGGATGAAGCAAGGAAGGAAGATACAAAGGAAGGATGGATGGAAGGAAGGAAGGGAGGATAGAAGGAAGGAAGAAAGGAAGGAGGGAAGATGGAAGGATGGAAGGAGGGTTGGATAGATGACAGGAAGAAATCATGGAAGAAGGAAGAAAGGAAGGCAGGAAGTATGAAAGAAGAAATAAAGGAAGGAAGGATAGATGGATAGATGGCAGAATGAAAGGAAGGAAGGAACAAAGGAATGAAGGAGGCAAGCAAGGAAGCAAGAAAGAAAGGAAGGAAGGAAGGAAAGAAGAAAAAAATGAAGAAAGGGAGAAAGGAAGAAAAAAAGGAAGGAGAGAAGGTAGGAAGGGAGAAGAAATGAAGATAGGAAGAAAGGAAGGAAGGATGCAAAAAAGGAAGGAAGGATGGATGGATGGAGGAAGGAAGGAAGAATGAAAGGAAGGATGAAGAAAGAAAGGAAGGATGGAAGGAAGGAAGAAAGGAAGGAATGATAGAAGGAAGGAAAGATGGATGGAAAAAATGAATGATGGATGAAAGAAAGAAAGAAAGGAAGAAACATAGCAAGAAAGGAAGGAAGAAGAGAAGGTAGGAAGAACAAAAGAAAGAAAGAAAGAAAAAAAGAAAAGAAAGGAAGGAAGGAAGGAAGGAAGAAAGAAAGGAAGGATGGATAGATGGCAGGAAGTAAGGAAGGAAAAAAGGAAGGAAGGAAGAAAGGAAGGATGGATGGAAGGAAGGAGTGATGGATGGATGAAGCAAGGAAGGAAGGATGGATGGAAGGAAGTAGGAAGGATGGAATGATGGAAGGAAGGTTGGATAGATGGCAGAAAGAAAGCATGGAAGAAGGAAGAAAGGAAGGCAGGAAGTATGAAAGCAAGGAAGGATGGATGGGTAGATGGCAGAAAAAAAGGAAGGAACGAAGGAAGGAAGGAAGGAGAGAAGGTAGGAAGGAAGGAAAGAAATGAAGAAAGGGAGAAAGGAAGAAAGAAAAAAAGGACAGATGCAAGGAAGCAAGGATTGATGGATGGAAGGAAGGAAGGAAAGGTGGAAGAAAGGAAGATAAAAAGGAAGGAAGGAAGGATGGATGGATGGATGGATGGAAGGAAGGATGGAAGGAAGGAAGAAAGGAAGGGTGGAGGGTAGATGGCAGGAAGGATGGAAAATGGATGGAAGGAAGGAGAGAAGGAAGGAAGGAAGAAAAAAGGAAGAAATGAAGGAAAGTAAGAAGGTAGAAAAGAAGGAAGGAGAAAAGGTAGGAAGGAAGGAAAGAAGGAAGGAAGAAAGGAAGGAAGGAAGGATAGAAGGAAGGAAGAAAGGAAGGATGGGAAGAAGGAAGGATGGAAGGATGGAACAATAGATGGAAGGATGGAAGAAAGTAGGGAAGAGAGAAAGGAAGGAGGAAGAAAGAAAAGAATGATGGAAGGAACAAAGAAGAAAAAAGGATAGAAGAAAGGAAGAATGTCAGGAAGAAAGGAAAGAAGGTAATAAGGAAGAAAGGAAGGAAGGAAGAAAGGAAGGAAGGAAGGAGGGAGGGAGGGAGGGAAGGAAGGAGGAAGGGAAGGAGGGAGGGAGGGAAGGAAGGAAGGAAGGAAGGAAGGAGAGAAAGTAGGAAGGAAGGAAGGCAGGACGGTGGCCTGTGTTCATTTCTCCTGTAAGACCACCCATGACAGTTAACCAGTTCACAGAGCAAATAAAAGGATTGAATAAAGTGACGCACCCCCCACACACACACACACACAAGAAATCTCAGGGCTTTCTTAACCAGGGGGAAAAATAAAGCCCAATGGTTACCCAAACAATACGAAAAGGCAGAGGAGGACGTCTCAGAGGTACAAATGGTAGCCACTGCCAAGCAGTAACAGAGATAAGGAAACCAAACATTCTCATGTTTCCATGGCTCCCAGGGCTGGTCTGCAGGCCTGTGACAATAGTCGTCTTAAAGGGCCAGAGTCACGGAGCAGGTCTTCAAGAGCTGAAGTCTTGCCCTGGCTGGTTTGGATCAGTGGATAGAGCGTTGGCCTGGGGACTGAAGGTGCCGGTTTCTATTCTGGTCAAGGGCACATGCCCGGGTTGCAGGCTCCATCCCCAGTGTGGGGCATGCAGGAGGCAGCCAACCCATGATTCTTTGTCATCATTGATGTTTCTCTCTCTTCCTCTCTCTCTTCCTCTCTCTCTAAAATCAAGAAAAACATTTTTAAAAGACAAATCTTAATATGGAAGGAAGGAAGGAAGGATAGAAGGAAGGATGGATAGATGGAAGGAAGGATGAAGGAAGGAAGGAAGGAATGATGGAAGGAAGGAAGGAAGGAATGATGGAATGAAGGAAGAAAGGATGGAAGGAAAGCAAGAAAGAAAGGAAGGAGAGAAGATAGGAAGGAAGGAAAGAAGGAAGAAATGTAGGTAGGAAAAAAGGAAGGAAGGATGCAAGGAAGGAGGGATGGAAGGAAGGAAGGATGAATGGATTGATTGAGGGAAGCCACCCATTGTCTTCACTATCGGAGAAGTGTAAACAAGGATCCGGGAACGCTGGTGACCCTTGAGCCCTGGCAAGGGCCAGAGCTATGCACTGATTGTTTAGTCCAGACAATGGGAGCTCAAGCTATTTCCTGATCAAATAGTCTCAGAGTAAATCTTTTAATATTTACTGACATTTAGGATAGCCTGTCTGTTATCGCAATTACCTGCCTGACTAAGGGCTAGATGTGTATCCAAAATTGAATAAAAGGTTGGTGAGGCCTGAGCACCAGTGGAAGTCCTCCTGGGCTCCCACCTGGCCCCCCAGTTCCCAAATTATTATTTTTTGTCTCATCTCTTTCATTTGCACGTGGCCCCTCTTCCAGATCCCAAACCCTGAACCCTGAACCAGGCGGGACATGGGTCCTTCACATCTGGTGCCTTGACAAGGGAAATCTGGAGAAGACTTCACCTAGAGCAAAAAACGAAGTTTCACCGGCAAGGTGGGGAAAAAGTTTTCACCAGATAGGTGGGGAATTTCACCGCACGCAAACCACTGTCAGCTGCAGAAATCACGATCTGTAAGTAGGGTGGGAACGTCTTTTCTTAGCCAGGCTAATGGGGCAGAATTCATCAAAAGGGAAGAAGCTTTATTGTCGGCTTTTGGTTTGTATACTTAAGGATAAAGTCATCGAAGTTTCAGAAGGTATTCTCTTACAGTTTTTGCATGTTATTATAGAACATGACCCCTGGTTTCCTGAAGAAGGTACATTAGATCTTGAATGTTGGAAAAAAGTTGGTCAGAACTTGAAAGAAGCTCAGCAGCAGGGGAAAAACTTGCCTCCAAACTGTTTCTCCTTGTGGAACACGGTATTGCATTTGCTAGAGCCGTTTACAGAGGCTGAGAAGGATAAATCTCCTCCCCTTGCACCCTCCACTCCTAAAGAGGAGCAAAAAGAAAAATTGGAGGAATGGCCTTCATGGCCCCCTCTGCCTCCATGTCCTAATCCTGAAATGTTTAATTCACCATTAATAGAATCACCTGTGAAAATAGCCATCAGAGAAGGATTGAAGGACATGACGGTGGAAGAGAGACTTGCTTTTCCTATCATACAGGTAGCTGACCCACAGCTCCCGAATCAGATAATAAGACACCATGAAAAATTTGACTTTAAAATGATAAAGGCCTTACATGAAAGCGTAGTTCAAAATGGTCCAACAGCTCCTTTTACAGGAGAAATTATGAGTAATATTGCTGAAGCATTCTTAGCTCCTTATGATTGGTATTCTCTGGCTCATGCAACTCTGGATGGAGGAGATGATTTACTATCATACAATGAACTCAGACCGAGTCATACTGACCAGTCATACTTCTCTACAAAGAATTGAATTAGAAGCCATTAAGGCTGCATTGCAAGATCTCCAAGAGTCTCTTAACATTATCTCTGATTCTTCTTATGCTGCGGGCCTAGTGAATAGAATTGAAACTGCTCGTTTGAAATGGCTCAGTGACCAAAGTTTATTTTTACTATTTAAACAAGTTCAGCAGATTGTGCAACAGAGACAATACCCTTTTTATATCACTCACATCAGGGCTCACAGTGTATTACCTGGCCCGCTCACAAAGGGAAATGCACATGCTGATCACTTGGTTGCTTTATTAAAAGAGGCCTCAGCGTCTCATCAGCTTTTACATCAGCCTGCCAAAATGTTGTCCAAACAATTCTCAATCTCTCAACAGCAGGCAAAACAGATTATCAAGGAATGTCCCACTTGCATGTTACATCTACCTCAAGGGCCTAACACAGGAGTCAACCCTAGAGGTTTGCTGAGGGACCATATCTAGCAAATGGATGTGACACATTATACTCCTTTTGGACGCTGTGGAGCATTGCATGTCTCTGTAGACACCTTTTCAAAAGTCCTATGGGCCACTGCATCTACAGGGGAAACGGCAAAACAGGTTATTAATCATTGCCTCGCTGCTTTTGCCATCATGGGAATTCCAAAAATTATTAAAACTGATAATGGGCCTGCTTACACAAGCTGTCATTTCCAGCAATTTTGTAAAAGGTGGAAAATTCAACACATTACAGGAATACCATATAATTTGCAGGGACAGACAATTATAGAGCGCCAACACCAAAGGCTAAAATGCCAACTTGAAAAACAAAAAGGGGGGAATATGGAGAAATCGCCTGTAAGTAGACTACACCAAGCCTTAATTACTTTAAATTTTTTCACTTGTGATGCCGATGGCAAGACACCCATGGAAATACACTGGTGTCAGAATAGCCAAAGGAAAATGGTCTGGTTAAATGGAAAGATCCTGAGTCTGGGTTATGGAAGGGCCCCGATCCCCTCTTAACATTTGGTCGAGGGTATGCTTGTATATTTCCAGAAAATTTCTCTAAGCCCGTGTGGATTCCCGCAAGAAATATAAAACTTCAACATGGATCCGAGGGAAGAACTGGCCAGGTTAATGAGGACCCTGCATCTGGAGCCTCGCCTTACAGCTGCAAACAATCCACTACCCCAGCCACAGAGGGCAGCAGCCCCAAGCAACCCACTGAAGATAAGGAGTGGAAGGAGGACGAGGCGGACGCACAGAGGTCGCCTGGGGGATGTGAAGAAGACGGTCCAGAAAGCTGAGCGAATTTGTGAGGAGACAACAGAGGTCGCCTGGGGGATGTGAAGAAGACGGTCCAGAAAGCTGAGCAAATTTGTGAGGAGACCAGAACCCCAAGAACGCCTGAGAACGTCTTTCTTGCCCTGCTAGCAGTCATCAGCTGTGCGGTAATACTACCAGGGGCAAATGGGGAAGTATTTTGGACTTATGTTCCCGACCCTCCATGGGTAAGACCCCTTACGTGGGCTGATCCCCTGCCTAATGTAGTCACCAATAACACCAAACACCTTGGTCACCCAGGAGGACCACGGGTGGGGCAAGGAAGTATATGGGCAAAGTATAATTATGCAGGGGTCGCCACCCAGCTTCCCTTTTGTATGACACAGAACCAAACCACAGCTCCTTTGTGTGTGAAATTAAAGAGAGGCTTCTGGCTAGCATGGACACCAAAGGAGGGGGTGGAAAAAGCCCAAATACGTCTATCACTACTTGCTCCGGGGAGAGGTGCAGACAATGTAACTGTACTAAGACACCCCCACCCCCCGCACTAAGCCATTATGTAAAAAGTCTTATGAATGGCACTCCATCGAGGAAGAAATTAATTAGCAAGACTGTTATAGTCATTACCCTACCACCAGCAAACTGAATAACTGTTTTCCCTTTGTGGATTGGAGCCCCTACAGTCTTCATATAGTAACAATCACACCCTAAAATGGAAGGGGAACACATCCTATCTACCGTGTTTCCCCGAAAATAAAACATCCTCCGAAAATAAGACATACTTACAGGTTTCCTTCTGAGTGAAATATAAGGCATCCCCCCGAAAATAAGGCCCCCAGGCTCTGTCTCAGAATGAAAATTAATTTACCGTAAACTGGTCGCTAGGGCCGCCCCGACTGGCGTCTAGCAACCAGTGACGTTACGCGGAGTCCTGACGTCACTGCTGTGTGGAGGCAGAGCGGAGGTCAGAGTGAGCGGTGAGCGCGGGGTGGGAGAGAGGAGGAGACTTTCGCAGATGTGTGTAGAAGAACAGGAGGATTAGAGCGGACGGGACGCGACGAAGGTGGTGAGTGCTGGTCTGTCTCTGGTGACACTACCTGATGCTCGCGGCCGCCTTCATGATGACTGAAGGTTCTCAGTCAGTGGCAGACCCTGCTCCAGCCCAGATCCAGGCCCCAGCAAGCCCAGTGACAGTCCCCAGGCAGGCCCCAGGGGGTAAATGTCTGATAAAGGGGTAGGGGGGATGTCTGGTGAAGGTGTTCAGTGGCACAGGGGTGGGGCGAGGGGGATCACTTAAAATGACACAGGAGGATCAGAGGGGGCAATCAAAATGACACAGGAGGATCAGAGGGGACAATCAAAATGACACAGGAGGATCAGAGGGGACAATCAAAATGACACAGGAGGATCAAAAGGGGTTACTAAAATGGTAATCCCCCCTCTGATTCTCCTGTGCCATTTTGATTCCCCCCTCTGATCCCCCCTGTGTTATTTTGAGTGATCCCCCTCCCCCCACCTTGATACCCCAATTCCTTTTTTTTACCCCTAGAAATGAGCGCAAAAAGAAAAAGCTACTCCGTGGAGTACAAGAAAGGAATCGTGGAAGACTCTTGGGGCCAAAATCTTACTGCTTTCTGCAAAGAGAAGATGTTGAGTATCCGATTGGTCCGAAAATGGCGAGCAGAGTATGGTAACCTCATTGAACAAGTGGACAAGGGAAATGCTAAAAAGCGCAAGTGTGGATCAGGTTGGCAACCATTATTTTCCGAGCTGGAAGACCTGATCTGTGAATGGGTTGTTGACAGGAGAGCAAAGGCTTTGGTTGTGAATAGGGCTCAGATTCAAGAATTTGCCCTTGCAATGGCACCACAGTTTGACATAGCTCCTGAAGACTTCAAAGCATCACAACACTGGCTGGATAATTTCCTTCAGCAAAGTGAACTGTCTTTAAGAAGATCTACAACATTGTTTAGGTTGGAAAATACTCAAGTTATTAAGCGAGCACTTGCATTCAAGTCCTTTATTGATGATGCTGACTTCTCTAAATACAATCTTTCCAACATGATTGCTATGGATGAAACTGCAGTGTTTATGGGCCAATCATCTCAAACAACAATTGAACAGCGGGGTGCCTCCTTAGCGTACATTCCCTCCACTGCTTACGAAAGTGCACGTGTTTCCTGTATTTTGGCAATTCATCTGGATGGCACTAAAAACCCACCTTTAATCATTTCTAAGGGCAAGAAGGAAAAGATTGAACGTGTTTTGGGCGTTTTTATTCTTGAAACTGAAAAAGCCTGGGCCACACAAGCAGTTATAAGGAAGTGGGTCGATTTAATGCTGCCGCTTGTTATGCAAGGGAGCCAAAGAGGTCTGCTAGTCTGGGATGCAGCCAGCACTCACCTCGCTAAAGACATGAAGACATTTCTTCACGAAAGAAAAATAGATCAGATAATGATTCCCGCAGGAATGACGGCCTATCTCCAGACTCTTGATATTGCAATAAACAAGCCATTCAAAGACAATTTGTGCATGGAAATTAATGACTACATTGAAAATAGAATGGAGAAAATCAGCGTGGAAACTTTGTGAAACCTAAACTGCAAGAAGTTGTGACTTGGGTGAAGAATTCATAGGAGAAAATCACTGACAGTTGCATTGCAAATGCACTGCGAGCAGGCTACCTTGACAAGAAGTACTCATTTAAAGACAGTGCTATTGCTAAACATGAGAGATTTGGCCCACTGATTCTGAAAGAAATGGAGTCACAAGAAATTCACCAGGAAATTCAGGAATTGGATTGTTATGATGATGTTCCAGAAGATGATGACATGATTGTCATTGAATAAATGAGTAAATTCTTGATACTGTAGGATTCAGTTTGTCTGGTTTGTGTTGACAACTACCGTACTACCGTACCGTACACAGGTAATAAATTTCCTTTATTTTCATTTAACAATAAATGTGTACCGTATTCTTCTTCATGGAAAAATAAGACATCCCCTGAAAATAAGACCTAGCGTGTCTTTGGGGGCAAAAATTAATATAAGACACTGTCTTATTTTCGGGAAAACACGGTATATGTTGAAGCTAATCACTCCATTTCATGGCGTGGAGGAGGATTTGTTGGATCTCAATTACAACATGACAATTGTCCCATACAAAATACGCAATGGAAATTAGCTGCTGCGCTTGCACCTATAAATGGTATAGTTTTAACTATAGCTCAGATAATTCCATTCATACCTTATGGGGAACTCCCAATAAGACAGTATTTGCCACCGCCTGTGTGTTTGATCCACTTGTACTCCTCTCAGGCCCCATCCACATGCACCTTAATGCACAAGCCATCTGTATGAGGTGTCATGCACAGGCTGCACACTATCCCACTGTGTTAATTCTACATCCAAAAGGATCCCCTCATGATTTTAAAACAACCGGCTTTCGTTTGGGTTCCTACTAACCTAACTGAGCCTTGGGAACCTCATCAAACCTACTGTCACATGATCTGGTAAAAATCTTAAAAAAACAAAAAAGATTTCCTGGAATGTTAATTGCAGGACTCTTTGCCCTCGTAACGTTACTTACTTCTGTGGGCGTTGCTGCTTCATCCATGGTACAAACTGTTCAAACTTCTCCGTTTGTGCAACAAGTTAAGGAAAATGTAACTAAGACCTTGTCTGTACAAAAAAGGATTGACAGCCAGTTTGAGATTGAATTGTCAGCATTAAAGTCTACAGTCTTGTGGATGGGTGATAAAATCCACAGCCTAGAGCAGGGGTGGGCAAACTTTTTGACTTGAGGGCCACAATGGGTTCTTAAACTGGACCGGAGGGCCGGAACAAAAGCATGGATGGAGTGTTTGTGTGAACTAATATAAATTCAAAGTAAAGGAGCGGAGGGGAGAGCAAGAGAACCGGATAGAACAGCCGGATCCGGCCCGCGGGCCATAGTTTGCCCACGGCTGGCCTAGAGCAAAGAATTTCTTTGCAGTGTCATTATAATTTTTCCCAGATTTGTGTTACCCCTGTTCCCTATATTAGCACCTTGCACCCTTGGGAATCAATAAAAACTCACCTTCTTGGTGCTTGGGGTAAAGGTAACACAACCCTTGATATTTTAGAATTACAACAGCATATTGTGTAGTTATCCCAGGCAAACTCACAAACTAATTCCTTAGATGCCTGGCAGCAATTTAAAAAGGACATGAAAGAATTTAACCCCCTCCACTGGATCTCCTTACATTTGCCTCTCAGCATAACCATTATTGCTTGTCTCATTTTTGTTCTCATATGTTTATTTCTAGTCTGCAGATACGGAATGAAGAGTCTTAAAAGGACTCAAACCCTTCAGGCGGCATTCACTTTTCAAGATTTACTAAGGAAAAGAAACGGGGGAGATGTGGGAAGCCACCCATTGTCTTCACTATGGGAGAAGTGTAAACAAGGATCCCGGAACGCTGGTGACCCTTGAGCCCATGGGAAGGGCCAGAGCTATGCACTGATTGTTCAGTCCAGACAATGGGAGCTCAAGCAATTACCTGACCAAATAGTCTCAGAGTGAACCTTTCTAATATTTACTCACCTTTAGGATAGCCTGTCTGTTACCTCAATTGCCTGCCTGACTAAGGGCTAGATGTGTATCCAAAATTGAATAAAAGGTTGGTGAGGCCTGAGTACCAGTGGAAGTCCTCCTGGGCTCCCACCTGGCCCCCCAGTGTCCAAATTATTATTTCCTGTCTCATCTCTTTCATTTATGCACGGCCCCTCTTCCGATCCCGAACTGTGAAACATGTGGGAAGTGGGTCCTTCACAATTGATGGAAGGAAGGAAGGAAGGAAGGAAGGAAGGAAGGAAGGAAGGAAGGAAGAAAAGATGGATGGAAGGAAGGAAGGAAGGATGGATGGAAGGAAGAAAGGAAGGAAGGAAGGAAGGATGGAAGGAAGGAAGGAAGAAAGGATGGAAGGAAGGAAGGAAGGAAGAAAGGAAGGAAGAAAAGATGGATGGAAGGAAGGAAGGAAGGATGGATGGAAGGAAGAAAGGAAGGAAGGAAGGAAGGATGGAAGGAAGGAAGGAAGAAAAGATGGAAGGAAGGAAGGAAAGATGGATGGAAGGAAGGAAGGAAGGAAGGAAGGAAGGAAGGATTGAGGGAAGCCACCCATTGTCTTCACTATCGGAGAAGTGTAAACAAGGATCCCGGAACGCTGGTGACCCTTGAGCCCATGGGAAGGGCCAGAGCTATGCACCGATTGTTCAGTCCAGACAATGGGGGCTCAAGCAATTACCTGACCAAATAGTCTCAGAGTGAACCTTTCTAATATTTACTCACCTTTAGGATAGCCTGTCTGTTACCTCAATTGCCTGCCTGACTAAAGGCTAAATGTGTATCCAAAATTGAATAAAAGGTTGGTGAGGCCTGAGCACCAGTGGAAGTCCTCCTGGTTTCCCGCCTGGCCCCCCAGTGTCCAAATTATTATTTCCTGTCTCATCTCTTTCATTTATGCACGGCCCCTCTTCCGATCCTGAACCGTAAAACATGTGGAAAGTGGGTCTTCACAATTGATGGAAGGAAAGAAGGAAGGAAGGAAGGAAGGAAAGATGGATGGAAGGAAGGAAGAAAGGAAGGAAGGAAGGAAGGAAGGAAGGAAGGAAGGAAGGAAGAAAGGATGGAAGGAAGGAAGGATGGAAGGAAGGAAGGAAGGAAGGAAGGAAGGAAGGATGGAAGGAAGGAAGGAAGGAAAGATGGATGGAAGGAAGGATGGAAGGAAAGAACGAAGGAAGGATGGAAGGAAAGAACGAAGGAAGGATGGAAGGAAAGATGGGTGGAAGGAAGAAAGGAAACAAGGAAGGAAGGATGGATGGATAGAAGGAAGGAAGAAAGGAAGGGAGGAAAAAAGGGTGGGTGGAAGGAAGGAGTCATATATGGGAGGAAGGAAGGAAGCAAGGAAGGAAGAAAGGAAAGAATGATGTATGGAAGCAAGGGAGGATGGAAGAAAGGAAGGAATGATGGATTGATAGAAGGAAGAAAGGATGGAAAGATGGAAGGAAGGAAGGAAGGAAGGAACAAAGGAAGGATGGAAGGAAGGAAGAAACAAAGTAAGAAAGAAAGGAGAGAAGGTAGGAAGGAAGGAAAGGAATAAATGAAGGAAGGAAGAAAGGGAGAAAGGAAGGATGGGTGGATGGACAGATAGATGAACGGAAGGAAAGAAGGAAGGATGGAAGGAAGGAGAGAAGAAGAAAGAAAGAAAGAAAGAAAGAGAGAGAGAAAGAAGGAAAGAAAGGAAGGAAGGAAGGAATGGTGGAAGGTGGAAAAAAGGAAGGAAGGATGGAAGAGGGGAAGGAATGATGGATGAAAGGAAGAAAGAATGAAAGGAAGGAAGGAAGGAAGGAAGGAAGGAAGGGAGGAAGGAAGAAAGGAAGGAAGGAAGGAAGGAAGGAAGGAAGGAGAGAAGGTAGAAAGGATGGAAAGACGAAAGAAAGGAAGGAAAGAAAGAAGGAGGGAAGGAAGAAAAGAAAGATGGAAGGAAAGATGAAAGAAAAAAGGAAGAAAGGAAGGAGAGCAGTTAGGAAGGAAGGAAAGAAAAAGGGGAAGAAGAAAGGTGGAATAAAGAAAGGAGAGAAGGAAGGAAGGAAGGAAGGAAGGAAGGAAGGAAGGAAGGAAGGAAGAAAGGAAGGAAGGAAGGAAAGAAGGAAGGAGAGCAGGTGGGAAGGAAAGAAGGAAGGCAGGAAGGGGGCTAGGGTTCATCTCTCCTGTAAGACCACTTATGACAGTTAACCTGTTCACAGAGCAAATAAAAGGATTAAATAAAGTGACGCCCACCCCTCCACCCCAAGAAATCTCAGGGCTTTCCTAACCAGGGAGAAAATAAAGCCCAATCGTTACCCAAACAATACGAAAAGGCAGAGGAGGACGTCTCAGAGGTACAAACGGTAGTCCCTGCCAAGCAGTAACAGAGATAAGGAAACCAAACATTCTCTTGTTTCCATGGCTCCCAGGCTGGTCTGCAGGCCTGTGACAATAGTCTTATTAAAGGGCCAGGGTCAGGGAGCAGGTCTTCAAGAGGTGAAGTCTTGCCCTGGCTGGTTTGGCTGAGTGGATAGAGCGTTGGCCTGGGGACTGAAGGTCCCGGTTTCTGTTCTGCTCAAGGGCACATGCCCGGGTTGTGAGCTGGATCCCCAGTGTGAGGCATGCAGAAGGCAGCCAATCCATGATTCTCTCTCATCATTGATGTTTCTCTCTCCCCCTCTCCCTTCCTCTCTGAAATCAATGACAATATCTTTTTTAAAAAGAGTTGAAGTCCTTCTACAATGGAAATGTCCTTGTTGAGGTCTCAGAGCAGATAGGCACTGTGATTCCTCAGAGTCTTAAGTAGAAAGCCTGGAGGAAGGGGAAGGTGAGGGGAGAAAGTGTGTCCTGATGGGAGCCAGGGCCAGGCCACGGGGCGGCCTCCCTGAGCGGGCCTTGGCCCAGGACGGTGGGGGAAGCTGCCCTGGGTCCTCTGGGGCGCCTCTGTTCTGTTCCACTTGCAGAGCTCCCTTCCCTCCCCCCTCTCCTCTACCTTAAATACGGCCATCACCCGACTCTGCTCCCACTTGCACATTTACTGTCTCCATGGGACACATGAGCCAGGGATGGAGGGGGGCAGGGAGGAGAAGAAAGGGCTGACGGGGGGGTGGGGGGCAAACAGGGTGAATGAGGAAGAGAAAGGGCAAAGCAATCCTGAGCCGGGAAACACTCAGCTCTCGGGGCGGGCACCCTGACCCTGACCTGCACCTGCTGGTGCCCAGGCACGCTGCGACCCAGGCACGACCTCTGCTCGGCCTCCCTCCGCGAGTGCTGTCACTAGGCACCCCTCCCTGCCTGGGGCCCCCAGCAAAGGGCCCGGCACTGCCCCACGCTGGCCCCGAGCCCAAAGGCCACATGGCAGCCTCTGGCTCCTGGGCACCGTGGGAGGATTCCCAGGCGGAGGAGGAGGAGGAGGAGGAGAGAAATGCCACCGCCCTCAGGCGCCCTCGCTGTGCTGCACCCACGGGAAATGCGCGGGACACCTTCTCCTGCCTGATTCCTGTGAAACAAGAATCCAGTGAGGCCCTTACACAGTCATTCCCAAAGAGCCCTGGACAGGGGCTTGGAACTCTCTTCCCCGCTTCCCAGAGCAGACCCGCCCTGGTGGCCGCCTCACCTTCTGCGTCTCAACCCTCATGACCTGTCCCCTTTCTCTCTGGTGACACTGAGGGCGAAGAGGGGACAACAGACCTCTTGCCACAGCCCAGCGGTTCCGTCATTCCCACGCGTGACCAGCAGGAGGCAGGCGCGCCGTCCTCAGCAGGGTATCAGGTTCCAGAAACCGGTCCTCATCAGAAGCATATCTCCCAGGAGCTTCCTTGTTCAAACAACCAGAGGTTTGACTCTCTAAAGAACACACACCCTCTTTCAAACCTGGCTCAGTGGATGGAGCGTCGCCCCTGGGTTTGACTCTGCTCAAGGGCATGTACCTTGGTTGCAGGCTCAATCCCCAGTAGGAGGCGATCAGGAGGCAGCTGATGGGTGTTTCTCTCTCACGGATGTTTCTAGCTCTCTATCCCTCTCCCTTCCTCTCTGTAAAATCCATGAAAATATATATATTTTTAAATGAGACCGACTACAGGTGTTTACCTGGGAACCACTTCCCAGCCATTCCAGACCTGCATGGAGAGTGGGTAAGACTCCGCCCAAGGCCAGCCCTGACCATCCATGGGATGCAGAGGCTCCTTTCAAACCCGTGGGAAGGGAGCCGTGGTCTCTCACTCAGTGCAGAGGCTGTGACTTCCTCCCAGATCTAAGGACAGTGTGCACATCATGGCAGGCAGAGAAGGGGCATTTCCTAAAGAATGCTTCTACCACCTCACACTCGCTCCCTCAGAGGGAAAGGGAAGAATCCGTTGCCCACAGATCGGATTCAAAGCCGAGAGGCAAAGGATCCATTGACCATTCTAGGGTCACAGGCACTGTCTTCGGAACACATATTTGAATAGCTCAGAGACTTTTGCCCCAGGTCAATTTTTTTCAAACACTGTGCTCTCAGAGACTTAAATACTCTTTGAGAACAAGCTCATTTCAGCCTAGATCAGGGGTGGGCAAACTTTTTTACTCGAGGGCCACAATGGGTTCTTAAACTGGACTGGAGGGCCAGAACAAAAGCATGGATGGAGTGTTTGTGTGAACTAATATAAATTCAAAGTAAAGGAGCGGAGGGGAGAGCAAGAGAACTGGATAGAACAGCCAGATCCGGCCCGCGGGCCGTCGTTTGCCCACGGCTGGCCTAGATGGTGTGGCTCTGTACTTGAGCATCGACCTAGGAACCAGAAGGTCTCAGTTTGCTTCCTAACTGAGGACTTGATCCCCAGTGGGGATGTGTAAGAGGCAGCCAATCGATGATTGTTTCTCATCATTGATGTTTCTATCTCTCTCTCCCTCTCCCTTCTGCTCTGAAATCAAGGAATTTTTTTTTTAAAAGAGAGCTCCCCTCTCTTAAAAAAAAATTAAGACTTAAGAGTAGAGTGAACATCTTATCCTAATATATAAAAACCCTGGGTCTGTCACCACCAGAGGCTCGACCAACCAGAAGTCAGTCCTGCAGTCAGCACTGGGTTACCGTGGCGACCCAGCACTAACTGCTGCAGCTGCAAGCATGGTGACCCAGCACTGAGTGCTGAGGGGGTTGCAATTCAGGCCCGGGAGAGAGGCCTGAAGAGAGAAGCAGGTTCTGATTTGTAGCCTGTATGGCAGCTGTTGATCAGCACTTGCCTCTCTCTTTCTCTCCTGGCCTCCACGGGGTCTGCTGATCAGCCCTGCCTCTCTGATGAGGCCCTGTTGACAGGCCCAGAGACTCTGATTGGCATAGAAACCAACCAATCAGAACCACATCTGGGTGAACTGTGAGTAGCCAATGGCTGCCTAGGAGGTGGAGCTTTAGATGCTGACTGGCATAGAAACCGACCAATCCGAACCAAATTGGCTGGCAGAGGAGGGCAGTTGGGAGCAAGATCAGGCCTGCAGGGAGGGCAGTTGGGGGCAATATCAGTCCAGGAGGGGAGAGCAGTTAGAGGTGATCAGGCAGGCCGAAGTAGTTAGGGGAGATCATGCAGCCAGCCAGCGGTCCCAGACTGTGACAGGGATGTCCCATTAGAGAGGGTGAAGTCTTGACTGAGGAACCCCCCTCCGTGCACAAATTTTGTGCACCGGGCCACTAGTGCAAAAATGAATAAATACATAAAAGTGTAGAATTACTTTTGAAGCATTGAAAAATTCTGGTAAGTATTTGATGGTCATAAGAAATAGTTGTTAACGCTAAAGGTGTACTATGGTTATGCAAGGAAATGTCCCTTTATTAGAGAATAATTTTGAAGTGCATAGGGATGAAGGAACATGATGTTTGGGGTTTGCATTAAACTTCTTCAGAGAAAGAATCATGGAGGAAAAGAAGGGAAGGAAGGAGAGAGCAAGCACATATGACAAAATCGTTGAGTCTGGTAATGGAAGGGGGATTCCTTCTGCTACTCTGCTTTTGCACATGTGGGGAAATTGCATGTGGTGGAGAGGTGTTAGGGCCATGGAAGGTCAGGCTGGTTGTTTTGGTGGGAGTTTGAGAGGGAGCTGGGGGAATCCCAGTGGCCCACATTTCCACACAGCAGGTGTATAACATTGATTATTTACTCAGTAATAATTAAAATCCAGATTCAGTAAGACAGGTGGACAATGGTTTGGAGGTGTGTTTTTGGAATTATTTTAATGAAAGTTCTTTAACCAATCAATGAGCCCAATTTGGATAGAGAAGCAAATGGCCACTTCCTGGTGGAAATGACCTTTGGCCTTGGAACTATTTCCTAGAGCATCCTGATAATACTTTACCCCCATAAATTGCTCATCGTGGATTTGCAAAGCTATGCAACTGGGAATTTCACTCCTGCGAGACTTCGGGGTACACTTGGTTGTCGGGAGCCAGCTGGAAAGAGATGGTAAGCAGCCCACTCAACAGCAACAGGAATGCAGCCAGAAACGCCACGGGCACGCTGCTACCGATCTCCTGCCAGTCCGGCCTGAAGGGGATGTGGAGGGATGGCGGGAAGCGTATGCCCTCTTCACTTATCACAGCGTGGTAATTCCACATCACGGCAATGAGGATAAATATGCCACCTATGATGCTCAGGACTCCAGAAGCGAAGAACAGATTGCAGGTGGTGTCCTTCTGAAGCTCTCCCGCGTACACTCTGCGCAGGCCCATGATCGTGAGCACTTTCCCCAGGAGTGCAAGGAGGCTGGCGGCCAGCAGCAGGTGCTGACCGATGCGGATATCCAGCGGCAGGTAGGTGTCACTGTAGGTGTAGCGGTGACACGCTATGGGTCTGCTGTGGAGGCTGTAGGGCTGGTAAAAGCAGACCTTCCACATCCCCACGCAGGCCAGACCTCGGGAGGGGGCGGCGCTGCTCTCTATGTACCATACCCTCCATTTGGCCAGGCCCATGCAAACCATGGAGAACATCCATCCCAGGGTGTTGAGGGCGAAACTCGCTGCCTGGCAATTGGGGTGGACGTAAAAGCCCATGGCTCTGTATCCAGGGGATCTGCAAACCAATAGAGGGTGTCATGAGGATGGGACCCACGGCCTGGACCTGCCCCCCGGGGTGAGTGGCACTATATTGGAGAGGGAAATGCCATATTCCAGAATGGAGACACGTGACCCCCATGCTCTGCTGGCGAAGGGTCCTTGGGCAAGATTTACTGAAAGCCTTAAAGTATACAGACTTTCACCCTGCAGGACAGGTAAGGGGTTAGAGCATCTTCCCAACGGGCCCAGGTTGCAGAGCTCAATCCCTGGTCAGGGCACATACAAGAATCAACCAATGAATGCATCAGTCAGTGGAACACCAAATCGATGTTTCTCTCTCTCCCTCTCTCTGTCTCGAAAGTCAATCAAAATATGTACAAACTTTCAAACAGGCAGTTCCACTTCTGGACATTTGTTGAAAGACACAATTAAGATTGGCTACAGTCCAGCAGGCGTGGTTGAGCATCGACCTAAGAACCAGGAGGTCAGGGTTTTATTCCTGATCAGGGCACATTCCCGGGCTGTGGGCTTGATCCCCAGTGTGGGGCATGCAGGAGGAAACCAATCCATGATTATCTCTCATCATTGATGTTTCTCTCTTCCTCTCTCTCTAAAATCAAGAAAATATATTTTTAAAAGACAATCTTATATAAAAGAAAGAAAGGAAGGAAGGAAGGAATGAAGGAAGGACAGATGGAAGGAAGGAAGGAAGGAAGGAAGGAAGGAAGGAAGGAAGGAAGGAAGGAAGAAGGAAGGACAGATGGAAGGAAGGAAGGATGAAAAGAAAGAAGGATGGATAGATGGCACGAGGGAAGGAATGCTGAAGGAAAGAAGGAAGGAATGATGGAGGGAAGGAAGGAAGGAAGGAAGGATGAATGGATGGAAGGAAGGAAGGAAAGTAGGAAGGAAGGAAGGAAGGAAGGAAGGAAGGAAGGAAGGAAGGGTGAAAGGAAGAAAGAAAGGAAGGAGGATGAAAGGAACAGAAAGAAAGAAAGAGAGAGAGAAAGAAAGAAAGGATGCATGGAAGGAAGGTAGAAAGAAAGGATGGATGGATGGAAGGATGAAGGAAGAAGGAAAGGAAGGAATGATGGATGGGAGGAAGTAAGGAAGGAATAAAGTAAGGAAGGATGGATGGAAGGAAGGAAGGAATGGTGGATAAATGGATGGACGAATAGAAGGAAGGAAGGAATGATGGATGGATGGAAGGAAGGAAGGATGGGAGGAAGGAAAGGAGGAAGGATGGGGAAGAAAGAAAGAAAGAATGGAAGACAGGGAGGATGGAAGGAAGAAAAGAAGGAGAGAAAGATGGAAGGATGGAAGGAAGGTTGGATAGATGGCAGGAAGGAAGGACGGAAGAAGGATGAAAGGAAGGCAGGAGTTATGAAATGAAGAAAGGAAGGAAGAAAGGGCGGATGCATAGATGGCAGGAAGGAAGGAAGAAAAGAAGAAACAACGCAAGAAAGAAAAGAAAGAGAGAAGGTAGGAAGGAAGGAAAGAAGAAAGAAATGAAGAAAGGGAGAAAGGAAGAAAGAAAAGACAGATGCAAGGAAGGAAGGATTGATGGAAGGAAGGAAGAAAAATGGATGAAAGGAATGAAGGATGGAAGGAAGGCAGAAAGGAATGGTGGAAGAAAGGAAGGATGAAAGGAAGAAAGAAAGAAAGGATAAATGGAAGGAAGGAAGGAAGGAAGGAAGGAACAAAGCAAGAAAGAAAGGTAAAAGAGAAGGTAGGAAGGAAGGAATGATAGAAGGAAGGAAGAATGGAAGGATGGATGGAAGGAAGAAAGGAAGGAGTAATGGAAGGGAGGAAGGAAGGATGGATGGAAGGAATAAAGGAGGAAAGGAAGGAAGGAGTAATGGATGGGAGGAAGGAAGGGAGGCTGGAAGGAAGGAAGGAAGGAAGGAAGGAAGGAAGGAAGGATGGATGGAAGAACAAAGGAATGATGGATGGAAAGAAGGAAGGAAGAAACATAGCAAGAAAGAAAGGAAGGAGAGAAGGTAGGAAGAAAGGAAAGAAGAAAGAAATGAAGAAAGGGAGAAAGGAAGAAAGAAAAGACAGATGCAAGGAAGGAAGGATTGATGGAAGGAAGGAAGAAAAATGGATGGAAGGAATGAAGAATGGAAGGATGGCAGAAAGGAATGGTGGAAGAAAGAAAGAAAGAAAGAAAGAAAGAAAGAAAGAAAGAAAGAAAGGATAAATGGAAGGAAGGAAGGAAGGAAGGAACAAAGCAAGAAAGAAAGGTAAAAGAGAAGGTAGGAAGGAAGGAATTATAGAAGGAAGGAAGAATGGAAGGATGGATGGAAGGAAGAAAGGAAGGAGTAATGGAAGGGAGGAAGGAAGGATGGATGGAAGGAATAAAGGAGGAAAGAAAGGAAGGAGTAATGGATGGGAGGAAGGAAGGGAGGCTGGAAGGAAGGAAGGAAGGAAGGAAGGAAGGAAGGAAGGAAGGAAGGAAGGATGGAAGAACAAAGGAATGATGGATGGAAAGAAGGAAGGAAGAAACATAGCAAGAAAGAAAGGAAGGAGAGAAGGTAGGAAGAAAATAAGAAGAAAGAAATGAAGAAAGGGAGAAAGGAAGAAAGAAAAGACAGATGCAAGGAAGGAAGGATTGATGGAAGGAAGGAAGAAAAATGGATGGAAGGAATGAAGGATGGAAGGAAGGCAGAAAGGATTGGTGGAAGAAAGGAAGGAAGAAAGGATGAAAGGAAGAAAGAAAGAAAGAAAGAAAGAAAGAAAGAAAGAAAGGATAAATGGAAGAAAGGAAGGATGAAAGGAAGAAAGAAAGAAAGAAAGAAAGAAAGAAAGAAAGGATAAATGGAAGGAAGGAAGGAAGGAACAAAGCAAGAAAGAAAGGTAAAAGAGAAGGTAGGAAGGAAGGAATGATGGAAGAAAGGAAGAATGGAAGGATGGATGGAAGGAAAAAAGGAAGGAGTAATGGATGGGAGGAAGGAAGGATGGATGGAAGGAATAAAGGAGGAAAGGAAGGAAGGAGTAATGGATGGGAGGAAGGAAGGGAGGCTGGAAGGAAGGAAGGAAGGAAGGAAGGAAGGATGGATGGAAGGAATAAAGGAGGAAAGGAAGGAAGGAGTAATGGATGGGAGGAAGGAAGGGAGGCTGGAAGGAAGGAAGGAAGGAAGGAAGGAAGGAAGGAAGGAAGGATGATGGAACAAAGGAATGATGGATGGAAAGAAGGAAGGAAGAAACATAGCAAGAAAGTAAGGAAGGAGAGAAGGTAGGAAGGAAGGAAAGAAGGAAGAAATGAAGGTAGGAAGAAATGGAGAAAGGAAGAAAGAAAAGAAAAAAGGATGCAAGGAAAGAAGGAAGGATGGATGGATGGAAGGAAAGGCTGAAAGAAGGAAGAATGAATGGAGGAATGATGGAAGAAAGGACGGAATGATGAAAGGAAGGAAGGAAAAAATAAAGGAAGGAAGGATGGGAGGAAGGAAGGATGGATGGAAGGAAGGAAGGAATGATGGATGGAAGGAAGAAAGAAAGAAAAGAAGGAAGGAAGGAAAGAGTAATGGATGGGAGGAAGGAAGGATAGATGAAAGGAAGGGAGGAGTAATGGATGGGAGGAAGGATGGATAGATGGAAAGAAGGAAGGGAGACTGGAAGGAAGGAAGGAAGGAAGGAAGGAAGAAAGGAACGAAGGAAGGATGGAAGAACAAAGGAATGATGGATGAAAAGAAGGAAGGAAGAAACATAGCAAGAAAGGAAAGAAGGAGAGAAGGAAGGAAGGAAGGAAGGAAGGAAGAAAGAAAGGAATGATGAAAGGAAGGAATGAAGGATGGACAGAAAAAAGAAAGAAAGAAAGAAAGAAAGAAAGAGAGAGAGAAAGGAAGGAAGGAAGGATTGAAGGAAGGAAGGATGGATAAATGGAAGGATAGAAGGAAGAAAAGAAGGCAGGAAGGATGAAAGGAAGAAAGGAAGGATGGAAGAACAAAGGAATGATGGATGGAAAGAAGGAAGGAAGAAACATAGCAAGAAAGGAAAGGAGAGAAGGAAGGAAGAAAAGAAAGGATGAAAGGAAGGATGAAGGATAGACAGAAGAAAGAAAGAAAGAAAGAAAGAAAGAAAGAAAGAAAGAAAGAAAGAAAGAAAAAAGGAAGGATTGAAGGAAGGAAGGATGGATAAATGGATGGATAGATAGCAGGAAGGAAGGAAGGAATGATGGACAGAATAAAGGAAGGAAGGAAGAAAGGAAGGATGGAAGGAAGGAAGGAAGAAAGGGTTGAGTGATGGATGGGATGAAGCAAGGAAGGAAGGATTGATGGAAAGAAGGGAGGGAGGATAGAAGGAAGGAAAGAAGGAAGGAAGGAAGGAAGGAAGGAAGGAAGGAAGGAAGGATAGAAGGAAGGTTGGATAGATGGCAGGAAGAAAGGAAGGAAGGAAGAAACAAAGCAAGCAAGAAAGAAAGGATGGAAGGAAGGAAAGAAGTAAGAGAAAGAGAGAAAGAAAGAAAGAAAGAAAGAAAGAAAGAAAGAGAATGTGAGGAAGGATGGATGAAAGGAAGAAAGGAATGATGGATGGAAGGAATCCTGTATAATAAAAGAATAATATGCAAATTAACCATCACTCCGCTACACCCACAAGCCACGCCCACAAGCCAATCAGGAGCAAATATGCAAATAAACCCAACCAAGATGGCTACCGCCACAGAGAGCAGGAGGGAGGCTTGGGTTTCCCCAGCGATGGGGGAAGCCAAGCTTTCCACCTGCCCTTGACGGCCTAGGACTCCACTCAAGGCTACAAAGTTTCAATGATAGAAGATACATAAACCCAAACAGAAATGGCGACAGCTATGCAGCTGGAAAGAGCAGGAGGTTAAGGTTGCCCCTTGGCGATGGAGGAAGCCAAGCTTTCCGCACACCCTGGCTGGCCCAGGCCTCCACTTAAGGCTACAAAGTTTCAATTATAGAAGATACATAAATCCCCCAAAAAATGGCTGCCACCACGGAGCAAGCAGAAGGCTTGGCTCCGCTCCAGGCTACAAAGTTTCAATTGTAGAAGATAAATAAACCCCAGACACCAGGGCCTCCGCTTGGGTCACCAGGGGGAGTGGCTGGCCTGCAAACCACCACAAGACCCTCACCCAGGTCACCCCATGCCCCAAGGGGACCCCCACCCTGATCCGGGACACCCTTCAGGGCAAACCAGCTGGCCCCCACCCATGCACCAGGCCTCTATCCTATCTAATAAAAGAGTAATATGCAGATTGACCATCACTCCAACACACAAGATGGCTGCCCCCATGCGGTCAAAGATCCTGCCCCCATGTGGACACAAGATGGCCACCACAAGATGGCCTGCAAGGGAGAGCAGTTGTGGGCGATCAGGCCAGCAGGGGAGGGCAGTTGGGAGGGACCAGGCCTGCAGGGGAGGGCAGTTAGGGGTGACCAGGCCTGCAGGGGACGGCAGTTAGGGGCAAACAGGCTGGCAGGGGAGCAGTTAGGCATCAATCAGGCTGGCAGGGGAGTCGGTCGGGGCTGATCAGGCTGGTAGGCAGAAGCAGTTAGGGGCAATCAGGAAGGCAGGCAGGCGAGCAGTTGGGAGCCAGCAGTCCTGGATTGTGAGAGGGATGTCCAACTGCCCGTTTAGGCCCTATCCCAGGATCGGGCCTAAACAGGCAGTTGGACATCCATCGAGGGGTCCCAGATTGAAGAGGGTGCAGGCTGGGCTGAGGGACACCCTCCTCCCTCGTGCATGAATTTCATGCACCGGGCCTCTAGTAAAGGAATAAAGGAAGGAGTGATTAACAGGAGGAAGCAAAAAAAGGAAGAAAGGAAGGAAGGATGAAAGGAAGGAAGGAAGAGAGGATGGAAGGAAGAAAGGATAGAAGAAAGGAAGGACTGATGGATGAATGGATGAAAGGATGGATGGATGGATGGATGGGTGGATGGAAGGAAGGAATTATGGATGGAAGGAAGAAATAAAGGAAGGAAGGAAGAAAGGATGGAAGAAAGAGAAAGAAAGAAAGAAAGGAAGGAAGGAAGGAAGGAAGGAAGGAAGGAAGAAAGGAAGGAAGAAAGAAAGGGTGGGTGGAAGGAAGGAATGATTGATGGAAAGAATAGAGGAAGAAAGGATGGATGGATAGATGGATGGAAGGAAGGGTGGGTGTAAAGAAGGATGGAAGGAAGGAAGAATGGATGGTTGGATGCATGGGTGGATAGATGGATGGAAGTAAGGAAGGAAGGAGAGAGAAAGAAAGAAAAAGAAAAAATGGAAGGAAGGATTGATGGAAGGGTGGAAATAAGGAAGGAAGGATGGAAGAGGGGAAGGAATGATGGGTGGAAGGAAGAAAGAATGAAAGGAAGGAAGGAAGGAAGGAAGAAAGGAAAGAAGGAAGGAGAGAAGGTATAAAGGATGGAAAGAAGGAAGGAAAGAAGAAGACAAAAAGGAAGGAAGGAAGGAAGGAAGAAGGAAGGAAGGAAGGAAGGAAGGAAGGGTGGCCTGGGTTCACCTTTCCTGTAAGACCATTGATGACAGTTAACCTGTTCACAGAGCAAATAAAACAGTTAAATAAAGTGACGCTCCCTTCCCCCCTCCCCCGCCCCCCGCCCCAAGAAATCTCAGGGCTTTCCTAACCAGGGAGAAAATAAAGCCCAATCTTTACCCAAACAATACGCAAAGGCAGAGGAGGACGTCTCAGAGGTACAAACGGTAGTCCCTGCCAAGCAGTAACAGAAATAAGGAAACCAAACATTCTCATGTTTCCGTGGCTCCCAGGCTGGTCTGCAGGCCTGTGACAATAGTCTTCTTAAAGGGCCAGAGTCCGGGAGCAGGTCTTCAAGAGGTGAAGTCTTGCCCTGGCTGGTTTGGCTTAGTGGATAGAGCGTTGGCCTGGGGACTGAAGGTCCCGGTTTCTATTCTGCTCAAGGGCACATGCCTGGGTTGTGAGCTGGATCCCCAGTGTGGGGCATGCAGAAGGCAGCCAATCCATGATTCTCTCTCATCATTGATGTTTCTCTCTCCCCCTCTCCCTTCCTCTCTGAAATCAATGACAATATATTTTTTAAAAAGAGTTGAAGTCCTTCTACAATGGAAATGTCCTTGTTGAGGTCTCAGAGCAGATAGGCACTGTGATTCCTCAGAGTCTTAAGTAGAAAGCCTGGAGGAAGGGGAAGGTGAGGACAGAAAGTGTGTCCTAATGGGAGCCAGGGCCAGGCCACAGGACGGCCTCCCTGAGCGGGCCTTGGCCCAGGACGGTGGGGGAAGCTGACCTGTGTCCTCTGGGGCGCCTCGGTTCTGTTCCACTTGCAGAGGTCCCCTCCCTCCCCCCTGTCCTCTACCTTAAATACGGCCATCACCGGACTCTGCTCCCACTTGCACCTGCTGGTGCCCAGGAGGCACGCTGTGCCCCAGGCGCGGCCCCTGCTCGGCCTCCCTCTGCTAGTGCTGTCACCAGCACCACTCCCTGCCTGGGGCCCCCGGCAAAGGGCCCGGCACTGCCCCACGCTGGCCCCGAGCCCAAAGGCCACATGGCAGCCTCTGGCTCCTGGGCACCGTGGGAGGATTCCCGGGAGGAGGAGGAGGAGGAGAGACATGCCACCACCCTCGGCGCCCTCGCTGTGCTGCACCCGCGGGAAATGCGCGGGACACCTTCTCCTGCCTGATTCCTGTGAAACAAGAATCCAGTGAGGCCCTTACACAGTCATTCCCAAAGAGCCCTGGACAGGGGCTTGGAACTCTCTTCCCCGCTTCCCAGAGCAGACCCGCCCTGGTGGCCGCCTCACCTTCTGCGTCTCAGCCCTCATGACCTGTCCCCTTGCTCTCTGGTGACACTGAGGGCAGAGAGGGGACAACAGACCTCTTGCCACAGCCCAGCGGTTCCGTCATTCCCACGCGTGACCAGCAGGAGGCAGGCGCGCCGCCCTCAGAAGGGTATCAGGTTCCAGAAACCGGTCCTCATCAGAAGCATATCTCCCAGGAGCTTCCTTGTTCAAACAACCAGAGGTTTGACTCTCTAAAGAACACACACCCTCTTTCAAACCTGGCTCAGTGGATAGATCATCGCCCCACGGCGTGAAGGGTTCCGGGTTTGACTCTGATCAAGGGCATATACCTTGGTTGTGGGCTCAATCCCCAGTAGGAGGCAAACAGGAGGCAGCTGATGGGTGTTTCTCTCTCACAGATGTTTCTAACTCTCTATCCCTCTCCCTTCCTCTGTAAAATCCATGAAAAAATATATATTTTTAAATGAGACCGACTACAGGTGTTTACCTGGGAGCCACTTCCCAGCCATTCCAGACCTGCATGGAGAGTGGGTAAGACTCCGCCCAAGGCCAGCCCTGACCATCCATGGGATGCAGAGGCTCCTTTCAAACCCGTGGGAAGGGAGCCGTGGTCTCTCACTCAGTGCAGAGGCTGTGACTTCCTCCCAGATCTAAGGACAGTGTGCACATCATGGCAGGCAGCGAAGGGGCATTTCCTAAAGAATGCTTCTACCACCTCACACTCGCTCCCTCAGAGGGAAGAGGGCAGAATCCACTGCCCACAGATCGGATTCAAAGCCGACAGGCAAAGGATCCATTGACCATTCTAGGTCACAGGCACTGTCTTCGGAACACATATTTGAATAACTCACAGAATTTTGCCCCAGGTCAACTTTTTTCAAACACTGTGCTCTCAGAGACTTAAATACTCTTTGAGAACAAGTTCATTTCAGCCTAGATGGTGAGGCTCTGTACTTGAGCATTGACCTAGGAACCAGAAGGTCACGGTTTGATTCCTGACTGGGGACTTGATCCCCAGTGGGGATGTGTAAGAGGCAGCCAATCGATGATTGTCTCTCATCATTGATGTTTCTATCTCTCTCTCCCTGTCCCTTCTGCTCTGAAATCAAGAATTTTTTTTTAAAAAAAAGAGAGCTCCCCTCTCTTAAAAAAAAAATTAAGACTTAAGAGTACAGTGAACATCTTATCCTAATATATAAAAACCCTGGGTCCATCACCTCCAGAGGCTCGACCAAACAGAAGTCAGTCCTGCAGTCAGCACTGGTTTACCATGGTGACCCAGCACTAACTGCTGCGGCTGCAAGCATGGTGACCCAGCACTGAGTGCTGAGGGGGCTGCGAATCAGGCCCGGGAGAGAGGCCTGAAGAGAGAAGCAGGTTCTGATTTGTAGCCTGTATGGCAGCTGTTGATCAACACTTGCCTCTCTCTTTCTCTCCTGGCCTCCACGGGCTCTGCTGATAAGCCCTGCCTTTCTGATGAGGCCCTGTTGACAGGCCCAGAGACTCTGATTGGCATAGAAACCGACCAATCAGAACCAAATTGGCTGGCAGAGGAGGGCAGTTGGGGGCAAGATCAGGCCTGCAGGGAGGGCAGTTGGGGGCAATATCAGTCCAGGAGGGGAGAGCAGTTAGAGGTGATCAGGCAGGCCGAAGTAGTTAGGGGAGATCATGCAGCCAGCCAGCGGTCCCAGACTGTGACAGGGATGTCCCATTGGAGAGGGTGAAGTCTTGACTGAGGAACCCCCCTCCGTGCACAAATTTTGTGCACCGGGCCACTAGTGCAAAAATGAATAAATACATAAAAGTGTAGAATTACTTTTGAAGCATTGAAAAATTCTGGTAAGTATTTGATGGTCATAAGAAATAGTTGTTAACACTAAAGGTATACTATGGTTATGCAAGGAAATGTCCTTTTTTTTAAGAGAATACTTTTGAAGTGCATAGGGATGAAGGACCATGATGTCTGGGGTTTGTGTTAAAGTTCTTCAGAGAAAGAAACACGGAGGAAAAGAAGGGAAGGAAGGAGAGAGCAAGCACATATGACAAAATCGTTAAGTCTGGTAATGGAAGGGGGATTCCTTCTGCTACTCTGCTTTTGCACATGTGGGGAAATTGCATGTGGTGGAGAGGGGTTAGGGCCATGGAAGGTCAGGCTGGTTGTTTTGGTGGGAGTTTGAGAGGGAGCTGGGAGAATCCCAGTGGCCCACATTTCCACACAGCAGGTGTATAGCATTGATTATTTATTCAATAATAATTAAAATCCAGATTTTAATTAAAAGACAGGTGGACAATGGTTTGGAGGTGTGTTTTTGGAATTATTTTAATGAAAGTTCCTTAACCAATCAATGAGCCCAATTTGGATAGAGAAGCAAATGGCCACTTCCTGGTGGAAATGACCTTAGGCCTTGGAACTATTTCCTACAGCATCCTGATAATACTTTACCCCCATAAACTGCTCATCGTGGATTTGCAAAGCTATGCAACTGGGAATTTCACTCCTGCGAGACTTCGGGGTACACTTGGTTGTCAGGAGCCAGCTGGAAAGAGATGGTAAGCAGCCCACTCAACAGCAACAGGAATGCAGCCAGAACCGCCACGGGCACGCTGCTGCCGATCTCCTGCCAGTCCGGCCTGAAGGGGATGTGGAGGGATGGCGGGAAGCGTATGCCCTCTTCACTTATCACAGCGTGGTAGTTCCACATCACGGCAATGAGGATAAATATGCCACCTATGATGCTCAGGACTCCAGAAGCGAAGAACAGATTGCAGGTGGTGTCCTTCTGAAGCTCTCCCGCGTACACTCTGCGCAGGCCCATGATCGTGAGCACTTTCCCCAGGAGTGCAAGGAGGCTGGCGGCCAGCAGCAGGTGCTGACCGATGCGGATATCCAGCGGCAGGTAGGTGTCACTGTAGGTGTAGCGGTGACACGCTATGGGTCTGCTGTGGAGGCTGTAGGGCTGGTAAAAGCAGACCTTCCACATCCCCACGCAGGCCAGACCTCGGGAGGGGGCGGCGCTGCTCTCTATGTACCATACCCTCCATTTGGCCAGGCCCAAGCAAACCATGGAGAACATCCATCCCAGGGTGTTGAGGGCGAAACTCGCTGCCTGGCAATTGGGATGGACGTAAAAGCCCATGGCTCTGTATCCAGGGGATCTGCAAACCAATAGAGGGTGTCATGAGGATGGGACCCACGGCCTGGACCTGCCCCCCGGGGTGAGTGGCACTATATTGGAGAGGGAAATGCCATATTCCAGAATGGAGACACGTGACCCCCATGCTCTGCTGGCGAAGGGTCCTTGGGCAAGATTTACTGAAAGCCTTAAAGTATACAGACTTTCACCCTGCAGGACAGGTAAGGGGTTAGAGCGTCTTCCCAACGGGCCATGTTGCAGAGCTCAATCCCTGGTCAGGGCACATACAAGAATCAACCAATGAATGCATCAGTCAGTGGAACACCAAATCGATGTTTCTCTCTCTCCCTCTCTCTCTGTCTGGAATGTCAATCAAAATATGTACAAACTTTCAAACAGGCAGTTCTACTTCTGGACATTTGTTTAAAGACACAATTAAGATTGGCTACAGCCCAGCAGGCGTGGTTGAGCATCGACCTAAGAACCAGGAGGTCAGGGTTCGATTCCTGATCAGGGCACATTCCTGGGCTGTGGGCTTGATTCCCAGTGTGGGGCATGCAGGAGGAAACCAATCCATGATTATCTCTCATCATTGATGTTTCTCTCTTCCTCTCTCTCTAAAATCAAGAAAATATATTTTTAAAAGACAATCTTATATGAAAGAAAGGAAGGAAGGAAGGAAGGAAGGAAGGAAGGAAGGAAGGAAGGAAGGAAGGAAGAATGGATTGAAGGAAGGAAGGAAAGTAGGAAGGAAGGAAGGAGGATGAAAGGAACAGAAAGAAAGAAAGAGAGAAAGAGAGAGAGAGAGAAAGAAAGAAAGGATGCATGGAAGGAAGGTAGAAAGAAAAGATGGATGGATGGAAGGATGAAGGTAGAAGGAAAGGAAGCAGTGATGGATGGGAGGAAGTAAGGAAGGAATAAAGTAAGGAAGGATGGATGGAAGGAAGGAAGGAATGGTGGATAAATGGATGGACGAATAGAAGGAAGGAAGGAATGATGGATGGATGGAAGGAAGGAAGGATGGGAGGAAGGAAAGAAGGAAGGATGGGGAAGAAAGAAAGAAAGAATGGAAGACAGGGAGGATGGAAGGAAGAAAAGAAGGAGAGAAAGATGGAAGGATGGAAGGAAGGTTGGATAGATGGCAGTTAGGAAGGATCGAAGAAGGATGAAAGGAAGGCAGGAGTTATGAAAGGAAGAAAGGAAGGAAGAAAGGGTGGATGCATAGATGGCAGGAAGGAAGGAAGAAAAAAAGAAACAACGCAAGAAAGAAAGGAAAGAGAGAAGGTAGGAAGGAAGGAAAGAAGAAAGAAATGAAGAAAGGGAGAAAGGAAGAAAAAAAAGACAGATGCAAGGAAGGAAGGATTGATGGAAGGAAGGAAGAAAAATGGATGGAAGGAATGAAGGATGGAAGGAAGGCAGAAAGGAATGGTGGAAGAAAGGAAGGAAGGAAGGAAGAAAGGAAGAAAGAAAGAAAGAAAGAAAGAAAGAAAGAAAGAAAGGATAAATGGAAGGAAGGAACAAAGCAAGAAAGAAAGGTAAAAGAGAAGGTAGGAAGGAAGGAATGATGGAATGAAAGATGAATGGAAGGATGGATGGAAGGAAGAAAGGAAGGAGTAATGGATGGGAGGAAGGAAGGATGGATGGAAGGAATAAAGGAGGAAAGGAAGGAAGGAGTAATAAATGGGAGGAAGGAAGGGAGGCTGGAAGGAAGGAAGGAAGGAAGGAAGGAAGGAAGGAAGGAAGGATGGAAGAACAAAGGAATGATGGATGGAAAGAAGGAAAGAAGAAACATAGCAAGAAAGAAAGGAGGAGAGAAGGTAGGAAGGAAGGAAAGAAGGAAGAAATGAAGGTAGGAAGAAATGGAGAAAGGAAGAAAGAAAGGAAAAAAGGATGCAAGGAAAGAAGGAAGGATGAATGGATGGAAAGAAAGGCTGAAGGAAGGAAGAATGAATGGAGGAATGAAGGAAGAAAGGAAGGAATGATGAAAGGAAGGAAGGAAAAAAAAAAGGAAGGAAGGATGGCAGGAAGGAAGGAAGGAGTAATGGATGGGAGGAAGGAAGGATGGATGGAAGGAAGGAAGGAATGATGGATGGAAGGAAGAAAGAAAGAAAAGAAGGAAGGAAGGAAAGAGTAATGGATGGGAGGAAGGAAGTATAGATGAAAGGAAGGGAGGAGTAATGGATGGGAGGAAGGATGGATGGATGGAAGGAAGGAAGGGAGACTGGAAGGAAGGAAGGAAGGAAGAAAGGAACAAAGGAAGGATGGAAGAACAAAGGAATGATGGATAAAAAGAAAGAAGGAAGAAACATAGCAAGAAAGGAAAGAAGGAGAGAAGGAAGGAAGGAAGGAAGAATGAAAGAAAGAAAGAAAGAAAGAAAGAAAGAAAGAAAGAAAGAAAGAAAGAAATGATGAAAGGAAGGAATGAAGGATGGACGGAAGAAAGAAAGAAAGAAAGAAAGAAAGAAAGAAAGAAAGAAAGAAAGAAAGAGAGAAAGGAAGGATTGAAGGATTGAAGGAAGGAAGGATGGATAAATGGATGGATAGAAGAAAGAAAAGAAGGCAGGAAGGATGAAAGGAAGAAAGGAAGGATGGAAGAACAAAGGAATGATGGATGGAAAGAAGGAAGGAAGAAACATAGCAAGAAAGGAAAGGAGAGAAGGAAGGAAGAAAAAGAAAGGATGAAAGGAAGGATGAAGGATAGAGAAAAGAAAGAAAGAAAGAAAGAAAGGAAGGATTGAAGGAAAGAAGGATGGATAAATGGATTGATAGATAGCAGGAAGGAAGGAAGGAATGATGGACAGAATAAAGGAAGGAAGGAAGAAAGGAAGGATGGAACGAAGGAAGAAAGAAAGGGTTGAGTGATGGATGGGATGAAGCAAGGAAGGAAGGATTGATGGAAAGAAGGGAGGGAGGATAGCAGGAAGGAAGGAAGGATGGAAGTAAGGTTGGATAGATGTCAGGAAGAAAGGAAGGAAGGAAGAAACAAAGCAAGCAAGAAAGAAAGGATGGAAGGAAGGAAAGAAGTAAGAGAAAGAGAGAAAGAAAGAAAGTAAGGAAGGAAGGAAGGAAGGAAGGAAGGAAGGAAGAAAAAAAAGAATGTAAGGAAGGATGGATGAAAAAAAGAAAGGAATGATGGATGGAAGGAATCCTATATAATAAAAGAGTAATTTGCAAATTAACCATCACTCCGCTACACCCACAAGCCATGCCCACAAGACAATCAGGAGCGAATATGCAAATAAACCCAACCAAGATGGCTACCGCCACAGAGAGCAGGAGGGAGGCTTGGGTTTCCCCGGCGATGGAGGAAGCCAAGCTTTCCACCTGCCCTTGCCGGCCTAGGACTACACTCAAGGCTACAAAGTTTCAATGATAGAAGATACATAAACCCAAACAGAAATGGCGGCAGCCACGGAGCTGGAAAGAGCAGGAGGCTAGGGTTGCCCCCTGGCGATGGAGGAAGCCAAGCTTTCCGCACACCCTGGCTGGCCCAGGCCTCCGCTTAAGGCTACAAAGTTTCAATTATAGAAGATACATAAATCCCCCCAAAAATGGCTGCCGCCATGGAGCAAGCAGAAGGCTTGGCTCCGCTCCAGGCTACAAAGTTTCAATTGTAGAAGATAAATAAACCCCAGACACCAGGGCCTCCGCTTGGGTCACCAGGGGGAGTGGCTGGCCTGCAAACCACCACAAGACCCTCACCCAGGTCACCACATGCCCCAAGGGGACCCCCACCCTGATCCGGGACACCCTTCAGGGCAAACCAGCTGGCCCCCACCCATGCACCAGGCCTCTATCCTATCTAATAAAAGAGTAATATGCAGATTGACCATCACTCCAACACACAAGATGGCTGCCCCCATGCGGTCAAAGATCCTGCCCCCATGTGGACACAAGATGGCCACCACAAGATGGCCTGCAAGGGAGAGCAGTTGTGGGCGATCAGGCCAGCAGAGGAGGGCAGTTGGGAGGGACCAGGCCTGCAAGAGAGGGCAGTTTGGGGCGATCAAGCATGCTGGGGAGGGCAGTTAGGGGTGACCAAGCCGGCAGAGGAGGGAAGTTGGGGGTAACCAGGCCTGCAGGGAAAGGCAGTTGGGAGGGACCCAGGCCTGCAGGGTAGAGCAGTTGGGGGGGACCAGGCCTGCAGGGGAGGGCAGTTAGGGGTGACCAGGCCTGCAGGGGAGGGCAGTTAGGGTTGACCAGGCCTGCAGGGGACGGCAGTTAGGGGCAAACAGGCTGGCAGGGGAGCAGTTAGGCATCAATCAAGCTTGCAGGGGAGTCGGTAGGGGCTGATCAGGCTGGCAGGCAGAAGCGGTTAGGGGCAATCAGGAAGGCAGGCAGGTGAGCAGTTGGGAGCCAGCAGTCCTGGATTGTGAGAGGGATGTCCAACTGCCCGTTTAGGCCCTATTCCAGGATTGGGCCTAAACAGGCAGTTGGACATCCATCGAGGGGTCCCAGATTGAAGAGGGTGCAGGCTGGGCTGAGGCACACCCTCCTCCCTCGTGCATGAATTTCATGCACCGGGCCTCTAGTAAAGGAATAAAGGAAGGAGTGATTAACAGGAGGAAGCAAAAAAAGGAAGGAAGGAAGGAAGGAAGGAAGGAAGGAAGGAAGGAAGGAAGGAAGGAAGGAAGAGAGGATGGGAGGAAGAAAGAACAGAAGAAAGGAAGGACTGATGGATGAATGGATAAAAGGATGGATGGATGGATGGATGGATGGATGGATGGATGGATAGGTGGATGGAAGGAAGGAATTATGGATGGAAGGAAGAAAGGAAGGAAGAAAGAGAAAGAAAGAAAGAAAGAAAGAAAGAAAGAAAGAAAGAAAGAAAGAAAGAAAGAAAGAAAGGAAGGAAGAAAGAAAGGGTGGGTGGAAGGAAGGAATGATTGATGGAAGGAATAGAGGAAGGATGGATGGATAGATGGATGGAAGGAAGGGTGGGTGGAAAGAAGGATGGAAGGAAGGAAGAATGGATGGTTGGATGGATGAGTGGATAGATGGATGGAAGTAAGGAAGGAAGGAGAGAGAAAGAAAGAAAAAGAAAAAATGGAAGGAAGGAATGATGGAAGGGTGGAAATAAGGAAGGAAGGATGGAAGAGGGGAAGGAATGATGGGTGGAAGGAAGAAAGAATGAAAGGAAGGAAGGAAGGAAGAAAGGAAAGAAGGAAGGAGAGAAGGTATAAAGGATGGAAAGAAGGAAGGAAGGAAGGAAGACAAAAAGGAAGAAATGAAGGAAGGCAGGCAGGAAGGAAGGAAGGAAGGAAGGAAGGAAGGAAGGAAAGAAAAAAGGAAGGAAGGGTGGCCTGTGTTCACCTTTCCTGTAAGACCATTGATGACAGTTAACCTGTTTACAGAGCAAATAAAACAGTTAAATAAAGTGACGCCCCCTTCTCGCCCCCTCTCCCGCCCCAAGAAATCTCAGGGCTTTCCTAACCAGGGAGAAAATAAAGCCCAATCGTTACCCAAACAATATGAAAAGGCAGATGAGGACGTCTCAGAGGTACAAACGGTAGTCCCTGCCAAGCAGTAACAGAGATAAGGAAACCAAACATTCTCATGTTTCCAAGGATCCCAGGCTGGTCTGCAGGCCTGTGACAATAGTCTTCTTAAAGGGCCAGGGTCAGGGAGCAGGTCTTCAAGAGGTGAAGTCTTGCCCTGGCTGGTTTGGCTGAGTGGATAGAGCGTTGTTCTGGGGACTGAAGGTCCCGGTTTCTATTCTGCTCAAGGGCACATGCCTGGGTTGTGAGCTGGATCCCCAGTGTGGGGCATGCAGAAGGCAGCCAATCCATGATTCTTTGTCATCATTGATGTTTCTCTCTCTCCCTCTCCCTTCCTCTCTGAAATCAATAACAATATATTTTTAAAAAGAGTTGAAGTCCTTCTACAATGGAAATGTCCTTGTTGAGGTCTCATAGCAGATAGGCACTGTGATTCCTCAGAGTCTTAAGTAGAGAGCCTGGAGGAAGGGGAAGGTGAGGGGAGAAAGTGTGTCCTGATGGGAGCCAGGGCCAGGCCACGGGGCGGCCTCCTTGAGCGGGCATTGGCCCAGGACGGTGGGGGAAGCTGCCCTGGGTCCTCTGGGGCGCCTCTGTTCTGTTCCACTGGCAGAGGTCCCCTCCCTCCCCCCTCTCCTCTACCTTAAATACGGCCATCACCCGACTCTGCTCCCACTTGCACCTGCTGGTATCCAGGAGGCACGCTGTGCCCCAGGCGCGGCCCCTGCTCGGCCTCCCTCCGCTAGTGCTGTCACCAGCACCCCTAGCTGCCTGGGGCCCCCGGCAAGGGGCCCGGCACTGCCCCACGCTGGCCCTGAACCCAAAGGCCACATGGCAGCCTCTGGCTCCTGGGCACCATGGGAGGATTCCCGGGAGGAGGAGGAGGAGAGAAATGCCACCGCCCTCGGCGCCCTCGCTGTGCTGCACCCACGGGAAATGCGCGGGACACCTTCTCCTGCCTGATTCCTGTGAAACAAGAATCCAGTGAGGCCCTTACACAGTCATTCCCAAAGAGCCCTGGACAGGGGCTTGGAACTCTCTTCCCCGCTTCCCAGAGCAGACCCGCCCTGGTGGCCGCCTCACCTTCTGCGTCTCAGCCCTCATGACCTGTCCCCTTGCTCTCTGGTGACACTGAGGGCGAAGAGGGGACAACAGACCTCTTGCTACAGCCCAGCGGTTCCGTCATTCCCACGCGTGATCAGCAGGATGCAGGCGCGCCACCCTCAGCAGGGTATCAGGTTCCAGAAACCGGTCCTCATCAGAAGCATGTCTCCCAGGAGCTTCCTTGTTCAAACAACCAGAGGTTTCACTCTCTAAAGAACACACACCCTCTTTCAAACCTGGCTCAGTGGATAGATCATCGCCCCACGGCGTGAGGGTTCCGGGTTTGACTCTGGTCAAGGGCATATACCTTGGTTGTGGGCTCAATCCCCAGTAGAAGGCAAACAGGAGGCAGCTGATGGGTGTTTCTCTCTCACAGATGTTTCTAACTCTCTATCCCTCTCCCTTCCTCTGTAAAATCCATGAAAATATATATATTTTTAAATGAGACCGACTACAGGTGTTTACCTGGGAGCCACTTCCCAGCCATTCCAGACCTGCATGGAGAGTGGGTAAGACTCCGCCCAAGGCCAGCCCTGACCATCCATGGGATGCAGAGGCTCCTTTCAAACCCGTGGGAAGGGAGCCGTGGTCTCTCACTCGGTGCAGAGGCTGTGACTTCCTCCCAGTTCTAAGGACAGTGTGCACATCATGGCAGGCAGCGAAGGGACATTTCCTAAAGAATGCTTCTACCACTTCACACTCGCTCCCTCAGAGGGAAGAGGGCAGAATCCATTGCCTACAGATCGGATTCAAAGCCGAGAGGCAAAGGATCCATTGACCATTCTAGGTCACAGGCACTGTCTTCGGAACACATATTTGAATAACTCACAGAATTTTGCCCCAGGTCAATTTTTTTCAAACACTGTGCTCTCAGAGACTTAAATACTCTTTGAGAACAAGCTCATTTCAGCCTAGATGGTGAGGCTCTGTACTTGAGCATCGACCTAGGAACCAGAAGGTCACGGTTTGATTCCTGACTGGGGACTTGATCCCCAGTGGGGATGTGTAAGAGGCAGCCAATCGATGATTGTCTCTCATCATTGATGTTTCTATCTCTCTCTCCCTGTCCCTTCTGCTCTGAAATCAAGAATTTTTTTTTAAAAAAAAGAGAGCTCCCCTCTCTTAAAAAAAAAATTAAGACTTAAGAGTAGAGTGAACATCTTATCCTAATATATAAAAACCCTGGGTCCATCACCTCCAGAGGCTCGACCAAACAGAAGTCAGTCCTGCAGTCAGCACTGGGTTACCATGGTGACCCAGCACTAACTGCTGCAGCTGCAAGCATGGTGACCCAGCACTGAGTGCTGAGGGGGCTGCGAATCAGGCCTGGGAGAGAGGCCTGAAGAGAGAAACAGGTTCTGATTTGTAGCCTGTATGGCAGCTGTTGATCAACACTTGCCTCTCTCTTTCTCTCCTGGCCTCCACGGGCTCTGCTGATAAGCCCTGCCTTTCTGATGAGGCCCTGTTGACAGGCCCAGAGACTCTGATTGGCATAGAAACCGACCAATCAGAACCAAATTGGCTGGCAGAGGAGGGCAGTTGGGGGCAAGATCAGGCCTGCAGGGAGAGCAGTTGGGGGCAATATCAGTCCAGGAGGGGAGAGCAGTTAGAGGTGATCAGGCAGGCCGAAGTAGTTAGGGGAGATCATGCAGCCAGCCAGCGGTCCCAGACTGTGACAGGGATGTCCCATTGGAGAGGGTGAAGTCTTGACTGAGGAACCCCCCTCCGTGCACAAATTTTGTGCACCGGGACACTAGTGCTAAAATGAATAAATACATAAAAGTGTAGAATTACTTTTGAAGCATTGAAAAATTCTGGTAAGTATTTGATGGTCATAAGAAATAGTTGTTAACACTAAAGGTATACTATGGTTATGCAAGGAAATGTCCCTTTTTTTTAGAGAATAATTTTGAAGTGCATAGGGATGAAGAACCATGATGTCTGGGGTTTGTGTTAAAGTTCTTCAGAGAAAGAAACACGGAGGAAAAGAAGGGAAGGAAGGAGAGAGCAAGCACATATGACAAAATCGTTGAGTCTGGTAATGGAAGGGGGATTCCTTCTGCTACTCTGCTTTTGCACATGTGGGGTAATTGCATGTGGTGGAGAGGTGTTAGGGCCATGGAAGGTCAGGCTGGTTGTTTTGGTGGGAGTTTGAGAGGGAGCTGGGAGAATCCCAGTGGCCCACATTTCCACACAGCAGGTGTATAGCATTGATTATTTACTCAATAATAATTAAAATCCAGATTTTAATTAAAAGACAGGTGGACAATGTTTTGGAGGTGTGTTTTTGGAATTATTTTAATGAAAGTTCCTTAACCAATCAATGAGCCCAATTTGGATAGAGAAGCAAATGGCCACTTCCTGGTGGAAATGACCTTTGGCCTTGGAACTATTTCCTACAGCATCCTGATAATACTTTACCCCCATAAACTGCTCATCGTGGATTTGCAAAGCTATGCAACTGGGAATTTCACTCCTGCGAGACTTCGGGGTACACTTGGTTGTCGGGAGCCAGCTGGAAAGAGATGGTAAGCAGCCCACTCAACAGCAACAGGAATGCAGCCAGAAACGCCACGGGCACGCTGCTGCCGATCTCCTGCCAGTCCGGCCTGAAGGGGATGTGGAGGGATGGCGGGAAGCGTATGCCCTCTTCACTTATCACAGCGTGGTAATTCCACATCACGGCAATGAGGATAAATATGCCACCAATGATGCTCAGGACTCCAGAAGCAAAGAACAGATTGCAGGTGGTGTCCTTCTGAAGCTCTCCCGCGTACACTCTGCGCAGGCCCATGATCGTGAGCACTTTCCCCAGGAGTGCAAGGAGGCTGGCGGCCAGCAGCAGGTGCTGACCGATGCGGATATCCAGCGGCAGGTAGGTGTCACTGTAGGTGTAGCGGTGACACGCTATGGGTCTGCTGTGGAGGCTGTAGGGCTGGTAAAAGCAGACCTTCCACATCCCCACGCAGGCCAGACCCCGGGAGGGGGCGGCGCTGCTCTCTATGTACCATATCCTCCATTTGGCCAGGCCCATGCAAACCATGGAGAACATCCATCCCAGGGTGTTGAGGGCGAAACTCGCTGCCTGGCAATTGGGGTGGACGTAAAAGCCCATGGCTCTGTATCCAGGGGATCTGCAAACCAATAGAGGGTGTCATGAGGATGGGACCCACGGCCTGGACCTGCCCCCCGGGGTGAGTGGCACTATATTGGAGAGGGAAATTCCATATTACAGAATGGGGACATGTGACCCCCATGCTCTGCTGGCCAAGGGTCCTTGGGCAAGATGTACTGAAAGCCTTAAAGTATACAGACTTTCACCCTGCAGGACAGGTAAGGGGTTAGAGCGTCTTCCCAACGGGCCCAGGTTGCAGAGCTCAATCCCTGTTCAGGGCACATACAAGAATCAACCAATGAATGCATCAGTCAGTGGAAAACCAAATGAATGTTTCTCTCTCTCTCCCTCTCTCTCTGTCTCGAAAGTCAATCAAAATATTTACAAACTTTCAAACAGGCAGTTCCACTTCTGGACATTTGTTGAAAGACACAATTAAGATTGGCTACAGCCCAGCAGGCATGGTTGAGCATCGACCTAAGAACCAGGAGGTCAGGGTTCAATTCCTGATCATGGCACATTCCCGAGCTGTGGGCTTGATCCTCAGTGTGGGGCATGCAGGAGGAAACCAATCCATGATTATCTCTCATCATCGATGTTTCTCTCTTCCTCTCTCTCTAAAATCAAGAAAATATATTTTTAAAAGACAATCTTATATAAAAGAAAGAAAGGAAGGAAGGAAGGAAGGAAGGAAGGAAGGAAGGAAGGAAGGATGGAAGGAAGATGGAAGGACAGATGGAAGGAAGGAAGAATGAAAAGAAAGAAGGATGGATAGATGGCATGAGGGAAGGAATGCTGAAGGAAAGAAAGAAGGAATGATGGAAGGAATGAAGGAAAAGAGGAAGGAAGGAAGGAAGGATAAATGGAAGGAAGGAAGGAAGGAAAGTAGGAAGGAAGGAAGGAAGGAAGGAAGGAAGGAAGGAAGAAAGGAAGGAAGGAGGATGAAAGGAACAGAAAGAAAGAAAGAGAGAAAGAGAGAGAGAAAGAAAGAAAGAAAGAAAGAAAGAAAGAAAGAAAGAAAGAAAGAAAGGATGCATGGAAGGAAGGTAGAAAGAAAGGAAAGGATGGATGGATGGAAGGATGAAGGAAGAAGGAAAGGAAGGAGTGATGGATGGGAGGTAGTAAGGAAGGAATAAAGTAAGGAAGGATGGATGGAAGGAAGGAAGGAAGGAATGGTGGATAAATGGATGGACAAATAGAAGGAAGGAAGGAATGATGGATGGATGGAAGGAAGGAAGGAAGGATGGGAGGAAGGAAAGAAGGAAGGATGGGGAAGAAAGAAAGAAAGAATGGAAGACAGGGAGGATGGAAGGAAGAAAAGAAGGACAGAAAGATGGAAGGATGGAAGAAAGGTTGGATAGATGGCAGGAAGGAAGGATGGAAGAAGGATGAAAGGAAGGCAGGAGCTATGAAAGGAAGAAAGGAAGGAAGAAATGGTGGATGCATAGATGGCAGGAAGGAAGGAAGAAAAGAAGAAACAACGCAAGAAAGAAAGGAAAGAGAGAAGGTAGGAAGGAAGGAAAGAAGAAAGAAAAGAAGAAAGGGAGAAAGGAAGAAAGAAAAGACAGATGCAAGGAAGGAAGGATTGATGGAAGAAAGGAAGAAAAATGGATGGAAGGAATGAAGGATGGAAGGAAGGCAGAAAGGAATGGTGGAAGAAAGGAAGGATGAAAGGAAGACAGAAAGAAAGGATAAATGGAAGGAAGGATGAAAGGAAGAAAGGAAGAAAGAAAGAAAGAATGAAAGAAAGAAAGAAAGAAAGAAAGGATAAATGGAAGGAAGGAACAAAGCAAGAAAGAAAGGTAAAAGAGAAGGTAGGAAGGAAGGAATGATGGAAGGAAGGAAGAATGGAAGGATGGATGGAAGGAAGAAAGGAAGGAGTAATGGATGGGAGGAAGGAAAGATGGATGGAAGGAATAAAGGAGGAAAGGAAGGAAGGAGTAATGGATGGGAGGAAGGAAGGAAGGCTGGAAGGAAGGAAGGAAGGAAGGAAGGATGGAAGAACAAAGGAATGATGGATGGAAAGAAGGAAGGAAGAAACATAGCAAGAAAGAAAGGAGGAGAGAAGGTAGGAAGGAAGGATGAAAGGAAGAAAGAAAGAAAGAAAGAAAGAAAGAAAGAAAGAAAGAAAGGATAAATGGAAGGAAGGAAGGAAGGATCAAAGCAAGAAAGAAAGGTAAAAGAGAAGGTAGGAAGGAAGGAATGATGGAAGGAAGGAAGAATGGAAGGATGGATGGAAGGAAGAAAGGAAGGAGTAATGGATGGGAGGAAGGAAAAATGGATGGAAGGAATAAAGGAGGAAAGGAAGGAAGGAGTAATGGATGGGAGGAAGGAAGGGAGGCTGGAAGGAAGGAAGGAAGGAAGGAAGGATGGAAGAACAAAGGAATGATGGATAGAAAGAAGGAAGGAAGAAACATAGCAAGAAAGAAAGGAGGAGAGAAGGTAGGAAGGAAGGAAAGAAGAAAGAAATGAAGGTAGGAAGAAATGGAGAAAGGAAGAAAGAAAGAAAAAAGGATGCAAGGAAAGAAGGAAGGATGGATGGATAAAAGGAAAGGCTGAAGGAAGGAAGAATGAATGGAGGAATGAAGGAAGAAAGGAAGGAATGATGAAAGGAAGGAAGGAAAAAAAAAAGGAAGGAAGGATGGCAGGAAGGAAGGAAGGAGTAATGGATGGGAGGAAGGAAGGATGGATGGAAGGAAAGAAGGAAGGATGGATGGAAGGAAGAAAGAAAGAAAAGAAGGAAGGAAGGAAAGAGTAATGGATGGGAGGGAGGAAGGATAGATGAAAGGAAGGGAGGAGTAATGGATGGGAGGAAGGATGGATGGATGGAAGGAAGGAAGGGAGACTGGAAGGAAGGAAGGAAGGAAGAAAGGAACAAAGGAAGGATGGAAGAACAAAGGAAAGATGGATGAAAAGAAAGAAGGAAGAAACATAGAAAGAAAGGAAAGGAGAGAAGGAAGGAAGGATGAAAGAAAGAAAGAAAGAAAGGAAGGAAGGAAGGAATGATGAAAGGAAGGAATGAAGGATGGACGGAAGAAAGAAAGAAAGAGAGAAAGAAAGGAAGGAAGGAAGGATTGAAGGAAGGAAGGATGGATAAATGGATGGATAGAAGGAAGAAAAGAAGGCAGAAAGGATGAAAGGAAGAAAGGAAGGATGGAAGAACAAAGGAATGATGGATGGAAAGAAGGAAGGAAGAAACATAGCAAGAAAGGAAAGGAGAGAAGGAAGGAAGAAAAAGAAAGGATGAAAGGAAGGATGAAGGATAGACGGAAGAAAGAGAGAAAGGAAGGAAGGATTGAAGGAAGGAAGGATGGATAAATGGATGGATAGATAGCGGGAAGGAAGGAAGGAATGGTGGACAGAATAAAGGAAGGAAGGAAGAAAGGAAGGATGGAAGGAAGGAAGAAAGAAAGGATTGAGTGATGGATGGGATGAAGCAAGGAAGGAAGGATTGATGGAAAGAAGGGAGGGAGGATAGAAGGAAGGAAAGAAGGAAGGAAGGAAGGAAGGATGGAAGGAAGGTTGGATAGATGGCAGGAAGAAAGGAAGGAAGGAAGAAACAAAGCAAGCAAGAAAGAAGGGATGGAAGGAAGGAAAGAAGTAAGAGAAAGAGAAAGAAAGAAAGGAAGGAAGGAAGGAAGGAAGGAAGAAAGGAAGAAAGAAAAAGAATGTAAGGAAGGATGGATGAAAGGAAGAAAGGAATGATGGATGGAAGGAATCCTATATAATAAAAGAGTAATATGCAAATTAACCATCACTCCGCTACACCCACAAGCCACTCCCACAAGCCAATCAGGAGCGAATATGCAAATAAACCCAACCAAGATGGCTACCGCCACAGAGAGCAGGAGGGAGGCTTGGGTTTCCCCGGCGATGGAGGAAGCCAAGCTTTCCACCTGCCCTTGCCGGCCTAGGACTCCACTCAAGGCTACAAAGTTTCAATGATAGAAGATACATAAACCCAAACAGAAATGGCGCCAGCCAAGGAGCTGGAAAGAGCAGGAGGCTAGGGTTGCCCCCTGGAGATGGAGGAAGCCAAGCTTTCCGCACACCCTGGCTGGCCCAGGCCTCCGCTTAAGGCTACAAAGTTTCAATTATAGAAGATACATAAATCCCCCCAAAAATGGCTGCCACCATGGAGCAAGCAGAAGGCTTGGCTCCGCTCCAGGCTACAAAGTTTCAATTATAGAAGATAAATAAACCCCAGACACCAGGGCCTCCGCTTGGGTCACCAGGGGGAGTGGCTGGCCTTCAAACCACCACAAGACCCTCACCCAGGTCACCACATGCCCCAAGGGGACCCCCACCCTGATCCGGGACACCCTTCAGGGCAAACCAGCTGGCCCCCACCCATGTACCAGGCCTCTATCCTATCTAATAAAAGAGTAATATGCAGATTGACCATCACTCCAACACACAAGATGGCTGCCCCCATGTGGTCAAAGATCCTGGCCCCATGTGGACACAAGATGGCCACCACAAGATGGCCTGCAAGGGAGAGCAGTTGTGGGCGATCAGGCCAGCAGAGGAGGGCAGTTGGGAGGGACCAGGCCTGCAAGGGAGGGCAGTTTGGGGCGATCAAGCCTGCTGGGGAGGGCAGTTAGGGGTGACCAAGCCGGCAGAGGAGGGAAGTTGGGGGTAACCAGGCCTGCAGGGAAAGGCAGTTGGGAGGGACCCAGGCCTGCAGGGTAGAGCAGTTGGGGGGGACCAGGCCTGCAGGGGAGGGCAGTTAGGGGTGACCAGGCCTGCAGGGGAGGGCAGTTAGGGGTGACCAGGCCTGCAGGGGAGGGCAGTTAGGGGCAAACAGGCTGGCAGGGGAGCAGTTAGGCATCAATCAGGCTGGCAGGGGAGTGGGTAGGGGGTGATCAGGCTGGCAGGCAGAAGCGGTTAGGGGCAATCAGGAAGGCAGGCAGGCGAGCAGTTGGGAGCCAGCAGTCCTGGATTGTGAGAGGGCTGTCCAACTGCCCGTTTAGGCCCTATCCCAGGATCGGGCCTAAACAGGCAGTTGGACATCCATCGAGGGGTCCCAGATTTAAGAGGGTGCAGGCTGGGCTGAGGGACACCCTCCTCCCCCATGCATGAATTTCATGCACCGGGTCTCTAGTAAAGGAATAAAGGAAGGAGTGATTAACAGGAGGAAGTAAAAAAAGGAGGAAAGGAAGGAAGGATGAAAGGAAGGAAGGAAGAGAGGATGGAAAGAAGAAAGGACAGAAGAAAGGAAGGACTGATGGATGAATGGATGAAAGGATGGATGGATGGATGGATGGGTGGATGGAAGGAAGGAATTATGAATGGAAGGAAGAAATAAAGGATGGAAGGAAGGAAGGAAGGAAGAAAGGAAAGAAAGAAAGAAAGAAAGAAAGAAAGAAAGAAAGAAAGAAAGAAAGAAAGAAAGAAAGAAAGAAGGAAGAAAGAAAGGGTGGGTGGAAGGAAGGAATGATTGATGGAAAGTATAGAGGAAGAAAGGATGGATGGATAGATGGATGGAAGGAAGGGTGGGTGGAAAGAAGGATGGAAGGAAGGAAGAATGGATGGTTGGATGCATGGGTGGATAGATGGATGGAAGTAAGGAAGGAAGGAGAGAGAAAGAAAGAAAAAGAAAAAATGGAAGGAAGGAATGATGGAAGGGTGGAAATAAGGAAGGAAGGATGGAAGAGGGGAAGGAATGATAGGTGGAAGGAAGAAAGAATGAAAGGAAGGAAGGAAGGAAGGAAGGAAGAAAGGAAAGAAGGAAGGAGAGAAGGTATAAAGGATGGAAAGAAGGAAGGAAGGAAGGAAGACAAAAAAGAAGGAAGGAAGAAAGGAAGGAAGGAAGGAAGGGTGGCCTGGGTTCACCTTTCCTGTAAGACCATTGATGACAGTTAACCTGTTCACAGAGCAAATAAAACAGTTAAATAAAGTGACGCCCCCTTCTCCCCTCCCCCCCCCCCCCCCCCCCCCCGCTCCAAGAAATCTCAGGGCTTTCCTAACCAGGGAGAAAATAAAGCCCAATCTTTACCCAAACAATACGAAAAGGCAGAGGAGGACGTCTCAGAGGTACAAACGGTAGTCCCTGCCAAGCAGTAACAGAAATAAGGAAACCTCACATTCTCATGTTTCCATGGCTCCCAGGCTGGTCTGCAGGCCTGTGACAGTTAGTCTTCTTAAAGGGCCAGAGTCCGGGAGCAGGTCTTCAAGAGGTGAAGTCTTGCCCTGGCTGGTTTGGCTGAGTGGATAGAGCGTTGGCCTGGGGACTGAAGGTCCCGGTTTCTATTCTGCTCAAGGGCACATGCCTGGGTTGTGAGCTGGATCCCCAGTGTGGGGCATGCAGAAGGCAGCCAATCCATGATTCTCTCTCATCATTGATGTTTCTCTCTCCCCCTCTCGCTTCCTCTCTGAAATCAATAACAATATATTTTTAAAAAGAGTTAAAGTCCTTCTACAATGAAAATGTCCTTGTTGAGGTCTCAGAGCAGATAGGCACTGTGATTCCTCAGAGTCTTGAGTAGAAAGCCTGGAGGAAGGGGAAGGTGAGGGGAGAAAGTGTGTCCTGATGGGAGCCAGGGCCAGGCCACGGGGCGGCCTCCCTGAGCGGGCCTTGGCCCATGAGGGTGGGGGAAGCTGACCTGTGTCCTCTGGGGCGCCTCGGTTCTGTTCCACATGCAGAGCTCCCCTTCCTCCCCCCTCTCCTCTACCTTAAATACGGCCATCACCGGACTCTGCTCCCACTTGCACCTGCTGGTGCCAGGAGGCACGCTGTGCGCCAGGCGCGGTCCCTGCTCGGCCTCCCTCAGCTAGTGCTGTCACCAGGCACCCCTCCCTGCCTGGGGCCCCCGGCAAGGGGCCCGGCACTGCCCCACGCTGGCCCCGAGCCCAAAGGCCACATGGCAGCCTCTGGCTCCTGGGCACCATGGGAGGATTCCCGGGAGGAGGAGGAGGAGGAGAGAAATGCCACCGCCCTCGGCCCCCTCGCTGTGCTGCACCCGCGGGAAATGCGCGGGACACCTTCTCCTGCCTGATTCCTGTGAAACAAGAATCCAGTGAGGCCCTTACACAGTCATTCCCAAAGAGCCCTGGACAGGGGCTTGGAACTCTCTTCCCCGCTTCCCAGAGCAGACCCGCCCTGGTGGCCGCCTCACCTTCTGCGTCTCAACCCTCATGACCTGTCCCCTTTCTCTCTGGTGACACTGAGGGCGAAGAGGGGACAACAGACCTCTTGCCACAGCCCAGCGGTTCCGTCATTCCCACGCGTGACCAGCAGGAGGCAGGCGCGCCGTCCTCAGCAGGGTATCAGTTTCCAGAAACCGGTCCTCATCAGAAGCATGTCTACCAGGAGCTTCCTTGTTCAAACAACCAGAGGTTTCACTCTCTATAGAACACACACCCTCTTTCAAACCTGGCTCAGTGGATAGATCATCGCCACACGGCGTGAAGGGTTCCGGGTTTGACTCTGGTCAAGGGCATATACCTTGGTTGTGGGCTCAATCCCCAGTAGGAGGCGATCAGGAGGCAGCTGATGGGTGTTTCTCTCTCACGGATGTTTCTAGCTCTCTATCCCTCTCCTTCCTATCTGTAAAATCCATGAAAATATATATATTTTTAAATGAGACCGACTACAGGTGTTTACCTGGGAACCACTTCCCAGCCATTCCAGACCTGCATGGAGAGTGGGTAAGACTCCGCCCAAGGCCAGCCCTGACCATCCATGGGATGCAGAGGCTCCTTTCAAACCCGTGGGAAGGGAGCCGTGGTCTCTCACTCAGTGCAGAGGCTTTGACTTCCTCCCAGATCTAAGGACAGTGTGCATATCATGGCAGGCAGCGAAGGGACATTTCCTAAAGAATGCTTCTACCACCTCACACTCGCTTCCTCAGAGGGAAAGGGAAGAATCCGTTGCCCACAGATCGGATTCAAAGCCGAGAGGCAAAGGATCCATTGACCATTCTAGGTCACAGGCACTGTCTTCGGAACACATATTTGAATAGCTCATAGACTTTTGCCCCAGGTCAATTTTTTTCAAACACTGTGCTCTCAGAGACTTAAATACTCTTTGAGAAGAAGCTCATTTCAGCCTAGATCAGGGGTGGGCAAACTTTTTTACTGGAGGGCCACAATGGGTTCTTAAACTGGACTGGAGGGCCAGAACAAAAGCATGGATGGAGTGTTTGTGTGAACTAATATAAATTCAAAGTAAAGGAGCGGAGGGGAGAGCAAGAGAACTGGATAGAACAGCCAGATCCGGCCCGCGGGCCGTCGTTTGCCCACGGCTGGCCTAGATGGTGTGGTTCTGTACTTGAGCATCGACCTAGGAACCAGAAGGTCTCAGTTTGCTTCCTGACTGGGGACTTGATCCCCAGTGGGGATGTGTAAGAGGCAGCCAATCGATGATTGTTTCTCATCATTGATGTTTCTATCTCTCTCTCCCTCTCCCTTCTGCTCTGAAATCAAGGAATTTTTTTTTTAAAAGAGAGCTCCCCTCTCTTAAAAAAAAATTAAGACTTAAGAGTAGAGTGAACATCTTATCCTAATATATAAAAACCCTGAGTCTGTCACCACCAGAGGCTCGACCAAACAGAAGTCAGTCCTGCAGTCAGCACTGGGTTACCGTGGCGACCCAGCACTAACTGCTGCAGCTGCAAGCATGGTGACCCAGCACTGAGTGCTGAGGGGGCTGCAATTCAGGCCGGGGAGAGAGGCCTGAAGAGAGAAGCAGGTTCTGATTTGTAGCCTGTATGGCAGCTGTTGATCAGCACTTGCCTCTCTCTTTCTCTCCCGGCCTCCACGGGGTCTGCTGATCAGCACTGCCTTTCTGATGAGGCCCTGTTGACAGGCCCAGAGACTCTGATTGGCATAGAAACCAACCAATCAGAACCACATCTGGGTGAACTGTGAGTAGCCAATGGCTGCCTAGGAGGTGGAGCTTTAAATGCTAACTGGCATAGAAACCGACCAATCCGAACCAAATTGGCTGGCAGAGGAGGGCAGTTGGGGGCAAGATCAGGCCTGCAGGGAGGGCAGTTGGGGGCAATATCAGTCCAGGAGGGGAGAGCAGTTAGAGGTGATCAGGCAGGCCGAAGTATTTAGGGGAGATCATGCAGCCAGCCAGCGGTCCCAGACTGTGACAGGGATGTCCCATTGGAGAGGGTGAAGTCTTGACTGAGGAACCCCCCTCCGTGCACAAATTTTGTGCAACGGGCCACTAGTGCAAAAATGAATAAATACATAAAAGTGTAGAATTACTTTTGAAGCATTGAAAAATTCTGGTAAGTATTTGATGGTCATAAGAAATAGTTGTTAACGCTAAAGGTGTACTATGGTTATGCAAGGAAATGTCCCTTTATTAGAGAATAATTTTGAAGTGCATAGGGATGAAGGAACATGATGTCTGGGGTTTGCATTAAACTTCTTCAGAGAAAGAATCATGGAGGAAAAGAAGGGAAGGAAGGAGAGAGCAAGCACATATGACAAAATCGTTGAGTCTGGTAATGGAAGGGGGATTCCTTCTGCTACTCTGCTTTTGCACATGTGGGGAAATTGCATGTGGTGGAGAGGTGTTAGGGCCATGGAAGGTCAGGCTGGTTGTTTTGGTGGGAGTTTGAGAGGGAGCTGGGAGAATCCCAGTAGCCCACATTTCCACACAGCAGGTGTATAGCATTGATTATTTACTCAGTAATAATTAAAATCCAGATTCAGTAAGACAGGTGGACAATGGTTTGGAGGTGTGTTTTTGGAATTATTTTAATGAAAGTTCCTTAACCAATCAATGAGCCCAATTTGGATAGAGAAGCAAATGGCCACTTCCTGGTGGAAATGACCTTTGGCCTTGGAACTATTTCCTAGAGCATCCTGATAGTACTTTACCCCCATAAACTGCTCATCATGGATTTGCAAAGCTATGCAACTGGGAATTTCACTCCTGCGAGACTTCGGGGTACACTTGGTTGTCGGGAGCCAGCTGGAAAGAGATGGTAAGCAGCCCACTCAACAGCAACAGGAATGCAGCCAGAAACGCCACGGGCACGCTGCTGCCGATCTCCTGCCAGTCCGGCCTGAAGGGGATGTGGAGGGATGGCGGGAAGCGTATGCCCTCTTCACTTATCACAGCGTGGTAATTCCACATCACGGCAATGAGGATAAATATGCCACCAATGATGCTCAGGACTCCAGAAGCGAAGAACAGATTGCAGGTGGTGTCCTTCTGAAGCTCTCCCGCGTACACTCTGCGCAGGCCCATGATCGTGAGCACTTTCCCCAGGAGTGCAAGGAGGCTGGCGGCCAGCAGCAGGTGCTGACCGATGCGGATATCCAGCGGCAGGTAGGTGTCACTGTAGGTGTAGCGGTGACACGCTATGGGTCTGCTGTGGAGGCTGTAGGGCTGGTAAAAGCAGACCTTCCACATCCCCACGCAGGCCAGACCTCGGGAGGGGGCGGCGCTGCTCTCTATGTACCATACCCTCCATTTGGCCAGGCCCATGCAAACCATGGAGAACATCCATCCCAGGGTGTTGAGGGCGAAACTCGCTGCCTGGCAATTGGGGTGGACGTAAAAGCCCATGGCTCTGTATCCAGGAGATCTGCAAACCAATAGAGGGTGTCATGAGGATGGGACCCACGGCCTGGACCTGCCCCCCGGGGTGAGTGGCACTATATTGGAGAGGGAAATGCCATATTCCAGAATGGAGACACGTGACCCCCATGCTCTGCTGGCGAAGGGTCCTTGGGCAAGATTTACTGAAAGCCTTAAAGTATACAGACTTTCACCCTGCAGGACAGGTAAGGGGTTAGAGCGTCTTCCCAACGGGCCCAGATTGCAGAGCTCAATCCCTGGTCAGGGCACATACAAGAATCAACCAATGAATGCATCAGTCAGTGGAACACCAAATCGATGTTTCTCTCTCTCCCTCTCTCTGTCTCGAAAGTCAATCAAAATATGTACAAACTTTCAAACAGGCAGTTCCACTTCTGAACATTTGTTGAAAGACACAATTAAGATTGGCTACAGCCCAGCAGGCGTGGTTGAGCATCGACCTAAGAACTAGGAGGTCAGGGTTCGATTCCTGATCAGGGCACATTCCCGGGCTGTGGGCTTGATCCCCAGTGTGGGGCATGCAGGAGGAAACCAATCCATGATTATCTCTCATCATTGATGTTTCTCTCTTCCTCTCTCTCTAAAATCAAGAAAATATATTTTTAAAAGACAATCTTATATGAAAGAAAGGAAGGAAGGAAGGAAGGAAGGAAGGAAGGAAGGAAGGAAGGACAGATGGAAGGAATGTAGGAAGGAAGGAAGAAGGAAGGACAGATGGAAGGAAGGAAGGATGAAAAGAAAGAAGGATGGATAGATGGCACGAGGGAAGGAAAGCTGAAGAAAAGAAACAAGGAATGATGGAGGGAAGGAAGGAAGGAAGGAAGGAAGGATGAATGGATGGAAGGAAGGAAGGAAAGTAGGAAGGAAGGAAGGAGGATGAAACGAACAGAAAGAAAGAAAGAGAGAAAGAGAGAGAGAAAGAAAGAAAGAAAGAAAGAAAGGATGCATGGAAGGAAGGTAGAAAGAAAGGAAAAAATGAATGGATGGATGGATGGAAGGATGAAGGAAGAAGGAAAGGAAGGAGTGATGGATGGGAGGAAGTAAGGAAGGAATAAAGTAAGGAAGGATGGATGGAAGGAAGGAAGGAAGGAATGGTGGATAAATGGATGGACAAATAGAAGGAAGGAAGGAATGATGGATGGATGGATGGATGGAAGGAAGGAAGGAAGGAAGGATGGAAGGAAGGAAAGAAGGAAGGATGAAGAAGAAAGAAAGAAAGAATGGAAGACAGGGAGGATGGAAGGAAGAAAAGAAGGACAGAAAGATGGAAGGATGGAAGAAAGGTTGGATAGATGGCAGGAAGGAAGGATGGAAGAAGGATGAAAGGAAGGCAGGAGTTATGAAAGGAAGAAATGAAGGAAGAAAGGGTGGATGCATAGATGGCAGGAAGGAAGGAAGAAAAGAAGAAACAACGCAAGAAAGAAAGGAAAGAGAGAAGGTAGGAAGGAAGGAAAGAAGAAAGAAAAGAAGAAAGGGAGAAAGGAAGAAAGAAAAGACAGATGCAAGGAAGGAAGGATTGATGGAAGGAAGGAAGAAAAATGGATGGAAGGAATGAAGGATGGAAGGAAGGCAGAAAGGAATGGTGGAAGAAAGGAAGGATGAAAGGAAGAAAGAAAGAAAGGATAAATGGAAGGAAGGATTAAAGGAAGAAAGAAAGAAAGAAAGAAAGAAAGAAAGAAAGAAAGAAAGAAAGAAAGGATAAATGGAAAGAAGGAACAAAGCAAGAAAGGTAAAAGAGAAGGTAGGAAGGAAGGAATGATGGAAGGAAGGAAGAATGGAAGGAGGGATGGAAGGAAGAAAGGAAGGAGTAATGGATGGGAGGAAGGAAGGATGGATGGAAGGAATAAAGGAGGAAAGGAAGGAAGGAGTAATGGATGGGAGGAAGGAAGGAAGGCTGGAAGGAAGGAAGGAAGGAAGGAAGGATGGAAGAACAAAGGAATGATGGATGGAAAGAAGGAAGGAAGAAACATAGCAAGAAAGAAAGGAGGAGAGAAGGTAGGAAGGAAGGATGAAAGGAAGAAAGAAAGAAAGAAAGTAAGAAAGAAAGAAAGAAAGAAAGAAAGAAAGAAAGAAAGAAAGGATAAATGGAAGGAAGGAAGGAAGGAAGGAAGGAAGGAAGGAAGGAAGAACAAAGGAATGATGGATGGAAAGAAGGAAGGAAGAAACATAGCAAGAAAGAAAGGAGGAAAGAAGGTAGGAAGGAAGGAAAGAAGGAAGAAATGAAGGTAGGAAGAAATGGAGAAAGGAAGAAAGAAAGGAAAAAAGGATGCAAGGAAAGAAGGAAGGATGGATGGATAAAAGGAAAGGCTGAAGGAAGGAAGAATGAATGGAGGAATGAAGGAAGAAAGGAAGGAATGATGAAAGGAAGGAAGGAAAAAATAAGGGAAGGAAGGATGGCAGGAAGGAAGGAAGGAGTAATGGATGGGAGGAAGGAAGGATGGATGGAAGGAAAGAAGGAATGATGGATGGAAGGAAGAAAGAAAGAAAAGAAGGAAGGAAGGAAAGAGTAATGGATGGGAGGGAGGAAGGATAGATGAAAGGAAGGGAGGAGTAATGGATGGGAGGAAGGATGGATGGATGGAAGGAAGGAAGGGAGACTGGAAGGAAGGAAGGAAGGAAGGAAGGAACAAAGGAAGGATGGAAGAACAAAGGAATGATGGATGAAAAGAAAGAAGGAACAAACATAGCAAGAAAGGAAAGAAGGGGAGAAGGAAGGAAGGAAGGAAGGAAGAATGAAAGAAAGAAAGAAAGAAAGAAAGAAAGAAAGAAAGAAAGAAAGAAAGAAAGAAAGAAGGAAGGAATGATGAAAGGAAGGAATGAAGGATGGACGGAAGAAAGAAAGAGAGAAAGAAAGGAAGGAAGGAAGGAAGGATTGAAGGAAGGAAGGATGGATAAATGGATGGATAGAAGGAAGAAAAGAAGGCAGGAAGGATGAAAGGAAGAAAGGAAGGATGGAAGAACAAAGGAATGATGGATGGAAAGAAGGAAGGAAGAAACATAGCAAGAAAGGAAAGGAGAGAAGGAAGGAAGAAAAAGAAAGGATGAAAGGAAGGATGAAGGATAGACGGAAGAAAGAAAGAAAGGAAGGAAGGGTTGAAGGAAGGAAGGATGGATAAATGGATCGATAGATAGCGGGAAGGAAGGAAGGAATGGTGGACAGAATAAAGGAAGGAAGGATGGAAGGAAGGAAGAAAGAAAGGATTGAGTGATGGATGGGATGAAGCAAGGAAGGAAGGATTGATGGAAAGAAGGGAGGGAGGATAGAAGGAAGGAAAGAAGGAAGGAAGGAAGGAAGGATGGAAGGAAGGTTGGATAGATGGCAGGAAGAAAGGAAGGAAGGAAGAAACAAAGCAAGCAAGAAAGAAAGGATGGAAGGAAAGAAAGAAGTAAGAGAAAGAGAAAGAAAGAAAGGAAGGAAGGAAGGAAGGAAGAAAGGAAGAAAGAAAAAGAATGTAAGGAAGGATGGATGAAAGGAAGAAAGGAATGATGGATGGAAGGAATCCTATATAATAAAAGAGTAATATGCAAATTAACCATCACTCCGCTACACCCACAAGCCACGCCCACAAGCCAATCAGGAGCGAATATGCAAATAAACCCAACCAAGATGGCTACCGCCACAGAGAGCAGGAGGGAGGCTTGGGTTTCCCCGGCGATGGAGGAAGCCAAGCTTTCCACCTGCCCTTGCCGGCCTAGGACTCCACTCAAGGCTACAAAGTTTCAATGATAGAAGATACATAAACCCAAACAGAAATGGCGGCAGCCACGGAGCTGGAAAGAGCAGGAGGCTAGGGTTGCCCTCTGGGGATGGAGGAAGCCAAGCTTTCCGCACACCCTGGCTGGCCCAGGCCTCTGGTTAAGGCTACAAAGTTTCAATTATAGAAGATATATAAATCCCCCCAAAAATGGCTGCCGCCATGGAGCAAGTAGAAGGCTTGGCTCCGCTCCAGGCTACAAAGTTTCAATTGCAGAAGATAAATAAACCCCAGACACCAGGGCCTCCACTTGGTTCACCAGGGGGAGTGGCTGGCCTTCAAACCACCACAAGACCCTCACCCAGGTCACCACATGCCCCAAGGGGACCCCCACCCTGATCCGGGACACCCTTCAGGGCAAACCAGCTGGCTCCCACCCATGCACCAGGCCTCTATCCTATCTAATAAAAGAGTAATATGCAGATTGACCATCACTCCAACACACAAGATGGCTGCCCCCATGTGGTCAAAGATCCTGGCCCCATGTGGACACAAGATGGCCACCACAAAATGGCCTGCAAGGGAGAGCAGTTGTGGGCGATCAGGCCAGCAGGGGAGGGCAGTTGGGAGGGACCAGGCCTGCAAGGGAGGGCAGTTTGGGGCGATCAAGCCTGCTGGGGAGGGCAGTTAGGGGTGACCAAGCCAGCAGAGGAGGGAAGTTGGGGGTAACCAGGCCTGCAGGGAAAGGCAGTTGGGAGGGACCCAGGCCTGCAGGGTAGAGCAGTTGGGGGGGACCAGGCCTGCAGGGGAGGGCAGTTAGGGGTGACCAGGCCTGCAGGGGACGGCAGTTAGGGGTGACCAGGCCTGCAGGGGACGGCAGTTAGGGGCAAACCGGCTGGCAGGGGAGCAGTTAGGCATCAATCAGGCTGGCAGGGGAGTGGGTAGGGGGTGATCAGGCGGGCAGGCAGAAGCAGTTAGGGGCAATCAGGAAGGCAGGCAGGCGAGCAGTTGGGAGCCAGCAGTCCTGGATTGTGAGAGGGATGTCCAACTGCCCGTTTAGGCCCTATCCCAGGATCGGGCCTAAACAGGCAGTAGGACATCCATCGAGGGGTCCCAGATTGAAGAGGGTGCAGGCTGGGCTGAGGGACACCCTCCTCCCTCGTGCATGAATTTCATGCACCGGGCCTCTAGTAAAGGTATAAAGGAAGGAGTGATTAACAGGAGGAAGCAAAAAAAGGAAGGATGGAAGGAAGGAAGGAAGGAAGGAAGGAAGGAAGGAAGGAAGGAAGGAAGGAAAGAAGGAAGGAAGGAAGGAAGGAAGGAAGGAAGGAAGAGAGGATGGAAGGAAGAAAGGACAGAAGAAAGGAAGGACTGATGGATGAATGGATAAAAGGATGGATGGATGGATGGATGGATGGATGGATGGATAGGTGGATGGAAGGAAGGAATTATGGATGGAAGGAAGAAAGGAAGGAAGAAAGAGAAAGAAAGAAAGAAAGAAAGGAAGGAAGGAAGGAAGGAAGGAAGGAAGGAAGGAAGGAAGGAAGGAAGAAAGAAAGGGTGGGTGGAAGGAAGGAATGATTGATGGAAGGAATAGAGGAAGGATGGATGGATAGATGGATGGAAGGAAGGGTGGGTGGAAAGAAGGATGGAAGGAAGGAAGAATGGATGGTTGGATGCATGGGTGGATAGATGGATGGAAGTAAGGAAGGAAGGAGAGAGAAAGAAAGAAAAAGAAAAAATGGAAGGAAGGAATGATGGAAGGGTGGAAATAAGGAAGGAAGGATGGAAGAGGGGAAGGAATGATGGGTGGAAGGAAGAAAGAATGAAAGCAAGGAAGGCAGGAAGAGAGGAAAGAAGGAAGGAGAGAAGGTATAAAGGATGGAAAGAAGGAAGGAAGGAAGGAAGGAAGACAAAAAGGAAGGAAGGAAGGAAGGAAGGAAGGAAGGAAGGGTGGCCTGGGTTCACCTTTCCTGTAAGACCATTGATGACAGTTAACCTGTTCACAGAGCAAATAAAACAGTTAAATAAAGTGACGCTCCCTTCCCCCCCGCCCGCCCCCCTCCCCCCCCGCCGCCCCAAGAAATCTCAGGTCTTTCCTAACCAGGGAGAAAATAAAGTCCAATCTTTACCCAATCAATACGAAAAGGCAGAGGAGGACGTCTCAGAGGTACAAATGGTAGTCCCTGCCAAGCAGTACAGAAATAAGGAAACCAAACATTCTCATGTTTCCGTGGCTCCCAGGCTGGTCTGCAGGCCTGTGACAATAGTCTTCTTAAAGGGCCAGGGTCAGGGAGCAGGTCTTCAAGAGGTGAAGTCTTGCCCTGGCTGGTTTGGCTGAGTGGATAGAGCGTTGGCCTGGGGACTGAAGGTCCCGGTTTCTATTCTGCTCAAGGGCACATGCCTGGGTTGTGAGCTGGATCCCCAGAGTGGGGCATGCAGAAGGCAGCCAATCCATGATTCTCTCTCATCATTGATGTTTCTCTCTCCCCCTCTCCCTTCCTCTCTGAAATCAATAACAATATATTTTTAAAAAGAGTTGAAGTCCTTCTACAATGGAAATGTCCTTGTTGAGGTCTCAGAGCAGATAGGCACTGTGATTCCTCAGTCTTAAGTAGAAAGCCTGGAGGAAGGGGAAGGTGAGGGGAGAAAGTGTGTCCTGATGGTATCCAGGGCCAGGCCACGGGGCGGCCTCCCTGAGCGGGCCTTGGCCCAGGACGGTGGGGGAAGCTGACCTGTGTCCTCTGGGGCACCTCGGTTCTGTTCCACTTGCAGAGCTCCCCTCCCTCCCCCCTCTCCTCTACCTTAAATACGGCCATCACCGGACTCTGCTCCCACTTGCACCTGCTCGTGTCCAGGAGGCACGCTGTGCCCAGGCGGGACCCCTGCTCGGCCTCCCTCCGCTAGTGCTGTCACCAGGCACCCCTCCCTGCCTGGGGCCCCCGGCAAGGGGCCCGGCACTGCCCCACGCTGGCCCCGAGCCCAAAGGCCACATGGCAGCCTCTGGCTCCTGGGCACCGTGGGAGGATTCCCGGGAGGAGGAGGAGGAGGAGAGAAATGCCACCGCCCTCGGCCCCCTCGCTGTGCTGCACCCGCGGGAAATGCGCGGGACACCTTCTCCTGCCTGATTCCTGTGAAACAAGAATCCAGTGAGGCCCTTACACAGTCATTCCCAAAGAGCCCTGGACAGGGGCTTGGAGCTCTCTTCCCCGCTTCCCAGAGCAGACCCGCCCTGGTGGCCGCCTCACCTTCTGCGTATCAGCCCTCATGACCTGTCCCCTTGCTCTCTGGTGACACTGAGGGCGAAGAGGGGACAACAGACCTCTTGCCACAGCCCAGCGGTTCCGTCATTCCCACGCGTGACCAGCAGGAGGCAGGCGTGCCGCCCTCAGAAGGGTATCAGGTTCCAGAAACCGGTCCTCATCAGAAGCATGTCTCCCAGGAGCTTCCTTGTTCAAACAACCAGAGGTTTCACTCTCTAAAGAACACACACCCTCTTTCAAACCTGGCTCAGTGGATAGATCATCGCCCCACGGCGTGAAGGGTTCCGGGTTTGACTCTGGTCAAGGGCATATACCTTGGTTGTGGGCTCAATCCCCAGTAGGAGGCGATCAGGAGGCAGCTGATGGGTGTTTCTCTCTCTCAGATGTTTCTACCTCTCTATCCCTCTCACTTCCTCTCTGTAAAATCCATGAAAATATATATATTTATAATGAGACCGACTACAGGTGTTTACCTGGGAACCACTTCCCAGCCATTCCAGACCTGCATGGAGAGTGGGTAAGACTCCGCCCAAGGCCAGCCCTGACCATCCATGGGATGCAGAGGCTCCTTTCAAACCCGTGGGAAGGGAGCCGTGGTCTCTCACTCAGTGCAGAGGCTGTGACTTCCTCCCAGATCTAAGGACAGTGTGCACATCATGGCAGGCAGAGAAGGGGCATTTCCTAAAGAATGCTTCTACCACTTCACACTCGATCCCTCAGAGGGAAGAGGGCAGAATCCGTTGCCCACAGATCGGATTCAAAGCCGAGAGGCAAAGGATCCATTGACCATTCTAGGGTCACAGGCACTGTCTTCGGAACACATATTTGAATAGCTCATAGACTTTTGCCCCAGGTCAATTTTTTTCAAACACTGTGCTCTCAGAGACTTAAATACTCTTTGAGAACAAGCTCATTTCAGCCTAGATGGTGAGGCTCTGTACTTGAGCATCGACCTAGGAACCAGAAGGTCACAGTTTGATTCCTGACTGGGGACTTGATCCCCAGTGGGGATGTGTAAGAGGCAGCCAATCGATGCTTGTCTCTCATCATTGATGTTTCTATCTCTCTCTCCCTCTCCCTTCTGCTCTGAAATCAAGAATTTTTTTTTTAAAAAAAAGAGAGCTCCCCTCTCTTAAAAAAAAATTAAGACTTAAGAGTAGAGTGAACATCTTATCCTAATATATAAAAACCCTGGGTCCATCACCACCAGAGGCTCGACCAACCAGAAGTCAGTCCTGCAGTCAGCACTGGGTTACCATGGTGACCCAGCACTAACTGCTGCGGCTGCAAGCATGGTGATCCAGCACTGAGTCCTGAGGGGGCTGCAAATCAGGCCCGGGAGAGAGGCCTGAAGAGAGAAGCAGGTTCTGATTTGTAGCCTGTATGGCAGCTGTTGATCAGCACTTGCCTCACTCTTTCTCTCCTGGCCTCCACGGGGTCTGCTGATCAGCCCTGCCTTTCTGATGAGGCCCTGTTGACAGGCCCACAGACTCTGATTGGCATAGAAACCAACCAATCAGAACCAAATTGGCTGGCAGAGGAGGGCAGTTGGGGGCAAGATCAGGCCTGCAGGGGAGGGCAGTTGGGGGCAATATCAGTCCAGGAGGGGAAAGCAGTTAGAGGTGATCAGGCAGGCCGAAGTAGTTAGGGGAGATCATGCAGCCAGCCAGCGGTCCCAGACTGTGACAGGGATGTCCCATTGGAGAGGGTGAAGGCTTGACTGAGGAACCCCCCTCCGTGCACAAATTTTGTGCACCGGGCCACTAGTGCAAAAATGAATAAATACATAAAAGTGTAGAATTACTTTTGAAGCATTGAAAAATTCTGGTAAGTATTTGATGGTCATAAGAAATAGTTGTTAACACTAAAGGTATACTATGCTTATGCAAGGAAATGTCCTTTTTTTTTTAGAGAATAATTTTGAAGTGCATAGGGATGAAGGACCATGATGTCTGGGGTTTGTGTTAAAGTTCTTCAGAGAAAGAAACACAGAGGAAAAGAAGGGAAGGAAGGAGAGAGCAAGCACATATGACAAAATCGTTGAGTCTGGTAATGGAAGGGGGATTCTTTCTGCTACTCTGCTTTTGCACATGTGGGGAAATTGCATGTGGTGGAGAGGTGTTAGGGCCATGGAAGGTCAGGCTGGTTGTTTTGGTGGGAGTTTGAGAGGGAGCTGGGAGAATCCCAGTAGCCCACATTGTCACACAGCAGGTGTATAGCATTGATTATTTACTCAGTAATAATTAAAATCCAGATTCAGTAAGACAGGTGGACAATGGTTTGGAGGTGTGTTTTTGGAATTATTTTAATGAAAGTTCCTTAACCAATCAATGAGCCCAATTTGGATAGAGAAGCAAATGGCCACTTCCTGGTGGAAATGACCTTTGGCCTTGGAACTATTTCCTAGAGCATCCTGATAATACTTTACCCCCATAAACTGCTCATCGTGGATTTGCAAAGCTATGCAACTGGGAATTTCACTCCTGCGAGACTTCGGGGTACACTTGGTTGTCGGGAGCCAGCTGGAAAGAGATGGTAAGCAGCCCACTCAACAGCAACAGGAATGCAGCCAGAAACGCCACGGGCACGCTGCTGCCGATCTCCTGCCAGTCCGGCCTGAAGGGGATGTGGAGGGATGGCGGGAAGCGTATGCCCTCTTCACTTATCACAGCGTGGTAATTCCACATCACGGCAATGAGGATAAATATGCCACCTATGATGCTCAGGACTCCAGAAGCGAAGAACAGATTGCAGGTGGTGTCCTTCTGAAGCTCTCCCGCGTACACTCTGCGCAGGCCCATGATCGTGAGCACTTTCCCCAGGAGTGCAAGGAGGCTGGCGGCCAGCAGCAGGTGCTGACCGATGCGGATATCCAGCGGCAGGTAGGTGTCACTGTAGGTGTAGCGGTGACACGCTATGGGTCTGCTGTGGAGGCTGTAGGGCTGGTAAAAGCAGACCTTCCACATCCCCACGCAGGCCAGACCCCGGGAGGGGGCGGCGCTGCTCTCTATGTACCATATCCTCCATTTGGCCAGGCCCATGCAAACCATGGAGAACATCCATCCCAGGGTGTTGAGGGCGAAACTCGCTGCCTGGCAATTGGGGTGGACGTAAAAGCCCATGGCTCTGTATCCAGGGGATCTGCAAACCAATAGAGGGTGTCATGAGGATGGGACCCACGGCCTGGACCTGCCCCCCGGGGTGAGTGGCACTATATTGGAGAGGGAAATTCCATATTACAGAATGGGGACATGTGACCCCCATGCTCTGCTGGCCAAGGGTCCTTGGGCAAGATGTACTGAAAGCCTTAAAGTATACAGACTTTCACCCTGCAGGACAGGTAAGGGGTTAGAGCGTCTTCCCAACGGGCCCAGGTTGCAGAGCTCAATCCCTGTTCAGGGCACATACAAGAATCAACCAATGAATGCATCAGTCAGTGGAAAACCAAATGAATGTTTCTCTCTCTCTCCCTCTCTCTCTGTCTCGAAAGTCAATCAAAATATTTACAAACTTTCAAACAGGCAGTTCCACTTCTGGACATTTGTTGAAAGACACAATTAAGATTGGCTACAGCCCAGCAGGCATGGTTGAGCATCGACCTAAGAACCAGGAGGTCAGGGTTCGATTCCTGATCATGGCACATTCCCGAGCTGTGGGCTTGATCCTCAGTGTGGGGCATGCAGGAGGAAACCAATCCATGATTATCTCTCATCATCGATGTTTCTCTCTTCCTCTCTCTCTAAAATCAAGAAAATATATTTTTAAAAGACAATCTTATATAAAAGAAAGAAAGGAAGGAAGGAAGGAAAGAAGGAAGGAAGGAAGGAAGGAAGGATGGAAGGAAGATGGAAGGACAGATGGAAGGAAGGAAGAATGAAAAGAAAGAAGGATGGATAGATGGCATGAGGGAAGGAATGCTGAAGGAAAGAAAGAAGGAATGATGGAAGGAATGAAGGAAAAGAGGAAGGAAGGAAGGAAGGAAGGATAAATGGAAGGAAGGAAGGAAGGAAAGTAGGAAGGAAGGAAGGAAGGAAGGAAGGAAGGAAGGAAGAAAGGAAGGAAGGAGGATGAAAGGAACAGAAAGAAAGAAAGAGAGAAAGAGAGAGAGAAAGAAAGAAAGAAAGAAAGAAAGAAAGAAAGGATGCATGGAAGGAAGGTAGAAAGAAAGGAAAGGATGGATGGATGGAAGGATGAAGGAAGAAGGAAAGGAAGGAGTGATGGATGGGAGGTAGTAAGGAAGGAATAAAGTAAGGAAGGATGGATGGAAGGAAGGAAGGAAGGAATGGTGGATAAATGGATGGACAAATAGAAGGAAGGAAGGAATGATGGATGGATGGAAGGAAGGAAGGAAGGATGGGAGGAAGGAAAGAAGGAAGGATGGGGAAGAAAGAAAGAAAGAATGGAAGACAGGGAGGATGGAAGGAAGAAAAGAAGGACAGAAAGATGGAAGGATGGAAGAAAGGTTGGATAGATGGCAGGAAGGAAGGATGGAAGAAGGATGAAAGGAAGGCAGGAGCTATGAAAGGAAGAAAGGAAGGAAGAAATGGTGGATGCATAGATGGCAGGAAGGAAGGAAGAAAAGAAGAAACAACGCAAGAAAGAAAGGAAAGAGAGAAGGTAGGAAGGAAGGAAAGAAGAAAGAAAAGAAGAAAGGGAGAAAGGAAGAAAGAAAAGACAGATGCAAGGAAGGAAGGATTGATGGAAGAAAGGAAGAAAAATGGATGGAAGGAATGAAGGATGGAAGGAAGGCAGAAAGGAATGGTGGAAGAAAGGAAGGATGAAAGGAAGACAGAAAGAAAGGATAAATGGAAGGAAGGATGAAAGGAAGAAAGGAAGAAAGAAAGAAAGAATGAAAGAAAGAAAGAAAGAAAGAAAGAAAGGATAAATGGAAGGAAGGAACAAAGCAAGAAAGAAAGGTAAAAGAGAAGGTAGGAAGGAAGGAATGATGGAAGGAAGGAAGAATGGAAGGATGGATGGAAGGAAGAAAGGAAGGAGTAATGGATGGGAGGAAGGAAAGATGGATGGAAGGAATAAAGGAGGAAAGGAAGGAAGGAGTAATGGATGGGAGGAAGGAAGGAAGGCTGGAAGGAAGGAAGGAAGGAAGGAAGGATGGAAGAACAAAGGAATGATGGATGGAAAGAAGGAAGGAAGAAACATAGCAAGAAAGAAAGGAGGAGAGAAGGTAGGAAGGAAGGATGAAAGGAAGAAAGAAAGAAAGAAAGAAAGAAAGAAAGAAAGAAAGAAAGAAAGGATAAATGGAAGGAAGGAAGGAAGGATCAAAGCAAGAAAGAAAGGTAAAAGAGAAGGTAGGAAGGAAGGAATGATGGAAGGAAGGAAGAATGGAAGGATGGATGGAAGGAAGAAAGGAAGGAGTAATGGATGGGAGGAAGGAAAAATGGATGGAAGGAATAAAGGAGGAAAGGAAGGAAGGAGTAATGGATGGGAGGAAGGAAGGGAGGCTGGAAGGAAGGAAGGAAGGAAGGAAGGATGGAAGAACAAAGGAATGATGGATAGAAAGAAGGAAGGAAGAAACATAGCAAGAAAGAAAGGAGGAGAGAAGGTAGGAAGGAAGGAAAGAAGAAAGAAATGAAGGTAGGAAGAAATGGAGAAAGGAAGAAAGAAAGAAAAAAGGATGCAAGGAAAGAAGGAAGGATGGATGGATAAAAGGAAAGGCTGAAGGAAGGAAGAATGAATGGAGGAATGAAGGAAGAAAGGAAGGAATGATGAAAGGAAGGAAGGAAAAAAAAAAGGAAGGAAGGATGGCAGGAAGGAAGGAAGGAGTAATGGATGGGAGGAAGGAAGGATGGATGGAAGGAAAGAAGGAAGGATGGATGGAAGGAAGAAAGAAAGAAAAGAAGGAAGGAAGGAAAGAGTAATGGATGGGAGGGAGGAAGGATAGATGAAAGGAAGGGAGGAGTAATGGATGGGAGGAAGGATGGATGGATGGAAGGAAGGAAGGGAGACTGGAAGGAAGGAAGGAAGGAAGAAAGGAACAAAGGAAGGATGGAAGAACAAAGGAAAGATGGATGAAAAGAAAGAAGGAAGAAACATAGAAAGAAAGGAAAGGAGAGAAGGAAGGAAGGATGAAAGAAAGAAAGAAAGAAAGGAAGGAAGGAAGGAATGATGAAAGGAAGGAATGAAGGATGGACGAAAGAAAGAAAGAAAGAGAGAAAGAAAGGAAGGAAGGAAGGATTGAAGGAAGGAAGGATGGATAAATGGATGGATAGAAGGAAGAAAAGAAGGCAGAAAGGATGAAAGGAAGAAAGGAAGGATGGAAGAACAAAGGAATGATGGATGGAAAGAAGGAAGGAAGAAACATAGCAAGAAAGGAAAGGAGAGAAGGAAGGAAGAAAAAGAAAGGATGAAAGGAAGGATGAAGGATAGACGGAAGAAAGAGAGAAAGGAAGGAAGGATTGAAGGAAGGAAGGATGGATAAATGGATGGATAGATAGCGGGAAGGAAGGAAGGAATGGTGGACAGAATAAAGGAAGGAAGGAAGAAAGGAAGGATGGAAGGAAGGAAGAAAGAAAGGATTGAGTGATGGATGGGATGAAGCAAGGAAGGAAGGATTGATGGAAAGAAGGGAGGGAGGATAGAAGGAAGGAAAGAAGGAAGGAAGGAAGGAAGGATGGAAGGAAGGTTGGATAGATGGCAGGAAGAAAGGAAGGAAGGAAGAAACAAAGCAAGCAAGAAAGAAGGGATGGAAGGAAGGAAAGAAGTAAGAGAAAGAGAAAGAAAGAAAGGAAGGAAGGAAGGAAGGAAGGAAGAAAGGAAGAAAGAAAAAGAATGTAAGGAAGGATGGATGAAAGGAAGAAAGGAATGATGGATGGAAGGAATCCTATATAATAAAAGAGTAATATGCAAATTAACCATCACTCCGCTACACCCACAAGCCACTCCCACAAGCCAATCAGGAGCGAATATGCAAATAAACCCAACCAAGATGGCTACCGCCACAGAGAGCAGGAGGGAGGCTTGGGTTTCCCCGGCGATGGAGGAAGCCAAGCTTTCCACCTGCCCTTGCCGGCCTAGGACTCCACTCAAGGCTACAAAGTTTCAATGATAGAAGATACATAAACCCAAACAGAAATGGCGCCAGCCAAGGAGCTGGAAAGAGCAGGAGGCTAGGGTTGCCCCCTGGCGATGGAGGAAGCCAAGCTTTCCGCACACCCTGGCTGGCCCAGGCCTCCGCTTAAGGCTACAAAGTTTCAATTATAGAAGATACATAAATCCCCCCAAAAATGGCTGCCACCATGGAGCAAGCAGAAGGCTTGGCTCCGCTCCAGGCTACAAAGTTTCAATTATAGAAGATAAATAAACCCCAGACACCAGGGCCTCCGCTTGGGTCACCAGGGGGAGTGGCTGGCCTTCAAACCACCACAAGACCCTCACCCAGGTCACCACATGCCCCAAGGGGACCCCCACCCTGATCCGGGACACCCTTCAGGGCAAACCAGCTGGCCCCCACCCATGTACCAGGCCTCTATCCTATCTAATAAAAGAGTAATATGCAGATTGACCATCACTCCAACACACAAGATGGCTGCCCCCATGTGGTCAAAGATCCTGGCCCCATGTGGACACAAGATGGCCACCACAAGATGGCCTGCAAGGGAGAGCAGTTGTGGGCGATCAGGCCAGCAGAGGAGGGCAGTTGGGAGGGACCAGGCCTGCAAGGGAGGGCAGTTTGGGGCGATCAAGCCTGCTGGGGAGGGCAGTTAGGGGTGACCAAGCCGGCAGAGGAGGGAAGTTGGGGGTAACCAGGCCTGCAGGGAAAGGCAGTTGGGAGGGACCCAGGCCTGCAGGGTAGAGCAGTTGGGGGGGACCAGGCCTGCAGGGGAGGGCAGTTAGGGGTGACCAGGCCTGCAGGGGAGGGCAGTTAGGGGTGACCAGGCCTGCAGGGGAGGGCAGTTAGGGGCAAACAGGCTGGCAGGGGAGCAGTTAGGCATCAATCAGGCTGGCAGGGGAGTGGGTAGGGGGTGATCAGGCTGGCAGGCAGAAGCGGTTAGGGGCAATCAGGAAGGCAGGCAGGCGAGCAGTTGGGAGCCAGCAGTCCTGGATTGTGAGAGGGCTGTCCAACTGCCCGTTTAGGCCCTATCCCAGGATCGGGCCTAAACAGGCAGTTGGACATCCATCGAGGGGTCCCAGATTGAAGAGGGTGCAGGCTGGGCTGAGGGACACCCTCCTCCCCCATGCATGAATTTCATGCACCGGGTCTCTAGTAAAGGAATAAAGGAAGGAGTGATTAACAGGAGGAAGTAAAAAAAGGAGGAAAGGAAGGAAGGATGAAAGGAAGGAAGGAAGAGAGGATGGAAAGAAGAAAGGACAGAAGAAAGGAAGGACTGATGGATGAATGGATGAAAGGATGGATGGATGGATGGATGGGTGGATGGAAGGAAGGAATTATGAATGGAAGGAAGAAATAAAGGATGGAAGGAAGGAAGGAAGGAAGAAAGGAAAGAAAGAAAGAAAGAAAGAAAGAAAGAAAGAAAGAAAGAAAGAAAGAAAGGAAGGAAGAAAGAAAGGGTGGGTGGAAGGAAGGAATGATTGATGGAAAGTATAGAGGAAGAAAGGATGGATGGATAGATGGATGGAAGGAAGGGTGGGTGGAAAGAAGGATGGAAGGAAGGAAGAATGGATGGTTGGATGGATGGGTGGATAGATGGATGGAAGTAAGGAAGGAAGGAGAGAGAAAGAAAGAAAAAGAAAAAATGGAAGGAAGGAATGATGGAAGGGTGGAAATAAGGAAGGAAGGATGGAAGAGGGGAAGGAATGATAGGTGGAAGGAAGAAAGAATGAAAGGAAGGAAGGAAGGAAGGAAGGAAGAAAGGAAAGAAGGAAGGAGAGAAGGTATAAAGGATGGAAAGAAGGAAGGAAGGAAGGAAGACAAAAAAGAAGGAAGGAAGAAAGGAAGGAAGGAAGGAAGGGTGGCCTGGGTTCACCTTTCCTGTAAGACCATTGATGACAGTTAACCTGTTCACAGAGCAAATAAAACAGTTAAATAAAGTGACGCCCCCTTCTCCCCTCCCCCCCCCCCCCCCCCCCCCCGCTCCAAGAAATCTCAGGGCTTTCCTAACCAGGGAGAAAATAAAGCCCAATCTTTACCCAAACAATACGAAAAGGCAGAGGAGGACGTCTCAGAGGTACAAACGGTAGTCCCTGCCAAGCAGTAACAGAAATAAGGAAACCTCACATTCTCATGTTTCCATGGCTCCCAGGCTGGTCTGCAGGCCTGTGACAGTTAGTCTTCTTAAAGGGCCAGAGTCCGGGAGCAGGTCTTCAAGAGGTGAAGTCTTGCCCTGGCTGGTTTGGCTGAGTGGATAGAGCGTTGGCCTGGGGACTGAAGGTCCCGGTTTCTATTCTGCTCAAGGGCACATGCCTGGGTTGTGAGCTGGATCCCCAGTGTGGGGCATGCAGAAGGCAGCCAATCCATGATTCTCTCTCATCATTGATGTTTCTCTCTCCCCCTCTCGCTTCCTCTCTGAAATCAATAACAATATATTTTTAAAAAGAGTTAAAGTCCTTCTACAATGAAAATGTCCTTGTTGAGGTCTCAGAGCAGATAGGCACTGTGATTCCTCAGAGTCTTGAGTAGAAAGCCTGGAGGAAGGGGAAGGTGAGGGGAGAAAGTGTGTCCTGATGGGAGCCAGGGCCAGGCCACGGGGCGGCCTCCCTGAGCGGGCCTTGGCCCATGAGGGTGGGGGAAGCTGACCTGTGTCCTCTGGGGCGCCTCGGTTCTGTTCCACATGCAGAGCTCCCCTTCCTCCCCCCTCTCCTCTACCTTAAATACGGCCATCACCGGACTCTGCTCCCACTTGCACCTGCTGGTGCCAGGAGGCACGCTGTGCGCCAGGCGCGGTCCCTGCTCGGCCTCCCTCAGCTAGTGCTGTCACCAGGCACCCCTCCCTGCCTGGGGCCCCCGGCAAGGGGCCCGGCACTGCCCCACGCTGGCCCCGAGCCCAAAGGCCACATGGCAGCCTCTGGCTCCTGGGCACCATGGGAGGATTCCCGGGAGGAGGAGGAGGAGGAGAGAAATGCCACCGCCCTCGGCCCCCTCGCTGTGCTGCACCCGCGGGAAATGCGCGGGACACCTTCTCCTGCCTGATTCCTGTGAAACAAGAATCCAGTGAGGCCCTTACACAGTCATTCCCAAAGAGCCCTGGACAGGGGCTTGGAACTCTCTTCCCCGCTTCCCAGAGCAGACCCGCCCTGGTGGCCGCCTCACCTTCTGCGTCTCAACCCTCATGACCTGTCCCCTTTCTCTCTGGTGACACTGAGGGCGAAGAGGGGACAACAGACCTCTTGCCACAGCCCAGCGGTTCCGTCATTCCCACGCGTGACCAGCAGGAGGCAGGCGCGCCGTCCTCAGCAGGGTATCAGTTTCCAGAAACCGGTCCTCATCAGAAGCATGTCTCCCAGGAGCTTCCTTGTTCAAACAACCAGAGGTTTCACTCTCTATAGAACACACACCCTCTTTCAAACCTGGCTCAGTGGATAGATCATCGCCACACGGCGTGAAGGGTTCCGGGTTTGACTCTGGTCAAGGGCATATACCTTGGTTGTGGGCTCAATCCCCAGTAGGAGGCGATCAGGAGGCAGCTGATGGGTGTTTCTCTCTCACGGATGTTTCTAGCTCTCTATCCCTCTCCTTCCTATCTGTAAAATCCATGAAAATATATATATTTTTAAATGAGACCGACTACAGGTGTTTACCTGGGAACCACTTCCCAGCCATTCCAGACCTGCATGGAGAGTGGGTAAGACTCCGCCCAAGGCCAGCCCTGACCATCCATGGGATGCAGAGGCTCCTTTCAAACCCGTGGGAAGGGAGCCGTGGTCTCTCACTCAGTGCAGAGGCTTTGACTTCCTCCCAGATCTAAGGACAGTGTGCATATCATGGCAGGCAGCGAAGGGACATTTCCTAAAGAATGCTTCTACCACCTCACACTCGCTTCCTCAGAGGGAAAGGGAAGAATCCGTTGCCCACAGATCGGATTCAAAGCCGAGAGGCAAAGGATCCATTGACCATTCTAGGGTCACAGGCACTGTCTTCGGAACACATATTTGAATAGCTCATAGACTTTTGCCCCAGGTCAATTTTTTTCAAACACTGTGCTCTCAGAGACTTAAATACTCTTTGAGAAGAAGCTCATTTCAGCCTAGATCAGGGGTGGGCAAACTTTTTTACTGGAGGGCCACAATGGGTTCTTAAACTGGACTGGAGGGCCAGAACAAAAGCATGGATGGAGTGTTTGTGTGAACTAATATAAATTCAAAGTAAAGGAGCGGAGGGGAGAGCAAGAGAACTGGATAGAACAGCCAGATCCGGCCCGCGGGCCGTCGTTTGCCCACGGCTGGCCTAGATGGTGTGGTTCTGTACTTGAGCATCGACCTAGGAACCAGAAGGTCTCAGTTTGCTTCCTGACTGGGGACTTGTAAGAGGCAGCCAATCGATGATTGTTTCTCATCATTGATGTTTCTATCTCTCTCTCCCTCTCCCTTCTGCTCTGAAATCAAGGAATTTTTTTTTAAAGAGAGCTCCCCTCTCTTAAAAAAAAAATTAAGACTTAAGAGTAGAGTGAACATCTTATCCTAATATATAAAAACCCTGAGTCTGTCACCACCAGAGGCTCGACCAAACAGAAGTCAGTCCTGCAGTCAGCACTGGGTTACCGTGGCGACCCAGCACTAACTGCTGCAGCTGCAAGCATGGTGACCCAGCACTGAGTGCTGAGGGGGCTGCAATTCAGGCCGGGGAGAGAGGCCTGAAGAGAGAAGCAGGTTCTGATTTGTAGCCTGTATGGCAGCTGTTGATCAGCACTTGCCTCTCTCTTTCTCTCCCGGCCTCCACGGGGTCTGCTGATCAGCACTGCCTTTCTGATGAGGCCCTGTTGACAGGCCCAGAGACTCTGATTGGCATAGAAACCAACCAATCAGAACCACATCTGGGTGAACTGTGAGTAGCCAATGGCTGCCTAGGAGGTGGAGCTTTAAATGCTAACTGGCATAGAAACCAAATTGGCTGGCAGAGGAGGGCAGTTGGGGGCAAGATCAGGCCTGCAGGGAGGGCAGTTGGGGGCAATATCAGTCCAGGAGGGGAGAGCAGTTAGAGGTGATCAGGCAGGCCGAAGTATTTAGGGGAGATCATGCAGCCAGCCAGCGGTCCCAGACTGTGACAGGGATGTCCCATTGGAGAGGGTGAAGTCTTGACTGAGGAACCCCCCTCCGTGCACAAATTTTGTGCAACGGGCCACTAGTGCAAAAATGAATAAATACATAAAAGTGTAGAATTACTTTTGAAGCATTGAAAAATTCTGGTAAGTATTTGATGGTCATAAGAAATAGTTGTTAACGCTAAAGGTGTACTATGGTTATGCAAGGAAATGTCCCTTTATTAGAGAATAATTTTGAAGTGCATAGGGATGAAGGAACATGATGTCTGGGGTTTGCATTAAACTTCTTCAGAGAAAGAATCATGGAGGAAAAGAAGGGAAGGAAGGAGAGAGCAAGCACATATGACAAAATCGTTGAGTCTGGTAATGGAAGGGGGATTCCTTCTGCTACTCTGCTTTTGCACATGTGGGGAAATTGCATGTGGTGGAGAGGTGTTAGGGCCATGGAAGGTCAGGCTGGTTGTTTTGGTGGGAGTTTGAGAGGGAGCTGGGAGAATCCCAGTAGCCCACATTTCCACACAGCAGGTGTATAACATTGATTATTTACTCAGTAATAATTAAAATCCAGATTCAGTAAGACAGGTGGACAATGGTTTGGAGGTGTGTTTTTGGAATTATTTTAATGAAAGTTCCTTAACCAATCAATGAGCCCAATTTGGATAGAGAAGCAAATGGCCACTTCCTGGTGGAAATGACCTTTGGCCTTGGAACTATTTCCTAGAGCATCCTGATAGTACTTTACCCCCATAAACTGCTCATCATGGATTTGCAAAGCTATGCAACTGGGAATTTCACTCCTGCGAGACTTCGGGGTACACTTGGTTGTCGGGAGCCAGCTGGAAAGAGATGGTAAGCAGCCCACTCAACAGCAACAGGAATGCAGCCAGAAACGCCACGGGCACGCTGCTGCCGATCTCCTGCCAGTCCGGCCTGAAGGGGATGTGGAGGGATGGCGGGAAGCGTATGCCCTCTTCACTTATCACAGCGTGGTAATTCCACATCACGGCAATGAGGATAAATATGCCACCAATGATGCTCAGGACTCCAGAAGCGAAGAACAGATTGCAGGTGGTGTCCTTCTGAAGCTCTCCCGCGTACACTCTGCGCAGGCCCATGATCGTGAGCACTTTCCCCAGGAGTGCAAGGAGGCTGGCGGCCAGCAGCAGGTGCTGACCGATGCGGATATCCAGCGGCAGGTAGGTGTCACTGTAGGTGTAGCGGTGACACGCTATGGGTCTGCTGTGGAGGCTGTAGGGCTGGTAAAAGCAGACCTTCCACATCCCCACGCAGGCCAGACCTCGGGAGGGGGCGGCGCTGCTCTCTATGTACCATACCCTCCATTTGGCCAGGCCCATGCAAACCATGGAGAACATCCATCCCAGGTTGTTGAGGGCGAAACTCGCTGCCTGGCAATTGGGGTGGACGTAAAAGCCCATGGCTCTGTATCCAGGAGATCTGCAAACCAATAGAGGGTGTCATGAGGATGGGACCCACGGCCTGGACCTGCCCCCCGGGGTGAGTGGCACTATATTGGAGAGGGAAATGCCATATTCCAGAATGGAGACACGTGACCCCCATGCTCTGCTGGCGAAGGGTCCTTGGGCAAGATTTACTGAAAGCCTTAAAGTATACAGACTTTCACCCTGCAGGACAGGTAAGGGGTTAGAGCGTCTTCCCAACGGGCCCAGATTGCAGAGCTCAATCCCTGGTCAGGGCACATACAAGAATCAACCAATGAATGCATCAGTCAGTGGAACACCAAATCGATGTTTCTCTCTCTCCCTCTCTCTGTCTCGAAAGTCAATCAAAATATGTACAAACTTTCAAACAGGCAGTTCCACTTCTGAACATTTGTTGAAAGACACAATTAAGATTGGCTACAGCCCAGCAGGCGTGGTTGAGCATCGACCTAAGAACTAGGAGGTCAGGGTTCGATTCCTGATCAGGGCACATTCCCGGGCTGTGGGCTTGATCCCCAGTGTGGGGCATGCAGGAGGAAACCAATCCATGATTATCTCTCATCATTGATGTTTCTCTCTTCCTCTCTCTCTAAAATCAAGAAAATATATTTTTAAAAGACAATCTTATATGAAAGAAAGGAAGGAAGGAAGGAAGGAAGGAAGGAAGGAAGGAAGGAAGGAAGGAAGGAAGGACAGATGGAAGGAATGTAGGAAGGAAGGAAGAAGGAAGGACAGATGGAAGGAAGGAAGGATGAAAAGAAAGAAGGATGGATAGATGGCACGAGGGAAGGAAAGCTGAAGAAAAGAAACAAGGAATGATGGAGGGAAGGAAGGAAGGAAGGAAGGAAGGATGAATGGATGGAAGGAAGGAAGGAAAGTAGGAAGGAAGGAAGGAGGATGAAACGAACAGAAAGAAAGAAAGAGAGAAAGAGAGAGAGAAAGAAAGAAAGAAAGAAAGAAAGGATGCATGGAAGGAAGGTAGAAAGAAAGGAAAAAATGAATGGATGGATGGATGGAAGGATGAAGGAAGAAGGAAAGGAAGGAGTGACGGATGGGAGGAAGTAAGGAAGGAATAAAGTAAGGAAGGATGGATGGAAGGAAGGAAGGAAGGAATGGTGGATAAATGGATGGACAAATAGAAGGAAGGAAGGAATGATGGATGGATGGATGGAAGGAAGGAAGGAAGGAAGGATGGAAGGAAGGAAAGAAGGAAGGATGAAGAAGAAAGAAAGAATGGAAGACAGGGAGGATGGAAGGAAGAAAAGAAGGACAGAAAGATGGAAGGATGGAAGAAAGGTTGGATAGATGGCAGGAAGGAAGGATGGAAGAAGGATGAAAGGAAGGCAGGAGTTATGAGAGGAAGAAATGAAGGAAGAAAGGGTGGATGCATAGATGGCAGGAAGGAAGGAAGAAAAGAAGAAACAACGCAAGAAAGAAAGGAAAGAGAGAAGGTAGGAAGGAAGGAAAGAAGAAAGAAAAGAAGAAAGGGAGAAAGGAAGAAAGAAAAGACAGATGCAAGGAAGGAAGGATTGATGGAAGGAAGGAAGAAAAATGGATGGAAGGAATGAAGGATGGAAGGAAGGCAGAAAGGAATGGTGGAAGAAAGGAAGGATGAAAGGAAGAAAGAAAGAAAGGATAAATGGAAGGAAGGATTAAAGGAAGAAAGAAAGAAAGAAAGAAAGAAAGAAAGAAAGAAAGAAAGAAAGAAAGAAAGGATAAATGGAAAGAAGGAACAAAGCAAGAAAGGTAAAAGAGAAGGTAGGAAGGAAGGAATGATGGAAGGAAGGAAGAATGGAAGGAGGGATGGAAGGAAGAAAGGAAGGAGTAATGGATGGGAGGAAGGAAGGATGGATGGAAGGAATAAAGGAGGAAAGGAAGGAAGGAGTAATGGATGGGAGGAGGAAGGAAGGCTGGAAGGAAGGAAGGAAGGAAGGAAGGATGGAAGAACAAAGGAATGATGGATGGAAAGAAGGAAGGAAGAAACATAGCAAGAAAGGAAGAAAGAAAGAAAGAAAGTAAGAAAGAAAGAAAGAAAGAAAGAAAGAAAGAAAGAAAGAAAGAAAGAAAGGATAAATGGAAGGAAGGAAGGAAGGAAGGAAGGAAGGAAGGAAGAACAAAGGAATGATGGATGGAAAGAAGGAAGGAAGAAACATAGCAAGAAAGAAAGGAGGAAAGAAGGTAGGAAGGAAGGAAAGAAGGAAGAAATGAAGGTAGGAAGAAATGGAGAAAGGAAGAAAGAAAGGAAAAAAGGATGCAAGGAAAGAAGGAAGGATGGATGGATAAAAGGAAAGGCTGAAGGAAGGAAGAATGAATGGAGAAATGAAGGAAGAAAGGAAGGAATGATGAAAGGAAGGAAGGAAAAAATAAGGGAAGGAAGGATGGCAGGAAGGAAGGAAGGAGTAATGGATGGGAGGAAGGAAGGATGGATGGAAGGAAAGAAGGAATGATGGATGGAAGGAAGAAAGAAAGAAAAGAAGGAAGGAAGGAAAGAGTAATGGATGGGAGGGAGGAAGGATAGATGAAAGGAAGGGAGGAGTAATGGATGGGAGGAAGGATGGATGGATGGAAGGAAGGAAGGGAGACTGGAAGGAAGGAAGGAAGGAAGGAAGGAACAAAGGAAGGATGGAAGAACAAAGGAATGATGGATGAAAAGAAAGAAGGAACAAACATAGCAAGAAAGGAAAGAAGGGGAGAAGGAAGGAAGGAAGGAAGGAAGAATGAAAGAAAGAAAGAAAGAAAGAAAGAAAGAAAGAAAGAAAGAAAGAAAGAAAGAAAGAAAGGAAGGAATGATGAAAGGAAGGAATGAAGGATGGACGGAAGAAAGAAAGAGAGAAAGAAAGGAAGGAAGGAAGGAAGGATTGAAGGAAGGAAGGATGGATAAATGGATGGATAGAAGGAAGAAAAGAAGGCAGGAAGGATGAAAGGAAGAAAGGAAGGATGGAAGAACAAAGGAATGATGGATGGAAAGAAGGAAGGAAGAAACATAGCAAGAAAGGAAAGGAGAGAAGGAAGGAAGAAAAAGAAAGGATGAAAGGAAGGATGAAGGATAGACGGAAGAAAGAAAGAAAGGAAGGAAGGGTTGAAGGAAGGAAGGATGGATAAATGGATCGATAGATAGCGGGAAGGAAGGAAGGAATGGTGGACAGAATAAAGGAAGGAAGGATGGAAGGAAGGAAGAAAGAAAGGATTGAGTGATGGATGGGATGAAGCAAGGAAGGAAGGATTGATGGAAAGAAGGGAGGGAGGATAGAAGGAAGGAAAGAAGGAAGGAAGGAAGGAAGGATGGAAGGAAGGTTGGATAGATGGCAGGAAGAAAGGAAGGAAGGAAGAAACAAAGCAAGCAAGAAAGAAAGGATGGAAGGAAAGAAAGAAGTAAGAGAAAGAGAAAGAAAGAAAGGAAGGAAGGAAGGAAGGAAGAAAGGAAGAAAGAAAAAGAATGTAAGGAAGGATGGATGAAAGGAAGAAAGGAATGATGGATGGAAGGAATCCTATATAATAAAAGAGTAATATGCAAATTAACCATCACTCCGCTACACCCACAAGCCACGCCCACAAGCCAATCAGGAGCGAATATGCAAATAAACCCAACCAAGATGGCTACCGCCACAGAGAGCAGGAGGGAGGCTTGGGTTTCCCCGGCGATGGAGGAAGCCAAGCTTTCCACCTGCCCTTGCCGGCCTAGGACTCCACTCAAGGCTACAAAGTTTCAATGATAGAAGATACATAAACCCAAACAGAAATGGCGGCAGCCACGGAGCTGGAAAGAGCAGGAGGCTAGGGTTGCCCTCTGGGGATGGAGGAAGCCAAGCTTTCCGCACACCCTGGCTGGCCCAGGCCTCTGGTTAAGGCTACAAAGTTTCAATTATAGAAGATATATAAATCCCCCCAAAAATGGCTGCCGCCATGGAGCAAGTAGAAGGCTTGGCTCCGCTCCAGGCTACAAAGTTTCAATTGCAGAAGATAAATAAACCCCAGACACCAGGGCCTCCACTTGGTTCACCAGGGGGAGTGGCTGGCCTTCAAACCACCACAAGACCCTCACCCAGGTCACCACATGCCCCAAGGGGACCCCCACCCTGATCCGGGACACCCTTCAGGGCAAACCAGCTGGCTCCCACCCATGCACCAGGCCTCTATCCTATCTAATAAAAGAGTAATATGCAGATTGACCATCACTCCAACACACAAGATGGCTGCCCCCATGTGGTCAAAGATCCTGGCCCCATGTGGACACAAGATGGCCACCACAAAATGGCCTGCAAGGGAGAGCAGTTGTGGGCGATCAGGCCAGCAGGGGAGGGCAGTTGGGAGGGACCAGGCCTGCAAGGGAGGGCAGTTTGGGGCGATCAAGCCTGCTGGGGAGGGCAGTTAGGGGTGACCAAGCCAGCAGAGGAGGGAAGTTGGGGGTAACCAGGCCTGCAGGGAAAGGCAGTTGGGAGGGACCCAGGCCTGCAGGGTAGAGCAGTTGGGGGGGACCAGGCCTGCAGGGGAGGGCAGTTAGGGGTGACCAGGCCTGCAGGGGACGGCAGTTAGGGGTGACCAGGCCTGCAGGGGACGGCAGTTAGGGGCAAACCGGCTGGCAGGGGAGCAGTTAGGCATCAATCAGGCTGGCAGGGGAGTGGGTAGGGGGTGATCAGGCGGGCAGGCAGAAGCAGTTAGGGGCAATCAGGAAGGCAGGCAGGCGAGCAGTTGGGAGCCAGCAGTCCTGGATTGTGAGAGGGATGTCCAACTGCCCGTTTAGGCCCTATCCCAGGATCGGGCCTAAACAGGCAGTAGGACATCCATCGAGGGGTCCCAGATTGAAGAGGGTGCAGGCTGGGCTGAGGGACACCCTCCTCCCTCGTGCATGAATTTCATGCACCGGGCCTCTAGTAAAGGTATAAAGGAAGGAGTGATTAACAGGAGGAAGCAAAAAAAGGAAGGATGGAAGGAAGGAAGGAAGGAAGGAAGGAAGGAAGGAAGGAAGGAAGGAAGGAAGGAAGGAAAGAAGGAAGGAAGGAAGGAAGGAAGGAAGGAAGAGAGGATGGAAGGAAGAAAGGACAGAAGAAAGGAAGGACTGATGGATGAATGGATAAAAGGATGGATGGATGGATGGATGGATGGATGGATGGATGGATAGGTGGATGGAAGGAAGGAATTATGGATGGAAGGAAGAAAGGAAGGAAGAAAGAGAAAGAAAGAAAGAAAGAAAGAAAGGAAGGAAGGAAGGAAGGAAGGAAGGAAGGAAGGAAGGAAGAAAGAAAGGGTGGGTGGAAGGAAGGAATGATTGATGGAAGGAATAGAGGAAGGATGGATGGATAGATGGATGGAAGGAAGGGTGGGTGGAAAGAAGGATGGAAGGAAGGAAGAATGGATGGTTGGATGCATGGGTGGATAGATGGATGGAAGTAAGGAAGGAAGGAGAGAGAAAGAAAGAAAAAGAAAAAATGGAAGGAAGGAATGATGGAAGGGTGGAAATAAGGAAGGAAGGATGGAAGAGGGGAAGGAATGATGGGTGGAAGGAAGAAAGAATGAAAGCAAGGAAGGCAGGAAGAGAGGAAAGAAGGAAGGAGAGAAGGTATAAAGGATGGAAAGAAGGAAGGAAGGAAGGAAGGAAGACAAAAAGGAAGGAAGGAAGGAAGGAAGGAAGGAAGGAAGGAAGGAAGGAAGGAAGGAAGGGTGGCCTGGGTTCACCTTTCCTGTAAGACCATTGATGACAGTTAACCTGTTCACAGAGCAAATAAAACAGTTAAATAAAGTGACGCTCCCTTCCCCCCCGCCCGCCCCCCTCCCCCCCCGCCGCCCCAAGAAATCTCAGGTCTTTCCTAACCAGGGAGAAAATAAAGTCCAATCTTTACCCAATCAATACGAAAAGGCAGAGGAGGACGTCTCAGAGGTACAAATGGTAGTCCCTGCCAAGCAGTACAGAAATAAGGAAACCAAACATTCTCATGTTTCCGTGGCTCCCAGGCTGGTCTGCAGGCCTGTGACAATAGTCTTCTTAAAGGGCCAGGGTCAGGGAGCAGGTCTTCAAGAGGTGAAGTCTTGCCCTGGCTGGTTTGGCTGAGTGGATAGAGCGTTGGCCTGGGGACTGAAGGTCCCGGTTTCTATTCTGCTCAAGGGCACATGCCTGGGTTGTGAGCTGGATCCCCAGAGTGGGGCATGCAGAAGGCAGCCAATCCATGATTCTCTCTCATCATTGATGTTTCTCTCTCCCCCTCTCCCTTCCTCTCTGAAATCAATAACAATATATTTTTAAAAAGAGTTGAAGTCCTTCTACAATGGAAATGTCCTTGTTGAGGTCTCAGAGCAGATAGGCACTGTGATTCCTCAGTCTTAAGTAGAAAGCCTGGAGGAAGGGGAAGGTGAGGGGAGAAAGTGTGTCCTGATGGTATCCAGGGCCAGGCCACGGGGCGGCCTCCCTGAGCGGGCCTTGGCCCAGGACGGTGGGGGAAGCTGACCTGTGTCCTCTGGGGCACCTCGGTTCTGTTCCACTTGCAGAGCTCCCCTCCCTCCCCCCTCTCCTCTACCTTAAATACGGCCATCACCGGACTCTGCTCCCACTTGCACCTGCTCGTGTCCAGGAGGCACGCTGTGCCCAGGCGGGACCCCTGCTCGGCCTCCCTCCGCTAGTGCTGTCACCAGGCACCCCTCCCTGCCTGGGGCCCCCGGCAAGGGGCCCGGCACTGCCCCACGCTGGCCCCGAGCCCAAAGGCCACATGGCAGCCTCTGGCTCCTGGGCACCGTGGGAGGATTCCCGGGAGGAGGAGGAGGAGGAGAGAAATGCCACCGCCCTCGGCCCCCTCGCTGTGCTGCACCCGCGGGAAATGCGCGGGACACCTTCTCCTGCCTGATTCCTGTGAAACAAGAATCCAGTGAGGCCCTTACACAGTCATTCCCAAAGAGCCCTGGACAGGGGCTTGGAGCTCTCTTCCCCGCTTCCCAGAGCAGACCCGCCCTGGTGGCCGCCTCACCTTCTGCGTATCAGCCCTCATGACCTGTCCCCTTGCTCTCTGGTGACACTGAGGGCGAAGAGGGGACAACAGACCTCTTGCCACAGCCCAGCGGTTCCGTCATTCCCACGCGTGACCAGCAGGAGGCAGGCGTGCCGCCCTCAGAAGGGTATCAGGTTCCAGAAACCGGTCCTCATCAGAAGCATGTCTCCCAGGAGCTTCCTTGTTCAAACAACCAGAGGTTTCACTCTCTAAAGAACACACACCCTCTTTCAAACCTGGCTCAGTGGATAGATCATCGCCCCACGGCGTGAAGGGTTCCGGGTTTGACTCTGGTCAAGGGCATATACCTTGGTTGTGGGCTCAATCCCCAGTAGGAGGCGATCAGGAGGCAGCTGATGGGTGTTTCTCTCTCTCAGATGTTTCTACCTCTCTATCCCTCTCACTTCCTCTCTGTAAAATCCATGAAAATATATATATTTATAATGAGACCGACTACAGGTGTTTACCTGGGAACCACTTCCCAGCCATTCCAGACCTGCATGGAGAGTGGGTAAGACTCCGCCCAAGGCCAGCCCTGACCATCCATGGGATGCAGAGGCTCCTTTCAAACCCGTGGGAAGGGAGCCGTGGTCTCTCACTCAGTGCAGAGGCTGTGACTTCCTCCCAGATCTAAGGACAGTGTGCACATCATGGCAGGCAGAGAAGGGGCATTTCCTAAAGAATGCTTCTACCACTTCACACTCGATCCCTCAGAGGGAAGAGGGCAGAATCCGTTGCCCACAGATCGGATTCAAAGCCGAGAGGCAAAGGATCCATTGACCATTCTAGGGTCACAGGCACTGTCTTCGGAACACATATTTGAATAGCTCATAGACTTTTGCCCCAGGTCAATTTTTTTCAAACACTGTGCTCTCAGAGACTTAAATACTCTTTGAGAACAAGCTCATTTCAGCCTAGATGGTGAGGCTCTGTACTTGAGCATCGACCTAGGAACCAGAAGGTCACAGTTTGATTCCTGACTGGGGACTTGATCCCCAGTGGGGATGTGTAAGAGGCAGCCAATCGATGCTTGTCTCTCATCATTGATGTTTCTATCTCTCTCTCCCTCTCCCTTCTGCTCTGAAATCAAGAATTTTTTTTTTAAAAAAAAGAGAGCTCCCCTCTCTTAAAAAAAAATTAAGACTTAAGAGTAGAGTGAACATCTTATCCTAATATATAAAAACCCTGGGTCCATCACCACCAGAGGCTCGACCAACCAGAAGTCAGTCCTGCAGTCAGCACTGGGTTACCATGGTGACCCAGCACTAACTGCTGCGGCTGCAAGCATGGTGATCCAGCACTGAGTCCTGAGGGGGCTGCAAATCAGGCCCGGGAGAGAGGCCTGAAGAGAGAAGCAGGTTCTGATTTGTAGCCTGTATGGCAGCTGTTGATCAGCACTTGCCTCACTCTTTCTCTCCTGGCCTCCACGGGGTCTGCTGATCAGCCCTGCCTTTCTGATGAGGCCCTGTTGACAGGCCCACAGACTCTGATTGGCATAGAAACCAACCAATCAGAACCAAATTGGCTGGCAGAGGAGGGCAGTTGGGGGCAAGATCAGGCCTGCAGGGGAGGGCAGTTGGGGGCAATATCAGTCCAGGAGGGGAAAGCAGTTAGAGGTGATCAGGCAGGCCGAAGTAGTTAGGGGAGATCATGCAGCCAGCCAGCGGTCCCAGACTGTGACAGGGATGTCCCATTGGAGAGGGTGAAGGCTTGACTGAGGAACCCCCCTCCGTGCACAAATTTTGTGCACCGGGCCACTAGTGCAAAAATGAATAAATACATAAAAGTGTAGAATTACTTTTGAAGCATTGAAAAATTCTGGTAAGTATTTGATGGTCATAAGAAATAGTTGTTAACACTAAAGGTATACTATGCTTATGCAAGGAAATGTCCTTTTTTTTTTAGAGAATAATTTTGAAGTGCATAGGGATGAAGGACCATGATGTCTGGGGTTTGTGTTAAAGTTCTTCAGAGAAAGAAACACAGAGGAAAAGAAGGGAAGGAAGGAGAGAGCAAGCACATATGACAAAATCGTTGAGTCTGGTAATGGAAGGGGGATTCTTTCTGCTACTCTGCTTTTGCACATGTGGGGAAATTGCATGTGGTGGAGAGGTGTTAGGGCCATGGAAGGTCAGGCTGGTTGTTTTGGTGGGAGTTTGAGAGGGAGCTGGGAGAATCCCAGTAGCCCACATTGTCACACAGCAGGTGTATAGCATTGATTATTTACTCAGTAATAATTAAAATCCAGATTCAGTAAGACAGGTGGACAATGGTTTGGAGGTGTGTTTTTGGAATTATTTTAATGAAAGTTCCTTAACCAATCAATGAGCCCAATTTGGATAGAGAAGCAAATGGCCACTTCCTGGTGGAAATGACCTTTGGCCTTGGAACTATTTCCTAGAGCATCCTGATAATACTTTACCCCCATAAACTGCTCATCGTGGATTTGCAAAGCTATGCAACTGGGAATTTCACTCCTGCGAGACTTCGGGGTACACTTGGTTGTCGGGAGCCAGCTGGAAAGAGATGGTAAGCAGCCCACTCAACAGCAACAGGAATGCAGCCAGAAACGCCACGGGCACGCTGCTGCCGATCTCCTGCCAGTCCGGCCTGAAGGGGATGTGGAGGGATGGCGGGAAGCGTATGCCCTCTTCACTTATCACAGCGTGGTAATTCCACATCACGGCAATGAGGATAAATATGCCACCTATGATGCTCAGGACTCCAGAAGCGAAGAACAGATTGCAGGTGGTGTCCTTCTGAAGCTCTCCCGCGTACACTCTGCGCAGGCCCATGATCGTGAGCACTTTCCCCAGGAGTGCAAGGAGGCTGGCGGCCAGCAGCAGGTGCTGACCGATGCGGATATCCAGCGGCAGGTAGGTGTCACTGTAGGTGTAGCGGTGACACGCTATGGGTCTGCTGTGGAGGCTGTAGGGCTGGTAAAAGCAGACCTTCCACATCCCCACGCAGGCCAGACCCCGGGAGGGGGCGGCGCTGCTCTCTATGTACCATATCCTCCATTTGGCCAGGCCCATGCAAACCATGGAGAACATCCATCCCAGGGTGTTGAGGGCGAAACTCGCTGCCTGGCAATTGGGGTGGACGTAAAAGCCCATGGCTCTGTATCCAGGGGATCTGCAAACCAATAGAGGGTGTCATGAGGATGGGACCCACGGCCTGGACCTGCCCCCCGGGGTGAGTGGCACTATATTGGAGAGGGAAATTCCATATTACAGAATGGGGACATGTGACCCCCATGCTCTGCTGGCCAAGGGTCCTTGGGCAAGATTTACTGAAAGCCTTAAAGTATACAGACTTTCACCCTGCAGGACAGGTAAGGGGTTAGAGCGTCTTCCCAACGGGCCCAGGTTGCAGAGCTCAATCCCTGGTCAGGGCACATACAAGAATCAACCAATGAATGCATCAGTCAGTGGAACACCAAATCGATGTTTCTCTCTCTCCCTCTCTCTCTGTCTCAAAAGTCAATCAAAATATTTACAAACTTTCAAACAGGCAGTTCTACTTCTGGACATTTGTTGAAAGACACAATTAAGATTGGCTACAGCCCAGCAGGCATGGTTGAGCATCGACCTAAGAACCAGGAGGTCAGGGTTCGATTAATGATCAGGGCACATTCCCGGGCTGTGGGCTTGATCCCCAGTGTGGGGCATGCAGGAGGAAACCAATCCATGATTATCTCTCACCATTGATGTTTCTCTCTTCCTCTCTCTATAAAATCAAGAAAATATATTTATAAAAGACAATCTTATATAAAAGAAAGAAAGAAAGAAAGAAAGAAAGAAAGAAAGAAAGAAAGAAAGAAAGAAAGGAAGGAAGGAAGGAAGGAAGGAAGGGAGGAAGGAAGGAAGGAAGGAAGAACATTTGGAAGGAAGGAAGGAAGGAAGGAAGGAAGGAAGAAGGAAGGACAGATGGAAGGAAGGAAGGATGAAAAGAAAGAAGGATGGATAGATGGCACGAGGGAAGGAATGCTGAAGGAAAAAAGAAAGGAGTGATGGAGGGAAGGAAGGAAGGAAGGATGAATGGATGGAAGGAAGGAAGGAAAGTAGGAAGGAAGGAAGGAAGGAAGGAAGGAAGGAAGGAAAGAAGGAAGGATGAAATGAAGAAAGAAAGGAAGGAGGATGAAAGGAACAGAAAGAAAGAAAGAGAGAGAGAGAGAGAGAGAGAGAGAGAGAGAGAGAGAAAGGATGCATGGAAGGAAGGTAGAAAGAAAAGATGGATGGATGGAAGGATGAAGGTAGAAGGAAAGGAAGCAGTGATGGATGGGAGGAAGTAAGGAAGGAATAAAGTAAGGAAGGATGGATGGAAGGAAGGAAGGAATGGTGGATAAATGGATGGATGAATAGAAGGAAGGAAGGAATGATGGATGGATGGAAGGAAGGAAGGATGGGAGGAAGGAAAGAAGGAAGGATGGGGAAGAAAGAAAGAAAGAATGGAAGACAGGGAGGATGGAAGGAAGAAAAGAAGGAGAGAAAGATGGAAGGATGGAAGGAAGGTTGGATAGATGGCAGGAAGGAAGGATGGAAGGCAGGAGTTATGAAAGGAAGAAAGGAAGGAAGAAATGGTGGATGCATAGATGGCAAGAAGGAAGGAAGAAAAGAAGAAACAATGCAAGAAAGAAAGGAAAGAGAGAAGGTAGGAAGGAAGGAAAGAAGAAAGAAATGAAGAAAGGGAGAAAGGAAGAAAGAAAAGACAGATGCAAGGAAGGAAGGATTGATGGAAGGAAGGAAGAAAAATGGATGGAAGGAATGAAGGATGGAAGGAAGGCAGAAAGGAATGGTGGAAGAAAGAAAGGATGAAAGGAAGAAAGAAAGAAAGAAAGAAAGAAAGAAAGAAAGAAAGAAAGAAAGAAAGGATAAATGGAATGAAGGAAGGATGAAAGAAAGAAAGAAAGAAAGAAAGAAAGAAAGAAAGAAAGAAAGAATAAATGGAAGGAAGGAAGGAAGGAACAAAGCAAGAAAGAAAGGTAAAAGAGAAGGTAGGAAGGAAGGAATGATGGAAGGAAGGAAGAATGGAAGGATGGATGGAAGGAAGAAAGGAAGGAGTAATGGATGGGAGGAAGGAAGGATGGATGGAAGGAATAAAGGAGGAAAGGAAGGAAGGAGTAATGGATGGGAGGAAGGAAGGGAGGCTGGAAGGAAGGAAGGAAGGAAGGAAGGACGGAAGAACAAAGGAATGATGGATGGAAAGAAGGAAGGAAGAAACATAGCAAGAAAGAAAGGAAGGAGAGAAGGTAGGAAGGAAGGAAAGAAGGAAGAAATGAAGGTAGGAAGAAATGGAGAAAGGAAGAAAGAAAGGAAAAAAGGATGCAAGGAAAGAAGGAAGGATGGATGGATGGAAGGAAAGGCTGAAGGAAGGAAGAATGAATGTTGGAATGAAGGAAGAAAGGAGGAATGATGAAAGAAAGGAAGGAAAAAATAAAGGAAGGAAGGATGGCAGGAAGGAAGGAAGGAGTAATGGATGGGAGGAAGGAAGGATAGATGGAAGGAAGGAAGGAATGATGGATGGAAGGAAGAAAGAAAGAAAAGAAGGAAGGAAGGAAAGAGTAATGGATGGGAGGAAAGAATAATAGATGAAAGGAGGGAGGTGTAATGGATGGGAGGAAGGATGGATAGATGGAAGGAAGGAAGGGAGACTGGAAGGAAGGAAGGAAGGAAGGAAAAAAGGAACGAAGGAAGGATGGAAGAACCAAGGAATTATGGATGAAAAGAAGGAAGGAAGAAACATAGCAAGAAAGGAAAGAAGGAGAGAAGGAAGGAAGGAAGGAAGGAAGGAAGGAAGAAAGAAAGAAAGAAAGAAAGAAAGAAAGAAAGAAAGAAAGGAATGCTGAAAGGAAGGAATGAAGGATGAATGGGAGAAAGAAAGAAAGAAAGAAAGAAAGAAAGAAAGAGAGAAAGGAAGGAAGGAAGGAAGGATTGAAGAAAGGAAGGATGGATAAATGGATGCATAGAAGGAAGGAAAGAAGGCAGGAAGGATGAAAGGAAGAAAGGAAGGATGGAAGAACAAAGGAATGATGGATGGAAAGAAGGAAGGAAGAAACATAGCAAGAAAAGAAAGGAGAGAATGAAGGAAGAAAAAGAAAGGATGAAATGAAGGATGAAGGATAGACGGAAGAAAGAAAGAAAGAAAGAAAGAAAGAAAGAAAGAAAGAAAGGATTGAAGGAAGGAAGGATGGATAAATGGATGGATAGATAGCAGGAAGGAAGGAAGGAATGATGGACAGAATAAAGGAAGGAAGGAAGAAAGGAAGGATGGAAGGAAGGAAGGAAGAAAGGGTTGAGTGATGGATGGGATGAGGCAAGGAAGGAAGGATTGATCGAAAGAAGGGAGGGAGGATAGAAGGAAGGAAAGAAGGAAGGAAGGAAGGAAGGAAGGAAGGAAGGAAGGTTGGATAGGTGGCAGGAAGAAAGGAAGGAAGGAAGAAACAAAGCAAGCAAGAAAGAAAGGATGGAAGGAAGGAAAGAAGTAAGAGAAAGAGAGAAAGAAAGGAAGGAAGGAAGGAAGGAAGGAAGGAAGGAAGAAAGAAAGAAAAAGAATGTAAGGAAGGATGGATGAAAGGAAGAAAGGAATGATGGATGGAAGGAATCCTATATAATAAAAGAGTAATATGCAAATTAACCATCACTCCGTTACATCCACAAGCCACGCCCACAAGCCAATCAGGAGAGAATATGCAAATAAACCCAACCAAGATGGCTACCGCCACAGAGAGCAGGAGGGAGGCTTGGGTTTCCCCGGCGATGGAGGAAGCCAAGCTTTCCACCTGCCCTTGCCGGCCTAGGACTCCACTCAAGGCTACAAAGTTTCAATGATAGAAGATACATAAACCCAAACAGAAATGGCGCCAGCCACGGAGCTGGAATGAGCAGGAGGCTAGGGTTGCCCCCGGCGATGGAGGAAGCCAAGCTTTCCACACACCCTGGCTGTCCCAGGCCTCCGCTTAAGGCTACAAAGTTTCAATTATAGAAGATATATAAATCCCCCCAAAAATGGCTGCCGCCATGGAGCAAGCAGAAGGCTTGGCTCCGCTCCAGGCTACAAAGTTTCAATTGCAGAAGATAAATAAACCCCAGACACCAGGGCCTCCACTTGGTTCACCAGGGGGAGTGGCTGGCCTTCAAACCACCACAAGACCCTCACCCAGGTCACCACATGCCCCAAAGGAAACCCCCACCCTGATCCGGGACACCCTTCAGGGCAAACCAGCTGGCTCCCACCCATGCACCAGGCCTCTATCCTATCTAATAAAAGAGTAATATGCAGATTGACCATCACTCCAACACACAAGATGGCTGCCCCCATGTGGTCAAAGATCCTGGCCCCATGTGGACACAAGATGGCCACCACAAAATGGCCTGCAAGGGAGAGCAGTTGTGGGCGATCAGGCCAGCAGGGGAGGGCAGTTGGGAGGGACCAGGCCTGCAAGGGAGGGCAGTTTGGGGCGATCAAGCCTGCTGGGGAGGGCAGTTAGGGGTGACCAAGCCAGCAGAGGAGGGAAGTTGGGGGTAACCAGGCCTGCAGGGAAAGGCAGTTGGGAGGGACCCAGGCCTGCAGGGTAGAGCAGTTGGGGGGGACCAGGCCTGCAGGGGAGGGCAGTTAGGGGTGACCAGGCCTGCAGGGGACGGCAGTTAGGGGTGACCAGGCCTGCAGGGGACGGCAGTTAGGGGCACACCGGCTGGCAGGGGAGCAGTTAGGCATCAATCAGGCTGGCAGGGGAGTGGGTAGGGGGTGATCAGGCGGGCAGGCAGAAGCGGTTAGGGGCAATCAGGAAGGCAGGCAGGCGAGCAGTTGGGAGCCAGCAGTCCTGGATTGTGAGAGGGATGTCCAACTGCCCGTTTAGGCCCTATCCCAGGATCGGGCCTAAACAGGCAGTTGGACATCCATCGAGGGGTCCCAGATTGAAGAGGGTGCAGGCTGGGCTGAGGGACACCCTCCTCCCTCATGCATGAATTTCATGCACCGGGCCTCTAGTAAAGGAATAAAGGAAGGAGGGATTAACAGGAGGAAGCAAAAAACGGAAGAAAGGCAGGAAGGATGGAAGTAAGGAAGGAAGGAAGAAAGGATGGAAGGAAGAAAGGACAGAAGAAAGGAAGGACTGATGGATGAATGGATGAAAGGATGGATGGATGGATGGATGGATGGATGGATGGATGGATGGGTGATGGAAGGAAGGAATTATAGATGGAAGGAAGAAATAAAGGATGGAAGGAAGAAAGAGAAAGAAAGAAAGAAAGAAAGAAAGAAAGAAAGAAAGAAAGAAAGAAAGAAAGAAGAAAGAAGAAAGAAAGAAAGAAAGAAAGAAAGAAAGAAAGAAAGAAAGGAAGGAAGAAAGGAAGGAAGGAAGAAAGGGTGGGTGGAAGGAAGGAATGATTGATGGAAGGAATAGAGGAAGGATGGATGGATAGATGGATGGAAGGAAGGGTGGGTGTAAAGAAGGATGGAAGGAAGGAAGAATGGATGGTTGGATGCATGGGTGGATAGATGGATGGAAGTAAGGAAGGAAGGAGAGAGAAAGAAAGAAAAAGAAAAAATGGAAGGAAGGAATGATGGAAGGGTGGAAATAAGGAAGGAAGGATGGAAGAGGGGAAGGAATGATGGGTGGAAGGAAGAAAGAATGAAAGGAAGGAAGGAAGAAAGGAAGAAAGGAAAGAAGGAAGGAGAGAAGGTATAAAGGATGGAAAGAAGGAAGGAAGGAAGGAAGGAAGGAAGGAAGGAAGGAAGGAAGGAAGGAAGGAAGGAAGGAAGGAAGGAAAGAAGGAAGGAAGGGTGGCCTGGGTTCACCTTTCCTGTAAGACCATTGATGACAGTTACCCTGTTCACAGAGTAAATAAAACAGTTAAATAAAGTGACGCCCCCTTCTCCCCTCCCCCGCCCCAAGAAATCTCAGGGCTTTCCTAACCAGGGAGAAAATAAAGCCCAATCTTTACCCAACCAATACGAAAAGACAGAGGAGGACGTCTCGAGGTACAAACGGTAGTCCCTGCCAAGCAGTAACAGAGATAAGGAAACCAAACATTCTCTTGTTTCCATGGCTCCCAGGCTGGTCTGCAGGCCTGTGACAATAGTCTTCTTAAAGGGCCAGGGTCAGGGAGCAGGTCTTCAAGAGGTGAAGTCTTGCCCTGGCTGGTTTGGCTGAGTGGATAGAGCGTTGGCCTGGGGACTGAAGGTCCAGGTTTCTATTCTGCTCAAGGGCACATGCCTGGGTTGTGAGCTGGATCCCCAGTGTGGGGCATGCAGAAGGCAGCCAATCCATGATTCTCTCTCATCATTGATGTTTTCTCTCCCTCTCCCTTCCTGTCTGAAATCAATGACAATATATTTTTTAAAACGAGTTGAAGTCCTTCTACAATGGAAATGTCCTTGTTGAGGTCTCAGAGCAGATAGGCACTGTGATTCCTCAGAGTCTTAAGTAGAAAGCCTGGAGGAAGGGGAAGGTGAGGGGAGAAAGTGTGTCCTGATGGGAGCCAGGGCCAGGCCACGGGGCGGCCTCCCTGAGCGGGCCTTGGCCCAGGAGGGTGGGGGAAGCTGACCTGTGTCCTCTGGGGCACCTCGGTTCTGTTCCACTTGCAGAGCTCCCCTCCCTCCCCCCTCTCCTCTACCTTAAATACGGCCATCACCGGACTCTGCTCCCACTTGCACCTGCTGGTGCCAGGAGGCACGCTGTGCCCCAGGCGCGGCCCCTGCTCGGCCTCCCTCCGCTAGTGCTGTCACCAGGCACCCCTCCCTGCCTGGGACCCCCGGCAAGGGGCCCGGCACTGCCCCACGCTGGCCCCGAGCCCAAAGGCCACATGGCAGCCTCTGGCTCCTGGGCACCGTGGGAGGATTCCCGGGAGGAGGAGGAGGAGGAGAGAAATGCCACCGCCCTCGGCCCCCTCGCTGTGCTGCACCCGCGGGAAATGCGCGGGACACCTTCTCCTGCCTGATTCCTGTGAAACAAAAATCAAGTGAGGCCCTTACACAGTCATTCCCAAAGAGCCCTGAATAGGGGCTTGGAACTCTCTTCCCCGCTTCCCAGAGCAGACCCGCCCTGGTGGCCGCCTCACCTTCTGGGTCTCAACCCTCATGACCTGTCCCCTTGCTCTCTGGTGACACTGAGGGCGAAGAGGGGACAACAGACCTCTTGCCACAGCCCAGCGGTTCCGTCATTCCCACGCGTGACCAGCAGGATGCAGGCGCGCCGCCCTCAGCAGGGTATCAGGTTCCAGAAACCGGTCCTCATCAGAAGCATGTCTCCCAGGAGCTTCCTTGTTCAAACAACCAGAGGTTTCACTCTCTAAAGAACACACACCCTCTTTCAAACCTGGCTCAGTGGATAGATCATCGCCCCACGGCATGAAGGGTTCCGGGTTTGACTCTGGTCAAGGGCATATACCTTGGTTGTGGGCTCAATCCCCAGTAGGAGGCGATCAGGAGGCAGCTGATGGGTGTTTCTTTCTCTCAGATGTTTCTAGCTCTCTATCCCTCTCCCTTCCTCTCTGTAAAATCCATGAAAATATATATATTTATAATGAGACCGACTACAGGTGTTTACCTGGGAACCACTTCCCAGCCATTCCAGACCTGCATGGAGAGTGGGTAAGACTCCGCCCAAGGCCAGCCCTGACCATCCATGGGATGCTGAGGCTCCTTTCAAACCCGTGGGAAGGGAGCCGTGGTCTCTCACTCAGTGCAGAGGCTGTGACTTCCTGCCAGATCTAAGGACAGTGTGCACATCATGGCAGGCAGAGAAGGGGCATTTCCTAAAGAATGCTTCTACCACTTCACACTCGCTCCCTCAGAGGGAAGAGGGCAGAATCCATTGCCCACAGATCGGATTCAAAGCCGAGAGGCAAAGGATCCATTGACCATTCTAGGTCACAGGCACTGTCTTCGGAACACATATTTGAATAGCTCATACACTTTTGCCCCAGGTCAATTTTTTTCAAACACTGTGCTCTCAGAGACTTAAATACTCTTTGAGAACAAGCTCATTTCAGCCTAGATGGTGAGGCTCTGTACTTGAGCATCGACCTAGGAACCAGAAGGTCACGGTTTGATTCCTGACTGGGGACTTGATCCCCAGTGGGGATGTGTAAGAGGCAGCCAATCGATGATTGTCTCTCATCATTGATGTTTCTATCTCTCTCTCCCTCTCCCTTCTGCTCTGAAATCAAGAATTTTTTTTTTAAAAAAAGAGAGCTCCCCTCTCTTAAAAAAAAAATTAAGACTTAAGAGTAGAGTGAACATCTTATCCTAATATATAAAAACCCTGGGTCCATCACCACCAGAGGCTCGACCAACCAGAAGTCAGTCCTGCAGTCAGCACTGGGTTACCATGGTGACCCAGCACTAACTGCTGCGGCTGCAAGCATGGTGACCCAGCACTGAGTGCTGAGGGGGCTGCGAATCAGGCCCAGGAGAGAGGCCTGAAGAGAGAAGCAGGTTCTGATTTGTAGCCTGTATGGCAGCTGTTGATCAGCACTTGCCTCTCTCTTTCTCTCCTGGCCTCCACGGGGTCTGCTGATCAGCCCTGCCTTTCTGATGAGGCCCTGTTGACAGGCCCAGATACTCTGATTGGCATAGAAACCGACCAATCAGAACCAAATTGGCTGGCAGAGGAGGGCAGTTGGGGGCAAGATCAGGCCTGCAGGGGAGGGCAGTTGGGGGCAATATCAGTCCAGGAGGGGAGAGCAGTTAGAGGTGATCAGGCAGGCCGAAGTAGTTAGGGGAGATCATGCAGCCAGCCAGCGGTCCCAGACTGTGACAGGGATGTCCCATTGGAGAGGGTGAAGGCTTGACTGAGGAACCCCCCTCCGTGCACAAATTTTGTGCACCGGGCCACTAGTGCAAAAATGAATAAATACATAAAAGTGTAGAATTACTTTTGAAGCATTGAAAAATTCTGGTAAGTATTTGATGGTCATAAGAAATAGTTGTTAACACTAAAGGTATACTATGGTTATGCAAGGAAATGTCCTTTTTTTTTAGAGAATAATTTTGAAGTGCATAGGGATGAAGGACCATGATGTCTGGGGTTTGTGTTAAAGTTCTTCAGAGAAAGAAACACGGAGGAAAAGAAGGGAAGGAAGGAGAGAGCAAGCACATATGACAAAATCGTTGAGTCTGGTAATGGAAGGGAAATTCCTTCTGCTACTCTGCTTTTGCACATGTGGGGAAATTGCATGTGGTGGAGAGGTGTTAGGGCCATGGAAGGTCAGGCTGGTTGTTTTGGTGGGAGTTTGAGAGGGAGCTGGGAGAATCCCAGTAGCCCACATTTCCACACAGCAGGTGTATAGCATTGATTATTTATTCAATAATAATTAAAATCCAGATTTTAATTAAAAGACAGGTGGACAATGGTTTGGAGGTGTGTTTTTGGAATTATTTTAATGAAAGTTCTTTAACCAATCAATGAGCCCAATTTGGATAGAGAAGCAAATGGCCACTTCCTGGTGGAAATGACCTTTGGCCTTGGAACTATTTCCTAGAGCATCCTGATAATACTTTACCCCCATAAACTGCTCATCGTGGATTTGCAAAGCTATGCAACTGGGAATTTCACTCCTGCGAGACTTCGGGGTACACTTGGTTGTCGGGAGCCAGCTGGAAAGAGATGGTAAGCAGCCCACTCAACAGCAACAGGAATGCAGCCAGAAACGCCACGGGCACGCTGCTGCCGATCTCCTGCCAGTCCGGCCTGAAGGGGATGTGGAGAGATGGCGGGAAGCGTATGCCCTCTTCACTTATCACAGCGTGGTAATTCCACATCACGGCAATGAGGATAAATATGCCACCTATGATGCTCAGGACTCCAGAAGCGAAGAACAGATTGCAGGTGGTGTCCTTCTGAAGCTCTCCCGCGTACACTCTGCGCAGGCCCATGATCGTGAGCACTTTCCCCAGGAGTGCAAGGAGGCTGGCGGCCAGCAGCAGGTGCTGACCGATGCGGATATCCAGCGGCAGGTAGGTGTCACTGTAGGTGTAGCGGTGACACGCTATGGGTCTGCTGTGGAGGCTGTAGGGCTGGTAAAAGCAGACCTTCCACATCCCCACGCAGGCCAGACCCCGGGAGGGGGCGGCGCTGCTCTCTATGTACCATATCCTCCATTTGGCCAGGCCCATGCAAACCATGGAGAACATCCATCCCAGGGTGTTGAGGGCGAAACTCGCTGCCTGGCAATTGGGGTGGACGTAAAAGCCCATGGCTCTGTATCCAGGGGATCTGCAAACCAATAGAGGGTGTCATGAGGATGGGACCCACGGCCTGGACCTGCCCCCCGGGGTGAGTGGCACTATATTGGAGAGGGAAATGCCATATTCCAGAATGGAGACACGTGACCCCCATGCTCTGCTGGCGAAGGGTCCTTGGGCAAGATTTACTGAAAGCCTTAAAGTATACAGACTTTCACCCTGCAGGACAGGTAAGGGGTTAGAGCGTCTTCCCAACAGGCCCAGGTCGCAGAGCTCAATCCCTGGTCAGGGCACATACAAGAATCAACCAATGAATGCATCAGTCAGTGGAACACCAAATCGATGTTTCTCTCTCTCCCTCTCTCTCTGTCTCAAAAGTCAATCAAAATATGTACAAACTTTCAAACAGGCAGTTCTACTTCTGGACATTTGTTGAAAGACACAATTAAGATTGGCTACAGCCCAGCAGGCGTGGTTGAGCATCGACCTAAGAACCAGGAGGTCAGGGTTCGATTCCTGATCAGGGCACAGTCCCGGGCTGTGGGCTTGATCCCCAGTGTGGGGCATGCAGGAGGAAACCAATCCATGATTATCTCTCATCATTGATGTTTCTCTCTTCCTCTCTCTCTAAAATCAAGAAAATATATTTATAAAAGACAATCTTATATAAAAGAAAGAAAGAAAGGAAGGAAGGAAGGAAGGAAGGAAGGAAGGAAGGAAGGAAGGAAGGAAGGAAGGACATTTGGAAGGAAGGAAGGAAGGAAGGAAGGAAGGAAGGAAGAAGGAAGGACAGATGGAAGGAAGGAAGGATGAAAAGAAAGAAGGATGGATAGATGGCACGAGGGAAGGAATGCTGAAGGAAAGAAGGAAGGAATGATGGAGGGAAGGATGGAAGGAAGGATGAATGGATGGAAGGAAGGAAGGAAAGTAGGAAGGAAGGAGGGAAGGATGAAAGGAAGAAAGAAAGGAAGGAGGATGAAAGGAACAGAAAGAAAGAGAGAAAGAGAGAGAGAGAGAGAGAGAGAGAGAGAGAGAGAGAGAGAGAGAGAGAGAGAAAGAAAGGATGCATGGAAGGAAGGTAGAAAGAAAAGATGGATGGATGGAAGGATGAAGGAAGAAGGAAAGGAAGCAGTGATGGATGGGAGGAAGTAAGGAAGGAATAAAGTAAGGAAGGATGGATGGAAGGAAGGAAGGAATGGTGGATAAATGGATGGATGAATAGAAGGAAGGAAGGAATGATGGATGGATGGAAGGAAGGAAGGATGGGAGGAAGGAAAGAAGGAAGGATGGGGAAGAAAGAAAGAAAGAATGGAAGACAGGGAGGATGGAAGGAAGAAAAGAAGGAGAGAAAGATGGAAGGATGGAAGGAAGGTTGGATAGATGGCAGGAAGGAAGGATGGAAGGCAGGAGTTATGAAAGGAAGAAAGGAAGGAAGAAAAGGTGGATGCATAGATGGCAGGAAGGAAGGAAGAAAAGAAGAAACAATGCAAGAAAGAAAGGAAAGAGAGAAGGTAGGAAGGAAGGAAAGAAGAAAGAAATGAAGAAAGGGAGAAAGGAAGAAAGAAAAGACAGATGCAAGGAAGGAAGGATTGATGGAAGGAAGGAAGAAAAATGGATGGAAGGAATGAAGGATGGAAGGAAGGCAGAAAGGAATGGTGGAAGAAAGAAAGGATGAAAAGAAGAAAGAAAGAAAGAAAGAAAGAAAGAAAGAAAGAAAGAAAGGATAAATGGAATGAAGGAAGGATGAAAGGAAGAAAGAAAGGAAGAAAGAAAGAATAAATGGAAGGAAGGAAGGAAGGATCAAAGCAAGAAAGAAAGGTAAAAGAGAAGGTAGGAAGGAAGGAATGATGGAATGAAAGATGAATGGAAGGATGGATGGAAGGAAGAAAGGAAGGAGTAATGGATGGGAGGAAGGAAGGATGGATGGAAGGAATAAAGGAGGAAAGGAAGGAAGGAGTAATGGATGGGAGGAAGGAAGGGAGGCTGGAAGGAAGGAAGGAAGGAAGGAAGGAAGGAAGGAAGGAAGGAAGGAAGGATGGAAGAACAAAGGAATGATGGATGGAAAGAAGGAAGGAAGAAACATAGCAAGAAAGAAAGGAAGGAGAGAAGGTAGGAAGGAAGGAAAGGAGGAAGACATGAAGGTAGGAAGAAATGGAGAAAGGAAGAAAGAAAGGAAAAAAGGATGCAAGGAAAGAAGGAAGGATGGATGGATGGAAGGAAAGGCTGAAGGAAGGAAGAATGAATGGAGGAATGAAGGAAGAAAGGAAGGAATGATGAAAGGAAGGAAGGAAAAAATAAAGGAAGGAAGGATGGCAGGAAGGAAGGAAGGAGTAATGGATGGGAGGAAGGAAGGATAGATGGAAGGAAGGAAGGAATGATGGATGGAAGGAAGAAAGAAAGAAAAGAAGGAAGGAAGGAAAGAGTAATGGATGGGAGGAAAGAAGGATAGATGTAAGGAGGGAGGTGTAATGGATGGGAAGAAGGATGGATAGATGGAAGGAAGGAATGGAGACTGGAAGGAAGGAAGGAAGGAAGAAAGGAACGAAGGAAGGGTGGAAGAACCAAGGAATGATGGATGAAAAGAAGGAAGAAAGAAACATAGCAAGAAAGGAAAGAAGGAGAGAAGGAAGGAAGGAAGGAAGAGAGAGAGAGAGAGAAAGAAAGAAAGAAAGAAAGAAAGAAAGAAAGAAAGAAAGAAAGGAATGCTGAAAGGAAGGAATGAAGGATGAATGGGAGAAAGAAAGAAAGAAAGAAAGAAAGAAAGAAAGAAAGAAAGAGAGAAAGGAAGGAAGGAAGGATTGAAGAAAGGAAGGATGGATAAATGGATGCATAGAAGGAAGGAAAGAAGGCAGGAAGGATGAAAGGAAGAAAGGAAGGATGGAAGAACAAAGGAATGATGGATGGAAAGAAGGAAGGAAGAAACATAGCAAGAAAGGAAAGGAGAGAAGGAAGGAAGAAAAAGAAAGGATGAAATGAAGGATGAAGGATAGACGGAAGAAAGAAAGAAAGAAAGAAAGAAAGAAAGAAAGAAAGAAAGAAAGGAAGGATTGAAGGAAGGAAGGATGGATAAATGGATGGATAGATAGCAGGAAGGAAGGAAGGAATGATGGACAGAATAAAGGAAGGAAGGAAGAAAGGAAGGATGGAAGGAAGGAAGGAAGAAAGGGTTGAGTGATGGATGGGATGAAGCAAGGAAGGAAGGATTGATGGAAAGAAGGGAGGGAGGATAGAAGGAAGGAAAAAAGGAAGGAAGGAAGGAAGGTTGGATAGGTGGCAGGAAGAAAGGAAGGAAGGAAGAAACAAAGCAAGCAAGAAAGAAAGGATGGAAGGAAGGAAAGAAGTAAGAGAAGGAGAGAAAGAAAGGAAGGAAGGAAGGAAGGAAGGAAGGAAGGAAGGAAGGAAGGAAGGAAGAAAGAAAAAGAATGTAAGGAAGGATGGATGAAAGGAAGAAAGGAATGATGGATGGAAGGAATCCTATATAATAAAAGAGTAATATGCAAATTAACCATCACTCCGCTACACCCACTAGCCACGCCCACAAGCCAATCAGGAGCGAATATGCAAATAAACCCAACCAAGATGGCTACCGCCACAGAGAGCAGGAGGGAGGCTTGGGTTTCCCCGGCGATGGAGGAAGCCAAGCTTTCCACCTGCCCTTGCCGGCCTAGGACTCCACTCAAGGCTACAAAGTTTCAATGATAGAAGATACATAAACCCAAACAGAAATGGCGCCAGCCACGGAGCTGGAAAGAGCAGGAGGCTAGGGTTGCACCCGGCGATGGAGGAAGCCAAGCTTTCCACACACCCTGGCTGTCCCAGGCCTCCGCTTAAGGCTACAAAGTTTCAATTATAGAAGATACATAAATCCCCCCAAAATGGCTGCCACCATGGAGCAAGCAGAAGGCTTGGCTCCGCTCCAGGCTACAAAGTTTCAATTGTAGAAGATAAATAAACCCCAGACACCAGGGCCTCCGCTTGGGTCACCAGGGGGAGTGGCTGGCCTGCAAACCACCACAAGACCCTCACCCAGGTCACTCCATGCCCCAAGGTAACCACCACCCTGATCCGGAACTCCCTTCAGGGCAAACCAGCTGGCCCCCACCCATGTACCAGGCCTCTATCCTATCTAATAAAAGAGTAATATGCAGATTGACCATCACTCCACACACAAGATGGCTGCCCCAATGTGGTCAAAGATCCTGCCCCCATGTGGACACAAGATGGCCACCACAAGATGGCCTGCAAGGGAGAGCAGTTGTGGGCGATCAGGCCAGCAGGGAAGGGCAGTTGGGAGGGACCAGGCCTGCAAGGTTGGGCAGTTTGGGGCAATCAAGCCTGCTGGGAGGGCAGTTAGGGGTGACCAAGCCAGCAGAGGAGGGAAGTTGGGTGCAACAAGGCCTACAGGGAAAGGCAGTTGGGAGGGACCCAGGCCTGCAGGGTAGAGCAGTTGGGGGGGACCAGGCCTGCAGGGGAGGGCAGTTAGGGGTGACCAGGCCTGCAGGGGAGGGCAGTTAGGGGTGACCAGGCCTGCAGGGGACGGCAGTTAGGGGTGACCAGGCCTGCAGGGGACGGCAGTTAGGGGTGACCAGGCCTGCAGGGGACGGCAGTTAGGGGCAAACAGGCTGGCAGGGGAGCAGTTAGGCATCAATCAGGCTGGCAGGGGAGTGGGTAGGGGGTGATCAGGCTGGCAGGCAGAAGCGGTTAGGGGCAATCAGGAAGGCAGGCAGGCGAGCAGTTGGGAGCCAGCAGTCCTGGATTGTGAGAGGGATGTCCAACTGCCCGTTTAGGCCTGATCCCAGGATCGGGCCTAAACAGGCAGTTGGACATCCATCGAGGGGTCCCAGATTGAAGAGGGTGCAGGCTGGGCTGAGGGACACCCTCCTCCCTCATGCATGAATTTCATGCACCGGGCCTCTAGTAAAGGAATAAAGGAAGGAGTGATTAACAGGAGGAAGCAAAAAAAGGAAGAAAGGAAGGAAGGATGGAAGGAAGGAAGGAAGGAAGAAAGGATGGAAGGAAGAAAGGACAGAAGAAAGGAAGGACTGATGGATGAATGGATGAAAGGATGGATGGATGGATGGTTGGATGGGTGATGGAAGGAAGGAATTATGGATGGAAGGAAGAAATAAAGGATGGAAGGAAGAAAGGAAGGAAGAAAGAGAAAGAAAGAAAGAAAGAAAGAAAGAAAGAAAGAAAGAAAGAAAGAAAGAAAGAAAGAAAGGAAGGAAGGAAGAAAGGGTGGGTGGAAGGAAGGAATGATTGATGGAAGGAATAGAGGAAGGATGGATGGATAGATGGATGGAAGGAAGGGTGGGTGGAAAGAAGGATGGAAGGAAGGAAGAATGGATGGTTGGATGGATGGGTGGATAGATGGATGGAAGTAAGGAAGGAAGAAGAGAGAAAGAAAGAAAAAGAAAAAATGGAAGGAAGGAATGACGGAAGGGTGGAAATAAGGAAGGAAGGATGGAAGAGGGGAAGGAATGATGGGTGGAAGGAAGAAAGAATGAAAGGAAGGAAGGAAGGAAGAAAGGAAAGAAGGAAGGAGAGAAGGTATAAAGGATGGAAAGAAGGAAGGAAGGAAGACAAAAAGGAAGGAAGGAAGGAAGGAAGGAAGGAAGGAAGGAAGGAAGGAAGGAAGGAAGGAAAGAAAGAAGGAAGGAAGGGTGGCCTGGGTTCACCTTTCCTGTAAGACCATTGATGACAGTTAACCTGTTCACAGAGCAAATAAAACAGTTAAATAAAGTGACGCTCCCTTCTCCCCTCCCCCCTCCCCCCCCGCCCCAAGAAATCTCAGGTCTTTCCTAACCAGGGAGAAAATAAAGCCCAATCTTTACCCAAACAATACGCAAAGGCAGAGGAGGACGTCTCAGAGGTACAAACGGTAGTCCCTGCCAAGCAGTAACAGAAATAAGGAAACCAAACATTCTCTTGTTTCCATGGCTCCCAGGCTGGTCTGCAGGCCTGTAACAATAGTCTTCTTTAAGGGCCAGGGTCAGGGAGCAGGTCTTCAAGAGGTGAAGTCTTGCCCTGGCTGGTTTGGCTCCGTGGATAGAGCGTTGGTCTGGGGACTGAAGGTCCCGGTTTCTATTCTGCTCAAGGGCACATGCCTGGGTTGTGAGCTGGATCCCCAGTGTGGGGCATGCAGAAGGCAGCCAATCCATGATTCTCTCTCATCATTGATGTTTCTCTCTCCCCCTCTCCCTTCCTCTCTGAAATCAATGACAATATATTTTTTAAAAAGAGTTGAAGTCCTTCTACAATGGAAATGTCCTTGTTGAGGTCTCAGAGCAGATAGGCACTGTGATTCCTCAGAGTCTTAAGTAGAAAGCCTGGAGGAAGGGGAAGGTGAGGGGAGAAAGTGTGTCCTGATGGTATCCAGGGCCAGGCCACGGGGCGGCCTCCCTGAGCGGGCCTTGGCCCAGGACGGTGGGGGAAGCTGCCCTGGGTCCTCTGGGGCGCCTCTGTTCTGTTCCACTGGCAGAGGTCCCCTCCCTCCCCCCTCTCCTCTACCTTAAATACGGCCATCACCCGACTCTGCTCCCACTTGCACCTGCTGGTGTCCAGAAGGCACGCTGTGCCCCAGGCGTGGCCTCTGCTCGGCCTCCCTCTGCTAGTGCTGTCACCAGGCACCCCTCCCTCCTGGGGCCCCCGGCAAAGGGCCCGGCACTGCCCCACGCTGCCCCTGAACCCAAAGGCCACATGGCAGCCTCTGGCACCTGGGCACCGTGGGAGGATTCCCGGGAGGAGGAGGAGGAGGAGAGAAATGCCACCGCCCTCGGCCCCCTCGCTGTGCTGCACCCGCGGGAAATGCGCGGGACACCTTCTCCTGCCTGATTCCTGTGAAACAAGAATCCAGTGAGGCCCTTACACAGTCATTCCCAAAGAGCCCTGGACAGGGGCTTGGAACTCTCTTCCCCGCTTCCCAGAGCAGACCCGCCATGGTGGCCGCCTCACCTTCTGGGTCTCAACCCTCATGACCTGTCCCCTTGCTCTCTGGTGACACTGAGGGCGAAGAGGGGACAACAGACCTCTTGCCACAGTCCAGCGGTTCCGTCATTCCCAAGCGTGACCAGCAGGAGGCAGGCGCGCCGCCCTCAGCAGGGTATCAGGTTCCAGAAACCGGTCCTCATCAGAAGCATGTCTCCCAGGAGCTTCTTTGTTCAAACAACCAGAGGTTTGACTCTCTAAAGAACACACACCCTCTTTCAAACCTGGCTCAGTGGATAGATCATCGCCCCACGGCGTGAAGCGTTCCGGGTTTGACTCTGGTCAAGGGCATATACCTTGGTTGTGGGCTCAATCCCCAGTAGGAGGCGATCAGGAGGCAGCTGATGGGTGTTTCTCTCTCTCAGATGTTTCTAGCTCTCTATCCCTCTCCCTTCCTCTCTGTAAAATCAATAAAAATATATATTTTTTTAAATGAGACCGACTACAGGTGTTTACCTGGGAACCACTTCCCAGCCATTCCAGACCTGCATGGAGAGTGGGTAAGACTCCGCCCAAGGCCAGCCCTGACCATCCATGGGATGCAGAGGCTCCTTTCAAACCCGTGGGAAGGGAGCCGTGGTCTCTCACTCGGTGCAGAGGCTGTGACTTCCTCCCAGTTCTAAGGACAGTGTGCACATCATGGCAGGCAGCGAAGGGACTTTTCCTAAAGAATGCTTCTACCACTTCACACTCGCTCCCTCAAAGGGAAGAGGGCAGAATCCATTGCCCACAGATCGGATTCAAAGCCGAGAGGAAAAGGATCCATTGACCATTCTAGGTCACAGGCACTGTCTTCAGAACACATATTTGAATAGCTCATAGACGTTTGCCCCAGGTCAATTTTTTTCAAACACTGTGCTCTCAGAGACTTAAATACTCTTTGAGAACAAGCTCATTTCAGCCTAGATGGTGTGGCTCTGTACTTGAGCATCGACCTAGGAACCAGAAGGTCACGGTTTGATTCCTGACTGGGGACTTGATCCCCAGTGGGGATGTGTAAGAGGCAGCCAATCGATGATTGTCTCTCATCATTGATGTTTCTATCTCTCTCTCCCTCTCCCTTCTGCTCTGAAATCAAGAATTTTTTTAAAAAAACAGAGAGCTCCCCTCTCTTAAAAAAAAAATTAAGACTTAAGAGTAGAGTGAACATCTTATCCTAATATATAAAAACCCTGGGTCTGTCACCACCAGAGGCTCGACCAACCAGAAGTCAGTCCTGCAGTCAGCACTGGGTTACCATGGTGACCCAGCACTAACTGCTGTGGCTGCAAGCATGGTGACCCAGCACTGAGTGCTGAGGGGGCTGCGAATCAGGCCCGGGAGAGAGGCCTGAAGAGAGAAGCAGGTTCTGATTTGTAGCCTGTATGGCAGCTGTTGACCAGCACTTGCTTCTCTCTTTCTCTCCTGGCCTCCACGGGGACTGCTGATCAGCCCTGCATTTCTGATGAGGCCCTGTTGACAGGCCCAGAGACTCTGATTGGCATAGAAACCGACCAATCAGAACCAAATTGGCTGGCAGAGGAGGGCAGTTGGGGGCAAGATCAGGCCTGCAGGGGAGGGCAGTTGGGGGCAATATCAGTCCAGGAGGGGAGAGCAGTTAGAGGTGATCAGGCAGGCCGAAGTAGTTAGGGGAGATCATGCAGCCAGCCAGCGGTCCCAGACTGTGACAGGGATGTCCCATTAGAGAGGGTGAAGGCTTGACTGAGGAACCCCCCTCCATGCACAAATTTTGTGCAACGGGCCACTAGTGCAAAAATGAATAAACACATAAAAGTGTAGAATTACTTTTGAAGCATTGAAAAATTCTGGTAAGTATTTGATGATCATAAGAAATAGTTGTTAACACTAAAGGTATACTATGGTTATGCAAGGAAATGTCCTTTTTTTTTTAGAGAATAATTTTGAAGTGCATAGGGATGAAGGACCATGATGTCTGGGGTTTGTGTTAAAGTTCTTCAGAGTAAGAAACATGGAGGAAAAGAAGGGAAGGAAGGAGAGAGTAAGCACATATGACAAAATCGTTGAGTCTGGTAATGGAAGGGGGATTCTTTCTGCTACTCTGCTTTTGCACATGTGGGGAAATTGCATGTGGTGGAGAGGTGTTAGGGCCATGGAAGGTCAGGCTGGTTGTTTTGGTGGGAGTTTGAGAGGGAGCTGGGAGAATCCCAGTGGCCCACATTTCCACACAGCAGGTGTATAGCATTGATTATTTATTCAATAATAATTAAAATCCAGATTTTAATTAAAAGACAGGTGGACAATGGTTTGGAGGTGTGTTTTTGGAATTATTTTAATGAAAGTTCTTTAACCAATCAATGAGCCCAATTTGGATAGAGAAGCAAATGGCCACTTCCTGGTGGAAATGACCTTTGGCCTTGGAACTATTTCCTACAGCATCCTGATAATACTTTACCCCCATAAACTGCTCATCGTGGATTTGCAAAGCTATGCAACTGGGAATTTCACTCCTGCGAGACTTCGGGGTACACTTGGTTGTCAGGAGCCAGCTGGAAAGAGATGGTAAGCAGCCCACTCAACAGCAACAGGAATGCAGCCAGAAACGCCACGGGCACGCTGCTGCCGATCTCCTGCCAGTCCGGCCTGAAGGGGATGTGGAGGGATGGCGGGAAGCGTATGCCTTCTTCACTTATCACAGCGTGGTAATTCCACATCACGGCAATGAGGATAAATATGCCACCTATGATGCTCAGGACTCCAGAAGCGAAGAACAGATTGCAGGTGGTGTCCTTCTGAAGCTCTCCCGCGTACACTCTGCGCAGGCCCATGATCGTGAGCACTTTCCCCAGGAGTGCAAGGAGGCTGGCGGCCAGCAGCAGGTGCTGACCGATGCGGATATCCAGCGGCAGGTAGGTGTCACTGTAGGTGTAGCGGTGACACGCTATGGGTCTGCTGTGGAGGCTGTAGGGCTGGTAAAAGCAGACCTTCCACATCCCCACGCAGGCCAGACCCCGGGAGGGGGCGGCGCTGCTCTCTATGTACCATATCCTCCATTTGGCCAGGCCCATGCAAACCATGGAGAACATCCATCCCAGGGTGTTGAGGGCGAAACTCGCTGCCTGGCAATTGGGGTGGACGTAAAAGCCCATGGCTCTGTATCCAGGGGATCTGCAAACCAATAGAGGGTGTCATGAGGATGGGACCCACGGCCTGGACCTGCCCCCCGGGGTGAGTGGCACTATATTGGAGAGGGAAATGCCATATTCCAGAATGGAGACACGTGACCCCCATGCTCTGCTGGCGAAGGGTCCTTGGGCAAGATTTACTGAAAGCCTTAAAGTATACAGACTTTCACCCTGCAGGACAGGTAAGGGGTTAGAGCGTCTTCCCAACAGGCCCAGGTCGCAGAGCTCAATCCCTGGTCAGGGCACATACAAGAATCAACCAATGAATGCATCAGTCAGTGGAACACCAAATCGATGTTTCTCTCTCTCCCTCTCTCTCTGTCTCAAAAGTCAATCAAAATATGTACAAACTTTCAAACAGGCAGTTCTACTTCTGGACATTTGTTGAAAGACACAATTAAGATTGGCTACAGCCCAGCAGGCGTGGTTGAGCATCGACCTAAGAACCAGGAGGTCAGGGTTCGATTCCTGATCAGGGCACATTCCTGGGCTGTGGGCTTGATCCCCAGTGTGGGGCATGCAGGAGGAAACCAATCCATGATTATCTCTCATCATTGATGTTTCTCTCTTCCTCTCTCTCTAAAATCAAGAAAATATATTTTTAAAAGACAATCTTATATGAAAGAAAGGAAGGAAGGAAGGAAGGAAGGAAGGAAGGAAGGAAGGAAGGAAGAAAGGAAGGACAGATGGAAGGAATGTAGGAAGGAAGGAAGAAGGAAGGACAGATGGAAGGAAGGAAGGATGAAAAGAAAGAAGGATGGATAGATGGCACGAGGGAAGGAACGCTGAGGAAAGAAGCAAGGAATGATGGAGGGAAGGAAGGAAGGAAGGAAGAATGGATTGAAGGAAAGAAGGAAAGTAGGAAGGAAGGAAGGAGGATGAAAGGAACAGAAAGAAAGAAAGAGAGAAAGAGAGAGAGAGAAAGAAAGAAAGGATGCATGGAAGGAAGGTAGAAAGAAAGGATGGATGGATGGAAGGATGAAGGAAGAAGGAAAGGAAGCAGTGATGGATGGGAGGAAGTAAGGAAGGAATAAAGTAAGGAAGGATGGATGGAAGGAAGGAATGGTGGATAAATGGATGGACGAATAGAAGGAAGGAAGGAATGATGGATGGATGGAAGGAAGGAAGGATGGGAGGAAGGAAAGAAGGAAGGATGGGGAAGAAAGAAAGAAAGAATGGAAGACAGGGATGATGGAAGGAAGAAAAGAAGGAGAGAAAGATGGAAGGAATGAAGGAAGGTTGGATAGATGGCAGTTAGGAAGGATCAAAGAAGGATGAAAGGAAGGCAGGAGTTATGAAAGGAAGAAAGGAAGGAAGAAAGGGTGGATGCATAGATGGCAGGAAGGAAGGAAGAAAAGAAGAAACAATGCAAGAAAGAAAGGAACGAGAGAAGGTAGGAAGGAAGGAAAGAAGAAAGAAATGAAGAAAGGGAGAAAGGAAGAAAAAAAAGACAGATGCAAGGAAGGAAGGATTGATGGAAGGAAGGAAGAAAAATGGAAGGAAGGAATGAAGGATGGAAGGAAGGCAGAAAGGAATGGTGGAAAAAAGGAAGGAAGGAAGGATGAAAGGAAGAAAGAAAGAAAGAAAGAAAGAAAGAAAGAAAGAAAGAAAGAAAGAAAGAAAGGATAAATGGAAGGAAGGAAGGATGAAAAGAAGAAAGAAAGAAAGAAAAGAAAGAAAGAAAGAAAGAAAGAAAGAAAGAAAGAAAGAAAGGATAAATGGAAGGAAGGAAGGAACGAAGCAAGAAAGAAAGGTAAAAGATAAGGTAGGAAGGAAGGAATGATGGAAGGAAAGAAGAATGGAAGGATGGATGGAAGGAAGAAAGGAAGGAGTAATGGATGGGAGGAAGGAAGGATGGATGGAAGGAATAAAGGAGGAAAGGAAGGAAGGAGTAATGGATGGGAGGAAGGAAGGGAGGCTGGAAGGAAGGAAGGAAGGAAGGAAGGAAGGAAGGAAGGAAGGAAGGAAGGAAAGAAGGAAGGAAGGATGGAAGAACAAAGGAATGATGGATGGAAAGAAGGAAGGAAGAAACATAGCAAGAAAGAAAGGAGGAGAGAAGGTAGGAAGGAAGGAAAGAAGGAAGAAATGAAGGTAGGAAGAAATGGAGAAATAAGAAAGAAAGGAAAAAAGGATGCAAGGAAAGAAGGAAGGATGGATGGATGGAAGGAAAGGCTGAAGGAAGGAAGAATGAATGGAGGAATGAAGGAAGAAAGGAAGGAATGATGAAAGGAAGGAAGGAAAAAATAAAGGAAGGAAGGATGGCAAGAAGGAAGGAAGGAGTAATGGATGGGAGGAAGGAAGGATGGATGGAAGGAAGGAAGGAATGATGGATGGAAGGAAGAAAGAAAAGAAGGAAGGAAGGAAAGAGTAATGGATGGGAGGAAGGAAGGATAGATGAAAGGAAGGGAGGAGTAATGGATGGGAGGAAGGATGGATGGATGGAAGGAAGGAAGGGAGACTGGAAGAAGGAAGGAAGGAAGAAAGGAATGAAGGAAGGATGGAAGAACAAAGGAATGATGGATGAAAGAAAGAAGGAAGAAACATAGCAAGAAAGGAAAGAAGGAGAGAAGGAAGGAAGGAAGGAAGAATGAAAGAAAGAAAGAAAGAAAGAAAGAAAGAAAGAAAGAAAGAAAGAAAGAAAGAAATGATGAAAGGAAGGAATGAAGGATGGACGGAAGAAAAAAAGAAAGAAAGAAAGAAAGAAAGAGAGAAAGGAAGGAAGGAAGGAAGGATTGAAGGAAGGAAGGATGGATAAATGGATGGATAGAAGAAAGAAAAGAAGGCAGGAAGGATGAAAGGAAGAAAGGAAGGATGGAAGAACAAAGGAATGATGGATGGAAAGAAGGAAGGAAGAAACATAGCAAGAAAGGAAAGGAGAGAAGGAAGGAAGAAAAAGAAAGGATGAAAGGAAGGATGAAGGATAGATGGAAGAAAGAAAGAAAGAAAGAAAGAAAGAAAGAAAGAAAGAAAGAAAGGAAGGATTGAAGGAAGGAAGGATGGATAAATGGATGGATAGGTAGAAGGAAGGAAGGAAGGAATGATGGACAGAATAAAGGAAGGAAGGAAGAAAGGAAGGATGGAAGGAGGGAAGAAAGAAAGGGTTGAGTGATGGATGGGATGAAGCAAGGAAGGAAGGATTGATGGAAAGAAGGGAGGGAGGATAGAAGGAAGGAAAGAAGGAAGGAAGGAAGGAAGGAAGGAAGGAAGGAAGGAAGGTTGGGTAGGTGGCAGGAAGAAAGGAAGGAAGGAAGAAACAAAGCAAGCAAGAAAGAAAGGATGGAAGGAAGGAAAGAAGTAAGAGAAAGAGAGAAAGAAAGAAAGAAAGAAAGAAAGAAAGAAAGAAAGAAAGAAAGAAAGAAAGGAAGGAAGAAAGAAAGAAAAAGAATGTAAGGAAGGATGGATGAAAGGAAGAAAGGAATGATGGATGGAAGGAATCCTATATAATAAAAAAGTAATATGCAAATTAACCATCACTCCGCTACACCCACAAGCCACGCCCACAAGCCAATCAGGAGTGAATATGCAAATAAACCCAACCAAGATGGCTACCGCCACAGAGAGCAGGAGGGAGGCTTGGGTTTCCCCGGCGATGGAGGAAGCCAAGCTTTCCACCTGCCCTTGCCAGCCTAGGACTCCACTTAAGGCAACAAAGTTTCAATGATAGAAGATACATAAACCCAAACAGAAATGGCGCCAGCCACGGAGCTGGAAAGAGCAGGAGGCTAGGGTGCCCCTGGCGATGGAGGAAGCCAAGCTTTCCGCACACCCTGGCTGGCCCAGGCCTCCGCTTAAGGCTACAAAGTTTCAATTATAGAAGATACATAAATCCCCCCCAAAATGGCTGCCGCCATGGAGCAAGCAGAAGGCTTGGCTCCGCTCCAGGCTACAAAGTTTCAATTGTAGAAGATAAATAAACCCCAGACACCAGGGCCTCCACTTGGGTCACCAGGGGGAGTGGCTGGCCTGCAAACCACCACAACACCCTCACCCAGGTCACCCCATGCCCCAAGGGGACCACCACCCTGATCCGGGACTCCCTTCAGGGCAAACCAGCTGGCCCCCACCCATGCACCAGGCCTCTATCCTATCTAATAAAAGAGTAATATGCAGATTGACCATCACTCCAACACACAAGATGGCTGCCCCCATGTGGACACAAGATGGCCACCACAAGATGGCCTGCAAGGGAGAGCAGTTGTGGGCGATCAGGCCAGCAGAAGAGGGCAGTTGGGAGGGACCAGGCCTGCAAGGGAGGGCAGTTTGGGGCGATCAAGCCTGCTGGGGAGGGCAGTTAGGGGTGACCAAGCCGGCAGAGGAGGGAAGTTGGGAGCACCGGGCCTCTAGTAAAGGAATAAAGGAAGGAGTTATTAACAGGAGGAAGCAAAAAAAGGAAGAAAGGAAGGAAGGATGGAAGGAAGGAAGGAAGGAAGAAAGGATGGAAGGAAGAAAGGACAGAAGAAAGGAAGGACTGATGGATGAATGGATGAAAGGATGGATGGATGGATGGATGGATGGATGGATGGATGGATGGGTGGATGGAAGGAAGAAATTATGGATGGAAGGAAGAAAGGAAGGAAGAAAGAGAAAGAAAGAAAGGAAGAAAGAAAGAAAGAAAGAAAGAAAGAAAGAAAGGAAGGAAGGAAGAAAGGAAGAAAGGGTGGGTGGAAGGAAGGAATGATTGATGGAAGGAATAGAGGAAGGATGGATGGATAGATGGATGGAAGGAAGGGTGGGTGGAAAGAAGGATGGAAGGAAGGAAGAATGGATGGTTGGATGGATGGGTGGATAGATGGATGGAAGTAAGAAAGGAAGGAGAGAGAAAGAAAAAAAAGAAAAAATGGAAGGAAGGAATGATGGAAGGGTGGAAATAAGGAAGGAAGGAAGGAAGAGGGGAAGTAATGATGGGTGGAAGGAAGAAAGAATGAAAGGAAGGAAGGAAGGAAGGAAAGAAGAAAGGAAAGAAGGAAGGAGAGAAGGTATAAAGGATGGAAAGAAGGAAGGAAGGAAGGAAGACAAAAAGGAAGGAAGGAAGAAAGGAAGGAAGGAAGGAAGGAAGGAAGGAAGGGTGGCCTGGGTTCACCTTTCCTGTAAGACCATTGATGACAGTTACCCTGTTCACAGAGCAAATAAAACAGTTAAATAAAGTGACGCTCCGTTTCCCCCCCCACCCCCCCGCCCCAAGAAATCTCAGGGCTTTCCTAACCAGGGAGAAAATAAAGCCCAATCTTTACCCAACCAATACGAAAAGGCAGAGGAGGACGTCTCGAGGTACAAACGGTAGTCCCTGCCAAGCAGTAACAGAGATAAGGAAACCAAACATTCTCTTGTTTCCATGGCTCCCAGGCTGGTCTGCAGGCCTGTGACAATAGTCTTCTTAAAGGGCCAGGGTCAGGGAGCAGGTCTTCAAGAGGTGAAGTCTTGCCCTGGCTGGTTTGGCTGAGTGGATAGAGCGTTGGCCTGGGGACTGAAGGTCCCGGTTTCTATTCTGCTCAAGGGCACATGCCTGGGTTGTGAGCTGGATCCCCAGTGTGGGGCATGCAGAAGGCAGCCAATCCATGATTCTCTCTCATCATTGATGTTTCTCTGTCCCCCTCTCCCTTCCTCTCTGAAATCAATGACAATATATTTTTAAAAAGAGTTGAAGTCCTTCTACAATGGAAATGTCCTTGTTGAGGTCTCAGAGCAGATAGGCACTGTGATTCCTCAGAGTCTTAAGTAGAAAGCCTGGAGGAAGGGGAAGGTGAGGGGAGAAAGTGTGTCCTGATGGGAGCCAGGGCCAGGCCACGGGGCGGCCTCCCTGAGCGGGCCTTGGCCCAGGACGGTGGGGGAAGCTGCCCTGGGTCCTCTGGGGCGCCTCTGTTCTGTTCCACTGGCAGAGGTCCCCTCCCTCCCCCCTCTCCTCTACCTTAAATACGGCCATCACCCGACTCTGCTCCCACTTGCACCTGCTGGTGTCCAGAAGGCACGCTGTGCCCCAGGCGTGGCCTCTTCTCGGCCTCCCTCCGCTAGTGCTGTCACCAGGCACCCCTCCCTGCCTGGGGCCCCCAGCAAAGGGCCCGGCACTGCCCCACGCTGGCCCCGAGCCCAAAGGCCACATGGCAGCCTCTGGCTCCTGGGCACCGTGGGAGGATTCCCGGGAGGAGGAGGAGGAGGAGAGAAATGCCACCGCCCTCGGCCCCCTCGCTGTGCTGCACCCGCGGGAAATGCGCGGGACACCTTCTCCTGCCTGATTCCTGTGAAAAAAGAATCCAGTGAGGCCCTTACACAGTCATTCCCAAAGAGCCCTGGACAGGGGCTTGGAGCTCTCTGCCCCGCTTCCCAGAGCAGACCCGCCCTGGTGGCCGCCTCACCTTCTGGGTCTCAACCCTCATGACCTGTCCCCTTGCTCTCTGGTGACACTGAGGGCGGAGAGGGGACAACAGACCTCTTGCCACAGCCCAGCGGTTCCGTCATTCCCACGCGTGACCAGCAGGAGGCAGGCGCGCCGCCCTCAGAAGGGTATCAGGTTCCAGAAACCGGTCCTCATCAGAAGCATGTCTCCCAGGAGCTTCTTTGTTCAAACAATCAGAGGTTTGACTCTCTAAAGAACACACACCCTCTTTCAAACCTGGCTCAGTGGATAGATTATCGCGCCACGGCGTGAAGGGTTCCGGGTTTGACTCTGGTCAAGGGCATATACCTTGGTTGTGGGCTCAATCCCCAGTAGGAGGCGATCAGGAGGCAGCTGATGGGTGTTTCTCTCTCTCAGATGTTTCTAGCTCTCTATCCCTCTCCCTTCCTCTCTGTAAAATCCATGAAAATATATATATTTATAATGAGACCGACTACAGGTGTTTACCTGGGAACCACTTCCCAGCCATTCCAGACCTGCATGGAGAGTGGGTAAGACTCCGCCCAAGGCCAGCCCTGACCATCCATGGGATGCAGAGGCTCCTTTCAAACCCGTGGGAAGGGAGCCGTGGTCTCTCACTCAGTGCAGAGGCTGTGACTTCCTCCCAGATCTAAGGACAGTGTGCACATCATGGCAGGCAGAGAAGGGACATTTCCTAAAGAATGCTTCTACCACCTCACAGTCTCTCCCTCACAGGGAAGAGGGCAGAATCCATTGCCCACAGATCGGATTTAAAGCCGAGAGGAAAAGGATCCATTGACCATTCTAGGTCACAGGCACTGTCTTCAGAACACATATTTGAATAGCTCACAGAATTTTGCCCCAGGTCAATTTTTTTCAAACACTGTGCTCTCAGAGACTTAAATACTCTTTGAGAACAAGCTCATTTCAGCCTAGATGGTGTGGCTCTGTACTTGAGCATCGACCTAGGAACCAGAAGGTCACGGTTTGATTCCTGACTGGGGACTTGATCCCCAGTGGGGATGTGTAAGAGGCAGCCAATCGATGATTGTCTCTCATCATTGATGTTTCTATCTCTCTCTCCCTCTCCCTTCTGCTCTGAAATCAAGAATTTTTTTAAAAAAACAGAGAGCTCCCCTCTCTTAAAAAAAAATTAAGACTTAAGAGTAGAGTGAACATCTTATCCTAATATATAAAAACCCTGGGTCCATCACCACCAGAGGCTCGACCAACCAGAAGTCAGTCCTGCAGTCAGCACTGGGTTACCATGGTGACCCAGCACTAACTGCTGCGGCTGCAAGCATGGTGACCCAGCACTGAGTGCTGAGGGGGCTGCGAATCAGGCCCGGGAGAGAGGCCTGAAGAGAGAAGCAGGTTCTGATTTGTAGCCTGTATGGCAGCTGTTGATCAGCACTTGCCTCTCTCTTTCTCTCCCGGCCTCCACGGGGTCTGCTGATCAGCCCTGCATTTCTGATGAGGCCCTCTTGACAGGCCCAGAGACTCTGATTGGCATAGAAACCGACCAATCAGAACCAAATTGGCTGGCAGAGGAGGGCAGTTGGGGGCAAGATCAGGCCTGCAGGGGAGGGCAGTTGGGGGCAATATCAGTCCAGGAGGGGAGAGCAGTTAGAGGTGATCAGGCAGGCCGAAGTAGTTAGGGGAGATCATGCAGCCAGCCAGCGGTCCCAGACTGTGACAGGGATGTCCCATTAGAGAGGGTGAAGGCTTGACTGAGGAACCCCCCTCTGTGCACAAATTTTGTGCAACGGGCCACTAGTGCAAAAATGAATAAATACATAAAAGTGTAGAATTACTTTTGAAGCATTGAAAAATTCTGGTAAGTATTTGATGATCATAAGAAATAGTTGTTAACACTAAAGGTATACTATGGTTATGCAAGGAAATGTCCTTTTTTTTTAGAGAATAATTTTGAAGTGCATAGGGATGAAGGACCATGATGTCTGGGGTTTGTGTTAAAGTTCTTCAGAGTAAGAAACATGGAGGAAAAGAAGGGAAGGAAGGAGAGAGTAAGCACATATGACAAAATCGTTGAGTCTGGTAATGGAAGGGGGATTCTTTCTGCTACTCTGCTTTTGCACATGTGGGGAAATTGCATGTGGTGGAGAGGGGTTAGGGCCATGGAAGGTCAGGCTGGTTGTTTTGGTGGGAGTTTGAGAGGGAGCTGGGAGAATCCCAGTGGCCCACATTTCCACACAGCAGGTGTATAGCATTGATTATTTACTCAGTAATAATTAAAATCCAGATTTTAATTAAAAGACAGGTGGACAATGGTTTGGAGGTGTGTTTTTGGAATTATTTTAATGAAAGTTCTTTAACCAATCAATGAGCCCAATTTGGATAGAGAAGCAAATGGCCACTTCCTGGTGGAAATGACCTTTGGCCTTGGAACTATTTCCTAGAGCATCCTGATAGTACTTAACCCCCATAAATTACTCATCGTGGATTTGCAAAGCTCTGCAACTGGGAATTTCACTCCTGGGAGACTTCGGGGTACACTTGATTGTCGGGAGCCAGCTGGAAAGAGATGGTAAGCAGCCCACTCAACAGCAACAGGAATGCAGCCAGAACCGCCACGGGCACGCTGCTGCCGATCTCCTGCCAGTCTGGCCTGAAGGGGATGTGGAGGGATGGCGGGAAGCGTATGCCCTCTTCACTTATCACAGCGTGGTAATTCCACATCACGGCAATGAGGATAAATATGCCACCTATGATGCTCAGGACTCCAGAAGCGAAGAACAGATTGCAGGTGGTGTCCTTCTGAAGCTCTCCTGCGTACACTCTGCGCAGGCCCATGATCGTGAGCACTTTCCCCAGGAGTGCAAGGAGGCTGGCGGCCAGCAGCAGGTGCTGAGCGATGCGGATATCCAGCGGCAGGTAGGTGTCACTGTAGGTGTAGCGGTGACACGCTATGGGTCTGCTGTGGAGGTTGTAGGGCTGGTAAGTGCACACTTTCCACATCCCTACGCAGGCCAGCCCCCGGGAGGGGGCGGCGCTGCTCTCCAAGTACCATATCCGCCACTTGGCCAGGCCCAGGCAAATCATGGAGAACATCCATCCCAGGGTGTTGAGGGCGAAACTCGCTGCCTGGCAATTGGGGTGGACGAAAAAGGCCATGGCTATGTATCCAGGGGATCTGCAAACCAATAGAGGGTGTCATGAGGATGGGACCCAGGGCCTGGACCTGCCCCCCCTTGGGGTGGGCGGCTCTATATTGGAGAGGGAAATGCCATATTCCAGAATGGAGACACATGACCCCCATGCTCTGCTGGCGAAGGGTCCTTGGGCAAGATTTACTGAAAGCCTTAAAGTATACAGACTTTCACCCTGCAGGACAGGTAAGGGGTTAGAGCGTCTTCCCAACGGGCCCAGGTTGCAGAGCTCAATCCCTGGTCAGGTCACATACAAGAATCAACCAATGAATGCATCAGCCAGTGGAACACCACATCGATGTTTCTCTCTCTCTCCCTCTCTCTGTCTCTAAAGTCAATCAAGATATGTACAAACTTTCAAACAGGCAGTTCCACTTCTGGACATTTGTTGAAAGACACAATTAAGATTGGCTACAGCCCAGCAGGCATGGCTCAGTGGTTGAGCATCGACCTATGAACCAGGAGGTCAGGGTTTGATTCCTGGTCAGGGCACATGCCCAGCCTGTGGGTTTGATCCCCACTATGGGGTGTGCAGGGGGAAGCCGATCCATGATTCTCTCATCACTGATGTTTCTGTCTCTTCATCTCCCTTCCCCTCTGATATCAATAAAAATATATATTTTTGCATGCTCCCAAGATTCAGCAATCCAACTTTTGTATTTATACCCTGAAGAAGGGGAAGCAGGGGCGCAAGCAGATAGTTGAACCCCCATGTTCATAGCATCGTTATTCACAACAGCAAGAGGTTGAAACAACCCAATGTTCATCATGGGTGAGTGCACTGCCAGCATGTGGGCCGCCCATACCATGGAATGTCACTCAGCCTGGAAGACATTGTACCGCGTGAAACGAGACAGCAACACAAAGACAATCAGGTATCATTTCACCTCTATGTGGTCCATAGAGCAGCCATACTCAATGACAGAAAGCAACCGTGAGTGCCAGACACTGGGGAACAGAGTGGGCATAGTGTTCAATGTGACAGAGTTTCCGTTTGGGGAGGCGAAAAAGTTCTGGAGATGATGGTGTGATGGTAGCATGCTGGAAACCAATTCCAGCATGTAATAATTACAAGAGTTCCATCATAAGGTTGATGGGACTTGGGGGGCTCAACAAGGGTGAGCCACATATGTAGTTTGCCTGTTGGAAATGGCTAAACAGCACTTCCCCCAAACCTGAATAGGATTGTTAACTGCCAGACAGCTCAGGGCATTTTATTGCCTCCTGTTGGCCAAACACCTGAACAGCTGTAGGCTATTCCCCAATCTGACAATATCCTTTGATATCCTATCCTTTGAAGTGTATTATCTCCACCTTGCCTTAGGACAGTGGTCGGCAAACTCATTAGTCAACAGAGCCAAATATCAACAGTACAATGATTGAAATTTCTTTTGAGAGCCGAAAACCGACTTCTGTGCATGGGCCACAAAGTTTCAATCGCACTGTATGTGCGCGCCCACACGTGGTATTTTGTGGAAAAGCCACACTCAAGGGGCCAAAGAGCCACATGTGGCTCACGAGCCGCAGTTTGCCGACCACTGCCTTAGGATAAATCATGTTAATAAAAGCAGGGTCCTGAATGAAGGAGGAGAGTCTTTAGCTCCTTCAGCTGAAGATCCTCTGACCCCCAATGCCTTTCAAAATGATCTTTCGTCTCTGGACTCTTTAATCATCTATGCGCAGCCCCTTTCTCCAGAATGCTGAACTCTTTGTAAGGCTGGGAAAGGAACCCCGGCTTTATGACGCCCAAACGAGGGGCACAAATAGTAGCACAACATTGTGAAGGTCCCTGGTTTAATGCTTAAACAAGGTGACTGTTAGGTCTGGTCACATCATTGGATTGATTCCCCTCCCCTGCAATCTGCCCTTTAGGCCACTTCACAACAGGCCTTCCCTTCCACTTACACGACATCCCACTTGTAGGACCACATCCCACTGGTAAGACCACATCCCACTGGTAAGGCCACATCCCACTGGTAAGGCCACATCCCACTGGTAAGGCCACATACCACTGGTAAGACCCCATCCCACTGGTAAGGCCACATCCCACTGGTAAGACCCCATCCCACTGGTAAGGCCACATCCCACTGGTAAGGCCACATACCACTGGTAAGACCCCATCCCACTGGTAAGGCCACATCCCACTGGTAAGGCCACATCCCACTGGTAAGGCCACATCCCACTGGTAAGGCCACATCACACTGGTAAGACCACATCCCACTTGTAGGACCACATCCCACTGGTAAGACCACATCCCACTGGTAAGGCCACATCACACTGGTAAGACCCCATCCCACTGGTAAGGCCACATCCCACTGATAAGGCCACATACCACTGGTAAGGCCACATCCCACTGGTAAGACCACATCCCACTGGTAAGACCATCCCACTGGTAAGATCCTATGCCACTGGTAAGACCACATCCCACTGGTAAGACCACATCCCACTGATAAGGCCACATACCACTGGTAAGGCCACATCCCACTAGTAAGACCACATCCCACTGGTAAGACCACATCCCACTGGTAAGACCACATCCCACTGGTAAGACCACATCCCACTGGTAAGACCCCATTCCACTGGTAAGGCCACATCACACTGGTAAGGCCACATCACACTGGTAAGACCACATCCCACTTGTAGGACCACATCCCACTGGTAAGACCACATCCCACTGGTAAGGCCACATCCCACTGGTAAGGCCACATCCCACTGGTAAGACCCCATTCCACTGGTAAGACCACATCCCACTGGTAAGACCACATCCCACTGGTAAGACCACATCCCACTGGTAAGACCCCATTCCACTGGTAAGACCACATCCCACTGGTAAGACCACATCCCACTGGTAAGACCCCATTCCACTGGTAAGACCACATCCCACTGATAAGGCCACATACCACTGGTAAGGCCACATCCCACTAGTAAGACCACATCCCACTGGTAAGACCACATCCCACTGGTAAGGCCACATCCCACTGGTAAGACCCCATTCCACTGGTAAGGCCACATCACACTGGTAAGGCCACATCACACTGGTAAGACCACATCCCACTTGTAGGACCACATCCCACTGGTAAGACCACATCCCACTGGTAAGGCCACATCCCACTGGTAAGGCCACATCCCACTGGTAAGACCCCATTCCACTGGTAAGACCACATCCCACTGGTAAGACCACATCCCACTGGTAAGACCACATCCCACTGGTAAGACCCCATTCCACTGGTAAGACCACATCCCACTGGTAAGACCACATCCCAATGGTAAGACCCCATCCCACTGGTAAGACCACATCCCACTGGTAAGATCACATACCACTGGTAAGGCCACATCCCACTGGTAAGGCCACATCCCACTGGTAAGACCACATCCCACTGGTGAGACCTTTATCTTTCTTCTCTGGACCTGTTCAGGATCCGGACCCTTTAAAGCCTAGAGGCCTTTAACCCTCTGACTGCCCGTCACTAGAGCTGGTGCCATTTGGGGTTCAGCCCATCTGGTCTCCAGGTGACCCAATATATTCATGATCCCTCACCCCTATCAGCCTTGTGTGTTCCTCGTGCGGCGACCCTGACGGTGACATGGTAAGTGTCTTGTTATACCCACTTTACCACCAGAAATCAAACCAACAGGCTGCGCCCACTGACCAGGGATGTGTCTCCGAGCGAGTGGGTGTCTGGGAAGGGCGACTAGCAGGTCAGGCAGCGCTGCCGACGCACACGCGGCTCCTGTGGGCGTCCTTGGCCGCTTCCTGGCTACGCGGGACCGGCCACACCATGGGACCCAGCCACACGTGGGCCTGGCACGCGACTCCAAGCCCTCTCCTCAGCCTCCAGCCCACGGCCACATTCCAGCCCCCATTGTCCTGAGCGCAGGGTTCTGTCGCTGGGTGCGGAACCCACGGCAGCATGCCCTCCTCCCTGACCAGCAGGCTCTCTCTGGTCCTCATCAGGCACCCCCTGTGCCCGCTTCCCGGGCGGGCTGCGCTCGGTGTGGACCATGGAGTCCTCAAGCTCTGCTGGACGGCAGCCGGGTGTCCTAACCACCCCTCTACCATCCCCCAGTCCCCAGAAATGGTCTCTCCCACACCACCCAGAGGAAATGACATGCAAACAGCAGTGACACTGGCTGGCGTGGCTCAGTGCATAGAGCATCAGCCTGGGGACCGAAGCGTCCCGGGTTCGATTCCAGTCAAGGGCACGTACCTTGGTTGCAGGCTCCTCCCCAGCCCGGGCCCTGGTCGGGGCTAGTGCAGGAGGCAACCCATCGATGTGTTTCTCTCACGTTGATGTTTCTGTCTGTCTCTCCCTCTCCCTTCCACTCTCCCTAAAAATCAATGGAAAAATATCCTCGGGTGAGGATTCAAACAAACAGCGATGACAACACACGCACGCAGGCGTCAGCAGTGGCCCGCACGGGCAAGGTCGCTGTGAAAGCCCGGTGACAGCCAGCACGTCAGGAAAGACCCTGGAGCTGTGGCAATGACCTTCCCGCTGCACCTCGGGTGACGGCACCGTGAACGGGGTGCCCATGAGGAGATGTGGTGGAAGGTGAGGGTCACTCCTGACTGGAGAAGCCGGTTGGTTAAGTGGGAGCGTGTCAGATGGGGCTGCTGTGAGGAATGAGGCCGCCAAAAGGCACATGGGGAGGGGGGTCCGCCGGCCCACGCTTAGGACCAAATTTTATGTGGGAGTCAAGTTCCGCAGGAACCCTCCGCTGAGTTCCTTAAGGAGGAGCTTATTCCGGCCAGTGGGGATGTGCAAGGATGCACATAGGAACACACCACATGCACTCCGTACCCGAGGGAACAACGGGGCAAGTGAAATCACCCTCCAGCCGTGGGCAAACGACGGCCCGCGGGCCGGATCCGGCTGTTCTATCCGGTTCTCTTGCTCTCCCCTCCGCTCCTTTACTTTGAATTTATATGAGTTCACACAAACATTCCATCCATGCTTTTGTTCCGGCCCTCCGGTCCAGTTTAAGAACCCATTGTGGCCCTCGAGTCAAAAAGTTTGCCCACCCCTGCTGTAGCCCATCAGAGACTCCGTCAGTAAACCACTGTGTCCTCACAATGGACTATTACACGGAAATTCAACCTTATGCTGAAGAATAATACGGCGGGGTCGGGGGGAGGTCCCAATGTTAAGTAAAAAGCAGGTTTCAAAAATATGTTGCTCAGTGGTTGGGCGTGGACCTAGGAACCAGGAGGTCAGGGTACGATTCCCGGTCAGGGCACAGGCCCGGGTTGTGGGCTCCATCCCCAGTGTGGGGCCTGCAGGAGGCGGCCACTCCATGAGTCTCTCTCATCATTGATCTCTCTCTCTCTCTCTCCCTCTCTGAAATCAATAGAAGTATTTTTTTTAAATACATGATTATGTAACCTTTTTCTTTAAAAAAAAAAAAAAAAAAGTGGGCCCAAACCGGTTTGGCTCAGTGGATAGAGCATCAGCCTGCTGACTGAAGGGTCCCCGGTTCGATTCCGGTCAAGGGCATGTACCTTGGTTGCGGGCACATCCCCAGTGGGAGGTGTGCAGGAGGCAGATGAATCGATGTTTCTCTCTCATCGATGTTTCTAGCTCTGTATCCCTCTCCCTTCCTCTCTGTAAAAAATCAATAAAATATATTTTTTTAAAAAAGTGGGACGTGGGTCAAGCAGTTGCTTAGACAACCCCCTGTACCTTATCGTCTATGGGCCACAGGACGGGGCTCACACAGGTGCAGACAACCCCCTGTACCTTATCATCTATGGGCCACAGGACGGGGCTCACACAGGTGCAGACAATCCCCTGTACCTTATCATCTATGGGCCACAGGACGGGGCTCACACAGGTGCAGACAACCCCCTGTACCTTATCATCTATGGGCCACAGGACGGGGCTCACACAGGTGCAGACAACCCCCTGTACCTTATCATCTATGGGCCACAGGACGGGGCTCACACAGGTGCAGACAACCCCCTGTACCTTATCATCTATGGGCCACAGGACGGGGCTCACACAGGTGCAGACAATCCCCTGTACCTTATCATCTATGGGCCACAGGACGGGGCTCACACAGGTGCAGACAACCCCCTGTACCTTATCATCTATGGGCCACAGGACGGGGCTCACACAGGTGCAGACAACCCCCTGTACCTTATCATCTATGGGCCACAGGACGGGGCTCACACAGGTGCAGACAACCCCCTGCACATAACCACTGATGGGCCACAGGAAGTGGCTCACACCGGTGCCCAGTCAGACGTCACAGCTTCCTGTCCTCACTGGTCATTTCAGAACTGCGCGAAGAGGAACTCGGGTCTGGCTGAAGCCAAGATAGCCCTAAAGCTGTGTGGTATCTGTCCACTCTTTAATATCTAATTTGTGTGAACGGTCCCCCGTTTAAAATACTCCATCCTCACCCAACTGACATGGCTTAGTGGTTGCATGTCAACCTATGAACCAGGAGGTCAGGGTTTGATTCCTGGTCAGGGCACATGCCTGGGTTGTGGGCTCCATCCCCAGTAGGGGGTGTGCAGGAGGCAGCCGATCAATGACTCTCTCTCATTGATGTTTCTCTCTCTCTCTCCCTCTCCCTCCCTCTCCTAGCACACGTGTAAGCTCACCCGATCTCACAGCAACTCTTCTCCAAACACCAAGGAAGAAACTGAGGCTCGTGGAGGCTAAGCCCCTGGGGACCCAGGTGACTCTGCTCCTGGAACTTAGCTTCCGGGTCAGGACATGTGAGAGCCTCGTGGCAGGAGTGGCAGTGTGTGCGGGATGGAGCCTCGGGACGGCCGTCTTCACGCCTCCCGGTAGCCGCTTGGCCACCTGCCTTGCCGGTTCCTCCCACTGCAGAGCAGCACGTCCCACGCCCTTGGACCTCGGGCTGGGCCATGGGCCGAGCTTCGGCTGTGGAAGCTTAGCAGGTGTGAGTGCCAGAGGCATCAACAGCACCTGTCGCTGGTCTTGTGCGGCACACCTGCCACTGACACGCCCCGGCAACTGCTCCCAGGAGGAGTACGAGGGGCACATGGAGCAGAGCCTGCTGATGTTCAAGTTCACGAGCTCAAGAAACACTTCTCACTGGACCCGCCGAGACCTTACACCTGTCAGTTACGCAATGACCGTGGCCACAGGTAATCTGTGTAAACCACATGCCCGACTTTTCCCGACTGCTCATTGATGGGCCGTATCCGACTGGCATGAATAGTTACGCATTAACCAATCCCCACAATTCATCGATGGTTTAGGGATCTGACATAGGGTGATATTGTAACAGCCCTAACCAGTGTTTCTCAGTGGTGACAGCATCGGCCTGAGCACCGAAGGGTCGTGAGTTCCATTCCCAGTCCAGGGCACATACCTGGGCTGCAGGCTCAATTCCCGGTCCCTGTTAGTCGGTGCATGTACGGGAGGCAACCAATGTATGCATCTCTCTTACATCCATGTTTCTCTCTCTCCCTCCCTCCCTTCCACTCGCTCCACAAATCAATGGAAACAATAGCCCTGGGTGAGGATTCACAAAGAATGAAGACAAAAGTTGTGATGAAACAGGTAAATCAAAGACAGGCTCCATGCACTCAAAGACACTATTTATTTCATCAAAGTCAGGCAGGATGATCTGTTGAGAGGTAAGTGGTCAGCGTCGAGCATGAGTCCGCACACATTTCCACAGTGAGCTGCAGGCGATGGCCTGGCTGAAGTCTCGCGATTCAGGGCATTCCACGGCGAGCTTCCCAGAGCGTCCGGAACAGCCACCCGCGCAGAGGGCAGACGTTAGCACCAGACTGTGTGATCTGCAATGATGTCACTATATACAAAGGTATGTACACGGACTCCTGGATCTTTGGGTCCCGCCGAGCAGACACTGAAGAGGCAGACGGGGACTGGACAGGACGGTGTGGGCACAGGGGCTTCGCTAAGAGGGGGATTGCACTACATATTCCCACGGAGAAGGAAGTCCACAAAGACATCAAAAGGCCGGTAGGGACACACACACTTTCTAGATGCACATTTACATACACAGCATCAAAACGGCCACAACACTGTATCGGAGGGGGGAGAATCACAGGTAAAAGCTTTGTCTAAATTAAAAAGCAAACGAACACACGGAATGGCTGTGGTCCCCCCGAGGGAGGACCACGGGGGTCCGCGAGCAGCCAGCTGGACCTTCGACGTGGCCGCTTCTCACCGCAGGTGGCAGGATTCCCACGTCACAGCCGAACTAACGGCAATGAACACGCCTGGAAAGGCATTTGTCCTCTTGGCGTGGTTCAGTTGCCAAAAAGAGCGGTGGCTGCCTGCGGGCCTGCAGCTGGCCCGTGCGGACCCTTCAAGGCGGCAAGCCGACATCCAGACCGCGGCCCGGGAGCCTGGCTCGACGCTCCTGGCTCAGGAAGTGTGGACCATGGTCCTAAGACACTGGTGTGTGTGGTGTGGTGAGGTGGCAGTCGCTGCTGACAGAGAGGTCTCCCCACCTGCTGGGAAACTTTTCACAGGGAATAAGGGGAAACGGGATTCAAATAACCCCTCCATCGAACAAATGTCCACGTTACCCTGACATGAGCTCATTCAAGGGGATCCCCCACCGTTAACCACGCATTGCATCAGAAGAGCATCCGAGGAGAAATATACCGGCTCCACAGTGATTTAGGTAAAAATAAGTTACCATCCAGCCATTGGCGGTTGGCCATCTTTCTCCTACACTTACTTGCCACGCACAGGTCCTCTTTGGTGAAATCCTTTGCCTACATTTCAACGGGGCTGTTGGTTTTCTTGCGGTTGAGTTGTACAGAGTGATTTATATACTCTGGAGAGGATTCCTTTGTCACATATGTGATCTGCAAATCATGTCTCCCAGCCTGACCTGTCAACTGCAAACTGACACCATGACAGTGCTTGTTTTTGAAGTGAACAGACTCTTCAGGATCTTGCAATGCCAACCAATAAAAAGGGCCCAGAATCGGTGAACCCTGTGGCAAAGCTGTGGGGGGACCCCCGGGAGTGCGGAGGCGGGCTCTCTGGAGACCGAATGGGCCCTCAGGGCATGCTGACAGGTTGAAAGAGGCAAAAAGAGAAAAGTAGCCAATCACCATTCATGACCATATGCACACGACACGAATGCTCTGGGGAGGAAGTAACGTAAGGGCGATCCGCTGGTCTCGGGAAACACCCAGCAAGCACAGGACTACCGCACACACTGGTTACCAGGCGTTTCACGTTGCGGGAACACACCTGACCCGCGCCGCCCGGGGAGACGGACTGAAGCTGTCCGCTTGGCGCGTGGGTTTGAAGGCATGCACACGACTCGAGTGGCGCTTTTAGAATGAGCGACCCAACGCAAAGGATATGCATTTCACAGTTGGTTTCTAACCACTTGGAAACTATGTTAATAAATTATCACTATCATCATCATCATCATCATCACAGGTTTGTGCTGGGTCAGAGCACATTACATGAAAGACAGTGAATGCTAACAGCATTGGACGGACACGGATGAAACGTGGCAGGCCACACCCCTTGTGGATCACAAGAGAAGGCGTGCGCCAGGTGTCCCCTCTTGTGCACCCTGGGGACTCGCTGAGCGCTGCCCAGATGGCTGGTTTGGCAGCGGAAGACGCAGGAAGCCGGAGCGATCGCTGCCAAGGGGCCCTTGCGTGCAGCACGGGACAGAGCCTGCGGTCTCCGTGGCAGGAGCTCGCCAGTCACCAGGGCCCGTGCCACATGGGGCTTCTTGTAAAGGACAACACCCCACGGGGGGCCACTCTGCTCAGTATCCGAAGGGAAACTAAACACCCAATGCATCACCCCAGACAAACACGAGTTATCGCTTTCCTAACAGCCACGTCGCTACGAGAGGGTTCTCACTGCGGGACACCCATCCGGGCTGGGTGCGCGGCCCGGGGCGGGGCGCAGGCCCGGCTCCGCCCCCAGGAGCCCGCTCATTTGCTCCTCTCGGGCTGCAGGCTGTCCACCAGGCACTTGAGCTGCTCCTCGCCCAGGTGGATCTTGTCCTCCAGCTCGCGCTGCTCGATGATGAGGGCCGACTTCATCTTGACGAAGTACTCGTAGTCGGCCAGGCTCTCGTCGCTCAGGTAGCTGGCCAGGATGTCGAACACCACGCGCTCCCGGCGGTCCAGGTTCTCCTTGAGCTCCTTGGCGTCCTCGTGCTGCTGGATGAGGACCCGCTGCTTCTCCAGCAGCGATTGCTGTGGAGGGGGGGGGGGGGGGGGGGGCGGGGAGAGAGAGAGAGAGAGAGAGAGAGAGAGAGAAGCCAGTGAGGACCAAGGCGGAAGCGGTGCAGCCCTAATAGGACAGCAGAGTCCTGAGTGTGGGCACAAGTACTCGTGGCCATGGCACTCCCCCCCCCCCGCCCCCCACCGTCGGTGCAAAGGCATCTCCCACTCCCAGTGCCACGTATGGGCCTGGACTGCCTAACAGAGGCAGCCAAGGTGACCCCAGCGTGACCAAGGGACTGAAAGCAACAGAATTCTGGGGTGCCCCAAAGGTGCCAAGTCCCAGCCCGTGTGGCTCCGTGGTTGAGCGTTGACCCCAGGAGCCAGGAGGTCACGGTTCAATTCCCATTCAGGGCACAGGCCCAGGTTGCGGGCTCGATCCCCGGGTGCGGAGCAAGCAGGGTGAAACTGCACTTTGCAAAAACGCCGACACACAGAGAGCTCAGAAACGAGGAGCTGAGCTTCAACGGGGCCGCCAACAGCCTGCTCCTGGTGTGCGGCTTGGGGAAGCGCGCCCCGCGCCAGCGCCCCCCGCCCCCCATGCCGGTGCACCCCGCCCACCTCGCTGGGCCACCGTGGCCCTAGGCCAGTGGTCGGCAAACTCCTTAGTCACCAGAGCCAAATATCAACAGGACAACGATTGAAATTTCTTTGGAGAGCCACATTTTTTAAACTTAAACTTCTTCTAACGCCACTTCTTCAACATAGACTCGCCCAGGCCGTGGTATTTTGTGGAAGAGCCACACTCCAGGGGCCAAAGAGCCGCAGATGAGCCGCAGATCGCCGACCACGGCCCCAGGCGCTTGCGGATCAAAGGCACCGTGCACTCCGGTGGAAAGAGGCGAGGCAAAGCCAGCGGGTTCCAAACCGAAAGGGAAGCGGATTGTAACCGATTCTATAAATTTGGTTCAAGCTCAAAGCAGTCGGGCTCGAAGCTGCTGAGATTGGGGGCGGGACCCCCGTCTCTGTTCGCGTGCTCACTTTCTACCTGGAAACATGAAGTCGCCTTCTACAACGTGGCGCCACGCCTTTCGCCGCGTCAGCACGTCTGCCTCTGAAAGCCTGGGCTTCCCCATGCCCGACACGAGGCTCTCCCCCACCTCCGGCTACGCTGAGACCCGGCCACTGAGCGGCACCGGGTGAGGGGAGGGGAGCCCTGGCCAGTGTGGCTCACTGGACAGAGCGTCGGCCTGCGGACTGAAGGGTCCCGGGTTCAATGCCGGTCAAGGGCACGTACCTCGGGTGCAGGCTCCTCCCTGGCTCGGGCCCTGGTAGGGGCACATGCAGGAGGCAACCCATCGATGTGTCTCTCTCACATCGATGTTTCTCTCTCTTTCCCTCTCTCTTCCACTCTCCCTAAAATCAATGGGAAAATATCCTCGGGTGAGGATTAACAAAAGAATGAGGAGGGGGCGCTGCCTCAGCCACGCACAGCCGAGGGGTAATGGCCCACCCGCTCCGCACCTCTCTCAGGGGCCTCGGGAAGCTGGGCGCTCGGTGCAGCCTGGTCCCCAGGAGGGCCACGCCATCCCCCCGTTACACGAGGAGAGCGCCCTCCGCACTCAACAGCATCTTGCATCCCGAGGTGGACAGGCGCTGTGCGCGCCTCCGAGGCATTCACTCAACTCCCCAAGGAGAACCCCCCGCGGGTCCTCCTCCAGCCCCCAGCACCCACATTTCCAGGTCACATGCGTCCTATATACCCGATCGCCAGGAGAAGCGCTGTCGTCCAAGTTGTTGAGGGCGTTTTCCACGCGGGCCAGGCGCCCCGACAGGGACAGCAGGAGGTTCACCACCTTGTCCAGGTCCCCGATGAACATGCGGAACTTGTCGAACTCGTTCGGCTTGCACACGTCCTTGACGATGGCCTCCACTTCGTCCCCAAGGGCGCTGTTGGCCTGGATGTCCTCCAGCAGGCTCTCCCGCGCGCCCCGCAGCACCTGCAGCTTGCGGCCGATGCTGTCGATGAGCTCCTGCTGCGGGGCACAGGGCAGCATGCAAACGGGGTCAGGAGTGCGCAACGGGGGCCGCCCGCCGCTGCGGGGGCACCGCGGGGCCTCCGCACACGGAAGTCAGTCCCACCAGGCGCAAGTTCATTTTGCATCATCAAGTGACAGAGCAGCCCTGGCCCGTGTGCTCAATGGCTAGGGTGTTGGCCTGCGCATCACAGATCCGATTCCCAGTCAAGGGCACATATCTGGGTTGCAGGTTCATTCTCTAGACCCGGTTGGGGCGAGTACAGGAGGCAACCAACTAATGTGTCTCTCTCACATCGGTGTTTCTCTCTCCCCCCTCTCTCCCCCGCTCCCTTCCACTCTCTCTAAAAATGAATGAAAAAAATAAAAATCAATGGAAAAATATCCTCGGATGAGGATTAACAACAAAATAATAATAATAGTAGTAGTAGTAATAATAATAATAATAATAATAATAATAATAATAATAAAAGAGCTAAAACCGGTTTGGCTCAGTGGGTAGAGCGTCGGCCTGCGGATGGAAGGGTCCCAGGTTCGATTCCGGTCAAGGGCATGTACCTTGGTTGCGGGCACATCCCCAGTGGGAGGTGTGCAGGAGGCAGCTGATCAATGTTTCTCTCTCATTGATGTTTCTAACTCTCTCTCCTTCTCCCTTCCTCTCTGTAAAATATCAATAAAATATATTTAAAAAAAAAGAGGCACTTTCCCATTTAAAAAAAATAATAATAATAAAAGAGTTGGCAAACTTGTTCTGCAAAGGGCCGGATGGTAAATGTCTCAGACTTCACTGGCCACGCGGCCAGCTTCCAGGACGCAGCCCTGCTGCTGTCATGCGAGAGCCACCAGCCCACACGCACAGGAAGGGATGCGGTTGTTTCAATGCCACTTGAGTGACACGCAGGCGGCAGGCCAGGCTGGGCCGTGCGTGTGGGCTGGCCTCGTGCAGCGCGTGTCTTTGTCACGTGCTGGCGCCGCCCCACCTGGCCTCTGAGACCATGGGCTCCCAGGGAAGGGTGCTCTATTCGCTTCTGTCCACGGCCATGTCCCCGGGTGCTGGCGAGGGAGTCTGGGAGTTGATCCGATGATGCTGTTTGCTTACCGCAAGCACGTTCCAGCCCACTGCTGGAGCTGGGACCATCTGCTTACAGACATGTGAACTTGATATTGCAAGAGGACACGGGGTTCTCTGAAGGGCACACAATTATTTCCCTGGATTTTCACCAGGACGAAAGGGACATACCAGTTGAACTTAAATGAGCCCGGCTGGTGTGGCTCAGTGGTTGAGCATGGACCCATGAACCCAGAAGTCACGATTCAATTTCTGGTCAGGGCACATGCCAAGGTTGCGGGCTCGATCCCCAGTAGGGGTTGTGCAGGAGGCAGCTAATTGATGTTTCTATCTCTCTATCCCTCTCCTTTCCTCTCTCTCTAAAATCAATAAAGACATATTAAAAAAGAAAAGACAGAGAATGGTGCCCATTAGCTAGCGTGACACTGGATCTCATTACAAAAAGGTGGCAAAGGTGCTGGTGGAAAGGCCCCATCTTAGGACAGGACACTTAACTCCAGGGCTTAATACGACTGCCCCCAACGCCACTGCCCTGCATAGAAGCAGGCACAAATGCCCCGACACGTGGTGCAGGGCCCCTGGGGGTGCAGACGGGTGCGCCCCCGCCTGCCTCTGCGCGTACCGCCTTGGGGAACCCAGGCTGTCCTACCTTCTTCACAGACAGGTCGTGGTCCAGGTCACTCCCCGAGTCCTCCTCGGGCTCCTGCTGCTCCTGCAGGTCCTTCATCTTAATCAGCAGCTCCGCCTTGGGGGCTGATGTGCTGTAATACGCGGAATTGGTGGCCAGGGACACGGCTGCCGGCATGCTCGGCTCCTCTCTCCTGTAAAAACGCCAGAACCTCAATTACCTGCGATCATGGGCACCAACCCACGGTCACCCGGCAACCGGGGCTGTGACAAATGATGGCATCCTCGGAAGGACACTAGCCAGGGAGACGGCAGCAAAAGGAGGACAAGGTAGGTGACAAGGTCAGGACTTGCCAGATGGATATTCAACAAGCTAAGGGGCAGGGTTTCTAAAAGTGGGGGGAACTGCAATAAGTAAGGATGTCTAAAGTCTCCACCCGGGCTCTAGCCAAGTGTGGCCCAGTGGATAGACGGTCCTGGGACCAAAGGGTCCTGGGTTTAATTCTGGTCAAGGTCACGTACGTGGTTGAAGGCTCCTCCCCGGCCCAAGCCCTGGTCAGGGCACGTGCAGGAGGCAACCCATCAATGTGTCTCTCTCACATCGATGTTTCTCTCTGTCTTTCCCTCTCTCTTCCACTCTCTCTAAAAATCCATGGAAAAATATCCTTGGGTGAGGATTTTTACAAAATAATAATAAAAACAAAGTCTCTGCCCGGGACGGAAGAGTGCGGACAGACAGTTTCCTCTGGCAGTGTCGGAGGTGTATGAGGAACTGTCTAGGAGAGAGGCACCCTCACCCTGGCCGGGTGTTCAGTTGTTTAGAGCATCGTCCCCAAACGCCAAGAGTGCGGGTTCCATCCCAAGTCAGGACATGTACAAGAGTCCAGTAATGAATGTACACTGAGTGGCCAGATTATGATCTCTGAACGCATAATAATCTGGCCACTAAGAGAGAGAGAGAGAGAGAGAGAGAGAGAGAGAGAGAGAGAGAGAGAGAGAGAGAGTGTTGTGTGTGTCCCGGTGCATGAATTCGTGCATGGGTGGGGTCCGGCCAGCCTGGCCAGGGGAAGGGGACATGGGCGGTTGGCTGGCCTGCCTGCCGGTCGAACTCCTGGTCGAGGGGACAATTTGCATATTAGCCTTTTATTCTATAGGATAGACATTGAGCGGCCAGATGATTATGCGTTCAGAGATCATCATCATCTGGCCACTCCGTGTATAAATAAGCAGAACAACAAATCCATGTCCCGCTCTCCCCCTTCCTCTCTCTCTCTAAAGTGAATGAATAAATCATGTGATGTCCTACCCTGGCACTGCAGTCTACTGTTGCGAAAGGATGATCGTGGAGCCTGGCTGGTGTGGCTCAGTGGTTGAGCGCCAACCCATGCACCCAAAGGTCCCTGGTTCGATTCCCGGGCAGGGCACACCCCTGGGTTTCAGGCTCCATCCCCAGTGTGGAGCGTGCAGGAGGCAGCCGATGGATGCCTCTCTCATCACTGATGTTTCTCTCTCTCTCTCCCTCTCCCTTCCTCTCTGACATCAATACGAACACATTCAAAAAACAAACCAACCAAAAGCTGTGTGCGGCCCTAGTCAGTTGGGCTCAGTGGTTGGAGAGTCGGCCCTCGGCCTGCAGAGGTCCCGGTTCAATTCTGGTCAAGGGCACATGCTCCGGTGGCAGGTTCAATCCCCGGCCCCAGCTGGGGTGCATGCGGGAGGCAACCCATCGGTGTGTCTCACATCCATGTTTCTGTTCCTCTCTCTCTCTCCCTCCCTCCCACTCTCTAAAAAAATCAATGGGAAAGAACTATCCTCGGGCGAGGATTAATTTATACACATACACAGACGCCCCTGGCCCTCTGCAGCCCACGAGACCCCGCAGACGCACAGCGGGCACTCACTTGTCCTCCGCGGCCCTGGGAGAGGGGATCTTGGGCAGCAGCTTCCGGCGCTGCTGCGCTTCCTCCAGGAGCTGCTGGTCCTTGGGGAAGATGCCCTCCATCAGGTCCATGGTGGTCCTGACCTTCACGCTGGGGTCCAGGATGTCCGCCAGGGACTTGTCCTTGCACACGATCTCGCGCGCCAGCTCCTCCGACTTCAGGTCCTCTGCCGTCCTCTCCCTGGCCTTCCCGTAGCTGAGCGCAGGGGGGGAGGCCCGGCCGTCGGCAGTGGCGGGGGCCTGGGCCCGGGGCTGGGGCTCGGTGCCCGGGCGGCTGTACAGGCAGAAGCGGGAATAGGACTGCTCCGACGTGCTCAGCGTCTTGATCTGGTCTCTCTCCAGCCCGCTGGGCAGCGCGGGCGGCTCGGAGGCGCGGGCCAGGCCCTGGCGGCTCTCCCTCTCGGGCTGGCTCTCCGAGTGCACGATCTTGATGGGCACCATCTTCACCGTCGTGTTGTCTATCACCCGCTCGATTCTGCAAACAGAAGAGCCGGGCGCTGAAAGGCCGGGGCGCCTGGGCCAGCCGGTGCCACTCGGGCCTGCATGCCGCCACCCAGCACTTGAAGCCGCCCTCCGCGCGGCTGGCATACCAGGGAGCTGGGGGCCTGGCGCACTGCTCCCGTTATCTGGACTGAGTCACTAAGCACACACTTTCCTTTCTTTTGTTGTTTCAATCCTCACCCGAGGATATTTCCCATTGATTCTCAGGGAGAGTGGGCGAGAGGGGGAGAGACAGGGACAAACATCGATGTGAGAGAAACACATCACTGGTTGCCTCCTGCACGAGCCCCGAGCAGGGCCTGGGACGGGGAGGAGCCTGCAACCCAGGTCCATGCCCTTGACCGGAATCGAACCCGGGACCCTTCAGTCCGCAGGCAAACACTCTATCCACTGAGCCACACCGGCTAGGGCAGGGGTGCGCAAACTTTTTGACTCGAGGGCCACAATGGGTTCTTCAACTGGACCGGAGGGCCGGAACAAAAGCATGGATGGAGTGTTTGTGTGAACTAATATAAATTCAAAGTAAAGGAGCGGAGGGGAGAGCAAGAGAACCGGATAGAACAGCCGGATCCGGCCCGCGGGCCGTAGTTTGCCCATGGCTGGGCTAGGGCCACACTTTTCCCTTTTAAAAAAGTTTCTTGGAACCTCTACAGCAGGGGTCCTCAAACTTTTTAAACAGGGGGCCAGTTCCCTGTCCCTCAGACCGTTGGAGGGCCGGACTATAGTTTTAAAAAAAAACTATGAACAAATTCCTATGCGCACTGCGGGCCCGGGACGCGTCGGCTGCTAAGCAGGACAGGCAGCGGCCCCCGGCGGGCCGGATCAATGTCCTCGGCGGGCCGCATGTGGCCCGCGGGCCGTAGTTTGAGGACGCCTGCCAGGAAAGAGGCAGAAAATGGAAAGAAACAGCCTGGTCAACAGAACGGGGCTGCGTCCAGGACACCCCGAACGCCGGCTGGTGCCCTGGGCTGCACCTCACAGGACCACGCCCCAGGGGACCCCGCAAGAGGGGCCACCAGGACACCCGTGTTCTCACAGGACCTATCGGAGACAGAGAGCCACCTACTGGCGCCCAGGAAGGAAGGAAGGATCAGGCCCAAGCCACAGCCTCTGGCTCTCCGAGGGCGCAATCTTGATGGGCACCATCTTCAACTCACTCGGTGGCTTAGCGTCAGATCTGCAACGTGAGCCCAGCAGAGCTGACTCTATGGAGCGGGGACCTCTCCCCGCTCATGAGGGTGCGGTGTCAGGCTCAGCCCCGCAAAGGCACGCAGACAGGAGGGGCCGGAGGCTCGGGGCAGGGCTCTTGACCGGCCAGTCCCTGCCCGCCCGCCTTGGCCAGCGCCCCCACCTGCGTGCCTGAGATTCTGACAACAGCAGGGAACGGAGCCAGGTTTCCTTCTGCTTTCACACAAGGCGTGTGCCCACTTACCTTTTCACATCAAAGACCCCCTCAGCCCTGGCCAGTGTGCTCACTGGTGGGAGCGCGGCCCCTGCACCAAGGGTTTTGTGTTCGAGTCCCGGTCAAGGGCACGTACCTGGGCTGCAGGTTCTATTCCCAGCCAGGTCAGGACACGCTCCCAGGAGGCAAGCAATCCATGTGTCGCTTTCATATCGATGTTCCTCTCTCTCCCTTCCTCCTCCTCCCTCCCCCACTTCACTCTCTCTAAAAACCAATGGAAAAAATATTAACAAAAAACAAAACAAAAAGATCTAGTCCAAAAGGAGCATGGACATAATGGATATTATGAAAAACACCAATTTCAACCAAAGGTCTCATGTCAGGGTTACAGTGGGTTATGATCACAATCAGAAAGTGCTTAGAAATAAGCCCAGCCCTTGTCCCTAGGTGCCTGCGGGTATCGCACATATAAGGTTTGGGGCTTGGATGAAGGGGACTGAGGGTGGTCTGCTTCCTCCTTCACAGCAGCTCCCCAACAAGTTAGAAATACAGGGACCGCAGGAGCTCTGGGCCCTCCGTGCTATTTCCAGACCAAGGGCAAGTCCAACTTCTGGGGCGGAGCAAGGCACCGGTCATACACCGCGTAGGGAGGGCGCACTGGGCAGGGAGGGCGCACTGGGCAGGGAGAACAGGCACTGGGCAGGGAGAACAGGCACTGGGCAGGGAGGGCGCACTGGGCAGGGAGAACAGGCACTGGGCAGGGAGGGCAGGCACTGGGCAGGGAGGGCAGGCACTGGGCAGGGAGGGCAGGCACTGGGCAGGGAGGGCACGCACTGGGCAGGGAGGGCGCACTGGGCAGGGAGGGCACGCACTGGGCAGGGAGGGCCGGCACTGGGCAGGGAGGGCACGCACTGGGCAGGGAGGGTGCACTGGGCAGGGAGGGCGCACGGAAAACCTCCCGCGGGCGCACGGAAGGGAGCCCGTGAAAGGGGAAGAATGCAGAGGCCACCTTCCCAGGGCCCTACCTTGTTGAGCTGTCGTCCTGGATGAGCAGGGGGGGCTTGTCCGTCAGCTTCTGGGGGGCGAACTGCGGAGAAGGGGAGCGCGAGGTCTCCATGGCGGATGTCTGCAGGGGCCGGAACTTGGAAGGGAGCAGGGCTTCTCGCTTTGGACAGGCTGGGTGCTCATCTACATGCTGCCTGTCCTGCTCCCCGGGGGCCCTGGGGCCGTCTGCGGGCTGGGCACCGCTTGGCTTCTCCGCCAAGGCACTGGGGCTGCGCGCGGGAGACGGCGGGGGCAGGGGCCTGCCGGGCACAGCCAGGTGATTGCCCGCAGGGGTGCCCGCGGGGGTGGCACTGGCTGGCCCCCTGAAAGGCCTGGGCTCCCGCTTGGGCGGTGGCGGCCTCTGCGGGGCAGGTCTCTTGGCGAGCGGCACGGCACTCACAGGCCGGGGGTCCTGCCCCCCGGAATGCAGGGCCGCGAGGCCGCTCTGCGCCTGTGACCCTGGGCCTGGCGGTGGCAGGGGGGCGGCGGGGGCGTGGTCCTCGGAGTATCTGTAATCGCGGGGCAGGGTCCCCGCCCTGCCCCGGCCCTCCTGGGGCACCTCTGGCGCTTCCCGGGCGCGGGATGGCTCAGACACCTGGGCCGGGTGCCGCAGGCCCCGATGTGCTCCTGGACCGTCTTCCGGACACTGGACATCTGCTGGTCTGGAGGAAGAATGAATAACAATGAGCAGGCACCCTCGCTGGTTTGGCTCGGTGGATAGAGCGTCGGCCTGAGGACTGAAGGGTCCCGGGCTCGATCCTCAGTGTGGGGCGTGCAGGAGGCAGCTGATCAATGATTCTCTCTCATCATTGATGTTTCTCTCTCTCTCTCCCTCTCCCTTCCTCTCTGAAATCAATAAAAAATATACTTTAAAAATAAAGAAATAAAATGCCATACCATTTACAATTTATATTAAAAAATAATAAAAATGAGCCCTAACCGGTTTGGCTCAGTGGATAGAGCGTCGGCCTGCGGACTGAAGGGTCCCAGGTTCGATTCCGGTCAAGGGCATGTACCTTGGTTGCGGGCACATCCCCAGTAGGGGGTGTGCAGGAGGCAGCTGATCGATGTCTCTCTCTCTCATCGATGTTTCTAACTCTCTATCCCTCTCCCTTCCTCTCTGTAAAAAATCAATAAAATATATTTTAAAAAAAATAATAATAATAAAAATGAGCAACCAATTCCAACTAACACCTTCTTCCCAAACAGGACTAGACCCAGATCTTGCTAATCTCCTCGAATCGCTGTAAGGAATTAAACCCGCGGGCATTTTCCCACGCCTGTGCCCATCGCGATTCCTAATGCCCGGTCCTGAGCCGAAGCACACACTGGGCACCGTGAGGCCATATGTGGGCATGTCCCACAACAGGGCGGGAGGTGTTGAAAACACACGCACACACATGAGATACAGACCCACATGCGTGTCCACACAAGCTGCATTTGGGAGCAAAAATCAAAATGTACACAAACGCTTTAGAAAACAATGCTTGTGAGAATTCTCATACACAGCTCTAGTCAGAAAGAATTAGTTCATGCTGCAACAATATTTTTGTGTGGCTCATTTCATCCAGGAAATCGCCACATACAGAGAGATTAGAACTTTCTAATGGGTCGCAAATGAGCTGATTAATAAAGCCTTTAAAATCAGTAGCCTAGTGTTTGTTTATTTTTTATATTTTATTGATTTTTTACAGAGAGGAAGGGAGAGGGGTAGAGAAATAGAGAGGTTGGGGATGTGCTCGCAACCAAGGTACATGCCCTTGACCGGGATCGAACCTGGGACCCTTCAGTCCACAGGTCGACGCTCTATCCACTGAGCCAAACCAGTCAGGGCTGTAGTGTAGTGTTAAAAACGAAAAGAAAGACTTGCTTCTAGAAGCTGCAACCATTTGCTGATCCTTTCAAATTCTTACCCATTTCCATTCCCACAATCCATTTCTGTCTTCCCATGATATATACATATACATGTACTTAAATGCATATACATACACGCATAAACAAGCCTACAAAACCATGCATACATGCTTCACACACATGTTCATCTGTGCCGCAGCTAAAGCTCAAGGCATGAACAACTATTACATTTGCAACAAGCCAGCCGGCCACACCTTTGCCGACACACTGCCTCTTGCAACCCAACAGCAATGAAATGAGCCCCAGGCTGACTCGCAGGAAGGCCAGAGCTCTCCGTGGAAGAGACCAGCTCTGCGCTGTTGAAGGTGACCCTGACCAGGGCAGCAACCCGGGAACCAGCAAGCCGGATAGGACACCTTTCCCTGGCAACCAGCGCCCCTTGTGGCTGAGGGATGAACTGCACCCCAGGACATGCTACTGGGCCTGGGAATTAGCTGTTCCAACCCTGTCCTGGGTACTAAGTGGCAAGTGTCCTGTCCATGTCCCTCTTGTGTCCTCAGGAGAAAGGTCCCTCAGGTTCAGTGGATGCTTCAGAGCAGAACCCACATCGCACACCTAATTCTTTGCCTCCGCCAGCCGGGGCCGCACCCCACCCTGCACTACGGCAAGTCCAAGGGCAGGACCCTGCTCCCAGCCAGAAACTGCAACTCCTCGCATCTGGCAGAGGACAGGATCCCACTGGGACCTAAGAGAGGACAGGTTCGTCCTCTGCTCCCAGGCTGCGGGCACCGCCTCCGCTTAGAAACAAGCTGAGAAAACAGCCGAGTGTCAGAGCTTAGACCAGGCGTCCTCAAACTACGGCCCGTGGGCCACATGCGGCCCGCTGAGGACATTGATCCGGCCCGCCGGGGGCCGCTGCCTGTCCTGCTTAGCAGCCGACGCGTCCCAGGCCCGCAGTGCGCATAGGAATTTGTTCATAGTTTTTTTTTTAAACTATAGTCCGGCCCTTTCACGGTCTGAGGGACAGGGAACTGGCCCCCTGTTTAAAAAGTTTGAGCCTTAGACACTATTAACCCGGTGTGGGGAGCCAGATTTTTTTTTTTAAATATATTTTATTGATTTTTTACAGAGAGGAAGGAAGAGGGATAGTCAGAAACATCGATGAGAGAGAAACATCGACCAGCTGCCTCCTGCACACCCCCCACTGGGGATGTGCCCGCAACCAAGTTACATGCCCTTGACCGGAATCGAACCTGGGACCCTTCAGTCCGCAGGCCGACGCTCTATCCACTGAGCCAAACTGGTTTTGGCAGATTTTTTTAAATGGGTATTAGGTACACACCAAGACAAACTGGGAGTTATCACAATAACCTGAACATGGCAATGAGTGTTTTAGAAAACAACGCACAGCCAAGCAGCTGTGTGGACAAAATTCAGAACGGCAGCGATACTGTCCACGTGACAATGCCATCGGACAGGGGCGGCTCTGGCTCTGATGGCCAGCGGGCAGGGAAGGCCCTGCGACCCCCACGTCCCCCTTCACCTAAGGCACTGTGCCTGCTCGGACAGCGGGGCGCTGGGTGGCAGGGAAACGTGTCCGAACTCATGACGAATCGCAAATGCCTGCCCAGCATTTCATGTCAAAGCCGCGAGGGACCCTGGGAGGTGTCTTCTCCTGCTGCGAAAACTCTTCCACTCTAGCATCCACTGACCCGCATCGAAGCGCCGGCACCTGCCGTTTAATCAGCACCCAGCACCTCCGAGAGACGGGAGACGGAAAGGAGCTGCCATCTGCTGCTCAGGTCGCAGCGCCTTGCTACGTGGGCCCCCATTTGATGCGATTACTCAAAAGGAGTTCTGTCCGCGGGGCGCCCTGGACAGGACGTGCTGGGAGCCACCCAGGCGGGAGAGAGCGCCTGTGGGAGCCACGCCCCGGGAAGTACCAGTAACTGATGACTCAGCCCAGTGTGCCTCCGCCCTCTTCCTGATGGGGCCTCTCCTCCTGCTGGGGAGCGGTGATGCCTCCACCCCAGCACTCCCCTTGGGAACATGCACAGGAGCGCAGCACCTCCTGGCCGGCTTGGTCCCCTGCCCCCTATTTCCCCCAAAACCTGCAATGCAAAGGCATAAACCCTAGTTTTTGTTTTTGTTTTTGTTTTTTAATATATTTTATTGATATTTTACAGAGAGGAAGGGAGAGGGATAGAGAGCTAGAAACATCGATGAGAGAGAAACATCGATCAGCTGCCTCCTGCACACCTCCCACTGGGGATGTGCCCGCAACCAAGGTACATGCCCTTGACCGAAATCGAACCCGGGACCCTTCAGTCCGCAGGCCGACGCTCTATCCACTGAGCCAAACCGGTTTCGGCATAAACCCTAGTTTTTATTGCCCTAGTTCAGTGGTCGGCAAACTGCGGCTCGCGAGCCACATGCGGCTCTTTGGCCCCTTGAGTGGGCAGGGGTCGGCAAACTCATTAGTCAACAGAGCCAAATATCATCAGTACAACGATTGAAATTTCTTTTGAGAGCCCAATTTTTTAAACTTAAACTTCTTCTAACGCCACTTCTTCAAAATTGACTCGCCCAGGCCGTGGTATTTTGTGGAAGAGCCACACTCCAGGGGCCAAAGAGCCGCATGTGGCTCGCGAGCCGCCGTTTGCCGACCACTGCCCTAGGGGGCCTAGTTGATAAGAATGCAGGAAATCGAGAGCAGATTTTTGTGGATGACCTGCTGCTCTCCCATACTGCCAGCAGTATTGGAATAAATGTTCACATATGATTCAAAAAAAAGAATGCAGGAAATCAAGGTCACAAAACAAAAATGGGAATTTGGGGTTCTTCTGGGGTCATATTCCAAGCTGTGTTTCTAATAGCTTCCACATGACTACTGTGTAGGTAAAGTGTATGTTTATGTATGTCTGTTTGTATCATGTATATTACACGTGTGCTTGTTTTGCATGTGTATGGATCTGTGTCTCTGTACATGCACCCCTATGTTCATTGCAGACTTATTTACTATAGCCAAGATATGGAGGCAGCCCAAGTGCCCATCAGTAGATGAGTGGATAAAAAAGCTGTGGTTCACCCCAATAAATAATAATATTTTTTAAAAAAAGCTGTGATACATTTACACAATGAAATACTATTCAGCCGTAAAAAGAAAGGAAGGAAATTGTACCTTTTGGGGCAGCGTGGCTGGACCTAGAGGGTATTGTGCTAAGTGAGATAAGCCAGTCTGAGAAAGACGAGTGCCATATGATGTCACTTATGTGTAGAATCTAATGAACAAAATAAACTAACACACAAAATAGAAACAGATTCATAGATACAGAGAAGAGTGACAGCTGTCAGAGGGGAGGGATGTTGGGGGTCAGGGCGAAAATGGTGAAGGGATTAAAACAAAACCCACACACCTCATAGACACAGACAACAGCAGGGTGATGACCAGAGGGAGAGGGGGTGGGGAGGTAGAAGAGGGTAAAGGGAGGATAAATGGTGACGGACGGAGACTTGACTTTGGGTGGTGAACACACAACAGAGTGTACAGATGATGGGTTATAGAATTGTGCACCTGAAACCTATGTAATTTCATTAACCAATGTCACCCCAATAAATTCAATTAAAAAGCTAATATATTTCCGAGGATAAAATCACTGGTGGTGGCGAGACTGAGAGCTAGCAAAAGCAGACAGATGAGAGGACTCCTGCACTGCGCGCAGAAGCTACCCCTGCACGCGCTCCTGGGTGCACCCCGCACGGAGTCCAGCCACACAAAGGAAGTGAAAAAGGAGCTGCACCCAGCGCCCGGGAATGGCATTCAGGTTGAGCTGGTTGTTCGTTCTCGTGGGGAACATGCTAATGACACGTTACCGAAGAGCGACCTGCCTGGGCAGCTCGGGGAGGAGGGAGGGCAGCAGGCTCTATGCAAGGCTTTCGGAGACCTGCATCCCCAGGGACCTGCACCCCAGGGACCTGCACCCCAGAGACCTGCACCCCAGAGACTTGAACCCCAGAGATCTGCACCCCCAGAGACCTGTACCCAGAGCCCACCAACCCCGGAGACCTGCACCCCACAGGCTTGAACCCCAGAGACCTGCACCCCCAGAGACCTATACCCAGAACCCACCAACCCCGGAGACCTGCACCCTGGAGACCTGCACCCCCAGAGACCTACACCCTGGAGACCAGCACTCCAGAGACCTGCATCCCAGAGGCTTGAACCCCAGAGACCTGCAACCCCAGAGCCCTGTACCCAGAGCCCACCAACCCCGGAGACCTGCACCCTGGAGACCTGCACCCCTAGAGACCTACACCCCGGAGACCAGCACTCCAGAGACCAGCACCTTCTGCTGAGCCAACATCAGAGTCACATACATGCACTTATGTTCTAGAATGGATGTGCATCCCTCAAATTCATATGTTAAATCCTACCCGCCCCCGCCCCCAATGTGATCAGGAGTGAGGTCTTTGGGGGGCGGCTGGGTCACGAGGGTGGAGCCCTCATGAATGGGATTAGGGCTCTTATAAAGGAGACCCCACAGCCCTGGCCAGTTTTCTCCATGCTTAGAGCGCCAGCCCCTGGTTAGAAAGGTCTCGGGTTCAATTCCCCGTCAAGGACACGTACCTGGGTTGCAGGCTTGATCCCCGGCCCCAGTTGGGGCACCTGCGGGAGGCAGCCAATCGATGTGTCTTTCTCAAGTCGATGTTTCTCTCTCCTCCTCCTCCCTCCCTTCCATTCTGTCTAAAAATCAATGAAAAAAAATATCCTCTAGTAAGGATTAAAAAAAAAAAATAGACCCCACAAGAGTTTGCTCCCCCTCTCTCTGTTCCCCACCATGTGAGGACAGGGCAACAAGTTGGCCCTCTGCTATCCAGGAAACGGTCCTTGACCTTGGACTTCCAAAGTCCACAAGTGAGAGATACATGTCTGTTGTTGAAGCGCCCAACCTATGCCATTAGCTACACCAGTGGTCGGCAAACTCATTAGTCAACAGAGCCAAATAGCAACCGTACAACGATTGAAATTTCTTTGGAGAGCCCAATTTTTTAAACTTAAACTTCTTCTAACGCCACTTCTTCAAAATACACTCGCCCAGGCCGTGGTATTTTGTGGAAGAGCCACACTCAAGGGGCCAAAGAGCCGCGTGTGGCTCGCGAGCCGCAGTTTGCCGACCACTGAGCTACACAGTGTGTTCCCTAATAACAGAGGATGAGCGCCTTCGAGGGAGCTTCTCTGCGCCTGGTTCGACTCTGCAGGGTCCATGGCACCGAACAACACAAACAGATCCGTATCCAGTGACATAATAAACTGACGCCGCCCGAGACTGGCCACTGAGCCTGCCGTTCCTCCGATTTCGTGCTCATTGAAACGCAGGGGCCAGCAAACAAACGCCCTTCGAAAGTCCGTGTGCTGGACCTGAAGGTCTGGCGGGGACTCGCTTACAGCCCCTCTCTGCTCCCACGTCCCTCCTTCCAATTTCGCATCACGCCGTCATGACTGCGGAACCAGACCCCACCACGGATTCAATTAGCTTTATCTGTCCATTAAGGGCAATTGGAAGTAACTCAATTTTTCCATAAAACAATGACCATCTAACAATATTAAGTGGTTTGCCCCACTGGTATAGCTCTGGTTGAGCATCGACCTATGAACCAAGAGATCGGGATCCCCAGCTCCAGTTGGGGTGTGTGTTGGAGGCAACCAATTAATGTGTCTCTCTCATAATGATGCTTCTCTCTCTATGTCTCTCCCTCTCCCCTCTGTCTAAAAATCAATGGGAGCCCTAACCGGTTTGGCTCAGTGGATAGAGCGTTGGCCTGCGGACTGAAGGGTCCCAGGTTCGATTCCGGTCAAGGGCATATCCCTTGGTTGTGGGCACATCCCCAGTAGGGGGCATGCAGGAGGCAGCTGATCGATGTTTCTCTCTCATCGATGTTTCTAACTCTCTCTCCCTCTCCCTTCCTCTCTGTAAAAAATCAATAAAATATATTTTTAAAAAATAAAAATCAATGGGAAAATATCCTAAGGTGAGGATTAACAACAACGAAAAGGACTTTTGAAGTCGATTCACTTCATCCTTCCACAGTGGTCTCCTTGGATGGTGAGGTCGATTTTTCTTTTTCTTTTTCTTTTTAATTGTTGACACTATTGCAGATGTCCCCCATTTCTACCCCCCTGTGCCCATGGGCTACGCATGTATGTTCTTTAGCTAATCCCTTCCCCTTCTTTATCCGGCCACCCCCCCCCACCCCCCGCCCGACATCTGTCATTCTGTTCCATGCAGCCAGGCCTCTGGTTGTATTTGTTCCTCAGCTTGTTTTGTTCATTAGCTCCCACATATGTGATACTTGTCTTTCTCTGACTGGCTTATTTCACCGAGCAGAATACTGTAGTCAAACCTCGTTTCTCGAACATCTCCCATCTCGAACAATTTGGTTCGCAGGAAAAAATGTCTGGGTTGTGGACCAAAACTTCAGTTTTACAAGCCTCTCCGGTGCTGCCTTCGCATGACACAAAGCATCGCTCGGGCAACAAACAGAGGAGAGAACGCTTTCGTTGCTGGCAAAATAGATGATTAGCACCATTTTAAAAACATAAAGGGGCCATCAAGAGCGCTAATGTTGCTAAGAGTGTGAAAGTGCTCACAAAATAGCAATCACGGGCGATTGAAGAGGTGGAAACACTGTTGATGATTTGGATAAATGAAAAGCAGTAGAGGTGCCAAAACCGGTGTGGCTCAGTGGATAGAGCGTCGGCCTGCGGACTGAAGGGTCCCGGGTTCGATTCCGGTCAAGGGCACGTACATTGGTTGCGGGCACATCCCCAGTGGGAGGTGTGCAGGAGGCAGCTGATCGATGTTTCTCTCCCATCGATGTTTCTAGCTCTCTATCTCTCTCCCTTCCTCTCTGTAAAATATCAATAAAATATATTTAAAAAAGAAAAGAAAAGCAGTAGAGGTGACAGCATTTTGGAGGCAGTGATATGTGAAAAACTCCTATAAGGCCAGCAGGGGGTGGTTCGATAAATGTAAGTATTTATTTATAAATTAGACAGTACATTAGACGTGTACTGTATCTAAGGACGGTTAAAACAGGGAATCATTTGGGGGTCTGGTACAGATTAATTCAATTTACATTCTTTCGAAGCAGGGGAGGGATGATTTGGTTTGCGAACAAATCGCTTCTTGAACAGCCTTTCGGGACAAATTAAGTTCGAGAAACAAGGTTTCACCGTATTCCCCAGGTCCCTTCATGCTCTCTCAAAGGGTAAGATTTCCTTCTTTTTCACAGCTGCATAGTATTCCATTGAGTAAGGTAGTGAGGTCAGTTTTTAATATCTTCATTCTACTTTCCAGAACTCCACTTATTGTAATACAAATGTCTTAATTAGTAAACCAAATTTTTAAAAATACGTTTTCACTGATTTTTAGAGAGATGAAGGGAGAGGGAGAGAGAGATAGAAACATCAATGAGAGAGAAACATCCATCAGCTGCCTCCCGTGCGATCCCTGCTGGGGATCGAGCCACAACCCAGGCATGTGCCATGGCCAGGAATCGAACTGGTGACCTCTTGGTCCATGGGTTGATGCTCAACTGCTGAGCCACACCAGCCGGGCAACACAGATTTTTTTTAAAAAAGGAAATGTTGCCCTAGCTGGTGTGGCTCAGTGGATAGAGCGTCGGCCTGCGGACTGAAGGGCCCGGTTCTATTCCAGTCAAGGGCACATACCCCGTTTGCGGGCTCGACCCCCCAGTGTGGGGTGTACAGGAGGCAGCCATCAATATCTCTCTCTCATCATGGATGTTTCTATCTCTCTCTCCCTCTCCCTTCCTCTCTGAAATCAATAAAAATATATATTTTTTAAAATGTTAGAACAGCACATCATCTCCATAAATTAGGCAAAAAATCGCTGGCTTCAGGTGTCTTCACTTTATCACAATTGCATGTGACTCCACATTCTGAAAATCACACATCTTGCCTGATTATTGCTCCTCAGCCGAACCATACTTGGAAATGGATTATTTACCCAACAGGCTTCGGATATTTATTGTACATGAAAATGTACTTTAGATACTTTCTACTACATAAAATGTCTATGACACACATATCTGTGTGATGTGTATGTGTACACAATTGCGCATGCATACATACGCACGCGTGTGTGTGTAGAAATGTTAAATATCTTATGAGAATTTCTAGTTATTCCATCTTTAATGGCCTCCAAGCCTGGTGAAGGGCCCACTGGCTAGATTTTTACAAACAAAATCATTAGATAAGAAGTGTCGTGTAGCCCTAACCGGTTTGGCTCAGTGGATAGAGCGTCGGCCTGCGGAATGAAGGGTCCCGGGTTCGATTCCGGCCAAGGGCATGTACCTGGGTTGCGGGCACATCCCCAGTAGGGGGCGTGCAGGAGGCAGCTGATCGATGTCTCTCTCTCATCGATGTCTCTAACTCTCTATCCCTCTCTCTTCCTCTCTATAAAAAATCAATAAAATATATTTTTTAAAAAAATGAAGTGTCATGTAAGTGATACCCAAGAGAACGTACTGTATGAGACGTCAGCCCAGAGCTCCGTGGCAGGGTTACTGTCAAGGGCACGGCCGCTGCCCCCCCACACGCTGCAGGCAGAAAAGGACTTTGCTGACAGGAGCTCGTGTCATTTGTAAATGGATCTCGGAGACATTCTGTGTGTCTCACATACATTTATGTCTTTGTTCACCTGAATGTTGACGGCAAATAAATCCAACAGCATAGCCCATGGGCCTGACGTGTGATTTCTAAGGGGAATTCAAGTCCTGGTTTCTCTCCCCGGGAATCAAAAATTATTACCTCTGGCCCTGCTGGTGGGGCTCAGTGGTTGAGCGTTGACCTATGAACCAGGAGGTCACGGTTCGATTCCCGGTCAGGGCACATGCCCGGGTTGCGGGCTGGATCCCTATGGTGGGCTGTGCAGGAGGCAGCCGATCCATGATTCTCTCTCGTCATGGATGTTTCTGTCTCTCTCTCCCTCTCCCTTCCTCTCTGAAATCAACAAAAATGTATTTTAAAAAAGAAAAAGAAAAAAAAAAAAGAAGCGGAGGGCTTGGGACCCCGAGTCCCATCTTTCAGCCCGCGAGGGGTCTGTGCCGCAGCCCCCGGGGTTCCTTCTCACGCGTTGGCGCACTGCGGGGTGAGCGCTCATGAGCGCAGGCTCAGGCTCGGCATCTGGGGCTGCGTTCAGGCCACGCGCCCGCGGCACCTGCCGGCCCCGCAGGCAGCAGCCGAGAAGCCAGCCGCAGGGCCCGCGGGGAGAACCCACTCACCGAGGCCAGTGTACTTAGGGGCGGTGAACCCGGGACCCGGCCTGGGAGGCCGGAGACACGTGTGGAAAGGCTGTGTGAACTCTGAGGAACTGACACAAAGGACTCTGCAAATATTTCTCACCAGCGGAAAACTAAATAACTGCAGCATCCGCTCAGACATCCAGGGACGGCAACAAGCCTCCCAGAAATGGCCCGACTGCCCACCACTGCAGGCAAGTCAGCTGCAAAACGCAAGCATCCATGGCCAGTGGCCGGGAAGGATGGGCTACGGTGGACACAATTGGCCAGCTTGGTTCCTCCCCCCCCGCCCCCCCCCCCCCCCGCATCTCCTATGGTAATGCACAGAGGAGGTAAAGAGGCAAGCAAATGCATTCTAAAGGCCACATTCCATACCGGCTTCTCCCAAATTCAGAGCTGGGCCCTGGGGAGCGGGTGGTCCTCGCCGCACAAGCGCAGTGAGCGCACTGGCCAGGGCCCTCCGTCACTCCGGCTGCGCAGCAGGGGCCTAGGCAGCCCACGTGGTTGACACCAACACGTATGCCTATCACTCCCTAAATACCGCTGCTGCCTGTGTGTTGTTCATGCACAGCCCTGCAGATGGTTTTCCTTAAGGGGTCTGTGTCTGTGTGTGAGAGGGAGAGGGAGAGGTAAGAGAGAAAGTGTATAAATGGGAGATACCGATTAAACTATCCACAATAAAAATATATCTTTAAAAGAGAGAGAGAGAGTAAAATTTTTCCACTGCGCATGACGAAAGCGTAGAGCTGGCCCTCTCCCTACCACCCAGGAAACACTGCTCTACAACGCAAACGTAAAGAAATGAGAACATGCCCTCAAAGATCCTGCCTGGCAAAGAAAAGAAATGTGCTGACCTTTCAGGAAGTCTGTACCAATCTTCTGTTATCTTATGTGTCCTGTGAGAATCTTACTTCTCACCCACTCACCCTGCCCCTCTGCCCAGTGTGTGAGGCAGCAGGCTGCTTAGTTCCAGATGCTGCGCCCGTCTTCAAGCTCCTTCTCCCTCCCCCCTTCCCCCCTCCCCCCGCTTCCCCTGCACGGTCAGTGCGCGTGCATCCCACAGCCCTCCACCGCGCAGGTCGGCGCATGCAGCCGCAGTGTGCCCGCGTGTGCGCACACAGGTCTCCGCCGCAGTTTCCCGAGACACAGCACCCTCCCCGCACACACACAAAAGCAGCTGGGAGCAGCGCAAAGACATTCCATCATTTAGAGACATGGCCAAAATTGGTAAGGATCTGTTTCTCTTATCAGGCTACAGAAGGCAACACACACACACACACACACACACACACACACACACACACGTGCGCGCGCGCACACGCACGCAACCACCCACAAGACAGTAAAGCCCGCAAAGAAATGCACACCTCCAAAGTGTCACCATCACTCCAAGGACAGCAAACCCGAGGACTGGAGAATGCTCAGCTCCCGGAGTCCATTTTCCCCGCGTACATTTCCCCGCAGTGAGCAGGGCGCGTGTGAGTTTACCCACAGAGCGTTTTTCCATGACTCAACATGCACACCTGATTTCATCACCTTTTTTTTTATTTTTTCATTTGGATGCGGCTGACTCACCATTTCCTTTCAGTATCCACATGCAATGCCTCGGTCATCCAAACGCTCATTTCTCACGGCTATGGAAAAGGAAGAGGCAAAGGGCAAGGAAGAGGGGTCCTCGCCCTGCTGGCGCCCGGAGCCGGCTCCGGGGTGACCCCTCCGCAGAGCCCGCATTAGCAAAGCCCCAGTCACACCCGCGCAGCTCGCTGGCAGCCCGAGCGCAGTGCGGGGCGGAGGCCCGCCTGCGAGCCCCGCACGCAGAGCCGCCTGCCAGCCGCAAAGCTGCCCGGAGCCGCCTGGATCTCCAGGCACAGGCGGCACCGGCGCGCGCCCGCACACACGCGTGCCGAGCGCGCGCCCCGGAATCTGCACCCGTGGTGCGGGATTTTACATCTTCAGGCGGAACAATAAGCAAGGGGACTGTGTGCAGATCTCCCGCACTGCTCCGCCAGCGACAAGCCGCTCCTACAGCCCGAGAACAAAAGAGGCACCGGGAGCCCCAGCCCCGCGCACCGCACAGGCGGCAGGGGACCCCCCGAAGGACACACGACTCTGACTCTTACCGGGGCCTCCGCCTGCTGCACCCGGCGCTGAGCTGCCTTCAGGGACCCGGCCCCCGACCCCCCGCAGCCCCCGGCCGCGCCGCCTGCAGCCCGGAGTCTGGAAGCCACGCTCCCCACGGCGGCCTGTCTGCTCCCCACGGCGGCCTGTCTGCTCCCCACGGCGGCCTGCCTGCGCCTGCTGCCTCGTGACGGACAAGTCCACGCAGGCTCGTCGCCTCGCACCTCCGTGACTCAGGCGCCCTTGCACTTCAGTTACTACACTGGCAACTCCTGACCCCGGGGGTTGTTCCCCAAGGCTCCTACGCTTCAACCCCAAAGCTTGGGTGGCATCCTTTTTATAATTTAAAAGAGGGAAACAGAAAAAAGCTGTATGGATTTTATTTTATTTTATATCTTTATTGTTGAAAGTAGTACATATGTCCTCCTTTTCCCACATTGATCCCCTCCAGCACGGCCCGCCCCCCTCAGGCCTTCACCACCCCAGTGTCTGTGTCCATGGGCCATGCATATTTGCATACAAGGTCTTTGATCTCCCCCCCACACACACCTTCTCTCTGAGAGAGATTTGCACTCTGCTCCATGCTTCTCTGTCTCTGGATCTGTTTTGCTCATAAGTTTATTTTGTTCATTAGATTTCCACGTATGAGTGAGATCCTGTGATGCTTGTCTTTCTCTGACGAACTTATTTCACTTAGCATGATACTCGCCAGGTCCCTCCATGACTGCATGAATTTTACATGCTTTCTCTATTAACGAAGCTAGATAATCACATAATGTGTGAGATACCCGGTTCGACTCCACAACCCCAATCAAGTCCGCTGGAACCATGAAGTTTAAAACATTCAAAAGTGGATTTGGGGGGGGGGGGAGGGGGGAGATCAACCAAAGGACTTGTATGCATGCATATAAGCATAACCAAAGGACACAGACAGCAGGGGGGCGGGGACATGTGCTGGGGGGCGGGGAGCAGCCAGGGAGAGGTCAATGGGGGGAAAAGGAGACATAGGTAATACCTTCAACAATAAAGAATTTAAAAAAATTTTTTTTTAAAGCGGATCCACAGCTGCGTGTATTCTCCGGGCTATTACGCACTCTTTAGGAATGGAATCCACCCTACAGCTAGCCAAGTGCTCCGGGAGTTTCACTGTGGCCCAGGCATTGAGGGAAGAAGACAAAGAGGTGGCAGGCTGACCCGGCTAGCCCATCTGTCACCTCACAATGATCTGTATGGAAAGTCCCCCCTCCCCCTCCCTCCCCTCCCCATGTGGCTGAGATCCCAGTGCCTCGCTCCTCCCCCAGGAAGTGCCCCTCCCCCCAGTCCCTAACAGCCCCTTCCCACGGAGGGCCCCCACCCTTCCCGGGTCTGCACTTAACCCTCAGGGTGCACTTTCTCTTTTCAGCCTGCTCTGTCAACCTCTTCTAAGCTCACAGCCATTACTTCTGACTCTTCCTCACATCACCAATAAGACGCGCTACTCAGTGGTGTCTCCCGCATGCCTGCTATCTTAGTAGGAGTCCTGCTTTTCTCAGTCCTACTTGATCTTCAGCCATGTGCAGATGCATTAATATTATACCCATTGAACAGTTACATAAGCCCGCAAGGAAGGCCAGGGACGTGAGTTATTAGCAAGCTTAGGCCTGATACGATGATGATTTCAACCTGTGTCCTTGATGCCAAGCCCACATTCTTTCTGCCGCCCTCCCTTCCCCCCTCCCTTCTATCCTTCCTTCCCGTCAGCATGTCCTCACTTTTTGGCTCAAGACACCCCAGGCTCCTGCCCTAAGACTCAGCTATTCCATGCCCAGCCGGCGTGGCTCAGTGGTTGAGCATCCACCTAAGAACCAGGAGGCCACGGTTTGATTCCCGGTCAAGGGCACATGCCCGGTTTGCAGGCTCATTCCCCGGTGTGGGGCATGCAAGAGGCAGCCGATCCATGATTCTCTCTCATCACTGATGTTTCTATCTCTCTCTCCCTCTCCTTTCCTCTCTGAAATCAATAAAAATATATATTTAAAATAATAATAATAATCTATACTAATAAAAGGGTAATATGCTAATTAGACCAGGAGACCTTCCGGGAATCCTTCCAGACAAAGCCAAAACCATGGTGGTGGGCTAAGGTAGAGGCGGCTAGGGACAATCAGGCCAGGAGGGGAGGGCAGTTGGGGGTGATCAGGCCTGCGGGGAGGGCAGTTGGGGGTGAGCAGGCCGGCGGGGAGGGCAGTTGGGGGTGAGCAGGTCAGCGGGGGGGGCAGTTGGGGACGAGCAGGCTGGCAGGGGGGGGCAGTTGGGGGTGAGCAGGCTGGTGGGGGGGCATTTGGGGGTGGTCAGACCAAGAGGGGAGGGTAGCTGGGGGTGATCAGGCCAGCGGGGGGAGGGGGGCAGTTGGGGGCGAGCAGGCCGGCAGGCAGAATCATTAGGGGCGATCAGGCAGGCAGGCAGGTGAGCGGTTAGGAGCCAGCGGTCCCGGATTGCGAGAGGGATGTCCTACTGCCAGCTTAGGGATCGGGCCTAAACCAGCAGTTGGACATCCCCTGAGGGGTCCCAGATTGGAGAGGGTGCAGGCCGGGCTGAGGGACACCCCCCGCCCCGCACGAATTTCGTGCACCAGGCCACTAGTAATAATAATAATAATAAAGACAGCCATTCCTCTAGGGAGCCCTGGCTGCTGCCGCTACGGAAGCATACGAGAATCCCAGCTCTGGGTGCTGGTGGCGCTCGAGGAATCCACTCTTAAAGGAGACCCTCACTGAGGTCTTTCTAAAGACAAACCACTTTTATGTTCCTTAGAGCGAGGCATGCTCACCAGGGCCTGTAAGACGCTCAAACCTTTTCATAGCTTGTGCTTTTCAGAGCTTAAGACTTTACATCGGAAACGCTTTTAATAAATCGCACACCAATCTGCCTTTAATTGGCACAGGACATCTGTGCCCGTGAACAATTCCACAAATAAAGGAACAAAACAAAATGAACACCCTAGCGCACACACATTCCCGGAGAACTCTTCCTCCCAGCCTCTCCAGCAGCCTCGGGGAAGCCTCGAACCTTCCCCAGGTCACTTTACCTGAACTGAGCGCCATGCCCGCCCTCGGGTTCCCAGGGGCCCCCCCCACCCCGCACCCTCATCTCACAGCATCCTGCGCTCTCCTTCACCTTCACGCCCTGAGAAGCACGGCCCCTCGGGCGGACGATACAAACTCCCTAAGCCAGCCGTGGGCAAACTACGGCCCGCGGGCCGGATCCGGCCCGTTCGGCTGTTCTATCCGGCCCGCGGAGCCGAAAGAGTGGAGGGTTCTCTTGCTCTCCCCTCCGCTCCTTTACTTTGAATTTATATTAGTTCACACAAACATTCCATCCATGCTTTTGTTCCGGCCCTCCGGTCCAGTTTAAGAACCCATTGTGGCCCTCGAGTCAAAAAGTTTGCCCACCCCTGCAGCCAAAGGAGACAAGTCACATCCAGATCACAAGAGAAGTGGATTTCCAATTGCAAGAGAATCATGAAAGAAGCCTCTTTGAAAATGTCTGCACAGACTGCCATTCCAGCGCCGCAGACCACACCTACCCCCGGACCAAACCCCAGGGCGGCAAACCGGCTCGCTCAGGTGTCACTGCGCACAGCCTGCTGGGTGGACAGGCGATGGCTGCATCCGTGCTCCCACCACACCGCCCGGTCCACAGAGCAGGGACAGTGCTCCCCAAAGGCGACATAGGGGCCGTCCTCGCTTGTCAGCCTCTGAGCTAGAGCTGCGTTTCTCAGAAGACTTGACTGAGGCATAATTACCGCCTGAGTGATGCACACTCTCATTTTGAATAAAATAAAATATTTTTTAAAAAATAGTCCTGGCCCCTGTGGCTCAGTTGGTTGAGTGGCATGCTGTGCACCGAAAAGTCACCGGTTCGATTCCCAGTCAGGATACATGCCTGGGTTGTGAGTTCGGTCCCCGGTCAGGGTGCATAGGGTGTTTCCCTCTCACAGTGATCTCTCTCTCTCTCTCTCTCTCGCTCTCTCTCTCTCTCATCAATAAAAACACATTTTTAAAAAAGTAAAATAAATAAATAAGCAAACAAACAAAAAACCTTTTCCTTGTGGATTCCCAGTATGGACTGAGATTTTTTTTTAATTGACATCAAGTTTACACGCACTTATCCATGAGGTATATGTTCCAAGACCCCCGGTGGATTCCTGAGACCCGCATAGGACCAACGCTTATATATACCATGACCTCTTGGTTCATGGGTTGATGCTCAACCACTGAGCCACACCGGCCGGGCATAAAACATGGTAAACTGACTTAAAACATAGCATAGAGAGGAAAGCGTGGCTGGAAGAATCGAGAGATGATGGGCGCCGGGGTCCCAGGTGGATTCCTGGGGAAAGGCATGATGAAGAGTGAGTTCCTTTATGGGCAATGTCAACCCGGATCGCCCCACAGGGCGGGCGCTGGGAAGAGAGCAGTCAGCCGAGAGGAGAAGAGAGGGTGCAGGAGCAGAGTGGCGGTCGCATCCGAGCGGGCTGTGCGGTCCCTCCACCCAGAGAGCGGCATCGGAGCGGGCTGTGCGGTCCCTCCACCCAGAGAGCGGCATCCGAGCGGGCTGTGCGGTCCCTCCACCCAGAGAGCGGCATCCAAGCGGGCTGTGCGATCCCTCCACCCAGAGAGCGGCCTGGGCCCCGCCTCGTTGCGGGCTGCCAGGGAGCGCTGGTGCAGTCAGTAGGCTGGGCGCCGGGAAGGGTGCAGCTCTCCACAGGCCTGAGGAGTCCCCTGCACCGGAAGTCAGGTGACCGCAGCCCTCCTGCCCACACATGTTAGAACCCCATCAGAAGGCACGCTGGCCCGGCCGCAGTGGCTCAGCGGTTGAGCATCGACCTATGAACCAGGAGGTCAAGGTTGGATTCCCGGTCAGGGCACATGCCTGGGTTGCTGGCTCGATCCCCAGTGTGGGGCGTGCAGGAGGCAGCTGATCCATGATTCTCTCTCATCATTGATGTTCCTCTCTCTCTCTCTCCCCCTCTCCCTTCCACTCTGAAATCAATTTAAAAAAATTATTTAAAAAAAAGAATCAACCAATGAATGCATGGATAAGTGGGACAACAAATTGATCTCTCTCTCTCTCTCTCTCTCTCTCAAATCAATCAACCACTAAAATAAAATTTAAAAGAACACAGACTCCGGAACCCCACAAAAATAGTCTCAGGTTGCATGAGCAAACAATAATTCTTACCTTGCCGCTCTTTTGTCATCCCAACCAAGTACAACAAAAACCACGTTTCATTGTCTGGCGCTGCGCATCCGATCTGCGGTTTACTCTTCATTCCGACACGTCTACGTTACCTTAAGCCGCCGTGCAACGCGGGGCGCCTGGAATCTCTGCGGCAGGGGCTCTGTGTTCGGTCAGACCGGCCCTTGCCTGAATTCTCACTGCTTTCACTCCGCAGCGCGATGTTCCCGGGCACTCCCTCTTGCCAACACTTCAGAAACCGAACTCTCGCCGAGAAAAGTTGGAAACGACGCCTCAACATTCCTAGCCTAGAATCTCGCGCTCTAGCAGCACCCACAGTCCTGAAAATTGCCGGGTTTATAGCCCCAAAGCAGAAACTTCTGGAACTAATTTCTTCTGAGTGGTTAGGCAGTCTGCTCAAAGACACCCATGACAAATGCAGCCCAGGGCCCCTCCCCCTTCACTGGACCCTTCCACCACGTCAGAGCCCTGGCAACACACGCAGTGTGTACATCACACACGCAGTGTGTACATCACAGCTGATCCTGAAGACGCCTCACAGCACAGCAGCTTCAAAACACAAACCCTCGCCCGGTCGGTGTGGCTCAGTGGTTGAGCGTCAACCTCTGAACCAGGAGGTCACGGTTCGATTCCCGGTCAGGGCACATGCCCGGGTTGGGGGCTCCATCCCCAGCGTGGGGTGTGTAGGAGGCAGCCGATCAATGATTCTCTCTCATCACTGATGTTTCTCTCTCTCTCTCCCTCTCCTTTCTTCTCTGAAATCAATAAAAATATTTATTTATTTATTTATTTATTTATTTATTTATTTTTAATATATTTTATTGATATTTTACAGAGAGGAAGGGAGAGGGATAGAGAGCTAGAAACATCGATGAGAGAGAAACATCAATCAGCTGCCTCCTGCACACCCCCCACTGGGGATGTGCCCGCCACCAAGGTACATGCCCTTGACCGGAATCGAACCCGGGACCCTCCAGTCCGCAGGCCGACGCTCTATCCACTGAGCCAAACCTGTTTCAGCAAAAAATATATATTTTTTTAAATTAAAACAAGCCCTAGCTGATTTGGCTCAGTGGAAAGAGCATTGGCCTGTGCAGTGAAGGGTCCTGGGTTCAATTCCAGTCAAGGGCACAGGCCTGGGTTGCAGGCTCGATCCCCAGGAGGGGCCGTGCGGGAAGCAGCCGATCCATGATTCTTCCACATCTGATGTTTCTCTCTCTCTCCTTTCCTCTCTGAAATCAATAAAAATATTTTAAAAATTAAAATTAAAACACATCCAATCTGGAGAGGCGCGCCCTGCTCCTTCCTGACTGACAACCCTCCGAGGCAACTGACTGGGAGCCTCTGCCCAGCACCCCAGCTGTGCGCCCGCTTATTAAAGCCCCTCCATGCCGAAACCGGTTTGGCTCAGTGGATAGAGCGTCGGCCTGCGGACTGAGGGGTCCCGGGTTCGATTCCGGTCAAGGGCATGTACCTTGGTTGCGGGCACATCCCCAGTAGGGGGTGTGCAGGAGGCAGCCGATCGATGTCTCTCTCTCATCGATGTTTCTAACTCTCTATCCCTCTCCCTTCCTCTCTGTAAAAAATCAATAAAATATATTAAAAAAAAAAAAGCCCCTCTAGCCAGCTGCCGGAGAAAGCATTTCATTGGGGCTCAGCCCACGGGCTTTCCCCTTCTATTAACATAAAGCACCTCCCTGTACGGAAAACACAGCAGCCGTTTTAAGAACCAAAAACACCACAATGGCATTAGAGGGCATCACTGCCTTGGCGCTCTCCCGGCAGCATGCGAACCCACGGGGGAGGGGCCCGCACCGGGGACACTGGATCGCCCTGTTAGCAGCCGCTTCAGGTTTGGCCAAACCCAGACGCCGACCCTATTTACCCAGGCGTTCATCACCATAAAGAAACCCACCCCCAGAAGCCTTCTTAGTCACCCCTCCCCAAGTTTACCTACCTCGGGGCGGGACCCCCGTCCTCAACCGGGGCTGTGGAGGGATGTTCTCTGTGCTCGCCAGGGTCCTCTGCCTGTCGCCTCGGCTCGATGGGCGCCTCCTGCCACGGGCAGCACAGAGACCGAGTCATCGGCCGCCTTCACCCAGACATCCATTATTACCAGCCTCACTGTGGGGGCGCCCTGCGAGCCTGCGGGCTGGTCCCCACGCCGGCCGTGGGCTGCACCAAAACCCCATCAGACCGCCCTGGCCGCTTTGGCTCAGTGGATAGAGCATCGGCCTGCGGACTGAAGGGTCCCAGGTTCGATTCCGGTCAAGGGCACATGCCCTGGTTGTGGACTCAATCCCCAGTGGGGGGGGCGTGCAGGAAGCAGCCAATCAGTGATTCTCTCTCATCATTGATGTTTCTATCTCTCCCTTTCCCTTCCTCTCTGAAATCAATAAAAATATATTTTAAAAAAACACACATCAGACCCACGTCCACCACAGTCCTGGGCAGGAAGCAGAACTCCTACACGAGGGCTGTAACGCCGCGGGCACACTGGCCAAAAACCCCCAACCGGCTGGTCCTGACTCACTGGGGCGAAGCCTGGAGCCCAGGACTCGCCAGCCTGTGGGATCCTTGTCTCCTGACTGAGCGAGCAGGGACTCCTCACGGGTCACGCTGCGCGGGCCGCAGGCCAGGGCACCTCCAGGGCAGAAACACACGCTCCTGAAGTCCCCGGCCTTCCAGAACCCAGACTCTCCACACACACAGCCTGAATGTTGTGCGATATCCTACTGCAGTTCTCTTTTTTTAAAATATATTTTTATTGATTTCAGAGAAGCAGGAAGAGGGAGAGAGATAGAAACAGCCATGATGACAGAGAACCATCGATTGGCTGCCTCCTGCACGTCCCCTATTGGGGATCGAGCCCACAACCTGGGCATGTGCCCTGACCCAGAATTGAACCGTGACCTCTTGGTTCATAGGTTGACGCTCAACCACTGAGCCACACCGGCCAGGCTTTACTGCTGGTTCTTTTTTTTTTTATTTTTTTTTTACTGCTGGTTCTTTTAAAAAGGAACTGCACCTGGTGCTGCAGGAAATCTGTTCCTGGACAAATACAAGTGCAGGTTTAAGAGGCAGGAAAAGTAGAGAGAGAGGGAGAGAAACTATTGGTGTCAAAGTATGGACACAGATAGGCAGCTTGCTAGAAACTTGACCTCAACTCTGACCATCAAAACTCTTACCTTAAAAAAAAAGTGCAATAATGTCATGATGCAGTGCCTTTTTAAAAAAATGTTTTTATTGATTTCATAGAAAGAGGAATGGAGAGAGAGAGAGAGAGAGAGAGAGAGAGAGAGAGAGAGAGGTGAGAGAGAAACAGATTGGTTGCCTCCTGTGTGCACCCCAACCGGGGACTGAACCCACAGCTTGGGCATGGGCCCCGATCAGGAATCGAACCAGCGATCTTTTTGGTGCACAGGACGATACTCACCCAGCTGAGCCTCACTGATCAGGGCTGCATGGCTTTTTAATTACATTTGCCTGAGAGCCATCTTTAAGAATATTTGGGGGGAAAAATACTAAAAAGAACAGATACTAAAAATATTAAATGGTAAAATGCCATCCGTGTTTGAAACCCTCTCTTCATTTCAGAGGACAACTTGCCATCTTCTACAGTTTCCCCCAAGTTCTCTGCTCGGAACCAAGGCAGAGACAAGCTACTGAGAGAAGGGGAGACAGCTGCAGCCAGAGAGGGGCTGGGAACCCCCGCTGTGGGTGAATCACGACACCTAAAAGCGCCGTGAACGAGCCGAGGTCGCCCCAGATCCCTTTCACACAAATGGATGCTCAAACAGCACCATAAATGCTGCAATGTAGTGGATGCAAGTCATGCTGGTGCTGGCCCGTTATATTTGGGGGGTGCCCTATAGGTCCCTTAGACAGTGGTCAAGCCCGGCCGGCATGGCTCAGTGGTTGAGCATCGACCTATCAACCAGGAGGTCACAGTTTGATTCCCGGTCAGGGCACATGCCCGGGTTACGGGTTCGATTCCCAGTGGGGAGCATGCAGGAGGCGACCGATAGATGATTCTCTCTCATCACTGACGTTTTTCTCTCTCCCCCTCTCCCTTCCTCTCTGAATAAAATTTAAAAAAATAAAAAATAAAAGACAGCGGTGGGGGTGACCATGAGCTTGCCCGAGTGTACGCTCACCTGTTTGTAAAGGTCTGTGGAGGGCGATGACCGTGACCTCTCGTGAACATACTGCAGCCTCTCCTGCTGGTCCAGGCCCACGTCCAGGATGTCGTCGGCCGAGTGGTACCTCCCCGAGCCCCTGGCTTCCGGGCCCTTGCTCTGTTTCCTCCATGAGGCCTGATACTCTGCAAAGGTCCCGAGCCTCTGTGGCGGTTCCGATTTCCCCGTCCTTCCCGCTTTCCTGGGACCGTCGGCGTTTTCTCCAAAGGAGGTGGTGCGGGCCCTGTCCTGGGGCGGGGGCTCGGCGCCCTGGTCCCCGAGGCGCGCGGCCCGCAGCCTGTCCGGCTTCTCCTTCGGGACCCCAGGGAGCGCCTGCCTCGAATTGGGCCTCTGCGGAACCAGCCTGCTGGTCTCCTCAAAAAACTTCCACCTGTCGGCGAACGTCCCCACGGTGTCCTCGGGGTGCGGGCGGGGGCGGTGAGTCCCCGAGAGCCCCACCTCGTTCATCTTCTCCGGCTCCGAGTACGACTTCAGTTTCTGCTCCACCGTGAACCGTTTCCGGCCCCCGATGCGGGCCACGTGGGACGGGCCCCCTCCGGATGAGGGTGGCCTGGCCGGGCCCACCCCCTGGGGGGCGGCATCGAGATCTGGGCGGTGGTCCCCGGCCCTGGGTTCCCGGGACCCGGCATAATGGTCCGCTGGGCTGGGGTCCAAGTCGCGGCGCTTAAATGACGTGGCCCGCAGGACGCGGGCCTGGGCCTCCTTCAGGTGGTCCTTGTAGGTGCCCAGCAGTGGAGGTCCCGGGGCCGGCGCCCCCAGCGCCCCCCGCCAGCTGCCGGCCTCCCCGCCGGCCTCCCTGCCGGCCTCGGCGGGCGCGGCCAGAGCCATGGAGCTCTTGCTCTTCTGCAGCCGGGCGCGCCGCAGCTGGATCTCGTTGCGGAGGGTGGTGGAGAAGCGGTCGCTCCTCCGGGTGGCTTTGCCCACCTGGGCATCGAAGGGCGCTGGCCTCTCCCTGCCGCCCTCCAGGCCGTCCTCGGGCCGGGGCCCCTCCCGGGTCAGCGAGTGCAGCAGGGGCGTCCCGTGGGCAGAGATCTTGCCGCTCTCCCCGTCGGCCCACTGGCAGCCGCCGGCCACTCTCTGCGCGCCGGCTCTGTCGCCGTGGCGGGCTCTCTGCGGCTCCTCCAATCCTCTGTCCCCTGGGTCGCCCCGCTCCCCCTCATGGGCGTCCAGGGCCTCTGGGTGCTGAGGGGGGTGACAGCGTGGCTTCTGGCCTGCCGCGTGTGTGGCAGGACAAGCATGGGGCCCCAGAGGCGAGCCGCAACGCCAGCTGCCATCCCGGGGCTGAGACGCCTGTGCGCCTCCCTGGGGGCCCTGTCTGGCGGCCACGGAGTGGTGGTGGCTCTGCCCAGCGCTGTCCCCCTTCCGGTCGGCAGCACTGGGCTGCCTGGCCTGGGTGGGGCTGGCATCCTGGAAGCTGCGGGCGGGGGGCTCCTGCGGGGCCCCAGCGAGGGTGCCACGCGGCTGCCCCCTGGGCACCACGGCGGCCCTGGGGCCCTCGTGGAGGAAGGGACTCTCGTCGCTACACTGGCGCGGGTGCTGGCATGCGTAGGCAGACGGCGGGAAACGCACGTCGGTGCTGGACAGAGAGGCGTGGAGCCGGCTGGGGGCGCCGTGGCTGGACGGCCACCCGCAGTCCGGGGGGGGCGCCTGCAGCACAGCCCGAGCTCTCCGGCCGCCTCCGCTCACCGGGGCGTGCCAGCTTCCGCTGCGGATCGGCGGGCTCTGCCCTCCAGTCGCCCTGGGACTGAGCCCGGCTCAGGCCCGGAAAGTGCTGCGCCGTGGCCGCCTCGGGGAATGGAGGGCCCTGGGCCTTCTCGTGGCTCTTGGTGGCGGCGAAGCTGTCACTGCGCAGAGGGGGCGGCGGGGGCGGGGGGGAAGGAGGTGCCCTCTTCTTATCGGGAACGTGCCAGATGGGCCCAAAACTGGACCTCCCCGACGTGGCCAGCTTGGGCTCGGGCGCGTCCTCTGGCCGGGGGCTCCTGCTGCTGTCCCGGGGGCCCCTGGGGGGGAAGCACCCGGGCCTCTCCTCTAGGCCCTGGGGGTCCTGCCGGCCGCCTGGCCGCGACACCTCCCACAGGCCCACTTTGTAGAGGATGTTGTCCGTGGACGAGGCATCGGCCTTGGGCAGGGTGTGGTCCGGCGTGCTGGAGCTGGTGCAGAACGAGCCGTACGCCGAGTCCCGCTTGCTGGGGCCGCCCAGGTGGTCGATGCTGCCGCTGGACTTGGCGGCCGAGAGGCGGCGGGAGGGGGAGGGCTGGGAGGGCTGGTCCAGGCTGTCTACGCTGCCCAGAGAGCTGAAGTGGTCCGAGGTGCGCTGCAGGCTCGTCGGCTCCCACGCACCCGACAGGTCCTGGGAGGAGGCGCTGGGAAGCAAGAAGCAGAGGGAGAGCTTGCGTTAAAATCGAGTCACTGCAGACCCGGCCGGTGTGGCTCAGTGGTTGAGCGTCAACCTATGAACCAGGAGGTCACGGTTCGATTCCCGGTCAGGGCACATGCCCGGGTTGTGGGCTTGATCCCCACAGTGTGGGGCGTGCAGGAGGCAGCCGATCATGATTCTCTCTCATCTTTGATGCTTCTCTCTCTCTCTCTTTCTCTCTTCCTCTCTGAACTCAATTAAAAAAATATAAATAAATAAAAAGAACTGAGTTATTGCAAAGGGCCAGGACACGGCAGGCATGGTGCCGGGCGACAGTCACTCTTCCTGGGATGGGAAGGACTGAGTCCTACAGACACTGGTGCCACTGGTCCGTCCCTCATCGCGCACCCACAGGCCACAGCAGTGCCGGTGTGCACATGCTCCCCCCGCCCCCGCCCGCCCCGTCAAGCAGTAGGTAGGCACAGTGGGTCACTGAAGCCCATGACCCAGAAACCATTCTCAGATTTGTTAATGGTTTTGGGGTGGGGGGATGGGGATAGGATCAGAAGAATAATAGTGCGCCGGGCCTACGAGGCTCAGCAGTTGAGCACTGACCCAGGAACCAAGAGGTCTTGGTTCAATTCCCAGGCAGGGCACATGCCCAGGTTGTGGGCTTGATCCCCAGGAAGGGGCATGCTGGGGCCGCCCAGGTGGTCGATGCTGCCGCTGGACTTGGCGGCCGAGAGGCGGCGGGAGGGGGAGGGCTGGGAGGGCTGGTCCAGGCCTCCCAGCCCTCCCAATGATTCTCTCTCATCATTGATGTCTCTCTCTCTCTCTCCCTTTCCCCTCCTCTCTCTGAAATCAATAAAAATGTATTTTTAAAAAAGAATAATATAAGACCATGAAAATGACACGAAGTGCAAGTCCAGGTGGGAAGGGTCACAGCCACTTGTTGACACGGTCTGTGGCTGCTTCCAGCTGGACGTGAATGGCCACAACAGCCCTGGATGCGGAGTCTGAAACAGCCGCCCTCTGACCTCCACTGGACACACTGTGGACCCCCGTTTAAACAGGCACCCCCTGACCTGTACAGAACACACCCCGGACCCCTGGTTTAGCGTATGAAGTGATTTTATTATTGATTTTGAACAGAAAAGCAATCAAAGGAGAATAGTTTTAAAATTAAAAGGGAAAGTTCAGAACATTCCTTTCCCAACCCCAGCTATTAAAGTAAGAATAGCACAGCCCAGGCCCGTGTTGTTCAGTGCTTAGGTCCTTGGCCTGCACACCGAAGGGTCGTGGGTTCGATTCCTGGTCAAAGGCACATACCTGGGTTGCAGGTTCGATCCCCAACCCCGGTCAGGGCACATGCAGGAGGCAACCAATCAATGTGTCTCTCTCACATTGATGTCTCTCTCTCTCTCTCTCAAAAATCAATTGAAAAAGTATCCTCGGATGAGGATTAACAAAAAAATTTTTTGTTTGAAAGGAGTGATAGCACAGTGTCACCTCGCTGCCCACGGAGCACCTGCTGGATGAGACAACTCGGGTGACAGGCTTTATCGGCGCCACCGACGGCCGCTGTGTTCAGGTACCTGATCAAACCGTGCAGGCCTCACTGGAACGGCACCTGAGCGGCCAGAGTACAGGTTCTGAACGAGGATGGGGTCTAAGCAGGAAACGCAACATCAGGTGCGTTACACGCAGGGAGCTACGTGGTCACCTCAGGAATCAATCCTCCTGTGAGGCCTAACCGTGCGGGCCTGGCCACTCTCCCCCGGGGAACTGTCCACGCATGTCAGACGCTCTCAGTAAAGCTCAACAGAGCAGGTTCCCGCTGCAACATTAAAACAATCAAAACCCGCCGAAACCGGTTTGGCTCAGTGGATAGAGCGTCGGCCTGTGGACTGAAGGGTCCCAGGTTCGATTCCGGTCAAGGGCATGTACCTTGGTTGCGGGCACATCCCCAGTGGGAGGTGTGCAGGAGGCAGCTGATCGATGTTTCTCTCTCATCGATGTTTCTAGCTCTCTATCCCTCTCCCTTCCTCTCTGTAAAATATCAATAAAATATATTTTAAAAAAAAACCACAATCAAAACCCAAAACAGACAAACAACCACCACAAAAACCAGCCAACACACACACACCTGTGGCTGCTTTAGGTTTGGGGAGAACCAGGATGAGAAAGGGACCCGCGTGAGCAGCAGAAGGACACACGGGGAATGGCTACGTCACCGGGGGGAGGGAGGACGGCGTCGCCCACCCCTTCCTTGAGGACACCAGGCGGCCTCTCAGAGATGGAGTCCGTTCCCGCCCACCCCCCGCCAGCACTCCTGAGGTGACTTTCCCATGAGAACCTAAGGCCCAGGAGATGTCAATAACATGTAAGCATTATTCCCACGCGGATGTGGGCAGCACGCCTGCTTCTTCCATGAAGAAACCGCCACACGGGCCTCATGGAGCGCCTATGACAGCCAGTCAGCTCAATAATGACATAAAAGGCCCACTTGTCAGCTGTGTGGTAAGACTTCCATGAAAATCTGTGGTTTTTCAAAAATACCCTGGGCTCCCACTACCACCATCTCTTATCACAGTGAAGAGCTGGAGAGCTAATACACATTGGACACGACTGCCTTCACTTCACATGAGGACTGTGCAATTCCACAGCAGACCAGTACTATCAGCCAAAGGTTGATTTTGACATGGTTACATTAGCCCCAAACACATACAAACACGCATACACACACATGCATACACCCACATATGCACAAATGTACACATAGACATGTGTGCAGATGTGCAGACACACTTAATGTGTGCACACATGGATATGCAGATATGCATGCACACACATGCATAAACTAATGTTCACACAGACACACGTGTGTACAGATATGCATGCAAACTTACCTGTGTGTGCACCCATGTGCATATATGCACATATATCCTATCTCATAAAAGGGTAATATGCAAATTAACCATCACTCCGTCACAAAGATGGCGGCACCCATAGCCACAAGATGGCAGCGCCCAGTCCTCTCAGCCCTGCCCAAGTCCCCCAGTCCCCGGGGGGGCGGGGGGGGCGGCCACTGAGAGCGGGCAGCGTGAGCGGCCTGGCGGAATGCTTGCTTCATCGCCACAGCGACGAGGCAAGCATTCCGCACCCGGCCGCGGATGGGCCCCTGGGCCGCGGATGGGCCCCTGGGCCGCGGAGAGCCTCTGGGCAGCGGGCGTGGAGCGGCCAGGCCCCACAGAGAGCTACTGGCACACAGATTCGTGTGCAGGGCTACAAGTATATATACACACACACACACATATATATATGTATATGTGTATATATATATACACATATATATGCGGACATGAATGCACTCACATGCATGCACACACATGCATAAACCACACACATAGATACACATCTGTGTGCAGATATGCATGCATGCACACAAAAATGCACATAGATACACATTCAAGCATGCATAGGTACACATACATGCACATGCACACACCCATGCACACACATAAAGCCCATACTATTTGCTATGACTGTCATCCTTCTAATAGGACACCGGAGAGGACAATGGCCACTAACCTGAGGTAACCAGTCAGTGCCCTGTGACCAGCAGGAGCCTCTCTAAGCCACCACCACCACGGTGTGTCACGTGCTCCCCTGGCGCTGGCCCTCCAGCGTGAAATGCAGGTTCCAGGCAGGCCAGGTCGACTAGCACTTCCCCTTCCACTGGCCCTCCACCGCCACCTCCCATCTCACACTCCGTGGGTGAGCACGGGTGGGCTCAAGGCTGGCAGCCGCCCTGGCATGTGGGCTGTGAAGCCCCTGGCTTCCCCACCTCCATGGCAGCTTCTGCAAAATACACCTGCCCGACCCGCGCAGCTGCGGCCTCAACCTGCGTGTAAACATCTCCAAAGAGGGGCGTGGCTGTGGGCACAGGGCGGCTCAGAACCACCGACCCGGCGGCCCAGTGGAATCGGCCCCGGGCTCTTGATTCAGCCGCTAAACACCATAAACCAGAAAGCAAATCGCCCGTCCTGGCCTTGGTGTCCTAGCTTTAGTTTTCAAATGTTGCACACGTGCCTGCACGGCGAACACGTTTAGAGAGTCCCACGGCAGTGGTGTGTCCACGCCTTTTCTCATCAGGAACACAAAACCATTCTAAACTCAAGGAAGGCGCCGTGCCGACGGGGCTGGGCGGCTGGGCGTGTTTGCAGAGTCACACCTCCCATCGTGCGGGCAGCGCGCCTACCTGGCGTGGTGTCGGCCGTGCCAAGGTGGGCAGGCGCCAGCGGAGGACAGCTGGCAGGTGGGCGTCTCGGGGTGGCTGTCGGAGAACTTGGTGGCGTGCCAGGAGTGGGGCCTCCAGCTCAGCTCGTTCCTCCTGAAAGAGAGTGCACACACGACTCAGGGACTGTGCACAGGGCATCGCCATGCCGAGGCGGCCAACAGGTCACAGCGACCTCTACTTGGTGCACAGCGCCACGTCCAGGTGCTGCCCGCTGTCCCCGGGCACAAGCGCACTTTTTAAATGTCTCTTGATGCCCGGCCGGTGTGGCTCAGTGGTTGAGCGTTGACCTATAAACCAGGAGGTCACAGTTCGATTCCCGATCAGGGCACATGCCCAGGTTGCGGGCTCAGTCCCCAGTGTGGGGCGTGCAGGAGGCAGCCAGTCCATGATTCTCTCATCATGGATGTTTCTCTCTCCCTCTCCCTCTCCCTTCTTCTCTGAAATCAATAAGGATACATTTAAAAAAACAAAGAATATTATGCAATAAAGAATACTAAAGGAAAAACCAGAAAACATGTACAACCTAAACCCCTTGACAACGCGGGTGGCAGAACATGGGCTGCATGGACTTTACGACAGCTGTCTATACAGGGGTCCTCAAACTTTTTTTTTTTATTATTGATATTTTACAGAGAGGAAGGGAGAGGGATAGAGAGCTAGAAACATCGATGAGAGAGAAACATCGATCAGCTGCCTCCTGCACACCCCCCACTGGGGATGTGCCTGCAACCAAGGTACATGCCCCTGACCGGAATCGAACCCGGGACCCTTCAGTCCGCAGGCCGACGCTCTATCCACTGAGCCAAACCGGTTTCGGCGGTCCTCAAACTTTTTAAACAGGGGCCAGTTCACTGTCCCTCAGACTGTTGGAGGGCCGGACTGTAGTTTAAAAAAAAACAACTATGAACAAATTCCTATGCGCACTGCGGGCCCGGGACAAGTCGGCTGCTAAGCAGGACAGGCAGCGGCGCCCGGAGGGCCGGATCAATGTCCTCGGCGGGCCGCCTGTGGCCCGCGGGCCGTAGTTTGAGGACGCCTGGTCTACGAACTAAAGCATACAACAGACCGATTCCTCGCGCCGCACAAGTAAAGGGGCCGTAAAACCAAGACCATACCTCATGGCATTTCTCAAGATCCTCATGAGGAAGGTCCTGGCCCTGTGGGTGTCAGTCTCAGATGGCTTTCTCTGGGCTACAATGTCCACAACTTCTTTCATCTCCAGACGTCACAGCTAGTTAATGAAGGAAACTGACTAGACCGATTGAAACAGAGGCAAAGAGAAATGGAAGGCTGGGGGGAGGGGGCGGGGCGCGGGGTGCCTTACACTCCGGGACATTACATTCCGGAATACATTACACCCTGGAATGCCTCAGGCATGGCTGGGGTTCCTGGGTGCCCCAGGGTGTCTGTCCTTCCTTTTAGAAAGGTAACACACAGATAAACAGCCCGGCCAGTGGTTGACAATGGAGCATCGACCTATGAACCTGGAGGTCATGGTTCGATTCCTGGTCAGGGCACATGCCCGGGGGCGTATAGGAGGCAGCAGATCCATGATTCTCTCTCGTCATGGATGTTTCTCTCTCTCTCCCTCTCCCCTCCTCTCTGAAATCAATAAAGATGTATAAAAAGAATAAACAAGTGAAACCCGGTAGAAAGGGTTACACTACAAGCTATGACCGAGGATGTCACGGGCACTGGGGACAGGGACATGTCCCTGGAACAGACATGACTTTGTCCAGGCCTGTGAACTTCCTGGGGCACAATGAACCTATTTGGGGTCAGAGAAGGTTCCAGCTGCTTGTCCGCAGGCACCTGCGGCCTGAAACGGGTGCATGTGTGACGGTAAGAGACAAGGCCGCTCAGCACCTTCGTGCCAGTCACTCAGTGACCGTCCGGTAAGGACACTGGGCGGGAAGCCTGGGCACAGAGCGCGCTGGTGCCACCTGGAGTTCTCAGTCCCTGTCCCTCAGGTCCGCCTCACACCCGCCCGTGCAGCAGGAGTGAACGCAAGAGCAGAAGTAAGATCTTTTTTATTTTATTGTTAAGCCTCTCCAGAGGATATTTTTCCACTGACTTTTACAGAGAGTCGAAGGGAGGGGGAGAGACAGAGAGAGAGAAACATCGATGTGGGAGAGACGCATCGATTGGTTGCCTCCTGCACACACCTCACCCAGGGCCAGGGATTGAGCCTGCAACCGACGTAACGTGCCCTGGACCGGAATGGAATCCGGGACCCTTCAGTCCTCGGTCCCACGCTCTATCCACTGAGCCACACCAGCCAGGGCCCAAATATCATCTTCAATGAGCACGAACATTCCTTTCATCGTCACTGAAAAGCTGTGGCCCTGACAATTCACACCAGCTTTCCTGGCTCCCCAGATAAAACTATTCATTACGATGAGGGTCCCGTGAAACCTTTCCCCCGAATTGCAAACCAAGATTCATCTAAATTCACTTCAACTTTTAAAACTACCTTTAAGTGGGTCAAATATATGGTGCCAGAAGGCAATGTGACTTTGAGTGGTAGGCGCAAAGACAATATACAGATGATGTACCATAGAATTGTATACTTAAAACCTATATAATTTTATTGGCCAATGTCACCCCCATAAATTTAATTTAAAAAAATAGTAATTTTCGCCTCGCCAGCGTGGCTCAGTGGATGAGCATGGACCCATGAACCAGAAGGTCACGGTTTGAGTCCCGGTCAGGGCACATGCCTGGGTTGCAGGCTCCATCCCCAGTAGGGGGCGTGCAGGAGGCAGCTGATCCATGATTCTCTCTCATCATTGATGTTTCTCTCTCTCTCTCTCTCTCTCTCTCTCTCTCTCTCCCCCTCTTCCTTTTTCCTTGAAGTCAATAAAAATATATTTTAAAAAACAATAATTTTATATACTAGGTAGTGTTGTGTTTTGTTTTGAAGGGACAGGGTTTATAAAACAAATATAAAAAATGCTAGGCTATCACTCATAGTTAAGATCCACAGATGTAAATACCAAAATTCATTTTTAAAGAGCCATTGAGTAAGTGCCTCAATGAAATAGTTCATTCATGTAAAAACCAGAACTCCCTCCTTCCCCTCAAAAAAAAGAAAGAAAGAAAGAGGGCTATATTATTTTTCTAACCTTTTCAAATGCAGCAAATGGGCACAGCCTCACAAAATAAACAAGGTCTGCATTTATCCCCATGAACTTGGCGGGTCTGACGGGATAGGACGGGCTGGCTGCGAGGCCAAGGTCGTCAGTGTGGGGGGCGGGGACTTGGCCCCAGGCGCGCCTGGTGGACACTGGGATGTGGGCATGCGTGGAACAAGGCCATAAGAAGCACCGCCCAGCAGGCCCCAAATGAACCCGCTCCGAGCTGGCTGCTGCCCTTGGGTCCTGCCAAGCCTCCGGGAGCCCAGGTCCTCAGCAGCCCTCCCGTCTGTCTGTGTGTCCCCCCGTCTCCTGCCAGACCGACCTCCTGCCCCTCCGCTCGCCAGCTCTGCCCCTCACTCCAGAACCTTCAGCGACCCTTCAGTGCCCTGGCTTCCGGCCCGGGGTTGTGAGCGCACTCCTTGGCCAGCCCCATGGGCATTATCTGGGCAAGGGCTTGGGCTGCTGGTATGCTGGCACAAGCCCTCCTGGCAATTCAGACGCAGGCCCAGGCGGAGAAGCACTGTCAAGCCCGAGCCACCTCGTCACCCCTTCCCTACACTCCGCTTTGGTTGCGTCCCCTCTGCCATTGCCTTTGGGGGCCCGGGAATCGCCGACGTGGGCCTGACAGCAGCTCAGTGATCTTGTCCCTGGGAAAGACTGCCGAGTTCTGCGTGCCCCTCCTCCCCGCTGGTTCCCCGGCCGCCCCCCGCTCCCCTCCTCCCCTTGCCCTCCTCCTCCCCTGGTCCCCCCTTCCCCTCCCCTTCTCCATCCCTCCTCTCCTCCTTCTTTCAACCCCTTCCTCCCCTGGTCCCCCCTCTTCTCCTTCTCCCCCCTCTTCCCTTCTCCCTTCAACCCCCTTCTCCCTCCTCCCCTGGTCCCCCCTCCTCCTCCCCTCTGCTGGGCCCTGCCTGTCAGCTGTCAGCTCCTAATGGTATAAGCTTAACGGCTTGCCTGGAGTGCTTCTAACCTGTTACATGCATGTGTAAAACATGATTACATATATTTAATACAAGACACAGCCAGCCTTGCAGCATTTGGGGAGCCGCCCCGGCAGAGTCCGCTGCCCCAGCAGCGGTCACACGGTGCCATGCTGTGCCCGAGAGAACATGCAGTCCTGCGGGAGAGACTGAGGCAGGTCCTGCCCGCACATCCCGGAGGCGCGGGAAAGATAAACCCCCAGGCAGCGGAACTGATCCAAGCCTCAGAGCTGCACGGAAGCAGATGCGGGGCGGGTCACGTCCCACGAGGGCAGCGCGGGGCTCCTCTCCGCGAGGTGAGGCGGGCACCCCCTCTGCCCGAGCAGGGCCCGGGGGGGCGCTCCGGCTGCTTTAGCAGAAGCCAGCGTGGGAATGGCCCATAAGGAGCACAGGCAGCACTGGGGCAGACCAAACGACTCGGGCTCTTCCCAGCAACTTCTCTCCTCTCTCCATCACACACCTGCTCCCCCCTCCCCCCACCCCCCCTCCCGCCAAGGAAGGATCAAAGGCTATGCCCGAGGCAGGCAGCAGGCCCACAGGCAGGCTGTGTCCAAACCCCTGACCATCTTAAAGGCACAGTGCACTCCCCCCGCCCCCCCGCAAAGAAACATTCTCACGTAATTAGAGAGTCATCTGATTTGGAGCTTACGCCATACCCGACTTCGAAATCTGAGCAGAAGTGACTATTCCCAAAATAAAACAAATCTGATCTTTTTTCCTCCTGATTCTAATAAAAGTGATCCTGTTCTCGTCACAAGAAAAGTATTTATGACTATGCGTGGTGACCGATGTTAATGACCTACTATGATCATTTTGCAGTATGTACATATACTGAATCATTGCACTGTACACCTGAAACTCACACGTCCCTTATATCTCAACTAGAGGCCCGGTGCACAAAATCGTGCGAGGGCCTTGGTCCCGGGCCCCGCCTGCCGCAGTGCGGGGGGGGGGGGGGGGGGGGTTCTGCCACCTCTGCCTCTGCCCCGGCCGGCTGCGGCTTTGTCCGGAAGGAAGGACGTCCGGTCTAATTAGCATATTATGCTTTTACTATTATGGATTTTTTTTAAAAAAACACAATAATGAGAACACCCCAACAAGTCAGGGTGTCTATTCAGCACAAACCTCTGGCTCTGCTCTGTTTCAACAATAAAACAGGCACAGCAGCCTCTGACCCTGACCTCCAAAATGCTCACAAAATAGAAACTTGCCCTTGGAACTTGAAGGGCTTCAGGCCACCCTCTCAAAGCACCAGGTAAGACCCACACCCACCAGCGTCCCAGTAAGACCCACACCCACCAGCGTCCCAGTAAGACCCACACCCACCAGCGTCCCAGTAAGACACACACCCACCAGCGTCCCAGTAAGACCCACACCCACCAGAGTCCCAGTAAGACACACACCCACCAGCCTCCCAGTAAGACCCACACCCACCAGCGTCCCAGTAAGACCCACACCCACCAGCGTCCCAGTAAGACCCACACCCACCAGCCTCCCAGTAAGACCCACACCCACCAGCATCCCAGTAAGACCCACACCCTCCTTCAGAATAAACACAGTCCCGCCCGCCTGGCATGGCTCAGTGGTTGAGCATCGACCTATGAACCAGGAGGTCACAGTTCAATTCCCAGTCAGGACACATGCCCAGGTTGCAGGCTCGATCCCCTGTAGGGGGTGTACAGGAGGCAGCCGATCCATGATCCTCTCTCGCCATGGATGTTTCTGTCTCTCTCTCCCTCTCCCTTCCTCTCTGAAATCAATACAAATATATTTGGAAAAATATAAACAAACCACTGTTCTGCCCCAGGAAGAGCCCTCGAAAGGGGACGGTGGGGAGGGGACACAACCTGCAGACAGCCTAGTGATCCCGGTCCTCCAGCCGCATCGGTGCACGGAGCTGCTTCTGGAACATCCACGGTGGGCCCCATGCAGAGCTGCCTGCTCAGACAGCGCCAGGGACAGGGGACAGGGGACAGGGGACAGGCTGCCTCGTGCGGAATTCACTGCCAGGCAGTGACACCAGAGACCAACGCGTGTTGTAAGAAACGCGCTCCCAGCAGGGCCAGGGGCTGTCCCTGGATGTGACGCCTCCTTTCTGCAAATGCATCACCTGCCAGCCAGCCTGGCTGACCCCACAGCTGCGGCTAAGATCCTCCTCCCGGGGTGCTAATCCCCTGCCAAATGCCGGCTGAGCGGACGCAATCAGAGCCACAAAGCGGTTTAAGGCTGCCAGCAGAGGCAGGAAGTGACATGAGTCAACCCTATGGATAATTTGGCCAAAGGGCTGGCCACACCGGCTAGATCAAGAGTAAGATTCACGATGAGGTGGCAGGCAGCCTTCGTTGCAAACAAAACGAATGTCACCATATCAACTGGGAGGACTGGGACAGTAATGACACGCTTTAGAAAATGACTTGTGGCATGATTTTAAAAGAAAATTTTCCAAGGTGTTTAAAATTGTATGTACTGCCCTAACAGGTTTGGCTCAGTGGATAGAGCGTCGGCCTGCGGACTGGAGGGTCCCAGGTTCGATTTCGGTCAAGGGCATGTACCTTGGTTGTGGGCACATCCCCGGTAGAGGATGTGCAGGAAGCAGCTGATCGATGTTTCTCTCTCATCGATGTTTCTAACTCTCTATCCCTGTCCCTTCCTCTCTGTAAAAAAAAAATCAATAAAATATATTTTTAAAAAATAGAATAAAATTGTATGTACTTTTTGAGCCCTAGCCAGCTTGGGTCAGTGTTTAGAGCATCAGCCTGTGGACCAAAGGGTCCCGGGTTCAATTCCAGTCAAAGGCATGCACCTCGGTTGCAGGCTCCTCCCCGGCCCAGGTCCTGGTCAGGGCTCATGCAGGAGGCAGCCCATGGATGTGTTTCTCTCACATCGATGTTTCCCTCTGTCTCTCCCTCTCTCTTCCACTCTCCCTAAGAATCAATGGAAAAATATCCTCGGGTGAGGATTAAAAATAAAATAAAAGTATATGTACTTTTGGGGAGCTGAATTTATGGTAATTTGCCTCTGAAGTGAGAAAAACGGGGACTGCCCCAGCGCTGTCCACGCAGGGGGCGGTGACAGCCCTGGCCGCAGCGAGGGGCTTGTCTCCTGGCCACACTCCTCAGGGAAAACTCACAGGTGACCCCGTTTCTGGTCTTACCCCTTTCCAAGCACATTTGCTTAAGCCAGTGGCGGCACCCGCAGCAGAATGGCCTGGGGCCGTTCCAGAAGTGTCCACCAGGATCTCCAGGGTGTGGCCTGGACACCCGGGAAAGCAGGGCGGGCGGCAACCGAGAGAAACGCAAGGAGAAGGTTACCACGTCCGCCCTGAGCAGCTCCTGGGAGGAAGGGCAGGCACCGGCTTGGGGCTCAGCCTCTCCCGCGGGCCTGGCAGTTGATTGACAGCTGGGCAGACGCCCCGCCCCGCGACGCCCCACTGGCCCGGGCACCGCCTGGGCGTCCCGAAGGAGAACATATGTGCGCCTGGCGGGGACTCCGGTTACAGCCCTTTGTTCCCAGCGACACCGCTCGGGGAGAAAGGAAGTGCCGTTCTCATCCGTCTGGGAAAGGCACGTCGCGGGGCAGATAGCGATCCTGTGTCTCCTCGCGTCGCCCCCAGCCCGGCTTCCACATGATGACAGGATAGGCGCTGCCAGGCCCGTGAAACAGGACGCCAAGGCTTTGCGACACCGGCCTCCTCCGCAATCCTATCCTGGGGGCCGGGGCTCGCTCCCCACGCCCCCTGAAACCAAACCACCTGCAGCTCGGGCACACAGCAGCTGTCCCTGCGGGAGGGGTCCGTGCACGGACCTCCATTCCCGTTTGACTTACCAAACCAGGGGCATGTTTTAATTTCTGTTTATTTTCTAAATATATATTTCCTTAATTTCAGAGTGAAACGGAGAGGGAGAGAGAGAGAGAAATATCAGTGAAGGGAGAGTCATGGATCAGCTGCCTCCTGCACGCCCCAGACTGGAGATCAAGCCCACAACCCAGGCATGTGCCCTTGACGGGAATTGAACCATAACGTCCTGGTTCCTAGGCGGACGCTCAACCACTGAGCCCCGCGGGCCCGGCACCAGGGGTATGTTTTATATGGGGGCGCACACACCCCATTCCCCAGGACAAACACCCCCGGCCTGGCCATGCTCAGCGCTCAGCACCCTAACCCGATGTCCGTCTTTATCAGAAAGGCCGCCTTCTCGGGGCACCTCAGGTGGACAGGGTGCTACATCAGATTAAACAAGGCCCGAGTCGGCTCATTTATTATCTGGCCACACTCCTGGGTAAGGGAATCTATTCTGCCGCGTTTGTGGATTATTGACACCGTGCCTTTTTATAAAGTAGCCGCTTTTTCTTTTTTGTGAATCCTCACAAGAGGATATTTTTTCCCGTTGCTTTTCACAGAGAGTGGAAGGGAGCGAGTACGTGCCCTTGACCAAGAATCGAACCAGCCACCTTTTGGCGCACATGACAACGCTCAACCAACAGCCACACTGGCCAGGCGAGACGGTCTGTTTTCATGTCCTTAGTACGTTCCTCTCGTTCAAAAACAAGCTGCTAAGTTCGGAACTCGGCCCGACCTCACCCACAGTGGCAGAAATGCCCACTTAAACAATACAACCATTTGTCACCTGTCACACTCACAGAGAACCCAACAAACTACAAGGAGTAAAGAGCTCATTGTAGCCGGGAGGCCAATCCACCCCCCAAGAGTCATTCTTCTTGTTTGTTCGCAATAAACAAACCCGGCTGGGGTGTGCCCCAAACCCAAAGATGCCACAGGGGCAGCTGCTGGGACAGCCTCCTGTGAGCGCAGGCACACCCAACCCCAAAGGCCTCTCCGCTTTCTTTTTTTAAAAAAACATCATTTTTTAAAATATATCTTTATTGATTTTAGAGAGGAAGGGAGATGGGAGAGAGAGATAGAAACAGCAATGATGAGAGAGAATCATGGATCGGCTGCCTCCTGCAACCTGGGCATGTGCCCTGACCAGGAATTGAACCGACCTCCTAGGTGGCAACCACTGAGCCAACGCTGGCCGGGCACGCCTCTCCTCTTTAAAAATGCAGGGGCTGGGCCCTGGCAGGTGTGGCTCAGCTGGTTGGAGCATCGACCCATACATACCCAGTTCCATCTCTCTCACATCGATGTTTCTCTCTCTCTCTCTCTCTCTCTCTCCCCCCCCCCCACCCCATCATCCTCTAAAACAGTGGTTCTCAACCTTTCTAATGCCGCGACCCTTTAATACAGTTCCTCATGTTGTGGTGACCCCCAACCATAACATTATTTTCGTTGCTACTTCATTACTGTAATTTTGCTACTGTTATGAATCGTCATGTAAATATCTGTGTTTTCCGATGGTCTTAGGCGACCCTGCTAGCGGTTCTCAACCTGTGGGTCGCGACCCACAGGTTGAGAACTGCTGCTGTAGAGTCTAAGACCATCGGAAAACACCGATATTTACATGACGATTCATTAACAGTAGCAAAATTACAGTTACTAAGTAGCAACGAAAATAATGTTATGGTTGGGGGTCACCACAACATGAGGAACTGTATTAAAGGGTCGCGGCATTAGAAAGGTTGAGAACCACTGCTCTAAAATCAATAAAAGATTAAAAAATTGTTTTAATAAAAAATGGTTTAAATGCAGGATCTTGATATTGTTTGCTGTTATAAAAGTAATACGCCCTGGCCGGTGTGGCTCACGTGGTGAGGCATTGCCCCACGCACTGAAAGGTTGCAGATTCAATTCTGGGGAGGGCACATGCCCAGGTTGCAGGCTCAATCCCCAGTAGGGGGCATGCAGGAGGCAGCCGATCCATGTTTCTCTCTCTCTCCCCCCCCACTTCTCTCTCTAAAAATCAATTTAAAATATGTTTTAAAAATAGAATATGCTGCTGAAGAGTAGATTTAAAAATTGTTAAGATGGTAAGTTTATGTCTATTTTACCACAATTAGAAATGTAAAACTTTGTTTGAAAATGGGAAGTCTCTATAAATACACGGATGTGTTCCACTCACCTGGACTTACAGGGCACCCTTCCATGTCGGTGCATGCCTCTGCTGAATGTCTAGGACCCCAGAAATGAAATTCTGGTTCCAAGATACACTTTTTGAAATGTGTTGCCAAGCTGCTCACCAAGAAAGTTGTCTAATCGGCATCCTATCAAAGAAGTCCTTGTTTGCCCACATCTCCCCACCAGGGGGCCCCGCTACTCTATTAGCTAACCTGAGAGACAAAACCAGGGGTCGTCCAACTACGGCCCGCGGGCCACATGCGGCCCGCCGAGGACATGTATCCGGCCCGCCGGGTGCCGCTGCCTGTCCTGCTTCGCAGCCGACGCGTGCCGGGCCCGCAGTGCGCATAGGAATTTGTTCATAGTTTTTTTTTTAAACTATAGTCCGGCCCTCCCACGGTCTGAGGGACAGTGAACTGGCCCCCTGTTTAAAAAGTTTGAGGACCCCTGGACAAAACCCAGTGTCTGGCTTTTAAGTAAACTTGGATTCCTAACCATCTCTTGACACGCCTGCTTCCTACTTAATCTTCTCACTTGAGGAACCGCCAATGTGTGCTTCCATCCAACTTTCCACTGGGGAGCGCGAATCCCATTCTTTGCCGCTGCTTCTACTAAACCAACTTTGCTATTGTACACCTGCTTTCTGGACCCCGGAATACGACCGGACATTGACCGCTATTTTGTTTCACCTTGTTAGATGCAGTGGCGAAAACATTCCCGCCTCCTGATTTTGTCCCACAACGAGTGTCCATTTTATTTGCTGCTGCCCCTGGGCTGGCCAGGGTCACACTTACAGGCTTCATGAATGAGCACCCCGGAGGCAGTGTCCCCATCAGACCCCCCAGCGACACACACCCAGGTGCAGTTCAAATCCATTTCACTCCATCAGCCCAAGTCCTGCATGTGCCCGTGTGCACCAAGCACTGTAGGAAGCAGCCTGCACCACGCTGGCAGGTCCCCACAAGGGAGACCAGCTGTCCCCGCAGGAAGCCAACGAGCTGGCTCAGTGTGTAGGGGGCTCTGGCAGCCCCACCACAGAGACAATATGGGAGAGAGCAGCAGAGGGGCCCACAGTCACACTGGAGCTGGGCAATGATCCCACAGATGGTTTCTCACCAGTCTTCCCGCGGAGGCTCAAGCTTCCGTTCCCATCATCCCCATCGCTCCGCTAAGTCTCCCTGCAGTCACACCACCTTCAGCGTAAGGCCCAGCAGCCTGCCACCTTGTGTAAGCGGCAGGCAGCCACACTGCTCATTCGGAACAGAAGCAGAGGTTTTTTTCTCTGCCAAAAAAATAACCTCCACGTTGCCAAAGAGACATGACTACTCAAATTCACTGAATAAATCAAAATAAACTGTCAGGCCCTGGCCGGTCTGGCTCAGTGGATAGAGCGTCGGCCTGCAGACTCAAGGGTCCCAGGTTCGATTCCGGTCAAGGGCATGTACCTTGGTTGCGGGCACATCCCCAGTGGGGGGGTGTGCAGGAGGCAGTTGATCGATGTTTCTCTCTCATTGATGTTTCTAACTCTCTATCCCTCTTCCTTCCTCTCTGTAAAAATTCAATAAAATATATTTTAAAAAATAAATAAATAAAAAATAATAATAATAAACTGTCAGTAGTCATAAAAGGGATCTTTTAACATTTTTTAAAAAATATATTTTATTGATTTTTCTACAGAGAGGAAGGGAGAGGGATAGAGAGCCAGAAAAAACGATGAGAGAGAAACATCGATCAGCTGCCTCCTGCACACCCCCCACTGGGGATGTGCCCGCAACCAAGTCACGTGCCCCTGACCGGAATCGAACCCGGGACCCTTGAGTCCGCAGGCCGACGCTCCATCCACTGAGCCAAACCGGTTTTGGCACTTTTAACATTTTTGATGCCTAATTTATCCTTGGCCAAAAGATAACAATCCTATATGCATACACACACACACACACACACACACACACACAATTTAAATCAGGCGTCACATCTTGCTGCTCTACTCCATGCCGTGTATCTTGGTTAACACAACATGAGGCCCGGGTCTTACCTTTTTACCACCAGCTTCAGGGTCTTATGGGACCCCTTCACCAGGCAAATCGCTTCCTGTCTGAACCCCGAGAGGCCGATGTCATTGATGCCCACGATCTCGTCTCCTGCCAGTAACTTGTCCACCGCCGCAGCTTTGCTTCCTTCTTCCACCTGCAACGAAGAAGCCGGCCCGTGAGCGAAGAAGCGCGGCCTGGGAGCCGCCCGCGTCAGCAAACAGGTGCCCAGAACGCGGCCAGGAATACACCGTGACCTGGGCTGCCCGCCCGCAGGCCCGAGGGCCGGCCTCCACACTACCGAGGAGGGAAAGGGGCCATCTGGGCCCCGAGGCCACCCTGCTTCCATGCTGGGCCGCCTCTGCTGGAGGCGGGCTGCATTTACCGGGGCAACAGGGAACAGCATGGAATGCTCAGGAACACACACAACCAAGAACAGTGACTCATCTTCTTTTTTATTCTTGTTAATCCTCACCTGATTTTTAGAGAAAGTGAGAGGGAGGGAGGGAGGGAGGGAGGGAGGGAGGGAGGGAGGGAGGGAGGGAAAAATTGATCCTCACATCAATTGCTGCCTCCTGCAGGTGCCCCGATCTGGGCCAGGGATTGAACCTGCAACCCAGGTACATGCCCTTGACCGAGAATTGAACCCATGACCTCCTGGTGCATGGAACAAAGGTCAACCAGCTGGGCCACACGACCAGGCGAGCTGTTTTTTATGTGGGCTGTATGCTGCTAGGTCACAGGGGTGGGCAAACTTTTTGACTCGAGGGCCACAATGGGTTCTTAAACTGGACCGGAGGGCCGGAACAAAAGCATGATGGAGTGTTTGTGTGAACTAATATAAATGCAAAGGGCGCAGAACTGACAAGCCTGGCCACAAAGCCAGAAATATTTACTCCGTGGCTCGTTACAAACAAGTTTGCCAACCCCGTTTTGTACCAAAAAGCCATTCTCTTCACAAACTACTAAGCAAGCACGTGAACAAATAAATTAACAGTCACACGTAGACAAGGGTACGATTTGAAAGCTCGCTGCCCCCCCACACTGTACACCTCGGTGAACCCGAGAATTCCTTCAAGTCCGCGCAGGTGGCGCCCCCTCGGGGAGTGGGGAGGTCGCGAGTGGGAATGAAGCCACTGACGACGCCTCACTTCGGAAACCTCACCTTTTCCCCCAATCTCCGCCTCGATCCGAGGACAGCTGAACTCGGGTTAATAAAGCAATTATTCATTGCACGTCAACACCGTAAACAAACCTAAAGCCCACTCATAGCAAACCTATGAAGCAATCCATTCCGGGAACTACTGGTTTCGAACGTCTAGACAATTTTATCCCGACGTAATGACAGACGGACGGGAAACAAGTTCCCGCCCGCCCCAGATTACACCTCAGCCACAGGTAATAGCGAGGTGCCGGCTCCACGTGGTGGAGGTTCAAGGTCTGACATGCCCGTGTGAGAGGCCAGGGGGCTGCCCAGGGGAAGGGCCCGGTGGGCAGCTGGCTGTGGGGAAGAGGGTGCCCAGGGAGCCCCAGCCGGTGTGGCTCAGTGGATAGAGCGTTGGGCTGCGGACTGAAGGGTCCCAGGTTCTATTCCGGTCGAGGGCACAGGCCCAGGGTTGTGGGCTCCATCCCCAGTAGGGGGCCTGCAGGAGGCAGCCAATTCTCTCTCATCACTGATGTTTCTGTCTCTCTCTCCCTCTCCCTCTCCCTTCCTCTCTGAAATCAGTAAAAATATTTTAAAAAAAGAGGGTGCCCAGGGAAAGAGGACCCCACAGGGAGTGACCCCGGCAGAGGCACTGAAACTCTGGAGGGTGGGACTGAAGGAGGCCACCTACAGAGCAGACAGACCCACAGGCAGGTGACCTGGAAGGAGAGCCCGGCCCCCAGCATTTAGAGGCCTGGTGGGGGAGGGGCCGCCAGGAGTGCAGGGGCTGGGAGGGGGCGGTGTCTGGAGAAGCGGCTCCTACCCGGGAGGGGTGCAGGCTGGGGCACTGGCATGTCTCAGACAGTAATGCACAGACGAATGTCCCAGGTGCTCGTTAAAACACAGGTTCTTGGGCTGGGAACCAGATGGAGGAGGGGCAGTGGGGGGAAATGGGGGTCATCTGTAATATTCGCAACAACAGATATAAATTTTACAAAATCAATTGCCCTGGCCAGTGTGGCTCCGTGGTCAGAGTGTTAGCTGTTGCACCGAAGGGTCGTGGGCTTGATTCCTGGTCAAAGCAAAGGCATGTGTCTGGGCTGCAGGTTTGATCCCCGGCCCCAGGTGGGCGGGAAACAACCACTGATGTCTGTCTGTCTGTCTGTCTCTCTCTCTCTTCCTCTTCCACTCTCAGGAATAGAACTATGACCTCTTGGTTCATAGGTCAGCACTCAACCACTGAGCCATGCTGGCCAGGCAATAAAGAATGTTTAAAGAAATAGAAATTACCAATAAAATCACCTCTATGTCTGTTGCTTGTAGGTACTCTTCCTAAAGAAAAGCACTCCCTGATCCTGCCTTTCTCCGTCCCTGGGCACAACAGTCCAATTTCCGTAATAACGTCACATACGAATTTCTAGGCACGTTGGCCATGAAAAGAAATCCAGGCTCGTCGTCTCATGATACTAACTGGTGAGGGAGCGGGGCCTAGGCTAACAGCTCAGCAACCTCGGAAGCCCTGGGCACGCCCCTTCCTGCACTGCGCAACGCACTGCCCTCCACCTGCCCCCCGGGAAGTGCGGGAATAACTCCTCAGGGAAGAATCACAGCCGCGTGGCTTCTTAGGGCCTCAGCCCGCACCTCGGTAAGCACAGTGCACAATTCCACCGCCTGGGCACCAACCTCAAAACAAGCACTAAAACCTCAGCCACAAAAGAAAAATTCCTTTCCTCGTGGCTGACCACAAAAAATATCAGAAGGCAAGAAAAATGCGAGAACGCTATTTCAAAAATCGAACAAAATAAACCCCAACCCCACCCAGAGGAGCGACTCCTTTCCGCCCACGGGCAGGGCTGGGTCCGGGCCCTAAGACACAGAAAGGCGGATGCGGCCCTGGCCGGGCGCTGAGCTGGCTGGGCGTCGTCCTGTGAGTGGAAGGGTCCTGTGCATGGAGGGGCCCTGTGCAGGGAAGGGCCCTGTGCAGGGAAGGGTCCTGTGCATGGGAGGGTCCTGTGCATGGAAGGGTCCTGTGCATGGAAGGGCCCTGTGCATGGAAGGGTCCTGTGCAGGGAAGGGTCCTGTGCATGGGAGGGTCCTGTGCATGGAAGGGTCCTGTGCATGGAAGGGCCCTGTGCATGGAAGGGTCCTGTGCAGGGAAGGGTCCTGTGCATGGGAGGGTCCTGTGCATGGAAGGGTCCTGTGCATGGAAGGGCCCTGTGCATGGAAGGGCCCTGTGCATGGAAGGGCCCTGTGCATGGAAGGGCCCTGTGCATGGAAGGGTCCTGTGCATGGAAGGGTCCTGTGCATGGAAGGGCCCTGTGCATGGAAGGGTCCTGTGCATGGAAGGGTCCTGTGCATGGAAGGGCCCTGTGCAGGGAAGGGCCCTGTGCAGGGAAGGGTCCTGTGCATGGGAGGGTCCTGTGCATGGAAGGGTCCTGTGCAGGGAAGGGTCCTGTGCATGGAAGGGTCCTGTGCATGGGAGGGTCCTGTGCAGGGGAGGGTCCTGTGCATGGGAGGGTCCTGTGCAGGGGAGGGTCCTGTGCATGGGAGGGCCCTGTGCATGGAAGGGCCCTGTGCATGGAAGGGCCCTGTGCAGGGAAGGGCCCTGTGCAGGGAAGGGTCCTGTGCATGGGAGGGTCCTGTGCAGGGAAGGGTCCTGTGCATGGGAGGGTCCTGTGCATGGAAGGGCCCTGTGCAGGGAAGGGTCCTGTGCATGGGAGGGTCCGGTGCATGGAAGGGCCCTGTGCATGGAAGGGTCCTGTGCATGGGAGGGTCCTGTGCATGGAAGGGTCCTGTGCATGGAAGGGTCCGGTGCATGGGAGGGTCCTGTGCAGGGAAGGGTCCTGTGCATGGGAGGGTCCTGTGCATGGAAGGGCCCTGTGCAGGGAAGGGTCCTGTGCATGGAAGAGTCCGGTGCATGGGAGGGTCCTGTGCAGGGAAGGGTCCTGTGCATGGGAGGGCCCTGTGCAGGGAAGGGTCCTGTGCATGGGAGGGTCCGGTGCATGGAAGGGCCCTGTGCATGGGAGGGTCCTGTGCATGGGAGGGTCCTGTGCATGGGAGGGTCCTGTGCATGGAAGGGTCCTGTGCATGGGAGGGTCCTGTGCATGGGAGGGTCCTGTGCAGGGAAGGGCCCTGTGCATGGGAGGGTCCGGTGCATGGAAGGGTCCTGTGCATGGAAGGGCCCTGTGCATGGAAGGGCCCTGTGCATGGAAGGGCCCGGTGCATGGGAGGGTCCTGTGCGTGGGAGGGTCCTGTGCATGAAGGGTCCTGTGCATGGAAGGGTCCTGTGCGTGGAGGGTCCTGTGCGTGGAAGGGCCCTGTGCGTGGAGGGTCCGGTGCGTGGAGGGTCCTGTGCATGGGAGGGCCCTGTGCGTGGAAGGGTCCGGTGCGTGGGAGGGTCCTGTGCGTGGAAGGGTCCTGTGCGTGGAAGGGTCCTGTGCGTGGGAGGGTCCTGTGCGTGGAAGGGCCCTGTGCGTGGAAGGGTCCTGTGCGTGGAAGGGCCCTGTGCATGAAGGGCCCTGTGCATGAAGGGCCCTGTGCGTGGAAGGGTCCTGTGCATGGGAGGGTCCGGTGCAGGGAAGGGTCCTGTGCGTGGAAGGGTCCTGTGATGGAAGGGTCCTTTGCATGGAAGGGTCCTGTGCAGGGAAGGGTCCTGTGATGGAAGGGTCCTTTGCAGGGAAGGGTCCTGTGCAGGGAAGGGTCCGGTGCATGGAAGGCTTCGGTACATGGGAGGGTCCGGTGCAGGGAAGGGTCCGGTGCATGGAAGGGTTCTGTGCATGGAAGGGCCCTGTGCATGGAGGGTCCTGTGCATGGAAGGGTCCTGTGCGTGGGAGGGTCCTGTGCATGGAAGAGTTGCCGGTTTGATTCCCATTCAGGGCACATACCCAGGTTGTGAGTTCGATCCCAGGGGCTGTGCAGGAGGCAGCCAACTGGTGTCTTTCTCTCTCCTTCTCCCTCCCCCTCTCTCTAAAAACCAATAAAAAATCTTTTTTAAAAAGAAAGGCAAAAAAGAAACAAACAACCAAAAAAAAAAAATACAAAAGGGAAGGCATAGAACAGTGGTCGGCAAACTGCGGCTCGCCAGCCACATGCGGCTCACGAGCCGCCGTTTGCCGCTCTGTTGACTAATGAGTTTGCTGACCACTGGGATAGGGGCTTAATCACAAGGAACAACAACAGCCTGTAATTATTGGAATCGAGAGTGTAGGTCAGTGGTCGGCAAACTCATTAGTCAACAGAGCGGCTCGTGAGCCACATGTGGCTCGCGAGCCGCAGTTTGCCGACCACCGGCATAGAAGATGGCAGCATAGGTAAAAGCCTGTACTCGCTGCCTCCCACAACCACATCAAAATTACAATTGAAATACGGAACCACCATCATCCAGAACCGCTGGAAAGCTGGGTGAATGGAAGTCCCACAACTAGAGAAGAAGAAAGCACAGAGACTTGGTAGGAGATGCGGAGGCGCGGATCGGGTTGGTCTGACACCCACGTGGGCCGCGTTTTTAAGTGGGAGGGAGATCGTCTCTGCGGAGGCCACCCGGAGGAGCAAGGAGTCCCAGCCCCACACCAGACCCCCAGCCCAGGGTCCCGGAGCTGGAAAAGAAGTCCCTACGGGCTGTAAAAACCATGCGGACTGGGGCTGAGTGACACAGGCTGCTGGAGACCCAGCTGCTCCTCTTAAAAGGCTGGCACCACCAAGTGAACTTACAAGGTCCCGCTTCCCCTGAGCTCCAGCACCAGGGCAAGGCTCTGGGGGACACAGACACATATGATGAGGAACTGAATTGTCTGGCATCAGGGCAGGAACTTGGGGGTAGCTTTCTCCCAGACAGAGGTGCTCTCAGGGATCATTGTTCCTATGCTGGGACCTCCCTGTAAGTCACAGGGCTGACTTGCAGCCGTTTCTGTTTGCTCCACCCTGGTGATTCCCTAAGACCCCGCCTCATCCAATTTACAACCCCACCCAACCTGTGTGCAGCAGCTTTTGCATATGAATGGCCTGTCCTTGCTCAGGCTAAAATCTCTCAAACAAGCCGCAGCTGGATCATGGAGCCCCAAACCTATCAATAGAAGGCCCAAGACCCAGCACAAACACCAGCCTGGCTTGCTTCACAGCTGGGCCTCCTCTGGGCACTTCCAACCCTGATACAAAGAGGAGGAATCTGCAGATCTCTCTGTAGCTCCTGCTGGGTGGCCCCAGGCAGTGGCTGACTTTGCACCTCCCTGGAGACCCAAGAGCCAATATACCCAGTGGTCAGTGTGAGCCCATACCAAATTATAACTCTTTACATCTATCAGTGACACACTCAAGGGTCAGACTCAGTGAGCACCAAAGCCCCACTGAAGCAAGTTCTGTCCCATAGGGGTGTCTCCTGCACAGCAGCCCTCCCACTACAGTCACAGCTGGTCCTCACAGCCAATTGGACTGGAGGTCAATTCCTCCCAGTGACAACAACAGCAATCAAGTCTCAACTACAACAAGACTGTGCACACAGCCCACAAAGGGGTGCACTTAGAGCTCCCAGCTCAGGTGACTGGGGATGCTGAGCCACTAGGCCCTATAGAACACCTACTACACAAGGCCACTCTACCAACTCAAGGAGACATAGCAGCTCTACCCAATACAAACACAAACACAGGGAAGCAGCCAAAATGCGGAGACAAAGGAACATGTCACAAATGAAAGAAATGGAAGAAAGCAAACTACTGGATACAGAGTTCAAAACCATGGTTATAAGGTTACTCAAGAATCTTCTAGAAACCTCCAAAAAAATGGAAAAGGACCAGTCAGAAATTACACATGCACTGGCTGAAATAAAGAATAATATACAGGGATTCAACAGAATAGAGGATTCTGAGAATCAAATCAACGATTTGAAATATGAGGAAGCAAAAAACACCCAACCAGAAGAGCAAAAAGAAAGAAGAATCTGAAAATATGAAGACAGTGTAAGGAGCCTCTGAGACATCTTCAAGCGTACCAACATCCGAATTATGGGGGTGCCAGAAGAAGAGAGAAAGCAAGATATTGAAAACCTGTTTGAAGAAATAATGACAGAAAACTTCCCCCACCTGGTGAAAGAAGTAGACATACAAGTCCAGGAAGCAGAGAGTCCCAAACAAGAGGAACCCAAAGAGAACCACACCAAGACACATCATAATTAAAATGCCGCCCTGACCGGTTTGGCTCAGTGGATAGAGCGTCGGCCTGCGGACTCAAGGGTCCCAAGTTTGATTCTGGTCAAGGGCATGTACCTTGGTTGCAAGCACATCCCCAGTAGGAGGTGTGCAGGAGGCGGCTGATCGATGTTTCTCTCTCATCGATGTTTCTAACTCTCTATCACTCTCCATTCCTCTCTGTGAAAAATCAATAAAATATATATTTTTTTAAAATGCCAAGGGCTAAAGACAAAGAGAGAATATTAAAAGCAGCAAGAGAAAAACAGTTAATTACCTACAAGGGAGCCCCCATACGACTGTCAGCTGATTTCTCAACAGAAACTATGCAGGCCAGAACAGAGTGGCAAGAAATATTCGAAGTGATGAATAGCAAGACCTACAACCAAGATTACTCTACCCAGCAAAGCTATCATTCAGAATTGAAGGGCAGATAAAGAGCTTCACAGATAAGAAAAAGCTAAAGGAGTTCATCACCACCAAACCAGGACTATATGAAATGCTGAAGGGTATTCTTTAAGAAGTGGAAGAAGAAGAAAAAGATAAAATATATAAACAAGAAAATGGCAACAAATACATACCTATCAAAAATTGAATCTAAAAATCAAAATAAATGAGTAAGAAATCTAATGAACAGAATAAACTGGTGAATCAAATTGAATCAGAGGCATGGAAATGGAACAGACTAACGATTCTCAGAGGGAAGGGGGTGGGGGGGGGCAGGAAGAGATTAAACAAAGATCTTATATGCATATATGCATTACCGATGGACACAGACAATAGGGTGGCGAAGGCTTGGGCGGGGCGGGAACCAGGTGGAGGGGGCAATGGGGGGAAGAAAGATGAACATCTATAATAATCTCAACAATAAAGATTTTTTTTAAAAAAAAAAGTAAAAAAAAGAAAGGCAGACATGGCCTGGCCAGGTCAGAGCCAGGCCAGGCAGCCATGGGGAAGGGAGACGAAGGTGGCCGCACGCCCCCTGTACCGAGGGGGCGTGCGGCCACCCAACGTGTCCAGAGAAGGCGCCGTCTGAGACGAGGACAAGCTCTGGGCACTCTGAGGCTGCGATGAGCAACCAGAAGTCAAAACAGAAATGGAAAACAGCTGTTGGCTCTAGGAGAGATCATGAGGGACAGCGAGGGAAGGGACTCTGCCTCAGGCCATCGGGAGTGGCAGCACAGATCCAGGCCAGCTGGACAGGGAAGCCAAGGAAGAGCCTTCGTCCCCAGCCCCTGGCCCCTGGGAGGGCAAGGTCGGGCCTCCTCTCCGGATGATGCGGGCGGGCCCAGGGCCTCAGGGCTCTGCAGAGGCCACGGAAGGGACCGTTTCTGGACAGTGACATTCAGGGGGCATCTTCTTTTTCTTTTTTTATTGATGAGAGAGAATCATGGATCGGCTGCCTCCTGCACACACCCTACTGGGGATCGAGCCCGCAACCCAAGCATGTGCCCTGGACTTGGAACTGAACCCGGGACCTTTCAGTCTGAGGCCAATGCTCTATCCACTGAGCTAAACCAACTAGGGCTCAGGGGGCATTTTCTGAGCACCGCTGTCTTTATGTAAGACTAGAGGCCCGGTGCGTGAATTCATGCATGGGTGGGGTCCAGCTGGCCTGCCCCGATGGGGGCCAATCAAGAAACAGAGTCCAGCCAGCATGGCTCAGTGGTTGAGCCTCAACCTATGAGCCAGAAGTTGGATTCCCAGTCAGGGCACATGCCCCGGTTGTGGGCTCAATCCTCAGCAGGGGGTGTGCAGGAGGCAGCCGATCAATGGCTCTCTCATCATTGATATTTCTCTCTCTCTCTCCCTCTCCCTTCCTCTCTGAAATCAACAATATATAAAATAAAATAAAAAGAGAGATCTACACACAACCTACGCCAACTCTGTCCCGGTCAGCACGGGTGCCTCATGCCCCACGCTGGTGCTGGGGCAGGACCTACCAGCATTCCCCCCTGGCCGGCAGGCACCCTGGAGAGGGCAGCCCGTTGGTAGAGGGCGCTGGCGGGACACTGCGGAGGAGAGGCTGCGACTCTAGACTCTAGCCTGCCTTCCGGTGGCCCGCTCCAGTGCCCCAGGCAGCCACATGGAACAGTGTGGCACCGCCCCCACGGTGCCTCCCTGGAAAGCCCCCTGGCACTGTGGTGGCTGACTTCCCGGTGAGTTGCACTAGCCGCACCCCAGTGGCCTCCCGGGAGGTGGTGCTAATAGTCCTGGGAGCACCAGGACTGCTGCCCGCTGAGCTGCCCGCCCGCCAGCTGGCCTGTGGCACTCGGTGACCTTGTCACTGTCCAGGGGCCGCAGGCACACCCGCTTCGAGGACACCTGAATGTCTGAGGGGCACGCTTGCCGAATTCCTTAGAATCCTCTACCCCATGGGACCTGCTAGTTAATAATTAGGCCACCATAAATCGATAGTAAGCCATCATCTGTTAATGGTTAATTTTAATTTTCTGCATGGGGCCGGCACACTTTTCCATACAGAGCCATGGAGTAATAATGTTTTAGGCCTCGTGGGGCCGCAGGTCTCTATGGCAACTGTCCACCTTGCTGGGCAGACGAGACATAAGCAAAGGGCTGTCGGTATTTGGCCAGTTTGCAGACTCAGGCTCTGTATTAAGCATCCGCCGTTCAAATTTGCTCTGTGGTTTCTACCTGCAAACTAGACGCTGACAGATACAAATTCTACGTGAGGAGTGCAGTAACAGACGTGCACGGACCGGGAGGAAATAATAGATTACAAGGTGGGGGGAGAGGGGGCGGCTAAGCACCAGGGAAGGTTTCAGAAAGATGAGGAGTGATCTAGTCCAAAAAACTCGTCTACTGCTCGGCTGGCGTGGCTCAGTGGCTGAGCATTGATCTAGGAACCAGGAGGTCATGGTTTGATTCCCGGTCAGGGCACATGCCCAGGTTGCAGGCTCAATCCCCAGTGTGGGGTGTGCAGGAGGCAGCCGATCCATGATTCTCTCTCATCATTGATGTTTCTCTCTCTCTCCCTCTCCCTTCCTTCTTGAAATCAATAAAAATATATTTTAAAAAAATAACCCTAGCCGGTTTGGCTCAGTGGATAGAGCATCAGCCTGTGGACTGAAGGGTCCTGGGTTCGATTTCAGTCAAGGGCACGTGCCTGGGTTGTGGGCTCAACCCCCAGTGTGGGGTGTGCAGGAGGCAGCCTATCAATGATTCTCTCTCATCATTGGTGTTTCTATATCTCTCCCCATCTCCCTTCCTCTCTGAAATCAATAAAAATATATTTAAAAATAAAAAAATAAAAAATAAAATTTCAAAATAAATAAAGGAAGCCAGCTTCACATACAAGACTTCATGCTATTTAGGCAAGATGCTTCCTAAGTCCTTTATGTAAGACTAGAGGCCCAGTGCATGAATTCATGCATGGGTGGGGTCCAGCTGGCCTGCCCCGATGGGGGCCCATCAGGCTGGGCCAGTGCAGGGGAGGGGCTGCAGGCGGTTGGCCCCTGATAGGGGTGTTGGGGGCCGATTAGAGAGGGAGGGGGGGGGGCATTGGGGCCCGGATCAGGCTGGTTGGCTGCCGCAGTGCACATCATAGCCACCGGTCATTCTGGTCGTTCTGGTCATTCTGCCATTCGGGTTGCTGGGCTTTTATATAGAGAGATAGATTGTTTGCGGGGTTAAAATCCCAAAGCTCAGTTATCCTAGATGTCCTTATTGTGTCCTTTAAACTCAGTCTCCTCTCCCCTTCTTTAGCTACTGTAGTGTTCCAGAAAACTTCTAAAACACAGAAAGTTGCCATTTATAAGGGGGTGTGTTACAAAAGCTCAGCCTAAGTGGGCTATGTGGAAGTTATGGCAATTTCCCCCATAAAAACACAACATGATGTAAGTGGCAGTAAGTTCTCAGGCTCAGACACAAATACTGCAATACATCCTGGTTTCAATCGCCGGGATTGCAAGCAAACAAAGGGGGGGGAAGGAAGCGTGCATTTCCCCCCATGGCCCTTTGAACGTACACAATACGCAGGTTCGGGTGCTGGTGACGCAGGCCCAGTGGCGGGCCCCTTGGTTAAGATGGGACACGTTTCCCCTCATCTCCGCCTGTGGCGATCTGTTAGACGGGACAACCTGCCCGAGGGCGGAAGGCAGGAATGACACAGCAGCCACTGTCCCCACAGCTGACAGCACGGTCACAGCGGCACAGGTGCCCAGCGGGCCCAGCCAGTCCTCACACCACGTTCCACGCTGCGGCCTCGCTCCCACTGAGGCCCGGGACCACGGGGGATGCCTGCCTCAGGCCCAGCAGGGTGGCTGCGCAGAGGGGACCGCCACCCTTGGGCTCCCACGCTGGATGGGGAGTCTCGGAGGCACCCTTCCGTCCAGGGTCCCCCACCCTTTCTTGGGATCTTCTTCTCCCAGATCACGTGAGCTCTGATGCCTTTTCACAGGCCCTCACCCTGCTCGTCCACCGCACACTGCTGACATCTGGGCCGACCACGCTGAGTGGTGGGGCCCCTGTGCACTGTATGAAGGCCATTAACAGCATCCCTGGGCTCCACCCACCGAGGCCAGCGGCAACCCCAACCCCAAGTCGAAATCACCCAAATGTCTCCAGGTATTATTCAATGTCCCCTGGGGAGACCCCCGTCCCCCGTTGAGAACCAGTTCTAGAATAAGGATCAAGTATCTGAGACAGTCATTCTGGCTCTTGTGGAGCAAAGAGAAATTAAGAACCTAAAATCCCATTTAACCTCCCCCCGGGCAACCCGCCCCTGCCCTGTAAAGCCCTCCCCCCTGGGAAACCCGCCCCTGCCCTGTAAAGTCCTCCCCCCCCCCCCGGGAAACCCGCCCCCTGCCCTGTAAAGCCCTCCCCCCCGGGAAACCCGCCCTGCCCTGTAAAGCCCTCCCCCCCGGGAAACCCGCCCCTGCCCTGTAAAGTCCTCCCCCCCCCCGGGAAACCCGCCCCTGCCCTGTAAAGCCCTCCCCCCCGGGAAACCCGCCCCTGCCCTGTAAAGTCCTCCCCCCCCCCGGGAAACCCGCCCCTGCCCTGTAAAGCCCTCCCCCCCGGGAAACCCGCCCCTGCCCTGTAAAGTCCTCCCCCCCCCCCCCGGGAAACCCGCCCCTGCCCTGTAAAGCCCTCCCCCCCGGGAAACCCGCCCCTGCCCTGTAAAGTCCTCCCCCCCCCCCCCCGGGAAACCCGCCCCTGCCCTGTAAAGCCCTCCCCCCCGGGAAACCCGCCCCTGCCCTGTAAAGTCCTCCCCCCCCCCCCCCCCCGGGAAACCCGCCCCTGCCCTGTAAAGCCCTCCCCCCCGGGAAACCCGCCCCTGCCCTGTAAAGTCCTCCCCCCCCCCCGGGAAACCCGCCCCTGCCCTGTAAAGCCCTCCCCCCCGGGAAACCCGCCCCTGCCCTGTAAAGTCCTCCCCCCCCCCCCGGGAAACCCGCCCCTGCCCTGTAAAGCCCTCCCCCCCGGGAAACCCGCCCCCTGCCCTGTAAAGCCCTCCCCCCCGGGAAACCCGCCCCCTGCCCTGTAAAGCCCTCCCCCACCACCCCCCGGGAAACCCGCCCCTGCCCTGTAAAGCCCTCCCCCCTGGGCAACCCGCCCCTGCCCTGTAAAGCCCTCCCCCCCGGGAAACCCGCCCCTGCCCTGTAAAGCCCTCCCCCCCGGGAAACCCGCCCCTGCCCTGTAAAGCCCTCCCCCCCGGGAAACCCGCCCCTGCCCTGTAAAGCCCTCCCCCCCCCCGGAAATCCGCCCCCTGCCCTGTAAATCCCTCCCCCCCCGGGAAACCCGCCCCTGCCCTGTAAAGCCCTCCCCCCCCCCAGAAACCCGCCCCTGCCCTGTAAAGCCCTCCCCCCCCCCCCGGAAACCCGCCCCTGCCCTGTAGAGCCCTCCCCCCTGGGAATCCCGCCCACCACGCAGGAAGCCCAGCCTCCTCTCTCTGGTCTCCAGCCGCAATGCCAAGGCCAGCGAAGGGGCCGGGCGGAGCCTCACGCTGAATGGAGTCCCACTGTTACCACGCAAACACGCCTTGTGGTCTGGACACCATCAGGCCTGTCCCAACACCACGGGTCCCAACAAAGCTGCCTTTCTCCCTTGCTGGCCTCTAGGCCTTGCCGACAGGCCCCTCTATTCACACCCACCCCCCTCGCGGACACAGCACCCACCCACCTGGTGCGACCCTGCTCATCCTCTGGGACGCACGCCGGGGGGGGGGGGGGGGGGGGGGGGCCACCTGCCCCCACCCGCCTCCCTAACACCCCGCACCGCTGCCTGCTGGTGTCCCTGCCGCCCCATCCAGCCCTCAGCAAGATCTTCCTCTCCCACAGGAGAAACCGAACGGTATCTGCTTCCTCCCATCCTAGGCCCAGGCGTGCCGCAGGGCAACAGGCGATGTTTCCACCGAAGAATCAGCTCAGAGCCCAGGCCGGTGGCTCAGCTGGCTGGAGCGTCATTCCGTGCACCAGAAGGTTGCAGGTTCCATCCCTGGTCAGGGTGAGTATGGGAAGCAACTGACTGACGTTTCTCTCACACTCTCTCTCTCACACACACACACACACACACACACACATTGATGTTTCTCTCTCTCACACACACACATCGATGTTTCTCCGTCTTTCTTCCTTTCTCCCTCCCTCCCGTCCTCTTTCTAAAGCATATCCTCAGGTGAGAATTAACATTTTTTAAAAAGGCCTGGCCGGCTTGGCTCGGTGGTTGAGCATCGACCTAAGAACCAGGAGGTCATAGTTCGATTCCGGTCAGGGCACATATTTCTATCTCATTCTATCACTGATGTTTCTCTCTCTCTCTCTCTCTCCCCCTTCCTCTCTGAAATCAGTAAAAATACTTTTTAAAATATTTTTAAAAGCATCTGCTAAGATAGCGAGCTCCTGCCCGAAGGCTGTTTCCGTCCTCTGACTGCAGAAGGCAAAGCCAAGCACTGCTCCTGGGCCTGGGCAGCGAGCAGAGGGCACACCTTGGCGCTCGCTCCGCAGTCTGCCAGGTGAAAAAGCCGTCGGGAAGAGCGGACAGGCGATCCAGAGTCAGGAAAAGGCACTCCCCGCTCGGGAACGAAGCGCCCGCTCTCCACACGTGGTTTATCTTTGGTGGATGTTCCCAGCGGGCTGTGTGGCAAAGCGACAGCCACTGCCCCTTCAGATAAGGCTGCGGTGACGCGCGTGCCACTCCCTCCAAGGCGGCCGGCCAGGCACTCGCCTGCCCTAGCGACGACTCTGAGCCCCTTCGTCTTTTTTTGGGTAAAATATGGGCGACCTCACCCATCCTTACGCCTTTCCTTCTGCTGTTTGTTTGTTTGTTTTTAAAATATATTTTTATTTTTTTACCGTAACATATTTTGCTCAAGAGCTTTTATTTATTTTTATATATTTGTATTGATTTCAGAGAGGAAGGGAGAGGGAGATAGAAACATCAGTGATGAGAGAGAATCGTGGATCGGCTGCCTCCTGCACGCCCCGCACTGGGGATGGAGCCCACAACCCGGGCCTGTGCCCTTGACCGGAGTCAAACCTGGGACCCTTCAGTCCGCAGGCCGGTGCTCTTAGGGCTCCTTTGCTTTTAAGACTAGGGGAGACCAAAGTAAAACCACGTAGGAGATCACACACATGTCACCCCAAAGGGCAGCCAGAGTCCGGGTAATTCCCACCCTGCTCTCTGCCGCACACAACTCCTCGCCTGTCAGAGCCCACGGTGCCACCTGTCAAGGTCCCCTGCGCTTTCTCTTCACCCAGGGCTTTGCTGAGAGGCTCACCTTCAAGTCCCCTCTCCCTCTCCAAGTGACACCTCTCTTTGTTGTTTGTGAATGCTTACCCGAGGATATCTTTTCCATTGATTTCTAGAGAGTGGAAGGGAAGGAGGGGGGAAGCGGGGGAGGGAGAGAGAGAGGTAAGGGACACATCAATTGGTTGCCTCCCGCAGATGCCCCCACCGGGACTGGGGAATGTGCGACGGAGGTACATGCCCTTGACCGGGAATCAAACCCGCAGACTTGCGCGCCGACGCTCTAAGCCAGGAGTCCTCAAACTCCGGCCCGCGGGCCACATGCGGCCCGCCGAGGACATGGATCCGGCCCGCCGGGTGCCGCTGCCTGTCCTGCTTAGCAGCCGACTCGTCCCGGGCCCGCAGTGCGCATAGGAATTTGTTCATAGTTTTTTTTTTTAAACTATAGTCCGGCCCTCCAACGGTCTGAGGGACAGTGAACTGACCCGTTTAAAAAGTTTGAGGACCCCTGCTAAGCACTGAGCCACACCGGCCAGCCAGGGCGACACCTCTTTCAGGCCTTCGTTCAGGTCCCACACTCTCCCGCGTCCCGGATGTCGTCTTTGGAAGCAGTGCCCCCCCACCGTGACTGGAGGGGGACCCTCTCTGGTGGCCGAGGGCCCTGCTCTCCCAGGAGCTGGACTCCCCGCAGAGCCGGCAGAGCCACGCTGCCCTCCCAGAGGGCGGTGGCCGTCACAGGGGACGGAAGCTGACGCCAGAGGAACTCGGCATCAAAGAGGCAGCAACATCTGGGGCCACTCTGTCCCCTTTCTTCTGGCCGGGAACAAAGACACGTGCCTAGAGGCAGCCGCTGCCGGGCAACCAGGAGGGGGAGGCCACCAGCGTCAGGGGCTGGGACGTGCGAGCCAGGCTGGGCCCGGGGCCAGGCGCACCGGCTGGGCGGGCTGGGCATGCGACCGCAGCGGCCCAGGTGACCGGACCGGCTCCGCCAGCGACACGCTGCTGCAGAGTGAGTCATAATTCTGCATAAACGCAGCTCACTCCCCTCTGCTGTTTATAACCTTTCCAAAGCAGCACCGAACGGGATTAGTTCCGAACGGCAAAATGTCATTCGCTTTTGTAATTAACAAAACAAACAAAAAAACTGTTGAGGGACAGGCTGAGAAAAACAATTGTCTTGCTGTGCTTGTGTTTTCATTGAAGAGTAAGACACTTGGGCCCGGCCTGCGTGGCTCAGGGGTTAAGCATCGACCTGTGAACCTGGAGGTCACGGTTCGATTCCCGGTCAGGGCACAGGCCCGGGTTGCGGGCTCGATCCCCAGTGTGGGGCGTGCAGGAGGCAGCCGATCCATGATTCTCTCTCATCATGGATGTTTCTATCGCTCTCTCGCTCTCTCTCCCTCTCTCCCTTCCTCTCTGAAATCAATAAAAACATATTAAAAACAAAAAAGACTCAAAATGGCTTAGTTTCCATTCCCAGGCATGCGGCAGCTTCCACCAGAGCAGGCAGGTTCAGAAGCCTGTTCAGGGGTCCTCAAACTTTTTAAACAGGGGGCCATTTCACTGTCCCTCAGACCGCTGGAAGGCCGGACTATAGTTTAAAAAAATACTATGAACAAATTCCTATGCGCACTGCGGGCCCGGGACGCGTCGGCTGCTAAGCAGGACAGGCAGCGGCACCCGGCGGGCCGGATCCATGTCCTCGGCGGGCCGCATGTGGCCCGCGGGCCGTAGTCTGAGGATGCCTGCTGTACGTTGTGCCTTGGGGGCTGCAAAGTTGGACCAGGATGTGGGAATTTACTCAGGAGCCAACTCTACCTTTTCCCACGTTGAGGCCTGAATTATCCACTGGTCAGCGGAGAACACCGAGTTAATTACGTGCCCAGCGTACGGTGGCCAAAGGGTGCCGGGCCAGGCACAGAGATGCCGAACACTCGCCACACCCTGGAGTGTCATTTTGTCCTGGGTCCAGGTGATTCCACACTCGTCAAGGTCATGGCAACACTTCAAGGTCAAGGCCGTTTGTGCAGCTGGCCTGGGCCTGGCTTCATTCCCTCTCCTGTGCTTTGGTCCATCCTTTTAGGGACAGAATTTGCTGCGACACATACACTTATCTTTTAGAACTGACGTGGAAATATCTGCGATCTTTAGTGACTGTCTTCAAAAAAGGGGGGGGCAGCTATCTGCCATGACGGACTCTAAAAAATTTTGGCCCGAGGAGTCTAAACACAAAGTCAGCGGAGGTAAGGCCGGGATTCCAAACATAGCTCAAATACCAACGCCGCTGCGGGCAGTCCTTTGGCCAAATTTTGACATCGAGGTCACAATTCTAAGTAGGAAACAGTAAATGTGAATGTTCTCCTTTAAAAGAGGCCACCGCAGGATCACGCCTGGCGGCCTGTGACGTGGAACACGGTAAAATGACAAGTACCATTTACTTGGCATCAAAGCCATCGCCATTGAGGAGCCTGGCGTCATCAGTGGAGAGATTAACCCTTAAAAGCACACGCCTGGCTGAGGAGCCCAGAAATGCCTTCCCACAGAGCCTTCCCTTCAAAGGGTGGTGCCTTTATACGTGTTGGTTTTTGTTGTTTTTCTAAAGACTGTCTCTCTGCCCTGGCCAGATAGAGCGTCAGCCTGCAGACTGAAGGGTCCTTGTTTAATTTCCAATCAAGGGCACATGCCTGGGTTGTGGGCTCAAACCCCAGTAGGGGGGCTGCAGGAAGCAGCCAATCCATGATTCTCATCATGGATGTTTCTCTCTCTCTCCCTCTCCCTTTCTCTATGAAAGCAATAAAAAAAATCCTATATAATAAAAGCCTAATATGCTAAGTGTCCCGTTGGCCACTCAACCAATCAAAGCGTAATATGCTAATGATATGCTAAGGCCGTTCAACTGCTCGCTATGACGTGCACTGACCACCAAGGGGCAGGAAGTCGACTGGTAGGTTAGCTTGCTGCTGGGATCCCGCCGATTCAGACTGAGCCAGAGGGCCAGACATGCCCTGGAGCCCTCCTGCAGTCCCTGCCCAGCTGGCCAACCTCTCGTGTCCCTCCCCAGCCCCGATCGTGCACCAGTGGGGTCCCTCGGCCTGGCCTGTGCCCTCTCACAATCCGGGACCCCTCAGGGGATGTCGGAGAGCCAGTTTAGGCCCAATCCCACAGGCCAGGCTGAGGGACCCCATCGGTGCACAAATTTGTGCATTGGGCCTCTAGTATAAAAAATAAATCAATAAATGCCCTGACCAGTCTGGCTCGGTGGATAGAGCATCGGCCTGCGGACTGAAGGGTCCCAGGTTCGGTTCCGGTCAAGGGCATGTACCTTGATTGCGGGCACATCCCCAGTGGGGGGTGTGCAGGAGGCAGCTGATCGATATTTCTCTCTCATCGATGTTTCTAACTCTCTATCCTCTCCCTTCCTCTCTGTAAAAAATCAATAAAATATATATTTTTTTAAAAATATGCCTGTACCTTTAAGAAAATCAATAAAAATATGTAAAACATAAATAAATAAAAATAAAGACTGTCTCTCCCATTCCCTCCTCTGAATGGGGGCTGCCAGTGTGGTCCGTGTGAAAACCCTCTAATGTCCACCTCACAGTGTGAGCGCTTTTCTGCACGGAGGTTGTACCTCAGGAAAAACCTTGCTCACCCGCGGTGTGGGCTGACTTGCGTCCCCTAAAACGATAAGGCCAAGTCCCAACGCCTGGGGCCTGTGCATGTGACCTTATTTGGAAATAGGGTCTTTGCAGATGTGACCAAGATGAGGCCAAAGGGCCCGCCCCCGCCCCATGGCAATGAGAAGGGGACACGTGGTCACTGACACACAGGGGAGCAGAGCAAGGGAGGATGGAAGCAGATGCGGTGCTCACACACCGAGGAATGCCGCAGCCACCGGAGGGAACACCTCCATCCCAGGCTCCCGGCCTCCACAATGTGAGACCGTCTGGCTGGCTTTAAGCACCTTGGCTGTGGTTACTTGGACGCGACAGCCCTAAAGCACCGTCCCTTTGCTGCAAGAAAAAAGCGACCAAGATGAGCACACAGAACCGCTGGCCTGGCCACCTCCCACTTCCAGAACGCGAGCAGGTCGCCCCAAGCCTGGGCTCCCCCAAGAGCCCCCAGCAGGCCCCCCACGGCTCGCCCTAACGCTCCCCTGGCCGCCTGCCCTCCAGATCCAGCAGGCGGATGGGTGCACCCGGCCCCTCCAGGGAGGCTAATAACCCCGCCCCCGCAGGAAAGACCAGGACTCCACACCAGCTGGTGGTCTGGGAGCACCGGGCGAGGGCCCGTGGGGGAGGGGGACTGGAGGGTTGCGGGGGGGTGGGGGGGGGCAGATATTAGGACCACACCATCTCGTCGTCCAGCACTCAGCAGCTGGGCGCCAGGAACTGAAGAAAGAGCACAATGTTCAGCTTTCCCCAGGGATCCAGGCACGCTCTGACCTTTCCTGAGCCTCAGTTTCCCTCTCATCAGTTCAATCCTGACTGTCCTCAAGCTCTTTTATGTTTTTATTAATTTCTTCAGTTTTTTAAAATATATTCTTACTGACTTCAGACAGGAAGAGAGATAGAAACATCAATGATGAGAGAGAATCATGGATGGGCTGCCTCCTGCACGCCCCCTACTGGGGATGGAGCCCACAACCCGGGCATGTGCCCTGACCGGAATCGAACCCTGACCTCCTGGTTCATAGGTCGTCACTCAACCTCTGAGCCAAGCCAGCCAGGCTCCTGAAGCTCCCTCTTAGCTTTAAAACACCTCGCAACCCCAATTCCACAACCCTCCTCCTCACTCGGGTCTAATTCAACAGTCTTAACCGCAATCCATGCAGACTGTGCACTGACAAGGTGTGATGGGTCCCGGGGAGGCTGGGTGTAAAAGCAAGTCTCCTGGAGGAATTCAAGGTGGCAGCACTAAGAACCAAGCCTCTGCCCTAGCCGGTGTGGCTCAGTGGATAGAGCGTCGGCCTGTGGACCAAAGGGCTCTGGGTTCAATGCCGGTCAAGGGCAGGTACCTCGGTTGCAGGCTCCTCCCCAGCCCGGGCCCTGGTCGGGGCACATGCAGGAGGTACCCAATCGATGTGTCTCTCTCACGTCGATGTTTCTCGCTGTCTTTCCCTCTCTCTTCCACTCTCCCTACAAATCAATGGGAAAAGTATCCTCGGGTGCGGATTAACAAAAAGGAACCAAGCCTCATGTGCTGTGAGCACGCAACCAGGAGGAGACAGATCTCAGCAGGCGGCCTGGGCATCAGCAGGTGGTGCGTTTGGTACCCACAGAACTGCCAAGGAGGAGAGGAGAGGTGAGGAGCCTTCTTAAACGCCGAGCGTGGGATAAAAAAGTCTCATTAACTGAAAGTGCCAATGAATCAAAGCTTTAGGCGATGCGTTGCTGGGAGGTAGTGTCGGGTTTTGCAGACTGTCACGTGGCCGCCTCACGGGCACCAGCAGCCCCGGGTTGAAGGGTCCCGAGGCCCAGCCAGCTGGCGGCCCATCCGCTTCACGAGAGACGGGCTTTAGCGAGCAGGCCTCTCCCTGGGCCAGGGGTGGGCAAACTTTTTGACTCGAGGGCCACCATGGGTTCTTAAACTGGACCGGAGGGCCGGAACAAAAGCATGGATGGAGTGTTTGTGTGAACTAATATAAATTCAAAGGAAAGGAGCGGAGGGGAGAGCAAGAGAACCGGATAGAACCGGATCCGGCCCGCGGGCCGTAGTTTGCCCACGGCTGCCCTGGACCCAGCTCTTCAAGGGAACAGACTGGGGGGCAGCCTCTGCCCCACTCCGGCGACCTCCATTAATCCACAACTAGCCGCTGCTGGAGAGAAGAGGCTCCAGCCACCTGGGGGGGCACCTCGAGGCGGGCTGAGTCCCAGGCCAAACCGTCAATGAGTAACAGTTTCACTAGAGAATAAGGCTGGGAACTTTGTCTCTTCATAAAAGCAGGACAGCCCGGCCAGGGTGGCTCAGTGGGTGAGCGCCGACCTCTGAACCAGGAGGTCACGGGTCGATTCCCGGTCAGGGCACATGCCCGGGTGGTGGGAGGCAGCCGACTGAGGTTTCTCTCTCATCGATGTTTCTCTCCCTCTGCCTCTCCAAGTCAATAAAAATATATTTAAAAAACCAAGCCGAAACCGGTTTGGCTCAGTGGATACAGCGTCGGCCTGCGGACTGAAGGGTCCCGGGTTCAATTCCGGTCAAGGGCATGTACCTTGGCTGTGGGCGCATCCCCAGTGGAGGGTGTGCAGGAGGCAGCTGATCGATGTTTCTCTCTCATCGATGTTTCTGGCTTTCTATCCCTCTCCCTTCCTCTCTGTAAAAATATCAATAAAATATATTTTTAAAAAAATTTTTAAAAAAAAAAGTGAGAAAAGCCAACACATCAAAGGTGACATTCGGGCAGCGAATCCCCTTTTAAAGGTGGGATGTTATGCCCTACAGTGGTCGGCAAACTCATTAGTCAACAGAGCCCAATATCAACAGTACAATGATTGAAATTTCTTTTGAGAGCCAAATTTTTTAAATTTCTTCTAACGCCACTTCTTCAAAATAGACTCGCCCAGGCCCTAACCGGTTTGGCTCAGTGGATAGAGCATCGACCTGCGGAATGAAGGGTCCCGGGTTCAATTCCGGTCAAGGGCATGTACCTTGGTTGCGGGCACATCCCCAGTAGGGGGCATGCAGGAGGCAGCTGTTCGATGTTTCTCTGTCATCGATGTTTCTAACTCTCTATCCTTCTCCCTTCCTCTCCGTATAAAATCAATAAAATATATTTTAAAAAAAAATAAGACTCGCCCAGGCTGTGGTATTTTGTGGAAGAGCCACACTCAAGGGGCCAAAGAGCCGCATGTGGCTCGTGAGCCGCCGTGTGCCGACCACGGAGCTAGGGCAACGTTCACTTCTTGATCTAGGCACCGAGTCACACAGCTGTGTTCGTCCCCTGAAAAGTCACCAGCTGTTCGAGTTCTTCCTGGCTCGCTTTTCTGAATGCACGCTATACTTCCTTATAAAAGTGCATTTCAGATCGAGGCGAGGCGTACCTTTAGCATTAGCACTTCCTTGAGAGTAACAGCCTTATCGGTGTGCCTTTAAGAAGTGTGCCTCCAGCCCTGGCCGGGTGGCTCAGCTGGTTGGAGCCTGTGCCTCGCACGGAAAGCCTCAGGTTTGATTCCTGGTCGGGGCACATGCCTAGGTTCGGGTTCGATCCCCAGTCGGGGGGCCTAGGCGAGGCAACCACTCGATGTATCTCTCTCCCATTGATGTTTCCCTCCCTCCCAGACAGACCCCCTCCCCCAGGAAAGGAGGCAGGGAAGAGGGAGGGAGGGAGCAGGGGGGAGAGGGAGGGACAGACAGACAGGAGACAGACACGGAGGACCGGGCTCCAGCTCGCACTGGTGGAATGAAAGGGCATTCCTCAGGCACCTCCAGGACCCGCGGCACCCAGCCCAGCTCCCCCAGCCTTCGTTTCCTAGAGAGGAAGTGGGGAGGCCCTTGGGAGTCCCCCAGCCACAGGCACTTTGCTGTCAGATTACGCGCTGGCTTCAGACTCCGGGACAGCAGGGAGGGGCCTTGCCTCGCTCTGAGTGTCAGATTTAGGACCAAGAGGCTCGCAGCCGCCGTGCCAGGCAGTGAAGTCTCCCACGAGGACCCCAGCTTCAAAGGGAAAACTAGGAGAACATTTCAGAGAAATCGCTCCGAGTCCCACATGGATCTTCAGGAGTCTCTCTAAGAATGTGCTGTCATTAAGTAGAAAAGGAGGTTTGGAGGGAAATGGTCCAAATTCCCCAAATGTATGCGGCTTCAACAAGAACTGGAAGAAAGGAAACTGGGAAAGCCATAAATAGGAGACACGTATGACAGAGTGCTTGTTAAAGGGGCCAGTCCAGCCTGTGTGGCTCAGTGGTTGAGTGACGACCTAGGAACCAGGAGGTCAGGGTTCGATTCCCTGTCAGGGCACATGCCCAGGTTGCGGGCTCCATCCCCAGTGTGGGGCGTGCAGGAGGCAGCCGATCAGTGATTCTCTCTCATCATTGATGTTTCTCTCCCTCTCCCTTCCTCTCTGAGCCACTGCCTGCCCCGGGCCTTCTCTCCCCACCTCCACTTTCCCTTCCTGAGTTCAAGGCGGCCGGGTTTCCACCATTTATGACACAAGATTTTAGAGAGAGAGAGAGAGAGAGAGAGAGAGGAGAGAGAGAGAGGAGAGAGAGAAACATTGATTTGCTATTCCAATTATTGATGCATTCATTGGTTGATTCTTTTTTAATATATGTGGATATATGTATACATATATACGTATGTATATATACATCCTATCTAATAAAAGAGTAATATGCAAATTAACCATCACTCTGCTACACCCACAAGCCACGTCCACAAGCCACGCCCACCAGCCAATCAGGAGCGAATATGCAAATAAACTCAACCAAGATGGCTATGGCCACAGAGAGCAGGAGGGAGGCTTAGGTTTCCCCAGCTATGGGGGAAGCCAAGCTTTCCACCTGCCCTTGCCGGCCTAGGACTCCACTTAAGGCTACAAAGTTTCAATGATAGAAGATACATAAACCCAAACAGAAATGGCGGCAGCCATGGAGCTGGAAAGAGCAGGAGGCTAGGGCTGCCCCCTGGCGATGGAGGAAGCCAAGCTTTCCACACACCCTGGCCGGCCCAGGCCTCTGCTTAAGGCTACAAAGTTTCAATTATAGAAGATACATAAATCCCCCAAAAAATGGCTGCCGCCAGGAAGCAAGCAGAAGGCTTGGCTCCGGTCCAGGCTAAAAAGTTTCAATTGTAGAAGATAAATAAACCCCAGATACCAGGGTCTCTGCTTGGGTCGCCAGGGGGCGTGGCTGGCCTGCAAACCACCACAGGCCCCTCACCCAGGCCGCCTCATGCCCCAAGGGAACCCCTACCCTGATCCGGGACACCCTTCAGGGCAAACCAGCTGGCCCCCACCCATGCACCAGGCCTCTATCCTATCTAATAAAAGAGTAATATGCAGATTGACCATCACTCCAACACACAAGGTGGCTGCCCCCATGTGGACACAAGATGGCTACCACAAGATGGCCAGCAGGGGAGAGCATTTGGGAGGGACCAGGCCTGCAAGGGAGGGCAGTTAGGGGTGACCAAGCCTACAGAGGAGGGAAGTTGGGGGCAACCAGGCCTGCAGGGTAAGGAAATTGGGAGGGACCCAGGCCTGCAGGGGAGAGCAGTTGGGGGGGACCAGGCCTGCAGGGGAGGGCAGTTAGGGGTGACCAGGCCTGCAGGGGAGGGCAGTTGGGGGGGGATCCAAGCCTGCAGGGGAGAGCAGTTGGGGAGGACAAGGCCTGCAAGGGAGGGCAGTTAGGGGTGACCAGGCCTACAGGGGAGGGCAGTTAGGGGTGACCAGGCCTGCAGGGGAGGGCAGTTAGGGGTTACCAGGCTGGCAGAGGAGGGCAGTTAGGGGAAAACAGGCTGGCAGGGGAGTGGTTAGGGGGTGATCAAGCTGGCAGGCAGAAGCAGTTAGGGGCAATCAGGAAGGCAGGCAGGCAATCAGTTGGGAGCCAGCAGTCCTGGATTGTGAGAGGGATGTCCGACTGCCCGGGCAGTCGGACATCCCTCGAGGTGTCCCAGATTGGAGAGGGTGCAGGCTGGGCTGAGGGACACACATCCCTGTGCACGAATTTCGTGCACCGGGCCTCTAGTCTAAATATATATTAACATCAATGATGAGAAAGTATCATGGATCGGCTGCCTCCTGCATGCCCCACACCGGGGCTCGAGCCCACAACCTGGCATGTGCCCTGACTGGAAATCAAACCGTGACCTCCTGGTTCATAAGTCACGCCAGCCCGGCCATTGGTGGATTCTTGCATGTGCCCTGACCAGGGATCAAACCTCAACCTTGGTGTATGGGGATGACACTCTAACCAACTGAGAAACAAATCTTTCAGTCAGTCTTCAAAACCCTGCTTGGAAAAGCCAAGTTTTTTGCAAAGCGAGTTGTATGCACTATTCATGGGCTTTTTTTTTTTAATATATTTGTATTGATTTCAGAGAGGAAGGAAGAGAGAGAGAGAAACATCAATGATGAGACTCATTGATTGGCTGCCTCCTGCATGCCCCCTACTGGGGATTGAGCCCACAACCTGGGCATGTGCCCTTGACCGGAATCGAACCCAGGACCCTCAAGTCCACAGGCCAACGCTCTATCCACTGAGCCACACCAGCTAGGGCTCATGGGCTTTCTTAAAAGGAAGTCTTCACTGCAGAACAGCTTTAAATTATATAAAAACGTAAAGACACGGGGCAAACCCGCGGCCATGTTGCACCTTTGCCTCGTTTCCTCTCTGCGGCACAGGCAGCGCTTAATTACGGGCGTTTGCTGTCGTGTAAACGCCTCATAAACAGCAGCTGTAATTGCTGCAGACCATTCCACGCTCTAAGTCAGTTCACAGGACCCGCAATCTGTTTTCACTCAGCAGCTATGAAAATAGAAGCAGCCGGCTCCAAGCCCGAGGTTACAGTGTTTGCTTGCCATCAGGCTCTGACAAGAATTCCTGATAGGAATCGAGGGCGCCCCCTCCGCCTGCTGGGTGGCTCCGGGGTGAGGACACAGGCGGCCAGGGCAGCGGTGGTTTCCAGGGTTAGGCGGATGGGAGGCCCTTGAGCCTGCACGCCAGGGGTTCGCAACCTTCTTTTGGCCACGCCCCATCTAAGCACCTCTAAAATCCCGATGCCCCCCCCCCCCGCCGCCCCCGTGACATAGAATTCTTATTCTTCAAAAGGGGAACTCCTGCCCTGGCCGGTTTGGCTCAGTGGATAGAGCGTCGGCCTGCAGACTGAAGGGTCCCAGGTTCAATTCCGGTCAAGGGCATGTACCTGGGTTGCGTGCACATCCCCAGTGGGGGGCGTGCAGGAGGCAGCTGATAGATGTCTCTCTCTCATCGATGTTTCTAACTTTCTATCCCTCTCTCTTCCTCTCTGTAAAAAATCAATAAAATATATTAAAAATAATAATAATAATATGAAGTGATATGAAAAAATAGCGAATAACGTTTCAGAACATATAATAGAGAACCGAAATGCATAAATATGGCACAATATATAGTTATAGACCGTCTATGTGGCTCCTAGATCCATAGAAATGCACAGAATTCACTGTGAATAACTCATTCTCAAATTGCCCCCCTTAAAGATCAAATTGCATGGCCCCCTGTGGAGCGTGTGCCCCACGTTGGGAACCACTGCTCCGGACAAACCCCAGTAACAAACAGGGTTTCCTTTCCGATCAGGTGCCAGAGGAATGCAGGTGACAGAGAAGATGACCCAACACTAGCATGTGCTGCAGCCAAACCACAGCAGGTGACCAGCAGGAAGCTCGCCCTCCCCCAAGCCACCACGTTGCCCTGGAAACCCAGCACCCACCGGTTGGCGCACGGGGCACACACACAGTGGCCGGTGGAGTCCAGCGCACCCCTAGGAAGTGACAGAAATGATTCAGATCCGGTGTCAGCTCTCAAGGCCGTCTATCAGCACCAAGAGCCACCTGCTGCCATTTCAGTGATGAAAGGGACGCCGCTATGGGGGTGCACCCGGGCCTCTGCTGGGCTTCTGTTCCCCTCCTGGGAAGACGAGGCTGCACCGGAATGGCTGGCGCTGAAGCCTCTTTGCCCATCGCATGCAAGTGTTTTGCAAATAAACTGAGGCATGAAAGAAGGCGTCTTAGCCCCAGCCGGTGTGGCTCAGTGGATAAAGCGTCCGCCTGTGGACTGAAGGGTTCAAGGTTCGATTCCTGGTCCGGGCACAGGCCCGGGTTGCGGGCTCGAACCCCAGTGTGGGGCGTGCAGGAGGCAGCCGATCAATGTCTCCCTCTCTCATCATCAATGTTTCTCTCTCTCTCACCCTCTCCCTTCCTCTCTGAAATCAATAAAAATATATTTTTTTAAAAAGGTGTCTTAGCCAAAACCGGTTTGGCTCAGTGGATAGAGCGTCAGCCTGCGAACTGAAAGGTCCCAGGTTTGATTCCGGTCAAGGGCACGTAACTTGGTTGCGGGCACATCCCCAGTAGGAGGTGTGCAAGAGGCAGCTGATCGATGTTTCTCTCTCATCGATGTTTCTGGCTCTCTATCCCTCTCCCTTCCTCTCTGTAAAATATCAATAAAATATATTTAATAAAAAAAAAAAGGTGTCTTAAAATGCTTGAAGGCTTTGTTTCCTTTTGGGGTGATTAGGAAGGGCTTAGGTTTGGACTTGCTGTAAATTTTTTACAGAAAGAGAGAATATGCTATGATGAATGGCTGACTATCCCAGACACTTCCATGCAAACTCCTCTACCCCTTTTCCCTCAGTAGTCAGGACCTGGTCTAGGATGTGGGGCTCGTCACCCCCAGCCTCACCCCCAGCCCCGAGCCCCGCGGACCATAATACAACACACCGGCGCATTTCAGCTTCCCACCTTACTCCGCTCTCCTGTGCCCTTAGGAAGCGCCCGGGACCCCCGGTTCCAGCTCTTCTACTGACCAGCGACCCCCATCGCCCGGTGGCCTGATCCAGGACTCGGGACAAGCGTCCCCCACCGTCCCAGGCTGGGAGGACCGACTGCAGAGCCCCGGGAGGCGCCCCGCCAGGCCCCAGAAGACCGTGACCCCATGGAGTGGGAGGAACCCACCCACTGTCCCCGGCGCCTGCCGCTTGCCCCGCGCTCAGTCCATGGGCCGCACTTGCAGGAGGGCAAGCCAGGACCTGCGCGCCCCGCTTTTATCTTAAGGAGCCCACGCCTCCCTCCCCTGGCGGCCGAGGCCTCTCCGCTTCGCTGTCAGTTTGATGGAGCTGGATTTCTGTCCACACTGCAAGAATTCGGAGTTACTTCCTGAGGTCAGACGGAGATGACAAGAAGCACATTTTTCAAATATTTGGTTTATTAGGTTTTTCTAGCAATCCTATGATATTTCTTTAAAATGCCTGCTGCCCTGGCCGGTTTGGTCAGTGGTTAGAGCGTTGGCCCTGGGACTGAAGGGTCTCGGGTTCGATTCCGGTCAAGGGCCAGTACCTCGTTGCAGGCTCGATTCCTGGCCCTGGTCGGGGTGCATGTGGGAGACAGCCAGTGGATGTGTGTCTCACATTGATGTTTCTCTCCCCCCACTCCTCCCTCCCTTCCACTCTTTCTTAAAAAAAAAAAAAAAAGCCTGTTTACAAGTGATGGAATTAATACTCTAAAGATTTGAGCCACCTGCCCCCGCCCCCCGCCGCAGGCCACAGAGCCTGGCCACCCCCCAGGGTGCCCGCAGGAAGTGGGGACCACCCACACGGCTGTGCAGCATGGCTTGGGAAAACAATAACAATGTGCATCCGGCCTGGCCGGTGTGATTCAGTGGTTGAGAGTCGACCTATGAACCAGGAGGTTGCGGTTCGATTCCCGGTCAGGGCACCTACCTGGATTGTGGGCTCGATCCCCAGTGTGGGCCGTGCAGGAGGCAGCCGATCCATGATTCTCTCTCATCATTGATGTTTCTCTCTCTCTCTCTCCCGCTCCCCTCCTCTTTGAAATCAATGAAAATATATTAAAAAGCATTTTACTAGTGGGAGGGGCACGGGGAGGGGTGTCCACTGAGGGGTGAACAAATGACGAAATGGAGGTGGTGCACACCATGGAACAATGGCCAGAAAAAAGCGCTGACATGCTACCACATGGATGAACCTTGAACACAGGATGCTGAGCCAAAGCAGCCAGACACGCAGGCCAAGTGTGTGATTGCAGGTAGATGACATGTCCCGAACACGCAAACGCATAGGGACAGAACGGAGACTGTGGTTGCCGGGGCTGGGGTGGAACAGCGACAGGCGGCTTAGTGGGCACAAAGGATCTTTTCGGGGTGATGGAAGTGCCCCCAAATTGGATTGCAGTGATGGACACACAACTCTGAATTTGCTCAGTCACTGAGTGGTACCCTCCATTGGGTGAATGTTTCTAAACGAGTTTGATGTTCTTTATTCAAGAGGAACCATCCATGGATGAGGGGAGGCGGTGCCTCACAAGCAGGGGGGACAGTTCCGAGTTTGGTGACAGTGACAGACGGAATCCTACACCTGCATGAAGCTGTGAGGGGAAAGGGAGGGAGGGGGGCACGGGGAGGGAAAGAGACAGAAGCAAAGACAGGCGACCAGGGGGCAGGCCCAGCTGCCCAAGGCGGGCGGTGCAGGGAGACGGGGAGCTGGCAAGGGAAGGCAGGCATCCCCCAGAGGTAGGGCTCCCCCAGATGAGGGGTCCCCCAGATGTAGGGCTCCCACAGATGAGGGGTCCCCCAGATGTAGGGCTCCCACAGATGAGGGGTCCCCCAGATGTAGGGCTCCCACAGATGAGGGGTCCCCCAGATGTAGGGTTCCCACAGATGAGGGGTCCCCCAGATGTAGGGCTCCCACAGATGAGGGGTCCCCCAGATGAGGGGTCCCCCAGATGTAGGGTTCCCACAGATGAGGGGTCCCCCAGATGTAGGGTTCCCACAGATCAGGGGTCCCCCAGATGAGGGGTCCCCCAAATGAGAGTTCCCACAGATCAGGGGTCCCACAGATCAGGGTCCACAGATCAGGGGTCCCACAGATGCACGCGAGGCTCAGCAATGTTCTTAGCAATTTTGAGCTCCAATCTGTTGGGCACCGTCTAAGTATCAGAAAGATGTCAGGCCCCAGGGATTACGGAAGGAATGTTACAAGGTGGAGTTTCCCACCCCCTTTTATAGATGAGCAAACTGGGGCTCATGGGGTTCCTATTTCACCTGAGCTCCCTGTCAAGAAAAAAGAGGGGTGGACTGAAGGAACTGGGGCCAGGAGGAGGAGGAGGAGGAGAGGAAAGGGGGAGGGGAGGGGGCAGACAGGCTGACTTATTCCCAGAATAACCTGCACACCCACGCCCTCTGTGCATATACACCCTGGCCCTCCTCCCCATGGACTCCTGGTCCTCCAGGCAACCGCAAGCCTCAGCTATGTCTTTTCCCTGAGGTCACCTGTCAAGAGAAAAAGGGGAATGGTATTTCGAGTCAATCTCCTGACTCTCAGTTTGCAAATGAAAATATTAGGTGCCCCTATTTACAGTAAATACGGGTATTATGTTTTCCCCAAACCAATGCGCGGTTTCTGTGGGACCTTTCCCTGGCGATGAAGGACGACTCTGGGCACCTGAACCACAGAGGACGAACAGAAACGACCTTGACAGGGATGGCCTTGACAGAGATGACCTTGACTGGCAGGTTAGGGCCAGCTGGCAGCGGTCAGCACAAATCCACGCGGAGCCCCCACTCCTCCCCACCACCCCCCTCTGTGAACTCCGAGTTAGAAACAGGCCAGACAGCACCCTCGCAAACACCGCCTTCCTCCCTAGCCTCTCCAGGTTCTGATGGGACCCCCAGGTCCATGGGACCCCCGGCCCACAGGACTCCGGCCCAGGGGCAGCATGTGAGTGGTGTCTGCATAGGGGGCCGCTTCCACTCATCTCTGAAGCCCCCACAGCGCTCACACGCTGCCCTGGGCTCCCTTTTCTCCCCAAAGGACGGTTCTCCAGTTTGGGGGCAGGGGGAGTCACGGCGAGTCGGGGTAGGGAGGTCCTGCCTGGACAGAGGAGAGGTTCCACTGGGCCGGCAAGCCCGTCAGCTGCCTGCTGGTCCCCCTGTGCCTGCCTCCCTCTTCCTCGATGCTTCTCCGTCTGCATCCCCTGGTCCTCACCATCCGCCCGCGCCTCCTCCCCGCCCGCCCTGCTGTCCCTGGAGAGCCTCTCCACCCAGCCCCTTCCTGCAACCTTTGTTTTTCTTTGTGAACCCTCACCCAAGGCGATTTTCCATTGGTTTTTAGGGCGAGTGAAAGGGAGGGGGAGAGACAGAGAGAAACATCGATGTGAGAGAGACATATCGACAGGCTGCCTCCTGCATGCGCCCCAACCAGGGCCCAGGCTGGGGAGGAGCCTGCAACCGAGGCACCTGCCCTTGACCGGGATCAAATGCGGGACCCTTCGGTCTGCAGGCCGACGCTCTATCCACTGAGCCACACCGGCTAGGGCCCTTCCTGCAACCTTCCCCCAAACTGGACCTCGCCCCTGGCCTTGTCCCGGACCCCCCCCCCGACACAGGCATTCCCAGAGTCTCCTGGGCTCTTCAGCCACAGGCAGGTACAGACCCTTTCCAGGCAGCGGGCGCCGCAGGGACTACAGCCTGGACCCGTATCCGCATCCGCCACCCGCGGGGACGGTATGGACGGTGTGGGCACACAACGGGGCACTCACGAGATGGAGCCGCGGGCCAGGAGGGCAGGAGGGCTGGTGGGCAGGCAGCAGGCAGGGGCCCAGGAAGAGGAGTCCCAGGGCTGCACGTGCAGAGAGGGACAAAGATCAGCTCGGGGAGGGAGAGGGCAAATGGCGAGGAGGCGGACGAACAGGTCTGCGAACAGGGGGCCGGTGTCCTTTCTGTTCAGGTGACAATATTTCCAGGGACATCGTGCAGGACCAATGGGGGCAGGAGAGGAGCTGCAGTCCAGGAAGGAGGCGGGCAAATGGGCGGGGAGAGACGAAATATCATTTTATTTATTTTTTTTTATTTTATTTTATTTTATTTTAAATATATTTTATTGATTTTTTACAGAGAGGAAGGAAGAGGGATAGATAGTCAGAAACATCGATGAGAGAGAAACATCGATCAGTTGCCTCTTGCACACCTCCTACTGGGGATGTGCCCGCAACCAAGGTACATGCCCTTGACCGGAATCGAACCTGGGACCTTTCAGTCCACAGGCCGACGCTCTATCCACTGAGCCAAACCGGTTTTGGCTTATTTATTTTTTTTAAAAGTCAAAATTTCAGCCGGGCCGGTGTGGCTCAGTGGCTGAGCGCCCACCTAGGAACCGGGAGGTCAAGGTTCAATTTCCTGTCAGGGCACATGCCTGGGTTTCGGGCTCGATCCCCAGTGTAGGGCGGGCAGGAGGCAGCCGATCCATGATTCTCTCTCATCACTGATGTTTCTCTCTCTCTCCCTTTCCCTTCCTCTCGCAAATCAATAAAAATATATTTTAGAAAAGAAGTGAAGCCAGCAAGGAGACAACACATCTGAGTGGGGTGGGGGAGGGGAGGCGCATCTGGAGACTCCCCAGCCGGGCGGGTCCCTGCATTCCTTTCTCCACGGAGGGTGTGGGTTTAAGCTTTGCTTTCTTGCAACTGAAATAGCTCTGGCTCTGGGTCCTCTGTTCCGCCAGCCACAGTGATGAGCTTGCGGGTCTCCCTGCTGTGAGCATTCCCGGCTCAGTGTCTCCAGAACTGAGTGTCTTGGGGTGCCAGGAGTCTCACGGGGGGCCGGAGGGGAGGCTGGGGATGCAGAGACACAGGAGAAGCAGCAGCAGAGACAGCTTGCAAATCAGACAGCACCCAATACCGGACCCATTCATTCTCGAGCCTTGCCCAGGAGGGGGTTTCAGAAGCTCGGAGAGCGCACAGAACCCTCAGGCTTGGAGCGGAGAAGCTGGGGCCCACTGTCCCCCGGAGAGAGGGTGGACAGACTTGCGCGCCCCCCAGCCTGGGGCCAGTGAGGGCCACGCTGCACCTGCGAACGTGAGTCCAGGAGGCCGAGGCTTCGCTCATGCCTCTTGGCTCCTAGGAAACATGGGGAACAGAGTGAGGGGTCGCCTGCTGCCTCCCTTTGCCAGAACTGCCAGGGACCTTGTGTCTGTAAGTGACAGGAAACAATCTCAGGAGGAGGGGCCGGAGCTCCCTCCTCCCATTTCCTCTCCTTCCAAGTGTAAGGTCATGTGAAAACCCTCCCATCTGGCCCCCTTCTGCTCAGGGAACCAAACAGATAAGTCCTCGCCCTCCCTCTGACCCAGTAGGAGGTGGGTTTCTACTGCAGCCCAAACAGAGACATCAGGTATTTGACCCTTTGACCTTGCCAGGGAACACCTGGGGGGTCAGCAGCCAGGTGTCAGGGACAGACCAGCCCCAGGGCGCTATGCACACTTGACTGTCCAACCAGCAGCCGAGCGAGCGGTGACTCGGGCCCCAGCCGCACCTCTGCCCCGCAACTGGGCTCCTGCTAGCTTTCCAGGCAGCCAGGGAGTGCCCACCGCCGAGCTGGGCCCACTGCCGACCGCCTGCACTTCGGGGCCTGCCTGCGCCCCAGCGCGCCCTTGACCTGCAGGTGCGCTCTTGCTTTTTGGCTTCACCACCCTCCCGGGACGAAAGGCAGACAAGAGGCTGCGCACTGAGCCTGCCCCGGGGGCGTGAAACCACTTGACCACTTTCTTTTTTTAAAAAAAAATAGGTTTTTGCCCTGACCGGTGTGGCTCAGTGGATAGAGCGTCGGCCTGCGGACTGAAGGGTGCCAGGTTCGATTCCGGTCAAGGGCATGTACCTTGTTTGTGGGCACATCCCCGGTGGGGGGTGTGCAGGAGGCAGCTGATCGATGTCTCTCTCCCATTGGTGTTTCTAACTCCCTATCCCTCTCCCTTCCTCTCTGTAAAAAAATCAATAAAATGCATTTAAAAAATAAATTAAAAAAATAGGTTTTTGTTGATTTCAGAGAGGAAGGGAGAGGGAGAGAGATGGAAACATCAATGATGAGAGAGAATCATGGATTGGCTGCCTCCTGCACGCCCCCCACTGGGGACCGAGCCCACAACCCGGGCATGTGCCCTGAAGAGGTATCGAACCCGGGACCCTTCAGTCCGCAGGCTGACGCTCTATCCACTGGGCCACACCAGCCAGGGCCATCTGGCCACTTTCTGAAACCATGAACCAAAAAGCCTCCGGAACGCTGGGCCGGAGTGTCTCCCAACGGAACGCAACACGCAAATCACTGCGTGAGGTGGAGGCCTTGCTTTTCTCACGCAGAAAACACGTGCAGCCGCTCACCGGGTACCGCCCAGGGGACGCTGTCAGCGCGCCTGCGGGGAATGTTGGCGCAGCGAACAGGTGTGCGCTCTTCCCGACCTGAGTCACCTTCCATCCTAGGTGCTGACCCAGAACATCTCTCCCCCGTGAGTCACCGGCCGCACGGTAACTTCTCCACCCTGAGGCTGTCTGCTCTTCACGTGCAGAAAACACACGTGGGCCCTGGCTGCGTGCTCAGTGGGTTGAGTGTCGTCCCCATACGCCAAGGTAGGGGGTTCGATCCCCAGTCAGGGCACATGCCAGAATCAAGCAGGGAGTGTGCGAATAAGGGAAACAACACATGGACGTTTCTCTCTCTCTCAAGTCAATTTTAAGAAAAACGTCCTGTACCAGGACTGGCCTCCCATCTTTGGCCCTAACCCAGCCGTGGGCAAACTACGGCCCGCGGGCCGGATCCGGCTGTTCTATCCGGTTCTCTTGCTCTCCCCTCCGCTCCTTTACTTTGAATTTATATTCGTTCACACAAACACTCCATCCATGCTTTTGTTCCGGCCCTCCAGTCCAGTTTAAGAACCCACTGTGGCCCTCGAGTCAAAAAGTTTGCCCACCCCTGCCCTAACCCCTCAACGTGCTCTTGTCACCCTGAGGGCTGAAAGGGAAGCAAAGCCAGCCGCCTGCTGTCTGGACAGATGGTGGCCCTGCTATCACCTCTCCCAGTGCGGAGACTGGGAAGCTCTGGTCACTGCCACCACTGACCAGGGCCTCAGCTCCAGCCAGAACCAACCAGTCACACGTACCGCCAGGACAACTGGAGCGCGGGGAAGCTGACAAGGTTTGCTGGAAATACCCCCCCCGCAACATGCGTGCATTGCTGTGACATTCCTGTTAACACACGTGCATTGCTGTGACAATTCTACAACACGTGTGCATTGGTGTGACAATTCTACAACATGTGTGCATTGCTGTGACATTCCTACATGTGTGCATTGCTGTGACAATTCTACAACACGTGTGCATTGGTGTGACATTCCTGTAACACACGTGCATTGCTGTGACAATTCTACAACACACGTGCATTGCTGTGACAATTCTACAACATGTGTGCATTGCTGTGACATTCCTGTAACACACGTGCATTGCTGTGACAATTCTACAACACGTGTGCATTGGTGTGACAATTCTACATGTGTGCATTGCTGTGACATTCCTACATGTGTGCATTGCTGTGACATTCCTACATATGTGCATTGCTGTGACATTCCTACATGTGTGCATTGCTGTGACAATTCTACAACATGTGTGCATTGCTGTGACAATTCTCCAACCTTCTGGATCACTATTCAAACCAGCCCACAAAGGGTTATTTTCCCAAGTTTAGATGCGGGGACACTGCTCAGAGATTTTCAGTGACTGTCCGAGGTCAATGTCCGGCTTCCTACCTCATAATTCTGTGGCCTTCATGCACACCTTGCTGAGGATTTTTGTTTGCCTGTTCAAATGGAAATAGCCATTGCTTCGCCACTTGTGCAAACGATGTATACATGCAGACACATGCACACGATTTAGTTTTTTAAAAACCCAAGCACTACAGCTGCGCATGAAGTAGAAAGAGAAAGTCAGGCCCTAAGTGGTGTGGCTCAGTGGATAGAGCGTCGGCCTGCGGACTCAAGGGTCCCAGGTTCGATTCCGGTCAAGGGCATGTACCTTGGTTGCGGGCACATCCCCAGTAGGAGGTGTACAGAAGGCAGCTGATCGATGTTTCTCTCTCATCGATGTTTCTCTCTCCCTCTCCCTTCCTCTCTGTAAAAAATCAATAAAATATATTTTAAATAAAAGAAAAAAGAGAGAAAATCAGCCCCCCACGCACAAGTGCGGGCCTCACACTCACGCACCTAGTTTACTTAGCCCTGTGGACTCTGGAAACAGATGTAGCCAAGGTGAACTTGGGGCTCAGGGGCTCATCCAATGAGCAGCCCCACCTCCAGAGCCAGGGACCGAGCCGACCTCAGCTCACAGCCCTGCCGGTCCACCAGCTCACAACTCAGACTAACACATCCCGGCCTCGGTGTCCAACAGCTGGGGCGTTCAATAACGACTCCCCCAGCTGAGCATGTGACAGAGCGCTTCCACGGACAGGCGTGCGGAGCAAACAGGATAAAGCACACAGAGCTGAGGTCACCGAACTTGGGCCCACAATCAGGACCCGGGGGCTAGATCTGGGCGGGGCCGGCGGCTCCCCTTTCTGACAGCTCCCAGGAGGCTAGGCTGCTTCAGAGACCCCGCTCAGAAAGCCCCTCCCTGCTGCGGAGCATCTAGCCCGGTGCCTGCAGGCCACAGCTGGTAGCCAGTACCCCATAAAACAGCTCAGCGCCCCACTCTCTTTCTCGTTTAAAACCCCCTCCCCAGCTCCTGCCCGGTCGGTGTGGCTCCGTGGTGAGTGTCGACCTATGAACCAGGAGGTCACGGTTTGATTCCCGGTCAGGGCACATGCCCAGGTTGTGGGCTCGATCCCCAGTGTGGGGTGTGCAGGAGGCAGCCGATCCATGATTCTCTCTCATCATGGATGTTGCTCTCTCTGTCGTCCTCTCCCTTCTTCTCTCTCTAAAATCAATAAAAATACCTTTAAAAAAATGAACCCTCCCCCCCACCCCACCCGACCCCCACCCTCACCCCCACTCCAGCCTCAGCACACAGGCATCCTGCTCTCCTTCCCGTGACCCGTTGCCACCAGATCCCAGGCAAAGCCAGACCCTGCTCCCGCCCAATGGAACCAACGTGGCCTCCCCGGTGCTGAGTCCGGAACCCATGCCCGGCGCAGGGCAATGAGGCGGGGCCGCGGGGCCCACACTGCCCAGCCCCGGAGCTGCGAGTGGGGGAAGCTCAAGCTGAAGGGGCGAGCTCAGCTGCAGGAGGCCAAAGGTCAAGGTGGGACCACCCAAAGAGCTTGAGCACGCAGGGGTTCTGCGGGAACTGCAGCCTGCGGGACCCTCTCCCTGTCTCCCAGTCTCGGGGTGACGGGCACGTGCAGCCGGGGCAGATGAGCGCCGAGAAGTCACGGATCCGCCCTCATCTCCCTGCGGCGCACACGCCCTGCTGGCGGGCCAGGAGCACCCCCTGAGCACGCGGTGCTAATAAAACAAGTCACGGGTTATTGCCAAAACCGGTTTGGCTCCGTGGATAGAGCGTCGGCCTGCGGACTGAAGGGTCCCGGGTTCGATTCCGGTCAAGGGCATGTACCTTGGTTGTGGGCACATCCCCAGTGGGGGGTGTGCAGGAGGCAGCTGATCGATGTTTCTCTCTCATTGATGTTTCTAACTCTCTATCCCTCTCCCTTCCTCTCTGTAAAATATCAATAAAATATATTAAAAAAAAAAAAGTCACGGGGCTCGCACTTCGCAAGGGCTGTGCGGGTGTCCTGACACCCAGGGCCCTGAGCAGGGCACCCCCGCACTGTCATCGGTGCGCACGTAAACAGGAAAGGAGGAGAAGGGACGAAGAAGGCAGCTTTATTTTATTTTTTTAAATATACTTTATTGATTTTTTTATAGAGAGGAAGGGAGAGGGAAAGAGAGCCAGAAACATCGATGAGAGAGAAACATCGATCAGCTGCCTCCTGCACACCTCCCACTGGGGATGCGCCCGCAACCAAGGTACATGCCCTTGACCGGAATCAAACCCGGGACCCTTCAGTCCGCAGGCCGACGCTCTATGGCCAGCTCGCTTATTTCTCATTCCCAGCTGAGTTCATGGGAACAGAACACGGGAAGATTCTCACCGTTCTCTGAGAACCCGAAGCGAAAATTAAAATTTCATGCAGTCATGGGATCGTCTGTACAAGTGTTAGTTTCATGAAGCAAGGACACAACGGAACACGTCTCTCCTAGGGGGAGAGTCAGAGGCCGATCCCCCAGCCAATGAAATGGGCTGCAAGTGCATTCCACGTGGTTTCTTTCATTTTGCTCCCAGAGCAGTGTCTCCATTCTGTCCCACAACTCCCCTTGTGACCACAATTCTCCTCTCTCCTGTAACCCCTTGTCTCTCCACTATCACCTGTCATTCCCACAGGACACTATTCCTCCCACAATATCCCATAGCTACCATGATCCCTGTCTTTACCACGTGCTTTGCTTCTCCCACAATTCCCCTCTCCCCCATAACCTGTTGTACCCACAATGCCTTTTCTCCCACAATTCCCTTCTCTAGCATGATGCCTTGTCATTCCCCCAATTAATCTCTCTCCCATAATCCCTTGTCATTCCCAATGCCCCGCTCTCCCATGAGCCCTTTTCTTTCACACATTTCCCTTTTCTCACATATGAAACCACCTTTCCCACAATCCAACTTTCTTTCCCATGCTGCCTTGTGATTCCTCTTTATAATGACACCTTTTCATATAATTCTGTCTTTCCCCAAATCCCATGTATAAGGAAACTGTGGGACTGTGAAAAGAAAGAATTGTGGGAAGTACAGGGGATCATGAGAGAGAAAAAAATTTTGGAATGACAAGGAATTATGGGAAGAACAAGGAATTGTGGGAATGCAGTCATCATGGAATTGAAATGGAATTCAGGTTAACCTAAGGCAGTGGTTCTCAACCTTTCTAATGCCACGACCCTTTAATACAGTTCCTCATGTTGTGGTGACCCCCAACCATAACATTTTCGTTGCTACTTCCTAACTGTAATTTTGCTACTGTTATGAATCGTCATGTAAATATCTGTGTTTTCCGATGGTCTTAGGCGACCCTGCTAGCGGTTCTCAACCTGGGGGAATGGAATTGTGGGAATGACAAGGATTCATGGGAAAGAAAGAGGGATTGTGGGAACACCAAAGGCTTATAGGAAAAACAGGGAATTGTGGGAAGGACAGGGTATCATAGGAGAGAAATGGAATTCTGGGAAGTACAAGAGATCAAGGGAATGATAGCGGAATTGTGGGGCCAACAAGGTATCATGGGAAGAAAGGAGCAGTGTGGGAAGGAAAGGGGATCATGGGAGTGAAATGGAATTGTGGGAGACAAGGAATTATGGGAACAATGCAGTGTCTTGGGGGAGAAAGGGAATTGTGGGAGACACAGGGATTGTGGGAAAGATGGCATGCATAGCTGGGGAATTGTAGGAACCGTAGGAAGGACTAATCAGACAATGAAACAGTCCGGCTGGGGGGAAGCCACAGGGGCATGAAGCGGTGCCTGAACGGGCTTGGAATCCATTCCTCGTGATTTCTCCCCCGTTTTTACCAAGAGAAATCTGTGTTTGTTCTTTAATATTGAGCTGCAAAGAGAATTTTTAGAAACTTTAATTTTCTGGATGGAGTCCTTTAAGCTACTCCAAGTATATATTATTATCCGTAGCCTCTGAAGTTTGCTGCGTAGGGGGTGTTTTTCCAACGTGTCCAATGTAGGGAGCATGAACTTCCATCCAGGAGAAACGTGCCCTGCCCTGCCCTGCCCCCGGGGCATCTGAAAACGACCGAGTCCATTCATGGACGTAAAACTGCTCCACTGCCCTCTCCGAAGCAAAGACCTGGCCTCCTCCCCAACCTGAGAAGCTGGCGCTCCCAGCCAGCGCCCCGCCCTGTAGGAGACATCTGGGGGTGTTGGCATTGCAGTGTGTCCTACACTCTCCAGGACCTGAACCGGCCGCTCCTACACTCCCCGGGTTCTGAACCGTAATGGGGCCCTACTGGGAGAAAACAGCCACATTGCATGGCCGGGCCCAGCTCAGACACCGCACAGTTCAGGTTTCTGTGCGCTGGGACCTGAGCAGCACAGAGGGGCGTGGACCCCTCGCTGGCATTCCCACTCCCGGAGCCCCTGAGCCTTCCCGCCCTGGACCTGGGCCCTGCACCAGGAAAGCTTCGCACAATTGCTTTGGTGCAAAGGCATCTCTAGGTTTATGTACCCCAACTTATATCTTCTCTTTTCTCACTAGAAGTCAATGATCCTTTAATGTTTAAACAGTTGAACTGGAGAGAATTCAGGGAAAACCCAGAATGTACTAACCTCGTTCACCTAAACCTAAATGTTGCTTCTCCAATTATTTTATTTTATTTTTTTATTTTATTTGTTAATCCTCACCCAAGGATGATTTCATTTGATTTTTTTCCATTGATTTTTTTTTTTTTAAGAGAGAGTGGAAGGGAGGGGGAGAGAGAGAAACATCAATGTGAGAGAGAGACATCAACTCGTTGCCTCCCGCATGCACCCTGACCGGGGCCTGGGGTCGAGCCTGTAACCGAGGTACGTGCCCTTGACCGGAATCAAACCCACAACGCTTCAATCGGCACGCAACACTCTATCCACTGAGCCAAACCAGCCAGGGCTACTGCTTCTTCATTTAAATCTTTTTTTAAAAAAAATGTATTTTTATTGATTTCAGAGAGGAAAGGAGAGGGAGAGAGAGAGAAACATCAATGAAGAGAGAATCATTGATAGGCTGCCTCCTGCACACCATCCACTGGGAATCGAGCCCGCAACCCAGGTATGTGCCCTTGACCGGAATCGAACCTGGGACCCATAGCCCTAGACGGTTTGGCTCAGTGGATAGAGCGTCGGCCTGCGGACTAAAGGGTCCCAGGTTCGATTCCGGTCAAGGGCATGTACCTTTGGTTGCGGGCACATACCCAGTAGGAAGTGTGCAGGAGGCAGCTGATCGATGTTTCTCTCTCATCGATGTTTCTAACTCTCTATTCCTCTCCCTTCCTCTCTGTAAAAAATCAATAAAATATATTTTAAAAAAAAAATCTTAAGCATGGTTTCATGATTGCTACCAGAACCAAAACAAAGCAGAAACAAAACTGGCTTTGCACAATCCTCCCTCTTTCTTTTTTATTTTTTTTTTAATATATTTTATTGATTTTTTACAGAGAGGAAGGGAGAGGGATAGAGAGCTAGAAACATCGATGAGAGAGAAACATCGATCAGCTGCCTCCTGCACACCTCCCACTGGGGATGTGCCCGCAACTAAGGTACATGCCCTTGACCGGAATCGAACCCGGGACCCCTCAGTCCGCAGGCCGACGCTCTATCCACTGAGCCAAACCGGTTTCAGCACAATCCTCCCTCTTTCTGAGTAACTCCTACCTGAGGGCGTTTTCACTGCGCGCCGCGCAATTTCACACGAATTGAAGGCGCGGCTTCAAAAATAAAATGTGACTACTTACGAAGACAATTCAGCTACAACCTTGTGACGATAACGAATAACAAGAACTTTTTGAGAACATGGAGAAGATTTATTCGATTACAAAACAGGTTTTTATTCTCGAGTGCAGCTAATTGGGCAGTAGGCCCGTACCCGGAATGGTAAGTAATCTGCAAAATTAGGCAGCTGACTCACTGGATGAGTTACAGTTTCGTGGTGATTAACACATTTATATTGGGCTACAGCTTGGGGCTAAATTACAAGGCCAAGTCTGGCCTTCAATGCTGCTATTGTAAGTGGGTCCCCAAAACTGCTTAACATTCACCCTGTCTCCCAATGAGACTGTACTTGAAATTACCTTCTTCTCTGTGAAGCACACAGGCCATTTCTGTGCCTGGTCTGTATCCATTAAAGCAGTGAGCACACTTGCACGTAGAGACACTCTCCGTAACTGCTTGCTGCTGACCTTTCGGCTACTTCTTCACCTACTGACATCATAATTATGACATCATAACTATCTCCCCCACGAATAGCAGGGTGCGTGCTATTTTAAAAAAAAAAAAAAAAAAAAAAAAAAGGAGCCCTGGCTCCTGGCCGATGTGGCTCGGTTGAACATCATCCGTGCGCTAAAAGGTCGCTGGTTCGATTCCGTCAGGGCACATGCCCGGGTTGAAGGCTCGAGCCCCAGTGGGGGGCGTGCAGGAGGCAGCCGATCAATGATTCTCTCTATCATTGATGTCTCTCTCTCTCCCTCTCCCTTCCTCTTTCTCTAAAAATCAATGGAGGGCCACAAGGCATCAGGAGGAAGGGACAATGTTGTCCTCCCTCGAGGGTCTGTCCGATGGCCCGCTCTGGCTGGGCAAAAATAGGTATGACTTTGATTCATTCCCACTGGATTGCTGTGTTGGCTGCTGTCATGTTTTTATCTGACAATCTAAGGGGAAGAGGCCAATGCCCCTGACTACACAGGTGCTGCGTGTTTTAAACATTCCTCAGGGGTCCTCACACTTTTTAAACAGGGGCCAGTTCACTGTCCCTCAGACCGTTGGAGGGCCGGACTATAGTTTAAAAAAAAAAAACTATGAACAAATTCCTATGCGCACTGCGGGCCCGGGACGAGTTGGCTGCTAAGCAGGACAGGCAGCGGCACCTGGCGGGCCGGATCAATGTCCTCGGCGGGCCGCATGTGGCCCGCGGGCCGTAGTTTGAGGACCCCTGGCGGCACAGCGGTTGAAAGTCGCTGCTTATACCCAGCTAAAGTGTCACATGCCCAGTCGCTGAGGTCACGGTTACTGAGTTCCAGCCAGAGTGTGGGAACTGGAGGAGCGCCCTGGCCCCTGCCTTGCTGGACACCTACAGGCATCAGACACACGGAGAGCCCAGAGGCCGTGCGCAAGTTAGCGACACTGCGACTGTCCCGGCGAGCAACAATGCAGGCAGCGACATCACCGGGCTGGGAAAGAAGCCGCAACATAAGACACTCAGGCTTCAAAGAAGCTGGGGTTCAGCTGGCTGAGGAAGGTCAGGAGGGAGATACGTAGGGATGAGTCCCAGGTTTGGGGATACAGCTATGGGCAGGACAGCAATGCAGGAGAAGGGAGGTGAGGGGAGATCAATGAATGGTCACCGTCTGGATCACTGAGTTTGCGGGCCGAGCCCAGGGTCAGGACTGCACACAGAGATTCAACAGCTGTCTACAGCCAGGCCGGCGTGGCTCAGGGGCTGAGCGTCGACCTATGAATCTGGAGGTTATGGTTCGATTCCCGGTCAGGGCACATGCCCAGGTTGAGGGCTCGATCCCCAGTGTGGGGAGTGCAGGAGGTAGCCGGTCCATGATTCTCTCTCATCATTGATGTTTCTATCTCTCCCTCCCTCTCCCTTCCTCTCTGAAAGCAATAAAAATATATTTTTAAAAATTAAAAATATACCACATGATCTCACTCATTTGGGGATAATGAAAAACATTATAAACTGATGAACAAAAAGATAGTTACAGAGGCAGTAAAGCATCAAACAGACTGTCTAATTACAGCAGTAAGGTTAGGGAGAGGTGGGGGAAATAAGAGATCAACTGAAGGACTTGTATGCATGCATATAAGAGTAACCAGCGGATGCAAAACATTGGGGGGTGAGGGAATGTATGGGAGTGGGGTGGGGGGGGGCAATGGTAAGATATGTACACATATAATACCTTAATAAAAATTTGAAAAAAAAATAAAAATTAAAAATAAAACAAACCCCCCCAAAAAACATACACCTGATCTTCCTAGGGAACGAGAGGGACCACATAGAGGAGAGATGCGGGAAACCAACACCGCAGCGGATGGACGGGCAAGAGCCAGGGAGGGTACGCGTGTGAAGGAAGATGCTTTCAGGAGGAGACACCCTTTCAGTTGGGTCACCTCAGGGTTAAACTCTGGGAAGCAAACCAGTTCCCATCTCAGGACACAAGCTCCTTCAGTAGTCAGCGGAAGACAATGTCAAGTTCACCTCGGTGGGTAAAATCTCACAACTCGGCAGAGCGCTACCAGGTTCCAATGACTTTTCCCCAAAGCACCCCTCCCTGAACACGGGAAGGACCCGGAAATCCTGCTGCCCGCCCCCTCCTCCAGCCCCAGCTCGGAAAGCCCTGGGGACATCAGCTGTGTCAGATCTTTACGGTTAGAGGCGCACAAGGTCAATCAATTCAAGCAGCGCAGTTCTATCTGGACCAGCCCAGATGTTTCCTTCGCAAACTTTCATTCCCGACTCAGGGCAGCTCGCGGCGAAGGGAAATGAAAGGCAAGCTGCGTGGCCCAAAGAAAGCACACGATTGTTTAAACACGGACATGCCTGACCCATACAAAGCACGCCGTCTTCCAGAGCTGGGGCTGTTTTCACAGGCCTGCCTAGGGAAAGCTAAGCCATAAAGCTCGGTGCATTCCACAGCACAAAGCATGGCGTTTCCAACATTCCAAGTGGCTACACACAGCGAAGCTTCCTGGAAGCTATCTCCCGATTCCCGAGATTGTCGATAAGAGAACTGGCCAGAAGCAATGAATAATCAGATGTACACGGTGCACAGCAAAGACCTAAGGGGAGGGGGAGCGGGAGAGGGTTATTACCAGAAATACGATTATTACATGTTCGGATCTATCTTTTCCTTTATTTTCTCTTTTTTCCAAGATGGTTTTAACGCTTCTACAACAAGAGAAAACAGTATCCCTCCACTTACGAATTTACAAGCCTATGTGCAATTAGCACAGATAAGCATCGCGGTGCTTACAAATTTGCAAGCACATGCACAATTAACACAGGCGGGAGCAGGGTTTCATCAGCTTCAGCATTTTCAAGCCACAGGCGAACAACTACCTTCACCTGGGCTCTGAGAGACCAAGAGCAACCAGTCCACCCCCAACACCTCCCCAGACTTTCATGTGCGGCCCCCTCCTCCCCGCCCTCAGCTCCCACACCAATTCCACTCTCCCTCCCCTCCCCCCCCAGGCCACTGGAATACTACTCTCCTTTTTTTATATATATATTTTTTATTTTAGAGAGAGAGGAAGGGAGAGGGAGATAGAAACATCCATGATGAGAGAGAATCATGAATCGGCTGCCTCCTGCACATCCCCCACTGGCGATCGAGCCCACAACCCAGGCATGTGCCCTGACCGGGAATCGAACTGTGACCTCCTGGTTTAATCACTGAGCCACACAGGCTGTGCCACACTCAGTCTCTTAAAGCTGACAAATTTCCCATTTGTTAACTGGAAATCTTGGATTTCACTCTGGATTTCATTTGTTAGAATAGCCTAACTCTTATAGAAAGTAGCCCAAGGAACGTGTAATGGCCCAAACACAACAGAGGCTTGTTTCTTGCTCACATAATGGTACTACCGGGAGGGTAAACGTGTGCCAAGCAGCGACCAGGCATCCTCACTTCAGACCAGCAGTAGTGGACAGCAGAGCGGCTATAACAGGCAAACCTCACTTCCAACTTCATGTGATTGGGTAGAACTGTCACATGGTCATGCCTAACTGCAAGGGAAGCTGGGAAGTGTAGTCCAACAGTGTATATAGAAGGAAGAGGAGATGCTAACAGCGCCTCCTCGATACCTGTGGGTCTGACTCCATGCCTGGAAGACTTCTAATATTTAACCTTCACCTTGCTTACTATTGTCTCTTCCCAAATCACTTTTCTAAAATTCCGTTCTTCTGAATAAATAAATAAAATTATGTTCTTCTGCACTGATCTGAAAGGCTCTGAAAGAGCTACCCTTCATTAATATGATTAAAGAGAAGAAACATTAGCCAAAACCGGTTTGGCTCAGTGGATAGAGCGTCGGCCTGCCGACTGAAGGGTCCTGGATTCGATTCCAGTCAAGGGCATGTACCTTGGTTGCGGGCACATCCCCAGTGGGAGGTGTGCAGGAGGCAGCTGATCGATGTTGCTCTCTCATCGATGTTTCTAGCTCTCTATCCCTCTCCCTTCCTCTCTGTAAAAAAATCAATAAAATATATTTAAAAAAAAGAAGAAGAAACATTATGAAAAATAACAGGGGGTGGAAAGGAGGGAAGAATTGCTCCACTGGGCTGTACCTAGCACAGTGAATGTACTGGCACTGGAATAGATGTGTATTTTAATTAAATGCTTTCTTTCAAGTCTAAATGGTCAAAATGAGTAACAGAACCTCTAGAAGACACCTTGAAATGTTGCCATACAAAATCCAGCCTCAAGATTTTCCAGAGTAAGTCAGTGGTTCAACACCCTAACATTACTTTTTACAGTTTTCCAACATCTTAATGAAGCAGGGTTAAATAGGAGAGGGAAAGAAGAGATTTCATTCACTACAGCTAGCTTCACATATTACCTCATTTAATTCCCATGACAACATACAAAAATGGGGTGATTCCAGTTCAGGGATTTTTTAAATATGCAGTACCTAACTATTTAGTCAGGGGCACTCACCTCTTTTCCCTTATTGTTAGGTAAAATGACAACAGCCAACACAACAGCGGCCGGGTGAGTGCCCCGAGTTGCATCTTATTGGTCACATCGCATCAGCTTATGTTTGATTGGTTCATGTGTGGTACCAGAAATCCTTATCTACACGTATAGGCACCTGATTTTTTTTTTAAGTCACTTTGGAGCAAAAAGGGTAGCTGCGTACTATTATTAATTTGTTTGTAAGTCCATCAAAATTATACCTATTTTTTGTCAGATCACACTTTTTGGTGTGCCACAGAATTTTGGTAATTAGCTCATGTGTGCCATCAGGTGAAAATCACAGTTCTAGTCTCACAGCCTGAAGGATGAAGGATTAGAAAGGTTAAGGGCGCCCTGACTGGTTTGGCTCAGTGGATAGAACGTCGGCTTGAGGACTGAAGGGTCCCAGGTTCGATTCCGGTCAAGGGCATGTACCTGGGTTGCAGGCACATCCCCAGTGGGGGGTGTGCAGGAGGCAGCTGATCAATGTCTCTCTCTCATCGATGTTTCTAACTCTCTATCCCTCTCCCTTCCTCTCTGTAAAAAAAATCAGTAAAAATATATTTAAACAAATAAAATATATATATATTTTTTTTTAAAGAAAGGTTAAGGGCAAGGTGGCGGCTGCAGCTGTCTCCTCGCGCTGCCACTGGTCACAGTGAGCACCTTCCCTCCACACGGAGCCCGGGTGGCCAGCGGAGGGGGCGGAGGTGCCCACGCTCGCCTCACTGAGCAAAGCAGGGCCCCTCGGGGCGGGCAGAGGTCCTCGGAGCCCCGCATCACCTCTCAGATCTGCCCACACCAGGAAGTGACTTTCAGGAGAGCAGGAAAGTACTACCTGACCAGGACGTGACCAGCCCCGAAGGAACACTGGAAGCTTCGGCCTTCCCAGAGCCCCAGGGAAGCAGCCTGGCCAGACCTCCACGCACAGCCTCCAAACGGCCCGCAGTCACACGCTCCCACCAACTGCACACACAGACCGAGAGGCCCTGGGGAGCGCCGCGCCCCAGCAGGGAGGAGAGCGAGAAGCCAGACGAAAAGCAGCAGAGCTCAGAAACTGCATCTATGCAGGAAGACTAAAAAACCCCACAGGAACAGCTAAACAGCCTCCACGATAGAGAGAAGGCCCAGGAAACGAGATCAGGGTGGTATCAACAAGGAACATTCGAGAACAAAAACTTGGCCCTTTGTGAAAAACTGAGAGCGCAAATTTAAAACTCAGTGGAAAAAACTGGGAGATAAAGTTGCACGGAATTCCCCAAGAAGAACACAAATACAAAGGCATGAAAAATAAGATAGACAGCATCAGAGCCAGTTCAAAGGTCAGGACGCAGAAAGGTGTGTCCCCTCCGCTGGGATCCGGACACCGGACACGCAGAGCGGACCACCCGCAGAGCGCCCACGGACAACTCCAACTGAGGCTTCAAACAGCACACCCTCTGCTGAGGTCAAACAATGGCATTTTCAACACCACCACCCCCCCCCCAGGTGTTTCAAAGTATTAAAAGATTTTTCATAATGAGGGAAGCTCTGGAGGATGAATCAGTGGTAAGTACATAAAAATTAAGCAGAGAAACCAAACTATCATTAACCTTAGTGATTATGAAAACCTGTGTGTGTGGGGGGGGATTATTATAGTTCGTACCACCAGGCTCAGCACTGGTAGATCCTGGCAATCAAAATAAACACTAAATATGAGTTCAGTGGTCCTCAAAGAGGGTGATTTTTCTCCCCAAGGGACATCTGGCCACATCTGGAGACATTCATGACGGTCACGGCTAGGATGAGGGTTGCTAATGGCATCTCGTGGGTGGAGACCAGAGATGCTGCTAACCGGCCCGCAGGGCACAGCCCCCAACCAACAAAGAAGTATCTGGTCCACACCAAAACCGGTTTGGCTCAGTGGATAGAGCGTCGGCCTGTGGACTGAAAGGTCGCAGGTTCGATTCCGGTCAAGGGCACGTAACTTGGTTGCGGGCACATCCCCAGTGGGAGGTGTGCAGGAGGCAGCTGATCGATGTTTCTCTCTCATCGATGTTTCTAACTCTCTATCCCTCTTCCTTCCTCTCTGTAAAAAAGCAATAAAATATATTTAAAAAAAAAAAAAAAGAAGTATCTGGTCCACAATGTCAATAGTGCTAAGGCTGAAAAGCCCTCTTCTGACCAAAATCAGGAGGTAAGACCAGTGCGAGCGTGGGGGCCCGAGAAAGGCGCCTGGGGAGTCGGTGGGAAGGAGATGTGAAGTCACTAGTCGCCTCTCAGAAGAACAAACGCAAGTGGCAGCGCAGAATGGAAGCGATGCGGACAGCAAGCAGCTATAAAAGTTCCCCGTTGTCTCTGGGGAGGAGGAAATGACCTGGGAGAGGGCCGGTGTGACCACAGCCTGAGGAGCGATCTGATTATTTAAACTGTGCCAGAACCACTCGGATAAAAAACAAAACAAAGCTCCAAAGGACACTCTAACATTTTGTCCCTTCCCTTCTATGGGTGAGTAAAAGGTTCCTTTAAAGCTCTCCGACTCCACCCGCTCTCCTTCACCTTCACAACTGCCTTTGAGCTGAAAGCCTTAGTCCCCTTTGCCCCAAAAGAAAGACATTCTGCAGCCCTTCCCCGGCCACCCCCACGAACAGAGGTAGCAGACACCCCCCCCCAACTAAAAACCCCGGAGATTTAAAACACAGCCCAGCGCCCGGCCGGCGTGGCTCAGGGGTTGAGCATCGACCTCTGAACCAGGAGGTCACGGTTCCATTCCAGGTCAGGGCACGTGCCCTGGTTTCACGCTCGACCCCCCAGTAGGGGGCGTGCAGGAGGCAGCCGATCCATGTTTCTCTCTCCTCATGGATGTTTCTATCTCTCTCTCCCTCTCCCTTCCTCTCTAACATCAATAAAAATATATTTTAAAAATAAATAAATAAAATAAAACACAGCCCAGGTACAAAGTGATCCTTCTGCTTTGCAATGCAGAACATCCCGACTTTCCAGAACAACCTGATCTCTTTGAACGGAAAATAAAAGGTCAGTGCCATTTTTTTTGCAACACTTATAGTCACTTTTTCAAATGTTTTTATTGATTTCAGAGACAGGAAGGGAGAGGGAGAGGGAGAGGGTGAGAGAGAGGAGATAAGAACATCAATGATGAGAGAGAATCACGGGTCAGCTGCCTCCTGCAAGCCCCACACTGGGGATCGAACCCACAACCCGGGCCTGTGCCCTGATTGGGAATCAGACCGTTGAGCGTTCCGGTTCATAGGTCGATGCTCAACCACTGAGCCAGGCCGGCAGAGCCAATTATTTTTTAATGGTATTCGAGTGTCCTTCTCCTAAGGTATGCCCCCCCGCCCCGAAGAGAAGCCTTAACATGCAAACTGCTGAACAGAACAGGCCCGCCCTACCCCAGGACAACGCAAACGCCTGACCCGGCGGTTAACAGAGCAGAGCCCCGTGCTGGGCAACGGCAACGTTTTGAAAAGACCCAAGGGAGCAACATGCAGCCCGGAGCTCTTTCCAAATCCTTCATGCGGGTGAAAGTTGTCAGCTCCCCGGAGGTGTCTGGCAAATTCCTCTTTCCAGCGCTCCCCCTCCCTGCACGCCGCCCCCCCCCCCCCCCCCCGCCTGGCTGCAGCATTTGAAAGTAAAAGAAGAAAGACCTGAATCAAACTGGTCTGTTCGGCCTTGACATCCTCAAATGATCCCGTCGAATGTGTACAGTGCGCCCAGGGTACAAGAAGAAACCCACAAAGCCAGGTTCATTCTCAGCTGACACAGAACAGCCTTGGCAGGAGGGCGGCCCGTGGGAAGCCGGCCCTTTCCCAGCAGGGAGCCGCTTCCCGGGCCTGGAGCCTCTCCTCTCAGCTCCTACACCCAGCTCTCGGCAAACTGCCTTCCTTTCCCTCGAAGACCGCCGGGCCGGCTGGGGATGCTCAGACTGGACCAGGAAGGGCCCATCCACGCGGCAGGGAAGTGAGGCACAGCTCACGTCCGGAGCTTTCACACCCTGCGTGCCTCTGGGTTTATAGGGGGAGTCGAGCTAAATTAATCTGGTTTTTTCCCTTTTTTTAGAGAGAGGAAGGGAGAGGGAGAGAGAGGGAAACATCCATGATGAGAGAGAATCACTGATCGGCTGCCTCCTGCACGCCCCACACTGGGAATCGAGCCCGCAGCCCGGGCATGTGCCCTGACCGGGAATCGAATTGTGACCTCCTGGTTCCTAGGTTGACGCTCAACCCCTGAGCCCCGCCGGCTGGGGAAGCTAAATCGATTTCTAAGAGAAAGATTCCTCCACCTGTGGAACCTCAAGGCCCCGGGCACCAGCCCTCAGAGGGAACCCCAGAAAGGCTGACCCCGTCAGTCCCAGAGCCCCTGCAGAGTCCCACCTCCTCATTCTCAAACCTGCTCTCAGCACTGACAAAGGACTTGGTTCTTGGGGGCAAAGAGAAGCCCATCAGGACAAGCTGTCCGGCCCAGGGTCCCCAGGTCCCCAGTGACGAGGACAGCATGGCCCATAGAAGGAGCCCCTTGTCTAACCTCGGGGGCCACCACCGGGGAGGCCAGTCTTGGACCTGAGCCCTTGATTTACATAGGACATGTGCCACCTGCTGTGGGGCACACCCCCCCAAACCAGAAAGCATGGCTGTGGCTCTCTCACATCCGGGGAAATGCTAATGGGCAGAACCCCCAGAGAGGGTGAGTCAGGACACCGGACAGGATGGCCCAGCCCACAGCCCTCCCACCGCCCCGGGCGGCTCTGCTCCCCGAAGGCAACCAGACATGGGCCAAGGCAACCTGACGTGGGCGCGCCCCTGGGAGCAGGCCAGGCCCATCAGTCTCCTGGGGGGCTGCTGGCCGAGGCTCTGGCATTCTTGAGGTGGGGGGGGGGGCCCTCAAGACAGGCCCAAAGGAGGGCCTGGCTTCATTCCTTCCCTTAACAAACATTCCCGAGGCTGCAGGGGGCCTGCAGACACCCAGCCGTGCTTTCTCAGAATTCTGACATTTTAGCAATGAGCTTCCCCCATTCCCCACTCGCACTGACAGTGTTTTGTTTTGTTTTATTCATATTTGTATTGATTTCAGAGTGGAAAGGAGAGGGAGAGAGAGGCAGAAACATCCATGATGAGAGAGAATCATCCATCGGCTGCCTCCTACACACACCACACTGGGGATCGAGCCCGCAACCCGGGCATGTGCCCTGACCCCTCCCATTTCATAGGCCAGTGGTCGGCAAACCGCGCACATGCGGCTCGCGAGCCGCGGTTTGCCACTCTGTGGACTAATGAATGAGTTTGCCGACCACTGTCATAGGCTGACGCTCAACCACCGAGCCCCTGAAGGTCTGGGTTTGCTGGATTGACGGGAAAGGAACGGGCAGCGGGACCCTGTGCAGAGACCTGGTGCACGGGATCCGTTCACAGGCCCTGGACACACACACAAGGCAACGCCTGCGTGTCCCCAGGACGCTGACTTGCTGGGGAGCCACGGGCTGAGTTGTGCAGCCCTAGTAAATGTCACTGCTCCAGTCGGCGGCCACCTGCAGTGGGGGTCTGGGGGCACTTCACACGGGCACTTCAAATTCCAGGGATGCCACTCCCGGGAAGTCGGATCCCCTTCCCTCAAACTCACCCAGCGACGGGGGCCGACCAGCAGCCCCTGACCAGCAGCCCCTGACCGCCTGTTAAAGGCAGCGCTGGCAGTGCTGGCTCCTCCGATTTCCTTTCTCCAGCTACAAACTGCGGACGAAGCAAGTATTTGTTTGAGTTTTGCTATGTAAATAAAGCCTTTTATCAGGGCCAGCCGGGAAGAAAACAGCCCTCCAGGCAATGCCTGGCCCCACCAGGGGCCTCCAAGCGGAAGGCCCCACAGCCTGTGTCTTCAAGTGAGGCATGCGCTTTAGACACGAAAATCCAAAGCAGAGGTGCCACCTGGGTACCTAGCGAGGAAAAGGACACCCAGGGGACGTTCGGCAGGCTGGAGGGGGTCTTCTGGTTGTCACCCCTGGAGAGGGGGTGCCAGTGGGTAGAGGCCCGGGATGCTGCTAAATATCCTACAATGCACAGGTCAGCCCCCCAGCGAGAACAACCCCGCCCAGGATAGCAGAGCGCAGGTTTAAAAACTGTGGTCAGATGGATGTGAGTCTTTCAATATGGCACTGCAGCAGGTGGCCCCGGCTGCAGGGAAAGCAGGGACATTCGGAGCCCAGAGCTGGTCTTCAAGGTCCTTCTCAAGACTCGCCAGGTTGGTGACCCCAACGCACATCTATCCAGTGGGCTCCCCAAGGCCTCCATCTGAAGGTCAGGGCCTGAGGCAGCCTGGTGGGGCACCCCTCCCAGCTCCAAGATGCACACCCTGTGAGGCTTTCTAACGAGACCTCATTGTCACAAGAGTCCTCACACTGGGTCCAGCTCCTCCCAGCCAGATTCTGTCAGATCGGAAAGGCACTAAGACCCCAGGGCTCGAATATATACATTATTTAGTCACAAAGTTGTTGTTTTTTAAATCCACACCAGAGGATATGTTTGTTTATTTATTTACTAGAGGCCTGGTGCACAAAATTCGTGCACAGATAGGGTCCCTAGGCCTGGCCAGCGATCAGGGCTGATCGGGGCCTTCCGGCTGCTGGCTGCGGCCTCCCTTCCCCGGCTGCAGGCTGCCGGCCAGGGCCTTCCTTCGTTCCGCACCACCCCCTGGTGGTCAGCGCACATCATAGCGAGCGATCGAACTCCCGGTCTCCCGAACTCCCAAGGGGACACTTTGCATATCAGCCTTTTATATATATATATTTGTATTGATTTCAGAGAGGAAGGCAGAGGGAGAGATAGAAACATCAATGATGAGAGAGAATCATGGATCAGCTGCCTCCTGCCTGCCCCCTACTGGGGATCAAGCACACAACCCAGACATGTGCCCTACCAGAAATAAAACTGGTGACCTCTTGGTTCATGGGTCAATGCTCTACCACTGAGCCACACTAGCCAGGCTATGTTTATTGATTTGAGAGAAAGAAGAAGGGAGAGAGAGAAACATAGATCAGTTGCCTCCCATATCCACCTGACCAGGGATCAAACCCGCAATCTAGGTATGTGCCCTAACCGGGAATCGAACCCACAACCTTTCTCATGTACGGGATGACCAACCAACTAAGCCACCCACCCAGGGCTAATCACAAAGGTATGTAATTGCAGTAAGTCGATCAGAAGAATTACTATCTAATGCAGGGGTCCTCAAACTACGGCCCGCGGGCCACATGCGGCCCGCCGAGGACATTTATCCGGCCCGCCGGGGGCCGCTGCCTGTCCTGCTTAGCAGCCGACGCGTCCCGGGCCCGCAGTGCGCATAGGAATTTGTTCATAGTTTTTTTTTAAACTATAGTCCGGCCCTCCAACGGTCTGAGGGACAGGGAACTGGCCCCCTGTTTAAAAAGTGTGAGGACCCCTGATCTCATGAGACCTGAAGGTTTTTTGGTAGCAATAGGGAAAGAAGGAGTGCGAGCTCAGGTTTATCCACATTCTGCTGTGAAACCAGCGTCCCCAGTGCTCAGCACAGAAGTCTATCTCCACCCTCGTGGTTAGAGCTGGACTCGCTCTCCTTCACCCTTTCCTAACAACGTGGTAGTTTACCGTAATTACCAGCTGCGGAATTGTCAGTGAGCCGGGAGAAAAGACAGTTATGTCAATACTGTCAATACCGTTCCGTGTGTGCATGGGCGAGCCCGCCTGTGCGCACTCACACGTGTGCGTGGACATTTAGAACACAAGCCCAGGCTGCTCGGAACCCTCTCCCTCCCGAGCGAAGAAACCACAAATCTCCCTGAAGCGCCTGTAAAAACGAAGCAGCGGTTCAAGGGAGGGACGCATGAGCATCTCAGATAAGAATCGCAAGCATCTGAGTCTGTGAACTCCTGGAGCACAATGCAGAAAGCCTGTGCGCGCACTGCTACTGGCCCAGCCACAAAAATGTTCCCCAAAAAAACCTTAGCAACGTGGGAGCGGACCAACAGGCCAACTCAGGAGCAAGGGCCTCACAGCCTGCGGAGGCCCCGGGGTCTGCCCGTGCTACTGCCCCTCCTTCGGTTTCCGGAATGGGTCCTCTCGGACACGGAGAACAGGAGGCCACTGGGATTTTTGCACTCGGGGTACCTATTGCCAGATGGGTACTAGATTTATCAGGGTGATCGCTTCACAACTGACATAAATGTCTAATCACTAGGTTGTGTACCGGGAACTAATATAACATTATATGGCAACTGTAATTGAAAAACAAAAAAATATTGAGCAAAAAGAAGGGGGGAGAACTTGGGGTGCCTGTAGAAAGGAGGAGGTGCTTTGGGGCCCCCTTAATCAGCTTCTGGTCAAACAAATAAATTATAAAGTGACTTCCAGCTTTCTCACTCGGTGTCAGGCCAAAAAGCAAGACTTCACCTTCAATCGTGTTTTACAACTTGTTCCGTCTGCCATGAAGACACAGGGCGGGGCAAACGTGGGTTTACAGCTGTGAGTACTCAGCCAGCTTATTCTTGTATTGTTACTTAATTACTGTATTCTTCTCCATACAAACAACAGTAACCCTACTTTTGCCCTACCATGAGTGTTGGATCGTGTATCTTTTCTTAAAAAAAAGAATACATGAGATACTAAAGGTCTGAGTAATTTACCCAATATCTTTAACTTTACCATCAGAAATGCCTTGTAAAACCTTTAAAAGGGACAGGCAAGCCCTGAGTGGGTGGCTCAGCGGGTTGGGGTATCCTCCCATACACCAAAAGGTTGTGGGTTCGATTCCTGGTCAGGGCACATAGCTAGGCTGCGGGTTCGATCCCAAGTCTGGGCGCATATGGGAGACAACCGATCAATGTTTCTCTCTCTCTCCCCCTTCCTCTCTCTCTCTCTAAAAAAAATTAATTAAAAAAAAAGTTGATACACAAGGATATATTTTTTTTAAATAGATACAGACAAAATGCACTTTCATACTCAAACATGTGGGGAAAGTGCCCTTCGGGGCCAGGTCACAACGCCTGTCCACCGTCCTGTCCAAGAGCACACAGTTCAACACCAAGCCAGCGCCCTCACCAAGCCGCCCCTCAGTCTGCAGTTCTGCAAAGCAAACCTGGGCGAAAGCAAGGACGGGAGAAGCTGGATGGCCCCTTGGCAATCTGAACCACAAAGCCACTTCCCAAACTCATGGCCGAGGGCGCGTTAGCCACCACCGGGCTTCTCCCTGCACCCGGCAAGCAGGAGAGCACAGAGAACCCACAGGTCACCTTGCCCGGCTCCCAGCAGCCAAGCGTTTTTACACTGTAAATGGCACTTTGTCCCTAGGAATGACCTGCCCGGCCCTTCCCAAATCAGCGCGCCAGCCCACACTCGGAGCCAGAAGAAAACAGGCAGATTCGGTGGTGGTTTGCGTGTTTCTATACGTCCGGCTGGTCCACTTCAAGGTGGGTTTTGTTTTTGAGACAAGAGAATTCCGATCTAAAGCAGCCCCTCTCCCCCATCTCGTACAGGTGAAACACGTTCCCCACCAGACACACTAGGAAGGATTTCTGGAGCTGAAACGCCACGTCTAGAACGGCGCTGAGAAGTTCCTGTAGCTTCTGCAGGTCTCCGAGCGCCGTGGAACTGGAAGCCGAAAGGCAGTAAATATTGATGGGCTGATGGGAATCGAGAAGCTGGGCTGGCGGCAGCTGCCGGGCTGCGTTTCCCAGTGATAAGGGCGCGGGTCCGAGGGGTGCAGAACCCAGGGTCCACGGAGGCGCACACGGGTGGGGCGGCTCCGTCCACCCCTGGGCACGTGGGAGCGTCTCTCCCCGGCCTCTGGGCAGCCCCGCAGGTGCAGGCCGCTGCCGGCCAGACCGCGAGTGGCAAGGGACCCTGTCCGGCTCCTTCCCAGAGGGGGAGGGGAGGGGACCCGGAACAGAAGCCATTTAAACTGCGCGGCGCCGGGAGCCAGCAGGGCTGGAAGCCGCCAAGGGGCGGCGGGGGTGGCGCCCGCACTGCACACCTATACGTGGCCCGGAGTCCACCTCCCCACGGCTGAGCCGGCCAGACGCGCGTCCCGGAGCCCGGGGCGCCAACGCTCCGCTCCCTCCGGTGCCCCCGCTCCCTCCGGTGCCCCCACCCCCTCCGAGCCCCCCGCCCGCCAGCGGGCTGTCACCGCGCGGGTCCCGCGGTCGCCCTACCTTAGTGATGACCAGCGGCTCGCCGTGCTCGCGGCCGCCCTTCAGGGTGAAGCCCCACGGGGCGCCGCCGTTCAGCTGCACCTCCACCAGGCGCCCGCCGTCGGCCGTGCGCCCCTCGGCCTCGGCCAGGCGCTCGGGCCGCGCGCGGGGCTCGGCGCCCTCCATGGCACGGGGCGCACAGGCAGCGAGGCCCCTGAGACCCCGGGCCCGCGCCCATGCACCCCGGGAGTCCCGGCTGGCCGAGGCTAGGAGGCTGCGGGCGCCCGCCCCGCCGCCGGCCACCGGCGAACTTGCGCTGCAACTTGAGAGGAAAGTGCCGGCCGACCCGGGAGGGAGCCGGGAGGGCTGGCGGCGGAGGGCGGGCCCGGAGGGGGCGGGCCGGCAGGGCGGGGCGCGGGCTGGCGCGGGGGGCTCTCGGCGCTCGGCGGGCAGGGGGCGGGGCGCGCGCTTGGGGCGGGGGATGGCCCGGGTCTGCGGCCCGAGGCCCCGCCCGTCGGCCCGCGCGGGCGCCGGAGGCCGTCGGAGGTTCGGGGCGCGTCAGCCCGCCTCCGGGGAGACCGAGGCGCGGCAGGTGAGACGGCGGAAGCTCCCGCGCGGGGCGGGCCGAAGGGCAGCCGGAGTCCTTAGCGTCTCCATCTTGGGGCGCGCGGCCGGCCCTGCGCCGCCGCCTTTGTTGGCGCGGACCGCGGGCGGAGACCTGGGGCGGCGCAGGTGAGGCCGGAAGCGACCGGGACTGTGGGTCCCGGGAGCACCCCGCGCGCGCCCACACCGTCCGGAGAGTTGGGAAGGGGCGCCCCCTGCAGCCAAGGTCCCAGCGCTGGACCTGTCCCCGGGAGGGACTGCTCACCCTCCCACAGAGCCAGCCCCTCCTGCAGCGCCCAGCCCAGATGAGGAATGGCATCTTTTTTTTAAAATATATTTTATTGATATTTTACAGAGAGGAAGGGCGAGGGAGAGAGAGTTAGAAACATCGATGAGAGAGAAACATCATCAGCCGCCTCCTGCACACCTCCTACTGGGGATGTGCCCGCAACCAAGGTACATGCCCTTGACCGGAATCGAACCCGGGACCCTTCAGTCCGCAGGCCGACGCTCTATCCACTGAGCCACACCGGTGAGGGCGTGGAATGGCATCTTTTAAAAACACACACACACACACACACACAAAAAAAAAAAAACATTTTTATTGATTTCACAGAGGAAGGGAGAGAGAGAGAGAAACATCAATGATGAGAGAGAATCAGTTGCCTCCTGCACGCCCCCCCCTGGGGATGGAGCCTGCAACCTGGGCATGCGCCCTGACCAGAATCGAACTGTGACCTCCTGGTTCTTAGGTCAACGCTCAGCCACTGAGCCACGCCGCCAGGTGAGGAATGGCTTCTTGTGGGCTCTTCCTACCGCTACATCCCGGAGGAGTTCCCCTTCAAACCCTGTTCTCACTTCCAGGGGTTTCCGCCACTACGACTTAGTGTCCCAGGGCTGCGTGTCCTACGAGGGGCAGTGGTGCTGGGCTGGCATCATCGCATGTTTATGACATGAGTGGGTGTGCCACCGCTTCCTGCCTCTTTTTCAATTTCCATAAAAGCCCGGAATAAAGAAATCGCAGCCTTTAGGTATTTGCATGCTTTGCAAAAAACAATTGTTTTCTTGCCGTTTGCAGTTATGAAGCCGGACGCTGCTGAACGCCTGTTTCCTCCAAGCAGCTCCATCCGCCCGGGCTGTTAGCAGGTGATGGCGCTGGGACCGGTGGCAGGGACAAGACGGGACAGCACTGGACAGGCTCCGAGGCCCGGGCCTTGTCTGGGCTCTGCCACTGAGGAGGCAGGAAGAGGAACTCTAACCCTGGTCCCTTCTGCGGTCAAGTGAGGGGTCTGCATTCTGCGGTCAGGTTCCATGGCAGATCTTCGACATCCAGGCGATTGGAATGAGTGCAGACTCCCCTGGCACCTGCCCGAGGCGGGGCAGTGCTCACTGGCCCAGGAATGCCCTCCAGCTGTGGGGTCCTCAATGCCTCTAGTTAGAGGAATGAGCCTTTTTGTTTTTCCTTTTTGAGCGGAGCCTTGGAGAGTGTGCCCGTAAGAATCAACCTCAAGTGTACCTTGACTGTGGTGGCCCCGCGAATCCTCACAGGCTGATTAAATTGCACAGAGCTGAATACACACACAGAGACCCTAGCCGGTGTGGCTTAGTGGATAGAGGGTCGTCCTTCGGACCAAAGGGTCCCGGGTTCGATTCCAGTCAAGAGCACATACCTCCCTTGTAGGTTCCCGGCCCTGGTCTGGGGCAGGCGGGAAGCAACCAATCAATGTGTCTCTCCCACACTCGTGTTCTTCTCTTTCTCTCTCCCTTCCGCTCTCTCTAGAAATCAATGGAAAAATATCCTCAGGTGAGGATTAACAAATAATAATAAATAAATGCACACACACAGGGGTGCTGTAAACTGGGGAAATCTGCATGAACTGGTGGAGTGTGTCATTGTATCTGTTAATATATCGAGCTATCATGTTGGAAGATGTTACCGTTGGGAGAGGCAGGGTCCAGGGTGCCAAGCGCACTCTGTAAATGGACTCAGGTCCTCTCAGCACGCTCTCTCCTGGGTCTCCATCACCCCCTTCCGCGATGGATTAAGCGGCTGCCTGGGGTCACGGAGCCAAGCCCCTGAAGGACTCGCCTTCCTCCTGCAGGACCGAGGCCAGGGTGGGCAGCGGAGGGCAGTGCTGACCCGGATGAGGGTGAAACCCCTGCCCTGAGTGCATTGCCGCTCTCTCCCCGGAGGTCCCCCGGGAGGGGGGGGGTGGCTTTCACTGCCGAGGGCGTGGCCTGCCTCTGTGGGAGGTGACACTGGGCCACACTGTGAGGCTCCCTTGGTCTCCAAACAGCAGCAGCCAATAGGAAGGAGGCTGAAACCTGGGCTGGGAAGCTTTGCCTGCAAACCTGGAGGCTACCCCAGGCCTGTGAGTTCCCTTCCTCCGCTGTTGGGACGCGTGTGCTGTTTAGAGTGTGGGACGTGAAGGGACTAAATAAATGGGAGTTAAAACATATTCTTAAAAAAAACATATTCTTGCCGAAACCGGTTTGGCTCAGTGGATAGAGCGTCGACCTGCGGACTAAAGGGTCCCAGGTTTGATTCCGGTCAGGGGCATGTACCTTGGTTGCGGGCACATCTCCAGTGGGAGGTGTGCAGGAGGCAGCTGATCGATGTTTCTCTCTCATCGATGTTTCTGGCTCTCTATCCCTCTCTCTCTCTGTAAAATATCAATAAAATATATTTTTTTAAAAAATATTTTAAAAAAACATTCTTAATATAAATTTTTACCAATAGTAAATGAATTAATCAATAAAAGGCAAATTGGCCTGGCCGGTGTGGTTCAGTGGTTGAGCGTCGACCTAGGAACCAGGAGGTCACGGTTTGATTCCTGGTCAGGGCACATGCCTGATTTGCAGGCTCCATCCCCAGTAGGGGGTGTGCAGGAGGCCGCCAATCCATGATTCTCATCATGGATGTTTCTCTCTCTCTCCCTCTCCCTTCCTGTCTGAAATCAATACAAATATATATATTTAAATAAACAAAAGGCAAAGTGAACCAACTTTCAGAGAACCATCAATAGCTCATCACAATATAACACAGTACCTACCTTTTCAAATCGGGAGCGTTTAAGAGGGGGCGCTGAGCTGCAGCCACTATTTTTAAAGTTTCGTATTTTAAAACACAGCTTTAGAGAGGCGTTGGCTGTTTTGCAGCTTGGCCTTATAAAGCAGCCACGGAGCGTAGGCCTCTCGGGGTACCTCCAGCTGCGAACACAGCAAGCAGCCGCTGCAAGACAACTAGAGCGCAGGTCAGTGTGGAAGGGCGTCTAAGGACCAGGACAGGAGGGGAGAGTTAGGGACACCAGAGGTGGCCCTGCGGCCGCTTTCCTCTCCCTGAAGCATTTCTAGCGCGTCCAGGAGGAGGAATGACGGAGCTGCTGTCGCGCAGGCCGAGAGGACCTGGGCTGGGGCTGGGCTTCTCAGATGGAAATCATGACCCAGGGGCTCTCCTGGTGGGGAGCTTGGCAGCCTCAGGGCCGGAAGGCAGAAATCTGGCCCAACCTGGTTCATTTTGAATCTCTGAGCTTCAACGTCCTCTCCCCAGGGTGTGTGTGTGTCTGTGTGTGTGTGTGTGTGTGTGTCTGTGCGTGTGTGTGTCTGTGCGTGTGTGTGCACGCGCGTGTGTGTGTCTGTGCGCACGCATGTGTGTATCTGTGCGTGTGTGTGTTTTCTGCACACGTGTGTGTGTCTGTGCATCTGTGTGTGCGCACGCGCACGCGCGGTGGCAAGTGGGGAATCAAAAACAAGTGGCTTGCCTGACCGGCGTGGCTCAGTGGTTAATTGTTGACCTATGAACCAGGAGGTCACGGTTTGATTCCCGGTCAGGGCAGATGCCCGGGTTTCGGGCTCGATCCCCAGTGTGGGGCGTGCAGGAGGCAGCCGATCCATGGTTCTCTGTCATCATTGATGTTTCTCTCTCTCTCTCCCTCTCCCTTCCTCTCTGACATCAATAAAAATATGTTTTAAAAAACCCAGACAAGCCCTGACCGGTTTGGCTCAGTGGATAGAGCGTCGGCCTGCGGACTGAAGGGTCCCAGGTTCGATTCCGGTCAAGGGCATGTACCTTGGTTGCGGGCACATCCCCAGTAGGGGGTGTGCAGGAGTCAGCTGATCGATGTTTCTCTCTCATCAATGTTTCTAACTCTCTCCCCTCTCCCTTCCTCTCTGTAAAAAAGCAATAAAATATATTTTTAAAAAAACCCAGACAAGTGGCTTTCCGGCTGAAGAACTGAGTTGAGTGCCTGGTAAGTGGCGACTGGAGGCCGCGGGCGGGTGAGGCGAGTCAGCCAGGAGTGCCTTTGGGGCGCGTGGAAATCTAGGCGCCTCTGGGACACTGTTGTTGCCTAGGGCTGGCTGTTGTCACACATCACCGTCACCTGCTCAAAACAGGCGACTTGTGTCCCGGAGGCCAGAAGTGTGCACTCAGGGTCAGCAGGGCGGGCCCTCAGGGCCGTGGGGCGAGCCTGGTGGCCAGCATTCCCGGGCTGGTGGCCGCACCCCTCCGATCTCTCCCCCGTCTTCACAGCCTCTGTCCTCTGCCCGGCCCCGCCTCCCTCAGCCTGGAGGACACTCGGGGGACACTGCAGGGCCACCTGCAGGAACCAGGGGGGGTCCGTCAGGGTCACCGAAGGAGGAGCGCAGGTGGTGGGGAATCATGAATGTATTGGGTCACCTGGAGACCATATGGGCTGAGCCCCAAATGGCGCCAGCCCCCAGCGACGGGCAGTCAGAGGGTTTAAAGGACTCTTGGGGGGGAGGGGGGTTCCGCGGGAAGCTCTCTGGGCGGGTCCGGATCCTGGGAAAGTCCGGAGGGGAGAGATAATGGTCTTAGCAAGTGGAATGTGGCCTCAGCGAAAGGGAATGTCGGTTGTGAAGTGGCCTAAAGGTCAGTTCCCAGGGGAGGGGGGGTGGTTCCCTTATTTGATCAGACCTCACAGTCCCTTCATCTCAGACTCCTGAATCTGATCCCACATGCAAAGACCCTGTAGCCACACCCAGGAGCAGTTCCGGTTCCCGGGGTGAGGCCCTGCTTTCTTGGGGAGCATGGCCAGGGCTCCGCGGGTCCCGGCTGGGACCACTGGAAGGCGCTCGCTGTTAGTCTGGAGGGGCCGTGGCTGAAGCCCCCAGCGTCCCCCCCCCCGCACCCCCCCTTCCGTGCCGGCCGCCCCTCTTAAGGAGCCGCAGCGCGGGCTCCCTACCTGCTGGGGGTGGGGGTGCGTGGGGAAGGCTCGTGCCGCCCTCAAGCCCATGAGGACTGCTCCACTCCCATAAAGATATGAGAGAGAGAGAGAGAGAGAGAGAGAGAGAGAGAGAGAGAGAGAGAGGAGAGTTTACTGCTCAAGTTATCAGGCCGCATCCATTGTGATCCCAGCAAGGATTTTAAATGACAGCGACTTCTTTACCAGAGACAAAATGTTTTCCCCAGGAAAAGCGTAGGGGGGCGTGTAGGTGGCTGTTGGCATCTGTTGTTTGCCCCGAGCACCAAGTGGTCACGGTTCGTCCCAGTCAGGGCACCGGCTCGGGCTGCAGGCTTGATCCCCAGTAGGGGGCGTGCAGGAGGCAGCCGATCCATGACTCTCCCTCCCTCTCCCTTCCTCTCTCTAAAATCAACTTTTTAAAAAATCAACCATTGAGTGCAAACATAAGTGGAACAACAAATCGACTTTCTCTCTCCCTTCCCCCCCCTCTCTAAAATCAATAAATAAAAATAAAATAAAAAATAAAGTGACAGCCGAAACCGGTTTGGCTCAGTGGATAGAGCGTCGGCCTGCGGACTGAAAGGTCCCGGGTTCGATTCCGGTCAAGGGCATGTACCTTGGTTGCGGGCACATCCCCAGTGGGAGGTGTGCAGGAGGCAGCTGATCGATGTTTCTCTCTCATCGATGTTTCTAGCTCTCTATCCCTCTCCCTTCCTCTCTGTGAAATATCAATAAAATATATTTTTTTAAAAAATTAAAAAAAAATAAAGTGACAGCCAGGAGAGTATGCAAACTTCGAGAGCTCACTGAAGATCCTCTCCCTCCCTCCCTCTCACCCCACAAATCACCCAGGACCACACGCGCGAGGAGACGGGACCATGTGCGCATCCTCAGCGCTGAAATGATCCGGGTGCCGAGGGGACGAGGGGCTGCTGGGAGGGCTGCTGTGTCAGTGCAATCTCTTAGCCTGAACTTCAAGGGCTGGAGACGCACTTGAGCAGCAGTACAAATAGCAGGAAGCAGCGGAGGACGGCTATCTGAAAGGTGGCAACATTGTTACTGCAACAAAAATTTCTCCCAGGCACACGTAACTTTCTAAAAATCTAATCAAGTCCTAACCGGTTTGGTTCGGTGGGTAGCGCGTCGGCCTGTGGACTGAAGGGTCCCGGGTTCGATTCCGGTCAAGGGCATGTACCTTGGTTGCGGGCACATCCCCAGTAGGAGGTGTGCAGGAGGCAGCTGATGGATGTTTCTCTCTCATCGATGTTTCTAGCTCTCTATCCCTCTCCCTTCCTCTCTGTAAAAAATCAATAAAAAATATTTTTAAAAAATAAAAATAAATAAAAATAAAAATCTAATCAATCATGGTAATTCTTTACATTTGCATAATTATACACTTCAGAAAGGCCACGAGCAGTATCATATGACTGGCTTTTTTTTTTTTTTCAATTCTCACCTGAGACTATGTTTAGAGAGAGGAAGGGAGAGAGAGAGAAGCATTGATGTGAGAGAGAAACATCGATTGCTTGCCTCCCATATTCTCCCTGACTTGGGATTGAACCTGAAACCTGGGTATGTGCCCTGACCCAGAATCAAAGCCGAAACCCTTTGGTGTACAGGATGATGCGCCAACCACTGAGCAACCCGGCCAGGGTCAGATACATATCCCTACGGCGCCGGGTTGCCGGGAGGTCGCTAATCTCCCAGCGCGCTGCAGGGCTAACCACAGAGCCCTTGAGGTGAACGTGTGGATTTCCTGTTCTCCCCTCACGCCGCCGCTGGAGTGGCAGCCAAGCAGTCATTTCGAAATCCCCCGCAGTCTGTGGTTCAGGAGCGGGTCTCGTCCTCTGTGAGCCACGTGAGGTTTGTTAGATGCGTTTCGTGGAGATGAGGACTGAGCGCGGACAGCCCACCCAGACGTGACGGTCACTGCGCCCCCACGTTACCGCAGTGAGCTCCAGAAGGAACGCAACTTGAAACAAGGTTAAAATATGTAACATGTACATATACACGGGACTATGTAACGTGTAACAAGTTTATACTATGTAACGTCTATGTACATGCTACACTGAGTGGCCAGATTATTAAGACCACCCCGTCAGTACTTCGTGGGGCCACCTTTTGCCTTCAAGACTGCGGCGATTCTTCTTGGCGTGGACTCCACGAGATGTTGAGAGGTGAGGCGAGGGATCTGACACCATGCCTGATGGCTGGCACTGTCCAGTTCTGTGAGATTGGATGGTGGTGGAACCAGCTGCCTGATGGCTCTTTAACTTCGTCCCACAAATGCTCAACTGGATTGAGATCTGGTGATGGTGGGGGCCACCTAAGCAAGGTGAAGTCTCCCTCATGGTCTTGAAACCACTCCTGCACAATACGAGCACCGTGGCATGGCGCATTGTCTTGTTGGAAGAAGCCATCTCCATGGGGATACGCCATCAACAGGATAGGATGAACTTGATCAGCACCGATACTTAGGTATGTTGTGCTATTAAGACGTTGTTCCACACGAATTAAAGGGCCCAAATCATGCCAGGAAAACATGCCCCAAACCATAACACTGCCCCCACCAGCTTGAAGGGTTGTCCTCATGCATGTGGGGTGCATGCTTTCATGCTGTTTCCGCGAAATTCTCACTCTGCCATCTACATGATACAACTGGAAACGTGATTCATCGGACCACGTGACTTTTTTCCAATGCTCGACTGTCCAATCCTTGTGTTCCTGTGCGAATTGGAGAAGCTTTATCTTGGTAACTGCAGACAGCAAAGGTGTTCGAACAGGCCTTCGGCTTCCATATCTCATACGATGCAGGGCACAGCTAATGTGCCTACAAATGTCAGGTGGTCCTAATAATCTGGCCACGCAGTGTATATAACATGTATATATCCCGTCCTTGAAAGTACAGGTATAGTCACACGCCATCAAATGCGGCCACCTGCGACCTGCCCCCAACGTCTCCAAAGCGGAGCCCTGGTTGCCTCAAGAGGAGGGGCGAGAAGGCGACGCCCTGGGTCTGGCTGGTTTGTAGACTTGCAAGGTGACGGACAGGAGCCTCGGGTTCCCTCTGGAGGAAGTGCTTCCGGCGCAACGGGCCTGGGCTTCCACCTCCGTGACCTTGGACATGTGCCCTCACTTCTTCCCATGCCTCACACACCAACTAGAGATGAAGATGAGCCACAGGTGAGATTTAAGCAAGACGTGAAGCTTAAATCTGCTCACAGAGGACAGAGCAGATACCGATGTGAGTTCGATTTTCTTCCTCTTCTCGGAGCACAGACGCCACCCTCTCCTTCCCACACCCGGTCTTGCTTCCTGCCCTCTCAGGCGGAGGTGACTCAGTTCAAGGACCGGGACGCGTTCTCTGAAGCCGCCAAGCTGAGGTTACACTCTCGGGCACTATTTCTCTCTCCTTTAAAAAAAAAAAAATCTGCTGAAACCGGTTTGGCTCAGTGGATAGAGCGTCGGCCTGCGGACTGAAGAGTCCTGGGTTCGATTCTGGTCAAGGGCACATGCCCGGGTTGTGGGCTTGATCCCCAGTGTGGGGCGTGCAGGAGGCAGCCGATCCCTGATTCTCTCTCATCATTGATGTTTCTCTCTCTCTATCTCCCTCTCCCTTCCTCTCTGAAATCAATAAAAATATATTTAAAAAATAAATAAAGAATTTTGTTTTAATGGTCGCCAATGTTTCCCTACCATTTTATTTTTTAATATTTTTAAATTGATTTCAGAGAGGAAGGAAGAGAGAGATAGAAACATCAATGATGAGAGAGAATCAGGGATCGGCTGCCTCCTGCATGCCCCACACAGGATGGAGCCTGCAACCCGAGCATGTGCCCTGACCTGGAATGGAACCGTGACCTCCTGGTTCATAGGTCGACGCTCAACCACTGAGCCACACGGGCTGCGCTTGGACACTATTTCTCAATCCTTGAATGTCTGTTGCTTTCCAGCGGAAAGGGCAAGGCTCCTTCGGAACCCACACTCTCCCGTTTCATCAGGGGAAGTCAGTGCCCAACAACCACCCCGAATCAGGCTCCTGGGGTTCCAAGCCTGGATTCAGGGCCCATCCATCCCGTGGAATGTTTGCTGCTGAATTCCCCGGGCGTGCCGAGAAAGGGCTCAAGGCCAGAATATGAGGCGCAGCCCTGCGTGCCGTCTGAGAGCTATGTAGCGACCCCGAGCGTTTGCGCCCGTTCCACGGGATCGAGGGAAGCAAAGGCATGCTTGGCTCCCTCCCCGGACACACTCCTCCACCCCTACTGGCTTTCTCTGGAAACTTCCACACGAAGGTTTCCTCAGGTCCTGGTGGCTGCGTCCCAGCAAGTGAAGCTGTGCTGAAGACCTAATCTCTGTCCTGGCTGGTGTGGCTCAGTGGATAGAGCGTCAGCCTGTAGACTGAAGGGTCCTGGGTTCGATTCTGGTCAAGGGCACATGCCTGGGTTGCGGGCTCGATCCCCAGTCTGGGGCGTGCAGGAGGCAGCTGATCAATGACTCTCTCTCATCATTGATGTTTCTCTCTCTCTCCCTCTCCCTTCCTCTCTGCAATCAATAAAAATGAAAAACAAAAACAAAAAAAGACTTGCCAAAACCGGTTTGGCTCAGTGGATAGAGCATCGGCCTGTGGACTGAGGGGTCCCGGGTTCGATTCCGGTCAAGGGCATGTAACTTGGTTGCGGGCACATCCCCAGTGGGAGGTGTGCAGGAGGCAGCTGATGGATGTTTCTCTCTCATCGATGTTTCTAACTCTCTATCCCTCTCCCTTCCTCTCTGTAAAATATCAATAAAATATATTTAAAAAAAGACAGAATCCCTGTCCGGCACACCCAGGTTCGCCTTCCGCTTGAGCTTTATTTACTCAGCGACTGGCCAGTTGGCTGTCGGGGAGAAAGTGCTGGAAGGTGTGTGATGAGGTGGGCTCGGCTGTGATTGGACGGCCCGTCGGAGGGAGGCGTTCACCCGCTCCGGTGCCAAGAGCCCGACTGGGCGTTGCTTTCTGGGAGCCCTGGGCTCCTCTCATCTCCACCCGGGAGCCTTCCTGCGGCTTCTCCCACAACACTGTCCGGAAGTGCTTCCCTTCTCAGCACAAGTCACTTCGTTTGTCTCCGCGGGCCTTATCTGGCTTCTTCCCCTTCCATGAGCTTCCTTTTCCTCCCAGCATCCTGGCTGCGGTCCCCAGTTAGTCCCAGACATGGCCCGCTCCCGCTCCCGCTCCGGGGGTTCCCCAGCCAGAAGGATGTTACTCACCACTGCCAGCCTCAGACCTGCACCCCTGACTGGGCATTTGCATTTAGAATGCTCTTTGGCGCAGGCGGATGTTGATCCATTTGTCAGCATCTATTTTTAAAAAATTATATCTCTTTATTGATGTCAGAGAGGAAGGGAGAGGGGGACAGAGAGAGAAGAAAAACATCCATGATGAGAGAGGATCATGGATCGGCTGCCTCCCGCACGCCCCCCACTGGGGATCGAGCCCACAACCCGGGCATGTGCCCTGACCGGGAATTGAGCGGTGACCTCCTGGTTCCTAGGTTGAAGCTCAACCACGGAGCCACGCCGGCCGGGCTGCAGTGTCATCTTGTATTGCTGACCTGTGCGGTACTTCCAGGTGTGTCCACCTGTGTATGCCCGTGCACTTCACCTGTTTACCTTCTTGCGTATTATTGCACTGTCTCACAAACATGTTTCTGTCATGGTTTTATTTTCCAGGCTAGTCTCAAGTTGCCTCTTACTTGTTGGACAGTAAAGAAATGTAGTCTGGCCCTGGCTGGTGTTGCTCAGTGGATAGAGTGTCAGCCTGCAGACTGAAGGGTTCCAGGTTCCATTCCGGTTGAGGACACATGCCCGGGTTGCGGGCTAGATCCCCAGTGGGGGGCGTGCAGGAGGTAGCCGATCCATGATTCTCTCTCATCATTGAAGTTTCTACCTCCCTCTCCCTCTCCCTTCCTCTCTGAAATCAATAAAAATATATTTTAAAAAAATAAAGCGTCCTAGCTGGTTTGGCTCAGTGGATAGAGCGTTGGCCTGTGGACTGAGGGGTCCCAGGTTCGATTCCGGTCAAGGACATGTACCTTGGTTGCGGGCACATCCCCAGTGGGGAGTGTGCAGGAGGCAGCTGATCGATGTTTCTCTCTCATCGATGTTTCTAGCTCTTTATCCCTCTCCCTTCCTCTCTGTAAAAAATCAATAAAATATATATTAAAAAAAATAAAGCATGTCTCTTTAAAAAACAAAAAGAAATGTACTTTGCTATCCCTCCTTGCGCAGGTTGCCTCTAAGGCCCATCCGTAGCACAGGCCCCTAGCTCAGTGGTCGGCAAACTCATTAGTCAACAGAGCCAAATATCAACAGTGCAACGATTGAAATTTCTTTTGAGAGCCCCATTTTTTAAACTTAAACTATATAGGTAGGTACATAGTTATTAACTTAATTAGGGTACTCCTAAGCTGGCCTTTCCTAAAAACTCAAGGGGCCAAAGAGCCGCATGTGGCTCGCGAGCCGCAGTTTGTCCACCCCTGCCCTAGCTGATCCTGCCCGTTGGTAAGTTTCCTCCCGAGGGGATCCTGACCAGGGATGCCCTGGTGTCCGCTCCCTTGAACACTGGGCACCACAGTCGCGCAGGGCACGCAGCTTGGCACGCGGGAGGCGGGGGGGGGGGGGGGTGCAGCTCGAGCACAGAGCAGGGACTGCGATGCAGGGACGCCTTTGCAAGGATCGGCCACCCGAACCCTGGTGTTAGGGCGACACCCAGAGGCTCCCTTTTCATTTGCACGTCTCAAAGCCCTCCCACAGGCAGGCTGCAGGCTGCCGCTCGCCAGACCAGGCGTGGCTTTCCCACGGTCTGCACGCAAGTGCGTAACCGGGAAGAGCGGTGACGGCTCTGCCTGTGTCAGTCTGTTCCGGCCTCTGAGAGCAGCTGCGGCTCCCAGCGTGCGGGCGGGCCCTTTTGAAGTGGCGGCCTTTTGTTCGCGGCTCTGCTTCCCATCTGGCAGCGCGGGCCTGTCTGCCGTCCCCGTCCCCGGGGACAGGAAGCCGGGTCCCTGGTCTCCGGGCTGAAGGCGCAGGCGCGGAGCCCAGACTCTGCCTCGGGGCCTCAAAAGGCAAAGCTGGGGTGGCACTGTGGGTGAGCCGGGGTGGGAGGACACCCCCTCGGCTTTGCATTCAAGTGTTTGCACCTTGCCCTTAGGCGATGGGAAGAAACCTGGAGAGCCGCCCATTTACTGGGGGGAGAGAGCAAAGGGGTCTGCTTCGGGGTTGCCAGTGGACCCACTGGGGTTATTGATGATGAGACATACAATAGAGGCGGTTTTGTTGTGTTTTTGTTCATTTCAAAGAGCGGAAGGGAGAGGGAGAGAGAAAGAGCGATGAGAGAAACACTGATCAGCTGCCTCCTGCGCGCCCCCTACTGGGGATGGAGCACACGACCCCGACCAGGAATGGAACCCGGACCTCCTGGTTCATAGGTCGATGCTCAACCACTGAGCCGCACCAGCCCGGCTGGGTTTTGTTTTTAAACAAAGCTTGGGTTCGTAGAGCCATACCTGGAAGCGGCTCTTTCATTTCCAACCATAAAGAGCTGTTTAAGCTTCACGCTAGTATGCTTATTACTCGTACTGATGTAATTTTTAAACTTTTATGTGTCTAGAATCAAGCATGATTTTCTTTTTTTAAAAAATATATTTTATTGATATTTTACAGAGAGGAAGGGGGAGGGATAGAGAGCTAGAAACATCGATGAGAGAGAAACATCGATCAGCTGCCTCCTGCACACCTCCCAATGGGGATGTGCCCGCAACCAAGGTACATGCCCTTGACCGGAATCGAACCCCGGGACCCTTCAGTCCGCAGGCTGATGCTCTATCCAATGAGCCAAACCGGTTTCGGCAAGCATGATTTTCAATGTATAGTGAAGCATGCAATTACAGCAGTTAAGAAAATCTGGATACACTTGAATAATATTCTTTTTCTAAACAGAATTACTCTTGGAAGTTCCTTTCAAATGTCAAAAGCGAACCTACATCGCTGAGCTGAGTAACAAATGGAACAGATTTGATAGGGAGCGTGAGTGTGTGTGTGTGTGTGTGTGTGTGGTTAGGCCCAGTCTCCCTTTCTTTAAGGTTCATTTGTTGATTTTAAATGCAAATGCTGCTTCTGTGGGCCTGCTTCCTTGAGGGAGGGGAGTGTAGCGATGATAAAGCACTGCTTTCGCGCAGCCCACACCAGTCCCCGTTCCTGGTCGTGTGGTGCCTGTAAACCTTCTAATTAGAACCGTCAGAGCCCCCTCAGGAGAGAGGCGGGCTTTTCTGGAAGATCAGTTACGAGGAGATGGAGTTTGGGGACCTAGATTCCGCAGAATCCAGCCCCTGGGAGGCTTGGTGAAAGGGGAGAAGGCTGACCTCCGACCTCTGGCGCCCCTCCCCCACCCCCTCAGGATCAAGCATCGCCCTCGTGAGGCCTCGTGGCCTCGCAGGGGGCGCACGGCCCCCACCGCGCCCGCGCCTTTTCTGCAAACTCGGGACGGGCGGGGGGAGCCCAGAGCACATGATGCCCCCCGCCGGGCCGGCGCACATGACCCAGGCGGCCCGCGGGTCCTGGCAGACCTGGGCGGCGGCTTCAGCACCGACATGGCCTCCCCGCGCCTCGGGACCTTCTGCTGCCCCACGCGGGACGCCGCCACGCAGCTCGTGCTGGGCTTCCAGCCGCGGGCCTTCAACGCGCTGTGCCTGGGCAGCGGCGCGCTCCGCCTGGCGCTCGGCCTCCTGCAGCTGCTGCCCGGACGCCGGCCCGCGGCCCCCGCGGGGTCCCCCACATCCCCGCCGGCTCCGGCTCGCGCCCCCGCATCCACCCGAATCCTGCGCGCCGCTGTCGCCTGCGACGTGCTCGGCTGCCTGGGTGAGGGCGCACGGCCCCAGGGTGGTCCTTGTTGGGGCACAGTTGGGGCGCACAGCCCGCGGGGGAGATCTGGTTGGTGCCTGGGCGCGCGGCCCGCGAGTGGGATCTGGTTGGTAACTGGGTGAGGGCGCGCGGGTGGGATCTGGTTGGTGCCTGGGTGAGGGCGCGCGGGTGGGATCTGGTTGGTAACTGGGTGAGGGCGCGCGGGTGGGATCTGGTTGGTATCTGGGTGAGGGCGCGCGGGTGGGATCTGGTTGGTAACTGGGTGAGGGCGCGCGGGAGGGATCTGGTTGGTAACTGGGTGAGGGCGCGCGGGTGGGATCTGGTTGGTGCCTGGGTGAGGGCGCGCGGGTGGGATCTGGTTGGTAACTGGGTGAGGGCGCGCGGGTGGGATCTGGTTGGTATCTGGGTGAGGGCGCGCGGGTGGGATCTGGTTGGTAACTGGGTGAGGGCGCGCGGGTGGGATCTGGTTGGTGCCTGGGTGAGGGGCGCGGCCCGCGGGCGGCAGGGCATCTGCGTGCTCAGGGGCACAGAGAAGGGAGAACGTGTTCCCTGGGGATGGACAGGAGGACTAGAGGATCCGCAAAAGGAGACAGTCCCTAAGAGTTATGGCCAAGGGCCTTAGCCAGTGTGTCTCAGTGGATAGAGTGTCGCCCGAGGATTGAAGGGTCCTGGGTTCGATTTCGGTCAAGGGCACGTACCTCGGTTGCAGTGGGAACATACAGGAGGCAACCAATTGATATGTCTCTCACATCAATGTTTCTCTCTCTCTCTCTCTCACATCGATGTTTCTCTCTCTCTCTCTATCTATCTCACATCGATGTTTCTCTCTATCTCACATCGATGTTTCTCTCTCTCTCTATCTCACATCGATGTTTCTCTCTATCTCACATCGATGTTTCTCTCTATCTCACATCGATGTTTCTCTCTCTCTCTCTCACATCGATGTTTCTCTCTCTATCTATCTCACATCGATGTTTCTCTCTCTCTATCTATTTCACATCGATGTTTCTCTCTCTCTCTATCTCACATCGATGTTTCTCTCTCTATCTATCTCACATCGATGTTTCTCTCTCTCTCACATCGATGTTTCTCTCTCTCTCTCTATCTATCTATCTCACATCGATGTTTCTCTCTCTCTCACATCGATGTTTCTCTCTCTCTCTCTCTCTCTATCTCACATCAATGTTTCTCTCTCTATCTCACATCGATGTTTCTCTCTCTCACATCGATGTTTCTCTCTCTCTCTCTCACATCGATCTTTCTCTCTCTCACATCGATGTTTCTCTCTCTCTCTCAAATCGGTTTCTCTCTCTCTCTCTCTCTCTCTCTCTCTCTCTCTCCCTTCCACTCTCTCTAAAAATCCGTGGGAAAATATCCTTGGGTGAGGAGTAACAACAACAGTTATGTCCAAGGGACGTTTGTTGCTAAAAAATACAACCGCGTCTGCCGGTTGTGCAGGTCAGCAGCCAGGGGGACGCTCAGCCCGCGGAGCTGGCCAGGGCCCGGGCCGAGGAGAAGCGCGCTGCCTAGCGAAGAACCTTGACCTGCACGTGAAGCACGTGCAGTGAGCGGGGAGGGTTCCACATCCGGGTCTAATGGGAATAAAAACTCACAAGTAATAAGTGTCGGAAGGAAGTGGTCAACAGCGAATTTGTGGAATTCTTCAGTGTAGCTGTAAGAGGATGCAACAAGTTTCTTCCTCAACGTCAATAGTGTGCTCTTTCTAACGTTCCTTTCTGTATGAATAAGAGTTAACACGGACATTAAAATGATAGCCAAGCCCGAGATGGTGTGGCTCTGTGGGCAGAGCAGCCTGCGGACTGACGGGTCCCGGTTCAATTCTGGTCAGGGCACATGCCCGGGCTGCAGGTTCCATCCCCAGTAGGGATCGTGCAGGAGGCAGCTGATCCATGCTTCTCTCTCATCGCTGATGTTCTGTCTCTCTCCCTCTCCCTTCCTCTCTGAAATCAATGAAAATATATTTTAAGCCCAGCCGGGTGTAGTTCAGCGGTTGAGCGTCGACCCAGGAACCAAGAGGTCACGGGTTCGATTCCCGGTCAGGGCATATGCCCAGGTTGCAGGCTCGATCCCCAGTAGGGGGCGTGCAGGAGGCAGCCGATCCATGATTCTCTCTCATCACGGATGTTTCTATCTCTCTCTCCCTCTCCCTTCCTCTCTGAAATCAATAAAAATATATATTAAAAAAAAAGAAAATAGATTTTAAAATATATGTAGTAGATAGCCGGGAAGTACCTGATTTGCTATTTCCATAGTCACTTCTTAACTCCAAGAAAACACAAAGTACAGGAACGCGCTTATGGCTGATGGTGGTTTGTTAGTCAGTCGATGGCTCTGCCCCCATCGCAGGTACTCTGTGTGTGCAGACCAACATGTGCGTTACTTCCCTCTCTTCCTCCCCCTTCTTTCTCTCTCCCTTTCTGTTCATCTGCGAATCATTTGTCCATCCATCCGTCCATCCATTAATCCATCCATCCCAGAGCAACAACCCGGCTTTAGATCCGCATCAGGACCGGGTAAAAGATGGGCTCACTGTCGTCCCCAATTCCCGCCTAGGTGTCGTGGTCCGGGCGGCGGTGTGGCTGGGCTTCCCTGATTTCGTTCAGAACGTGTCTGCGGGGAACGGGACGGCCATCTGGCCTGCCGCCTTCTGCGTGGGGAGTGCGGTGAGTGCCCCTCTGTCCGCCCCTCCTCCCTCGCTGAGCTGCTGATGGGTCCTGGTCCTCAAAGAGCCCCTCCCCCCAAACCCCCTCAGACCCAGCTCCCTCCCAGGAACTGATGACCGGGGGCCCTGGGGTGCGGGCCTCTGTTATTTTAGTGTGGCTTCTCCACTGCATCCCCTGGAGCATCCCCACTGCATCCTCACTGCATCCCCGGAGCATCCCCACTGCATCCCTGGCGCATCCCCACTGTATCCCCTGGAGCATCCCCACTGCATCCCCGGAGCATCCCCACTGCATCCTCACTGCATCCCCGGAGCATCCCCACTGTATCCCCTGGAGCATCTCCTCTGCATCCCTGGAGCATCCCCGGAGCATCCCCACTGCATCCCCGCTGCATCCTCATTGCATCCCCACTGCATCCTCATTGCATCCCCACTGCATCCTCACTGCATCCCCGGAGCATCCCCACTGCATCCCTGGAGCATCCCCACTGCATCCTCATTGCATCCCCACTGCATCCTCATTGCATCCCTGCTGCATCCTCATTGCATCCCCACTGCATCCTCATTGCATCCCCACTGCATCCCCGGAGCATCCCCACTGCATCCCCGGAGCATCCCCACTGCATCCCCGGAGCATCCCCGGAGCATCCCTACTGCATCCCCGGAGCATCCCCGGAGCATCCCCACTGCATCCCCTCTGCATCCCCGGAGCATCCCCACTGCATCCCCTCTGCATCCCCGGAGCATCCCCGGAGCATCCCCACTGCATCCCCGGAGCATCCCCGGAGCATCCCCACTGCATCCCCGGAGCATCCCCACTGCATCCCCGGAGCATCCCCACTGCATCCCCGGAGCATCCCCACTGCATCCCCGGAGCATCCCCTCTGCATCCCCGGAGCATCCCCTCTGCATCCCCACTGCATCCCCTCTGCATCCCCACTGCATCCCCGGAGCATCCCCTCTGCATCCCCGGAGCATCCCTTCTGCATCCCCGGAGCATCCCCGGAGCATCCCCACTGCATCCCCGGAGCATCCCCACTGCATCCCCACTGCATCCCCTCTGCATCCCTGGAGCATCCGCTTCAGCTTCTCACACAGGAGCCTCCCTTCCCTCCCATGAGAAGGCCCTTCTCCTTTCCTGCCCACACCCCTTCGCTCTCAGCCAAAGCGCTTCTGGCCCCGAGACCCTGGGAGCCCTCGGGCGGTGCACGCCCCACAGCTGAGCCCTTGCTCTGCGGGTACCCATGCCCGGAGGCAGGGCTCGGGGGCAGGCGCTGAGCAGACCCCGACAGAGGTGCCCTGGGTGTCCCAGGCTGTCCTGGGCGCCTCCTGACGTCACAGGACGTCAAGGCTCAGCTCCCGCTTGGGGCAGCCTGGCGCCGGGGCCCTGGGGCCCTGATGGCCGCCTCCCCGCCCACAGGTGTGGATCCAGCTGCTCTACAGCACCTGCTTCTGGTGGCTGTTCTGCTACGCGGTGGACGCCTACCTGGTGATCCGGAGGTCATCGGGACTGAGGTAGGCGGAGGAGGGGGCCGCTCTGGTGCCCTGGTCCCGGGAAAGGTGTGCGGCCATTTAGCCAGGTCTCATCGCCGGACAGACACCTGCAGCCTCACAGAGGACAGCCCCTCCCCTTTGAGCCTGATCCCTGATCCGGGGGGAGGAGTGGTGCGTGCAACCCGTGGATGTGTCTCTCTCACATCAGTGTTTCTCTCTGTGTCTCTCCCCCTCCCTTCCACTCTCTCTGAAAATCAGTGGGAAAATATCCTCGGGTGAGGATTAACCACAAAGATCCATTGTCTTGTAGCGAATTCCCGGAATTGTGCCTCCATCACCATCTAGTTTATGACTCTTTAACCCTCCCCCACCCTCCCCCCCAATGTCTGTGCTGGTTAGTAGTCACTGTCCACTCTCCCCTCTCCTCGGCCCCCCACAGCTGCTAATCTACTCTCTGTGTCTAGATCTGCCTGCTCTGGACGTTTCCCACAAGTGGAATCATAGCTACACAACCTTCTGTGTCGGCTTCCTAAACTTCGCATAACATTTCCAAGGGGTGTCCACGTTGCAGCATCTATGAGCGCTTCATGCCTGTTCGCTGCTGAGTAATGTCCCACTGCAGGGCCGTGGGCATCTTACCCGTTTATCACTGATGGGCACGGAGGCGGCTGCCCTTGCTCGGCGATCAGGAATAGAGCTGCAGTGACAGGTGGACGCAAGGGGACGCGCGCTCTCCTCACACCCCAGGGTGGGAGCTCCGGGCGAGCCCCGGCCAGGGGCCCTCAGTATAACGGCGGGAGGCGCTGTGAGCTGCTCTCCACAAGGTGCGCCGTGTGCTTTCTGGGCAGCTGGGCGCGACGGCTCTGCTTTCCCCACATCTGTGCTGAGGACACGTGTTACTGTCCGCGTATGTGTTTGGTTTTGAGTGTCAGCCATCCTGGCGTGTGCAGTGGTATCTCACTGTGGGTGCGCTTGTGTGTTTTGTGTTTTAACCCTCACCCTGGCTCAGACAGCTGGATAGCGACATAAAAAAGAATACAGGTGCGCCTTTTCCTCACCTACACAAAAATCATCTCTTCCCCTCTCTCTGAAAAGTGGAAGACAGAGGCAGAGACAGAGAGAAACATCGATGTGAGAGAAACACACCGGTTGGTTGCCTCCTGCAGGCACCCTGACCAGGGCGAGGGCTGGGAAGGCACCTGCAACCAAGGTATGTGCCCTTGACCGGAACCGAACCCGGGACCCTTCCGTCCGCAGGCTGATGCTCTACCCACTGAGCCAGACTGGCCAAGGCTCATTGCAGTTTTGATTTCCCCGATGACTAATGAGGGTGAGCATCGTCTCCTGTCCTTACTGGCCATTGGCGCACCTTCTTTGGGGAACTTTCTATTCCATTCCTTTGGCCATTTTTTAAAAATATATTTTTTATTGAACTTTTGCAGAGAAGAAGGAAGAGGTATAGAGAGTTGGAAACATTGATGAGAGAGAAACATCGATGAAAAAGAAACATAGATCAGCTGCCTCCTGCACACCCCCTACTGGGGATGTGCCCGAAACCAAGGTACATGCCCTTGGCCGGAATCAAACCTGGGACCCTTCAGTCCGCAGGCCAACGCTCTATCCACTGAGCCACACCGGTTAGGGCCTTTGGCCATTTTTAATCGGTCTATTGGTCTCTTTATTATTGCGTTGTAGGGGTTCTTTACATATTCCAGATACAGGTACCTTCTTATTCCTATAGTTGACAAATACCTGCGGCTAATCAGTGGCTTATCTTTCCACTTGATGACATGTTTTGAAGCACAAAGGTTTTTAATTTTGATGAAGTCCAATTGTTTGTTTGTTTGTTGTGGTTTCGCTGTCACCTAAGAAACCCTTGCCTCACCCAGGGTCACAAAGATCTATACCTGTGTCTTCTTCTGAGAGCTTTATGGTTTGCGTGCTTTGAATGCGGTCTCTGTTCCACTTTGAATGGATTTTTGTGTGCAGGCGAGGGAAAGGCCCCCTTTATTCTTTTTTATGTAGCTATCCAGTTGTCTGAGCGCAGTTTGCTGAATGAATTCACTTTTCAAACCAATACAGTAACCAAAGAAGGGTACAGTCACGCTGTAGAACACATTGGGCAATCTTAGATCCCTGCTCTAAAATCGTTGCTGTTCCCTATGTACATGACATCATTAAATAGTATGACATCATCTATATATATATATAAAAGCCTCAGCGACCATCGCAACAGAATGGACGACTGAACAGGCTGCATGGGGCAACCAGACCGGCAGGAGGGGTCAGTGAGGGGCGACCAAATGACCGAGCAGCAGGCTGTGTGGGGCGGCCAGGCCCGTAGCGGGTGCAGTTGGGGGCGACCAGGCCGGCATGGGGGGGGCGGTGAGGGGTGACCAGGCCAGTGTGGGGGGGCAGTTAGGGGCAACCAGGCCAGTGGGGGGGGCAGTTGGGGGCAACTAGGCCAGCAGTGGGGGGCAGATGGGGGTGACCAGGCCAGCAGGGGGGGGCAGTTAGGGGCGATAAGGCAGGCAGGCAGGTGAGCAGTTAGTAGCCAGTGGTCCCGGATTGTGAGAGGGATGTCCGACGGGGGCTCCCGGATTGGAGAGGGTGCAGGCTGGGCTGAGGGGACCCCTCCCCACCCCGTGCACGGGGCCTCTAGTTAAGTCATAAAATAATAATGATGTGAACAATATGGGAACCTCTGTAGCATGCTTAAAGAGGCCTGAGGTAGGCAACCCAGGCCTCATGATGGACATCAGGGACCCCAGCTCCTTTCTTGCTGCTCCACAACCCCATTGTGTGACTTGTAGCCTCAATGTCTCGTGGCCCAACAGAGCTGCTGAGGCTCCAGCCGTCACATCTGCATCCCGGGCAGCCGGAGGGGGAAGGGAGCAATGCACAAGGCTCCTCCCTCGTACCAGCCTCCTTGGGAGTGTCACACAACAATCCCACGTTCATAGTATTAGTTTCATGGCCACACTTAGCTGTAAGAAGCAGTGAGAAATATGGCTGGCTAGCAATCACACTGCTGCCAGAGGAGGTGGGAAATACAGCTGGTTAGCCAAGCTCGCGGCTGCTCTGCATGCCATCCAGGCTGTGTTGCCAAGAGGAAAAAGCTTTGGGTGGGCAGGTAGCTGCCTGAGAAGGCCTTGTCCCCAAAGCCAGTGCCAGCGCGTGTCCTTGGCTGATGGGTCCCTGAGTTTTGGGGGGATCAGAGCTATGACACAAGTACAGATCCATAGGCCGCCAGTTATCTGGACCAGGGGTCGGCAAACTGCGGCTCGCGAGCCACATGCGGCTCTTTGGCCCCTTGAGTGTGGCTCTTCCACAAAATACCACGTGCGGGCGCACACGTACAGTGTGATTGAAACTTCGTGGTCCATGCGCAGAAGTCGGTGTTCGGCTCTCCGAAGAACTTTCAATCGTTGTGCTGTTGATATTTGGCTCTGTTGACTAATGAGTTTGCCGACCACTGATCTGGACACCAGGAGCCTTTGAACGGCCGAAAGGAAGCTGGAAGGAGTGTGTGCCTCACGCTGTCGTAGGAGGGCGCCTTGCTTCCCCCGCACCCTGGGGGGCTGGGACCTGAGCGCTGGCTGGATCTGGGGGGCAGGTGGAGCCCTGAGGAGCCAAGACCGGAAGTCAGGGAGCCCTCTTAACCCCCAGGAGAGTGTCTGGAACCCAGCTGGGGGCTCAGTGTGCCGATGAGCAGAGCGCCGGCCTGTCAGGGAGTGGCTCCCTGGGCGCTCATCACCAGGAGGCAGAAGCCCAGGGCTGCAGAGAGCAAGGGCAGCGGGGGGGGGGGGGCAAGCGGCAGGTGCAATGAGACTGCAGGTGGAGGGGGGGGGGGGAGGGGGGGGCGGGGACTCCCAGGTGGGGCCAGGCTCGCAGGCAGGGCTGGGCTGCTCCCCACATACCGGGGTGGTTGTTATGGGGACGCCTCCCCAGTGCAAAGGACAGCTGAGAGGCAAAGTAAGGCAACCCCTTGGCCGAGTGGGGAGCGCGGGCGGGGCTGGGGGCCGCTGGGCCTCCCTGGCTGCGCTGAGGCGGCTCTCCCCCAGCATCATCCTGCTCTACCACCTCATGGCCTGGGGCCTGGCCGCGCTGCTCTGCGCCGAGGGGCTGCTCATGCTCTACTACCCGTCCGTGTCCAGGTAAGGCCGCCGCGCTCCGCACCTCCTGCCGCCGTCTGTCCCCGGCTCCACCCACACGAGGGCCTTTGCCTTTTGTCACTCCTCCTGCCCTGGCCACCAGCTCCTCCCCTCCCCCTGTCCTCCCTCCCCCTCCCCCTGCCCCTCCCCCACCCCTCCACCTCCCACCTCCACCTCCCACTCCCACCTGCCCTCCCCTCCCCTCCCCCTCCCCCTGCCCGTCCCTTCCCACCTGCCCCTTCCTACCTCCCCCTCCCCCTGTCCCTCCCCTTCCCACCTGCCCCTCCCCCTCCCACCTGCCCTACTCCTCCCACCTACCCCTCCCCCTCCCACCTGCCCTACTCCTCCCACCTACCCCTCCCCCTCCCACCTGCTCCTCCCACCTGCTTCTCCATCTCCCACCTGCCCCCCTCCCACCTGCTCCTCCCCCTCCCACCTGCCCTCCTCCTCCCACCTACCCCTCCCCCTCCTACCTGCCCCCCTCCCACCTGCTTCTCCATCTCCCACCTGCTGCTCCATTTCCCACCTGCCCCCCTCCCACCTGCTCCTCCCCCTCCCACCTGCCCTCCTCCTCCCACCTACCCCTCCCCCTCCTACCTGCCCCCCTCCCACCTGCTTCTCCATCTCCCACCTGCTCCTCCCCCTCCCACCTGCCCTCCTCCTCCCACCTACCCCTCCCCCTCCTACCTGCCCCCCTCCCACCTGCTTCTCCATCTCCCACCTGCTCCTCCCCCTCCCACCTGCCCTCCTCCTCCCACCTACCCCTCCCCCTCCTACCTGCCCCCCTCCCACCTGCTTCTCCATCTCCCACCTGCTGCTCCATCTCCCACCTGCCCCCCTCCCACCTACCCCTCCCCCTCCCACCTGCTCCTCCCACCTACCCCTCCCCCTCCCACCTGCTCCTCCCACCTGCTTCTCCATTTCCCACCTGGGCCTCCCACCTGCCCTTCCCCTTCCAACCTGCTTCTCCACCTCCCACCTTCTTCCCTTCCCACCTGCCCCTCCCCCTCCCACCTGCTTCTCTATCTCCCACCTGGGCCTCCCACCTTCTTCCCTTCCCACCTGCTCCTCCCCCTCCCACCTGGGCCTCCCACCTTCTTCCCTTCCCACCTGCCCCTCCCCCTCCCACCTGGGCCTCCCCCTCCCACCTTCTTCCCTTCCCACCTGCCCCTCCCCCTCTCACCTGCTCCTCCCCCTCCCACCTTCTTCACTTCCCACCTGCCCCTCCCCCTCTCACCTGCTCCTCCCCCTCCCACCTTCTTCCCTTCCCACCTGCCCCTCCCCCTCCCACCTTCTTCCCTTCCCACCTGCCCCTCCCCCTCCCACCTGGGCCTCCCACCTTCTTCCCTTCCCACCTGCCCCTCCCCCTCTCACCTGCTCCTCCCCCTCCCACCTTCTTCCCTTCCCACCTGCCCCTCCCCCTCCCACCTTCTTCCCTTCCCACCTGCCCCTCCCCCTCCCACCTGGGCCTCCCACCTTCTTCCCTTCCCACCTGCCCCTCCCCCTCTCACCTGCTCCTCCCCCTCCCACCTTCTTCCCTTCCCACCTGCTTCTCCACCTCCCACCTTCTTCCCTTCCCACCTGCCCCTCCCCCTCCCACCTGCTTCTCTATCTCCCACCTGGGCCTCCCACCTTCTTCCCTTCCCACCTGCTCCTCCCCCTCCCACCTGGGCCTCCCACCTTCTTCCCTTCCCACCTGCCCCTCCCCCTCCCACCTGGGCCTCCCACCTTCTTCCCTTCCCACCTGCCCCTCCCCCTCCCACCTGCTTCTCTATCTCCCAACTGGGCCTCCCACCTTCTTCCCTTCCCACCTGCCCCTCCCCCTCCCACCTTCTTCCCTTCCCACCTGCCCCTCCCCCTCCCACCTGGGCCTCCCACCTTCTTCCCTTCCCACCTGCCCCTCCCCCTCTCACCTGCTCCTCCCCCTCCCACCTTCTTCCCTTCCCACCTGCCCCTCCCCCTCCCACCTGGGCCTCCCACCTTCTTCCCTTCCCACCTGCCCCTCCCCCTCCCACCTGCTCCTCCCACCTTCTTCCCTTCCCACCTGCCCCTCCCCCTCCCACCTGCTCCTCCCCCTCCCACCTTCTTCCCTTCCCACCTGCCCCTCCCCCCTCCCACCTGCTCCTCCCCCTCCCACCTGGGCCTCCCACCTTCTTCCCTTCCCACCTGCCCCTCCCCCTCCCACCTGGGCCTCCCACCTTCTTCCCTTCCCACCTGCCCCTCCCCCTCCTTCTGGGGCCTGAGCAGCCCTCCCGCCTCTGCCGTCCCCTCTGCCTTACGCATCTCACACCTGGTGAGCTCCTGCCGTGGGAACACACCTGTGTGGCGCCCGCACGCCACAGATGCCCCCGAGCCAACAGGAACCCCATCCCTCTCCCGAAAGAGCCCCAGAATGCCGGCTCCCATTAGCCGTGAGAACCGGGGCCCACTGGCCGGCTCCCTGAGCGGCCTCGTCCCCGTGGGCTGTGACTGGGGGGCGGGGAGCGGGTCCACCACCCGGGTCCTTTCCATTCTCCCCGTTTCCCGGGGGAACTGCGGAGGCTCCCGCAGGCACCCCCCCCTCCCCCGCTCTTCCCACCTCCCCGGCCTGCGCTGCAGCCAGGTCTCCTGGGGGCCACCTCCCCTCCGGCCCTCCTGCCTCCTGGCTCCCAGCTGAGCGCGTCCCCGGAGTGACCGGCCCCTCCGGCAGGTGCGAGCGGGGCCTGGAGCGCGCCATCCCGCACTACGTGAGCGCCTACCTGCCGCTGCTGCTCGTCCTGCTGGCCAACCCCATCCTGTTCGGGAGGACGCTCACGGCAGGTAGAGGATGGCGCCTGGGCTCCGCAGCGTGACTCGTGCTGTCCTTCTGGAATGATCCGGGGCCGCTGACCTCAGCCATCGTCCTCTGGGACAAAAGCAGGGCGTAGGGGGGGCAGCGAGCAGCCGTGGCCGTGGCTGCAGGTCCCTGGCCAGAGTCCCTGGCCAGCGTCCCCTCCAGGCGGCACCTGCGGGCGGGGGGTGGGGGGGGGTGGGGGGGGGGGAAGGGCAGCGGGAGGACCTGAGGGCCTGCTCACTCCTAGAATGCACTTGGCCCGTCTGGTCCCAGCCGCGGGAGGCAGGGGCAGGGACAGAGTACAGGAGCTGAGCCTGGGCTGAGGCCGGCGGGGCGGGGGGGGGGGGGGGGGGGGGGGGTGCGGTCAGCAGGACGCCCTGGGAGGGGTCTGGGCTGGGGCTTCACCCGCCTCCCCACGGGAACCTCCCGCAGAGTGAGAACCAGGGCGCTGAGCGTCAGCCCTGATGGAGAACTTGAAACGTGTGTTTCAAATCCTCGCCCGGGATGTTTTCCCATTGAGCTCCAGAGAGAGGAAGGGAGAGAGCGGGAGAAACACGCATGTGCGAGAGACACGCTGTCTGGCTGCCTCCCGCTCGCGCCCTGACCACTTGGCCAGGAATTTAACCTGTGACCCGTGGGCCAAGGCTCTATCCACTGAGCAGGGCCAGCTAGCTAGGGCTCATTGTTACCACAGAGAATGTCCATCTTTATTTATTTTTTTTTAAATATATTTTATTGATTTTTTACAGAGAGGAAGGGAGAGGGATAGAGAGTTAGAAACATCGATGAGAGAGAAACATCGATCAGCTGCCTCATGCACACCCCCCACTGGGGATGTGCCCGCAACCAAGGTACATGCCCTTGACCAGAATCGAACCTGGGACCCTTGAGTCCGCAGGCCGACGCTCTATCCACTGAGCCAAACCGGTTAGGGCTGTCCATCTTTATTTTATTTTTTTTTTAATATATATTTTATTGATATTTTACAGAGAGGAAGGGAGAGGGAGAGAGAGTTAGAAACATCGATGAGAGAGAAACATCGATCAGCTGCCTCCTGCACACCTCCTACTGGGGACGTGCCCGCAACCAAGTTACATGCCCTTGATCAGAATCGAACCCGGGACCTTTCAGTCCGCAGGCCGACGCTCTATCCAAGCCAAACTGGTTAGGGCAAAATGTCCATCTTTAAAACGTAGCTCCTGAACTGGTAAAGCCCAAATAAAACCCGGTGTCCTCAGCGCTGTGACAGAGGTCGCCAGGTGGTGTAAGATGTGAGCGTCGGGCCCTGCTCCAGGGCTCAGCGGCCTCGTCCTGAGCATGGCCATGCCCCTCTCTTCACAGTGGCCTCGTTACTCAAAGGGAGACAAGGCGTCTACTCGGAGAAGGAGAGGCGGATGGGAGCCATGATCAAGACCCGGTTCTTCAAAATCATGCTGGTTGTGGTTGCCTGGTAACCTGCCTTCTGCTCCTTGTACTTGTCACTGGGAAGGCACACGGAAGGCCCTGGCCCATTTGCTGAGGGGCCCGAGAGTTCTAGAGGGAGGAGTGTGTGTGTGTGTGTGTGTGTGTGTGTGTGTGTGTGTGTATTTTTGTATTGATTTCAGAGAGGAAGGGAGAGGGCGAGAGATAGAAACATCAATGATGAGAATCATTGATTAGCTGCCTCCTGCGCGCCCCCTCCTGGGGAGGAGCCGGCAACCCAGGAATGTGCTTTTTTTTTTTAATATATTTTATTGATTTTTTTACAGAGAGGAAGGGAGAGGGATAGAGAGTTAGAAACATTGATGAGAGAGAAACATCGATCAGCTGCCTCCTGCACACCCCCTACTGGGGATGTGCCCGCAACCAAGGTACATGCCCTTGACCGGAATCGAACTTGGGACCTTTCAGTCCACAGGCTGACGCTCTATCCACTGAGCCAAACCGGTTTTGGCACCAGATGCCTGTTTCTAAGAAGCTCCAAGGTCAAGGGCGCGGCTTTGGGGGGGGCGCGTCAGAGCTCAGGCCGGAAGGGTAGAGAGCAATTTCTCTCCTCGGTTTCCCCACCGCAGGCCTTCTGCCCAACGTGGATGCTTTGAAATAGACCTGTGTTGCCCTGGCCGGTGTGGCTCAGTGGATAGAGCGTCAGCCTGTGGACTGAAGAGTCATGGGTTTGATTCCGGTCAAGGGCACATGCCCGGGTTGCAGGCTCGATCCCTCGTAGCGGGTGTGCAGGAGGCAGCCGATCCATGACGCTCTCTCATCATTGATGTTCTTCTCACTCTCCCTCTCCCTTCCTCTCAGAAATCAATAAAAATGTATTTTTTTAAAAAAGAGAGAGAGAGAGCCCTGACCGGTTTGGCTCAGTGGATAGAGCGTCGGCCTGCGGACTCAAGGGTCCCAGGTTCGATTCCAGTCAAGGGCATGTACCTTGGTTGCGGGCACATACCCGGTGGGGCGTGTGCAGGAGGCAGTGGATCGATGCTTCTCTCTCATCGATGTTTCTAACTCTCTATCCCTCTCTCTTTCTCTCTGTAAAAAAATCAATAAAATATATTTTTTAAAAAATAAAATAAAAAGAGAGAGAGAAATAGACTGTGCCCCATGCACGCAGCAGGTTACCATCAGAAGACCCTTAGCTGCCGTAAAGCAATGTGTCCCTTGGCGGCCTGCCTGTGGGCGTGGCCACTCGTGATGCCAGGAGGCTCGGGCACTGCCAGGGGAGGCGTCATTATTTCTCTTAAAACCCCGCGAGCTGGCCTTGCCCGTCTCAGTGCCTCCCGACAATCAATCAACACCTTCGGACATCAGCCCTAGCCGGTGTGGCTCAGTGGACAGGGCGTCGGCCTGTGGACCAAAGGGTCCCGGGTCCGATTCCCGTCGAGGGCATGGACCTGGGCTGCAGGCTCCTCCCTGGCCCGGGCCCTGGTCGGGGCTCGAGCAGGAGGCAGCCCATCGATGTGTTTCTCTCACGTGGATGTTTGTCCCTGTCTTCCCTCTCTTCCACTCTCTCTGAAAATCCGTGGAAAACATCCTCAGGTGAGGATTCTAACAAACAAACAAACAAACATGCGGACATCTAATGTCAGATAAGGTTTGCTTAGGTCTCGTTCCAAACCATATGCCATGCTTCGAAGGAAGACGCCTTCGGGCTTGGTGGAGGGTCTGTCTGTCTCCGCATGGGACATGGGACGGGGAAGCAGCTGTGGGTCTTCCGTCCAATTCTGATGCGGGGGCAGTGCTTGAGGCCACCCCTGGAGGACCGTGAGCTGGGGAGACACGCCCCCTGCCCCCAGAGCATAGCCACGCCCTCTGCGGCTGGTGTCCTCACCCGGCGGGCGGGCCATTGTCTTTCTCACAGCTGGCTGTCGAACATCATCAACGAAAGCCTTCTCTTCTATCTGGAGATGCAACCGGACATCAAAGGCGGCGCTTTGAAATATGTCAGAAATGCGGCCAAGACCACGTGGTTCATTATGGTAGGTCAATCTGATCTTCAATTTCCCTCTTGCAAAATGAAAGCCAGCCCCGCCGGTGAGACTCAGCGGGTTGAGCGTCATCCCTGCACCGAAAGATTCGGTTCCGTTCCCGCTCAGGGTACATGCCCAGGAGGGGGCGTGCAGGAGGCGCCGGTCCCTGTTTCTCTCTCATGGGTGTTGCTCTCTCGCTTCCTCTCTGAAGTGAATGTAAAAATACGTTTGAAAGATTATAACTGTAGCCCTGCCGCTTCGGCTCAGCGTGTCTCTCTCACGTCGATGTTTCTTTCCTTTCGCGCTCTCTGGAAATCAATGGAAAAATTACCCTCTGGTAAGGATTGTTAAAAAAGCTATAAACCTAAAGTGTTATACTAAATACAGCTACATAATAACACACTTGAAAATATATTGGCTAGAAATACACGCGATGGTAGGTGGAAGCACATGGGTGGGGGTGGGGGTGGGGGTGGGGGTGGGCCTCCCCCTCCCCAGTGCTTCCGTTAGATGACGTTTATAATAAACATAAAACACCAGCTCAGTGGTTGAGCATCAACCTATGAACCAGGAGGTCCCAGGTTCGATTCCCGGTCAGGGCACATGCCCGGGTTGCAGGCTCCATCCCCAGTGTGGGGCATGCAGGAGGCAGCTGATCCATGATTCTCTCATCATTGATGTTTCTATCTCTCTCTCCCTTCCTCTCTGAAATCCATAAAAATAAAAAAAATGCAAACAGGAGCTCTCAGTGGAAAAATACAGTGTCCTACACAGGATTGATTTTTTTTAATATATATTTTATTGATTTTTTACAGAGAGGAAGGGAGAGGGATAGAGAGTTAGAAACATCAATGAGAGAGAAACATCGATCAGCTGCCTCCTGCGCACCCCCTACTGGGGATGTGCCCACAACCCAGGTACATGCCCTTGACCGGAATCGAACCTGGGACCCTTCAGTCCGCAGGCCGACGCTCTATCCACTGAGCCAAACCGGTTAGGGCAGGATTGATTTTGATGGCGCTTTAAAATTGGAGGAAATCTGATTCGCAAAAACTTGAAAGCAAGACCAGCGCTCCTGCCTCCCCCGGGCAGTGCCTGGCAGTGGCTCGGTGCCGTGGCTCAGCTCTTGTGTGGGTACCGCACAGGAGGTCCGGTTCCCTGCCCGCCGGGGCCTCAGGAGCCTGTGACATCAACCCGCTGGGCCACCAGGCGAGGCCAGCAGGGGGCGCGCCCAGGGTCTGGCCACCCGCTGCCCGCTCACCGGCGCCCTCCCTGTCCCCTCCAGGGCATACTGAATCCCGCCCAAGGCTTCCTCTTGTCGCTGGCCTTCTACGGCTGGACCGGATGCCGCCTGGACTTCCAGTCTCCCAGGAAGGAGATCCAGTGGGAGCCCATGACCAGCTCGGCCGCCGAGCGGGCCTGCCCTGGCCACCAGGGCCCCTGCGGGCCCGGTGACAGCCCCGCTTCCAGGAAGGTGGCGCGTGTGGGCGGGCACACGTCGGACGAGGCCCTGAGCATGCTGTCTGGAGGTGAGGCCCTGGCTTCGAGGCAGGCGAGCTGCGGGGTCCAGGGCTCCCCCAAAGGCCTTCAGCAACCAAGGTGACGTGGGGTGGAAGCGGTGTCTGTGATCTCCCTCACGCCCGTCGGGGTGTACATGGGACGTCGCAGTGCCCCACACTGGAGCCAGTCTTGTAGTTCCTCACCTGCCCCTCCTTTCAGCATTTAAACATATATATTTCTGGTTTCAGAGAGGGAGGGGAGAGAGAGAAACACCAATGATGACAGAAACATGGATCCGCTGCCTCCTGCACGCCCCCTCCTGGGGATCGAGCCCACAACGTGGGCATGTGCCCTTGACCGGAATCCAACCTGGGACCCTTCAGTCCGCAGGCCAACGCTCTATCCACTGAGCCACACCGGCTAGGGCAGGACGTTTGCTTTCATTCTACTGATAACCCACTGCTCTCCCCCCAAACCACGTGGCATCATCCAGGAAAGGGCCACTCGGAGGGACCTGAGTTTGACAGAAGGGGTCTCCCTCTCGTTGGGCATCTGGAGCTGAACGCAGGTGGCCAGGCCACCACAACACGCACTGTGATCTCGTTCGTGAACACGTCGCTGAAGCTCATGCCACGCCTCCCAGGGCACCACACCATCGCAGCCTTCTCTCTCTCCCTCTCCAGGGTCCGATGCCAGCACAATTGAAATCCATATTGCCAGCGGGTCCCGCCAGGCGAATGAGGTGGAAGCTGTTCCCCAAATCCAGGGTGACCTGTGACAGGGAAGGGGCCCGCCCCCCATCCTCCGACTCCCCAGCCCTCCTTCCTCAGAAGTTGTTCTCACCTTCCCAGCTCCTCTGTCCAGGTGGCCCGTCCCCCCGGCTCACTCTCATCACCATGTCAGAGCATCTTCCCGAGGGCCCTCTTTGTGAAGAGAAGCGACGTGCGTTCCCTTGGGAATGGAAGATTGCCTCCTAGGCCAGCATTTCCAACCTCTGCGCCACGGGAATATGCACAACACACAGCACCTGACTGCTTAGTCGGGGGCACTGGCCTCTGGCCCTTCGTTTGTCAAATTAAAAAAATGACAACAGCGAACATAATAGCCTTCGGGTGTCATTGAATCAAAAGGATGGCTATTTTCTCTGTCAGATGGGCAAAAGATATGTTTTGGGGGTTGCCGCCGAATGTTATGTGCCACAGGATGAAAAGGTTAAATATCGCTGTTCCAGACCAAATGCTCAGCAGCTTCTGTACACGCTGTAATGGAATGCCACGTCCAGATCCCTGGGGAAGCTAATAAAGTCATTGAAACTAGGCTCGCAGTCTGGCTTGGGTTCCTTCCCAACAGCACTTCTAGCAAATGCTCTTGGGTCAAGTTATTGCTGATGCCAGAAGGGCAGCAAAGTGGAGAAGCAGCTGAGGTACAGGGCATGCTGATGGGCTGCGCTGCATGTTCTCCATGCACCACAAGAGGGCGCAGAGGAGACGGCTGCCATCAGGAATTCAGCCCTTGGTCCACACATGGGGCTGCATGTCCTTCGTTCGCCACAGGAGGGTGCAAAAGAGACGGCTCCTAGCAGGAATTCAGCCTCTGGTCCCCGAGTCGGGCTGCACGTTCTCTGTGCGTTACTAGAGAGCTCAGAAGAGGCAGGTTTGATCAGGGATCCAGTGTTTGGTTCATGCTGTTGAAGACCTTTACCATTATTATTCTGAACTCTGTATCAGATAAATTTCTTTTTTAAAAATATAATTTATTGATTTTTTACAGAGAGGAAGGGAAAGGGATAGTTAGAAACATCGATGAGAGAGAAACATGGATCAGCTGCCTCCTGCACACCTCCTACTGGGGATGTGCCTGCCACCGAGGTACATGCCCTGGACCGGAATCCAACCTGGGACCCTCCAGTCGGCAGGCCGACGCTCTATCCACTGAGCCAAACCGGCTAGGGCAGGGATGGGCAAACTTTTTGACTCGAGGGCCACAATGGGTTCTTAAACTGGACCGGAGGGCCGGAACAAAAGCATGGATGGAGTGTTTGTGTGAACTAATATAAATTCAAAGTAAAGGAGCGGAGGGGAGAGCAAGAGAACCCTCCACTCTTTCGGCTCCGCGGGCCGGATAGAACAGACGAGCGGGCCGGATCTGGCCCACGGACCATAGTTTGCCCATGGCTGGGCTAGGGTCAGATAAATGTCTTATCTCCATTTCACTTCTCTCTTCTGGAGAATTCTCTTGTTCTTTCATTTGGGGGTTGTTTTTGTCTTCCCATTTGGCTGCCTGTTTGGGTTTCTGACTATGCATTAGGATCTCTAGTGCAGGACAATGTCAAACTCTGTTTCTAATTAGATCAGGAAAAGATTCAAAGCCTCCAGAGACCGCCTCTGCTTGCAGACCGGTTGCATTTGGTCTTGAATAGCCCTTAGGTAGGCCAGCAGTTCTCAACCTGTGGGTCGCGACCCCTTTGGGGGTCGAACGACCCTTTCACAGGGGTCGCCTAAGACATCCTGCATATCAGATATGTACATAATGATTCATAACAGTAGCAAAATTACAGTTATGAAGTAACAATGAAAATAATTTGATGGTTGGGGGTCACTACCACATGAGGAACTGTATTAAAGGGTGGAGGCATTAGGAAGGTGGAGAACCACTGCCTTAGGCAATCATCCACAGGTGTGGCCGTGAGGTTTTCCAACAGGGAGGGGCAATTGCTTCTGTCTGGAGGCTAATTGTTCTTCTGGTCTGTTACTGGGCCTCAGAAACTCCACACCAGGGGGCAAGGTATTTTCCAATAGGGTGGGTCAGCTCTTCGCCCCAGGCAAAACTGGCCTGGAGCGCAAAGGTCTGCCTGAGAAAGATAACGTGAACTCCCCAGCATGAGGGAGGGACTCCGCACAGGAAACCAGGGTGTCTGCCTTCTGAGCTCTAACCCCAGAGCCCCCAACTCTGGCTTCTGCTCACACAGCTCCAGTCCACTCTGACCTCCCTCCGCCAGAGCACAGGGTGAGTGGCTGCACACAAAATTGTGTGCATTGGCCCTTTAAGAGGGTGTCTGCATCTCTAGCCGTCTCCCCCGGCATACAGCATCCCTGCTGCCTTTCACAGCCAGATGTTATCCGGGGACCTTTCTCAGTTCTGGAGCTCTCTGCTGGTGAAACACAGTAACCTCCATCTTCTGTAAAAAACTGCTGCTTCAAATCATAGCCCTGCTATTCTGGCGTCTGTAAACCTTGCTTGCTTAAATAATAGGGAAAAATAAGATGACTCCCATTCCAGAGTGGCCATAAACTATGCCCCAGACAGAGTTGTCAGTGCTTGCGCCAGGCCAGGTCTTGATACGGTCTCACGGCCCTGTCCCAGCACACAGGACTTCTTTCTCAGAAGGTCTGGAAGTCTCATTCCAAATTGGGGAGACACAGAGCTGAAGAAGTACAAATAGGGAAGACTTCCACCATGTCGGGGCCCAGAATTTGACAGAGACATTCTGCTCTGAGCTCACAAGTGTAGCGTAATAATAAAAGACTCCAAATTAGCCGAAACCGGTTTGGCTCAGTGGATAGAGCGTCGGCCTGCGGACTGAAGGGTCCCGGGTTCGATTCTGGTCAAGGGCATGTACCTTGGTTGCGGGCACATCCCCAGTGGGAGGTGTGCAGGAGGCAGCTGATAGATGTTTCTCTCTCATCGATGTTTCTAGCTCTCTATCCCTCTCACTTCCTCTCTGTAAAATATCAATAAAATATATTTAAAAAAAAAAAAAAAAAGACTCCAAATTAATTTGGCTTATTGATTAAGGCGTCTCCTGCTTCACGCGTGCGCGCCCACGCGCACACACATACACACACACTGCTTCGCACATGCATGCACACACTCACACACACACACACAGAGATACTTGCACGCAGTCACGCAAGCACACACACACACACACACACACACACACACATAGGCTCTTTACAGCAAAACTTGTATAAGCCAAAGTGAAATTCAAGAGCTGAAAAGCAAAGAGAGAGAAGTCAACATGATACTCCCTGACACTGGGCAGGGGTTTCCTACGGGGCTCATTGGGGAGAGCCGGAGAGAATGATCTGGAGCCCAGGAAAGGCAGGGAGGGAGGGGGCAGTGAGACAGCAAGGAGAGTGCCCGGGCTGGGCAGAGGCCCCGCCTCCCGCATGCGCACTGGGCCAGCCAATCAGTGCGGCTCCGGCACTGACCGCTCAGAACCCGAGGGGGCGGGCTGAGCACGCAGCCTGGAGGTGGGAGGTCGAGGTGTGGAGGCCCGGGTGAGCACTGAGGGCCCAAAAGAGAGGGGGGACCCCCGGGAATGGGTTGGATGGGTTGGGGGGCGTCTCGGCCGGCTCTCAGGGAGGGGGGGCGTGTGGGGAGGCAGGTGTGGCATCGCGGCCTGGGCTTCTCCTCAGACCGGAGCGGAGCCCCGTGTGAAGGGCGGGGGGCGGGGGGCGGGGGAGGGGCAGGGGTGGCCGTCGCCTGGGCAGAGGCTCACCTCAGAGGCCCCCAAAGGACAGAAGCAGGCCCCCATCCGCCGCCACTCACCCCGCATCCCTACCCAGCGCCCCCGCCCCCCCCCCAAGGCCCCAGCGGGGTCGGGAGAGGAGGCCGGAAGGAGGGCGAAGGGGAGCAGATGGCGCCCCCAGCTCTGTCAGCTCTGAGCTCGGTGGTCCCTCCCGTCTCCTTCCTCCCCGGGCCGCTGCGGAGGGGGGCGGCCCACGGGGGGGGGGGGCGGGTGTGAAGGTCCTGCCAGTCCTGGGAGGGGTCCAGCGTGTGTGGGAGGGGACGGTGGGGTCCCAATCTGTCCCTCTGGCCCAGCGGCCTGGCGGGGCAGCTCAGCCCTCCGAGGGCCATGGGGTTCAGGCGGGGCGGTGGGACTCCCGGAGCCCTGACTGCCCCCACAGGCGCAGGGGCTTCTTCCCAGTTCCCCGGGCGGCCCTTACTTTAGTCAGGCCCGTGAGCGAGGGCGGGGGGGGGGGGGGGGGCGGGGGGCTAGGCCCCTTGGGACCGAGGGGCAGGCATGGCCTCCTTCCCAGCGGAGGGGCTGACAGGCAGATGTCCCTGCGCAGGTGCTGCCCGCCTCGGCCCCCTGGGCGGGAGGCTCCGCTCTCCCGAACTGCTCTGTCCCATGGGGCGGGGGGGGGGGGGAGGGGCAGGAGGCCGGCGACACAGACACGCTCTGGGGTCAGCCCGGAGGTCGCCGGCCCATCCAGCACTGACCTCGTGCTGCCCTTTAACCTGGCGCTGGCGCTCCCAGGCTCAGCAGACCCGGGACACAGGCGGGGCCCGGACTCACAGGAAGGACATGAACAGAGCGTTGGGGGCCCCGTTGGAGGATCAGGGTAAGAAACGCGATGACTTTGGGGGCAAAGAAACACGTGGGGCCGAGGAACTGACCTCGGGCACCTTCTGTGTGAGCCTTCGCAGACCCAGTGCATGGGGCTGGGCTGTGTCCTTTAAAATTTTTTTTTAATATATTTTATTGATTTTTTTACAGAGAGGAAGGGAGAGGGATAGAGAGTTAGAAACATCGATGAGAGAGAAACACCGATCAGCTGCCTCCTGCACACCTCCTACTGGGGATGTGCCCGCAACCAATGTACATGCCCTTGACCGGAATCGAACCTGGGACCTTTCAGTCCGCAGGCCGATGCTCTATCCACTGAGCCACACCAGTCAGGGCTGGGCTGTGTCCTTGATGTTTAAACTGAACTCCAGGAGCTGGTCGCAGGGGCATGTCCTGGAGGGCCCCCTGGCGCCTCAGACCCCCAGAGGGATGCCAGGAGCTGGCCCAGCAGCTCCTTGGACGCTCTGCCGCGTGTCCCAGGCTCGGCTCTCAGCTCCCCCGGAGGGCCTGCAGCAGCGTCTTCACAGCGCCCCGGCCCCTGGCCTGTCCCCATGTGCCCGCACCCCCACGGGGAAAGCTTAACCCTCCCCAGTGAAAGCTTTCGCCCTGGACAATTCCCCTAATAAATGATTAAACTCATTTAATAACTTTTCCATTTTTATTCCGATGCAGGAGACAGTCCTCCTGACCGGCAGGACAGAGAAGTGAGGTGATGTGTTCACAGTCACTTTTGCTTGCTCGATGGGAAAATAAAGGTCTCCTCAGGGATCACGTATCGCATGTAAAACACTTGGCGTGGCATTTCAGGTGCCCTTCACTAACACTGAACGCGCTTTCTTCACAGCGAGGAACTGGAGAAAATCCTGGACAAATGCACAGGTCTGATTTAGGAGGCAGTGTCAGGAAAAGAAACTGTCGCAGACCGTGTCCCATTGCCAGTGGGGAATGCTCACCAGGGGCGTGCGTGACTGCCCTTTAACGCCTTGCGATCGCCTTTCTGTGGCATCTTTGAGTCTCCCTCGCTCTACGGAGCGAGCAGTTTCTCTACAGGACTCATCTGCTTCCTTTAGCGCCCGAGGGTCTGACCTCGCCCTCCCCACCCCAACCAGGTAGAAAGCAGGAATTCTACAGTGGCCTCCATGTCTCTGCAGATACTGACAGCATGACAGAGTGTTGGATACAGTGTAGTCTGTGGGCCCTCAGTGTCATACACAACTCGGGGGCCGAGCAGCACATACGTGCCTAAGCGGGACTCTACTTGTGTGGGTGTCAGACATGGAGAGAAGGGCCTTCTGCTTCCTCTCGTTAACTCACATTAACGTCACGTGATCAGACCTCCCACAGTGCGGTCACATGACCCCTTGCATAATCCTGCAGAATCATGTCCTTTACATAGGCAGGTGCCTAACAGCGACTAGGTCACAGGGGTGGGCAAACTTTTTGACTCGAGGGCCACCATGGGTTCTTAAACTGGACCGGAGGGTAAACGAAGAACAGCATGTTGCCAAAGAAATTAAAGATGAATTGGCCCAACTGCACACAAAGGTCGTGAAGGATGCTGTAAGTAGCGTACACTTAATGTTAAGAACTAAGGAGGTAGCCAAAACCGGTTTGGCTCAGTGGATGGAGCGTTGGCCTGCGGACTGAAAGGTCCCGGGTTCGATTCCGGTCAAGGGCATGTGACTTGGTTGCGGGCACATCCCCAGTAGGAGGTGTGCAAGAGGCAGCTGATCGATGTTTCTCTCTCATCGATGTTTCTGACTATCTATCCTTCTTCCTTCCTCTCTGTAATATTAAAAAAAAAAAAAATTCTCTTTAAGAACTAAGGAGGGAGTCAGCATTGGGGTATTTGCTTGTGAAAATGTATATAACAATCGCCCAAATCGTATTTCCTTTCCAGAAACAGCAAGTGCGAACAGACCTGGCCATTATCCATCACTCTGTTGACCAGCTGGTTGAGGACTCCGAAGAACGAACTGGAACTTAAGTTCGAAATGTCATTTAAAGGCTGTTGTTTCACTATTAAGTGACACCTCTCCTTAGCATTGCATTAAAAATGTCTCGTTACCATGCACATACATTTAGTTCTTACCGTTCAGATATTTCCCACCTATCTTCATCGGTAAATTAACTGCAAAATTTTGGTTTTTAGGTTGGTTTTCACTGAGCATGTGGACATTGCATTGTGCATGCGTCTAAAAGCTTCATTAACCTGTACTTTTTTGTAGTGGGCACTTTATGTAAGGAAACATTCCAAATCCCTTGGAAACGTGAGGTAATGAATATGAAATTGTCTGAGGATCTATTTGGAATAATTTAGTTCACTTTATTCTCACTCTGTTGCCAAATTTCAATGTTTTATTTTAACCACTTAGAGACCAAGCCATACACCAGCATTGTATATGCCTAGTGATGATTAAAATAAAATCACCACGTTTGAAAATGTGTGTGTGTGTGTGTGTGTGTGTGTGTGTGTGTGTGTGTGTGTGATTTTTTAACATGGGATGGGAAGAGGGAGAAATTGGAAGAAGCAGATGTGTGAGCAGGGGTGGAGGGTCCTGTGAGATTGGGGTTCAGACCAGTAGGTGCACCGTCAGCCCAGCATCGGGGCAAAGGATGGTGCCAGGACTGAGGACTAAGACAAAGGAGTGAACATGGAAAGTAAGGTGAAACCCATTTAGTGGAGAAAAGTTCCTTTTACAACTGAAGAGAGAGAGCGCATATCAGACTCCCATATATTAGAGACATGGAAGTCATTTTTACAATATATTTACGTCCTGTATTTTTAAATGTCTTTTCACTATCAGCTTTATTCACATCAGAATTCAAGAAAGACATCCAGGCTGAGTTTCTTCGGGATGTTTTCCATCTTTTAAAAAATCTGTATCGGTTCTCCCTTCCCCTGTTCCTCTCACTTGTTGGAGAGACCAGGTCATTGTGTCGCTGACTTTCAGAAATCCTGGGTCTGGCAGATCGCACCCCTGCTGTTTCTTTCTTTCTTTCTTTTCTTTTTTTTTTTTTTTTTTTTTTTGAGTGGTTTCAGGCATTATATCTAAAATACACCCTTTTCACAGTAGGATCACATAAATCTTACACGGCATCATAACATCAACCTAACACTTTTATAAACAGCATTTATTGTACAGAGTCCTGAGGAGAGAAGTATTTACAGCCATCCATGTTCATTAATACATCTGTCCTGCAATACTGAGAGGGCGGAATGTGCCTGGCACAAAAATAAACCCAGGATTACAAATTGGAAAAACAACACTTGTAAAAAACATTTTTACTTTTCTGGTACAAATATAAAAACTGTGGTTTATGGGGAATAAAGCAAACAAAATTACAAGTCCAGTCAATTGTAGAGGTGGCTTTAACACCAAAGTTTTGTCCCTTAAACCAACTTGTCAACAGCAGTAAGAGTTTAAAATCTCAATCTAAATAGATGGGCAGCACAGCGCAGCACTGCAGAGACACCTGGCGTGTGCCTAGGTGTACATGCAGGCTGCAACCCACGCGGGCCCAGGCCACCCACAACACCACTTACATGTACCAAACGGGTGTGTTTTTACAAGTGGGTGGGAGGTCAGGCCGGCCATTACGTCGTCTTCCTGAAGCCCTTGAGGATGGGGTAGATGTTTTCAAAGGCTTCATAAATTTCTGCTCTGAGTTTGGCACCTGTGAATACAACTTTCCCAGAAACAAAAATAAGAAGAACAATTCTGGGTTTGATCATTCTGTAGATTAAACCAGGAAATAACTCTGGCTCATACCTGCTGAACTGTTGGTGGGTCAGCACCAGGCCTTCTAACCTTATGGGGAACTTCACATCGCAGCTCCCCACCATGTTCTGAATCTTGAAGTCCAAAAACTTGGCTGGGAACCCCAACTTCTGCACAACTCTGGCGTACTTTCTTGCAGCTAGTCGGGACTGCTCTTCACTCTTGGCGCCCGTGCACACCGTTTTCCCAGAACTGAAGACCAGGGCTGTGGTCCGGGGCTCCCTTATTCTCATGATGACAGCAGCGAACTGCTTGGGATTCTATTCAGCATTTCGGGCACGAAGTGCAATGGTCCTCAGGTCAAGTTTACAACCAAGATTCACTGTGGATACAATATTTTGCAGCTGTGGCACAATCCCCGAGCTCTCAGAGGCTGGCGTGGCAGGCGCGATGGGGGTCATGGGGGTCATGGGCGAGGGGTACACCTGCTGTTTCTTAGCGCATTCTTCTCACTGATGCTCCCTGACCCGGTACAGCTGGAGGCTTCATCAGTTCCGCTTTGACTCTGGCAATAACATGGCCTAGCCAGGGGTGGGCAAACTGTTTGACTCGAGGGCCACCATGGGTTCTTCAACTGGACCGGAGGGCCGGAACCAAAGCATGGATGGAGTGTTTGTGTGAACTAATATAAATTCAAAGTAAAGGAGCGGAGGGGAGAGCCAGAGAACCCTCCGCTCTTTCGGCTCCGCGGGCCGGATAGAACAGCCGAACGGGCTGGATCCGGCCCGCAGGCCGTCGGAGATGGTGCTTTGTGCTTTGTGCTTCCCCTCGCGCCCGCAGTCCGTCGGGAGATCCTTCACGTCTGTGTCGTTCTTGACTGTGCTGTTCAGATGGAGCTCGTTGTTCGAGGTGGTACTGCCTCCACACTCATTACAAGGTTTCCTCCCACCGGGTTGATCATGAATCAGCCAAACGAAGGCGATTCTGAACAGGGGCTGCCAGAAGGCGCCGTATTGGTCACGCTGGCCACGCAGCCGATGTCACCCAGGCCCTGGCCCGGGAAAAGCATCGTGTATGTTCTCCGGCCACGGCCACCTCCACCTAACGTATTGAGCAGCCAGCCAGGGTTGTTGCCAGATTCAGTAATTCGTTTGGTGTTGCAAATGATAACTTTTCTACACTGATTGCTCAGAAGTCTTCCACAGAGAATAACTATGGCCCGGCTGGCGCGGCTCAGTGGTTGAGCGTTGACCGGTTGTAGATTACCGGGGAGAAAAATCCCCTAATGACGCCACTGCTAAATACCCTAAAGCGCCCAAATGTGAGCAGATGTCCCCACAGTAAGCCCCAAACTGCTTGAAAAAGAAGCCCTTGGAATCCATAATAATTCAATAAGTGATGAATATGTAAACCAGGCGTCCTCAAACTATGGCCCGCGGGCCACATGCGGCCCGCCGAGGACATGGATCCGGCCCGCCGGGTGCCGCTGCCTGTCCTGCTTAGCAGCCGACTCGTCCCGGGCCCGCAGTGCGCATAGGAATTTGTTCATAGTTTTTTTTAAAAACTATAGTCCGGCCCTCCAACGGTCTGAGGGACAATGAGCTGGCCGCCTGTTTAAACAGTGTGAGGACCCCTGGTATAAACAGTTCTTATTACAAGCTGTTCAGAAAAAAACACAAAAAACGCTTTAAATTTTTTTAAAAATATATTTTACTGATTTTTACAGAGAGGAAGGGAGAGGGACAGAGAGCCAGAAACATCGATGAGAGAGAAACATCGATCAGCTGCCTCCTGCACACCTCCCACTGGGGATGTGCCCGCAACCAAGGGACATGCCCTTGACCGGAATCGAACCCGGGACCCTTCAGTCCGCAGACCGACGCTCTATCCACTGAGCCAAACCGGTTTTGGCACAAAAAACACTTTAGAATCAAATTATTCTTTGGTCCAAAAACAGATGGCAACTCACAAATTGGAGTCTCAGAACTGAAGATGATCTTTCACATATGTTGTTCAACTCATTAAGTATAATTAACATAATCTGTGTGTTATATAAACACCAAGAAAAAAAAACAACAACAGCCCTGACTGACCGGTTTGGCTCAGTGGATAGAGCGTCGGTCTGCGGACTGAAGGGTCCCGGGTTCGATTCCGGTCAAGGGCATGGCCCTTGGTTGCGGGCACATCGCCAGTAGGGGGTGTGCAGGAGGCCGCTGATTGATGGTTCTCTCTCATCGATGTTTCTAACTCTCTATCCCTCTCCCTTCCTCTCTGTAAAAAAATCAGTAAAATATATTTTTAAAAAAACACAACAAAAAACCTGTGGGAAATGGGACTTGGGTTAATAACATTCTTCTGGTTATGCAACATGTGAAAAGTAATCAGTTTATGGCTAGAAACAGTAAGTTACAATGAGAAGTCTAACCTTCCAATTAGTCATTGCTGACTTTCCCCTTATTAGTACTCTCAAATAAACAGCACTGGCCAAAAGTTTATGTACTGCCAAGTATTGTGTGAAATGCAAATGCAATGTATTCTTTTGTTTGTTAATCTTCGCCTGAGGGTATTTTTTCATTGGCTTTTAGAGAGAGTGCAGGGGAGGGGAGGGAAGGGGAGAGAGAAACTTCAATGCAAGAGATGTACATTGATTGCTGCCTGCAGTGCCCAATGAAGCTGCAAACCAGGTAAATGCCCTCTTGTGGGAATTCTGAGAACAGCAGCCTAGTAAGGGAATAGGCACAGTCCCGCCCTCTTGTGGGCATTCTGAGAACAGCACCCTAGCAAGGATTTAGGTGCTATGGTGCCCTGTTGTGGGCATTCTGAGAACAGCAGCCTACTAAGGAATTCTGCCAGGGGTTCTCAAACTACGGCCCTCCAAGGACATTGATCCGGCCCGCCGGGTGCCGCCGCCTGTCCTGCTTAGCAGCCGACGCGTCCTGGGCCCGCAGTGCACATAGGAATTTGTTCATAGTTTTTTTTTAAACTATAGTCCGGCCCTCCAACGGTCTGAGGGACAGGGAACTGGCCCCCTGTTTAAAAAGTTTGAGGACCCCTGAATAACCTGTCCCACAGCTTCCTTAAGTTGTCCTCCTGTTTTTAAATTGTTTTTTTTTTTTTCTTTTTGGTTCTCTGTTCAGTGATTGTTTTTCCTACCTGTCTCCTAATTCATGGATCCGATCATCAGTTCTCCCCAGCCTGCTTGCATGCCTTCCAATGAGTTCTTTATGAGGAAAGGTTTTCATGGGGCTGCACGTCCTCTGTGCGGCACAGAGGGAGCAGAGGAGACAGCAGCCATCAGGAATGGAAGCTGGTCCCCACATGGGGCTGCAAACACTCCGTTCCCCACAGCGGATGCAGAAGAGACAGCTTTCCCCAGGAACCCCGCCTTTGGTCCCCAGGTCGGCCTGCATGTTTTTCGTGCACAAAGGAGGGTGCAGAAGATGCAGGTTAGATCAGGAATTCCGCCTTTGGGCCCAACGTGGTTTGTCTGTTCTTGGTGCACCACGGGGGCTGGCGAAGCAGCAGCTCTGATCGGGACTCAGCCTTTGGCCCACACTTAGGGCTGAATGGCCTTCGTTCCTCACAGGGGGGTGGAGTGCTCCCATTACAGTGGTCGGCAAACTCATCAGTCACCAGAGCCAAATACCAACAGGACAACGATTGACATCTCTTTGGAGAGCCACATTTTTTAAACTTCAACTTCTTCTAACGCCACTTCTTCAACATAGACTCGCCCAGGCCGTGGTATTTTGTGGAAGAGCCACACTCCAGGGGCCAAAGAGCCGCATGTGGCTCGCGAGCCGCAGTTTGCCGACCACGGCATTAGGAATTCAGCCTTTGCCCCCACATGGGGACGCGTGTCCTTCGTTCTACACAAGTGGGCGCAGAAGAGACACCGCCCATCAGCCATCAGGCATTCAGCGTCCTGTCCCATTGCTGGGTTGCGTGTTCTCTATGCACGGCAAGGGGGCGCAGGAGAGGCAGCTTTGAGGGGGAGTCAGCCTTTGGTGTCCACGCTGTCCTCAGCAGTGCAGTCTCCGGCACCCGTAGAGCCTGGTTTGTGCTCCCCCGTTCCCTAGATCTCCGTCTTCCCACCCGTGGGAACATAGATTGACCTTGGCAGGAATAGTGTCATATGCCTGGGGGTTGTAAGTCAGCCTGGTGTCTCTAGCAAAGTGAGGACATATTTTTGGGGGGGGGCACAGAAGACACCTCTGCCACGTGACACTTTTTTTTTTTTAATATATTTTATTGATATTTCACAGAGAGAGGAAGGGAGAGGGATAGAGAGCTAGAAACATCGATGAGGGAGAAACATCGATCAGCTGCCTCCTGCACACCCCCTACTGGGGATGTGCCCGCAACCAAGGTACATGCCCTTGACCGGAATCGAACCCGGGACCCTTCAGTCCGCAGGCCGACGCTCTATCCACTGAGCCAAACCGGTTTCGGCGCGTGACACCTTGTAAGCACAGTCAGGACTTCCTTCCACTGTGGAGAAGCCCTGCAGAGGGCCTGTGCGTGCGCTTCTGGGTGGCACGGCCGCCGACAGGCAGGGCCCTGTGGCCTGGGCAGCCAGCCCGTCTCCACCTTCATCTGCCCCCAGCCCCGAACGCCTCGTCTATGAGAAGATCCCTTTACCCGAGGGGGCACAGCCTCACCCCAATCTAGAAGCAAACACCCCTGCTGCTCGCCTTCCCAGCCTCCCTTGCCACTGGAAGAAGGCACGGGGCTCTGCGGAGCCAACCGGACGTGCCAAGAGCTGGAGGCCGTGCCTTCCCGTTGCCACTCCAGACACTGAGCTCTGCCCCGGCCCTGGGCCACGCACATGAACGTTGTGGTCACGGTGTGTCAGGTCAAGCTGGTGAATAAGCGACCGTCACTGAGCCAACAAACCAATAAACGAGACTTGGTGGCCAGCCCTTTCCTGGCGAGACTCTGCAGCGGGTGTGTTGTTGCTCAGGCTGAAGCATCCATCTTCTAGAAAAACTGCTGTTTGGAAGTTTAGCCCTGCTCTTTGGCTTCTGTACATTCTTGCTTGCTAAGACTACTCCCACTTCAGAGAGGCCATGAAACCTTCCCCAGACAAGGTTATCAGTGCTGGCGCCAGGCCAGGCCTCTGGTTGAGGTCCCGAGGCCCCAGCACATGCGGGCTCTTTAAGAACTTGCAAAAGGGGCCGGAAACACCCCATATTTGGGAGACAAAGAAGGTAAAAACATATAAATAGGGGAAATTCCTGCATGTTGGGGCCCAGAATTTGAGAGACATTCTCCTCTGGACCCGCGCGTAATAAATGTAACTCCATCTCTCTAAGTATTGCTTTGTTCTTCTTCGGTTTTCTGTAACAAGGTGGCAGGTTCTAGAAACCGGGGGGTGGTAAGGCCATGGAAGGGATGATGGAGGGGGGTGCCTGCAGAGGGAAGCTCTTGAATGGGGCTCACACAGGAGTGTGGGTTGACAGGGGTGTAGCCGCGGTGTCTTTGGAGAGAACAGTGCTCCTGGCGGGCAGCTTCAGGTTCACTGGAACTTCCCGGTCTGTCTGCCAGAACATGAAATCTTAGGAATGAGTCTGCTCAAGTTCACGTGGCCAAAGGCTTCCGCCCAGTCACTCTTTTTTTTTTAAAATATATTTTATTGATATTTTACAGAGAGGAAGGGAGAGGGATAGAGAGTTAGAAACATCGATGGGAGAGAAACATCGATCAGCTGCCTCCTGCACACCTCCCACTGGGGATGTGCCCGCAACCAAGGTACGTGCCCTTGACCGGAATCGAACCCGGGACCCTTCAGTCCGCAGGCCGACGCTCTATCCACTGAGCCACACCGGTTTCGGCTCCTCCCAGTCGATCTTATTGTGTAGCAACAATAGAGCATTACTGCAGTCATTTCCTCTTTTATTTATTTATTTATTTTTGAGAATTCTCACCAAAGGGTATTTTTTCCAGTGATTTTTGGAGAGTGGAAGGGAGGGGTGGGGCAGAGAGAGGGAGAGAAACATTGATGCGAGGCACTCCATTGGTTGACTCCTGCATGTGCCCTGACTGGGCTGAGGATCGCACCTGAAACCCAAGTCCATGCCCTTGACCGGGAATCCAACCCGGGACCCTGCAGCACTTGAGTCGCTGCTCTAACCCCTGAGCCACGCGGCCAGGGCTATAAGTGGCTCTTTGGTGAGGACAATGATTGCTCCTCAGTGCCCCCTTTTCCAGAACATGTTTCCACGCATGCAGTTCTGTGAAGAACCCCATCCTGCCCCCCTCCCGCTTGCAAGTGAAGGAGGTGCTTCAGATAAAAAGGAGCCAGAATGTGTGTGTGTGTGTGTGGGGGGGGGTGTGACCATTTGGCCACATTCTGAGCCTTCTGTAGAGGCACACAGCTGCTCCCCCTCCTGCCCCTCCTCCTGCAGCTCACAAACTGCTTCCCAGGCTCCGCACACAGTAACCATCAGCCAGCCCCAAAGGTGTGAACGTCCCCTGAGCGCGAAGGCTGTCCCAGGTCACCTGCAGGGAGCACCGATCTGTGGGCAAGGAACAAACCCTTCTGTCCAGGGAGCGCACATCCTGCCAGCACGGCCACTGCAGCCGAGCTCGTGGGCAAAGGGGTGCATGTTGCGGTCACGGCAGAGAAGGGTCCCCTTACCCAAGGGCACTGGTCCCAATCCACCTCCCTGTATGGTCCAGATGCCCAGAGAAGGGTCCCCTTACCCAAGGACACTGGTCCCAATCCACCTCCCTGTGTGGTCCAGATGCCCAGGAAGCCGTCCCTGCTCCAGGGTCATCGCTGAGGCCGGAAGCCCTGCCGCACGCCCCCTGCCTGGGCACTGCCCTGCGGGGCTCACTGCCGGCTCCTCCCAGGACCTGCTTGCAGGACGGAGGCGGCCAGGAACGCTGCCCACACCACCCACGGGAATAGGCTTGGTCAATGGGGGGAGGGGGAGGGGGTGGGGCTAAAGACAAAAAGAAAGTAAGTGGGCTGCACCCCGGACAAACCCGGAACCGCCGCGCAGGGCCCTGGCTGGTTTGGCTCAGTGGTTAGAGAGTCAGCCTGTGGACTGAAGGGTCATGGGTTCGATTCCCTGTCAAGGGCACAAACCTCGATTGCAGGTTTGATCCCCAGGCCCGCGGGAGGGAGCAGGTAGATGCCTCTCACATCAATCTCTCTCTCTCTCTCTCTCTCTCTCTCTCTCTCTCTCTCTCTCTCTCTCTCTCAAGATCAATGAAAACGATCTTCTCCGGGAGGATCACTAAGAAAGGCGGGCAGGGCCCAGCGCCCGCTGGGCTCCCACGCAGGCTCGGGCTGCACGAGCAGCAACGTGACACCGTGACCCACTTTGTGACTCAGAGCACAATGCAGCCTGTGTCCCCAGGACAACGGCCTCCTTGTCCCAGGGCGGGACACCCACGAAGGAGGGACAGGAAGCCATGCCCCCCGGGGGTGGGAGTGGCCCTGGGACGGCCCATTCTGCAACGCCCTCTGAGCTCATCGCCAGACGGAGTTCCCAGCAAACCACCAGGGGACAGGAGGGAAGACACTTTTCCAAGTGGCCGGCCAGAAATCACCCCACCCCACCCCCCCTCACCCCGTGTGCCATCCAGCGGCCACCCTAAACTGAGGAACCCGGATAGACCCAGAGGCTCAGAAGCGAGAACAGACTGAGACCTCAGAGGGAAGGCGGGGGTGGTGGGTGGGGAGAGACCAGCCAAGGGACTTGTGCGCACATGTGCACCCCCCCAGGGACAGGACAATGGGGTGGGAGGCCTGGGGGGGGGAGTCAGCGGGGGGAAGGGGACATTTCTAATACGTTCAACAATAAAGACGAAAAAGGAAGAAACACACGTCCATAGGGGAGTCGCCCTTTGCCACCCGGCTGCTGTCCCCGCATCCCGGGGGCACGCACCCCAGGCCCCTCCTGTCTCTCTTCGGGGAGTCGCGGGCCGCAGAAAGCACACCTACCACGGTCTCTCGTATCAAAATAGAGCGATTTATTCAAGACGCTGAACAGGACCTGTTGATTCTCTTGGAACAAATGGCTACCACACGCACCGTGATCATTGCTGTCGGAGCGCGGGAGGGGGCGCGGGGTGCGGGGCGGACGCGGCGGGCGGGCGGGCGGGGCGCACAGTGGGCTGGCGCGTCTGACACAGACGACAAACAGCGCGGGGGCCCGAGTTCAAAGCCCCGAGGAGGCGCGGAGGGGGCGTTTGTGCACTTGACCCGAAACACGCTTTGTGAAGGGAAAACGGTGGGAATGTTTAAGAGGAGGAAAGGCAGCGGAACGGGGCGGACCTGACGTCGGACCAAGTGCACTTCCCCCGCCCCCGCCCCGTGTTAGGACGGAAGGAAAGGACGGAAGGAAGACTGCAGTCCCCGCCGGGCTGGTGTGGCTCAGTGGTCCAGCAGCGACCTACGACCCCGGAGGTCTGGGTTCATTTCCCGGCCAGGGCACAGGCCCGGCTGCGGGCTCGCTCGGCCTCCACTAGGGGGCGTGCAGGAGGCAGCCCATCAGCGAGTCTCTCTCATCATGGCTCTCCCCCCTCCCCCTTCCTTCCTCTCTGAAATCACTAAAAACAAAAACATTAAAAAAAGAAAAGTCCAGTCCCCGGTCACTGCCCGATCCCGCCAGCCCCGCTCACTGCGAGCCCAGCGGAGCCTCCGGGGGGCTGGGCGTGGGAGGCCTGCCCAGAACCCAGGTCCCGGGGGCACTAACGGTCAGCGTCAGGGTTCAAGCTGTCGATGAGGGCGACCAGCACAGGACGCCGGGCCGGCTGCCCGGGGCTCAGCTCCCCGCTGTCACGGCGCCGGGCCACGCGCGGGTGCGCACACTCGGCCCCTGTGGCTGCGGCGGCTCCCCCAAGGTCAGGGGCAGGAAGCCAGGGCCGCGGGGTCGGCCTGCATCCCCACGGGACGGAGCCGCGTGGCCCAGGGTCTCCCAGCCCTGGGCTCCCCCCTCACTGCGGCCAGCGGGTCGCGTTTACCCCCGGACCACGCTCGGCGACACCCGGCCTCGTGTGACGATTGTCTACGGAAGCTCCGAGCGCGCCCCGCCGTGTCCTGGCCCCCGGACCCCGGACCCCGGTGGGCGGCGATGCCCTGCGGAGACGCGCCCGTTCCTACGGGGGGGCGCGGGGTGGGGCTCAGGTGGCCTCGCCTGCACCTCCACACGCTGCGCCCCAAACGTCCTGACTTCTCCGGGCAGAAGTGACCTACGTGGCTGGGGTGTCGGCCGCCTGCAGAGACCAGAGTGGGGACGTCATAGACTGCGGGCTTCGCCGAGTGCCAGGCCCCGGCCCCAGCAAAGCACCCAACTCGGAGCCAGCACTTCGGGGTCTCCTCCGGCCGGGACTGGAGGACCTCACGAACCCACGGGGAGCCCCGAGATGGCGGCACGAGGAGGTTCCGCGGGCCCGGCCGTCCAGGTCTCTGGGACGCGCACCCGCCCTGAGGGGGTTCCCGGCTCCTCCCGTGGCCACCACCCACCAGCGTCGTGTCTCGGGGGTGGACCCCGCGAGGCCGAGCTCCGCGCACGGCCGCCGCCCCGTCCCCGCTGCGCCCGCAGCAACGTGTGGCCCTGCCCACCGCTCCCCGGGAACCAGCTCGGCCGGTGCAGAGGCTCCCGCTGCAAGGACGCCAACCCCGGGAGCACGAAGCCGGGCTCAGCTTTGAGAAGCGGTAAGGAGACGCCCCCCGATGAGGGAGGGAGACGCTGCTCATCCGGCGGAGAAAGGAGGGATGGAGACGGGGCGGTGACGGTGACGGTGACGTTCCGCCTGTGCTTCACCTTCGGGGCCTCCCTCCCCGTCACCTCTGACCAGCGGACCCAGCGCCGTGGGGTCAGCCGTGCCAGCCCCCCTCCCAGCGCCCCGTCCCGGGAACCAGGTGCCACCCACAGGCGACTCGGAGCAGCGCCTTGTGTGTCAGTGGCTTCCATGCCTTTTGGTTGGGGACTCGCTCCTGAGGTCACTGCGCACCCTCCTTCATCCCCCTCCTGCGGCCACACGGGCACACTCCAGGGATCCCGGGCAACGTCCTCGGATCGGTCCCCCACTCGTGCCCTCCCACCCGCCACGCAGCCCCAGGCCACGGAACCGCTCCCCGGAATAGTTTAAAATAGGAAACCGCACAAAGCTCTCTGTCTGATGGCCATGGTAGGATTTTAAAATCGTTTTAACATAAAAATATCTTTTCTTTTTTTCCAAAAATACTCCGGGCTCTCTCTCTTATAAGTCTTTTTTTCTCTCCTGTAAAAAGCCCCCCCGCCCTGCCTGCCTACATAAAGCACTTATTTTGCGGGGCAAGTGCCCGGGAGACCTAGGATGCATAGGAAACAGCTGTGACGCGGGATGGCGGGCGGGAGGGGGCAGGAGGGGGCGGGGCAGAAGAGGGGAGGAGCGAGAAAGCTGTCGGCAAAGATTTTGCCAAGTGTCCCCAAGGCCGCATCTACAGCAAACCCAGACATGGAAGGGAGGACAAAGGTGGGGGGACGGGCAAGGACAGGGAAGGGAAGAAGGCCCAGCAACGCCGCCGGAGAGCGAAGGTTGTGGGACACGGACGATCAGCCCCCCACAGGCTGGCCCTGGAATCCCTCTGCAAGCCCGCCGTGGTGTCCCCAAACTCAGGGAACCACGCAGCCCGCGGGGGGAGCGGGGTTGAGGGGGGGAGAGTTTCCTACCCCCTTTCGAGTGATCACAGCAGTTTTCTTTCTCCCCTTTTTTGGCACAGCTTTCCCCCCCGCCTGGCAGCCATCGGAGCCATCTGCACGCACCACCCGGCTGGTGGCATCAGGCTGCCCCCCTCGGATACAACTGTGTGTGTGTGAAACGCTCCGGTGAGGACTACGGAATACAGGCCCCGGGGCGTGGCCGGGGCGGGGCCGGCTCCAAAGTCAAGCCCACGTGCCACGCCCCCGCAGTCTCGCAGCTGCAGGATCGGGTCTCACGGGTGCCAAGGCCCCCGTGCCCACCGCTGGTCCATGACTTCTCTTCTCTTTCCCGGGACACTGTGGTCACTTCCGCAGATCTAACACACACACCTGTGGGGAAACAGAGAGCCCGTGACTGGCTGGAACAGTTACTGTATCAAAGGGAACATAAAAGTGACTTTGTGAAGGTTCCGGCAAGGGGCATGGCCAGGAAATGTTACTTGTATGGAAGGGAGCAGAGCCGGGCGGGCAAATTATATTGTAGAGCCCATGGATCAAATCAGGCCCGCCCAACTGTTTTATACATAAAGTTTTATTGGCACACAGTTCTGAACATTCAGAGAAACTGTACCCACAGCCTAGTCACTGAGCCTCTGACCATCCTGGGAACTAACACAGAGGCAGTGGCCATGGGCAGGGGTACGGGCCGCGACCAGTCAAGCCTGAGCTCATGGCCTTGGGAACACGAGCGGGCTACCCCGGCCCTCCGCAGCCCTCCCGCCGCCCCTGCCTCAGGGGATCACGGTAGGGCTCGGGACCCAGGAGATCCGTGGGACGCAGGCCGTGCTTTTGTCAGCAGAGGGTCCAGGCTGGGGCACCATCCAGGGTCGGAGACAGGAGCAAGGTGCTCAGCCTCGGCCCTGGGTATCGGTTGCCGGGCGTTTCCCCTTTGCACCCCACACCCCCCACCCCCAGCACACCGCGGGCGCTGCTTACAGAGCCGTCGGAAGCACTGGCGCCCACTTTGTCCCCTCGGGCGTTCCAGCAGACCTCGAAGATGCCACCAGTGCCTCGGTAGCTGTGGACCAGGCTTCCACTCTGCAAAGCAAAGCAGGCGTCAGGAGCTAAGCGGGTGGGACTGGGAGGGAGCAAGGCCAGCGCGCATCCCCGTGGTTGTATCTGAGGGCACCCTCTCCCTGGGCATCCAAGAGGTTTGCGATCCAGACAAAAGGAGCCACATAATGTGATGAGGTTTCGGCCTGGGCGGTCCCTAATGTCGTTTTTCTTCTTTAGATATATTTTTATTGATTTCAGAGAGGAAGGGAGAAGAAGAGGGATAGAGACATCCAGATGAGAGAGAATCATGGATCAGCTGCCTCCTGCACGCCCCCTGCTGGGCATGGAGCCCGCAACCCAGGCATGTGCCCCGATCTTGAGTCCAACCGTGACCTCCTGGCTCATAGGTTGATACTCAACCACTGCATGCTGACCAGGCCCTAATGTCCCTTTTCTATGCTGTCACTTTTCAGATCCACCCATCCCTGTTTCTGTGGAGAGGCGCGGTGTTCCTGGAGCGTGTGTTTTCTGCGTGGCCTGCCTGGGCTGCGAGCGGAGGGTCCCCCCTCACCTCTCCCTCTCCCAGAGCGTGGGGCTCGGGTGAGGCAGACACTGGGAAGCCTGCGGGCTCAGTGGACGCCCTGCCCATGGCAGTTCACTTGCCTCATGTACTACCAACCCTTGCCACAAGGGGGCATGGGCTCAATGCAAATGTACGGCAATGTCAAAGCAGCCATAGGGAACCCCAAGGCAGGCTGGATTACAAGGGGCAAAGGGAGGCCAGCAATCCACCCCGAGGTCACACAAACTGGATCGCTGGCCCTTTGCAACGGCTCCGACCATTTCTCCTCCATCAGCAGGAGAACCGAGGGCTGACTGCGCAACTTAACAGTCTCTACTCTACCTCTCACCCACGTCCACTCTTCTTTAAATTTATTTTTATTGATTGCAGAGAGGAAGGGAGAGGGAGAGATAGAAACATCAGTGATGAGAGAGAATCATGGATGGGCTGCCTCCTGCACGCCCCCTACTGGGGATCCAGCCCACAACCCAGGCAACTCCTTGACCGAAATCGAACCCGGGACCCTTCAGTCCGCTGAGCGCCGCCCACCTCCACTCTTTATATTCAGAACCTCTCACCCAGGGATACCCACGCTGCCGCCCTTTACTCAAAGGCTGGCTCCTTTTGACATTCCCTTTCCTACCGAAACATACCCTATTTTCATTAGGAAACTCAAAATGGCACCACAAAGCAAACACATATTCCTTCGCACCCTCCGATTTGCTACACCATGTCAGAGCTGGCCCCACCCCTTGGCTGACCCCCTGGAAAGCTCGAATGTAATGACACCTGTTGCCCCAACCTTCGTGGCCGGAAGCAGCACCTCTGGAGACAAGAGGACTGGGTTACGGTCTTCCCATCTTCCAGAAAAGGATGAGGCAGGTGACTCATTCCCCAGCACAAACTCCCCAGCGGCCACCGAGCCTGAGTCACCGAAACTTGGCCTTGGGCGGGCCGCTGGGAAAGGTCCCCGGGATTACCTGAGTGTTCCAGATGTGCACGCACTTGTCGAAGGAGCCGCTGGCCAGGTGCTTGCCGTCGGGGCTGAACGCGACGCTGTAGACAGGTTCCTGGTGTTTGGTGAGTGTGTGGATGCACACGCCGCGCTCCACGTCCCACAGCCGGACCGTGGAGTCGAACGAAGCGCTAGGAGGAAGGGCGGAAACGTCACCACAGACACTCGGGACTTTCTCCCACCTCCCCAAGGCGTGCATGCATCACGTTTTCCTTCTGTCGCTTTTACGTTTCCAGAGACAATAACAGGGATGCTTCATCGTGGCGAAAATGTGACTCTGATGCATTGACAGCAAAGCCATTGTTATAACACAACTAGTGGCCCGTTGTACGAAATTCGTGCACATTAAAAGGGAATTAGAGGAAATATTTTAACATTGCTATTCGCCCTTTCTCTATAATAGAAGTGTCAGAGATGAAAGAAAAATACTAAAATGTATATGAAAATCTCCCTCCTGTCAGAGTCTGGGGCACGCCCACCACCCGCACGCGCTTCAAAAATGCAGGAGACCCAGACCCGGCCGGCCCCACCCCCGTCAAGCCGGTCTGGGTGAGGGGCGCAGCCTCAGGTCCCCTGTCAAGCCCTGCTGGGCGGGGGGTGCAGTCTCAGTCCCCCGTCAAGCCGTGTTGGGCGGCGGGCATGCCCAGAGGTCTCCTGGCCCAGAGTTGGGGCGGGGGGTGTGGCCTGAGGTCCCCCATCAAGCCCTGCTGGGTGGGGGGCGCGACCTGAGGTCCCTCACCCCGGCCAGGCGCCATGCAGCCTCAGGTCCCTGCTGTCTGGTCGTGACGTTTTGGCATCCTGGCTAATTTGCATATTCCTCTATTATATAGAAGATAGATTCCTGTCCTTTGCTTTTTTGCATGCTGCTACTGGGGAAACGGGTTGATTTCACATTCATTGGTTCCTGCATTTTGCTGTGTGCACCATGGATCCCACACCCCAAAGCATCCCAGCATCTCCAGCCTCAGAATCTCTCCAGCTTGTTTTTCTAGACGTTCTTACTAAACACGGGGCCGAATGGCGTCCCGCGAGCACTGGGCCGAGGCAGTTCTGTGCACCGCAGCCTAAAGTGGCATGGGTCTGGGCTGCCCGCCGCGGCCACGTACCCCTCTCCCCAGTTCTGGGGACCATGCTGCTGCCCTGGGGGTTCACTATAGAAATGGCTCGGTCAGCCCTACTAGGGCAGGGCAGCCCTTTGCTGCAGCTCAGAGCCTGTGCCACCTGGACGAAGTCACGCAGGCGTCGGGCACGCTGAGCTCAGCTCTGCTTGCTCTCTCCGTCCTGATGAAAACCTTCACAAAGCCACGTGCCGGACGCCTGGACACAGAACCCACCAGCCCGGCGGGCGCAGGGATCGCAGCCTTACGCGGGCGTCCCTTCGTGGCTGTGTCTCGCGGGCCCTATCCTATCCGGGGAGCTACTCGGGTACAGTTTGGAAGAGCGCGAACTCATTCACAGCACAGCTTCGCGAGATTTCTGTGCCCTTTGATACAAGTAACATTTCCTGGCCACGTTCCTGGCCATCTCCTTTACAGACCGATGTTTCTGTGCCCTTCGATACCATAGCTGGTCCAGCCGGTGAGCAAGGCGGCTCTGGGAGCCGTGTGGGCCTGGGCTGTAGACCGGCCCCTCTTACCTTGCGAGCATGATGTTGGCGTTCGGGTTGCTGGTGGCGGGCCCGGTGGGACTCCACTTTATGGTGTAGATCTCTTTGCTGTGAGCTTGCAGGTCATGGACACACGTGTCCTGTTTCATGCTCCAGATCTAGAGTGTACATTGGGAAGCGTGTGAGCAGGCTGAGTTCTTTCTCTGGCCAGGAATGGCTCCACACCGTCACGCTGTGCGCGCTTCTCACGTTTGGGGCCTGGGGTAGCTCGCCCGCCGGCGGGTCGCTGCCCAGGCAGAGGGGTGGGCAGAATCCCGGGGGCGCCAGCGGCATCAAGTAGCCAAGGGGCAAACTTCCAGCAGCGGGAGGAGTGTTCGTTACAAAATCATCACCCAGAGCAGCCGTGAGGGTGAGACCCGCACTGCGCACGGGGGCTGCCTGGGATCCAGCAGCCCCTCCTTCCACATTACCTTTAACGTCATGTCGTCGGAGCAGGACGCCAGCAACATTCCAGAAGGATCCCACTTGATGGCATTGACCTCATTCTGAAAGAGAGCAAAGGATTTTACAAAGAAATGAAGGCCCGTGAGTAGGTACCACAACCGTCCAGCAGGGGGCAGGGGCGCCCCATCATCCCTGCAGACTATCCATAGTTTCCACCACAGGAATTAGATTTTCCTGCTGCTTACTCTGCCTTTCTCATTTAGGTAAACGCACAGCCACACGCCACGCAAAACCAGTCACCCGCATCCACGTTTCTCTAAGAAAAAACTCACACCTTGGGAGCCCATGATTTACATTTAATAAGCACAGCACAGAAAACCAGTATGACCACCGACCACTGTTTTGAAACTGACATTGACAATCATGTTCACCCTGGCCGGTGTGGCTCAGTGGCTAGAGTGTTGGCCTATGCACCGAAGGGTGGCGGGTTCAATTCCCAGTCAAGGGCATGTACTTGCAGGTTTGTCCCTGGTCCCATTCGGGCTGCATGCAGGAGGTAACCAATAGATGGGTCTCTCTCACACCAATGTTTCTCCCTCTCTCCCACTCCCTCCCTCCCTTCCACTGTCTAAAAACCAATGTCGGCGTTTTCCACCAAATTCAGGATACTGGCTATTTCTATGATCTCTCTTCAGGTTCATTAGCCTTATTTCTGCAATCTCAATCGGCTGTTAAACCCATCCATTAAGATTTTCATTTCAATAAAAAAAAAAGAAAGAAAAAAATACATTTTCATTTTAGACATTAAACCTCTCAGCTGTCAGATTTCCATTTGACCGTTGTTTTTTTTTTTAAATATAGTTTTCCGCCCTAACCGGTTTGGCTCAGTGGATAGAGCGTCGGCCTGCGGACTAAATGGTCCCAGGTTTGATTCCGGTCAAGGGCATGTGCCTTGGTTGCGGGCACATCCCCAATAGGGGGCGTGCAGGAGGCAGCTGATCGATGTTTCTAACTCTCTATCCCTCTCCCTTCCTCTCTGTAAAAAAATCAATAAAATATATTTTAAAAAATAAATAAAATATAGTTTTCCTTTCTCTGCTAACATTCCCCATCTGTTCACTCATGACGAGTATCCTTTCCTTTATGTCCTCACTCATCTGTTTAATAGCTTCTTTAAGTCCTTTCTCCAAAACCCAACACCTGGCTCATCTCAGGGTCTGTGTTTTCTCCACTGCCTGTCCATACCTGGGTCAACTCAACCACCTGAGATACTACAACAGCTCAAGCAGCAAAGGGCTGCAAAAGACCTGGTCTGCAGTTAACAGCACCTTTCTTTTCTCTTTTATTAATCACCCCACCCCCAGGAACAGTTAGATGAGAGCCATAATGGTATCACAGATTTGAGTAGGAGAGAGAAAGAGGGAAAAAAAAAGCCCTGGCTGGTTTAGCTCAGTGGGTAGTGTCAGCCTATGGACTGAAGGGTCCCAGGTTTGATTCCAGTAAAGGGCACACACCTCGGTTGCAGGCTCAATCCCTGGCTCTGGTCAGGGTGCGGTGCAGGAGGCAACCGGTCAATGTGTCTCTCTCACACAGATGTTTCTCTGTCTCTCCCTCTCCTTTCCACTCTCTCTAAAAAAATCAATAAAAAAGTATCCTCAGGTGAGGATTAACAAAAGAATAAATAATAAAAAAATTAAATGTGTTAATAGAAACATTCAAAAAGCAGGTCACAAATCTGCTTAAAGGAACATCAGTAGCATTTTAATAGGATATAGGAAATCATGCTGCAAAAAATATTCCTATCATTTAAAAATCCAAGGGATAAGTAGGCCGTCACAGCAGCTTTTTTTTTAAATAGATTTTTATTGATTTCAGAGAGGAAGGGAGAGGGAGAGAGAGATAGAAACATCAATGATGAGAGAGAATCATCGATTGGCTGCCTCCTACAGGACCCCTATTGGGGATGGAGCCCGCAACCTGGGCATGCGCCCTGACCTGCCGGAAGCCAATTCCAGCATGTCATAATTGCAAGAGTTTCATCTAAAGGTTGATGGAACTTGGGGACTCAACAAGGGCTGAGTCACATATGTTATCGCCTGCTGGAATGGTTAAAGGCATTTCCCCAAACCTGAAAAGGATGCACTAAATTGATTGTTTGCTGCCAGACAGCTCAGGGAATCTTAATCTACATGTTATTGCCTCCTACTGGCCAAACACCTGAACAGCCGTAGGCCATTCCCCATTCTGACAATGGACTCTGTAGAGGAAACCCTACCCTTTGAAGTGTATATCTTCACCTTGCCTTAGGACAATTTGTGTTAATAAAAAGCAAAGGGTCCTGAGACAAGGAGAACTTAGTTTCTTTAGCCAGGCTCCTCTGATCCCCAATGCCTTTCAAAATTATCTTTCATCTCTGGACTCGTATTCAATCTATGCATAGCCCTTCTCCAGATTCCAGAAGCCCTCTAGATGCTGGATCAAGACCATCAGCGTTTAATGTCGCCCAATGTCTGGCACTGACCAGAATCGAACCTGGGACCCTTTAGTCCGAAGCTTTATCCACTGAGCCAAACCGGCTAGGGCTGTCACAGAGTCTTTTAATCCGAGGCTCCCCCGTCCTGGCACATGCCCATGAACTTAAGCACCGTCCTCCCACTTACCGTGTGTCCCTGAAAGGTTTTGACGGGGCGGTCACAGCTGAGTCTGCAGACGTGAATGCACATGTCGGTACTACAGGAGGCGAAGGTCGTGTTGTTCTGCCAGTCCACATCAAGGGCGGGGGCTGCAGGCGGGAAAGGGAGTGGAACACTGGAGTCTCTAGAGCCCGGGCTGCCCCACGTGGCCTGCTGTGGCCACAACACACAGAGGGACGTGACTAGGCCCACAGCAGCGGCTGCACACCCGTGGGAAAGACGCCCCACCTCAGGGAGACCCTGCTGTCTTGGCCCACGTCTGGGGATCTGGATTTCCGAAGGTTCCCACCATTCCCTAACTGATAAGAGCAGCTTCTGCACTTAAATTGCAAACTAGTAGTTTACGCCAGTTCCTTCCAGGAGTCTGGAACCTGGGTCCAAGCCAGGGAGAGGCTGCCTGCAGTACCAGCCTCCAAGAAGATCCTGGACATGAGTCTCCACTGAGCTCCAGGTGGCCTGTCACACTCACCTCCGGGAATTCAGCCTGTCCTTGGCGACCCCCGGAGAGAAGACCACTGCCAACGCTGGATTTCACCCTGTGATCTTTCCCCTCTCGGCTGACTGTGCTCTATGTCCTTCCGCCGTGACAAACCTGAGCTGGGCCTCCCCATGTGGGCACGGTCTCAGGGATCCCCAACACGGCTCCCCTGGGCTGGCAGGAGAAAGGAGGCCACACTGGTCCTGGGAATCCCCATGTGGGCACGGTCTCAGGGATCCCCAACATGGCTCCCCTGGGCTGGCAGGGGAAAGGAGGCCACACTGGTCCTGGGACTCCCCATGTGGGCACGGTCTCAGGGATCCCCAACACGGCTCCCCTGGGCTGGCAGGGGAAAGGAGGCCACACTGGTCCTGGGATTGGTTCCCTGGGGTGTTTTTCACGCTTTGATGTTGGGGAATCTGTACCGTGGACGCCTCAGAGCACTGTGATTACAGCTGGATCCCATGGACACACTCCTTGTAGTAGTCAGGAATACCTCACAAGACATATCATGGGAACGCTGCACTATTATTTCCAAACTAGAGGCCTGGTGCATGACATTCATACACTGGGGGGAGTCCCTCAGCCTGGCCTGCGCCCTCTCCCAGTCCAGGAGCCCTTAGGGGATGTCCGACTGATGGCTTAGGCCTGCTCGCCAGCCGTGAGCCCCGCTCAGGGCTTCTGGCTGAGCGGCGCTCCCCCTATGGGAGCACACTGAGCACCAGGGGGCAGCTCTTGCATTGAGCATCTGCCCCCTGGTGGTCAGTGCGCGTCATAGTCTGGTCGTTCCGCCGTTTTGGTCAATTTGCATATTAGCTTTTTATGGTATAGGATTACAAAACCAAACCAAAAGAACTCACCAGAGTGAAACGGAAACTGCTGTTTGGCTTCTCCCGTGTGGGCATCCCAAATTATTGTTGTCTGTACTCCGCAAACGAAAAGGAAACGTTAGTGAGTGTTCTTCTCGCCGTCTTCTCTCGGAAGACGAGGCAGGGGCCCCTCCTCCCTCCACTCCAGTGCTGCCCAATTAACACAGGACGCAAGCCACGCGGGGAGCTCTGTTTCCGAGTAAATAAGCACTCGATAAAAAAAGAAAAAGAGGGAACTGTGAAAACTACCTTTTCTTTACGTTTTTTGGTGCTGTGACTCGGATATGAACCGAGGTTGCTGTGGCCATGAAACTGCTTTTTCACTACACATTTTATTTTACCCCAGTCTGGCCAAAATACTGTTTCAACCTGTGGCCAGTGTATAGCTGTTCATGAGCTCCTGGGCAGCCTTTGTGCCTACGTCTGTGGAAGCCGGTGTTTCAGATGTAACCATCTCCAGAGCCAGGTGGGCTGGTGGCGACTCCACAAGACACAGCCGCTGTAACTGATCACTGGCAAAGTACCAATATGGTGGGGGTTCCCCTCTCCCATTACAAGGTGAAAAAACTCATAAAAAAGCAGGGGTGGGCAAACTTTTTGACTCAAGGGCCACAATGGGTTCTTAAACTGGACCGGAGGGCCGCAACAAAAGCATGGATGGAGTGTTTGTGTGAACTAATATAAATGCAAAGTAAAGGAGCGGAGGGGAGAGCAAGAGAACCGGATAGAACAGCCGGATCTGGCCTGCGGGCCGTAGTTTGCCCAAGGCTGTAATAAAGCGTATCTACGTATCTTTCCGGCACTTTTCCAAATGAAGAGCTAAGGAAGAAACGGGCATTTCTGAAAACTGCCCAGGGCATCGGTCACGCCCCGAATTGGGGATAAAGAGCAGAGCAACTGAGCCGCACTGGCACGAGGCACCCGCGCAGCGGTCTATAAAGAAGGGAGAGAGCCGAAACCGGTTTGGCTCAGTGGATAGAGCGTCAGCCTGCGGACTGAAAGGTCCCGGGTTCGATTCCGGTCAAGGGCATGTACCTTGGTGGCGGGCACAACCCCAGTAGGAGGTGTGCAGGAGGCAGCTGATCGATGTTTCTCTCTCATCGATGTTTCTAGCTCTCTATCCCTCTCCCTTCCTCTCTGTAAAAAATCAATAAAATATATTAAAAAAAAAAAAAAAAAAAAAAAAAAAAAGAAGGGAGAGAGACGGTTTCCCTGGAAAACAAGCAGGAATCCTGAGGAATCTCCTTGGTGTTGGGAAGACAGGGAAGCCCGGGAGGCAGCTCAGGGAAACCACTGGGATTTCGTCTTCATCAGCTCACTTAACCGGAACCTCCCTGTGGCCAACAAGAGAGCTCCTGGTTGAAGAAGAACTGGTTGTAAGTTGTGTTGATGGCAGGCATTTTCAGAGGAAATACTCGGGGCAGTGAGTACCTCTGAAACCGGATTAAGGATTCTCGACGTTTTGGGTCAGCTCTAGACCAATGAACATCTTTTGCTCATTTCGTTGGGTGGGTCTAACACTTTTCTGACTCCCCAAAACCAGGTGCTGCCGAGAATATATAAACTCACAATTCTGATGCAATTTCACACACTACATCAGTAATCAAGTCATTTGGTTGATGTCTACATTAGATATACCCCAGACAAAAGAAAACATTCATTACGCAGGAGCTGTTAAGAATCTGAACTAGCTCGGCTGGCGTGGCTCAGGGGTTGAGCGCTGACCTATGAACCAGGAGGTTGGGGTTCTATTCCTGGTCAGGGCACATGCCCGGGTTGCACGGTTGCGGGTTCATTCCCCAGTGTGGGGCGTGCAGGAGGCAGCCGATCAATGATTCTCTCTCATCATAGATGTTTCTATCTCTCCCTCTCCCTTGCTCTCAGAAATCAATTCAAATGTATTCATTAAAAAAAAGAAAGAATCTGAAATATACTTTAGCCCCCTGGGGTTGCTTCCACTGAAGGTCAGCACCAGATTCCCCATAAATTACACTTCCTCCCGGGCATTACTATCTGAACGCTATTATTATCTCGGCCGTGGCTGGCTGGTGAAGGCAGACAGTGCGTTGCCAAAGGCCGACAGAACTGCAAACGTGCACTTCCAGTGACCAAATAGCTCAGGTCCTGGTAGTGACCACTGACCATCGGGTGGAAAATCAGACGTGAATATGAGAACAGTAGCTCCTGAGGCAGTAAGGAGGTGGGGACGCAAAGCACTGGCTACTCTTCTGTGAAAGGGCAGTAACTGCGGGCCGGACCCAGGGGCTGCCTCCAACCCACGTCCTCTCCACACCAGTGTGTCCCTGGTCAGCGTGTCCCTGGTCAGCATGTCCCTGGGTCAGCATGTCCATGGTCAGCGTGTCCCTGGTCAGCGTGTCCCTGGGTCAGCGTGTCCCTGAGCCAGCGTGTCCCTGAGCCAGCGTGTTCATGGTCAGTGTGTACCTGGTCAGTGTGTCCCTGAGCCAGTGTGTCCCTGAGCCAGCGTGTCCCTGGTCAGTGTGTCCCTGGGCCAGCGTGTCTCTGGTCAGCGTGTTCCTGGCCAGCGTGTCCCTGGGCCAGTGTGTCCCTGGCCAGCGTGTCCCTAGGCAAGTCCGCAAGGCTCTCTGTGGCCTGGGGTCCATGTTCTGTATGCCCACCTCCCATCCGAGAGCACCCAATAGGCCAACAGAGGCGGGAAAGTGCTCCTTCAGGTTGCTGATTACCCCTACAAGTTACTGTAGTAACCGCATCAGCCACGTACAAGACGCAGTGGTGTGTGGGGAGCACCTGACGTAGAGCCCCTCATTGAAAGTCCGGCGGCCGCTCCACGAGAGCCTCTAGCTAGTGTGCCAACCACAACGCCTCAGCTTCTCATATTGGGAATGAGGCTGTCGCCCGGCTGGCATGGCTCAGTGCTTGAAAGTTGACCTAGGAACCAGGAGATAACGGTTCGATTTCCGGTCAAGGGCACGTGCCTGGGTTGTGGGCTCAGTCCCCAGTGTGGGTGTGCAGGAGGCAGCTGAATGATGACTCTCATCGTTGATGCTTTTATCTTTCTGTTCCTCTCTTTGTCTCTGAAATCAATAAAAATAGAGGAAAAAAAGAAAAGAGCCCTAGCCGGTTTGGCTCAGTGGACAGAGCGGCCTGCGGACTGAAGGGTCCTGGTTCAATTCCAGTCAGGGCACATGCCTGGGTTGCAGGCTCGATCCCCAGGAGGGGTGTGCAGAAGGCAGCTGATCCATGGTTCTCATCATTGATGTTTCTATCTCTCTCTCCTTCTCCCTTCTTCTCTGAAATCAATAAAAATATGTTTGTTTTTAAACGAAAGGTAAAAGGAAATGAGACTGCGAAGTTGGAACAAAGGGTTTACTGGCTTAAAAGAGAGAGATAAAGAAGACACAATTCAATGGCCTAGAGGGTCACATTGGAGAGTGGAGTTCAGCAAAGCTCTTTTTGCCAAGGGCCAGATGGCCAGGACTTTCGGCCCTAAGGCTGTCGCTGAGCTGTGTGCACCTCAAGTGAACAGGGGAGCTTTGCACCACGGTCTGTGGAGTGTGCGACATATTAAGACATGACGGGCGCCTGGCTGGCGTGGCTCAGTGGTTGAGCATTGACCAAGGAACCAGGAGGTCACGGTTCGATTTACATTCAGAGCACATGCCCGGGTTGCGGGATGGATCCCCAGTAGGGGGCGTGCAGGAGGCAGTGGATCAATGATTCTCTCTCATCATTGATGTTTCTGTCTCTCCTTCTCCATTCCTCTCTGAAGTCAGTAAAAACATATTTTAAAAACATATATACACCAAGTGGCCAGATTATGATGATCTCTGAATGCATAATAATCTGGCCACTCAGTGTGTGTGAGTGTGTGTGTGTGTGTGTGTGTGTGTGTGTGTGTGTGCATTAGAGGCCCAGTGCATGAATTCGTGCATGGGTGGGGTTCGGCCAGCCTGGTCAGGGGGAGGGGACATGGGCGGTTGGCCGGCCTGCCTGCTGGTCGAACTCCTGGTTGAGGGGACAATTTGCATATTAGCCTTTTATTATATAGGAAATACACTGAGTGGCCAGATGATTATGTGTTCAGAGATCATCATAATCTGGCCACTCGGTGTATGCTGTATATATATATAAAAAAGTAACGGGCTAGAAATGGCCGGCAAGGTCACCGCCAAGCACCACGCATTTCTTAAGAGGAAGCAGAAAGCCTCAGATTTCAAAGAAACCACGATGTTATCCAGAGGTTCAACACCAATAAGCGTCTACAGGTCAAAGACGTATTTTAGCGAATACTCACTTTGTCCACACCAGCGCTCAAAATGTAATTCCCCTTTTTGTTCCATTTCAAGGCAAAGATGGGGCCTTTGTGTTGGCCTAAGGTGCTGGCCAGGTTACCTGTTGAGTAAGTAAACAAACAACAAACACGCTGACTTCAAGGCCATGGCCGTTCACGTGGCGCTTCCACACCAAAGCCGCTCTTCTCCGACCCCAACCCGAGGGTGGCAGCACTCACCGTCTTCCGTCCAGATTCTCGCAAAGCCATCGTAGGAGCCTGTAGCCAGCAGCGTCCCATCGCTCTGCGGGCCGGAAAGAAACAGGCCAACAGAAACAGCTTAGCAGAGCAGTTCTGACACAGGGAAGAGAACCTCTCACCCCAGGGCTAGAACATTCTCACATTGATAACTGGTCCCCAGCCCGGCCGGTGTGGCTCAGGGGTTGAGCGTCGACCTGTGAACCAGGATTCCCGGTCAGGGAATGTACCCGGGTTGCAGGCTTGATCCCCAGTGGTGGGGCGTGCAGGAGGCAGCTGGTTGATGACTCTCTCTCATCATCGATGTTTCTATCTCTCCCTCTTTCTTCCTCTCTGAGATCAATAAAAACATTAAAAAAAAAGAAATATGAAGGTAGAAGTCATGTTTCCTTGGCTGCTCGGAGACGCAGGCTAATGCTGGGAAGGAGCCCGACATGACCTGGCTAGCACTCAGGAAGGGAGCCCCGCGTCCCCAGCACCCCCGCACCCCACGTGGCACCAGGCGGCCCAGCACGTGGGAGGCGGCCGGGGCTTACGTTCCAGTCCAGCGAGGTCACGTCCTTGTTGCTGGGCACGTCGTGGCCGCCCTCGCGGATGCAGTGCCGCAGCACGAGCTGGGTGGACGCCCCGTTGCTTCTCTCGTTCAGGTTCCAGATCCGCGCCGTTGAGTCTCCGGACCTGCAGAAGGAAGCGCCCCGCAGTCAGCTACCAGCGTGCCTTGGGTTTCTCCCTTTTCCCACCATGCAACCGTGTCAGGGCCCGCAGCCGACGGGCAGAGGCAGGCCACGGCTCCAGGCCAAGCGGCTCGGGCCGGGCACCGCGAGAGACCCAGGGGCACGGCCTGCCCTAAGCCCAACCCAAGGCAGGGGTGCCCCAGGCTTCGGTCTGCACCCCTGGGCAGGTGCCCAGGTAGGTGAGAGGGAACGCGCTCCGGAGGCGGGACTGTACTGCGCGCAGAGCAGCTGGGCTCCCCGCCCAGGGCACCCCAGGCTGACGCCCTTACCCCGAGGCCAGGAGGTCGCTGACGGGGTTCCAGGCGCAGATGAAGACCTCAGACTCGTGGCCCCGAAGCACCGTGGCTTTGTTGGGTGGGATCTCAACGTCCCCGTCTATTTCCATGGGCTTCGAGTGGTTATCTGTGGGAGCGAACGGAAGCCGCGTGGCTGAGCAACGTAGGACGGACGTGAAGAATTCGGTGGCCTGCACCTGCTCACGGTAACCTGCCACGGGGCTGCGCTGTGGCCAGGAGGCTGGATGTGAGGAGGCCACGGGGTGAGGTGTAAACACCATCGTCACCTCGACCCTCAGGGCCGGGGCGGCTGCACAGCTGATCCGAGGGAAGCAAATTTCACCCAGGGAAGAACACTCACATCTGCCTAGGACAGTGGTCGGCAAACTCATTAGTCATCAGAGCCAAATAGCAACAATACAACGGCTGAAATTTCTTTGGAGAGCCAAATTTTTTAAACTTAAACTTCTTCTAATGCCACTTCTTCAAAATAGACTCGCCCAGGCCAGGGTATTTTGTGGAAGAGCCACACTCCAGGGGCCAAAGAGCCGCATGTGGCTCGCAAGCCGCAGTTTGCCGACCGCAGGCCTAGGACATACACAGGTGTACGCACATACATCCACACGCACACATACACAGTTGCACACAACCGAACACAGGCACATGTGTGCACAGATACACATGCACCCGCATCTGCATACTACATGCCCGCACTTACTTATGGCATGTGCTCCATTCTCCTCCCCGTTCACTGTGGCTTCCCCATTCTTTGGGGCGTTGGGCTGGGAAACAGCTGCTGGGGTCACCGTGGCTGTCGTGGCTGTCGTGGCCACCGTGGCTGCTGCTGCTGCTGCTGCTGCTGCCGCTGCCGCTGCGGCTGCCGCACTGGCCTGCTGCTGTGCGAGCTTCTCCCGGAAGGCCTGCTGCCTCGTCTGCACCACATCGGGCATCACGGCATCGATCAGGGACAGGGACTCTATGGGGCGGCCATCGAACACCGTGCCATCCTGGGGGAAGCCAGGGGACGGCCATCAGCCCCGAAGCTCCTGGCACTGGGCTATTGGCACCGCAGGCAGACAGGTGCGGGCAGAGGCGAGGAGGGGCAGGCGGTGGGCAGTGTGTGTGGGGGCTGAGCCTGGGTGTAGGACAGGGCGTAATGCTGTCCTCAGTGGGGGACCCAATGTTTGGTAAATACCACACTGAACTGGGGCACTGCCGTATTTCATGTAAAAGGTGCTCTACTGTAGCTGAGGCACTGCTGTATTTCATATAAAAGGTGCTCTACTGTAGCTGGGGCACTGCCATATTTAATGTAAAAGGTGCTCTTTGTAGCTGAAGCACTGCCGTATTTCATGTAAAAGGTGCTCTACTGTATCTGAGGCACTATCATATTTCATGTAAAAGGTGCTCTACTGTATCTGAGGCACTATCATATTTCATGTAAAAGGTGCTCTACTGTATCTGAGGCACTATCATATTTCATGTAAAAGGTGCTCTACTGTATCTGAGGCACTATCATATTTCATGTAAAAGGTGCTCTACTGTATCTGAGGCACTATCATATTTCATGTAAAAGGTGCTCTACTGTATCTGAGGCACTATCATATTTCATGTAAAAGGTGCTCTACTATAGCTGGGGCACTGCCGTATTTCATGTAAAAGATGCTCTACTACTGTATCTGGGGCACTACTGGATCTCATATAAAAGATGCTCTCCCAGATCCAATGATTCTCAATGACGGAGGGGTGCTCGCTCAGGGGCCTTGGGCTACGCCTGGACACCTTTCCTGTTGTCAAGGTGGGACAGAAAATGCTGCTGACGTGGCGGTGGAGACCCGGGAGCTGCTCAACGCCCTGCCGGTCACAGGATGCCCCCTCCCAGGAACGCCCAGCGCCCCCAGGCTGAGAAAGCTGCGAGGACAGGTGTGGGAAGTCCCTGCGGGTAACCGCCTGCCGTGTGGGAGAGCGTGTCTGCAGAAAGCTCGGCCCAAATCAGGGCCTCGTGCACCGGGAGGGCCTCCCTCTGAGAACATCCGCCTATTGACTGGGGGCACTGCCTATCGGCGGCCCCGGGAGATGCCTCCATGCCCAGTCGGTGGCTCAGCATCGTCCCGTACCCCAAAAGGTCGTGGGTTTGACCCCCAGTTGGGACACGTGCGGGAGGCAACCGATGGATGTTTCTCTCACATTGCTGTTTCTCTCTCTTCCTTCCTCTAACATCAATAAACACATCTTCAGGTGAGGATAAAAAAAAGAAACGTCCCCCCAGCTGGTTTGGGCCAGTGGACAGAGCGTCAGCCTGTGGACTGAAGGGTCCCGGGTTCGATTCCCGGTCAAGGGCACATGCCCGGGGTGCAGGCTCCATCCCCAGTGTTGTGGCATGCAGGAGGCAGCCGATCCATGATTCTCTCTCATCACTGATGTTTTTATCTCTCTCCCTCTCCCTTCCTCTCTGAAAAAAATAAAATAAAACTGCCCCTGCATGTAAAATTGGCCCAACTACCCAGTGAGCCCAACCTAAAAAGAGGGGGGATACGAGCAAATGGACACCATTTTACTTTGTCATTACGGTCACCTTCTCCCACCAGCTCTCTGGTGAGCACTGCCACCAGTCCGGCACCTGAAATGCTCTTGAGTAGGACAGTCACCCCTGTCCTTCCCCGATCCTCTGACTGCACGTCAGGGTCACTCGCAGGACCGATTCTACAGAACAAGTCTTGAGGTCCCCGGGGAAGCAGCGGGCTCAGAGAGCGCGGGGAAGGACGCCCCTTCTGTGCTCGGCACGGTGCACGCCTGCCCCGAGGTGGGACGTGGAGGGAGGTCAGCTGTGTTTTCAGAGGGGGGAGCGCACGTGACACCGCGGTGCTCGGTCAGCAGCTGGCCAGCTGCGTGTGCATGTGGAAACCATGACGCTCAGCAGCCGGCCATCCGTGTGTGCGTATGGAAACCAAGACCCTCAGTAGCCGGCCATCCATGTGTGCGTGTGGAGACCATGATGCTTAGCAGCCGGCCAGCCATGTGTGCGTGTGGAGACCATGCTGCATGACGCTCAGCAGCCGGCCAGCCACGTGTGCGTGTGGAAAACACTTGGGTGCACGGGGCCTGGACAGCTCACTCCCTGTGTGTGCCCAGGCCCGCCGTCCCTGCAGCCTGCAGTGAAGCCACCCACTCTCCCATCCCGTCGAGGACCTCCGGGCTGCGTGCAGGATGGGGCCTGTTGCCAGCCCTCCCAGGACCAGAGAGAGGGGCTGGCGGGCCGCCCCGCCGGGGAGGGGTGCACATACCTCGTTGATGCTGATCTCGGCCTCCACGTACTGCAGCCCCTTCTGCAAGATGGAGATGAGGGCGGCGGGCGGCACCAGCGTCCCGTTGATGTTCGACTGGCTGATGTGGCTCTCGATACCGAAGGTGAACGCCGAGTGGGAGAAGCCTGCAGCCAGACAGGGAAGGCGGGGCGTGAGCCTGGAGGCAGGCGGAGGCACGGCCACGGGCACGAAGGGGCACCGGGCCTCAATCACCTAATCAATGCAGGGCCCCCCGGCTTCTGGTTTTGGGAGAAGCGGGCGGGGGCAAGGGGAGACACAGGCCCAGGGAGACCCACATTTGCCCAGGATGGAAAACAGCTTTGGGGGTAGAGCCATCTCAGCTTTATTTTTATTTACTTATTTATTTTTTTTAATATATTTTATTGATTTTTTACAGAGAGGAAGGGAGAGGGATAGAGAGTTAGAAACATCGATGGGAGAGAAACATCCCTCAGCTGCCTCCTGCACACCTCCTACTGGGGATGTGCCCGCAACCAAGGTACATGCCCTTGACCGGAATCGATCCCGGAACCCTTGAGTCTGCCAGCCGACGCTCTATCCACTGAGCAACACCGGTCAGGGCTATTTTTATTTTTTTAATTGATTTCAGAGAAGAAGGGAGAGAGAGAGAAACGTCAATGATGAGAGAGAACCATAGATCAGCTGCCCGCTGCACACCCCCACTGAGCCCCAAACCTGATGAGGACATTTATTTTATTTTATTTTTTTATATATTTTATTGATTTTTTTACAGAGAGGAAGGGAGAGGGATAGAGAGTGAGAAACATCGATGGGAGAGAAACATCGATCAGCTGCCTCCTGCACACCTCCCACTGGGGATGTGCCCGCAACCAAGGTACATGCCCTTGACCGGAATCGAACCCGGGACCCTTCAGTCCGCAGGCCAACGCTCTATCCACTGAGCCAAACCAGCTAGGGCCTGATGAGGACATTTAGAAAGGAATATCCCAGACCGGCTGGCGTGACTCACTGGTTGAGCGCTGACCTACGGAACCAGGAGGTCACGGTTCAAGTTCCAGTCAGGGCACATGCCCGGGTTGCAGGCTCGATCCCCAGTTGGGGGGCGTGCGGGAGGCAGCGGATACATGACTCCCTCCATCATGGATGTTTCTCTCCCTCTCCCTCCCTCTCTCTGAAATCAATAAAATATATTTTAAAAAAGGAGCATCCCAGCCCAGCTGGCCTCGGTGAGATGCACGTTAATTCCCCAGATTCAGCACGGAGGCTGAATTTAGCAACAGAAAAGGACACGATGTCCAAGCCAAGCAGGGTGTACTCCAGGAACACAGGGCTTCCTGTCAGAAAACAAACCAGCGAGTTCACCACGTTGGAAAGAGGAAGGTTCTGGAACCAGATGGCCGATCTGAATCCTAGCTTTCTGCCTTGCTGGCAGTGTGACTTGGGGAACTCAGCACCCTGTCCACACCCTGGGTTTCTCCTTGTAAAAGAGGGAGCAGCTCCGCCTCCTTCCTGGGGGTTAATCTTTTCATCTGAGACGTAATTGGAATCATGCCTGGCAAACAGTAGGTGCTCAATAAATGTGAGCTACACACCCCAAGTACCAGGAGGTCGCCCCCGGGAGGAAGAGCGATCCCGCCCAGATGTCCACAGTACGAGGCTGAGAAACCCTGACCTTCACGAATGACCTCAAACAAAGCCTTTAGATCAGCGATGGGGAACCTTTTGCTGCCAAGGGCCATGGGGAGATTTGTAACATCATTCGGGGGCCCTACAAAATGATCACCTTCAACATGAGCCTGCTCCGGTTGGTCAGACATTGAATGAGCTCACCCCGAATGCCTTGGAGGGCCAGACCCAATGATTTCGTGGGCCTCATACGGCCCGAGGGCCGGACGTTCCCCACCCCTGCTGTAAAGTTTTCAAAGCTAGAGGAGTGTTTCCTTTAGAAACTAAGAAAAAGAAGTAATAAAGTTGATGTAAAAAGAAACAAAAACCAAGAATTTAAAAAATGCCCTAGCCGGTTTGGCTCAGCGGATAGAGCATCGGCCTGCGGACCAAAGGTTTCCCGGGTTCGATTCCGGTCAAAGGCAGGTACCTTGACTGCAGGCTCCTCCCTGGCCCAGGCCCTGGTCGGGGTGTGTACAGGAGGCAACCCATCGATGTGTTTTTCTCACATTGATGTTTCTCTCTGTCTTTCCCTCTCCCTTCCAATCTCTCTGAAAATCAATGGAAAAATATCCTCGGGTGAGGATTAAAAAAACAAAAAAGAGCCTAACCGGTGTGGCTCAGTGGGTAGAGCGCCGGCCTGCGGACTCAAGGGTCCCAGGTTCGATTCCAGTCAAGGGCACGTACCTTGGTTGTGGGCACATCCCCAGTAGGGAGGGTGGGGGATGCAGCTGATAAAGAAGAAAAAACCATAAAAATGACAAATTAAAAACAAACGGACACACCCACAAGCAATTCTGTGAGCGGGGTTAGGCAGCCCTGTTGGGGGCAGCCTGATGCTGTGTAATGGGGAAGCAAAGTTCAGCGGTGTGCACGGGCTCGTGTGAGGAATCCCGCTCTCGTGTGGACAACGCTGTGCCAGGGGCCGGGCCCCATGGCACCCTCAGTGCCCCCTGCTGCCCCCCGAGGACCGCGGCTACTATGCACAAGGCCCGCTCCGCACTGGGCCTGCACACTGCTTACGGAAAGGAAATTCTCACTCATACTCAAAAGCACTGGGAGAAACAAGAGCTATTCCTGAGTGTCAGAAAATTGCGTAGGGCACCCCATTTTCTGGGGGTGGTGGAGGAAACTCAATAAATCAGAGGTGCTTAATCCAAGGGGTTCCTTCCTATCTACCCTGCTGCCCGTAACTGCTCTGCTGATGGCCGAGGCTGAGAGCACCCCATCGCGCAGCCAGTTCAACGCAACCTCGACTGGGCTAGTATCTTCTCCAAGAAGATCTGATCTGAACAGAAACGCCCAGGGAAGAAGGAATATCATCCTCCATGTCACCTCAGGAACAAAACCCTTCTCCTGCCCCTAGGAATACTCTGGGTCCTGTAGGGGCCTGCACCCCCATCCCTGATTGATCACACTCGACGGGGCCGGTGGTTCCCCCATTGGAAGGTACGTTTCCCCCACAGGAAGATGTGTTCCCCACAGGAAGGTGCATTTCCCCCACAGGAAGGTGAATTTCCCCCACAGGAAGATAGGTTCCCATACAGGAAGGTGCGTTCCCCCACAGGAAGGTGCATTTCTCCCACAAAAACGTGCGTTTACACCCAGGAAGGTGCATTTCCCCTATAGAAAGGTGCAATTCCACACAGGAAGGTGTGCTTCCCCAACAGGAAGGTGCGTTCTCTCTACAGGAAGCTGCGTTCCCCCACAGGAAGGTGAATTTCCCCCACAGGAAGATGTGTTCCCTCACAGGAAGGTGTGTTTCTCCCAGAGGATGAAGGATTCTCCCACAGGAAGGTGTGTTCAATCACAAGAAGGTGCCTTTCCCCCACCTAAAGAAGGGTTCCCTAGCAGATAGGTGCATTTCCCCCACAGGAAGATAGGTTCCCATACAGGAAGGTGCGTTCCCCCACAGCAAGGTGTGTTTCCCCCACAGAAAGGTATGTTTTCCCCACAGAAAGGTATGTTTCCCCCACAGAAAGGTATGTTTCCCCCACAGGAAGAATGGTTTCCCCAGAGGAAGGTGTTTTTCCCAACAGGAAGGTGCATTTCTCCCACAGGAAGGGTTCCTGCACAGGAAGGTGAGTTTCCCCCATAGGAAGATGTGTTCCCCCACAGGAAAGTGTGTTTCCCCCACAGGAAGTTGCGTTCCCCCACAAAAACCTGTGTTCCCCCACAGGAAGATTAGGTTCTGACACAGGAAGATGAGTTCCCCCACAGGGAGAGGGGTTCCCATTCAAGAAGGTGCATTTCCCATAGCTAGGTGCATTTGCCCACAGTAAGATGCATTCTCCCACCGGAAGGTTTGTTTCCCCCACAGGAAGATGTGTTCCCTCATAGGAAGGTGCACTTCCCCCACAGGAAGGGGCATTTTCCCCCAAGATGAAGGGTTCCCCACAGGAAGGTGCCTTTCCCACACAATAGGGTTCGTTTTCCCCAAGGAAGAAGGGTTCACCCCACAGAAAAGTGGGATTCCTCCACAGGAAGGTGTGTTTCCCCGAAGGAAGAAGTGTTTCCCACAGGAAAATGCGTTCCCGCACAGGAAGGTACAATCCCCCCACAGGAAGGTAAGTTCCCACACAGGAAGGCGCGTTTCCTCCAGAGGAAGATGTGTTCACCCACAGGAAGAAGGGTTCCTGTACAGGAAGGTGCATTTCCCCACAGGAAGATGCGTTCCCCCACAGGACGGTGTGTTTACTCCACAGGAAGAAGGGTTCCCGCACAGGAAAGTGCATTTCCCCCACAGGAAGGTGTGTTCCCCCGAAACAAGGTGCATTTCCCCCAAAGGAAGATGTATTCCCCCAGAGGAGGGTGCATTTTCCCCATAGGAAAAAGGGTGTCTTCACAGGAAGGTGCATTTCCCCCAAAGGAAGGTGCGTTTCCCCCCACAGGACGAAGGGTTCCCACAAAAGGAAGGTGCATTTCCCCCAATAAAAGATGTGTCTCCCAACTCCCGGGGTGAAGGGTTCCCCCACAGGAAGGTGCCCTTTCCTCAGAGGAGGGTGCATTTCTCCCACAGAAAGGTGTTTCCCCACAAGAAGGTGCATATCCCCCACAGGAACAAGGGTTTCCCCACAGTAAGGTGTTTTTCCCCATAGGAAAATGCATTTCCACCACAAGAAGAAAAGTTCCCCTATAGGGAGAAGGGTTCCCTCACAGGAAGGTGGGTTCACCCCACAGGAAAGTGAGATTCTCCCACAGGAAGGTGCATTTCCCCACAGGAATATGCATTTCCCCACAGGAAGGTGCGTTTCCTCCAAAGGAAGGTGCATTTCCCCAAAGGAAGATGGGTTCCCCCAAAACAAGGTGCGTTTCCTGCAAAGGAAGATGTGTTTTCCCAGAGAAAGGTGCATTTACCCCACAGGAAGAATGTTTTCCCCACAGGAAGGTGCATTTCCCCCACAGGAAAGAGTGTTCCCTCACAGGAAGTTGCGTTTCCCCCGAAGGAAGATGTGTTTCCCTACAGGAAGGTGCGTTTTCTTTCTTCCTTCCTTCCTTCCTTTCTTCCTTTCTCTCTCTCTCTCTCTCTCTCTCTCTCTCTCTCTCTCTCTCTCTCCCCTTCCTTCCTTCCCTCCCTCCCCCCTCCCTCTTTCTTTAAAAATATTTTTATTGATTTCAGAAAGGAAGGGAGAGGGAGAGATAGAAACATTAATGAGAGAAAATCACTGATGGGCTGCCTCCTGCATGCCCCTGCACTGGGGACCAAACTTGCAACCTGGGCATGTGTCTTGACCAGGAATCGAACCATGACCTCATAGTTCATAGGTTGATGCTCAACCACTGAGCCATGCCAGCTGGGTAGGAAGGTATGTTTCCACCAAAGGAAGAATGGTTTCCCCACAGGAAGGTGGGTTCACCCGACAAGAAAGTGTGATTCCCCCATAGGAAGGTGCATTTCCCCACAGGAAGGTGCCTTTCCCCCACAGGATTATGCACTTCTCCACAGGAAGGTGCGTTTACTTCACAGGAAGAAGGGTTCCCGCACAGGAAGGTGCATTTCCCCCAAAGAAAGATGCATTTCCCCAAAAGAAGATGGGTTCCCCCAAAACAAGGTGTGTTTCCCGCAAAGGAAGATGTGTTTTCCCAGAGAAAGGTGCGTTTACCCCACAGGAAGAATGTTTTCCCCAAAGGAAGTTGCATTTCCCCCATAGGAAAGAGTTCCCTCACAGAAAGTTGTGTTTCCCCCACAGGAAGGTGTTTTTCCCCACAGGAAGGTGCATTTCCACCACAGGAAGAAGGGTTCTGCCACACGAAGGTGCACTTCTCCCACAAGAAGGCGCATTCCCCCCACAGGATGAAGGATTCCCCCACAGGAAGGTGTGTTTCCCTCACAGGAAGATTAGGTTCCCACACAGGAAGGTGCATTTCCTCCAAAGGAAGAAGTGTTCCCCCCACAGGAAGGTGTGTTTCTCCCAATGGGAGAATGGTTTCCCCACAGAAAGATGTGTTCACCTACAGGAAGATGTATTCCACTACAGGAAGATGTGTTCCCCCACAGAATGATGGGTTCCCTCACAGGAAGCTGCATTTCCCCCCTCAGAAAGATGCGCTCCCCTACCGGAAGGTGTGTTTGCCCCACAGGAAGGTGTTTTCCCCCACTGGAAGGTGTATTTCCACCACAAGAAGAAGAGTTCCCCTACAAGGTGTGCTCCTCTACCGGAAGGTGCGTTTCCCCCATAGGAAGATGTGTTCCCATACAGGAAGGTGTGTTCCCCATTAAAGGAAGGTGTGTTCCCCCCACAGGAAGAATAGGTTCCCCCACAGGAAGGTTCTCACACAGGAAGGTGCATTTCCCCCAAAGGAAGAAGTGTTTCCCCCAATGGGAGAATTGTTTCTCCACAGAAAGAAGTGTTCACCTATAGGAGGATGTGTTCCACCACAGAACGATAGGTTCCCTCACAGGAAAGTGTGTTCCCCTGCGTCCCCCCCACTGCCCCTGCCCCACAGGAAGATGGGCTCCCCTACAGAAAGGTGCATTTCCCAAAAGGTACATGTGTTTCCTCATTGGAAGGTGCGTTCCTACACAGGAAGGTGCATTTCCCCACAGGAAGATGCGTTCTCCCACAGGAAGGTGCGTTTCCCCTATAGGAAGATGTGTTCCCCCAGAGGAAGATGTGCTTACCTACAGGAAGCTGTTTTCTCTCACAGGAAAGTGTGTTCCTCCCACAGAAAGGTGCGTTTCCCCAAAAGGTACATGTGTTCCCTCACAAAAAGGTGCCTTTCCGCCACAGGAAAATGAATTCCCCAGCAGGAAGATATGTTGCCTCACAGGAAGGTGTGTTGCCCCCACTGGCATGAGTGTTCGTCCCACAGGAAGATAAGGTTCCCCCACAGGAAGGTGCCTTTCCCGCACGGATAGATGTGTTCTCTCACAGGAAGGTGCGTTTCCCCCACAGGAAGCTGCATTCCCCTACAGGAAGGTGCGTTTCCCCAGAGAAAGGTGCCTTTCCCTGACAGAAAGGATTCCCACACAGGAAGATAAATTTCCCCCACAGGAAGTTGAGTTTCCCCCACTGGAAGATGTGTTTCTTCACAGGAATGTGTGTTTTCCCCACAAGAAGATGTTTTCTCTCACAGGAGGGTGTGTTTTCCCCACAGGAAGGTTAGGTTTCCACAAAAGAAGGTACCTTTCCCTAAAAGGAAGATGAATTTCCTCCCCAGGAAGTTGAGTATCCCCCACCGAAAGATGTGTTTCTTCACAGGAAGGTGTGTTTCCCCCACAAGAAAAAGGGTTCCCACACAGGAAGGTGCATTTCCCTCAGGAAGATGAGTTCCCCCACAGGAAGATGTGTTCTCCCACAGGAAGATGTGTTTTTCACAGGAAGGTGTGTTCCTCCCACAGGAAGGTATGTTTCCCTCACAGGAAGATCAGATTCCCCCACAGGAAGGTAGGTTCCCCAGGGGAAGATATGTTCCTTTCAGGAAGCTGTTTTCCCTGACAGGAAGGTACATTCCTCTGACAGAAAGGTGCGTTTGCCCAAAAGGTACACGTGTTCCCTCACAAAAAGGTGACTTTCCCCCACAGGAAAATGAATTCCCCAGCAGGAAGATGTGTTGCCTCACAGGAAGGTGCATTGCCCCCATTGGCATGTGTGTTCCCCCCACAGGAAGGTAAGGTTCCCCCACAGGAAGATGTGTTTCCCCACAGGAAGACGTGTTCCCTCACAGGAAAGTCACCCCACAGCAAGATTAGGTTCCCCCATAGGAAAATAGGTTCCCACACAGGAAGGTGCGATTCCCTAAAGGAAGATGTGCTCGCCCACATGAAGGTGTATTTCCCCCTCAAGAAAAAGGGTTCCCGTATAGGAAGGTGCGTTTTCCCCACAGGTAGGTGCATTTCCCCACAGTAAAATGCATTCCCCCACAGGAAGATGTGTTTCCTCAAAGAAGGTGCATTTTCCCCTCAGGAAGGTGCGTTCCCCCACAGGAAGGTGACTTTTGCCCACGGCAGGGTGTGTTTCCCCCACAGATAGGTGTGTTTCCTCCATAGAAAAGTGTGTTTCCTCCACAGGAAGAAGATTTTCCCCATAGGAAGATGTTTTTCTCCACAGAAAGGTGCATTTCCACCACAGGAAGAAGGGTTCCCTCACAAGAAGGTATGTTTCCCCCACAGGAAGATGTGTTCCCCCACAACAAGATGTGTTCCCCCACAGGAAGGTGTGTTCCCCCACAGGAAGGTGTGTTCCCCCCGCATAGGAAGATTAGGTTTCCCCAAAGGAAGATAGGTTCCCCCACAGGAAGGTGTGTTCCCCCCATAGGAAGATTAGGTTTCCCCAAAGGAAGATAGGTTCCCCCACAGGAAGGTGTGTTGCCCCCAAAGGAAGTTGCGTTTCCCCCACAGGAAGATGTGTCCCCTTACAGAAAGGGGCGTTCCCCCATGGGAATATGAGTTCCCCCACAGAAAGGTGGTTTCCCCCACAGAAGCGGAGTGACCTTACCTGACTCCTGGAGGTAGCGATACACCAGGAAGTTCACCTCGTCGCTGGTTATGCTCATCTTAGCCTCACCTCGCAGCCACGAGGCCTGTGGAAGCGAGAGCCACCCTGTGAGACAGGTGAGGAGAAAATGGAGAGTTTTCAAACACGCCTGTAGTTCTTTTTTCTTCTGCACTTAACACATTTTATTTTTATTGTTTTTAGAGAGGAAGGGAGATGGGGGGAGAGAAACATCCATGATGAGGGAGAATCATGGATCGGCTGCCTCCTGCACGCCCCACACTGGGGATCGAGCCCACAACCCCAGGCATGTGCCCTGACCAGAAGGGAGTCGATCCGTGACCTCCTGGTTCCCAGGTAGATGCTCAACCACCGAGCCACGCCAGGCTTTTCTCTGTACTTTCTGAGGAGAGTGGAAGAAAACAACTCCCATGACGTTATAGCCACGAAGCTAACTCGTGTCTGCTTCTTGTTATGTTGCGTGATCATGTGTTACATACAAACTTCACAGCTATTGATATAAAAAGCATATATCCCCCCTGGCCGGCGCTACTCAATGGTAGAGCATTAGCCGGGGCACCCAATGGTCATGGGTTCGATTCCTGGTCAAGAGCACATACCAGGTGGCAGGTTTGATGCCCGGCCCTCGTCGGAGTGAATGCAGGAGGCAACCAATCGATGTGTCTCCCACATTGGTGTTTCTTTCCTTCTCTCTCTCTCTCTCTCCCCCGCCCCCTTTCCTCTAAAAATCAATGGAAAAAATATCCTCAGATGAGGATTAAGAAAAAAGAAAGAAAAAGCATACATCCCGGTGAAACATATCCAATAACAAGAAACATTGCTGTATTTTATAAGGCTGGGATAGGGTCAGGTACAAACCACACCTTTGACCGGCCGAGCCAGCCATGGGGACAAGCCATATACTCTCTCTCTCTCTCTCTCTCTTTCTCTCTCTCTCTCTCTCACACACACACACACACACACACACACACACAGGGCTGGAGTGAAAGAGTGGTTCTGGTCTCCAGCAATGTGCCAAACACTCATGGGCCCGGGGCGGCTCTGCCGTCGGTGCCGAGACTTGAAGGGCACGTGGGCACCGTCTGTTGTGCATGTGGGGAAGGTGGCCTGCGTCTTCTCTGTAAGAACGGTCTCAGCCCTAGCCGGTGTGGCTCAGTGGATAGAGCGTCCGCCTATGGACCAAAGGGTCCCAGGTTCGATTCCCGTCAAGGGCATGTACCTGCGTTGCAGGCTCCTCCCCAGCCCAGGCCCTGGTCGGGACTCGTGCAGGAGGCAACCAATCGACGTGTCCCTCTCACATCGATGTTTCTCTCTGTCTTTCCCTCTCTCTTCCATTCTCTCTGAAAATCCATGGGAAAATATCCTCGGGTGAGGATTAAAAAAAGAATAATAGAAAAAACATTAAAAAACACAAAGAACGGTCTCAGTGGACGCATGGCGTGGCGCCGACACGCCCGTGCTGGCTGCAGAGCTGGGGTAGAAGAGGGCGGACCCGGAGCCCCCTGCTCAGAGCCGACAGGCGGGCCTCTCACCAAGTCTCCACCTCCTCCTAGCTCTAGATCGCAGGGCAAGCTCCGTGACTCGGGTCTGTCATCTCCACATGAAGGGCAGTAGCAGCCCTCTGTGGGGGAGCAGTCGTGAGGGCTAAATGCGTCATATCCCCAGGCCAGGGGCCCCCGCACAGCAGGTCCCAGAAGAGTCGGTTAGGACTTCATTCAGCCAACTGGGCACCACCGCCAGAGAGCAACCTGCAAGGACCTCCTAGGGGATCAGCGGACACCCCCCTCCCCCCAAAACCCACCAGAGCTGGCGGCCTCAGCGTCCTCATCCGTGACTGCACCCCCCAAGCGGCCCTCACAAAGCCCATCAAAAAAAGCCTGGCTGGTGTGGCTCAGTGACTGAGCATCATCCCGTGCACCGAGGTCAGGGTTCGATTCCCGGTCACGGGCACATGCCCGGGTTGTGGGCTCGATCTCCAGTAGGGGGCGTGCAGGAGGCAGCCCATCAATGCTTCTCTCTCAATGTTTCTATCTCTCCCTCTCCTTCTTCTTCCTCTAAAATCAATCAAGCCGAAACCGGTTTGGCTCAGTGGATAGAGCGTCGGCCTGCGGACGGAAGGGTCCCGGGTTCGATTCCGGTCAAGGGCATGTACCTTGGTTGCGGGCACATCCCCAGTGGGAGGTGTGCAGGAGGCAGCTGATCGATGTTTCTCTCGCATCGATGTTTCTAGCTCTCTATCCCTCTCCCTTCCTCTCTGTGAAATATCAATAAAATATATTTTTAAATAAATAAATAAATAAATAAAATCAATCAAAATATATTTTCCTAAAAAAGAAGAATAAAAGAAGGAAAGCACCCCCCCCCCCCCCCCCGCCCGAGGCCGTGTGTGGGTAAGCATTTCCTCCTGGGGACACCTGGGCTCCCCCCTCGGCCCAACCCCTGGCTGGGCTCCGGAACACCGTCTGTTTGCAGCGCCAGGGGGTGCTGTGCGGCCTCTTTTCTTTCTGAAGCAAAAGAGAGCGTTTGCAGCAGCGGCAGGTCCCCCGCGGCCTCGGACGGACGTGAAACACAAAACAGACTGGGAACCACAGGCCCAGTGAGCGGCGGGCGTTTGTTTTCTCGCCTGACCCAGTTGTGACGGAGACGCCGCCCGTTAGGCTGACGGGAGGGCTCCGCCGCCGGGCTCGAGCAGCCGCCTTCCCCGGTGACCCAAAGCCACCACGTCCCCATCGTGTTGCTGGCAAAGGCATTGAAACGCTCATGCCAGCTGGTGGCTTCGCTGGGGTTGCCCCTCTAAGCACAAGTATTCCAACATAAACAATCCTTTGGGTTTAAAGCCCATCAAGACACTGAAGAGAGCCCTAGCCGGTGTGGCTCAGCGGGTAGAGCGTCGGCCTGCGGACGGAAGGGTCCCAGGTTCGATTCCGGTCCAGGGCACATGCCCGGGTTGTGGGCTCGATCCCCAGTAGGGGGCGGGCAGGAGGCAGCCGATCGATGATTCCCTCTCATCATTGATGTTTCTATCTCCCTCTCCCTTCCTCTCTAAAATATCCATATATATATATGTTTAAAATATTGGTTTACAAAATGGAACGTGCATGGTGCTAAATTTTGTTTTGTGTACACACACACACACACACACACACACACACACACACACACACTGTACTCTGCAGAGCAAGCCTCTTTGGAGTGGGTCACACGCACGTATGTGAGTATGTGCTCTTCCCTATTTTGCAGATTTCCTCCTGTGGACTTGGCCCGCTCTCCCATTCATTAAAACCTAATTAAAACCTGGCACCGTCTTTGGAAATAAGCAGCATGTGCGCGAGGCAGCGCTCCCAAGCAGGAAATGGGGCGCAGGGACCGCAGACAGGAGCGGGCCTAGGGGTGGAAAACATCGCTGCTCTCCAAGGAACGAGAGACAGCCCTGGGGGGCAACCTTCAGAGAGGGGCCCTCCTGTGCCAGCTGCCCTTCTGGGTTCATTCATGGCTGGCTGGGCCTTCACCCGACATCCAGGCCCACGTCCACGGAGGATGCGGACCAGACAGAAGACATGGCCGGTCCCGGAGTTACATCCCAAACCACGGGGCGCCTCCACGGGGCGCTGGGTCCTGCCCAGACTGTACACACACCCTATTCACACGTCCTCACTGCCTGCCCCCGCGAGAGAGACAGCAGCTTCCATCGGTTGCCTCCTGCACGCCCCCTACTGGGGGATGGTGCCCGGATCGAACCGTGACCCCCTGGTCCATGGGTCCATGTTCAATCCCCTGAGCTATACCAGCCGGGCCCAGCTTAATTTTAATGCACAGCGTTGAGAAGAGATTGATTTTAGCAGCTGCCATCCTCTCCCGGGAAGACTCAGCGAGGAGAAAGACCTGCATCTTTCTCCCCCGCTCCCGCCCTCCCCTCCCCTCCCCCGCCCCGCCCCCCAAATCACTGCAAACAGGAGGCATTCCCTTTTGACAAAATGCAGTTCCGTTTCACAAGCAGATTTCGGGTAAAAAGACAGACCCAGAGGCAGGCGGGGCGCTTACCTTCACGGTGACTTCATGTGCACCCCTTCGCACTGGTGGGCCCCCCAGCATCCGAGCAGAGAAACCGCAACGTCTGCCTGGGGAGACATGGAGAGCTTTGTGAACACCGAACACCTCACCAATCTGTGGGCCGTACTCGCCTCTGACCTCGCTCCCCACTCCTCTGTTTTCGCCTTCAAATCGATGCCGGTGGTTTCTTTGTCATCCCCACCCAAACGCAGCCCCTCATCTCCGGGTTCCACGTGAGCACAGGCTAGGGAGCTGCACTAGCCAAGGGAGAAGGAGAAAGGCAAATGGCCAGTCCGCCCTGGCGGTGTGGCTCAGGGGTTGAGCATCCGCCTAGGAACCAGGAGGTCAGGGTTCGATTCCCGGTCAGGGCACAGGCCCGGGTTGCGGGCTGGACCCCCAGTGGGGGGCGTGCAGGAGGCAGCCGGTCCATGATTCTCTCTCATCATGGATGTTTCTCCCTCCCTCCCTCCCTCCCTCCCTCCCTCCCCCTCCCTCTCTCTGGAACCAATAAAAACATATATTTTAAATGGCCTGTCAAATTATTATGCTACTTGTGGAAAGTCTGAATGCTAAAATTCTTAAAGTAGGTCCAATTACTTTTCGCTCAGACAAGGCCATCATTTAATGATAACTGAATGCCGCTCTGAAATACCTCTACGCACTGAGCCACGTGCCAGCGGGAATGCGAAGCACACACCCTCCAGGGAGAAAGCCGCTTTAGAGAGACTTCGGACAGGGCTCGGGCGGCGGTAGCAGCAGGGCTGACAGGCACGCCTGGGGTACATACCCACCTCACACACACTACATGCTTGGAGAAACACGGAAGGCGCATCCCAGGGAAAGACAGATAAAAACATCCACGAGGAGAGAGAATCGTGGATCGGCTGCCTCCTGCACGCCCCACACTGGGGATGGAGCCCGCAACCCGGGCCTGTGCCCTTGGCTGGGGCTCAAACCATGACCCCCTGGTTCCTAGGTCCATGCTCAACCCCTGAGCCACACTGGTGAGGCCCACATTTGGGATCGTTGCTCCCCGCTAAGGCTTCCCTAGCACATAGCAAACGGAAGGCACTAGCACTCCTTCACGTTCCACTCCTGTGCCACACGTCTCCAGTCCCCAGGGCTTCCGCCTCAAGGGAACCCTGCCTATCACACTTCCCAGCCAATGAGCACAGCAGGCAGCCAACCAGCGTGTCTTCAGCGCTCCTTGCCTTCACAGCCGTGGGCAAACTACGGCCCGCGGGCCGGATCCGGCTGTTCTATCCGGTTCTCTTGCTCTCCCCTCGGCTCCTTTACTTTGCATTTATATTAGTTCACACAAACACTCCATCCATGCTTTTGTTGCGGCCCTCCGGTCCAGTTTAAGAACCCACGGTGGCCCTCGAGTCAGAAAGTTTGCCCACCCCTGTTAGAATGCCTGTGGTTGGCCCCTCGCCGGCTTGGCCCAGTGGATAGGGTGTCGGCCTGGGGACTGGAGGCTCCCAGCTTCAATCCCAGTCAGGGCACAGGCCCAGGTTGTGGCTCGACCCCCTGTAGGGGGCGTGCAGGAGGCAGCTGATCAATGTTTCTCTCTCATGGCTATTTCTCTCTCTCCCTCCCTAAAAATCAACTTTTAAAAATCTTAATAAACATCCTCAAAAAAAAAAAAAAAAAAAAAAGAGGATATATTAGATAAAAGAAACAATCAGGGTGATTTTTAAAAAAAGCTACCCCTGAAAAAGACACCAATGGTATTTAAACATTTGTTTACAACTTTTAGACCAGGAATCAAAGGGCACAGAGAAAAGCAGGCACAAGGGACCACGGACTTTGCTTATAAAACTGAAATCCTTTCATTATGAGCCAGAACGGGACAAGACTCCTTACGGAAACCTGCAGCAGAAAGCAAATGACTGTTCAGGGCTGGACTGTACATTTACCAGGGGGGAAACAGCCTTATGGTGAAATTGCTAACTACCCTAAAGTGTCCAAATATGAGCAGATGTCACACAATAAACCCCAAACTGCTTGAAAAGGAAGGCATTAAACCCATAATAATTCAGTAAGTGAATAATATATAAACAGTTCTTATTCCAAGCTGCTCACACACACACACACAAAGAAAGCTTTAGAATCAAAATATTCTTCTTTGGTCCAAAAACAGATGGCAACTCACACATTAGAGTCTTGGAGTTGAGGATTATCTTTCATATATGTTGTTCAACTCATTAAGTGCAATTAACATCATCTATGTTCTATAAACGCCAAAAACAGTGGGAAATGGGACTTGGGTTAATAATTCTCCTGGTTATGCAACACAGCAAAATTAATTAGTTCATGGCTAGAAACAATAAATTAAAGTGAGAAATCCGACCTTCCAACCTGTCATTACTGGCTTCCCCATCGTTAGTACACAAATGGAATCACTATCGATAAACAGCGCTGGCCAAAAGTTGACGGACTGCTAAATATTTGTGTAAAACGCAAATCACTTCAACAAACACAACATATTCTTTTGTTTGCTTGTTAATCCTCACCTGAGACTATTTTTCCCCATTGACTTTTTTTTTTTTTTGGCACTTTAACCAAGATTATAGTCTATTTTGTCCTATTTACATATTTATTTTAGTTTTTAGTTTTTAAAACGTTTATTGTTGAAAGTATCACATAGGCCCAATGAGAACTGTTGTAGACGCTGGGAGCTTGCAATCTGAAGACGACAGAACTTCAATGAAGGGAACGCAAGTGTGCCAACGACGTAAAAATAAACGCTCCTTGTAACACCGTGGGAGTGCCAACAAGTGGGGCGGTTCCAGCTGAGCCTGTCTCCAACGGGAATTAGAACTGGGCCCTCACCCCCTTTCTCTTTTCCTCGATCACGGCGGATCGAGGAAGTGGGTGCTGAGAGGTACAGTGTCCTATCTCATCATCGCATCTTCCACAAATGTGTGCCTGACCCTAGCTGGATAGAGCATCAGCCGGGGGACTAAAGGCTCGCAGGTTCCATTCCTGTCAAGGGCATGTACCTCCTTTGCAGGCTCCATCCCCAGCTCCAGTTGGTCAGGGCGCGTGCGGGAGGCAGCCAATCAATGTGTTTCTCTCCCATCGATGTTCCTCTCTGTGTCTCTCTCTCCCTCCCTCCCACACTCTCTCAAAATCAATGCAGCCCCAGGCCTCTGCTCTATCCACTGAGCCAAACCGGTTGCCGGCTCCTCCCCAGCCCGGGCCCTGGTCAAGGCCTGTGCAGAAGGCACCCAATCGATGTGTTTCTCTCACACTGATGTTTGTCTCTGTCATGGACGGACATTTACATTTAATCAATGGCAAGGAAATAAAATTTCAGGGAGTGCCCCTCAGTGACAATGGTCGTATTTTGGGTCCTCCACAGCTCCATGTGGCTGGTGGCCACCTGAGCAGAAAGCCCAGGTTGCCATGGTTACTAAGAAACCTGCAGCGCCTGAAACCCTTGCATCATATCTGCAGGATGCAGGCATATGAGGACCTTCTAGGCTACACAATTCTGTATTCACTGGTTCACATGCAAATTCTTTAATCACAAACCCACACTTTCTCTTGACCAATTTCAAACAGATAAGCAACTACAAACTGCCCAAATTAAAAATTATCCCTTCCTAAAAACAGGAAATCGCTCTGCTTGAAAATTCTTGATCGAATCATGAATCGATTTTCCTAATTCAAGATAGACCCTGGGGCTTGTTGTCTCAGCCCACAGGAAAAAGGGTTTTCCCACAGGAAGGTGCCTTACTTCCACAGCAAGCTGTGTTTCCCACACAGGAAGATGTGTTCCCACATAGGACGGTGCGTTTCCCCCATAGGAAGGTGCGTTTCCCCCACAGGAAGGTGTGTTCCCATAAAGGAAGGTGCGTTTCCCCCACAGGAAGGTGTGTTCCCATACAGGAAGGTGCGATTCCCCCACAGGAAGGTGCGTTGCCCACAGAAAGGTACATTTCCCCCAAAGGAACAAGGGTTCTCCAACAGGAAGGTGCATATCCACCACAGGAAGACACGTTTCCCCATAGGAAGAAGAATTCCCCCCCTCAGGACAGTGCCTTTTCCCCACAGAAAGGTGCGTTTCTCCACAAGATGTGTGCTCTCATAGGACAGTGTGTTTTCCCCATAGGAATGTGCGTTTCCCCCACAGAAAGATGTGTTCTCTCAGAGGATGGTGAGTTTCTCCCGTAGGAAGGTGCATTTCCCCCACAGGAAGGTGGGTTTCGCCACAGGAAGGTGGGTTTCGCCACAGGAAGGTGCATATTTCCCACAGGAAGATGCATTTCCCCCATAGGAAGAAGGGTTCCCCCACAGGAAGATGCTTTTCCCCATAGGAAAAAGGGTTCTCCCACAGGAAGATGCATTCACCCACAGGAAGATGCTTACCCCCCTCCAACCACAAGATGTGTTCCCTTATAGGAAGGCATGTTTCCCCCACAGAGAGAAGGATTACTGCACAGCAAGGTGCATTTCCCCCACAGAATTGTGCATTTTCTCTACCGGAAGATGATTTCCCCCAGAAGACTTCCCCCACAAGTAGAAGGGTTCTCCGCAGAAAAGTGCATTTCCCACACAGAAAGGTGCGTTCCTACACAGGAAGGTGGGTTTCCTCACAGGAAGGAGTGTTTCCCCCACAGAAAGAAGGATTCCCGCACAGGAAGGTGCATTTCCTACACAGGAATATGTGTTCCCTCATAGGATGGTGTGTTGCCCTCACAGGAAGGTGGGTTTCCCCCACAAAAAGTTGCATTTCCCCCACAGAAAGAAGGCTTCACCCACAGGAAGGTGTGTTTTCCCCACAGAAAGAAGGGTTTCCAACACAGGAAGGTGTGTTTCCCGCACAAAACGAAGGATACCCCCACAAGAAGGTGTGTTTCCCCCACAGGAAGATGCATTTCCTCCACAGAGAGAAGAGTTCCCCAACAGGAAGGTGTGTTTCCACCACAGGAAAGAGCATTTCCCCCACAGGAAGATTTATTTTCCCCATAGTAAGAAGGGTGCCACTACAGGAAGGTGCATTTCCCCCACAGGAAGAAGGGTTCCCCCAAAGGAAGGTGTGTTTCCCCCACAGTAAGGTGGGTTTCCCCCATGGAAAGAAGGGTTCCCCCACAGGAAGGTGAGTTTCCACCACACGAAGAAGGGTTCCCCCACAGGAAGGTGCATTCCCCCAACAGGAAGAAGGGTACCCCACAGGAAGGTGTGTTTCCCCCACAGGAAGAAGGGTATACAATAGGAAAGTGTGTTTCCCCCACAGGAAGAAGGGTTCCCCCACAGGAAAGTGCTCTTTCCCGAAAGGAAGGTGGGTTTCCCCATAGGAAGTTACGTTTCCCTCATAGGAAGAAGTGTTCTCCCACAAGAAGATGCAATACCCACAGGAAAGTTCATTTCCCCCACAGGAAGAAGCATTCCCCCACAGGAAGATGCGTTTACCCCACAGAAATGGCATTTCCCACAGAGGAAGATCATTTCCCCCACATTAAGAAGAGTTCCCCAACAAGGAGAAGAGTTCCCCCACAGGAAGGTGCGTTTCTCCCACAGGAACGTGCGTTCCCCCACAGGATCATGTGTTTCCCCCAGAGGAAGGTGTGTTTCGTGCAAGGAAGAAGGGTTCCCCCACAGGAAGAAGGGTTCCCGCACAGGAAGGTGTGTTTCCCCCACAGGAAGAAGGGTAACACCACAAAGAAGTGCGAGTCCCCCACAGGAGGTAGGGTCCCCCACAAGAAGTTGTATTTACCCCTCTTCCCCCCAGGAAGAAGGGTTACACCACAGGAAAGTGCGTGTCCCCAACAGAAAGAAGGGTTCCCCCACAGGAAGTTGCATTTCCCCCACAGGAAGATGGATTTCCCCACAGGAAAGTGAGTTTCCCCCTGAAGAAGTAGGGTTCCCCCACAGGAAGGTGAGTTTCTCCCACAGGAAAAAGTATTCCCCCACAAGAAGATGTGTTTCCCCCCAGGAGGATAGGTTCCCTACAGGAAGAAGGATTGCCCACAGGAAGGTGTGTTTCCCCTATAGGAAGTTGCATTTCCCCCACAGGAAGAAGGGTTCCCCTACAGGGATGTGTGTTTTCCCAACAGGAAGATAGGTTCCCTTTAGAAAGTTTCACTTCCCTGATAGGAAGAAGGGTTCCACCACAGGAAGGTGAATTTACCCCACAGGAAAAATGGTTCCCCCACAGGAAGGTGTGTTTCCCCCACAGGAAGTAGGGTTCCCCACAGGAAGAAGGGTTGCCCACAGGAAGGTATGTTTCCCCTACAGGAAGAAGGGCTCCCCCACAGGAAGTTGCATTTCCCACACAGGAAGAAGGGTTCCCCCACAGGAAAAGGGTTACACCACTAGAAAGTGTGTGTCCCCAAAAGGAAGAGGGGTTTCCCACAGGAATGTGTGTTTCCTGCACAGAAAGAAGGGTTACCCCACCGTAAGGTGTGTTTCCTCCAGAGGAAGAAAGGTTACACCACAGGAAAGTGAGGGTCCCACACAGGAAGAAGGGTTACACCAGAGGAAAGTGCATGTCCCCCACAGGAATAAGGGTTTCCCCACAGGAAGGTGTTTCCCCCACAGGAAGATGGGTTCCCCCACAGGAAAGTGCGTTTCCTCCACAGGAAGTAGGGTTCCCCCACAGGAAGAAGGGTTGCTCACAGGAAGGTGTGTTTCCACCACAGGAAGAAGGGTTGCCCACAGGAAGTTGCATTTCCCCCACAGGAAGAAGGGTTCCCCTACAGGAAGGAGTGTTTCTCCAACGGGAGGAAGGGTTCCCCCACAGGAAAAGGCTCACACCACTAGAAAGTGTGTGTCCCCACAGGAAGAGGGGTTCCCCACGGGAATGTGTGTTTCCCGCACAGGTAGAGGGGTTACCCCACCGTAAGGTGTGTTTCCTCCAGAGGAAGAAAGGTTACACCACAGGAAAGTGCCTGTCCCACACAGGAAGAAGGGTTATACCAGAGGAAAGTGCGAGTCCCCAGCAGGAATAAGGGTTTCCCCACAGGAAGGTGTTTCCCCCACAGGAAGATGGGTTCCTCCACAGGAAAGTGCGTTTCCCCCAGAAAAAGTAGGGTTCCCCCACAGGAAGAATGGTTACCTACAGGAAGGTGTGTTTCCCCTACAGGAAGAAGGGCTCCCCCACAGGAAGTTGCATTTTCCCCACAGAAAGATGAGTTCCCCCACAGGAAAGTGTGTTTCCCCCAGAAGAAGTAGAGTTCCCCCACAGGAAGGTGAGTTTCTCCCACAGGAGGAAGGGTTCCCCCACAGGAAGATGTGTTTCCCCCAGGAAGATGGGTTCCCTACAGGAAGGTGGATTCCCCACAGGAAGCTGCATTTCATTGATAGGAAGAAGGGTTCACCCACAGGAAATTGCATTTCTCCAACAGGAAGAAGGTTTCCCCCACAGGAAGTAGGGTTCCCCCACAGGAAGAAGAGTTCCCCACAGGAACATCTTTTTCCCCTACAGGAAGAAGTGCTCCCACACAGGAAGTTGCATTTGCCCCACAGGAAGAAGGGCTCCCCCACAGGAAGTTGTGTTTCCCCCTCAGGAAGATGGGTTCCCCACAGGAAGTTGCATTTCCCTGACAGCAAGAAGGGTTCCCCCATAGGAAGGTGAGTTTTTCCCCACAGGAAGTTGCATTTCGCTGAAAGGAAGAAGGGTTTACCCATGGGAGGTTGCATTTCCCCAACAGGAAGAAGGGTTCCCCCACAGGAAGGTGTTTCCCCCACAGGAAGTAGGGTTCCCCCACAGGAAGAAGGGTTCCCCACCTGAAGGTGTGTTTCTCCCACAGGAAGAAGGGTTCCCCACAGGAAGGTGTATTTTCCCCACAGGAAGATCGGATCCGCACACGAAGTTGCATTTTTCCAACAGGAACAAGGGTTCCCCCACAGGAAGGTGTGTTTCCCCCACAGGAAGGTGGGTTTCCCCCACCGGAAATTGCGTTTCCCCCAGAAGGAGTAGGGTTCCCCCACAGGAAAAGGGTTGCCCACAGGAAGGTGTGTTTCCCTACAGGAAGAAGGGGTCCCCCCACAGGATGTTGCATTTCCCCCACAGGAAGAAGGGTTCCCCTACAGGAAGGTGTGTTTTTCCAACAGGAAGATAGGTTCCCTATAGGAAGTTGCATTTCCCCGACAGGAAAAAGGGTTCCCCCACAGGAAGGTGAATTTCCCCCAAAGGAAGGTGGGTTCCTAATTGGAAGTTGCATTTTGCAGACAAGAACAAGGGTTAACCCACAGGAAGTAGGGTCCCACAAGGAGGGTGCATTTCCCCAACAGAAACAAGGGTTACCCCACAGTAAGGTGTGTTTCCACAGAGAAAGAAGGGTTACACCACAGGAAACTGCGTGTTCCCCAGAGAAATAAGGGTTTCCCCACAAGAATAAGGGTTTCCCCCACAGGAAGATGGGTTCTCCACAGGAAAGTGCGTTTCCCCCACAGGAAGTAGGGTTCCCCCACAGGAAGAGGGGTTGCCCACAGGAAGGTGTGTTTCCACCACAGGAAGAAGGGTTGCCCACAAGAAGTTGCATTTCCCCACAGGAAAAAGGGTTCCCCTACAGGAAGGTGTGTTTTCCCCACAGGAAATGGATTTTCTAAAGGAAATAGAATTTCCACAACAGGAAGAAGCATTCCCCAAAGAAAGGAGTTTCCCCCATAGGAAAATGGGTTCCCCACAGGAAGTTTCATTTCCCACACAGAAAGAAGGGTTCCCCCACAGGAAGGTGTGTTTCCCCCAAAGGAAGATGGGTTCCCCACAGGAAGTTGCATTTCCCCCACAGGAAGAAGGGTTCCCCTACAGGAAGGTGTGTTTTCCCCACAGGAAATGGATTTTCTAAAGGAAGTAGAATTTCCCCAACAGGAAGAAGCGTTCCCCAACAGGAAGGTGAGTTTCCCCCATAGGAAAATGGGTTCCCCACAGGAAGTTGCATTTCCCCGACAGGGAGAAGGGTTCCCCCACAGGAAGGTGTGTTTCTCCCACAGGCGAAAGAGTTCCCCCACAGGAAGTTGCATTTCCCCCACAGGAAGTTATGTTTCCCCCACAGGAAGATGGGTTTCCCACAGGAAGTTGCATTTCTCGGACAGGAAAATGGTTCCTCCACAGGAAGGTGGGTTCCCCACACGAGCTGCATTTTCCCGACAGGAAGAAGGGTTCCCCCATAGGAAAATGTGTTACCCCCACAGGAAATGGGTTCCCATATGAAGAAGGTTTCCCCCACAGGAAGGTGAGTTTCCCCCAGAGGAAGGTGGGTTCCCCACAGGAAGTTGCATTTCCCTGACAGCAAGAAGGGTTCCCCACAGGAAGATGGGTTTCCCACAGGAAGTTGCATTTCCCTGACAGGAAGAAGGGTTGACCACAGGAAGATGAGTTTCCCCCACAGGAAGATGGTTTACTACAGGAAGTTGTATTTCCCCAACAGGAAGAAGGGTTCTCCCACAGGAAGATGGGTTTCCCACAGGAAGTTGCATTTCCCTGACAGGAAGAAGGGTTGACCACAGGAAGTTGAGTTTCCCCCAAAGGAAAAAGTGTACCCCGACAGGAAAATGTGTTTCCCCCACAGGAAGATGGGTTCCCCACAGGAAGAAGAGTTCCCCTAAAGGAAGGTGTGTTTTCCCAACAGGAAGATAGGTTCCCTATAGGAAGTTGCATTTCCCCGACAGGAAAAAGGGTTCCCCCACAGGAAGGTGAGTTTCCCCCACAGGAAGATGGATTCCCCACCGGAAGTTGCATTTTGCTGACAGGAACAAGGGTTCACCCACAGGAAGTAGGGTCCCCCAAGGAGGGTGCATTTCCCCCACAGGAACAAGGGTTACCCCACAGTAAGGTGTGTTTCCACAGAAAAAGAAGGGTTACAACCACAGGAAAGAGCGTGTCCCCCACAGGAATAAGGGTTTCCCCACAGGAAGATGTTTCCCCCACAGGAAGATGGGTTACCCCACAGGAAAGTGCATTTCCCTCACAGGAAGTAGGGTTCCCCCACAGGAAGAAGGGTTGCCCACAGGAAAGTGTGTTTCCAACACAGGAAGAAGGGTTGCACACAGGAAATTGAATTTCCCCCACAGGAAGATGATTTTCCTACAGGAAGTTGCATTTCCCCGATAGGAAGAAGGGTTCCCCCACAGCAAGGTGTGTTTCTCCCACAGGAGGAAGGGTTCCCCCACAGTAAAAGGGTTATACCACTAGAAAGTGTGTGTCCCCACAGGGAGAACGGTTGCCCAAAGGAAGGTGTTTCCCCTAAGGAAGAAGGGCTCCCCCACAGGAAGTTGCATTACCCCACAGGAAGATGGATTCCCCACAGGAGGAAGGGTTCCGTCACAGGAAAAGGGTTACACCACTAGAAAGTGTGTGTCCCCCACGGGAAGAGGGGTTCCCCACAGGAATGGGTGTTTCCTGCACAGGTAGAGGGGTTACCCCACCGTAAGGTGTGTTTCTTCCAGAGGAAGAAAGGTTACACCACAGGAAAGTGCCTGTCCCACACAGGAAGAAGGGTTACACCAGAGGAAAGTGCAAGTCCCCAGCAGGAATAAGGGTTTCCCCACAGGAAGGTGTTTCCCCCACAGGAAGGTGAGTTTCCCCCACAGGAAGATGGGTTACCCACAGGAAGTTGCATTTATCCAACAGGAAGAAGGGTTCCCCCACAGGAAGGTGAGTTTCGCACACAGGAAGAAGGGTTACTCCACAGGAAGGTGTGTGTCCCCCACAGAAAGATGGGTTCCCCACAGGAAGGTGTATTTCCCCGACAGGAGGAAGGGTTCCCCCACAGGAAGGTTTGTTTCCCCCACAGGAAGATGCGTTTCCCATAGGAAGTTGCATTTCCCTGACAGGAAGAAGGGTTCCACCACAGGATTGTGAGAGTTTCCCCCACAGAAAAAAGTGTTCCCCCGCAGCAAGATGTGTTTCCTTCACAGGAAGATGGGTTCCCCACAGGAAGAAGAGTAGCCCACAGGAAGGTGTATTTCCCCTACAGGAAGAAGGGCACCCCCACAGGAAGTTGCATTTCCCCCACAAAAAGAAGGGTTCCCCACAGGATGTTGAGTGTCCCCCACAGGAAGAATGATTCCCCCACAGAGTGTGTGTTTCCCGCACAGAAAGAGGGGTTACCCCACCATAGGTGTGTTTCCTCCAGAGGAAGAAAGGTTACACCACAGGAAAGTGCCTGTCCCAAACAGGAGACGGGTTACACCAGAGGAAAGTGCATGTCCCCCAAAGAAATAAGGCTTTGCCCACAGGAAGGTGTTTCTCCACAGGAAGATGGGTTCCCCCACAGGAAAGTGCGTTTACCCCAGAAGAAGTAGGGTTCCCCAACAGGAAGAAGGGTTGCTCACAGGAAGGTGTGTTTCCCCTACAGGAAGAAGGGCTCCCCCACAGGAAGATGAGTTCCCCCACAGGAAAGTGTGTTTCCGCCAGAAGTAGGGTTCCCCCACAGGAAGAATGGTTCCCCACAGGAAGGTGTGTTTCACCTACAGGAAGATGGGCTCCCTCACAGGACGTTGCATTTCCCCACAGGAAGAAGGGTTCCCCCACAGAAAGGTGTGTTTCCCCCACAGGAAGATGCGTTTCCCACAGGAAGTTGCATTTCCCCATCAGGAAGAAGGGTTCCCCCACAGGGAGGTGAGTTTTCCCCACAGGAAGTTGCACTGTGCAGACAGGAACAAGGGTTCACCCACAGGAAGTAGGGTCCCACAAGGAGGGTGCATTTCCCCCACAGGAACAAGGGTTACCCCACAGTAAAGTGTGTTTCCACAGAGAAAGAAGGGTTACACCACTGGAAAGTGTGTGTAGACCACAGGAATAAGGGTTTCCCCACAGGAAGGTGTTTCCACCACAGGAAGATGGGTTACTCCACAGGAAAGTGCGTTTACCCCACAGGAAGTAGGGTTCCCCCACAGGAAGAAGGGTTGCCCACAGGAAAGTGTGTTTTCACCACAGGAAGATGGATTTGCTACAGGAAGTTGCATTTCCCCAACAGGAAGAATGGTTCCCGCACAGGAAGGTGATTTCCCCTACAGGAAGATGGGTTCCCCACAGGAAGTTGCATTTATCCAACAGGAAGAAGGGTTCCCCAACAGGAAAGTGAGTTTCGCACACAGGAACAAGGGTTACTCCACAGGAAGGTGTGTTTCCCCCACAGGAACATGGGTTCCCTGCAGGAAGTTGCATTTTCCCCCACAGGAAGAAGCGTTCCCCACAGGAACGTGTGTTTCCCCTACAGGAAGAAGGCCTCCCCCACAGGAAGTTGCGTTTCCCTGACAGGAAGAAGGGTTCCCCCACAGGAAGGTGAGTTTCCCCCACAGGAAGGTGGGTTCCCCACAGGAAGTTGCATTTCCCTGACAGGAAGAAGGCTTCCCCCACAGGAAGGTGGGTTCCCCACAGGAAGTTGCATTTCGCTGATAGGAAGAAGGGTTCACCAACAGAAAGTTGCATTTCCCCAACAGGAAGAAGGGTTCCCCACAGGAACGTGTGTTTCCCCTACAGGAAGAAGGCCTCCCCCACAGGAAGTTGTGTTTCCCTGACAGGAAGAAGGGTTCCCCCACAGGAGGGTGAGTTTCCCCCACAGGAAGGTGGGTTCCCCACAGGAAGTTGCATTTCCCTGACAGGAAGAAGGCTTCCCCCACAGGAAGTTGCATTTCGCTGATAGGAAGAAGGGTTCACCAACAGAAAGTTGCATTTCCCCAACAGGAAGAAGGGTTCCCCCACAGGAAGGTGGTTTTCCCCCACAGGAAGAGGGTCCCCCTACAGGAAGGTGCGTTTACCCCACAGGAAGGGTTCTTCACAGGAACGTGTGTTTCCCCTACAGGAAGAAGGGCTCCCCCACAGGAAGATGGGATACCCACAGGAAGTTGCATTTCCCTGACAGGAAGAAGGCTTCCCCCACAGGAAGTTGAATTTCCCACACAGGAAGGTTTCCCCTACAGGAAGGTGGGTTTTCCCAATAGGAAGATTGGTTACCTATAGGAAGTTGCATTTCCAAGAAGGAAGAAGTGTTCCCCCACAGGAAGGTTTGTTTCCCCCACAGGAAGATGCATTTCCCATAGGAAGTTGCATTTCCCTGACAGGAAGGGTTCCACCACAGGAAGGTGAGTTTCCCCCACAGGAAAAAGTATTCCCTCACAGGAAGGTGTGTTTCCCCTACAGGAAGAAGGGCTCCCCCACAGGAAGTTGTATTTCCCACACAGGAAGAAGTTTTCCCCTACAGGAAGGTGGGTTTTCCCAATAGTAAGATTGGTTACCTATAGGAAGTTGCATTTCCAAGAAGGAAGAAGGGTTCCCCCACAGGAAGATGCGTTTCCCATAGGAAGTTGCATTTCCCTGACAGTAAGAAGGGTTCCCCCAAAGGATGTTGAGTGTCCCCTACAGGAAGAATGATTCCCCCACATGACTGTGTGTTTCCCGCACAGTAGAGGGGTTACCCCACCGTAGGTGTGTTTCCTCCAGAGGAAGAAAGGTTACACCACAGGAAAGTGCCTGTCCCACACAGGAAGAAGGGTTACACAGAGGAAAGTGCGTGTCCACAACAGGAAGAAGGGTTACACAGAGGAAAGTGTGTGTCCCCAATAGGAATAAGGGTTTCCCCAGAGGAAGGTGTTTCCCCCACAGGAAGATGGGTTCCTCCACAGAAAAGTGCGTTTCCCCCAGAAGAAGTAGGGTTCTCCCACAGGAAGAAGGGTTGCTCACAGGGGGTTGTTTCCCCTATAGGAAGAAGGGATCCCCACAGGAAAAAGGGTTCCCCTAAAGGAAGGTGTATTTTCCCAACAGGAAGATAGGTTCCCTATAGGAAGTTGCATTTCCCCGACTGGAAGAAGGGTTCCCCCAAGGGAAGGTGAGTTTCCCAAACAGGAAGATGGGTTCCCCATAGGAAGTTGCATTTCCCTGACAGGAAGAAGGCTTCCCCCACAGGAAGGTGGGTTCCCCACAGGAAGTTGCGTTTCCTATAGGAAGTTGCATTTCCCTGACAGGAAGAAGGGTTCCACCACAGGATTGTGAGAGTTTCCCCCACAGAAAAAAGTGTTCCCCCGCAGCAAGATGTGTTTCCTTCACAGGAAGATGGGTTCCCCACAGGAAGGTTTGTTTCCCCCACAGGAAGATGCGTTTCCCGTAGGAAGTTGCATTTCCCTGACAGGAAGGGTTCCACCACAGGAAGTTGAGTTTCCCCCACAGGAAAAAGTATTCCCGCGCAGCAAGATGTGTTTCCCCTACAGGAAGATGGGTTCGCCACAGGAAGAAGGATTGCCCACAGGAAGGTGTGTTTCCCCTACAGGAAGAAGGGCTCCCCCATAGGAAGATGCATTTCCCACACAGGAAGAAGGTTTCCCCTACAAGAAGGTGGGTTTTCCAAATAGTAAGATTGGTTACCTATAGGAAGTTGCATTTCCAAGAAGGAAGAAGGGTTCCCCCACAGGAAGGTTTGTTTCCCCCACAGGATGATGCGTTTCCCATAGGAAGTTGCATTTCCCTGACAGTAAGAAGGGTTCCCCCAAAGGATGTTGAGTGTCCCCCACAGAAAGAATGATTCCCCCACATGACTGTGTGTTTCCCACACAGAAAGAGGGGTTACCCCACTGTAAGGTGTGTTTCCTCCAGAGGAAGAAAGGTTACACCACAGGAAAGTGCCTGTCCCACACAGGAAGAAGGGTTACACAGAGGAAAGTGCGTGTCCCCAACAGGAAGAAGGGTTTCCTCACATCAAGGTGTTTCCCCCACAGGAAGATGGGTTCCTCCACAGGAAAGTGCGTTTCCCCCAGAAGAAGTAGGGTTCCCCACAGGAAGAAGGGTTGCTCACAGGGGGTTGTTTCCCCTTCAGGAAGAAGGGCTCCCCACAGGAAAAAGGGTTCCCCTAAAGGAAGGTGTGTTTTCCCAACAGGAAGAAGGGTTCCCTCACAGGAAGGTGAGTTTCCCACAGGAGGAAGGGTTCCCCACAGGAAAAGGGTTACACCACTAGAAAGTGTGTGTCCCCACAAGGAGAACGGTTGCCCAAAGGAAGGTGTGTTTCCCCTACAGGAAGAAGGGCTCCCCCACAGGAAGTTGCATGACCCCCACAGGAAGAAGGGTTCCCATACAAAAAGGTGTGTTTTCCCAATCAGAAAATGGGTTTCTACAGGAAGTTGCATTTCCCCCACAGGAAAAGGGTTACACCACTAGAAAGTGTGTGTCCCCCACAGGTAGAGGGGTTACCCCACCGTAATGTGCGTTTCCTCCAGAGGAAGAAAGGTTACATCACAGGAAACTGCCTATCCCACACAGGAAGAATGGTTACACCAGAGGAAAGTGCGAGTCCCAGCAGGAATAAGGGTTTACCCACAGGAAGGTGTTTCCACCACAGGAAGATGGGTTCCTCCACAGGAAAGTGCGTTTCGCCCAGAAAAAGTAGGGTTCCCCCACAGGAAGAAGGGTTCCCTTACAGGAAGGTGTGTTTTAACCACAGGAGATGGGTTTCCTACAGGAAGTTGCATTTCCCGAGAGAAAGAAGGGTTCCCCCACAGGAAGGTGAGTTTCCCCCACAGGAAGATGGGTTACCCAGAGGAAGTTGCATTTATTCAACAGGAAGAAGGGTTCCCCCACAGGAAGGTGAGCTTCGCACAGGAAGATATGTTCCCTATAGGAAGCTGCATTTCCCCGACAGGAAAAAGGGTTCCCCCACAGGAAGGTGAATTTCCCCCAAAGGAAGGTGGGTTCCTCAATGGAAGTTGCATTTTGCAGACAGAAACTAGGGTTAACCCACAGGAAGTAGGGGCCCCCAAAAAGGGTGCATTTCCCCAACAGGAACAAGAGTTACCCCACAGTAAGGTGTGTTTCCACAGAGAAAGAAGGGTTACACCACAGGAAACTGCGTGTCCCCCACAGGAATAAGGGTTTCTCCCACAGGAAGATGGGTTCTCCACTGGAAAGTGCGTTTCACCGACAGGAAGGTGTGTTTCCCCTACAGGAAGAAGGGTTGCCCACAGGAAGTTGCATTTCCCCCACAGGAAGAAGGGTTCCCCTACAGGAAGGTGTGTTTCCCCCACAGGAAAATGGATTTTCTAGAGTAAGTAGAATTTCCCAATAGGAAGTAGGGTTCCCCAACAGGAAGGTGAGTTTCCCCCATAGGAAAATGGGTTCCCCACAGGAAGTTTCATTTCCCCCACAAAAAGAAGGGTTCCCCCACAGGAAGGATTGTTTCCCCACAGGAAGATAAATTCCCCACAGAAAGGTGTATTTCCCCGACAGGAAAAAGAGTTCCCCTAGAGGAAGGTATGTTTCTCCCACAGGAGGAAGGGTTCCCCCACAGGAAAAGGGTTACACATCTAGACAGTGTGTGTCCCCCACAGACAGAGGAATTCCCCACAGGAAGGCATGTTTCCACCACAGGAAGAAGGGTTGCCCACAGAAAGTTGCATTTCCCCCACAGGAAGATGGATTTTCTACAGGAAGTTGCATTTCCCCGACAGGAAGATGGGTTCCCCACAGGAAGTTGCATTTCGCTGATAGGAAGAAAGGTTCACCCACAGGAAGCTGCATTTCCCTAACAGGAAGAAGGCTTCCCCCATAGGAAGGTGGCTTTCCCCCACAGGAAGAAGGGTTCCCCTAAAGGAAGTAATGTCCGCCACAGGAAGGTGCATTTCCTCCACAGGAAGAAGTGTTCCCCCACAGGAAGGTGCGTTTCCCCCACAGGAAGTAGGGTTCCTCCACAGCAAGGGTTCCCCACAGTATGTTTCCCCTACAGAAAAAAGGGTTCCCCACAGGAAGTTGCGTTTCCCTGACAGGAAGAAGGGTTCCCCCACAGGAAGGTGAGTTTCCGCCACAGAAAGGTGAGTTTTCCCCACAGGTCGGTGGGTTCCCACAGGAAGTTGCATTTCCCCCACAGGAAGAAGTGTTCCTCTATAGGAAGGTGAGTTTCCCCTACAGGAAGATGGGTTCCCCACAGGAATTTGCATTTATCCAACAGGAAGAAGGGTTCCCCAACAGGAAAGTGAGTTTCGCACACAGGAACAAGGGTTACTCCACAGGAAGTTGTGTTTCCCCCACAGGAAGATGGGTTCCCCGCAGGAAGTTGCATTTCCCCCACAGGAAGAAGGGTTTCCCCACAGGAAGGTGAGTTTCCCCTACAGGAAGATGGGTTCCCCACAGGAAGTTGCATATCCCTGACAGGAAGAAGGGTTCCCCCACAGGAAGTTGCATTTCCTGACCGGAAGAAGGGTTCCCCCACAGGAAGGTGAGTTTTCCCCACAGAAAGGTGGGTTCCCCACAGGAAGTTGTGTTTCCCCTAAAGGAGAAGGGTTCCCCACAGGAACGTGTGTTTTCCCTACAGGAAGAAGGGTTGCCCACAGGAAGTTGCATTTCCCCCACAGGAAGAAGTGTTCCCCTACAGGAAGGTGTGTTTTCCCCACAGGAAGATGGATTTTCTACAGGAAGTTGCATTTCCCCGACAGGAAGAATGGTTCCCCCACAGGAAGGTGAGTTTCCCCACAGGAAGATGGGTTCCCCACAGGAAGTTGCATTTCGCTGATAGGAAGAAAGGTTCACCCACAGGAAGCTGCATTTCCCTAACAGGAAGAAGGCTTCCCCCATAGGAAGGTGGCTTTCCCCCACAGGAAGAAGGGTTCCCCTAAAGGAAGTAATGTCCGCCACAGGAAGGTGCATTTCCTCCACAGGAAGAAGTGTTCCCCCACAGGAAGGTGCGTTTCCCCCACAGGAAGTAGGGTTCCTCCACAGCAAGGGTTCCCCACAGTATGTTTCCCCTACAGAAAAAAGGGTTCCCCACAGGAAGTTGCGTTTCCCTGACAGGAAGAAGGGTTCCCCCACAGGAAGGTGAGTTTCCGCCACAGAAAGGTGAGTTTTCCCCACAGGTCGGTGGGTTCCCACAGGAAGTTGCATTTCCCCCACAGGAAGAAGTGTTCCTCTATAGGAAGGTGAGTTTCCCCTACAGGAAGATGGGTTCCCCACAGGAATTTGCATTTATCCAACAGGAAGAAGGGTTCCCCAACAGGAAAGTGAGTTTCGCACACAGGAACAAGGGTTACTCCACAGGAAGTTGCGTTTCCCCCACAGGAAGATGGGTTCCCCGCAGGAAGTTGCATTTCCCCCACAGGAAGAAGGGTTCCCAACAGGAAGTTGCGTTTCCCTGACAGGAAGAAGGGTTTCCCCACAGGAAGGTGAGTTTCCCCTACAGGAAGATGGGTTCCCCACAGGAATTTGCATTTATCCAACAGGAAGAAGGGTTCCCCAACAGGAAAGTGAGTTTCGCACACAGGAACAAGGGTTACTCCACAGGAAGTTGTGTTTCCCCCACAGGAAGAAGGGTTCCCCTACAGGAAGTAAGGTCCCCCACAGGAAGGTGCATTTCCCCCACAGGAAGAAGGGTTACCCCACAGGAAGGTGTGCGGGAGGTCACTCCTCGCCAGGGCGCCCCAAACTCCAGAAAACCCTGTGCATCGTGAAGTGCTGAGTCACCTGCACCTGCCTGACCCCCAGGAGGCCGGTGCGCAGCTGCACAAGCCTCCAGCTCCAGCGGAAGGGGTGTGGCTTCGGGAAAGGGGGCTCAGCTTTTGCAGTCAGGGCGTGACTTTGCAGAAGGGGCGGGGTTTGGGGAAGGGGGCGTGACTTTGTAGACGGGGCGTGGCTTTGTGAGAGGAACTTTGGGGAGGGGCGTGGTTTTGCTGAAGGGGCGGGGCTTTTGCTCAGGGGCAGGGCTTTGCTGAAGGGGCGGGGCTTTGCTGAAGGGGCAGAGCTTTGCTGAAGGGGCGGAGCTTTTGCTGAGGGGCGGGGCTTTGCGTTCCCTGGAGGCATTCTGTGGGATGTCTGATGGTCCCCTTGTTCTCTGCTCTCCCCCTACCATTTAAATTGCATCAGCCAATCCTGGCCGGTGTGGCTCAGTGGATACAGCATCCGCCTGCAGACTGAAGGGTCCTGGGTTCGATTCCAGTCAAGGTCACATGCCCGGGTGGTGGGCTCAATCCCCAGCAGGGGGCGTGCAGGAGGCAGCCGGTCCATGATACTCTCTCCTCATGGATGCTACTATCTCTCCCTCCCTCTCCCTTCCTCTCTGAAATCAATGAAAATTTATTTAAAAAAAAAAATAAAAAAATATTAAAAAAAAGAAAAAGCGCGTGTGGGAGGACGCAGCTGTAGGTCATCAGCATCTTGCCGAACGGCGCCCTGTCTTCCCTGTGCCCACAACTCTGTCTCCCCGGGGAAGGGAGGAAACGGAGAAATCCGTCCCCAGGAGCGGGGCCTGGGGTGGGACCCGTCCCCGCTGGACCCGGAGCCCCAGGGCCGAGCTCTCCCGCGCCTCGCGGTCACTTCCCACGGTCCTGCCCGGCCTCGCAGGAACAAGGGCTGCTCTCAATTCCCTGCTGGACTCACGTCCGGCACGTGGAGGCCCCAGCTCATTATCCTGGTTCCAATTTCCAGTCGGATCAGTGAGCACTGCAGCAAGAAATGGGGCGGCCAGTCCTCACCGGGGCAACGTTGAGCCCTGGCCGGTGTGGCTCAGTGGATAGAGCGCCAGCCCACGGCCTGAACTGTCCCGGGTTCGATCTTAGTCAAGGGCACGTACCTGGGTTACATGCTCGATCCCCAGTGGGGGAGGGGGTGCAGGAGGTATCCAGGCCATGATTCTCTTGCATCATGGATGTTTCTCTCTCCCTCTCCCTTCCTCTCTGACATCAATAAAAATATATTGAATGAAATAAAAACGAATGGAAAGATATCCTCGGGTGAGGATGCACAATAACAAAAGAGTAAGGAGCCCTGTGCTGCTACCCCAGGTTCCCACCCCACCCCGCCCCCCCAAACTGTGCCGGACGAGAGGAGCCCTGTGTCTGCTACCCCAGGTTCCCACCCCACCCCGCCCCCCAAAACTGTGCCAGAGGAGATGCTGCAAATGCTGAACCTGTTAGGGCCTCCTGCATCATGTTGCCCTGGAGGTGGATGCTGGTACAACAAGATGCTTCAGCTCCCTGCTGGCAAGGGCTGTATCAGACCCCACTCCCCAACCCTCTCCCCTTCTCTGTGGTTTCACACAGGGCGATTCACACATTCCCAAATGTGCAGGGGAAAACAAACAACAAATGGCCTGAACCTGTGACATAATGCCTGCCCGTCTTCGCTAGAGGCATTTCACATTGACCTTGACCTGCGACCCCCCTGGGGCCCTGGGCTGCCAGGGAGCTCACTGGGGGCCCGGTTTCGGTTGACCTTGACCCCCTTGGAGCACCGGCTTATTAAGTCGCAGGCACCTCTGTCCTGCTTACACCTGCGGCGCCTGCCAACAGGATACACACGGGGCTCAGAAGCACCCGGCTTTTTCATGTTCATTAACGGTGTCCGTGTTGCAACCCGTGTGAGCGCCCCCTGCCCTACCGCCATGAGAGAGGCTGCAAAGACTTGGTCTCCCTAACAGAACGACCCGTGCTGCTCCATCAGGCCAGGGCGGGGGTGGGGGGTGGGGGGTAGTACCTGCCAGAGCTGCCCCTGCACCCAGCCGCAGGCGACCCCTTGGAGGGAGCAAAGGTGACAGGCCTGTCCCTGCAGCATCCTTTCCCACCCGGCGCCCCACGGAGCTCCAGTTCAGCCTCCACCCTGGGGTCCTTTCTGCTGTGGGCAGTGCCCCCGAGTCTCAACTCAACCTGTATGTGTGTGTGTGTGTGTGTGTGTGTGTGTGTGTGAATGTGTGAGTGCACGTGTTCCTAATTAGGACCCTAATTAGGAAGGTGTGTTTTCCCCAGAGGAGAAGTGTTACACCACAGGAAAGTGAGTGTCCCCCACAGGAAGAAGGGTTTCACCACAGGAAGGTGTGTTTCCCCCACAGGAAGATGTGTTTACCCACAGGATCGTGTATTTCCCCCACAGGAAGAAAGGTTCCCACACAGGAAAGTGCGTTTCCCCCACAGGAAGTTGCATTTCCCCCACAGGAAAAAGGGCTCCCCCACAGGAAGTTGCATTTCCCTGACAGGAAGAAGGGTTCCCCCACAGGATGTTGTGTTTCCCCCACAGGAAGATGGGTTCCCAACAGGAAGTTGCATTTCCCTGACAGGAAGTTGCATTTCACTGATAGGAAGACGAGTTCACCAACAGGAAGTTGCATTTCCCAACAGGAAGAAGGATTCCCCCAAAAGAAGGTGGGTTTCCCCCACAGGAAGTAGGGTTCCCCCACAGGAAGAAGGGTTCTCCCACAGGAAAAGGGTTACACCACTAGAAAGTGTGTGTCCCCCATAGGAAAGGGGTTCCCCACAGAAATGTGTGTTTCCCGCACAGGTAGAGTGGTTACCCCACCGTAATGTGTGTTTCCTCCAGAGGAAGAAAGGTTACACCACAGGAAAGTGCCTGTCCCACACAGGAAGAAGGGTTACACCAGAGGACAGTGTGAGTCCCCAGCAGGAATAAGGGTTTCCCCACAGGAAGGTGTTTCCCCCACAGGAAGATGGGTTCCTCCACAGGAAAGTGCGTTTCCCCCAGAAACAGTAGGGTTCCACCACAGGAAGAAGGGTTCCCCACAGGATGGTGTGTTTCCCCTACAGGAAGAAGGGCTCCCCCACAGGAAGTTGCATTTCCCTGACAGGAAGAAGGGTTCCACCACAGGAAGGTGAGTTTCCCCCACAGGAAAAAGTGTTCCCTCACAGGAAGATGTGTTTCCCCACAGGAAGTAGGGTTCCCCAGAGGAAGAAGGGTTGCCTACAGGAAGGTGTGTTTCCCGTACAGGAAGAAGGGCTCCCCCAAAGGAAGTTGACTTTCCCCCACAGGAAGAAGGGTTCCCCTACAGGAAGGTGTGTTTTCCCAACAGGAAGATAGGTTCCCTATAGGAAGTTTCATTTCCCCTAAGGAATAAGGGTTCACCCACAAGAAGATGTGTTTCCCACAGGAAGTTGCATTTCCCTGACAGGAAGAAGGGTTCTACCACAGGAAGGTGAGTTTCCCCCACAGGAAAAAGTGTTCCCCCACAGGAAGATGTGTTTCTCCCACAGGAAGATGGGTTCCTCCACAGGAAAGTGCGTTTCCCCCATAAAAAGTAGGGTTCCCCCACAGGAAGAAGGGTTCCCCACAGGACGGTGTGTATCCCCTACAGGAAGAAGGGCTCCCCCACAGGAAGTTGCATTTCCCCTACAGCAAGAAGGGCTCCCCCACAGGAAGTTGCATTTCCCCCACAGGAAGAAGGGTTCCCCCACAGGAAGGTGCATTTCCCACACAGGAAGTAGGCTTCCCCCACAGAAAGGGTTCCCCACAGGAACGTGTGTTTCCCCTACAGGAATAAGGGCTCCACCACAGGAAGTTCCATTTACTCCACAGGAAGAAGGGCTCCCCCACAGGAAGTTGTGTTTCCCCCACAGGAAGATGGGTTCCCCACAGGAAGTTGCATTTCCCTGACAGGAAGAAGGGTTCCCCCACAGTAAGGTGAGTTTCCCCCACAGGAAGAAGGATTCCCCATAGGAAGGTGGGTTCCCCACAGGAAGTTGCATTTCGCTGATAGGAAGAAGGGTTCACCCACAGGAAGTTGCATTTCCCCAAAAGGACGAAGGGTTCAACCACAGGAAGTTGTGTTTCTCCCAGAGGAAGGTGCATTTCCCCCACAGGAAGGTGAGTCCCCCTACAGGAACACGCATTTCCCCCACAGGAAGCTGCCTTTCCCCCACAAGAAGGTGCATTTCCCCCATAGAAAGGTGCCTTTCCACCACAGGAAGGTGTGTTTTTCCCAAATAAAAGTGTATCTCCAGGGTAAGAAGGATTCATGCATAAAAAGGTGTGTTTTCCCCCCAGGAAGGTGTATTACCTCCACGGGAAGATGAGTTCCCCCACAGGAAGGTGCTTTTCCCCCACAGGAATGTGTGTTCCCCACAGGAAGATGCTCAGCTAAGGAGCCACACCAGCCGGGCAAAAACACTGTCTGTGGATAAGCCAAGTAGAGAATAGGAGAGGCAGCAAATGCACACACCCTCCTGCCATTCACACACATCCAGTCTCCCTCCCAAGGGGCCACAACTCTCCACACCCAGGGCCCCTTTAAGGAGAGGCGGGAAGCGGGGAGCAGGGGCGCCCCTAAGTGTAATCTTCGCCCTCACTGGGCCCACTGGCCGCCCTGTCTCTGCCCCCCGCCCCCCTTCTTGTTTCAAATGCAGCCCTAACATGCAGACGCCGAGTGAGGCTAGCGGCAGGAGAACGAGGTGCCAGCCAGAAACGCAGGGTTAGGGAAACTCCGACATCAGTCCTTCACTGTTTCTTTTTTTAACCCTCACCCAGGGATATTTTTCTACGGATTTCCAGAGAGAGAGGAAGAGGGAGAGAGAGAAACATCGACGTGACAGAGACACACCGATCGTGCAGGCAGCCCGTCCAGGGCCAGGGATCTCGCCTGCAACCGAGGTACGTGCCCTTGACCGGAATTGGACCCTTCAGCCAGCAGCTGACGCTCTCTGCACTGAGCAACCGGCCAGGGCCAAGGTCACCGCCCTGAAAACACCTGCCACGTAAGTGAACCCCACAAAGTGCAGGTTCTGATCAGAACCCGAGACACGCCCTTGGAGCTCGGATTATGTCCATTTCACAGAAGAAGAAATGTGAGTGACTGACACATAAAATGAAACATTCCACGGGAAAAAGGGATGCCCCCCTATCTCAGCTCAGCCGATCCCAACCAGGGAGGCTGTGTGAGGGGACTGTCCCCCAACCCTGGCAATACGGGACAATTTGCACAACCTTTCGGGAAAGCGATTGGTCATCAGCCTTGATGTCCGGCGATCCAGCCTAAGGCACAAACAGGAAGCCGCCTAAGTCCCCAACACTGTTGCGGCCCGCCCCCCCACACCCTTGCCCCGACCCGGTGTGGCTCAGTGGCTGACATTGGCCTATGAACCAGGAGGTCACGGTTCGATTCCCGGTCAAGGGCACACCCGGATTGCGGACTCGATCCCCAGTAGGGGGCGTGCAGGAAGCATCCGATCCGTGATTCTGTGTCATCATGGATGTTTCGCTCTCTCTCTCCCTAAAAAAAAAAAATCAATGGAAAAATATCCTCAGGTGAGGATTGACAACCAAAAATTCAAAAAAAAAAAAAAAAACACAACGAGGTTGACCTTTAGAACTCCCAGATTATTCTCATCGGCCTCAGCCAGGACCAAGTATAAGAAAACGTGGGACTAAAACCCACCCAGACTTCCCTGACGTTTATAAAAGAGGGAAGACTCAGTCCATGGTGACATATCGCATATACGAGTGGCCAGATGATGATGATCTCTGAACACATAATCATCTGGCCACTCCGTGTCTATCCTATAGAATAAAAGGCTAATATGCACATGGTCCCCTCGACCAGGAGTTCGACCAGCAGGCAGGCCAGCCAACCGCCCACGTCCTCTCCCCCTGGCCATGCTGGCCGGACCCCACCCATGCATGAATTCATGCACCAGGCCTCTAAAATATACATACATACATACATATATATATATATATATATATATATATATATATATATATATATACTGAGTGGACAGATTATTGTGCGTTCAGAGATCATCATCATCTGGCCACTCAGTGTATATCCGAGGACTGGAACGCAATGAGGTTGTATATGAGAAATGCCGAGAAACAGGCATTTTAGTCAGCTCTACCCGACCCTGGGCACCCCCGTGTGTGCAGAAAATCACTTCCCGACTCCATCTCATCAACCAGCGACCACCTGCACGCACACGCACGGACGTCTCAGGTCAAAGCCCGCACTCGGAGCAGGTGAGCTCCGCATCCCGGACTGGTCCCCGCTGCTGCCTCGATCTCCTGGCCCAGCTTCCGGGCCCGGAGTTCTCAGAGTCGAGAGCAAGGCCTCGCCAGGATACCGTGCGTGGCTGCCAACGCGTGAGGAAGCCAGGAAGCGCGGCAGCTGGGCATCAAACACTTGACCCACACAGACACGCAAGGATCCCGAGACGGGGCCTGATTTACACGTGACGACCAGGAAGCCTTCCGCTCACGGACCAGAGCTTCCACAGCGACACGGGCCACCCTAGACCAGTGGTCGGCAAACCGCGGCTCGCGAGCCACATGCGGCTCTCTGGGCCCTTGAGTGTGGCTCTTCCACAAAATACCACGGCCTGGGCGAGTCTATGTTGAAGAAGTGGCGTTAGAAGTTTAAGTTTAAAACATTTGGCTCTCCAAAGAAATTTCCATCGTTGTACTGTGGATATGTGGCTCTGTGGACTGATGAGTTTGCCGACCACTGGTCTAGCCGGTTCTAGACCTGAGAACTATTCACAGCCTGAGCCCTTGCTGGAAAGAATAAGGAAAAGAAAGAAAACGAACTTGTGTCTTTGATTTCCAACACACGTGTGCAATATCTCTTTTTAAAAAATATTTTTATTGATTTCAGAGAGGGTCAGGGAGAGAGAGATAGAAACATCCATGATGGGAGAGAATCATGGACCAGCTGGCTGCCTCCTGCACGCCCCCCTTCCCGCCCCCCCGCCGTGGATCGAGCCCACAACCCGGGCATGTGCCCTGACGGGGAATCGAACCCTGACCTCCTGGTTCATAGGTTGACCCTGAACCACATAGCCACGCCAGCCTGGCTGTGACCACATTAGAAAAAAGAAGACGAAATGAATATGTGATCAGACCTGGAAGCTGGTAACTCCTTGGTGGTCCCTTTGACCTGCTACAGCAATCACGTCCAACTCGCGGCCGGCGGCCCGCACACCTCCTGTGACACGCTTGTGCTGTGGGAATAATGCCCTAAGATCCCGTAAGGATCACTACTGTCACGGGGGGGGGGAGGGTGGGGGGGGGGAGTCCCACGTTTGACACGCACAGCTCCACACGCGACGCTGCTTCTCTAAAAATGCCATCGGTGCCCTGGCCGGTGTTGCTCAGTGGGTAGCGCGTCGGCCTGTGGACTGAAGGGTCCCGGGTTCGATTCCGGTCAAGGGCATGTACGTTGGTTGCAGGCACATCCCCAGTAGGGGGCGTGCAGGAGGCAGCTGATGGATGTTTCTCTCTCATGGATGTTTCTAACTCTCTCTCACCCTCCCTTCCTCTCTAAAAAAATCAATAAAATATATTTTACAAAAAGATGTCTCAGGGGATGAGCCATTCAGACACACACCTGTCCGTAGAGAAGCCGCAGAACTGTGAGATCTTGCTCCCGGAGGATGTGGTCAGTTTGGCTAAAATAACCTTATGAAACTAAAAAATAACAATAAGACACTCATCTCATGGAAAACCTAGTTTTACATCCCCATTCAGAGTAGGTTAGCCCTGGCCGGGCGGCTCCGTTAGCTGGAGCATCAAACGCACACCCAAAGGTTGGGGGTTCGATCCCTGGTCAGGGCCCAACCTAGGTTGGGGGTTCGATCCCCGGTCGGGAAGCGTCCGGAAGGCAACCGACTCTCTCTCTCTCTAAACTAATGAACTCGTACCCTCCAGTGGGATATTTAAAAGGTGAGGTCGCCGAAATGAAACGGAAGCTGTTCTCCAGGTGACCAAGTGCCGGGGCTCGGCTCCTGAGTGAGGGAGAAGGCTGGCCCGGCCCCTGCTGGCGACCCCTTGCCCGCTGCACCCGGAACCCATCTCCCAGGCGGGTCCCGGGAGGTCACTCCTCGCCAGGGCGCCCCAAACTCCAGAAAACCCTGTGCATCGCAACGCGCTAGGTCACCTGCACCTGCCTGACCCCCAGCAGTCTGGCGCGCAGCTGCACAAGCCTCCAGCTCCAGCGGAAGGGGCGTGGCTTCGGGTAAGGGGGCGCGGCTTTTGCAATCAGGGCGTGACTTTGCTGAAGGGGTGGGGTTTGGGGCAGGTGACATGAATTTTTAGACGGGGCGTGGCTTTGTGAGAGGGACTTTGCGGAAGGGGCGTGGCCTTGCGGAAGGGGCGGGGCTTTTGCTTAAGGGGCAGAGCTTTGTTGAAGGGGCGGGGCTTTGTGTCCCCTGGAGGTGTTCCGTGGGATGTCTGATGGTCCCCTTGTTCTCTGCTCTCCCCCTACCATTTAAATTACATCAACCAATCCTGGCCGGTGTGGCTCAGTGGATACAGCATCCGCCTGCAGACTGAAGGGTCCCGGGTTCGATTCCCGGTCAAGGTCACATGCCCGGGTGGTGGGCTCCATCCCCAGCAGGGGGCGTGCAGGAGGCAGCCGGTCCATGATTCTCTCTCCTCATGGATGTTACTATCTCTCCCTCCCTCTCCCTTCCTCTCTGAAATCAATGAAAATTTATTTTAGAAATAAATAAAAAAATATTTAAAAAAAGAAAAAGCGCGTGAGGGAGGACGCAGCTGTAGGTCATCAGCATGTTGCCCAACTGCGCCCTGTCTTTCCTGTGCCCGCAACTCTGTCTCCCCGGGGAAGGGAGGTCCCCAGGAGCGGGGCCTGGGGTGGGACCCGTCCCTGCTGGATCCGGAGCCCCAGGGCCGAGCTCTCCCATGCCTCGCGGTCACTTCCCACGGTCCTGCCCGGCCTCGCAGGAACAAGGGCTGCTCTCAATTCCCTGCTGGACTCACGTCCGGCGCGTGGAGGCCCCAGCTCATTATCCCGGTTCCAATTTCCAGTCGGATCAGTGAGCACTGCAGCAAGAAATGGGACGGCCAGTCCTCACAGGGGCAACGTCGAGCCCTGGCCGGTGTGGCTCAGTGGATAGAGCGCCAGCCCACGGCCTGAACTGTCCCGGGTTCGATCTTAGTCAAGGGCACGTACCTGCGTTACAGGCTCGATCCCCAGTGGGGGGAGGGGGTGCAGGAGGCATCCAGGACACGATTCTCTTGCATCATGGATGTTTCTCTCTCCCTCTCCCTTCCTCTCTGACATCAATAAAAATATATTGAATGAAATAAAAACGAATGGAAAGATATCCTCGGGTGAGGATGCAAAACAACAAAAGAGTAAGGAGCCCTGTGTCTGCTACCCCAGGTTCCCCACCCCACCCCGCCCCCCAAAACTGTGCCAACGAGAGGAGCCCTGTGTCTGCTACCACAGGTTCCCCACCCCACCCCGCCCACCCCAAATCTGTGCCGGACGAGAGGAGCCCTGTGTCTGCTACCCCAGGTTCCCCACCCCACCCTGCCCCCCTAAACTGTGCCGGATGAGAGGAGCCCTGTGTCTGCTACCCCAGGTTCCCCACCCCACCCCACCCCCCAAACTGTGCCGGAGGAGATGCTGCAAATGCCGAACCTGTTAGGGCCTCCTGCATCATGTTGCCGTGGAGATGGATGCTGGTACAACAAGATGCTTCAGCTCCCTGCTGGCAAGGGCTGTATCAGACCCCACTGCCCCCCCCCCCGCCCCCCGCCTTCTCTGTGGTTTCACACAGGGCGATTCACACATTCCCAAATGTGCAGGGGAAAACAAACAACAAATGGCCTGAACCTGTGACATAATGTCTTCGCTGGAGGCATTTCACATTGACCTTGACCTGCGACCCCCCTGGGGCCCTGGGCTGCCAGGGAGCTTACTGGGGGCCCGGTTTCGGTTGACCTTGACCCCCTTGGAGCACCGGCTTATTGAGTCGCAGGCACCTCTGTCTGCTTACACCTGCGGCGCCTGCCAACAGGATACACACGGGGCTCAGAAGTACCCGGCTTTTTCATGTTCATCAACGGTGTCCATGTTGCAATCTGTGTGAGCTCCCCCTGCCCCACCCCCATGAGAGAGGCTGCAAAGACTTGGTCTCCCTAACAGAACGGCCCGTGCTGCTCCATTAGTCCAGGGCTAGGGTGGGGGGTAGTACCTGCCAGAGCCGCCCCTGCACCCAGCCTCAGGCGACCCCTTGGAGGGAGCACAGGTGACAGGCCTGTCCCTGCAGCGTCCTTTCCCACCCGGCGCCCCACGGAGCTCCAGTTCAGCCTCCACCCTGGGGTCCTTTCTGCTGTGGGCAGTGCCCCCGAGTCTCAACTCAACCTGTGTGTGTGTGTGTGTGTGAGTGTGTGTATGTATGTGTGTGTGTGTGTGTGCGCTCATGTTCCTAATTAGGACCCTAATTAGGAAGGTGTGTTTCCCCTACAGGAAGAAGGGCTCCCCCGCAGGAAGTTGCATTTCCCCCACAGTTAGAAGGGTTCCCCACAGGAAGTTGCATTTCCCTGACAGGAAAAAGTGTTCCCCCACAGGAAGGTGGTTTCCCCACAGGAAGTTGCACTTCGCTGATAGGAAGAAGGGTTCACCCACAGGAAGCTGCATTTCCCTAATAGGAAGAAGGCTTCCCCCATAGGAAGGTGGCTTTCCCCCACAGGAAGAAGGGTTCCCCTACAGGAAGTAATGTCCGCCACAGGAAGTTGCATTTCCTCCACATGAAGAAGTGTTCCCCCACATGAAGGTGCGTTTCCCCCACAGGAAGTAGGGTTCCTCCACAGCAAGGGTTCCCCACAGTGTTTCCCCTACAGAAAGAAGGGTTCCCCACAGGAAGTTGCATTTCCCTGACAGGAAGAAGGGTTCCCCCACAGGAAGGTGAGTTTCCCCCACAGGAAGGTGGGTTCCCCACAGGAAGTTGCATTTCCCCGACAGGAAGAAGGGTTCCCCCATAGGAAGGTGAGTTTTCCCCACAGGTCGGTGGGTTCCCACAGGAAGTTGTGTTTCCCCCACAGGAAGAAGTGTTTCCCACAGGAACGTGTGTTTCCCCTACAGGAAGAAGGGTTGCCCACAGGAAGTTGCATTTCCCACACAGGAAGAAGTGTTCCTCTATAGGAAGGTGTGTTTTCCCTACAGGAAGATGGATTTTGTACAGGAAGTTGCATTTCCCCGACAGGAAAAATGGTTCCCCCAAGGAAGGTGAGTTTCCCCTACTGGAAGATGGGTTCCCCACAGGAAATTGCATTTATCCAACAGGAAGAAGGGTTCCCCAACAGCAAAGTGAGTTTCGCACACAGGAACAAGGGTTACTCCACAGGAAGGTGTGTTTCCCCTACAGGAAGAAGTGCTGCCTCGCAGGAAGTTGCATTTCCCCCACAGGAAGAAGGGTTCCCCACAGGAAGTTGCGTTTCCCTGACAGGAAGAAGGGTTTCCCCACAGGAAGGTGAGTTTCCCTTACAGGAGGGTGGGTTCCCCACAGGCAGTTGCATTTCCCTGACAGGAAGAAGGGTTCCCCCACAGGATGTTGCGTTTCCCCCACAGGAAGATGGGTTCCCCACAGGAAGTTGCATTTCCCTGACAGGAAGAAGGCTTCCCCTACAGGAAGGTGAGTTTCCCCCACAGGAAGAAGGATTCCCCACAGGAAGTTGCATTTCTCTGACAGGAAAAAGTGTTACCCCACAGGAAGGTGGGTTCCCCACAGGAAGTTGCATTTCGCTTATAGGAAGAAGGGATCACCCACAGGAAGTTGCATTTCCCCAACAGGAAGAAGGGTTCCCCCACAGGAAGGTGCGTTTCCCCCACAGGAAGTAGGCTTCCCCCACAGGAAGGGTTCCCCACAGGAACATGTGTTTCCCTACAGGAATAAGGGCTCCCCTAGAGGAAGTTGAATTTCCCCCACAGGAAGAAGGGCTCCCACACAGGAAGTTGTTTCCCCCACAGGAAGATGGGCTCCCCACAGGAAGTTGCATTTCCATGACAGGAAGAAGGGTTCCCCCACAGTAAGGTGAGTTTCCCACACAGGAAGAAGGATTCCCCATAGGAGGGTGGGTTCCCCACAGGAAGTGGCATTTCGCTGATAGGAAGAAGGGTTCCCTTACAGGAAGTTGTGTTTCTCCCAGAGGAAGGTGCATTTCCCCCACAGGAAGGTGAGTCCCCCTACAGGAACACGCATTTCCCCCACAGGAAGCTGCCTTTCCCCCACAAGAAGGTGCATTTCCCCCATAGAAAGGTGCCTTTCCACCACAGGAAGGTGTGTTTTCCCCAAAGAAAAAGTGTATTCCCAGGGTAAGAAGGATTCATGCATAGGAAGGTGTGTTTTCCCCCCAGGAAGGTGTATTTCCCCCTCGGGAAGATGAGTTCCCCCACAGGAAGGTGCTTTTCCCCCACAGGAATGTGTGTTCCCCACAGGAAGATGCTCAGCTAAGGAGCCACACCAGCCGGGCAAAAACACTGTCTGTGGATAAGCCAAGTAGAGAATAGGAGAGGCAGCAAATGCACACACCCTCCTGCATTCACACACATCCAGTCTCCCTCCCAAGGGGCCACAACTCTCCACACCCAGGGCCCCTTTAAGGAGAGGCGGGAAGCGGGGAGCAGGGGCGCCCCTAAGTGTAATCTTCGCCCTCACTGGGCCCACTGGCCTCCCTGTCTCTGCCCCCCGCCCCCCCTTCTTGTTTCATATGCAGCCCTACCCTGCAGACGCCGAGTGAGGCTAGCGGCAGGAGAACGAGGTGCCAGCCAGAAACGCGGGGTTAGGGAAACTCCGACATCAGTCCTTCACTGTTTCTTTTTTTAACCCTCACCCAGGGATATTTTTCTACGGATTTCCAGAGAGAGAGGAAGAGGGAGAGAGACAAACATGGACGTGACAGACACACACCGATCGTGCAGGCAGCCCGTCCAGGGCCAGGGATCTCGCCTGCAACCGAGGTACGTGCCCTTGACCGGAATTGGACCCTTCAGCCAGCAGCTGCCGCTCTCTGCACTGAGCAACCGGCCAGGGCTAAGGTCACCGCCCTGAAAACACCTGCCACGTAAGTGAACCCCACAAAGTGCAGGTCCGATCAGACCCCGAGACACGCCCTTGGAGCTCGGATTATGTCCATTTCACAGAAGAAGAAATGTGAGTGACTGACACATAAAATGAAACATTCCACGGGAAAAAAGGATGCCCCCCTATCTCAGCTCAGCGGACCCCAACCAGGGAGGCTGTGTGAGGGGACTGTCCCCCAACCCCGGCAATACGGGACAATTCGGCAATACACAACCTTTCGGGAAAGCAATTGGTCATCAGCCTTGACGTCCGGCGATCCAGCCTAAGGCACGAACAGGAAACCGTCTAAGTCCCCAACAGTGTTGTGCCCCACCCCCCCACCCGGTGTGGTTCAGTGGCTGACATTGGCCTATGAAGCAGGAGGTCACGGTTCGATTCCCGGTCAAGGGCACATACCCGGGTTGCAGACTCGATCCCCAGTAGGGGGCGTGCAGGAGGCATCCGATCCGTGATTCTCTTGCATCATGGATGTTTCTCTCTCCCTCTCCCTTCCTCTCTGACATCAATAAAAATATATTGAATAAAATAAAAAAGGATGGAAAGATATCCTCGGGTGAGGATGCACAACAACAAAAGAGTAAGGAGCCCTGTGTCTGCTACCCCAGGTTCCCCACCACACCCGCCCCCAAAACTGTGCCAGAGGAGATGCTGCAAATGCCGAACGTGTTAGGGCCTCCTGCATCATGTTGCCGTGGAGATGGACGCTGGTACAACAAGATGCTTCAGCTCCCTGCTGGCAAGGGCTGTATCAGACCCCACTGCCACCCCCCCCCCACCCCGCCTTCTCTGTGGTTTCACACAGGGCGATTCACACATTCCCAAATGTGCAGGGGAAAACAAACAACAAATGGCCTGAACCTGTGACATAATGCCTGCCCGTCTTCGCTGGAGGCATTTCACATTGACCTTGACCTGCGACCCCCTTGGGGCCCAGGGCTGCCAAGGAGCTCACTGGGGGCCCGGTTTCGGTTGACCTTGACCCCCTTGGAGCACCGGCTTATTGAGTCGCAGGCACCTCTGTCTGCTTACACCTGCGGCGCCTGCCAACAGGACACACACGGGGCTCAGAAGTACCCGGCTTTTTCATGTTCATCAACGGTGTCCGTGTTGCAAGCCGTGTGAGCGCCCCCTGCCCCACCCCCATGAGAGAGGCTGCAAAGACTTGGTCTCCCTAACAGAACGGCCCGTGCTGCTCCATCAGGCCAGGTCAGCGGCGGGGGGCGGGGGGGATGGGGGTAGTACCTGCCAGAGACGCCCCTGCACCCAGCCGCAGGCTACCCCTTGGAGGGAGCACAGGTGACAGGCCTGTCCCTGCAGCGTCCTTTCCCACCCGGCGCCCCACGGAGCTCCAGTTCAGCCTCCACGCTGGGGTCCTTTCTGCTGTGGGCAGTGCCCCCGAGTCTCAACTCAACCTGTGTATGTATGTGTGTGTGTGAGTGTGTATGTATGTGTGTGTGTGTGTGTGTGTGTGTGCATGTGTTCCTAATTAGGACCCTAATTAGGAAGGTGTGTTTTCCCCAGAGGAGAAGTGTTACACCACAGGAAAGTGAGTGTCCTCCACAGGCAGAAGGGTTTCACCACAGGAAGGTGTGTTTCCCCCACAGGAAGATGTGTTTACCCACAGGATCGTGTATTTCCCCCACAGGAAGAAAGGTTCCCCACAGGAAAGTGCGTATCCCCCACAGAAAGTAGGGTTCCCCCACAGGAAGACGGGTTCCCCACAGGAACGTGTGTTTCCCCTACAGGAAGAAGAGCTCCCCCACAGGAAGTTGCATTTCCCCCACAGGAAAAAGGGCTCCCCCACAGGAAGTTGCATTTCCCCCACAGGAAGAAGGGTTCCCCCACAGGATGTTGTGTTTCCCCCACAGGAAGATGGGTTCCCAACAGGAAGTTGCATTTCCCTGACAGGAAGTTGCATTTCACTGATAGGAAGACAAGTTCACCAACAGGAAGTTGCATTTCCCTGATAGGAAGACGAGTTCACCAACAGGAAGTTGCATTTCCCAACAGGAAGAAGGATTCCCCCAAAAGAAGGTGGGTTTCCCCCACAGGAAGTAGGGTTCCCCCACAGGAAGAAGGGTTCTCCCACAGGAAAAGGGTGACACCACTAGAAAGTGTGTGTCCCCCATAGGAAAGGGGTTCCCCACAGAAATGTGTGTTTCCCGCACAGGTAGAGTGGTTACCCCACCGTAATGTGTGTTTCCTCCAGAGGAAGAAAGGTTACACCACAGGAAAGTGCCTGTCCCACACAGGAAGAAGGGTTACACCAGAAGACAGTGTGAGTCCCCAGCAGGAATAAGGGTTTCCCCACAGGAAGGTGTTTCCCCCACAGGAAGAAGGGTTCCTCCACAGGAAAGTGCGTTTCCCCCAGAAACAGTAGGGTTCCCCCACAGGAAGAAGGGTTCCCCACAGGAAGGTGTGTTTCCCCTACAGGAAGAAAGGCTCCCCCACAGGAAGTTGCATTTCCCTGACAGGAAGAAGGGTTCCACCATAGGAAGGTGAGTTTCCCCCACAGGAAAAAGTGTTCCCTCACAGGAAGATGTGTTTCCCCACAGGAAGTAAGGTTCCCCAGAGGAAGAAGAGTTGCCTACGGGAAGGTGTGTTTCCCCTACAGGAAGAAGTGTTCCCCCACAGGAAGTTGAATTTCCCCCACAGGAAGAAGGGTTCCCCTACAAAGAAGTAACGTCCCCCACAGGAAGGTGCATTTCCCCCACAGGAAGAAGGGTTCCCCCACAGGAAGGTGCGTTTCCCCCACAGGAAGTAGGCTTCCCCCACAGGAAGGGTTCCCCACAGGAACGTGTGTTTCCCATACAGGAATAAGGGCTCCCCCACAGGAAGTTGTGTTTCCGCCACAGGAAGATGGGTTCCCCACAGGAAGTTGCATTTCCCTGACAGGAAGAAGGGTTCCCCCACAGTAAGGTGAGTTTCCCCCACAGTAAGAAGGATTCCCCACAGGAAGCTGCCTTTCCCCCACAAGAAGGTGCATTTCCCCCAAAGAAAGGTGCCTTTCCACCACAGGAAGGTGTGTTTTCCCCAAGGAAAAAGTGTATTCCCAGGGTAAGAAGGATTCATGCATAGGACGGTGTGTTTTCCACACAAGAAGGTGTATTTCTCCCACGGGAAGATGAGTTCCCCCACAGGAAGGTACGTTTCCCCCACAGGAAGATGCTCAGCTAAGGAGCCACACCAGCCGGGCAAAAACACTGTCTGTGGATAAGCCAAGTAGAGAATAGGAGAGTCAGCAAACGCACACACCCTCCTGCCATTCACACACATCAAGTCTCCCTCCCAAGGGGCCACAACTCTCCACACACAGGGCCCCTTAAGGAGAGGCGGGAAGCGGGGAGCTCGGGCGCCCCTAAGTGTAATCTTCGCCCTCACTGGGCCCACTGGCCTCCCTGTCTCTGCCCCCCGCCCCCGCTTCTTGTTTCATATGCAGCCCTAACCTGCAGACGCCGAGTGAGGCTAGCGGCAGGAGAAGGAGATGCCAGCCAGAACCGCCGGGTTAAGGAAACTGCTTATTCTCATCGTCCTCAGCCAGGACCAAGTATAAGAAAACGTGAGACTAAAACCCACCCAGACTTCCCTGACGTTTATAATAGGGGGAAGACTCAGTCCATGGTGACATATCGCATACACCGAGTGGCCAGATGATGATGATCTCTGATGGCATAATCATCTGGCCACTCAGTGTGTGTCCTATAGAATAAAAGGCTAATATGCACATGGTCCCCTCGACCAGGAGTTCGACCAGCAGGCAGGCCGGCCAACCGCCCATGTCCCCTCCCCCTGGCCAGGCTGGCCGGACCCCACCAATGCACGAATTCATGCACTGGGCCTCTAAAATATATATATATATACACACACACACACACATATATACATATACACACACACACTGAGTGGCCACATTATTATGGGTTCAGAGATCATCATCATCTGGCCACTCAGTGAATATCCGAGGACTGGAATGCAATGAGGTTGTATATGAGAAATGCCGAGACAGAGGCATTTTAGTCAGCTCTACCCGACCCTGGGAACCCCCATGTGTGCAGAAAATCACTTCCCGACTCCATCTCATCAACCAGCGACCACCTGCACGCACACGGACGGACGTCCCAGGTCAAAGCCCGCACTCGGAGCAGGTGGGCTCCGCATCCCGGACCGGTCCCCGCTGCTGCCTCGATCTCCTGGCCCAGCTTCCGACCCGGAGTTCTCAGAGTCGAGAGCAAGGCCTTGCCAGGATACCGCGCGTGGCTGCCAAGGCGTGAGGAAGCCAGGAAGCGCGGCAGCTGGGCATCAAACACTTGATCCACACAGACACGCCAGGATCCCGAGACGGGGCCTGATTTACACATGACGACCAGGAAGCCTTCCGCTCACGGACCCGAGCTTCCACAGCGACAGGGGCCACTCTAGTCCAGTGGTCAGCAAACCGCGGCTCGCGAGCCACATGCGGCTCTCTGGGCCCTTGAGTGTGGCTCTTCCACAAAATACCACGGCCTGGGCGAGTCTATGTTGAAGAAGTGGCGTTACAAGAAGTTTAAGTTTAAAACATTTGGCTCTCCAAAGAAATTTCAATCATTGTACTGTGGATATGTGGCTCTGTGGACTGATGAGTTTGCCGACCACTGGTCTAGCCGGTTCTGGACCTGAGAATTATTCACAGCCTGGAGCCCTGGCTGGAAAGAATAAGGAAAAGAAGGAAAACGAACTTGTGTCTTTGACTTCCCACACACGTGTGCAATATCTCTTTTTAAAAAATATTTTTATTGATTTCAGAGAGGGACAGGGAGAGAGAGATAGTAACATCCATGATGGGAGAGAATCATGGACCGGCTGGCTGCCTCCTGCACGCCCCCCCCCCCCGCCCCCCGGGGATCGAGCCCACAACCCGGGCATGTGCCCTGACGGGGAATCGAACCCTGACCTCCTGGTTCATAGGTTGACCCTGAACCACGGGGCCACGCCAGCCAGGCTGTGACCACATTAGAAAAAAGAAGAAGAAATGAATATGTGATCAGACCTGGAAGCTGGTAATTCCTTGGTGGTCCCTTTGACCTGCTACAGCAATCACGTCCAACTCGCGGCCGGCGGCCCGCACACCTCGTGTGATATGCTTGTGCTATGGGAATAATGCCCTAAGATCCCGTAAGGATCATTACTGCCACAGGGGAGGGGGTGGTGGGGGTAGCCCCACGTGTGACACGCACAGCTCCACACGCGACGCTGCTTCTCTAAAATGCCATCGTTGCCCTGGCCGGTGTTGCTCAGTGGGTAGCGCGTCGGCCTGTGGACTGAAGGGTCCCGGGTTCGATTCCGGTCAAGGGCATGTACCTTGGTTGTGGGCACATCCCCAGTAGGGGGCGTGCAGGAGGCAGCTGATGGATGTTTCTCTCTCATCGATGTTTCTAACTCTCTCTCACCCTCCCTTCCTCTCTAAAAAAATCAATAAAATGTATTTTACAAAAAGATGTCTCAGGGGATGAGCCATTCAGACACACACCTGTCCGTAGAGAAGCCGCAGAACTCTGAGATCTTGCTCCCGGAGGATGTGGTCAGTTTGGCTCAAATAACCTTATGAAACTAAAAAATAACAATAAGACACTCATCTCATGGAAAACCTAGTTTTACATCCCCATTCAGAGTAGGTTAGCCCTGGCCGGGCGGCTCCGTTAGCTGGAGCATCATCCGCACACCCAAAGGTTGGGGGTTCGATCCCCGGTCAGGGCCCAACCTTGGTTGGGGGTTCGATCCCCGGTCGGGGAGCGTCCGGGAGGCAACCGACTCTCTCTCTCTCTAAACTAATGAACACGTACCCTCCAGTGGGATATTTAAAAGGTGAGGTCGCCGAAATGAAACGGAAGCTGTTCTCCAGGTGACCACGTGCCGGGGCTCGGCTCCTGAGTGAGGGAGAAGGCTGGCCCGGCCCCTGCTGGCGACCCCTTGCCCGCTGCACCAGGAACCCATCTCCCAGGCGGGGCGGGAGGTCACTCCTCGCCAGGGCGCCTCAAACTCCAGAAAACCCTGTGCATCTTGACGCGCTGGGTCACCTGCACATGCCTGATCCCCACTGCAGGCCAGCGCTCAGCTGCACAAGCCTCCAGCTCAAGGGGAAGGTGCGTGGCTTTGGGAAAGGGGGCGCGGCTTTCGCAGTCAGGGCGTGGCTTTGCAGAAGGGGCGGGGTTTGGGAAGGGGGCGTGACTTTGTAGACAGGGCGTGGCTTTTGCTGAAGGGGCTGAGCTTTGCTGAAGGGGCGGGGCTTTTGCTGAGGGGCAGGGATTTGCATCCCCTGGAGGCATTCTGTGGGATGTCTGATGGTCCCCTTGTTCTCTGCTCTCCCTCTACCATTTAAATTGCATCAACCAATCCTGGCCGGTGTGGCTCAGTAAATACAGCATCTGCCTGAAGACTGAAGGGTCCTGGGTTTGATTCCAGTCAAGGTCACATGCCTGGGTGGTGGGCTCCATCCCCAGCAGGGGGCGTGCAGGAGGCAGCGGGTCCATGATTCTCTCTCCTCATGGATGTTACTATCTCTCCCTCCCTCTCCCTTCCTCTCTGAAATCAATGAAAATTTATTTTAGAAATAAATAAAAAAATATTTAAAAAAAGAAAAAGCGCGTGTGGGAGGACGCAGCTGTAGGTCATCAGCATCTTGCCCAACGGCACCCTGTCTTCCCTGTGCCCACAATTCTGTCTCCCTGGGGAAGGGAGGAAACGGAGAAATCCGTCCCCAGGAGTGGGACCTGGGGTGGGACCCGACCCCGCTGGACCCGAAGCCCCAGGGCCGAGCTCTCCCGCGCCTCGCGGTCACTTCCCACGGTCCTGCCCGGCTTCGCAGGAACAAGGGCTGCTCTCAGTTCCCTGCAGGACTCACGTCCGGCGCGTGGAGGCCCCAGCTCATTATCCCGGTTCCAATTTCCAGTCGGATCAGTGAACACTGCAGCAAGAAATGGGGCGGCCAGTCCTCCCGGGGCAATGTCGAGTCCTGGCCGGTGTGGCTCAGTGGATAGAGCGCCAGCCCACGGCCTGAACTGTCCCGGGTTCGATCTTAGTCAAGGGCACGTACCTGCGTTACAGGCTCGATCCCCAGTGGGGGAGGGGGTGCAGGAGGTATCCAGGCCATGATTCTCTTGCATCATGGATGTTTCTCTCTCCCTCTCCCTTCCTCTCTGACATCAATAAAAATATATTGAATGAAATAAAAACGAATGGAAAGATATCCTCGGGTGAGGATGCACAACAACAAAAGAGTAAGGAGCCCTGTGTCTGCTACCCCAGGTTCCCCACCCCACCCCGCCCACCCCAAACTGTGTTGGACAAGAGGAGCCCTGTGTCTGCTACCCCAGGTTCCCCACCCCACCCCGCCCCCCAAAACTGTGCCAGAGGAGATGCTGCAAATGCTGAACCTCTTAGGGCCTCCTGCATCATGTTGCCGTGGAGATGGATGCTGGTACAACAAGATGCTTCAGCTCCCTGCTGGCAAGGGCTGTATCAGACCCCACCCCCCCCACCCCCCCACCCCCCCCACCCCGCCTTCTCTGTGGTTTCACACAGGGCGATTCACACATTCCCAAATGTGCAGGGGAAAACAAACAACAAATGGCCTGAACCTGTGACATAATGCCTGCCCGTCTTTGCTAGAGGCATTTCACATTGACCTTGACCTGCGACCCCCCTGGGGCCCTGGGCTGCCAGGGAGCTCACTGGGGGCCCAGTTTCAGTTGACCTTCACTCCCTTGGAGCACCGGCTTATTAAGTCGCAGGCACCTCTGTCCTGCTTACACCTGTGGCGCCTGCCAACAGGACACACACGGGGCTCAGAAGCACCCGGCTTTTTCATGTTCATTAACGGTGTCCGTGTTGCAACCCGTGTGAGCGCCCCCTGCCCCACCCCCATGAGAGAGGCTGCAAAGACTTGGTCTCCCTAACAGAAAGGCCCGTGCTGCTCCATCAGGCCAGGGCGGGGGTGGGGGGTGGTACCTGCCAAAGCCGCCCCTGCACCCAGTCGCAGGCGACCCCTTGGAGGGAGCAAAGGTGACAGGCCTGTCCCTGCAGCATCCTTTCCCACCGGCGCCCCACGGAGCTCCAGTTCACCCTCCACCCTGGTGTCCTTTCTGCTGTGGGCAGTGCCCCCGAGTCTCAACTCAACCTGTGTGTGTGTGTGTGAGTGTGTGTGTGTGTGCACGTGTTCCTAATAAGGACCCTAATTAGGAAGGTGTGTTTTCCCCAGAGGAGAAGCGTTACACCACAGGAAAGTGAGTGTCCCCCATAGGAAGAAGGGTTTCACTACAGGAAGGTGTGTTTCCCCCACAGGAAGATGTGTTTACCCACAGGATCGTGTATTTCCTCCACAGGAAGAAAGGTTCCCCACAGGAAAGTGCGTATCCCCCACAGAAAGTAGGGTTCCCCCACAGGAAGAAGGGTTCCCCACAGGAACGTGTGTTTCCCCTACAGGAAGAAGAGCTCCCCCACAGGAAGTTGCATTTCCCCCACAGGAAAAAGGGCTCCCCCACAGGAAGTTGCATTTCCCTGACAGGAAGAAGGGTTCCCCCACAGGAACGTGTGTTTCCCCTACAGGAAGAAGGGCTCCCCCACAGGAAGTTGCATTTCCCCCACAGGAAAAAGGGTTCCCCCACAGGAAGTTGCATTTCCCTGACAGGAAGAAGGGTTCCCCCACAGGATGTTGTGTTTCCCCCACAGGAAGATGGGTTCCCATCAGAAAGTTGCATTTCCCTGACAGGAAGTTGCATTTCCCTGATAGGAAGACGAGTTCACCAACAGGAAGTTGCATTTCCCAACAGGAAGAAGGATTCCCCCAAAAGAAGGTGGGTTTCCCCCACAGGAAGTAGGGTTCCCCCACAGGAAGAAGGGTTCTCCCACAGGAAAAGGGTGACACCACTAGAAAGTGTGTGTCCCCCATAGGAAAGGGGTTCCCCACAGAAATGTGTGTTTCCCGCACAGGTAGAGGGGTTACCCCACCGTAATGTGTGTTTCCTCCAGAGGAAGAAAGGTTACACCACAGGAAAGTGCCTGTCCCACACAGGAAGAAGGGTTACACCAGAGGACAGTGTGAGTCCCCAGCAGGAATAAGGGTTTCCCCACAGGAAGGTGTTTCCCCCACAGGAAGATGGATTCCTCCACAGGAAAGTGCGTTTCCCCCAGAAACAGTAGGGTTCCCCCACAGGAAGAAGGGTTCCCCACAGGAAGGTGTGTTTCCCCTACAGGAAGAAGGGCTCCCCCACAGGAAGTTGCATTTCCCTGACAGGAAGAAGGGTTCCACCATAGGAAGGTGAGTTTCCCCCACAGGAAAAAGTGTTCCCTCACAGGAAGATGTGTTTCCCCACAGGAAGTAGGGTTCCCCAGAGGAAGAAGGGTTGCCTACAGGAAGGTGTGTTTCCCCTACAGGAAGAAGGGCTCCCCCACAGGAAGTTGACTTTCCCCCACAGGAAGAAGGGTTCCCCTACAGGAACGTGTGTTTTCCCAACAGTAAGATAGGTTCCCTATAAGAAGTTTCATTTCCCCGAAGGAAGAAGGGTTCCCCCACAGGAAGGTGTGTTTCCCCTACAGAAAGAAGGGCTCCCCCACAGGAAGTTGCATTTCCCTGACAGGAAGAAGGGTTCCACCACAGGAAGGTGAGTTTCCCCCACAGGAAGATGTGTTTCTCCCACAGGAAGATGGGTTCCTCCACAGGAAAGTGCGTTTCCCCCATAAAAAGTAGGGTTCCCCACAGGAAGAAGGGTACCCCACAGGAAGGTGTGTTTCCCCTACAGGAAGAAGGGCTCCCCCATAGGAAGTTGAATTTCCCTGACAGGAAGAAGGGTTCCACCACAGGAAGGTGAGTTTCCCCCACAGGAAAAAGTGTTCCCTCACAGGAAGATGTGTTTCCCCACAGGAAGTAGGGTTCCCCAGAGGAAGAAGGGTTGCCTACAGGAAGGTGTGTTTCCCCTACAGGAAGAAGGGCTCCCCCACAGGAAGTTGACTTTCCCCCACAGAAAGAAGGGTTCCCCTACAGGAACGTGTGTTTTCCCAACAGGAAGATAGGTTCCTATAGGAAGTTTCATTTCCCCGAAGGAAGAAGGGTTCCCCCACAGGAAGGTGTGTTTCCCCCACAGGAAGTTGCATTTCCCTGACAGGAAGAAGGGTTCCACCACAGGAAGGTGAGTTTCCCCCACAGGAAGATGTGTTTCTCCCACAGGAAGATGGGTTCCTCCACAGGAAAGTGCGTTTCCCCCATAAAAAGTAGGGTTCCCCCACAGGAAGAAGGGTTCCCTACAGGAAGGTGTGTTTCAACTACAGGAAGAAGGGCTCCCCCACAGGAAGTTGCATTTCCCCTACAGCAAGAAGGGCTCCCCCACAGGAAGAATGGTTCCCCTACAGGAAGGTGTGTTTTCCCAACCGGAAAATGGATTCCTACAGGAAGTTGCATTTCCCCAACAGGAAGAAGGGTTCCCTCACAGGATGTTGTGTTTCCCCCACAGGGAGATGGGTTCCCCACAGGAAGTTGTGTTTCCCCCACAGGAAGATGGGTTGCACAGGAAGTTGCATTTCTTTGACAGAAAAAGTGTTCCCCTACAGGAAGGTGAGTTTCCCCCACAGGAAGAAGGATTCCCTACAGGAAGTTGCATTTCCTTGACAGGAAAAAGGGATCCCCCACAGGAAGGTGACTTCCCCACAGGAAGTTGCATTTCGCTGATAGGAAGAAGGGATCACCCACAGGAAGTTGCATTTCCCCAACAGGAAGAAGGGTTCTCCCACAGGAAGGTGGCTTTCCCCCAAAGGAAGAAGGGTTCCCCCACAGGAAGGTGCATTTCCCCCACAGGAAGAAGGGTTCCCCTACAGGAAGGTGCGTTTCCCCCACAGGAAGTAGGCTTCCCCCACAGGAAGGGTTCCCCACAGGAACGTGTGTTTCCCCTACAGGAATAAGGGCTCCCCCACAGGAAGTTGTGTTTCCGCCACAAGAAGATGGGTTCCCCACAGGAAGTTGCATTTCCCTGACAGGAAGAAGGGTTCCCCCACAGTAAGGTGAGTTTCCCCCACAGAAGGAAGGATTCCCCATAGGAAGGTGGGTTCCCCACAGGAAGTTGCATTTCGCTGATAGGAAGAAGTGTTCACCCACAGGAAGTTGCATTTCCCCAAAAGGAAGAAGGGTTCAACCACAGGAAGTTGTGTTTCTCCCAGAGGAAGGTGCATTTCCCCCACAGGAAGGTGAGTCCCCCTACAGGAACACGCATTTCCCCCACAGGAAGCTGCCTTTCCCCCACAAGAAGGTGCATTTCCCCCATAGAAAGGTGCCTTTCCACCACAGGAAGGTGTGTTTTCCCCAAAGAAAAGTGTATTCCCAGGGTAAGAAGGATTCATGCATAGGAAGGTGTGTTTTCCCCAGAGGAAGGTGTATTTCCCCCACGGGAAGATGAGTTCCCCCACAGGAAGGTGCGTTTCCCCCACAGGAATGTGTGTTCCCCACAGGAGGATGCTCAGCTAAGGAGCCACACCAGCCGGGCAAAAACAATGTCTGTGGATAAGCCAAGTAGAGAATAGGAGAGGCAGCAAATGAACACACCGTCCTGCCATCACACACATCAAGTCTCACTCCCAAGGGGCCTCAACTCTCCACACCCAGGGCCCCTTAAGGAGAGGCGGGAAGCGGGGAGCACGGGCGCCCCTAAGCGTAATGTTCGCCCTCACTGGGCCCACTGGCCTCCCTGTCTCTGCCCCCCGCCCCCCTTCTTGTTTCAAATGCAGCCCTAACCTGCAGACGCCGAGTGAGGCTAGCGGCAGGAGGACGAGGTGCCAGCCAGAAATGCCGGGTTAGGGAAACTCCGACATCAGTCCTTCACTGTTTGTTTTTTAACCCTCACCCAGGGATATTTTTCTACGGATTTCCAGAGAGAGAGGAAGAGAGGGAGAGAGAGAAAAATCGACGTGACAGAGACACACCAATCGTGCAGGCAGCCCGTCCAGGGCCAGGGATCTCGCCTGCATCCGAGGTACGTGCCCTTGACCGGAATTGGACCCTTCAGCCAGCAGCTGCCGCTCTCTCCACTGAGCATCCGGTAAGGGCCAAGGTCACCGCCCTGAAAACACCTGCCACGTAAGTGAACCCCACAAAGTGCAGGTTCCGATCAGACCCCGAGACACGCCCTTGGAGCTCGGATTATGTCCATTTCACAGAAGAAGAAAAGTGAGTGACTGACACATAAAATGAAACATTCCCCGGGAAAAAGGGATGCCCCCCTATCTCAGCTCAGTGGACCCCAACCAGGGAGGCTGTGTGAGGGGACTGTCCCCCAACCCTGGCAATACGGGACAATTCGCACAACCTTTCGGGAAAGCGATTGGTCATCAGCCTTGACGTCCGGCGATCCAGCCTAAGGCACGAACAGGAAGCCGCCTAAGTCCCCAACAGTGTTGCGACCCCCCCCCCCCCACCCGGTGTGGCTCAGTGGCTGACATTGGCCTATGAACCAGGAGGTCACGGTTCGATTCCCGGTCAAGGGCACATACCCGGGTTGCGGACTCGATCCCCAGTAGGGGGCGTGCAGGAAGCATCCGATCCGTGATTCTGTGTCATCATGGATGTTTCTCTCTCTCTCTCCCTAAAAAAAAAAAATCAGTGGAAAAATATCCTCATGTGACGATTGACAACAAAAAATTAAAAAAAAAAAAAAAAACACAACGAGGTTGACTTTTAGAACTCCCAGATTATTCTCATCGGCCTCAGCCAGGACCAAGTATAAGAAAACGTGAGACTAAAACCCACCCAGACTTCCCTGACGTTTATAAAAGAGGGAAGACCCAGTCCATGGTGACATATCGCATACACGGAGTGGCCAGATGACGATGATCTCTGATGGCATAATCATCTGGCCACTCCGTGTCGATCCTATAGAATAAAAGGCTAATATGCACATGGTCCCCTTGACCAGGAGTTCGACCAGCAGGCAGGCCAGCCAACCGCCCACATCCCCTCCCCCTGGCCATGCTGGCCGGACCCCACCCATGCATGAATTCATGCACCAGGCCTCTAAAATATACATACATACATACATATATATATATATATATATATATACTGAGTGGACAGATTATTGTGCGTTCAGAGATCATCATCATCTGGCCACTCAGTGTATATCCGAGGACTGGAACGCAATGAGGTTGTATATGAGAAATGCCGAGAAACAGGCATTTTAGTCAGCTCTACCCGACCCTGGGCACCCCCGTGTGTGCAGAAAATCACTTCCCGACTCCATCTCATCAACCAGCGACCACCTGCACGCACACGCACGGACGTCTCAGGTCAAAGCCCGCACTCGGAGCAGGTGGGCTCCGCATCCCGGACCGGTCCCCGCTGCTGCCTCGATCTCCTGGGCCAGCTTCCGGGCCCGGAGTTCTCAGAGTCGAGAGCAAGGCCTTGCCAGGATACCGTGCGTGGCTGCCAACGCGTGAGGAAGCCAGGAAGCGCGGCAGCTGGGCATCAAACACTTGACCCACACAGACACGCCAGGATCCCGAGACGGGGCCTGATTTACACGTGACAACCAGGAAGCCTTCCGCTCACGGACCCGAGCTCCCACAGCGACACGGGTCACTCTAGACCAGTGGTCGGCAAACTGCGGCTCGCGAGCCACATGCGGTCTCTGGGCCCTTGAGTGTGGCTCTTCCACAAAATACCACGGCCTGGGCGAGTCTATGTTGAAGAAGTGGCGTTAGAAGAAGTTTAAGTTTAAAACATTTGGCTCTCCAAAGAAATTTCCATCATCGTACTGTGGATATGTGGCTCTGTGGACTGATGAGTTTGCCGACCACTGGTCTAGCCGGTTCTAGACCTGAGAACTATTCACAGCCTGGAGCCCTTGCTGGAAAGAATAAGGAAAAGAAGGAAAACGAACTTGTGTCTTTGACTTCCCACACACGTGTGCAATATCTCTTTTTAAAAAATATTGTTATTCATTTCAGAGAGGGACAGGGAGAGAGAGATAGAAACATCCATGATGGGAGAGAATCATGGACCAGCTGGCTGCCTCCTGCACGCCCCCCTTCCCGCCCCCCCGCCGTGGATCGAGCCCACAACCCGGGCATGTGCCCTGACGGGGAATCGAACCCTGACCTCCTGGTTCATAGGTTGACCCTGAACCACGGAGCCACGCCAGCCTGGCTGTGACCACATTAGAAAAAAGAAGACGAAATGAATATGTGATCAGACCTGGAAGCTGGTAACTCCTTGGTGGTCCCTTTGACCTGCTACAGCAATCACGTCCAACTCGCGGCCGGCGGCCCGCACACCTCCTGTGACACGCTTGTGCTGTGGGAATAATGCCCTAAGATCCCGTAAGGATCACTACTGTCACGGGTGGGGGGGGGGAGTCCCACGTTTGACACGCACAGCTCCACACGCGACGCTGCTTCTCTAAAAATGCCATCGGTGCCCTGGCCTGTGTTGCTCAGTGGGTAGCGCATCGGCCTGTGGACTGAAGGGTCCCGGGTTCGATTCCGGTCAAGGGCATGTACGTTGGTTGCAGGCACATCCCCAGTAGGGGGCGTGCAGGAGGCAGCTGATGGATGTTTCTCTCTCATGGATGTTTCTAACTCTCTCTCACCCTCCCTTCCTCTCTAAAAAAATCAATAAAATATATTTTACAAAAAGATGTCTCAGGGGATGAGCCATTCAGACACACACCTGTCCGTAGAGAAGCCGCAGAACTGTGAGATCTTGCTCCCGGAGGATGTGGTCAGTTTGGCTAAAATAACCTTATGAAACTAAAAAATAACAATAAGACACTCATCTCATGGAAAACCTAGTTTTACATCCCCATTCAGAGTAGGTTAGCCCTGGCCGGGCGGCTCCGTTAGCTGGAGCATCAAACGCACACCCAAAGGTTGGGGGTTCGATCCCTGGTCAGGACCCAACCTAGGTTGGGGGTTCGATCCCCGGTCGGGAAACGTCCGGAAGGCAACCGACTCTCTCTCTCTCTAAACTAATGAACTCGTACCCTCCAGTGGGATATTTAAAAGGTGAGGTCGCCGAAATGAAACGGAAGCTGTTCTCCAGGTGACCAAGTGCCGGGGCTCGGCTCCTGAGTGAGGGAGAAGGCTGGCCCGGCCCCTGCTGGCGACCCCTTGCCCGCTGCACCCGGAACCCATCTCCCAGGCGGGTCCCGGGAGGTCACTCCTCGCCAGGGCGCCCCAAACTCCAGAAAACCCTGTGCATCGCAACGCGCTAGGTCACCTGCACCTGCCTGACCCCCAGCAGTCTGGCGCACAGCTGCACAAGCCTCCAGCTCCAGCGGAAGGGGCGTGGCTTCGGGTAAGGGGGCGCGGCTTTTGCAATCAGGGCGTGACTTTGCTGAAGGGGTGGGGTTTGGGGCAGGTGACATGACTTTGTAGACGGGGCGTGGCTTTGTGAGAGGGACTTTGCGGAAGGGGCGTGGCCTTGCTGAAGGGGCGGGGCTTTTGCTTAAGGGGCAGAGCTTTGTTGAAGGGGCGGGGCTTTGTGTCCCCTGGAGGTGTTCCCTGGGATATCTGATGGTCCCCTTGTTCTCTGCTCTCCCCCTACCATTTAAATTACATCAACCAATCCTGGCCGGTGTGGCTCAGTGGATACAGCATCCGCCTGCAGACTGAAGGGTCCCGGGTTCGATTCCCGGTCAAGGTCACATGCCCGGGTGGTGGGCTCCATCCCCAGCAGGGGGCGTGCAGGAGGCAGCCGGTCCATGATTCTCTCTCCTCATGGATGTTACTATCTCTCCCTCCCTCTCCCTTCCTCTCTGAAATCAATGAAAATTTATTTTAGAAATAAATAAAAAAATATTTAAAAAAAGAAAAAGCGCGTGTGGGAGGACGCAGCTGTAGGTCATCAGCATCTTGCCCAACGGCGCCCTGTCTTCCCTGTGCCCACAATTCTGTCTCCCCGGGGAAGGGAGGAAACGGAGAAATCCGACCCAGGAGTGGGACCTGGGGTGGGACCCGACCCCGCTGGACCCGAAGCCCCAGTGCCGAGCTCTCCTGCGCCTCGCGGTCACTTCCCACGGTCCTGCCTGGCCTCGCAGGAACAAGGGCTGCTCTCAATTCCCTGCTGGACTCACGTCCGGCGCGTGGAGGCCCCAGCTCATTATCCCGGTTCCAATTTCCAGTCGGATCAGTGAGCACTGCAGCAAGAAATGGGGCGCCCCAGTCCTCACCGGGGCAACGTCGAGCCCTGGCCAGTGTGGCTCAGTGGATAGAGCGCCAGCCCACGGCCTGAACTGTCCCGGGTTCGATCTTAGTCAAGGGCACGTACCTGGGTTACAGGCTCGATCCCCAGTGTGGGGAGGGGGTGCAGGAGGCATCCAGGCCATGATTCTCTTGCATCATGGATGTTTCTCTCTCCCTCTCCCTTCCTCTCTGACATCAATAAAAATATATTGAATAAAATAAAAACGAATGGAAAGACATCCTCGGGTGAGGATGCACAACAACAAAAGAGTAAGGAGCCCTGTGACTGCTACCCCAGGTTCCCCACCCCACCCCGCCCCCCAAAACTGTGCTGGAGGAGATGCTGCAAATGCTGAACCTGTTAGGGCCTCCTGCATCATGTTGCCGTGGAGGTGGATGCTGGTACAACAAGATGCTTCAGCTCCCTGCTGGCAAGGGCTGTATCAGACCCCACTGCCCCCCCCCCCGCCCCCCGCCTTCTCTGTGGTTTCACACAGGGCGATTCACACATTCCCAAATGTGCAGGGGAAAACAAACAACAAATGGCCTGAACCTGTGACATAATGTCTTCGCTGGAGGCATTTCACATTGACCTTGACCTGCGACCCCCCTGGGGCCCTGGGCTGCCAGGGAGCTTACTGGGGGCCCGGTTTCGGTTGACCTTGACCCCCTTGGAGCACCGGCTTATTAAGTTGCAGGCACCTCTGTCCTGCTTACACCTGCGGCGCCTGCCAACAGGATACACACGGGGCTCAGAAGCACCTGGCTTTTTCATGTTCATCAACGGTGTCCATGTTGCAATCTGTGTGAGCTCCCCCTGCCCCACCCCCATGAGAGAGGCTGCAAAGACTTGGTCTCCCTAACAGAACGGCCCGTGCTGCTCCATTAGTCCAGGGCAGGGGTGGGGGGTAGTACCTGCCAGAGCCGCCCCTGCACCCAGCCGCAGGCGACCCCTTGGAGGGAGCACAGGTGACAGGCCTGTCCCTGCAGCGTCCTTTCCCACCCGGCGCCCCACGGAGCTCCAGTTCAGCCTCCACCCTGGGGTCCTTTCTGCTCTGGGCAGTGCCCCCGAGTCTCAACTCAACCTGTGTGTGTGTGTGTGTGTGTGACTGTGTGTATGTATGTGTGTGTGTGTGTGCGCGCTCGTGTTCCTAATTAGGACCCTAATTAGGAAGGTGTGTTTCCCCTACAGGAAGAAGGGCTCCCCCGCAGGAAGTTGCATTTCCCCCACAGTTAGAAGGGTTCCCCACAGGCAGTTGCATTTCCCTGACAGGAAGAAGGGTTCCCCCACAGGATGTTGCGTTTCCCACACAGGAAGATGGGTTCCCCACAGGAAGTTGCATTTCCCTGACAGGAAGAAGGCTTCCCCTACAGGAAGGTGAGTTTCCCCCACAGGAAGAAGGATTCCCCACAGGAAGTTGCATTTCTCTGACAGGAAAAAGTGTTACCCCACAGGAAGGTGGGTTCCCCACAGGAAGTTGCATTTCGCTTATAGGAAGAAGGGATCACCCACAGGAAGTTGCATTTCCCCAACAGGAAGAAGGGTTCCCCCACAGGAAGGTGCGTTTCCCCCACAGGAAGTAGGCTTCCCCCACAGGAAGGGTTCCCCACAGGAACATGTGTTTCCCTACAGGAATAAGGGCTCCCCTAGAGGAAGTTGAATTTCCCCCACAGGAAGAAGGGCTCCCACACAGGAAGTTGTTTCCCCCACAGGAAGATGGGCTCCCCACAGGAAGTTGCATTTCCCTGACAGGAAGAAGGGTTCCCCCACAGTAAGGTGAGTTTCCCACACAGGAAGAAGGATTCCCCATAGGAGGGTGGGTTCCCCACAGGAAGTGGCATTTCGCTGATAGGAAGAAGGGTTCCCTTACAGGAAGTTGTGTTTCTCCCAGAGGAAGGTGCATTTCCCCCACAGGAAGGTGAGTCCCCCTACAGGAACACGCATTTCCCCCACAGGAAGCTGCCTTTCCCCCACAAGAAGGTGCATTTCCCCCATAGAAAGGTGCCTTTCCACCACAGGAAGGTGTGTTTTCCCCAAAGAAAAAGTGTATCCCCAGGGTAAGAAGGATTCATGCATAGGAAGGTGTGTTTTCCCCCCAGGAAGGTGTATTACCTCCACGGGAAGATGAGTTCCCCCACAGGAAGGTGCTTTTCCCCCACAGGAATGTGTGTTCCCCACAGGAGGATGTTCAGCTAAGGAGCCACACCAGCCAGGCAAAAACACTGTCTGTGGATAAGCCAAGTAGAGAATAGGAGAGGCAGCAAATGCACACACCCTCCTGCCATTCACACACATCCAGTCTCCCTCCCAAGGGGCCACAACTCTCCACACCCAGGGCCCCTTTAAGGAGAGGCGGGAAGCGGGGAGCAGGGGCGCCCCTAAGTGTAATCTTCGCCCTCACTGGGCCCACTGGCCTCCCTGTCTCTGCAACCCGCCCCCCCTTCTTGTTTCAAATGCAGCCCTAACCTGCAGACGCCGAGTGAGGCTAGCGGCAGGAGAACGAGGTGCCAGCCAGAAACGCAGGGTTAGGGAAACTCCGACATCAGTCCTTCACTGTTTCTTTTTTTAACCCTCACCCAGGGATATTTTTCTACGGATTTCCAGAGAGAGAGGAAGAGGGAGAGAGACAAACATCGACGTGACAGACACACACCGATCGTGCAGGCAGCCCGTCCAGGGCCAGGGATCTCGCCTGCAACCGAGGTACGTGCCCTTGACCGGAATTGGACCCTTCAGCCAGCAGCTGCCGCTCTCTGCACTGAGCAACCGGCCAGGGCCAAGGTCACCGCCCTGAAAACACCTGCCACGTAAGTGAACCCCACAAAGTGCAGGTCCGATCAGACCCCGAGACACGCCCTTGGAGCTCGGATTATGTCCATTTCACAGAAGAAGAAATGTGAGTGACTGACACATAAAATGAAACATTCCACGGGAAAAAAGGATGCCCCCCTATCTCAGCTCAGCGGACCCCAACCAGGGAGGCTGTGTGAGGGGACTGTCCCCCAACCCCGGCAATAAGGGACAATTCGGCAATACACAACCTTTCGGGAAAGCAATTGGTCATCAGCCTTGACGTCTGGCGATCCAGCCTAAGGCACGAACAGGAAGCCGCCTAAGTCCCCAACAGTGTTGCGCCCCACCCCCCCACCCGGTGTGGCTCAGTGGCTGACATTGGCCTATGAACCAGGAGGTCACGGTTCGATTCCCGGTCAAGGGCACATACCCGGGTTGCGGACTCAATCCTCAGTAGGGGGCGTGCAGGAGGCATGTGATCCGTGATTCTCTGTCATTATAGATGTTTCTCTCTCCCTCTCCCTTCCTCTCTCCCTAAAAAAAAAAATCAATGGAAAAATATCCTCAGGTGAGGATTGACAACAAAAAATAAAAAAAAACAAACACAAAAAAACACAACGAGGTTGACTTTTAGAACTCCCAGATTATTCTCATCGGCCTCAGCCAGGACCAAGTATAAGAAAACGTGGGACTAAAACCCACCCAGACTTCCCTGACGTTTATAAAAGAGGGAAGACCCAGTCCATGGTGACATATCGCATACACGGAGTGGCCAGATGACAATGATCTCTGAACGCATAATCATCTGGCCACTCCGTGTCTATCCTATAGAATAAAAGACTAATATGCAAATGGTCCCCACGACCAGGAGTTCGACCAGCAGGCAGGCCGGCCAACTGCCCACGTCCTCTTCCCCTGGCCAGGCTGGCCGGACCCCACCCATGCACGAATTCATGCACCAGGCCTCTAATATATATATACTGAGTAGCCAGATTATTATGGGTTCAGAGATCATCATCATCTGGCCACTCAGTGAATATCCGAGGACTGGAATGCAATGAGGTTGTATATGAGAAATGCCGAGACAGAGGCATTTTAGTCAGCTCTACCCGACCCTGGGCACCCCCGTGTGTGCAGAAAATCACTTCCCGACTCCATCTCATCAACCAGCGACCACCTGCACGCACACGGACGGACGTCCCAGGTCAAAGCCCGCACTCGGAGCAGGTGGGCTCCCCATCCCGGACCGGTCCCAGCTTCCGGGCCCGGAGTTCTCAGAGTCGAGAGCAAGGCCTTGCCAGGATACCGCGCGTGGCTGCCAAGGCGTGAGGAAGCCAGGAAGCGCGGCAGCTGGGCATCAAACACTTGATCCACACAGACACGCAAGGATCCCGAGACGGGGCCTGATTTACACGTGACGACAGGAAGCCTTCCGCTCACGGACCCGAGCTTCCACAGCGACACGGGCCACTCTAGACCAGTGGTCGGCAAACCGCGGCTCGCGAGCCACATGCGGCTCTCTGGGCCCTTGAGTGTGGCTCTTCCACAAAATACCATGGCCTGGGCGAGTCTATGTTGAAGAAGTGGCGTTACAAGAAGTTTAAGTTTAAAACATTTGGCTCTCCAAAGAAATTTCCATCATCGTACTGTGGATATGTGGCTCTGTGGACTGATGAGTTTGCCGACCACTGGTCTAGCCGGTTCTAGACCTGAGAACTATTCACAGCCGGGAGCCCTTGCTGGAAAGAATAAGGAAAAGAAGGAAAAGGAACTTGTGTCTTTGACTTCCCACACACGAGTGCAATATCTCTTTTTAAAAAATATTTTTATTGATTTCAGAGAGGGACAGGGAGAGAGAGATAGAAACATCCATGATGGGAGAGAATCATGGACTGGCTGGCTGCCTCCTGCACGCCCCCCCCCCCGCCCCCCGGGGATCGAGCCCACAACCCGGGCATGTGCCCTGACGGGGAATCGAACCCTGACCTCCTGGTTCATAGGTTGACCCTGAACCACGGGGCCACACCAGCCTGGCTGTGACCACATTAGAAAAAAGAAGAAGAAATGAATATGTGATCAGACCTGGAAGCTGGTAATTCCTTGGTGGTCCCTTTGACCTGCTACAGCAACCACGTCCAACTCGCGGCCGGTGGCCCGCACACCTCGTGTGACATGCTTGTGCTGTGGGAATAACGCCCTAAGATCCCGTAAGGATCACTACTGCCACTGGAGGGCGGGGGGGGGGTGGTGGTGGTGTGGGTAGTCCCACGTGTGAAGCTCCACACGCGACGCTGCTTCTCTAAAATGCCATCGGAGCCCTGGCCGGTGTGGCTAAGTGGGTAGCGCGTCGGCCTGTGGACTGAAGGGTCCCGGGTTCGATTCCAGTCAAGGGCATGTACCTTGGTTGCGGGCACATCCCCAGTAGGGGGCGAGCAGGAGGCAGCTGATGGATGTTTCTCTCTCATGGATGTTTCTAACTCTCTCTCACCCTCCCTTCCTCTCTGTAAAAAATCAATAAAATATATTTTACAAAAAGATGTCTCAGGGGATGAGCCATTCAGACACACACCTGTCCGTAGAGAATCCGCAGAACTGTGAGATCTTGCTCCCGGAGGATGTGGTCAGTTTGGCTAAAATAACCTTATGAAACTAAAAAATAACAATAAGACACTCATCTCATGGAAAACCTAGTTTTACATCCCCATTCAGAGTAGGTTAGCCCTGGCCGGGCGGCTCCGTTAGCTGGAGCATTAAACGCACACCCAAAGGTTGGGGGTTCGATCCCCGGTCAGGGCCCAACCTAGGTTGGGGGTCCGATACCCGGTCGGGGAGCGTCCGGGAGGCAAGCGACTCTCTCTCTCTCTAAACTAATGAACTCGTACCCTCCAGTGGGATATTTAAAAGGTGAGGTCGCCGAAATGAAACGGAAGCTGTTCTCCAGGTGACCAAGTGCCGGGGCTCGGCTCCTGAGTGAGGGAGAAGGCTGGCCCGGCCCCTGCTGGCGACCCCTTGCCCGCTGCACCCGGAACCCATCTCCCAGGCGGGGCCGGGAGGTCACTCCTCGCCAGGGCGCCCCAAACTCCAGAAAACCCTGTGCATCGTGACACGCTAGGTCACCTGCACCTGCCTGACCCCCAACAGGCCTGTGCGCAGCTGCACAAGCCTCCAGCTCCAGCGGAAGGGGCGTGACTTTGCAGAAGGGGCGGGGTTTGGGGAAAGGGGGCGTGACTTTGTAGACAGGGCGTGGCTTTGTGAGAGGGACTTTGTGGAAGGGGCGGGGCATTTGCTCAGGGCCAAGGCTTTGCTGAAGGGGCGGGGCTTTGCTGAAGGGGCGGGGCTTTGCTGAGGGAGAGCTTTTTGAAGGGGCAGAGCTTTGCTGAAGGGGCGGGGCTTTGCTGAGGGGGCGTGGCTTTGCTGAGGCAGAGCTTTTTGAAGGGGCGGAGCTTTGCTGAAGGGGTGGGGCTTTGCTGAATGGGCGGGGCTTTGCATCCCCTGGAGGTGTTCCGTGGGATGTCTGATGGTCCCCTTGTTCTCTGCTCTCCCCCTACCATTTAAATTGCATCAACCAATCCTGGCCGGTGTGGCTCAGTGGATACAGCATCCGCCTGCAGACTGAAGGGTCCCGGGTTCGATTCCCGGTCAAGGTCACATGCCCGGGTGGTGGGCTCCATCCCCAGCAGGGGGCGTGCAGGAGGCAGCCGGTCCATGATTCTCTCTCCTCATGGATGTTACTATCTCTCCCTCCCTCTCCCTTCCTCTCTGAAATCAATGAAAATTTATTTTAGAAATAAATAAAAAAATATTTAAAAAAAGAAAAAGCGCGTGTGGGAGGACGCAGCTGTAGGTCATCAGCATCTTGCCCAACGGCGCCCTGTCTTCCCTGTGCCCACAATTCTGTCTCCCCGGGGAAGGGAGGAAACGGAGAAATCCGTCCCCAGGAGCGGGGCCTGGGGTGGGACCCGACCCCGCTGGACCCGGAGCCCCAGGGCCGAGCTCTCCTGCGCCTCGCGGTCACTTCCCACGGTCCTGCCTGGCCTCGCAGGAACAAGGGCTGCTCTCAATTCCCTGCTGGACTTACGTCCGGCGCGTGGAGGCCCCAGCTCATTATCCCGGTTCCAATTTCCAGTCGGATAAGTGAGCACTGCAGCAAGAAATGGGGCGGCCAGTCCTCACCGGGGCAACGTTGAGCCCTGGCCGGTGTGGCTCAGTGGATAGAGCGCCAGCCCACGGCCTGAACTGTCCCGGGTTAGATCTTAGTCAAGAGCACGTACCTGGGTTACAGGCTCGATCCCCAGTGGGGGAGGGGGTGCAGGAGGTATCCAGGCCATGATTCTCTTGCATCATGGATGTTTCTCTCTCCCTCTCCCTTCCTCTCTGACATCAATAAAAATATATTGAATAAAATAAAAACGGATGGAAAGATATCCTCGGGTGAGGATGCACAACAACAAAAGGGTAAGGAGCCCTGTGTCTGCTACCCCAGGTTCCCCACCCCACCCCGCCCCCCAAAACTGTGCCGGAGGAGATGCTGCAAATGCCGAACCTGCTAGGGCCTCCTGCATCATGTTGCCGTGGAGATGGATGCTGGTACAACAAGATGCTTCAGCTCCCTGCTGGCAAGGGCTGTATCAGACCCCCCTCCCCACGGCCCCCGCCCCCCCCCGCCTTCTCTGTGGTTTCACACAGGGCGATTCACACATTCCCAAATGTGCAGGGGAAAACAAACAACAAATGGCCTGAACCTGTGACATGATGCCTGCCCGTCTTCGCTGGAGGCATTTCACATTGACCTTGACCTGCGACCCTCCTGGGGCCCTGGGCTCCCGGGGAGCTCTCTGGGGGCCCGGTTTCGGTTGACCTTGACCCCCTTGGAGCACCGGCTTATTAAGTCGCAGGCACCTCTGTCCTGTTTACATCTGCGGCGCCTGCCAACAGGATACACACGGGGCTCAGAAGCACCTGGCTTTTTCATGTTCATCAACGGTGTCCGTGTTGCAAGCCGTGTGAGCGCCCCCTGCCCCACCCCCATGAGAGAGGCTGCAAAGACTTGGTCTCCCTAACAGAACGGCCCGTGCTGCTCCATCAGGCCAGGGCGGGGGTGGGGGGTGGGGGGAAGTACCTGCCAGAGTCACCCCTGCACCCAGCCACAGGCGACCCCTTGGAGGGGAGCACAGGTGACAGGCCTGTCCCTGCATCATCCCTTCCCACACAGCGCCCCACGGAGCTCCAGTTCAGCCTCCACCCTGGGGTCCTTTCTGCTGTGGGCAGTGCCGAGTCTCAACTCAACCTGTGTGTGTGTGTGTGAGTGTGTGTGTGTGTATGTGTGTGTATGAGTGTGTGTGTATGTATGTGTGTGTGTGTGTGCACGTGTTCCTAATAAGGACCCTAATTAGGAAGGTGTGTTTTCCCCAGAGGAGAAGTGTTACACCACAGGAAAGTGAGTGTCCCCCACAGGAAGGTGTGTTTCCCCCAGAGGAAGATGTGTTTACCCACAGGATCGTGTATTTCCCCCACAGGAAGAAAGGTTCCCCCACAGGAAAGTGCGTTTCCCCCACAGGAAGTAGGGTTCCCCCACAGGAAGAAGGGTTCCCCACAGGAAGTTGCATTTCCCCCATAGGAAGAAGGGCTCCCCCACAGGAAGTTGCATTTCCCCCACAGGAAGAAGGGTTCCCCCACAGGAAGATAGGTTCCCAACAGGAAGTTGCATTTCCCTGACAGGAAGATGCATTTCACTGATAGGAAGACGAGTTCACCAACAGGAAGTTGCATTTCCCAACAGGAAGAAGGATTCCCCCAAAAGAAGGTGGGTTTCCCCCACAGGAAGTAGGGTTCCCCCACAGGAAGAAGGGTTCTCCCACAGGAAAAGGGTTACACCACTAGAAAGTGTGTGTCCCCCATAGGAAAGGGGTTCCCCACAGAAATGTGTGTTTCTCGCACAGGTAGAGTGGTTACCCGACCGTAATGTGTGTTTCCTCCAGAGGAAGAAAGGTTACATCACAGGAAAGTGCCTGTCCCACACAGGAAGAAGGGTTACACCAGAGGACAGTGTGAGTCCCCAGCAGGAATAAGGGTTTCGCCACAGGAAGGTGTTTCCCCCACAGGAAGATGGGTTCCTCCACAGGAAAGTGCGTTTCCCCCAGAAACAGTATGGTTCCACCACAGGAAGAAGGGTTCCCCACAGGAAGGTGTGTTTCCCCTAAAGGAAGAAGGGCTCCCCCACAGGAAGGTGAGTTTCCCCCACAGGAAAAAGTGTTCCCTCACAGGAAGATGTGTTTCCCCACAGGAAGTAGGGTTCCCCAGAGGAAGAAGGGTTGCCTACAGGAAGGTGTGTTTCCGCCACAGGAAGAAGAGCTCCACCACAGGAAGTTGAATTTCCCCCACAGGAAGAAGGGTTCCCCTACAGGAAAGTGTGTTTTCCCAACAGGAAGATAGGTTCCCTATAGGAAGTAGCATTTCCCCCACAGGAAGAAGGGTTCCCCCACAGAAAGGTATGTTTCCCCCACAGGAAGATGCGTTTCCCACAGGAAGTTGCATTTCCCTGACAGGAAGAAGGGTTACACCACAGGAAGGTGAGTTTCCCCCACAGGAAAAAGTGTTCCCCTACAGGAAGATGTGTTTCTCCCACAGGAAGAAGCGTTGACAACAGGAGGGTGTGTTTCCCCTACAGCAAGAAGGGCTCCCTCTCAGGAAGCTGCATTTCCCCCACAGGAAGAAGCGTTGCCCACAGGAAGGTGTGTTTCCCCTACAGCAAGAAGGGTTCCCCCACAGGAAGTTGCATTTCCCCCACAGGAAGTTGTGTTTCCCCCACAGGAAGATGGGTTCCCCACAGGAAGTTGCATTTCCCTGACAGAATAAGGGTTCCCCCACAGTAAGGTGAGTTTCCCCCACAGGAAGAAGGATTCCCCATAGGAAGGTGGGTTCCCCACAGGAAGTTGCATTTTGCTGATAGGAAGAAGGGTTCACCCACAGGAAGTTGCATTTCCCCAACAGGAATAAGGGTTCCCCCACAGGAAGTTGTGTTTCTCCCAGAGGAAGGTGCATTTCCCCCATAGAAAGGTGCCTTTCCACCACAGGAAGGTATGTTTTACCCAAAGAAAAAGTGTATCCCCAGGGTAAGAAGGATTCATGCATAGGAAGGTGTGTTTTCCCCACAGGAAGGTGTATTACCTCCACAGGAAGATGATTTCCCCCACAGGAAGGTGCTTTTCCCCCACAGGAATGTGTGTTCCCCACAGGAAGATGCTCAGCTAAGGAGCCACACCAGCCGGGCAAAAACACTGTCTGTGGATAAGCCAAGTAGAGAATAGGAGAGGCAGCAAATGCACACACCCTCCTGCCATTCACACACATCCAGTCTCCCTCCCAAGGGGCCACAACTCTCCACACCCAGGGCCCCTTTAAGGAGAGGCGGGAAGCGGGGAGCACGGGCGCCCCTAAGTATAATCTTCGCCCTCACTGGGCCCACTGGCCTCCCTGTCTCTGCCCCCCGCCCCCCCTTCTTGTTTCATATGCAGCCCTACCCTGCAGACGCCGAGTGAGGCTAGCGGCAGGAGAACGAGGTGCCAGCCAGAAACGCAGGGTTAGGGAAACTCCGACATCAGTCCTTCACTGTTTGTTTTTTTAACCCTCACCCAGGGATATTTTTCTACGGATTTCCAGAGAGAGAGGAAGAGGGAGAGAGAGAAACATCGACGTGACAGAGACACACCGATCGTGCAGGCAGCCCGTCCAGGGCCAGGGATCTCGCCTGCAACCGAGTTACGTGCCCTTGACCGGAATTGGACCCTTCAGCCAGCAGCTGCCGCTCTCTGCACTGAGCAACCGGCCAGGGCCAAGGTCACCGCCCTGAAAACACCTGCCACGTAAGTGAACCCCACAAAGTGCAGGTCCGATCAGACCCCGAGACACGCCCTTGGAGCTCGGATTATGTCCATTTCACAGAAGAAGAAATGTGAGTGACTGACACATAAAATGAAACATTCCACGGGAAAAAAGGATGCCCCCCTATCTCAGCTCAGCGGACCCCAACCAGGGAGGCTGTGTGAGGGGACTGTCCCCCAACCCCGGCAATACGGGACAATTCGCACAACCTTTCGGGAAAGCAGTTGGTCATCAGCCTTGACGTCCAGCGATCCAGCCTAAGGCACGAACAGGAAGCCGTCTAAGTCCCCAACAGTGTTCTGGCCCGCTGCGCACCCCCCCTGCCCCGACCCGGTGTGGCTCAGTGGCTGACATTGGCCTATGAACCAGGAGGTCACGGTTCGATTCCCGGTCAAGGGCACATACCCGGGTTGCGGACTCGATCCCCAGTAGGGGGCGTGCAGGAGGCAGCCGATCCGTGATTCTCTGTAATCATGGATGTTTCTCTCTCTCTCTCCCTTCCTCTCTCCCTAAAAAAAAAAAACCAATGGAAAAATATCCTCAGGTGAGGATTGACAACAAAAAATTAAAAAAAAAACCACAACGTGGTTGACTTTTAGAACTCCCAGATTATTCTCATCGGCCTCAGCCAAAACCAAGTATAAGAAAACGTGGGAATAAAACCCACCCAGACTTCCCTGACGTTTATAAAACAGGGAAGACCCAGTCCATGGTGACATATCGCATACAAGGAGTGGCCAGATGACGATGATCTCTGAATGCATAATCATCTGGCCACTCTGTGTCTATCCTATAGAATAAAAGACTAATATGCAAATGGTCCCCACGACCAGGAGTTCGACCAGCAGGCAGGCCGGCCAACCGCCCACGTCCTCTCCCCGTGGCCAGGCTGGCCGGACCCCACCCATGCACGAATTCATGCACCAGGCCTCTAATATATATATACTGAGTAGCCAGATTATTATGGGTTCAGAGATCATCATCATCTGGCCACTCAGTGAATATCCAAGGACTGGAACGCAATGAGGTTGTATATGAGAAATGCCGAGACACAGGCATTTTAGTCAGCTCTACCCGACCCTGGGCACCCCCGTGTGTGCAGAAAATCACTTCCCGACTCCATCTCATCAACCAGCGACCACCTGCACGCACACGGACGGACGTCCCAGGTCAAAGCCCGCACTCGGAGCAGGTGGGCTCCGCATCCCGGACCGGTCCCCGCTGCTGCCTCGATCTCCTGGGCCAGCTTCCGGGCCCGGAGTTCTCAGAGTCGAGAGCAAGGCCTTGCCAGGATACCGTGCGTGGCTGCCAACGCGTGAGGAAGCCAGGAAGCGCGGCAGCTGGGCATCAAACAATTGACCCACACAGACACGCAAGGATCCCAAGATGGGGCCTGATTTACACGTGACGATCAGGAAGCCTTCCGCTCACGGACCCGAGCTTCCACAGCGACACGGGCCACTCTAGACCAGTGGTCGGCAAACCGCGGCTCGCGAGCCACATGCGGCTCTCTGGGCCCTTGAGTGTGGCTCTTCAACGAAATACCACGGCCTGGGCGAGTCTATGTTGAAAAAGTGGCGTTAGAAGTTTAAGTTTAAAACATTTGGCTCTCCAAAGAAATTTCCATCATCGTACTGTGGATATGTGGCTCTGTGGACTGATGAGTCTGCCGACCACTGGTCTAGCCGGTTCTAGACCTGAGAACTATTCACAGCCTGAGCCCTTGCTGGAAAGAATAAGGAAAAGAAAGAAAACGAACTTGTGTCTTTGATTTCCCACACACGTGTGCAATATCTCTTTTTAAAAAATATTTTTTTATTGATTTCAGAGAGGGACAGGGAGAGAGAGATAGAAACATCCATGATGGGAGAGAATCATGGACTGGCTGCCTCCTGCACGCCCCCCCTCCACCCCCCGGGGATCGAGCCCACAACCCGGGCATGTGCCCTGACGGGGAATCGAACCCTGACCTCCTGGTTCTTAGGTTGACCCTGAACCACGGGGCCACGCCGGCCTGGTTGTGACCACATTAGAAAAAAAGAAGACGAAATGAATATGTGATCAGACCTGGAAGCTGGTAATTTCTTGGTGGTCCCTTTGACCTACAAGCAATCACGTCCAACTCGCGGCCGGCGGCCCGCACACCTCGTGTGACACGCTTGTGCTATGGGAATAACGCTCTAAGATCCCGTAAGGATCATTACTGCCACGGGGGAGGGGGTGGTGGGGGTAGTCCCACGTGTGACACGCACAGCTCCACACGCGACGCTGCTTCTCTAAAATGCCATCGGTGCCCTGACCGGTGTGGCTAAGTGGGTAGCGCGTCGGCCTGTGGACTGAAGGGTCCCGGGTTCGATTCCGGTCAAGGGCATGTACCTTGGTTGCGGGCACATCCCCAGTAGGGGGCGAGCAGGAGGCAGCTGATGGATGTTTCTCTCTCATGGATGTTTCTAACTCTCTCTCACCCTCCCTTCCTCTCTGTAAAAAAATCAATAAAATATATTTTACAAAAAGATGTCTCAGGGGATGAGCCATTCAGACACACACCTGTCCGTAGAGAAGCCGCAGAACTGTGAGATCTTGCTCCCGGAGGATGTGGTCAGTTTGGCTAAAATAACCTTATGAAACTAAAAAATAACAATAAGACACTCATCTCATGGAAAACCTAGTTTTACATCCCCATTCAGAGTAGGTTAGCCCTGGCCGGGCGGCTCCGTTAGCTGGAGCATCAAACGCACACCCAAAGGTTGGGGGTTCGATCCCTGGTCAGGGCCCAACCTAGGTTGGGGGTTCGATCCCCGGTCGGGAAGCGTCCGGAAGGCAAGCGACTCTCTCTCTCTCTAAACTAATGAACTCGTACCCTCCAGTGGGATATTTAAAAGGTGAGGTCGCCGAAATGAAACGGAAGCTGTTCTCCAGGTGACCAAGTGCCGGGGCTCGGCTCCTGAGTGAGGGAGAAGGCTGGCCCGGCCCCTGCTGGCGACCCCTTGCCCGCTGCACCCGGAACCCATCTCCCAGGCGGGGCCGGGAGGTCACTCCTCGCCAGGGCGCCCCAAACTCCAGAAAACCCTGTGCATCGTGACACGCTAGGTCACCTGCACCTGCCTGACCCCCAACAGGCCTGTGCGCAGCTGCACAAGCCTCCAGCTCCAGCGGAAGGGGCGTGACTTTGCAGAAGGGGCGGGGTTTGGGGAAAGGGGGCGTGACTTTGTAGACAGGGCGTGGCTTTGTGAGAGGGACTTTGTGGAAGGGGCGGGGCATTTGCTCAGGGCCAAGGCTTTGCTGAAGGGGCGGGGCTTTGCTGAAGGGGCGGGGCTTTGCTGAGGGAGAGCTTTTTGAAGGGGCAGAGCTTTGCTGAAGGGGCGGGGCTTTGCTGAGGGGGCGTGGCTTTGCTGAGGCAGAGCTTTTTGAAGGGGCGGGGCTTTGCTGAAGGGGTGGGGCTTTGCTGAAGGGGCGGGGCTTTGCATCCCCTGGAGGCGTTCTGTGGGATGTCTGATGGTCCCCTTGTTATCTGCTCTCCCTCTACCATTTAAATTGCATCAACCAATCCTGGCCGGTGTGGCTCAGTGGATACAGCATCGGCCTGCAGACTGAAGGGTCCTGGGTTTGATTCCAGTCAAGGTCACATGCCTGGGTGGTGGGCTCCATCCCCAGCAGGGGGCGTGCAGGAGGCAGCGGGTCCATGATTCTCTCTCCTCATGGATGTTACTATCTCTCCCTCCCTCTCCCTTCCTCTCTGAAATCAATGAAAATTTATTTTAGAAATAAATAAAAAAATATTTAAAAAAAGAAAAAGCGCGTGTGGGAGGACGCAGCTGTAGGTCATCAGCATCTTGCCCAACGGCGCCCTGTCTTCCCTGTGCCCACAATTCTGTCTCCCCGGGGAAGGGAGGAAACGGAGAAATCCGACCCAGGAGTGGGACCTGGGGTGGGACCCGACCCCGCTGGACCCGAAGCCCCAGTGCCGAGCTCTCCCGCGCCTCGCGGTCACTTCCCACGGTCCTGCCTGGCCTCGCAGGAACAAGGGCTGCTCTCAATTCCCTGCTGGACTCACGTCCGGCGCGTGGAGGCCCCAGCTCATTATCCCGGTTCCAATTTCCAGTCGGATCAGTGAGCAATGCAGCAAGAAATGGGGCGCCCCAGTCCTCACCGGGGCAACGTCGAGCCCTGGCCAGTGTGGCTCAGTGGATAGAGCGCCAGCCCACGGCCTGAACTGTCCCGGGTTCGATCTTAGTCAAGGGCACGTACCTGGGTTACAGGCTCGATCCCCAGTGTGGGGAGGGGGTGCAGGAGGCATCCAGGCCATGATTCTCTTGCATCATGGATGTTTCTCTCTCCCTCTCCCTTCCTCTCTGACATCAATAAAAATATATTGAATAAAATAAAAACGAATGGAAAGACATCCTCGGGTGAGGATGCACAACAACAAAAGAGTAAGGAGCCCTGTGACTGCTACCCCAGGTTCCCCACCCCACCCCGCCCCCCAAAACTGTGCTGGAGGAGATGCTGCAAATGCTGAACCTGTTAGGGCCTCCTGCATCATGTTGCCGTGGAGGTGGATGCTGGTACAACAAGATGCTTCAGCTCCCTGCTGGCAAGGGCTGTATCAGACCCCACTGCCCCCCCCCCCGCCCCCCGCCTTCTCTGTGGTTTCACACAGGGCGATTCACACATTCCCAAATGTGCAGGGGAAAACAAACAACAAATGGCCTGAACCTGTGACATAATGTCTTCGCTGGAGGCATTTCACATTGACCTTGACCTGCGACCCCCCTGGGGCCCTGGGCTGCCAGGGAGCTTACTGGGGGCCCGGTTTCGGTTGACCTTGACCCCCTTGGAGCACCGGCTTATTAAGTTGCAGGCACCTCTGTCCTGCTTACACCTGCGGCGCCTGCCAACAGGATACACACGGGGCTCAGAAGCACCTGGCTTTTTCATGTTCATCAACGGTGTCCATGTTGCAATCTGTGTGAGCTCCCCCTGCCCCACCCCCATGAGAGAGGCTGCAAAGACTTGGTCTCCCTAACAGAACGGCCCGTGCTGCTCCATTAGTCCAGGGCAGGGGTGGGGGGTAGTACCTGCCAGAGCCGCCCCTGCACCCAGCCGCAGGCGACCCCTTGGAGGGAGCACAGGTGACAGGCCTGTCCCTGCAGCGTCCTTTCCCACCCGGCGCCCCACGGAGCTCCAGTTCAGCCTCCACCCTGGGGTCCTTTCTGCTCTGGGCAGTGCCCCCGAGTCTCAACTCAACCTGTGTGTGTGTGTGTGTGTGTGACTGTGTGTATGTATGTGTGTGTGTGTGTGCGCGCTCGTGTTCCTAATTAGGACCCTAATTAGGATGGTGTGTTTCCCCTACAGGAAGAAGGGCTCCCCCGCAGGAAGTTGCATTTCCCCCACAGTTAGAAGGGTTCCCCACAGGCAGTTGCATTTCCCTGACAGGAAGAAGGGTTCCCCCACAGGATGTTGCGTTTCCCACACAGGAAGATGGGTTCCCCACAGGAAGTTGCATTTCCCTGACAGGAAGAAGGCTTCCCCTACAGGAAGGTGAGTTTCCCCCACAGGAAGAAGGATTCCCCACAGGAAGTTGCATTTCTCTGACAGGAAAAAGTGTTACCCCACAGGAAGGTGGGTTCCCCACAGGAAGTTGCATTTCGCTTATAGGAAGAAGGGATCACCCACAGGAAGTTGCATTTCCCCAACAGGAAGAAGGGTTCCCCCACAGGAAGGTGCGTTTCCCCCACAGGAAGTAGGCTTCCCCCACAGGAAGGGTTCCCCACAGGAACATGTGTTTCCCTACAGGAATAAGGGCTCCCCTAGAGGAAGTTGAATTTCCCCCACAGGAAGAAGGGCTCCCACACAGGAAGTTGTTTCCCCCACAGGAAGATGGGCTCCCCACAGGAAGTTGCATTTCCCTGACAGGAAGAAGGGTTCCCCCACAGTAAGGTGAGTTTCCCACACAGGAAGAAGGATTCCCCATAGGAGGGTGGGTTCCCCACAGGAAGTGGCATTTCGCTGATAGGAAGAAGGGTTCCCTTACAGGAAGTTGTGTTTCTCCCAGAGGAAGGTGCATTTCCCCCATAGAAAGGTGCCTTTCCACCACAGGAAGGTGTGTTTTCCCCAAAGAAAAAGTGTATCCCCAGGGTAAGAAGGATTCATGCATAGGAAGGTGTGTTTTCCCCCCAGGAAGGTGTATTACCTCCACGGGAAGATGAGTTCCCCCACAGGAAGGTGCTTTTCCCCCACAGGAATGTGTGTTCCCCACAGGAGGATGTTCAGCTAAGGAGCCACACCAGCCAGGCAAAAACACTGTCTGTGGATAAGCCAAGTAGAGAATATGAGAGGCAGCAAATGAACACACCCTCCTGCCATTCACACACATCCAGTCTCCCTCCCAAGGGGCCACAACTCTCCACACCCAGGGCCCCTTTAAGGAGAGGCGGGAAGCGGGGAGCATGGGCGCCCCTAAGCGTAATGTTCGCCCTCACTGGGCCCACTGGCCTCCCTGTCTCTGCCCCCCGCCCCCCCTTCTTGTTTCATATGCAGCCCTACCCTGCAGACGCCGAGTGAGGCTAGCGGCAGGAGAACGAGGTGCCAGCCAGAACCGCCGGGTTAGGGAAACTCCGACATCAGTCCTTCACTGTTTCTTTTTTTAACCCTCACCCAGGGATATTTTTCTACGGATTTCCAGAGAGAGAGGAAGAGGGAGAGAGAGAAACATCGACGTGACAGAGACACACCGATCGTGCAGGCAGCCCGTCCAGGGCCAGGGATCTCGCCTGCAACCGAGGTACGTGCCCTTGACAGGAATTGGACCCTTCAGCCAGCAGCTGCCGCTCTCAGCACTGAGCAACCGGCCAGGGCAAGGTCACCGCCCTGAAAACACCTGCCACGTAAGTGAACCCCACAAAGTGCAGGTCCGATCAGACCCCGAGACACGCCCTTGGAGCTCGGATTATGTCCATTTCACAGAAGAAGAAATGTGAGTGACTGACACATAAAATGAAACATTCCAAGGGAAAAAGGGATGCCCCCCTATCTCAGCTCAGCGGACCCCAACCAGGGAGGCTGTGTGAGGGGACTGTGCCCCAACCCCGGCAATACGGGACAATTCGGCAATACACAACCTTTCGGGAAAGCAATTGGTCATCAGCCTAGACGTCCGGCGATCCAGCCTAAGGCACGAACAGGAAGCCGCCTAAGTCCCCAACAGTGTTGCGCCCCACCCCCCCACCCGGTGTGGTTCAGTGGCTGACATTGGCCTATGAAGCAGGAGGTCACGGTTCGATTCCCGGTCAAGGGCACACACCCGGGTTGCAGACTCGATCCCCAGTAGGGGGCGTGCAGGAGGCATCCGATCCGTGATTCTCTTGCATCATGGATGTTTCTCTCTCCCTCTCCCTTCCTCTCTGACATCAATAAAAATATATTGAATAAAATAAAAACGGATGGAAAGATATCCTCGGGTGAGGATGCACAACAACAAAAGAGTAAGGAGCCCTGTGTCTGCTACCCCAGGTTCCCACCCCACCCCGCCCCCCAAAACTGTGCCAGAGGAGATGCTGCAAATGCTGAACCTGTTAGGGCCTCCTGCATCATGTTGCCATGGAGATGGATGCTGGTACAACAAGATGCTTCAGCTCCCTGCTGGCAAGGGCTGTATCAGACCCCACTCCCCGCTGCCCCCGCCTTCTCTGTGGTTTCACACAGGGCGATTCACACATTCCCAAATGTGCAGGGGAAAACAAACAACAAATGGCCTGAACCTGTGACATAATGCCTGCCCGTCTTCGCTGGAGGCATTTCACATTGACCTTGACCTGCGACCCCCTTGGGGCCCAGGGCTGCCAGGGAGCTCACTGGGGGCCCGGTTTCGGTTGACCTTGACCCCCTTGGAGCACCGGCTTATTAAGTCGCAAGCACCTCTGTCCTGCTTACACCTGCGGCGCCTGCCAACAGGACACACACGGGGCTCAGAAGCACCCGGCTTTTTCATGTTCATCAACGGTGTCCGTGTTGCAAGCCGTGTGAGCGCCCCCTGCCCCACCCCCATGAGAGAGGCTGCAAAGACTTGGTCTCCCTAACAGAACGGCCCGTGCTGCTCCATTAGTCCAGGGCTAGGGTGGGGAGTGGTACCTGCCAGAGCCGCCCCTGCACCCAGCCGCAGGCGACCCCTTGGAGGGAGCACAGGTGACAGGCCTGTCCCTGCAGCATCCCTTCCCACCCGGCGCCCCACGGAGCTCCAGTTCAGCCTCCACCCTGGGGTCCTTTCTGCTGTGGGCAGTGCCCCCGAGTCTCAACTCAACCTGTGTGTGTGTGTGTGTGTGTGTGTGTGTGTGTGTGTATGTATGTGTGTGTGTGAGTGTATGTATGTGTGTGTGTGTGTGTGCACGTGTTCCTAATAAGGACCCTGACGACTTCCCACACCCCTCAGCTTCACAGCCACCCCCAACAGCAGCACTTTGGTTTGGGGGATGGGGGATGGGAAGTGGTTTGCTGGTTGGTGCTAAGAATTCCACGCCAGGCCAGCCGGCATGGCTCAGGGGTTGGGCATCGACCTAGGAACCAGGAGGTCGAGGTTGGATTCCCAGTCAGGGCACATGCCCGGGTTGCAGGCTCCATTCCCAGGAGGGGGCGTGCAGGAGGCGGCCGATCCGTGATTCTCTCTCGTCATCGATGCTTCTCTCTCTCCGACCCTCTCCCTTCCTCGCTGACATCAATAAAAATACATATTAAAAAGAAAGAATAATGGAGAGGCCTTTCCCATAAAGACAAGACTTCATCATGCATGTTGCAAAGGGGCTCACACGCTGACACACGCAGAGCCAAGCCCAGGAGGGGAAAGAGGAAAGCGGACTAAAGGACACGCGGGCGCTGTGACCTGGGCCCGTTACAGGGAGCTGTGGCCACCAGCGAAGGAGGGGACGGTGGCCGGGACAGATCTCGCTGCGAGAGAGCGCAGTGGGAAGGGGGCTGCCACAGGGAGCCATTCTGGGCACCTCTGCACGGCTTTCTGTATTGTTTTAATACTAGAGGCCCGGTGCACGAAGTTAGTGCACTGGGCGGGGGGGGGGGGGGGGTCCCCTCAGCCCTGATTGCAAGAGGGCGAAGGCCAGGCCCAGGGACCCCACTGGTGCACGATCGGGGCCGGGGAGGGGCGCAGGAGGTTGGCCAGCCAGGGAGGGACCGTGGGAGGGCTCCAGGGTGTGTTCGTCCCATTGGCCAGACCCCAGCAGCAAGCTAACCTACCGGTCGGAGCGTCTGCCCCCTGGTGGTCAGTGCACGTCATAGCGAGCGGTTGACCGGCCTTAGCATATCATTAGCATATTATGCTTTGATTGGTTGAATGGCCGACTGGATGTCAGGACGACCAGACACCTAGCATATTAGGCTTTTGTTATATAGGATATTTTTATTGATCTCACAGAGAGGAAGGGAGGGAGAGAGGGAGAGAGAGAGAGAGGAACATCAATGAGAGAGAATCATGGACCGGCTGCCTCCTGCACGCCCCCTACTGGAGATGGAGCCCACAACCTGGGCATGTGCCCTGGCTGGGAGTCCAACCGTGACTTCCCGGTTCGTAGGTCAATGCTCAGCCGCTGGGCCACACCGGCCAGGCAGCGTTTCCGTTCTCTCCTGAAGCTTCGGCCTCGCGGACGTCAGCCACCACCTCCCTCCACCAACCCGAGCCACGCCGCTTCCACACGCCGCCCGTGCGGCCCCGTTTAACTCCAACCCGGGACACACGAAGAGGCGGACGGGGCATCATCACCGACAAGCAATCCCTTCACAGCGTCACTCACCAGAGCCCAAGGCGGCGGCGGGTCCCGTCCCCGTCCCCGTCCCGGTCCCGGTGTGCGTGCAGGCTGCGCGGGTCTTCAGTTACCTGCCAACGAAAAACACGGAGTGAGGCGGCATCGTCCACGCCGACAGGACAGCAGGTTCCCGCCGGCTCCGTCAGCGGGCACACGCCCGGGTCGGGGTCGAGGAGCTGGGAGAATGCCCGTGGGCGGGGGGGGGGGGGACCACCGTCGTCGGAGCGTGTCTGCATCCAGAACACGGCAATCACACGCAGCCTTCAACACGTTTACGAACTCAGGTCCGATCGCAGCACTTCACTTCTTCCATTTTATTCCGTTCTGTCTGTTGGTTGGTTAACCCGCCCCCGACAGCATGTTCCCGTTGGTTTTCAGGGAAAGTGGGAGAGAGGCGGGAGGACGGCGAGTCCCGGGCACCCCCTGATCCCCGGATCGCGGGCTCATCGAATCACCAGGAACCGCTTTCTTTCATGCTCCGAGCCCGGGGCACAGCAGGCACCTGGCAGGTGAGCATCTGAAACGAATCAGCAGCCCTGGCCGGTGTGGCTCAGTGGACAGAGTGTCGGCCTGCGGACTGAAGGGTCCCAGGTTCGATTCCGGCCCAGGGCAAGTGCCCAGGTTGTGGGCTCCATCCCCCCTCCGAGTAGGGGATGTGCAGGAGGCAGCCGATCAATGATTCCCTCTCATCATGGATGTTTCTCTCTGTCTAGCTCTCTCCCTTCCTCTCTGAAATCAATAAAAATATCCAAATAAATAAATAAAAATAAAACAAATCAACAGCAGGAGCCCAACCACGGGGAAGCCACTATTTTTTCTGTCAACTCCGAAGAAAAATAAACACGCTCGCACGGTAGGTTCAGAGAAAAGGACGTGCGGCCAACACCGCTCGATTTTTACCGGAGGATGGATGGGAAGACACGTTTCTGCGTCTGCTCGGAGATGCCTCCTTCCTGGCCACGCGTCCCTGCAGAAGGTGCCGCTTTATCACGCTCGTGGGTTTTTGTCATTCAGGGCAAAAGTGCGAGCTACTTCAATAAGGGGGCGTGCCCGCCGACAAGACATCCACACGCACCCGATCCCCCCTAACGTGTCCCGGGGCGACTAACACGTATCCCACGCTGGCGGGAGGGGCAGAGCCAACACCTATGAATGCGCACGGGTGAGTATGAGTGCGCGGCGCAGACACGGCTTGTGGGCCGTTCACCCACACGCCACGCCAGCAGAGCCAGCTGCCACACGCGACAAACACGATTCGCTCCCCCACGCACCCCAGGCAACGCCCAACACCGATCCGGCCACGACGTGATCTGTCCCGGGGAAATCTGGCACGAGATGAGGGGCTCGCGGGAGCCAACCGGGCTTAGAATGGTATGACCCGCCAGCGCTAAAATGAACGGGGGGAACCAAACCCACAGAAAGTTTTAGTAAGTTGGCAGTCGCACAATATTCCCTTTCTTTAATCCTCACCCGAGCATATTTTCCCACTGATTTTCAGAGAGCGTGGAAGGGAGGGGGAGAGACGGAGAGAAACATCGGTGTGAGAGAGACACGTGGCTCGGCTGCCTCCTGCACGCCCCACACTGGGATAAACTTTGAGAGCGTTTATACCAAACTAGAGGCCCGGTGCATGAAATTTGTGCACAGGGGTGGAGGGTCCTTCAGCCCAGCCTGTACCCTCTCCAACCCGGGACCCCTCAGAGGATGTCCGACTGCCTCTCACAATCCTAAACCGCTGGCTCCTAACCGCTCGCCTTCCTGCCTGCCTCCCTGATCGCCCCTAACCCCTCTGCCTGCCTCCCTGATCACCGCTAAGCCCTCTGCATCCCTGATCGCCCCTAAGCCCTCTGCCTGCCTGATCACTGCTAAGCCCTCTGCCTCCCTGATCACCGCTAAGCCCTCTGCCTGCCTGCCTGATCGCCCGTAACCGCCTCTGCCTCGCCACACATCTGGGACCCAGATTCCCTCCTCCGGCTGGTCGCAGGCACCCAGGACCTGGGCTTCCCTCCCTCTGGCCGGCTGCAGGCACTGGCACCCGGGACCGCAGGGCGGGGGTGGGGTGCAGCTTGTCACTCTCCCGGGCCGCAGCCTGGATGGTCCCCATGCCTCTCTCCCCAGCGTTGAGTGTCTGAGCCGTTCGGCATTGCGGCGTGAGGGCGTGATGACCATTTGCATATTAGCTCTTCATTATATAGGATAAAAGAGGTCACACACAGAAGACGCCCTGTCTGACCCCATTTGTTTGAAACATTCGCCGTGGCAAGTCCACAGCCACACGAAGCAGATTTGTGGTTGCCCACGGCTGGGGGGAGGTGGGGCAGGCCTGCTGATGGGCAGAGATTTCTCTCCGGGGCGACAAGGGTCCTAAAGTGCATGGCGGTCATGTCTTCACAACTCGAGATGGACTTACAAAAACCACGGAACCGTGCATTTACAGCACGTGAACTCCGTGGCGTGTGAACTGTGCCTCAATACGGCTGTTTTTCCAAAAACGCTCCCAGGCCCTCGAAGCAAAGGTCACCTACCAGGTAGGTGTGTGCGCATGAAGGTTAAACAAGACATGCGGTTACACTGTCATGGCGTCACCAAACGCCTGCCACAGCTTCCCATGTGTAAAAACAAGCTTCCCCATTCGGTCTAAGGCACAGGGATTTTTTTTTTATTACTAGAGGCCCGGAGCACAAAATTCATGCACCGGGGCGGGGTGTCCCTCAGCCCAGCCTGCACCCTCTCCAATCTGGGACCCCTCAGGGGATGTCCGACTACTGGCAGTTGGACATCCCTCGCGCAATCTAGGACTGTTGGCTCCTAACCACTCACCTGCCTGCCTGCCTGATCGCCCCTAACCACTCTGCCTGCCGGCCTGCTCACCCCCAACTGCCCCCCCTGCCGGCCTGATTGCCCCCAACTGCCCCCCACTGCCGGCCTGCTTGCCCCCAACTTCCCCCCCGCCGGCCTGATGACCCCCAACTGCCCTCCCCTCCTGGTCTACTCGCCCCTAACCGCCTCTGCCTCGGCCCTGCCACCATGGCTTTGTCTGGAAGGACATCCGGAAGGTCTCCCGGTCTAATTAGCATATTACCCTTTTATTAGGTTACTTTTTAAAATATATTTTTATTGATTTCAGAGAGGAGGGGAGAGGGATAGGGAGAAACATCCACGATGAGAGAGAATCATGGACCGACCGCCTCCTGCACACCCCACACTGGGGATCGAGCCCACTACCCAGGCATGTGCCCCGAACGGGAATCAAACCTGGGACTCTTCAGTCTGCGGGCCGACGCTCTATCCACTGAGCCACACCAGCCAGGGTAAGACACAGGGGATTGTAAATGAACGCACTCCCTCTACACGTCCAAAGCGTCACTGCACCGCGGAAGCTGGGGCGAGGCCTCCAGAATGGCCTTTCTGACGCAAACGCCACCCGAAAAACCGACGTTACTGAGTCAAGTCCTATCTGCCCATCATACGACGTTTCGCCGGTTTGCGAGGTGAACTGAAATACGTAAGACGTGGCTCCCTCGGGAGGAAGCCAGACCACCACCCGCCGCAGGCCGGGGCCACGCAGGTTCCGAGCCCAGTGTGAGTGAACCAGGAAATCCGTTCGTCCGCTGTTGTCACACGTGACCAAGGCTGCGGGGGTGACGGGGGACGGTGGTTCTAAATGGGCAGCTGCTGATGACCCTGCTGTACAGCTGCGTCCCAAGAGCACTCGAAAGGAGACAAAATTCATGCACTTGGATTTCAGCTCAAATGAGCGAACAGGCTCTTTTTAAAAATCCTATATGATAAAAGCCTAATATGCAAATCGACTGGACGGTGGAACGGCCGGTCGCTGTGACGTGCACAGACCACCAGGGGGAAGACGCTCAACGCAGGGAGCGGCCCCGAGCCCGCAGGCCCCAGGCCAGACAAGGCGAGTGCCAGCGGGGCCTCCCGATCGTCCCACCAGTCACCCCACAGATCGGCCCTGATCACCGGCCAGGCCTACGGACCCTACCCGTGCACGAATTTCATGCACTGGGCTCCTAGTATATATATATATATATTTTTTTTACTGATTTCAGGAGGGGAGAGGGAGAGAGAGAGAGAAACATCCATGATGAGAGAGAATCATGCACCGGCTGCCTCCTGCACGCCCCCCTACTGGCGATCGAGCCCGCAACCAGGGCACGTGCCCTTGACTGGAATCGGAATCGAACCCGGGACCCTTCAGCCCGCAGGTCGATGCTCTATCCACGGAGCCAGAACGGCCAGGGCACGAATAAACTCTTCTACTTCGGACTGAGCCATCGCTATAAAATCACAGTTCTGTAGGGTTCTGATTTTCCCGGTTTCTCCCAAAGATCAGGACGCCTCTGGCCCCTGTTGGCCGCACTGGCAGGGTGAGCGTCGAGGACAGCAATGAACATCCCCGCCTTTCTCACTGAAAAGGAGGAGGCCGCAGAAGGAGGCAGAGGCACTGGACCCTGACCTCCCTGACCTTCTGCCACGTGGGGCCACCCCCTCGTCCCGGAATACCAACACCGAGGCTGGCTTCCCCGCGGTAGGGGCTGCGTGCTGCCGCTGTAACGAGCCACCACGAAGGTAGCTGCACGAAGCCACGCACGGTTCCTCTCTTCCGGTCCTGGAGGTCACACATCTGCCGCTACAACAAACCACGGAGAACCCAGTGGCGGCCCCGGCTGGTGTGGCTCAGTGGAGAGAGCGCCGGCCTGCGGACTGAAGGGTCCCGGTGCGATTCCGGTCAGGGGCAGTTGCAGGTTCGACCCCTGGCCCTGCTCGGGCTTGTACAGGAGGCGGCCAGTCGATGTGTCTCTCTCACATCGATGTTTCTCTCTCTCTCTCCCTCCCTTCCACTCTCTCTAAAAATCTCGGGTGAGGATTCACATTCACACACACACAGACACCCCAACTCATTGCATTAAGCAACGCAGACTTACACGGAGTGGCCAGATGAGGATGATCTCTGAATGCATAATCATCTGGCCACTCCGTGTCTATCCTATAGAATAAAAGGCTAATATGCAAATTGTCCCTTCAACCAGGAGCTCGACCAGCAGGCAGGCCGGCCAACCACCCATGTCCCCTCCCCCTGGCCAGGCTGGCCGGACCCCACCCATGCACGAACTCATGCACCGGGCCTCTAATATATATATATATATATACACACACACTCTGAGTGACCAGATTATTATGTGTTCAGAGATCATCATCATCTGGCCACTCAGTGTATTCTCTTATGTCCCAGAGGCCACATGTGCACAGTGGGCCACAGGGCCGGGCCGCCCTGGGGTGCAGGGGACACCCCGATTCCTCACCTTGTGCAGCGGCTCGGCCCCTGGGCCCACAGCTCCGACCTCTGTCTCGGGGACTCCTCTCCTCTCTGAGTCTGCCCCCTGCCTCTCTCCACCACTCTGAGGCCCTCTGTGGGGACCGTGGGCCCAACCAGATCACCTCCCCATCTCAAGACCCCAAAGCCACATCCATCAAGTCCCTCTTGTTGCCGGCCAGCGTGGCTCAGGGGCTGAGCGTCGACCTATGAACCAGGAGGTCACAGTTCCATTCCGGTCAAGGGCACATGCCCGGGTTGTGGACTCGATGCCCCGTGTGGGAGGCAGCCGATGCATGGTTCTCTCTCGTCATGGATGTTTCTCTCTCTCTCCCTTCCTCTCTGAAATCAGTGAAAAAATATTTTTAAAAAAATCAGAGGGAGAGAGAGGCTCTTGCTTCTTACCCATACCCCCCAGTCCTCTTCGAACGTTAAAAAGTTTAACTAAATAAACAGCACGGACTGTAATAAAAATGACACGTATAAACCTAGAGGGCCGAACGCGGGCCGAACGCTCCCTCACCCGGGGAGACGCTTAAGCCTCCTGCTTCCTGCCTCCCCTCCTCCTTCCGCAGCTCCCGGACAACCCCCACCCTGAGCCCGCTGCACCTGGGCATCCATTCTGCCCAGGCACCCGCGTCGCCAGGAGCCACACCGGAACCTCTGCCTGGCGCCTGAGACGGCCCAGCTGCCAGCCGGAGCCCTGGCCGCCCACGCCCGCGGCTCTGACATCCCAACCAGCCCCGCGCCCCGAGGGCATGGAAAACGCAGGAACGGACGGGCTCGACCACCGTGGCCTGAGGTCAGGTTCCTGCTCGCCATGTGGCACGGATCCCCGCTGCGGGGCGGACACTCTGCCCGGGCTTCCAATGAGGAGGGAGAAGCAGGGGTGGGCCTGGGAGAAAGTTCACCCCCCATCGCGGGGTCTCGCCGACAGGAAAGGCAGGCTTGTACGTTTTACACGACAGTAAGAGCGGGACGCAGAGAAAGTGCCGGATGCCGGCCAGCTGGCAGGAACACGCCCCGGGACCCGTCACTAAATCGGAGATTTCCCCAAGAACATCGTTCAGCGACAGGGAACACACAGCGAGTTCTCTGACTTAAAAAAAAAAATGTTGATTGCCCAGAAGGGGGCCTGCAGGGGGCAGCCGACCAGTGATTCTCATCATTGATGTTTCTCTCTCTCCCTCTCCCTTCCTCTCTCAGAAATCAATGAAAACATAAAGAAAATATTAAAAAATATTTCATGATGAGATGAAACAACCATGGGTCGGCTGCCTCCTGATCGCCCCAACTGCCTCCCCCCGCCGGCCTGATCGACCCCAACTGCCCTCCCCTGCCGGCCTGATCACCCCCTCCGCCGGCCTGATCGCCCCCAACTGTCCCCCCACCAGTTCTTAATTTAAAAAATCAAAAAACAAAACACACACAAGAACCAGCTCCATGCAGGACACGGATACGTCAGACAGAGCCGGATCCCCCATCAACCCTTCAGAACGAGAGAACCCGCGGGCATCAGCGAGCTCGCCCGTGAGGCCTGAACCCTGGAGGGAGGCAGCAGCCCCCACACATTAACCAGGCGGGTGAAGTCTCATCCGCAGCGTGATGTCCCTCCCGGCGAGAACGCCGCCTCCTGGAGCAACGGCAGGCCAGGGGATGCCCCACGGGGCGGGCTCGAGATGAGGGAGCGGCTGGCCCAGAGGCCCCCCCATACCATTTGCTGTTTCAGACGGGACGGTGACATTCCCACTTTATGACGGAGAAACGTGTCCCAACACCTAAGAAAGGCGGGTCCAAATCAATAAAAAAAATACCAGCCAATGCCTGATTGGGCGCTTAGTAAGGATAAGATTCCAAATACTCAGAGCCACAGCTGGCGCCCGACCTCACGCCTCACGGGCGTTTATCTAGAGACGCACACGTCAGCCGCACGGCACAGCGTCAGAGAGGACGGGCAGTGACCAAGAGCGACGGGCAGTGCCAAGTTTATTTTTATTTTTATTTTATTAACTAGAGGCCCAGTGCATGAAATTCATGCATGGGGGGGGGTGTCCCTCAGCCTGGCCTGCACCCTCTCCCAATCTGGGACATCCCTCTCACAATCCAGACCGCTGGCTCCTAACCGCTCACCTGCCTGCCTGCCTGATCGCCCCTAACCACTCTGCCTGCCGGCCTGCTCACCCCCAACTGCCCCCTCCACCGGCCTTCTCACCCCCTCTACCCCCCATGCCGGCCTGCTCGGCCTCAACTGCCTCCCCAGCCAGCCTGATCGCCCCCAACTGCCCCCCTGCCAGCCTGCTCACCCCCAACTGCCCCCTTGCCAGCCTAATCGCCCCCCAATGCCCCCCCACCAGCCTGCTTGCCCTCAACTGCTCCCCCCACCAGCCTGATTGCCCCCAACTGCCCCCCACTGCTGGCCTGCTTGCCCCCCACTGCCCTCCCCTAACCGCCTTTGCCTTGGTCCCGCCACCATGGCTTTGTCTGGAAGGACATCTGGAAGGTCTCCCGGTCTAATTAGCATATCATCCTTTTATTAGTATAAATTATTAGTATAGATAAGTTCTTTTTAAATTGGTTTCAGAGACAGGAAGGGAGAGAGAGACAAAAACATCCATGATGAGCCGAAATCGGTGTGGCTCAGTGGATAGAGCGTCGGCCTGCGGACTGAAGGTCCCAGGTTCGAATCCGGTCAAGGGCACGTACCTTGGTTGTGGGCACGTGCCCAGTGGGAGGTGTGCAGGAGGCAGCTAATGGATGTGTCTCTCTCATCGATGTTTCTAACTCTCCATCCCTCTCCCTTCCTCTCTGTAAAAAAGCAATAAAATATATTAAAATAAAAAAAAAAAAGGAAAGAAAGAAACATCCATGATGAGAGAAAACCACGGACCGGCTGCCTCCTGCACGCCCTGCACTGGGGATCGAGCCTGCCACCCGGGCATGTGCCCCGACCGGGAATCGAACCGCAACCTCCCGGGTTACAGCTGCCGCCCCGGTTCTTGCCATAAAGCTGGGATCTGCCTCGTGGGGGCGGCCTGCAGGCACATCCCACTCTGCGGTCACGGGGGGCAAGGCGTGGGGAGAGAACCCTTAGAGAAGCAGATCGGACACGGGGACGGATGCAGCAGAGGAGGAAGGGCCGGAACCGCCCACGTCCAGGCCAGCCCCCCCTCCCGAAGCCGAAGGCCCCGCGAGACAGGCCCCAGGCCACGGCCGTCCCCTGGCTGTCTCCTCAATGAGCTATTTTTAGGTCCTGCGGGCGGCCAGCGGGCTCCCCTCCATCACTAGCTGGCAGCTCTGGAACTGGGTCAGCAGGGAAAGCGGCCGGGCGGTCACCGTGCCGTCCCAAGTCGAGCTCGCCCCGGCCCCCGTGGCTCAGTGGATAGCGCGTCGGCCTGCGGACCCAAGGGTCCCGGGTTCGACCCCGGTCCAGGGCACGTACCACGGTTGCCCTCTCCTCCCCGGCCCTGGCCCTGGCCCTGGTCGGGGGCGTGCAGGAGGCAGCCCACTGGAGTGTCTCTCACATGGATGTTTCTCTCAGTCTTCCCCTCTCTCTCCTCCTCGCCCTGAAAATCAACACGAAAAACAGCCTCGGGTGAGGATGAACAAAACAAAACCAAAGGAAGTCTCTCTAGCTCAGCCGTGGGCAAACTACGGCCCGCGGGCCGGATCCGGCTGTTCTATCCGGTTCTCTTGCTCTCCCCTCCGCTCCTTTACTTTGAATTTATATTAGTTCACACAAACACTCCATCCATGCTTTTGTTCCGGCCCTCCGGTCCAGTTTAAGAACCCATTGTGGCCCTCGAGTCAAAAAGTTTGCCCACCCCTGGCCTAGCTCATTCCGACCCTCCCTCCCCGCGTCTCCAACCAGAGGAGGGGCGCCTGCCGTGGCTTCCTTTTTTGTTGTTGTTGATCTTAATACGCACCTGAGGATATTTTCCAATGATTTTAAAAAATATATCTTATTGATTTTTTACAGAGTGGAAGGGAGAGGAAGAGAGAGTTAGAAACATCCATCAGCTGCCTCCTGCACACCTCCTACTGGGGATGTGCCTGCAACCAAGGTACATGCCCTTGACCGGAATCGAACCCGGGACCCTTCCGTCCGCAGGCCGACGCTCTATCCACTGAGCCACACCAGTTAGGGCTCCAATGATTTTTTAAATTATTTTTATTTTAAAAAGTTTTTTATGGATTTCAGAGAGGAAGGGAGAGAGAGAGAGAGAAACATCCATGATGAGAGAGAATCATGGATCGGCTGCCTCCTGCACGCCTCACACTGGGGATTGAGCCCACAACCCGGGCATGTGCCCTGACCAGGAATCAAACCGTGACCTCCTGGTTCCTAGGTCCACGCTCAACCTCTGAGCCACGCCGGCCGAGCCCACTGATTTTTAAGGAGCGTGGATGGGAAGGGGAGAGACACAGGCAGAGAAACATCTACGTGAAAGAGATACATCGCCTGGTGGCCCCCAGCACCTGCCCAGGGCCAGGCCCGAGGCTGCCTGCAGCGCGTTTCAATAACACTCCTGCCCTGGCCAGTGTGGCTCAGTGGGTAGAGCGTCGGCCTGCGGACCGCAGGGTCCCGGGTTCCATTCGGTCAAGGGCACATGCCCGGGTTGCGGGCTCGATGCCCAGTAGGGGGCGTGCAGGAGGCGGCTGATCCATGATTCTCTCTCATCACCGATGTTTCTCTTTCTCTCCCTCTCCCTTCCTTTTTGAAATCAATCAATCAATCACCCCCAACTGCCCCCCTTGCCATCAATCAATCACAGGCGCGTCCCCTGCCTCCTCGCTACGTGCATCAGAGCGGAACGTGTCTAAAGGGGAAATCTCAACATTGCAGCAGCCTCCCGAGACCGATGGGATCCGGTCCGAGTCTTCATTGGTTTCCTCCTCGGAAAGGTCCCCCCAGGACAACGCTGGCAGCACGCGGGCAAGCCCCCGGGCGGGGCTCCGTGGCCGAGCGTGGACCCAGGAACCAGGAGGTCACCATTCCGTTCACAGGCCCGGGGTGGGGGCTCCACCCCCAGAGGCGGGCGTGCAGGGGGCCCGATGCTTCTCTCGCATCATCATCGACGTTTCCATCTCTCTCTCCCTCCCCTTCCTCTCTGAAATCAGTAAAAATATATTTTTTAAAAAAGAGAGAAGAAATTGCCCTGACCGGGTTGCTCAGTGGATAGAGCGTCAGCCTGTGGACTGGAAGGTCCCGGGTTCGATTCCGGTCAAGGGCATGTACCTGGGTTGCGGGCACATCCCCAGTGGGAGGTGTGCAAGAGGCAGCTGATGGATGTTTCTCTCTCATCGATGTTTCTAGCTCTCTATCCCTCTCCCTTCCTCTCTGTAAAAAATCAATAAAATATATTAAAAAAATATATATGTTAAAAAAGAGAGAAGAAATAACCAATGAGGTTTCATGCATCACCCGTCCCAGGTACAGCGGCATTTTACCTTCACGACGTTCATGGCAAAGGAGTGGCTGAGCGTGGACCACCGAGCATCGGCCACAAGGTGGGAGGGGGACGGGGTCAGGGTTCGAGGGGGGGAGGTACAGGTCAGACCTGGGGGGGAGGGGTGGCAGGGACTCACTCTGGCTGTGTCCGCACCGGGGAGGAAAGCTCCCGGCTCCGGGGGCCACGGGGCCCTGCGCCCCGGCCTCCGCACCGAGAACGCGAGCACAGGCCCCACACACATGTGAGGGGGGTGACCGCCCCAACACCGCTCCCTGCACGGGCCCGGGCCCTCACGTCCTTTCCGGTGTCCCCAGAGCGCCCGCTTTTCCCGCCGTTTGCAAACGCGAACCGAGCTCAGCTCCGGTGGCACAGGGGCAGCGGGTGGCCTCCGGGGGCCCCCTGGCTCGGCCCGGTCCGCAGTGTGGGGCGCAGGAGGCAGCCGATGCATGAGTCTCTGTCACCGTGGATGTTTCTCCCTCCCTCCCGCCCCCTCCCTTCCTCTCTGAACTCAGTGAAAACACATTTAAGAAGAAGCAGCCCCCTCCTTGCAGACAGAACCCCCAAGCACAGAGCAGGCGGGTTCCTCTGGGGCGGGCGGGGTCTTCCCGCCCCCTCCCGACGCCCCCCCACACCCGGGTGCCCCGCTCTCTGCACCCAGCTCCTTGCCACTATGTCCAAGTGCGCTCGGCTGGCCACTCCGAGCTGGTACCACGCCCGGCGACAGTCACCACGCGCAGCAACAAAGTAGCAAAGAGCTGTTCAGATAACTTCCTTTCCTTTCTTTCCTTTTTTCTTCTTTTTTCTCCAGGAAACGAAGCCCGCCGTGCACTTTCCGTCCGGCTCACAGCTGACTGAGCAGCTCAGGGCAACGCTGCCCGTTAGGAACGAGTCCACGACCACCTGCATGTCCTGAGCTCTAAAGGAAACCGCTTCCGCCCTGGCCGGGGTGGCTCAGTGGATGGAGCGTCGGCCTGCAGACCGAAGGGTCCCGGGTTCGATTCCGGTCAAGGGCATGCACCTCGGTTGTGGGCTCGATCCCCAGGAAGGGGGCGTGCAGGAGGCAGCTGATCCATGCTTCTGTCTCATCATCGATGTTTCTCTCACGTTCTCCTTCTCTGATAGCAATAAAAATATATTTTAAACATAATAATAATAAATTGCCGAGACCGGTTTGGCTCAGTGGATAGAGCGTCGGCCTGCGGACTGAAGGGTCCCGGGTTCGATTCCGGTCAAGGGCATGTACCTTGGTTGCGGGCACATCCCCAGTGGGGGATGTGCAGGAGGCAGCTGATCGATGTTTCTCTCTCATCGATGTTTCTGACTCTCTATCCCTCTCCCTTCCTCTCTGTAAAAAGTCAATAAGATATATTTAAAAAATAATAATAATAATAATAATAATAATAAATAAAAGAAACCACTTTTTCACCAGAAGTGTGCTTTTTCTTTTTTCTGTTTTTTAAAATATACTTTTATTGATTTCAGGGAGGAAGAGAGAGATAGAAACATCCATGATGAGAGAGAATCATGGATCAGCTGCCTCCTGCACGCCCCCTACTGGGGATCGAGCCCGCAACCCGGGCATGTGCCCTTGACCGGGAATCGAACCGTAACCTCCTGGTTCCTAGGTCGACGCTCAAGCACTGAGCCACGCCTGCTGGGCGCCTGCAACTGCTTTCAGAACATTCGGTTGTGCCCCCGTCACCGGCACCATCAGCCTTCGAATAACACCATCACGCCCCACGGGAAGGCCTGTACCCCATCAGTCACTGCCCTGCCCCATCCCCAAAGGGCAGTCCAGGCACCCCCGAACCTCGTCTGTCTGAGCAGCCCTAGCCCTAGCAAACCCTCTTTTTGTTTGTTTTAATTAATCCTCACCTGAAGCTACTTTTCCATTGAGTTTTGGAGAGAGTGGAGGCGGGGAGAGGGGGAGAGAGAGAGACATCGATTGGCTGCCTCCTGCACGCGCCCGACCAGGCTGGGGAAGGAGCCTGCAACCAAGGTACGTGCCCTTGAGCAGAGCTGGACCCGGAGCCCTGTAGTCCGCAGGCTGACGCGCCGTCTACCCACTGGGCCACACCGTCTCCATTTCCTCCGCGGGCCTTCGTGGGTGACCGACAGGTGCCCGGCCCGAGCAGCGCTGAGGCAGACCCTGCAGTCCTATCGCACCTCACCGCGCAGGCCGGGAACCGTGCCTGGCTCCGCGTACTCCAAGGCGTCTCAGAGTCGCCACGGCTTCGCTCCAGGGGCCGTGCGGTCCTCAGGCCGACAGCTACCGGACTGCGTGTCCCCACCCGGCAGGCACGCGGGCACGTGTCCGGGACGAGGCTCAGCCAGCCCTCCCCACGCTGAGCCACGGACGCGCTGCTCGCCACCACCGCTCACCGTCCCGGGCGGACAGCGGGCACAGCGATGCCACCTGCCACTCTCCGAGGGACGGGCGGCTGTGTCCGCTGTAGGGTGAGCTCACATCTCCACCGCCCGAGCAAGACACGTGGCAAACCGCCCCGCCCATGCGAAGCAACAAGTTCCACGTGAGGTCTGAGGGGGTGACCACCCCAACGGGCCCGGGGGCCTAGCCCCAAAGGGGGGAAGGCGCTGTTTCGTCCACTTACAAAAGGAGGGTAGGCGCCCGCCGGCGTGGCTCAGCGGCTGAGCAGCGCCCCAGGAACCAGGAGGTCACCGTTTCATTCCCGGTCAAGGGCACATGCCGGGGTTGTGGGCTTCACCCCCAGTGGGGGGCGTGCAGGAGGCAGCCGATCAAGGGTTCTCTCTCATTGATGTCTCTCTCTCTCTCCCCCTTCCTCTCTGAAATCAACAAAAATATATTTAAAAAAATAAAAGTAAACAAAAAGAGGAATAGGTGACCCATACAATAATGCGCCCACGGTCTGAGATTGCAGCTTGTGGGAAGTGGGTTCCCCCCACGCCCCCCCCCACCCCGCCCCATATTCTCTCATCAGTCTGCACGGAGCTCAGAGGTAAACGGTTTGTCTTATTTCGGCATCGGAAACAAAAGGAGCGACTCCCTACCCCGCACAGGCAGCTGCGCATCCAGCTGATAACCCCCCAAACCTGCCACACACACTGCAGCCAGGACCAGGTCAAGGTCAAGGTCAAGGTGACCCTGCGGGTGCCTGTGGGTAACCCTCTCATCCCACCCTCTGCTCAAATCACCGCCCGTGTGCACGTGAAAGGGGAGGTATGACTCCCGCTTACCTTTCAAATCAACCACGAACGAGTGCACGCGAGCATGGGTGGACGTGAGGCGAGTGCACGCGGACACGGGCACGTTAAGGCAAGATCACATGGACAGAGGGAACGTTAAGGCGAGATTACGCGAACACGGGAAACGTTAAGGCGGGAACGTTAAGGCGAGAGCACGCAGACACAGGGAACGTTAACGCGAGAACACGCAGACTCGGGGAACTTTAAGGCGAGAACACGCAGACACCGGGGAACGTTAAGGCGAGAACACGCAGACACCGGGGAACGTTAAGGCGAGAACACGCAGACATGGGGAACGTTAAGGCGAGAGCACGCAGACTCGGGGAACCTAAAGCGAGTGCACGCAGACACGGGGAACGTTAAGGCGAGAACACGCAGACTCGGGGAACCTAAAGCGACTGCACGCAGACACCGGGGAACGTTAAGGCTAGAGCACGCAGACTCGGGGAACCTAAAGCGAGTGCACGCAGACTCGGGGAACCTAAAGCGAGTGCACGCAGACACGGGGAACGTTAAGGCGAGTGCACACAGACACCGGGGAACGTTAAGGCGAACACTTGCAGACACGGGGACGTAAGGCGGGAGCACGCAGACATGGGGAACCTAAAGCGAGTGCACGCAGAAACACGGAACGTTAAGGCGAGAGCACGCAGACACCGGGGAACGTTAAAGCGAGTGCACGCAGACACTGGGGAACGTTAAGGCGAGAGCACGCAGACACCGGGAACGTTAAGGCGAGAGCACGCAGACACCGGGGAACTATAAGGCGAGAGCACGCAGACACCGGGAACCTAAAGCGAGTGCACGCAGACACGGGGAACGTTAAGGCGAGTGCACGCAGACACGGGGAACGTTAAGGCGAGAACACGCAGACATGGGGAACGTTAAGGCGAGAACACGCAGACACCGGGGAACGTTAAGGCGAGAACACGCAGACTCGGGGAACCTAAAGCGAGTGCACGCAGACACGGGGAACATTAAGGCAAGAGCACGCAGACTCGGGGAACCTAAAGCGAGTGCACGCAGACACGGGGAACGTTAAGGCGAGAACACGCAGACTCGGGGAACCTAAAGCGAGTGCACGCAGACACGGGGAACGTTAAGGCGAGAGCACGCAGACACCGGGAACATTAAGGCGAGAACACGCAGACTCGGGGAACCTAAAGCGACTGCACGCAGACACGGGGAACGTTAAGGCGAGAGCACGCAGACACCGGGAACATTAAGGCGAGAACACGCAGACTCGGGGAACCTAAAGCGAGTGCACGCAGACACGGGGAACGTTAAGGCGAGAACACGCAGACACCGGGAACATTAAGGCGAGAACACGCAGACTCGGGGAACCTAAAGCGAGTGCACGCAGACACCAGGGAACGTTAAGGCGAGAACACGCAGACTCGGGGAACCTAAAGCGAGTGCACGCAGACACGGGAACGTTAAGGCAAGAACACGCAGACACTGGGGAACGTTAAGGCGAGAACACGCAGACACCGGGAACGTTAAGGCGAGAGCACGCAGACTCGGGGAACCTAAGAGTGCACGCAGACACGGGAACGTTAAGGCAAGAACACGCAGACACTGGGGAACGTTAAGGCGAGAACACGCAGACACCGGGAACGTTAAGGCGAGAGCACGCAGACTCGGGGAACCTAAAGCGAGTGCACGCAGACACGGGGAACGTTAAGGCGAGAGCACGCAGACACCGGGAACGTTAAGGCAAGAGCACGCAGACACCGGGAACGTTAAGGCGAGAGCACGCAGACACCGGGGAACTTTAAGGCGAGAACACGCAGACTCGGGGAACCTAAAGCGAGTGCACGCAGACACGGGGAACGTTAAGGCGAGAGCACGCAGACACCGGGAACATTAAGGCGAGAACACGCAGACTCGGGGAACCTAAAGCGACTGCACGCAGACACCGGGGAACGTTAAGGCTAGAGCACGCAGACTCGGGGAACCTAAAGCGAGTGCACGCAGACACGGGGAACGTTAAGGCGAGTGCACGCAGACACCGGGAACGTTAAGGCGAACACTTGCAGACACGGGGACGTAAGGCGGGAGCACGCAGACATGGGGAACCTAAAGCGAGTGCACGCAGAAACACGGAACGTTAAGGCGAGAGCACGCAGACACCGGGGAACGTTAAAGCGAGTGCACGCAGACACTGGGGAACGTTAAGGCGAGAGCACGCAGACACCGGGAACGTTAAGGCGAGAGCACGCAGACACCGGGGAACTTTAAGGCGAGAGCACGCAGACACCGGGGAACTTTAAGGCGAGAACACGCAGACACGGGGAACGTTAAGGCGAGAGCACGCAGACACCGGGGAACGTTAAGGCGAGAGCACGCAGACACCGGGGAACGTTAAGGCGAGAGCACGCAGACTCGGGGAACCTAAAGCGAGTGCACGCAGACACGGGAACGTTAAGGCAAGAACACGCAGACACTGGGGAACGTTAAGGCGAGAACACGCAGACACCGGGAACGTTAAGGCGAGAGCACGCAGACTCGGGGAACCTAAAGCGAGTGCACGCAGACACGGGAACGTTAAGGCAAGAACACGCAGACACTGGGGAACGTTAAGGCGAGAACACGCAGACACCGGGAACGTTAAGGCGAGAGCACGCAGACTCGGGGAACCTAAAGCGAGTGCACGCAGACACGGGGAACGTTAAGGCGAGAGCACGCAGACACCGGGAACGTTAAGGCGAGAGCACGCAGACACCGGGAACGTTAAGGCGAGAGCACGCAGACACCGGGGAACTTTAAGGCGAGAGCACGCAGACTCGGGGAACCTAAAGCGAGTGCACGCAGACACGGGAACGTTAAGGCAAGAACACGCAGACACGGGAACGTTAAGGCAAGAACACGCAGACTCTGGGGAACTTTAGGCGAGAACACGCAGACTCGGGGAAGTTAGGGCGAGAGCACGCAGACACGGGGAACGTTAAGGCGAACACTTGCAGACACGGGGAACGTAAGGCGAGAGCACGCAGACACCGGGGAACCTAAAGCGAGTGCACGCAGACACGGGGAACGTAAGGCGAGAGCACGCAGACACCGGGGAACCTAAAGCGAGTGCACGCAGACACCGGGAACGTTAAGGCGAGAGCACGCAGACTCGGGGAACCTAAAGCGAGTGCACGCAGACACTGGGGAACGTTAAGGCGAGAACACGCAGACACTGGGGAACGTTAAGGCGAGAACACGCAGACACTAGGGAACGTTAAGGCGAGAACACGCAGACACCGGGGAACGTTAAGGCGAGAGCACGCAGACTCGGGGAACCTAAAGCGAGTGCACGCAGAAACACGGAACGTTAAGGCCAGTGCTCGCAGACACGGGGAATCTAAAGCGAATGCACGCGGACACCGGGGAACTTTAAGGCGAACACTTGCAGACACGGGGAACGTAAGGCAGGAGCACATAGACACCGGGAACGTTAAGGCGAGAGCACGCAGACACCGGGAACGTTAAGGCGAGAGCACGCAGACTCGGGGAACCTAAAGCGAGTGCACGCAGAAACACGGAACGTTAAGGCCAGTGCTCGCAGACACGGGGAATCTAAAGCGAATGCACGCGGACACCGGGGAACTTTAAGGCGAACACTTGCAGACACGGGGAACGTAAGGCAGGAGCACATAGACACCGGGAACGTTAAGGCGAGAGCACGCAGACACCGGGAACGTTAAGGCGAGAGCACGCAGACTCGGGGAACCTAAAGCGAGTGCACGCAGAAACACGGAACGTTAAGGCGAACACTCGCAGACACGAGGAACCTAAGACGAGAGCACGCAGACACCGGGAACGTAAGAGCAGAGCACGCAGACACGTAGAACGATGTAAAGCGCAAGCACGCAGACACGGTGGACGTAGGGACAGGCAGGTTCCCTGCAGGGCCACTTCCGGCCGCTGCCCAGGTTACAGAAGACGCCACCTTTGCGGGTCGCCGCGTGATGGCACACAGCACCTCTCGGCCTATTTGTGCGCCTTGATGTCCGGCCTATAAGGAACCAAGTAACTCGTTTGCACTAGAACGTTGTATTAAGTGGAAGGGTCAGCACCCAGCAGTCTCTGCCGGGGGCACCTCCTGGTGCTCTGAGAAACGAGGCCGGGGACCCCGACAGGCGTGGACACCCCGTAAAGAGCAACTGGGACAAACGCAGGCAATGAACGGGAAAACCGCTTCCTGTCACGGGCAAGACAAAAAGGCCTTCCGCCCGCCTGAGGGGTTCGGTGGTTGAGCGTTGACCTATGAACCAGGAGGTCAGGGTTCGATTCCCGGGCAGCACACAGGCCGGGTGGGGTCCATCCCCAGCGGGGGGGCCTGCAGGGGGCAGCCGGTCCACGATTCTCTCTCATCACATATGGATGTGTCTCTCCCTCTCCCTTCCTCTCTGCAATCAGTGAACACGTATTTCTTTTTATTTTTTATTTATTTTTTTAATATTTTATTGATTTTTTTATAGAGAGGAAGGAAGAGGGATAGATAGTCAGAAACATCGATGAGAGAGAAACATCGATCAGTTGCCTCCTGCACACCTCCTACTGGGGATGTGCCCGCAACCAAGTTACATGCCCTTGACCGGAATCGAACCCGGGACCCTTCAGTCCGCAGGCCGACGCTCTATCCACTGAGCCAAACCGGTTTCGGCACGTATTTCTTTTTAAAAAGGGGCCTTTCACGGCACTAACGCCTCATGTTCTGCAAATACTGGAGCGAAGCTTCCGACAATGGAACCGAGGAAACAGCGTTCACAAGAGAGGGCGCGGCGAGGGCCCTCCGATCTGAACCTGGACGAGAGCCTCCGGGGCCCCTCGTTACCACCCAACGTCCCCCGGGCCTGGGTGCCCACGAGCCTGCGCCCGCTCCGCCTCCCTGAGCAACAGGATCAGAGAGAAGCTGGCCTGGCATCAGCATCGAATAAGGGCTCAAGCCCTAGCCGGCGTGGCTCAGTGGTTAGAGCACCGGCCTGCAGCCTGAAGGGTCCTGGGTTCGATTCCCGGTCAGGGCACATGCCGGGCTGAGGGCTCCATCCCCAGCGTGGGGCGTGCAGGAGGCAGCCCAGCCAACGGCCGGTCATGGCTTCTCATCGTCGATGTTTCTCACTCTCTGATGTCAATAAAATATATCAAAAAAAAAAAAGTGCTCCACCCTGGCTGGTGTGGCTCAGTGGATAGAGCGTCGGCCTGTGGACTGAATGGTCCCAGGTTCCATTCCGGTCAAGGGCACAGGCCCGGGTCTGGGGCTCAATCCCCAGTGGGGGGCGTGCAGGAGGCAGCTGATCCGTGGTTCTCTCATCATGGATGTTTCTCTCCCCCTTCCTCTCTGACGACAATAAAAATACACGTAAAAAAAGAAAAGGTGCTCAGGCACCGTGATGAGTCAACCCTGAAGCGCGGCGTTTGCTAGGTCACAGTGGTGGGCAAACTCGTGAGTCAGCAGAAGCCAAATACCAACAGTACGACGACTGAAGTTCCTTTGAGAGCCGAATTTTTTAGCTAGGTACATTGTTATTACCTTAATTAGGGTCCTCCTAAGCTGGCCTTTGCTAAACACTCAAGGGCCCAAGAGCCGCATGTGGCTCGCGAGCCGCAGTTTGCCGACCGCTGTGCTAGGAGGTTACTGAGGGCACAGGCAGGTGAATCCCACAGAGAATTCCCCGTGAGGTGACGCGAGGGCCCCCAGACGGCCTGCGCCCCGGGCGGCACCACGCGCCGTCGACCACCAGGATTGTGACTGCAGTGGTGCCAGCGAGGGGTGGGTGCCTCGAACCGCAGCTCGGAGCACTTGGCGAGCCCTCCCCCCACCCCGTGTTGTCAGGAGAAACAGGACATCCTTTTACCCTCCCGTGTCACGTGGGCGGTGAAGGACGCCATCGGGACTAAAACCCAGGAATGCTGCTCCCATTCATCGCCTCTTCCCAGGAAAACATCGGTCGGTCTGCGTACGGGACCCCTCCCAAAACGTTACCTACAACCACATGGCCAATTTCTTTAAAACATGCTTTTATTGGTCTTGAGAGAGAGGAAGGGAGAGGGAGAGAGACAGACATCGATGAGAGAGGAAGTCGCAGCTTGCCTGCCTCCTGCACGGCCCCCACCAGCGATGGAGCCTGCAACCCGGGCACGTGCCCCGACCGGGAATCGAACCGGTGACCTCCTGGTTCCCGGGTCGAGCTCAGCCGCTGAGCCACACCAGCCGGCGACCTGGCCTGTTTTTATTGAACCCAGGGAATCACGAATGAGGTCAGGCACTGACTGACGACACTGCCTCCAATAACCCAACCACCACACAGGAGAACCCGTGTCTCCCAGAGCCTCATGTCCCATTAAACGTGACTCACGGGTGCACCGTGGGGGCAGCGGCCCTGCAGGAGGTTAGAGCAACCGGCCGGCGCGGCTCAGTCATTGAGCGTCGACCCAGGAACCAGGAGGTCAGGGTTCGATTCCGGTCAGGGCATCTGCCCGGGTTGGGGGCTCCATCCCCAGTGGGGGGCGTGCAGGAGGCAGCCGGTCCATGATTCTCTCATCGTTGATGTTTCTCTCCCTCTCCCTCCCTTCCTCTCTGACATCAAGAACAAGATATTTAAAACACACCCCAGCAGCGAAGCCAGGAGCTGAGCCGAACGCGTTCCCAAGAGCATTCCTTTGAGGGGCAGGCCCGGGGCAGCCTGGAGGCGAATGACCCCGGAACCGCTCTCCCCATCACTGCCTGAGTCACGGGTCCCAGCCCCGGCCAAGCTGTCCCTGTCTGTCCTCGCCAGCCCGCCTCTCCCGTCGCCGGCCCTGCCAGCGGCCTCATCGGCCCACGCTTTCCTCGCCTTCACACACACACGCCCTGCCCCCGGCCTCCGCCACCTTGTCCCGCTGGGTGAGATGGTGACAGGAGGTCTGTGGGGCGGGATCCACCGCAAGGCCCTTGGATACGGGCAGCCAACAGGCCGAGAAGGGCCGTCTCTCCCCGTCTCTCCCCGAGGGGCCTCCGGCTGACTCCGTGGTGGCCTTCCTCCCCCAGATGGACCCTGGCTTTCTAACTGCTCAATGCCTACGTTTTCTAAATATTTTTTATTGATTTCAGAGGGCGGGGGGAGAGAGAGAGAGAGAGAGAGAAACATCCATGAGGAGAGAGAATCATGGATCGGCTGCCTCCTGCACGCCCCCCACTGGGGATCCAGCCCGCAACCCGGGCCTGTGCCCCGGACCAGAACTGAACCGTGACCTCCTGGTTCATAGGTCAATGCTCAACCACGGAGCCATGTCCGCCGGGCCAATTTCTACACTTTCATGCAAAATTCATTCTAGACAAAAAAAAGAAAAAAGGGCTGGACCACGTCAATCAACCATTCCCAAAGCGGAAAAAGCATTTTTTAAAAAATAACCAAGTGACTTCCATGAGTGGCTGGCAGCCGATAGGGGCTTAATCACAAGGAACAGCAGCAGCCTATAATTACTGGAATCGAGAGTCTAGGCCAGCGGTCGGCGAACTCGTTAGTCAACAGAGCGGCAGACCGCGGGCTCACGAGCTGTATGTGGCTCGCGAGCCGCAGTTTGCCGACCACTGACCTAGAGGCAGCGCGTAGTTGGCTGACCCGGTCCTCACCGACCCCAGGGGCTCCGGACCGATGCCTCCGCACTCTCTCTCTCTTCTCTGTTCTCCAATTCAAGTCCGTATTGTTGAAAGTATTACACCTGTCTCCTTCCCCTCCGGACCTCTCTCGGGCCGCCCCACCCCCACCCCACCCCCAGTGCATGTCCCTAATCCCACTTCCAGGAACACATCCCAAGAAATCAGAAATGCACTCCCTTTATAAAGGGAAGTCTGCCCGCGGCAGCTATTGCTCGGCGGTTAAGAACATCGCCCCGCGCACCCAAGGGCCCCGGGTTCGAGTCTGGTCAAGGACACGTTCCTGAATGGCAGGCCCCATCCGAGGGCCCGGGTGTGCAGGAGGCAACCAATCGATGTGTCTCTCTCACATCCATGTGTCTCTCTCTCTCTGTGTGTGTGTGTGTCTCCCCTTCCCTTCCCCCCTCTCTAGAAATCAACGGGGAAAACCAGGGAATACTACGCAGCTGTGAAAAAGGAGGGTCTCTAACCCTGTGAGACCGCCTGGCGGGACCTGGAGCATGTGAGCCTGGGCGAAACGAGCCGGTCAGAGAAAGACACGTATCCCGTGACCTCACTCATAGGTGGAACCTGGTTACAACATAAACCGATGAACAAAATAGGACCAGAGACACAGAAGCATCGAACAGACTGCGGAACCTCAGAGCGAAGGCGGGGGGGGGGGGGGGGGAGGGAGGAAGGGCGGGAATCAACCAAGGACCTTGTATGTGTATACACATCACCCGTGGACACAGACAACAGGGTGGCGGAGGCCGGGGGGGAGGGGGTTAAAAAGGGATAATGGGGGGAAATGGGGGGCATATGAAGTATTTTCAACAATAAAGATTTAAACAGGTGGGCAGACCCTGAGCTCACGGCGCTGCTCGCTGGGGGCCCTGCCAGCAAGCAACCGGCCCGGCATTTCTTCCCGGAGCCCCAGCGTCCCCACCCCCAGCACCACACAGCGCGGGCAGCCTCGGGGCCAGCGCCCTCGCCGCTGAGATCCAAGCCTGCGTTCTGCCACCCAGCACCCGACACCCACCCGGAGACAGCAGCAGGACCCACCCCCAGGTACACGGGCCGGTCCGCGGAGGCCTGGTCAGCGGCCCTTCCTTCCTGGAGAGCGGCTACAGCGTTCGGACAGGCTCAAGGCTGGGGTTGTAAGCCTGACCTCATCGTCCGGCTTAACCAGACGTCCTCGGCAGCTGAGGGATGAGGGATGTGGGGGGGGGGGGGGGCGAGAGCTGCCAAAACAAGGCTTGACAGAGTTCTTGCTTCGGGGGATCCGCCTGCGAAATAAAACGTCGCTTACAGGCAGGGGCACCTACAGGCAGGGGCACCGCGCCCTCATCCAGGCGCCGTGACCCACCTGGCCCCAACTGTATTCTCGTCTGTCTTCTTTAATCCTTCACCCCCCGCCCCCCAGGTCCACCCCGGCCCTGCTGGTCGTGGCTCAGCCCTTTACCACAGAGAGGGAGGCGCAGGGCGGTGGACACCCTTAGCCGCCCACCACGATTCGCCACGCACACGCCCGTGCGCAGCAGCAGGGAAACGCACGCGTGACCCTGGCCTTAAGACCACGCGACCTTGCGAGGGAGGAGAAAGAAAAAGCACGCTGAACGGAAAGCGCTGGCCAGCCCCACCTGCAGAAAACAACACTCAGATCCCCAGGCACATCCCACAACCCCAGCAAAGGCTCCATCATTAGCCTCCGTGCCAGGAGACAATGAATGAAACTGGGAAATGAATGCAAAGCCAAGCAGACGATAAAAAGCAAACACACACACACACACACACACACACACACACAATCTTAGAAACCGCCCGGCCGGCTGGCTCCGTGGTTGAGCGCCGACCTGGGAACCAGGAGGTCAGGGTTCGATTCCCGGTCAGGGCACAGGCCCGGGTTGCGGACTCGATCCCCAGCGTGGGGCGTGCGGGAGGCAGCCGGCCCATGATTCTCTCATCATGGATGTTTCTCTCTCCCTCTCCCTTCCTCTCTGAAATCAATAAAAAATAAAAAAAAAAATTTTTTTTAAAGAAAAACGAAAGACAGACACGACCCCTCGGGCCAGAGTGGAAAGCCGAACGAAAATGGACTTTGCACGCCACGCTCCACGGGGGAACCACCTTCCATTTTAAATGTCACTGGAGGAGGGCAGCTGGGTCTGGCATCCCAGCCCAGAACATTCTCCCACCTCCATCCCGCACCCCTGACCCCAAACCTGCCCGGGTTACCCACAATCCCCACAGAAGCGCAGCGAGACACGCCACAGCGTGGAAGAGCCCCCAAAATAATAAGAGAGCCCTGGCTGGTGTGGCTCAGTGGGTAGAGCATCGGCCTGGGGACTTCAGGGTCCCGGGTTCGATTCTGGTCAAGGGCACGTGCCCGGGTTGCAGGCTCCATCCCAGGAGGGGGCGTGCAGGAGGCGGCTGATCCGTGATTCTCATCACTGATGTCTCTCTCTCTCTCTCTCTCCCTTCCTCTCTGAAATCAGTAAGAATATATATAAAATAATTAATAATAATAATAATAATAATAATAATAATAATAATAATACAAGAAAGAAGCCAGACACACAGACCAGGCGCTCATGGCCTGACTCCATTTACAGGCCACGTCCAGGAAAGAGGAATCCGGAGAAAGCAGACGGGTGGCTGCCAGCGGCCGGGGCAGCGGGGGCAGGGAGGGCAGGGAGGGCGGCTTCCTGGGTGCGGCGTTTCTTGGAGGTGACGCCCATGTCCTAGAATGAGAGCGTGCTGGGCATTGCACAACCCGCTGAGAATGCCAGGAAGGCCAGTTCGCGATGACACCCTGTACGCGGGCGAGTGGCACAGTCTATGAATTCTCTCTCCGTAACCCTGTCCCCTCGGAAAAATTGAGGACGGCCCTGACCGGTGTGGCTCAGTGATTCTGTCACGGCGGATTTTAAAAAATGCAGGCACCTCGCCCGGCTGGCGGGGCTCGGCGGCTGAGTGTCGACCTATGAACCAGGAGGTCACGGTTCGATTCCCGGTCAGGGCACATGCCGGAGTTGTGGGCTCCATCCCCAGTAGGGGGCGTGCAGGAGGCAGCCGGTCCATGATTCTACCTCATCATGGATGTTTCTCTCTCTCTCTCTCCCTCTCCCTTTCTCTCTGAAATCAAAAATACATTTTTTTTAAAAAAAAAAAAGGAAAGAAAACCCACTTGACCTTCAGCCAGACTTTCAGTTCTGTCCCACTGAACGGCATCACAGCAAACACGCATGTTGCGCACCACGGAACCCCAGGGACCCCGCTCAGAGACGCCGGCCCAGTCTCCACCGTGCCCCCCTCAATCCAGGCGCCTAGGCCGCCACGCACGAGCGGCCGCCCGACCCAGCGGTGCGAGGGAGAAAAATTCCACTCGGACGAACATCTGGGCCACCGGAAACCCACGCAGAAACACACATCTGTCGTCCGAATACAGCCCCGTCGGTGGGAAAGCTAACGAAGCCGGGAAAGTGGAGAGGGCTGAGCATTTACTCTCAGAGAGCGAGCCGTGGACCGCGCCCCCACTCCCCTTAAAGCAGACGCCACGCGGAAACACGGGGCCCCGAGCTCGCCCGTCTGCGATGCCAGGCGTGTGACACTGTGTGTGTGTGTGAGAACACATAACAACTGAGAGAATGAAAACTCACAAGACAGCTTTTGCTGAGCGGCATTTTCCATTTATTTTTAAAACCAGAGGCCCGATCGATGCACGAAATTCGTGCACGAGAAGGCCTTCCTCCCTCCCCACCCCCCATCCGCCGCTGCCAGCACCCGCTGGCACCCGGGACCCGGGCTTCCCTGGAAGCCCCGGATTCGTCCAGACGGTCGTCTGGTCTAATTAGCATATCACGTCTTTATTATTATAGCTATATCTTTATTGATTTCAGAGGGGGAGAGAGAGAGAAACATCCATGACGAGAGAGAATCATGGATCGTCTGCCTCTGCACGCCCCACACTGGGGATCGAGCCCGCAACCCGGGCCTGTGCCCCGACCGGGACCTCCTGGCTCATAGGTCAACGCTCAACCACTGAGCCACGCCGGCGGGTCCCATTTTCCATTTACACACGGTTCGGGGAATAATGAAAACATCCAGTCCCGTCCCAACTCCCTTTTCCGAAAACACGCCAGGACGGCAACAACATTAAGAACGCGGCTAGGAATGACCTGCCGGTTGGGGGGGTACGAGCTAGCCGGACGGGGATGAAGAGGAAATATTTCCACGAGCTGATCTTCCTCTATGTTTAGGGTGAGTCCACAGGTGGGAGCAGTTTGCCGGCTTCAGATTCCCCATTAGAACGCTCCCCATGCGATGCCTGAAGGACAATCCGTTTCTCATCTCCGCGGGAAGAAACGAAGAGAGCTCATTTTAACGACCCGACCGTCCTAACGAGGGGCAGCTGCCTTCCCCGACATAAAAGACGCAGATAACCCTCGCTGGTGTGGCCCCGTGGAAGGGACTGACGGGTCCCGGGTTCGATTCCCGTCAAGGGCACACGCCCAGGTTTTGGGCTCGAACCCCAGTAGGAGGCGTGCAGGAGGCAGCCGGTCCAAGATTCTCTCTCATCATGGATGTTTCTCTCTCTCTTCCTCTCCCTTCCTCTCTGAAATCAATAAAAATAGACCTAAACTATGTACACGGAGTGGCCAGATTATGATGATCTCTGAACGCATAATAATCTGGCCACTCAGAGAGAGAGAGAAAGAGAGAGAGAGTGAGTGTGTGTGTGTATGTGTGTGTGTGTGTGTGTGTGTGTATATATATATATATATATATATATATATATATATATATATTACAGGCTGGGTGCATGAATTTGTGCATGGGTGGGGTCCAGCCTGGCCAGGGGGAGGGGACATGGGCGGTTGGCCGGCCTGCCTGCTGGTCGAACTCCTGGTCGAGGAGACAATTTGCATATCAGCCTTTTATTCTATAGGATGTACACTGAGTGGCCAGATGACTACGCGTTCAGAGATCATCCTCATCTGGCCACTCCGTGTAGATGGTATGTCAACGATGGTAAAAGCCCGCTGTTTTTCTGCTCTCGAAGCTCAGGGTGCACACGGCTTTGACCAGGGTCCAGTTCCCCAACATGCCTGCTCCATCCACCTCCGCCCGTCTCAGAGGTGACACCTGCAAGCCTGCACTTACTGAGCGCCTGCTGTATGCAAGTGGGAAACAGTTCCTGGGTGGGGGCCGCTCTGACACGCCTCCGTGAAACATCACACGGGCAATCTGGCCGGCAAACCACCTACATATATAAAAGCCTAACTGGTCGACCGGTCGCTGTGACGCGCCCCGACCACCGGGGGGCAGATGCTCAACGCAGGAGCTGCCCCTGGTGGTCAGTGCGCCCCCACAGCCAACCCCCCGCGGTCCCTCCCCCACACCGGCCGCCCCAATCGGGACTGGGCGCGATGGCCCCCACCGGCCCCGATCGCCGGCCAGGCCGAGGGACCCCACCCGTGCACAAATTCGTGCACCAGGCCTCTAGTCCAGTGATAATGACCAGGGCCCTCCCCACAGGCACCCCCCACCACCACCACCTGGCGCTAGAGCAATTCACTGGCGTCTGGGCCACCTGCCCTCGGTGTCACTCACAGGTGTCGCCTCACTTTACCTAACAGGGGCCAGGCAAGGACAAATAACGACACTCCCGCCCGGCCGGCGTGGCTCGGTGGCTGAGAGTCGACCTATGACCCAGGAGGTCAGGGTTCGAGTCCCAGTCAGGGCACATGCCTGGGTTTCGGGCTGGATCCCCAGTGGGGTGCGTGCAGGAGGCAGACAACTGATGAAGTTTCACTCTCACCATTGATGTCTCTCTCTCCCTCTCTCTCTCTCTCTCTCTCTCCCTTCCTCTCTCTTTAAAAATCAGTAAAGGACAAATAAGAAGTAATTTCAGGAAAGCACATTCGCAAAGACCCTCAGGGTAACTCAGTGTGTTGTGCTCCCGTGTGCTCGTCTCCGGAGAACAGACAGAAGCGCAGGATACGGTGATAAAAAGTTCCACTTCCTGCCCCACCTGGCTTGGCTCAGTGGACAGAGCACCGGCCTGCGGACCGAAGGGTCCCGGGTTCGATTCCCGCCAAGGGCACAGACCTCAGTTGCAGGCTCGCTCCCTGGCCCTGCGTGTGGGCGGCAACCCATCGACGTGTCTCTCTCACATCGATGTTTCTCGCCGTCTCTCCCCCTCCCTCCCACTTTCTAAAAATCAATGGAAAAATATCCTTGGGTGACGATGAACAACAACAATAAAAATTCGACTTCCTGTTTCTGCTCTCTCCTCACAGGAGGTGCCTCCTGAATCTATCCTAATAAAAGGGTAATATGCTAATTAGACCAGGAGACCTTCCGGACGTCCTTCCAGACAAAGCCATGGTGGCAGAGCCAAGGATGAGGCAGTTAGGGGCAATCAGGCCGGGGGGGGGGGGGCAGTTGGGGGCGAGCAGGCCGGCAGGCAGAGTGGTTGGGGCAATCAAGCAGGCAGGCGGGCGGTTAGGAACCAGCAGTTCCGGATTGCGAGAGGGATGTCCGTCAGTCGGACATCCCCTGAGGGGTCCCAGGTTGGAGAGGGAGCAGGCCTGGCTGAGGGACACCCCCCCCCATCCCGTGCATGAATTTCGTGCACCGGGCCACTAGTCGTACCATCAAGGGAACACTTTCTAGCAAGCAGGAGACAGATCCTCTAAAGGGCAGTGAACGCCGAGGCAGACCCCGACCAGCCAGGTGAGACACTAGGAGTCCCTGCCCCTTAGAAACGGCCAACCGTCACCTCCCTTTCACTTACAAGGCTCCCCAGCAGCTGCCCGGCCGTCCGTCACCTTCCCTCTAGGTACGCGGTGACCCTGCGAATCCCAGCGTCCCACAGGCAGAAACCGGAGCGCACGCCAAAAACGACCACGAAGAGCAAGGCCAACACGTTGCACATCGTCTCCAGTTGGACGGACGGACGGACAGACCCGAAAGGCTGGCCCGTGTGGCTCCGCGGTGACAGCGTCGGTGTGCACACCGGAGGGTCGCAGGTTCGACTCCCCGTCAAGGGCACATACCTGGGCTGGAGGTCTGATCCCCACCCAGTGCGGGCGTGTGTGGGCAGCAACCAATAGATGTGTCTGTTGCATCCATGTTTCTCTGTCTCTCTCTCCCTCTCCCTCAACCCTTCACTCTCTCTAAAAACACTGGGGAAAATCTCCTCACTCCTCAGATGAGGAAGGGAGGGAGGGAGGGAGGGAGGGAGGGAGGGAGGGAGGGAGGGAGGGAGAAGGAAGGAAGAAAGGAAGGAAGGCAGGCAGGCAGGCGAGGAAACGCTGGAGCGGCCGCCGCTGCCACTCAGTGCCATAAAAACCAAACCTCAGCCAAGGCCCTGGGCCAGGAGCCCTGTCTCTTGGAGGAGAGCCTGGTTCTCACGCCCACAGCCCGCGCGCGGGCCGCGTTACCGCCGTTCTATTTATTTACCGTGACACCAGGAAGACGGCGTCCCTCAAACGAGCGTTCTATTTGCAAAGACACCCGTGTGAAATGCAAAAGAAAAAAAAGAAAAGAAAAACGAGTAACCAGGGACCGAGGAAATGTGTCTCTCGCAAGGAGGATGCCGGACGACACAACACAGCAGCTAGAGGCACCGGAGACGCTCACCACACCCGGTTCCCGCACGAGGTCACGGGGCGGCCTTGCCACCGAGGGCCCACTTCTCCCGCCAGGAGCCCGCGTCCGGGGCCGAGGGTGTGCACCCTGAACGCAGCGGGTGGACCAACCGAATCAGCAGATCCCGAGCACACGGCGGTCCTGGGGGCTTAGACAGCACAGCATTCCCGGCCGGCGTGGCCCAGCGGTTGAGCGTCGACCTGTGAACCAGGAGGTCAGGGTTCGATTCCCGGTCAGGGCACAGGCCCGGGATTGCGGGCTCCATCCCCAGTGGGGGGCGTGCAGGGGGCAGCCGGTCCATGATTCTCTCTCCTCACGGATGTTTCTCTCTCTCCCTTCCTCTCTGAAGTCCATAAAAATAGTATTTTGCAGGCGACAGGGAATAAATACGAGTCCCACTTACACTCGGGGACTTGAACATCGCCCTGCCTGCCCCCGTGGGCACCTCATCAGTGATCCCTAAGCTGACTCCTCATTGCCAGTCCTTCTCGGCATCCCCAATTCATGCCATCCCTCATTGCCAGTCCTTCTTGGCATCCCCAACTCATGCCATCCCTCATTGCCAGTCCTTCTCGGCATCCCCAATTCATGCCATCCCTCATTGCCAGTCCTTCTCGGCATCCCCAATTCATGCCATCCATTTATTAGCTCCACACGGCACTCAACTAATGTGACATGAACGTTTCATAGATCACAAACAGCTTATAAGCATCAGATAAAAACGAAGTGGGCGTTTTAATTCTTTCTTCCTGCACCCCAACAAACCCGCCATGCACCTGACAGGCCCGGAAACCTGCCTGGAGACCCCTCTGGGAATTAAAACCCGAGACCAGGCATTTCTGTCCTGCAGCCCCCCCCCCCCCCAAACACACACCGTATGAGGCCCCCAAAAGCATGTGGTCTGCCAGGGGTGAGTTCATCAAATGTTTGCCCAAAATGCCCGGCTGGTGTGACTCAGTGGTTGAGCACCGACCTATGAACCAGGAGGTCACGGTTTGATCCCAGTGAAGGGCACATGCTCGGGTTGTGGGCTCCATCCCCAGTGGGGGGACGTGCAGGAGGCAGCCAATCTGTGATTCTCTCTCATTATGGACTAGAGGCCCAGTGCACGAAATTTGTGCACAGGGGGCGGGGAGGGGGGTCCCCTCAGCCGGACCTGCACCCTCTCATAATCCAGGACCACTGGCTCCTAACCGCTCACCTGTCTGCCTGATCTCCCTAACCACTCTGCCTGCCTGCCTGATTGCCCCTAACTGCTCGCCTGCCTGCCTAATCATCCCTAACAGCCTTTGCCTGCCTGCCTGATCACCCCTAACCACCTTTGCCTCGGCCCCCACCACCACGGCTTGGTCAGGAAGGACATCCGGAATGACGTCTGGAAGGTCATTCAGCTGTCTGGTCTAATGAGCATATTATGCTTTTATTATTATGGATGTTTCTCTCTCTCTCTCCCTTCCTCTCTGAAACCAATAAACATGTGTTTTAAAATAAACACCTGTTTGACCACACCGAGCCGGCTCATCTTTAAGGCGGGGGTTCTGTAGGGCCCGGGAAGGGTGTCATCGGTATCCAAATGGCCCTCGGCAGGAAAGGGGTCCCCACCCTAGTCTGAGGCCGGGTCCCCAGAGGCCCCCCGGCATTTCCCAGGCAGCTCCACTCCCCGCAGCCCCCTCCCACCCCCCCCCCCGTTCTCACCGGGTCGCCAGGCTGTGCGCAACGAGACCCCGACTTCTCCTTCTCGTCACCCTCTGGGCTGCGTGCACCTCGCTCCTTGGGGCCCGGCTTTTTGGAGTTCACGCTCCCGAGGCCTGGACACGGCGGAGACCGGCACAGACTCTCCCACGAGTCTGGGAAATACCAGCCGGCAAACGCCGACTCTCCTAGGAACTGCTCACAGGCACCGTCAGCCACGTGGCTTCTGAAACCGCCACTGGCTGGCTGGCTTGTTTCTCAGTGAAAGGTAAGTTAGACGTTGCTTATTTCAACCACCGATAACATGAAAGTCAGACATGGAACATAAAAAGCTCACTTTACCTATACTTTTGTTTAATTTTTTAAATATATTTTTTATTGATTTCAGAGAGGAAGGGAGAGGGGGGGAGAGAGAGAAACATCCATGAGGAGAGGGAATCATGGACCGGCTGCCTCCTGCACGCCCCCGACTGGGGATCAAGCCCGCAACCTGGGCATGTGCCCTGACCAAAATCGAATCTGGGACCTGACAACCCGCAGGCCGACGCTCTATCCACTGAGCCACACTGGCTAGGACTATCCATACTTTTAGATAACACAAAACCACCATCATCGCCCTGGCCAGGGAGTCAGTGGTGAGAGAGTGGGTCCCCGCACACAAAGGGTCACCAGTTGGATTCCCCATCAGGAACACGGACCTGGGTTGCAGGTTCGATACCCCACCCAGTCAGGGTGTGTACAGGAAGCAACCAATCCATGTGTCTGTCTGTCTCTATCTCTCTCTCTCTCTCTCTCTTTCTCTCTCGCTAGCTCTTTCCTCCTTCCTCCCTCCCTCCCTTCCACTGTCTCTAAAAATCCATGGGAGAATATCCTCAGATGAGGTTTTTTTTAAAACCCTCCATACTCTTTTTAAAAGTGTGTTTTATTGATTTCAGGGAGGAAGGGAGAGGGAGAGAAACATCCATGAGGAGAGAGAACCATGGATCGGCTGCCTCCTGCACGCCCCACGCTGGGGATCGAGCCCGCAACCCGGGCCTGTGCCCTGACCGGGAATCGAACCATGACCTCCTGGTTCCTAGGTCGACGCTCAACCACGGAGCCGGCCAGGCCCCACCATGCCCTTCAACCGACATTTAAGTAGCAGCCCTTTTCCCTTCTCCCGTGAGAGGTGGGAGAAGCCGAGGTGGGCGCCTGGCCCGGTCCCGCCGTGAGGACACGCGCAGGTGAAACACGGCAGCCTATCGGCCAGGCCACGGACCCTTCCTTGCGGAAAACATGCCGTCTCTCGTTAGGTCACAAGAAGCGGAAATCACGGCCCAACGGGAAATGCAGGGAACAATCCAGAACCCCGGACTTGGGAATTCGCTTTCCGTCCGCACCAACGAATGCAAACACAGCTCGATTTCTCAGCCTACGCGCCGGTCAAACCACCGCCCAGACACGGCGTTAACCTGCCGGCGTCTGTGCACGGTAAATGTCTTCAAGGTTCCGGAACGTTCTCTGTCAGGGCATCAAAACACACCCCCTGGCAGCGAGACAGCGGCCCTGGCCGAGGAGACCGCAAACCTCTGGCAGGCCCAACGAGACAGCCGATATTTCCCCTCCGGCTTCTTACAAATATTGACAGTACAAGTGACCCGGTGAGCTTCTCCTTGCTTTCCGTAACACCCACAGCACACAATCGCGCCGAGGAGAGCACCGTGGCCCACGTGTGCCCACGGGTGCCCACGGGTGAAAGTGCTGTGTCAAGGGAGGGGGGCTGGAGGCGTGGAGGACTCGCCACTGGGACTTCCTGTCTGAGTCTGAATATGACCAAGGACAGGACAGCAGAGCTGATGGCAGGGTCCCGGGTGCCGGGTCCCGGGTGCCGGGTGCGGGCGGGGGAAGGATGACAATCCAGGAACCACAGAGGCAGCACATGCACAGGTCTGGGCTGTTACTGAATCTCCGGCTACACCAATCTATGCGTGTGCTGAAATCCATAACCTGTTACATGCTAACTGGGAAAACAGAGAGAATGTGTGCATGTGTGTGTGTGTGTGTGTGTGTGTGTGTGTACATGGGTGCCAATCCTGAAATTTTACTTCACAGAGGGGAAAACAGAAAAGAAAGTAATGGCTGGAGACAGACCACCCTAAATAGTAAAGACACGTTTCCACACCGAATCCCTGACTGCAGAGTAGAGGACAATGGTAAGCTAATTGTGCTGGGCTGCAGGCACCAGAATAACCCTGTCTCCTTCACCACCAGCCTGAGAAACCCACTGCCTTGTCTCTCTTGCTTTCTCAATGACAAAACTGATTTGCCCAAAGACGCACTCAGCGCCTGGCATGCTGGCTGCAAACCAGGCCACCATGGCCCCCACCCACCAGGAGCCAGGAGGCCCGGCGCAGGGCACACGGGCACTCCCCTGGGGGCCGCCAGAACATGGGGCCACGGGCTGGCCCAGGAGAGCCCTGGTTCGAAGCAGGACCAGCACCCGTCTCCTGCTGGTGCTCAGAAGGGGCATGGACAGGAGAACGCGTGTCGGCCGGCGGCCAGCTGTCCCAAACAGGTGCTGAGTCACCTGGCATAGGAAGGGACAGAGACTGACACGGCGTTGAGTCCTGTAAACCACAACTTCACTCAATCGCGGGCTCCCTTCTGAGCCTCTGAGCTGCAGCGGGGTGACCCCCAAATCCAGGTTAACCGCCCTGGCGCCGGGGACAAGGAGGGTCCCCGAAACAGGAGACGGCTTTTGCTTGGGGGCTCTGCTCCCTAATAAATACCGAAGGTGCCAAGAACTGACCAGAAGCCCTAGGACGCTTCCGTGACATCAGCAACCAGAGGCGGGGGGGGGGGGGGGGTGGGGGGGGGGGCGAGAGACAGGCGTTCACCGCGCACCGCGTCTCGGACCCTGAAAAACCTGGGCTGCGTTTCGGCAACAGCGGCCTGCGTGGCCTGCGCCCTTGTGGGTCTCCCAGGTCCATTCCTGTGCCCCACCTTCAGGGAGCACCCCAACGCTGCCCGCACCCCAAAAACACATCGGTGCCTCAAGAACGCCAGTCCTCCATTTGTTTTCCTCGGGACCCACCCCCCGACCTTGCCCAAAACGGGGCCTGGCGCGTTGACTGTACACTCAGGGGTGGCTCCCTCAGGCATTCCCAACGGCCCCCAGTGGAGAACCCGTGGTGATCCGGAAAATTCCAGAGCTCAGCGTTGAAAACACAGCCCCGACACACACCCGGCTCCTCCAACTTCCTCTTCTACGAACGCCGCCCACCTCCATCTGAGCAAACCAACACCAAGGAAACGTGACCCAAATGGTCTGTCCCGTCTCAACCCTGAACTTGCTCCCACTCAGTGTTCTCATAGCTTCCAGCTCCGTCCGCACTCTTCCATCAAGCAGGTTCCCCGTAAATATTTGACGGCGGGGATGAGCATGGACGGCGGGTCAGAGCTGCTCCGAGAACACCCCCATAGGCTGCCAGAGCCGGGTGGTGCGGCTCAGTGGTTGAGCGTCGACCTATGAACCAGGAGGTCCCGGGTTCGAGGATTCCCGGTCAGGGCACAAGTCCGCGTTGTGGGCTCGATCCCCAGTGTGGGGCGTGCAAGGGACAGCCGATCCATGATTCTCTCTCATCATGGATGTTTCTCTGTCTCCCGCTCCCTTCCTCTCTGACATCAATAAAAAAAAAAATACTTTTTTTAAAAAAGGAAGCTGCCGAAGAGTGGATTCCTTGTTCCCCACTTCGTCCCCTGGGGATCTGAACCTCTTTCTCAGACTGGGTCCTCCTGTCTCTTGCAACCATGATGACTTGGTTAGTCCCTCCCCACAGCCAGCTTTTATTGAGGTCTCGGTGGGTCTCCCTCAGCCCCATGGAGAGGGTGGAGAGGAGGGGACAGCCAAGGAGGGCAGGCCCCGAGGGGACACGCACATCCACTCTCCAGCGGCTTCCTTCCCACTGAGAATAGTTATGGAAAAAAAGTTTATCTTTCCAACCTAAAAAAAAAAGAAATGTTTACAAAATGACTGGAGTCTCGCTTCCTGGTTGGAACTATTTTTAAAATGTCTTTGGTGAAATTTTAACTTATTGGATGTAGCCTACTTTTTAAAATAATATATATATATATATATATATATATATTTTATTGATTTCAGAAAGCAAGGGAGAGGGAGAGAAACATCCATGCGGAGACAGAATCATGGATGGGCTGCCTCCTGCACGCCCCCCAGGACCAGGGATCAAGCCCCCCCACCCGGGCATGTGCCCTGACCGGGAATCGAACCATAACCTCCAGGCTCATAGGTTGATGCTCAACCACTGAGCCAGGCGGGCCGGGCTGTTATTTCTTCCTGAAAAACTACTGACAGAGCGGGGATCACTGCGCCCACCGAGAAGGCAAAGGGCACCCCTCCCAATCAGACACCAACCCGCTGCCCTCCTCCCCACGCGCGTGTTCACTTAAGATCTGGGACCCACTCCCCGAAGGGCCGTGTTAGTAAGAAGGTCAAGGACGAGCTTCAACTTTTATCCCGGAACGACTCCTCCCGCCGGGTCTCCCACCAAACCCGCCGAAACCCCCCAAACCCGCCGAAACCCCCCAAACCCGCCGCCCGGCGCGCACGTGCGCATCCTCTCAAGAAACGCACCGTCTCCAGGACTTCACGGGTCCACACTCAACACCCTCTCTCTCTTCCCCCCCCCCCGCCCCTCCCAATCCAGGAAAAACTAACTGTAAACTTTTTAACATCAGCACTGCCGGCCGTCCGGACCCCGAAGCCCCAGGGCTGGGGACCTCAGCCCGCGCCCCCTCCCGCTCCAGGCCCGCGGCCCCGCCCCCTGCGCCTCCCTCACCGCCGGGACTGGGCGGCGCGTCGCGGGAGAAAACCAGCCACAAGTCGGGTCGAGCCCCACGTGACCACGCAAAGCGGAGACAGCTGGGGAGGCGACGGGGGCTGGCTTTTTGTGTCTTTGGGGGTTCGCTCCACCACGTCCACCGGGGAGAGACGCACCCCGACTCTCACTGGGCGGGATTCCCCATGCACGCGGGGGGAGGCCGCGCGGCCGTGCAGGGAGCGAGCCGGGCCGCGCCTGAGTGCGCACAGGCCGGCGACGCACGTGAAGCCCAGGCCCCATCCCGGCGCGGGCGGGCCTCCAGCGACCCCAAGTTGTCACGTACCCCGCGGCCACCGACCCGAAGACGCACTGCCCCCGTTGGAACTCTGTGCCCCCGCCCGTGGGGACAGTCCCCTGGGGAGCAGGGCCCGGGTTCCGGATCTGGGGTCACCCCTCCCCCAGCCCGTGAGCAACAGGTCTGCAGCCTCCCAGGCCGCGCCAGAACAGGGGCGCCCCCCCCCCATGTCACCCTCAGCCCCGTCCCCTCGCTCGGCCCGGGGGCTCCCGACTTCCGTGACAGTTTCCCGGGACGCGGGGCTTCGCCGGGCAGGGCACTCACTCCGCCGGCCACCCGGTCCCGAGCGGGCCGGCCCGCGCCCGAGGATGAATGGGGCGCCCCTCCCCCACGGGGAGCCCGCGGCGCCGCAGACTCGCCCCCCAGCCCCGGGGGCGGCGGACAAAAGGCGCCGCAGGGCAGGTCCAGCGTCTCCCCAAACTTGCCGGCCGCCTCCCCCTCCCCAAACAAAGGAGCCCCCCCAGGCTCCGCGCGCGCACCACGCGCCGGCACTTTGGGGAGCGGCCCCATCGGGGTATTGTTCAGCCTGCAGGGAGCGCGCCGCACCCCGGCCCGAGCCCGGGGACAGTTGGGGACCTGCCCTCCCGAGCCCGGGCGGAGCGCGCGGGCGCCCCGAGCCGCCGGCCAGACCCCACGCGCCCCAGAAGTTTGCGCCCCCCGCCCCGCGCCCTCCCGCCAGCCGGGCCCGCGCACTCACCTCGCCGCGGGCTGGGCAACTTGTAGGCGCCGCCGCGCCCAGCCTCCCTCCGCGGGCCGAGCCGCCGGGCCGAGCCGCGGCCGAGCAGGGCCCGGCGCCCGCAGCAGCCGCGCGCCCCCCCGGGCCGCCCCCGCTCCCGCCCGCCGCCGAGTCCGAGAGGCGCGGGCGCTGGAAAGTTTCGGTGGCGAATGGCGGCGAGGGCGCTGCGGCGGCGGCGGCGGCGGCGGGGCGGGGGCGCGGGCAGCTCCACGCTCCCGAGCGCGGAGAGGTGGGGGGGCCGGGGCGGGAGCGGCAGCGGCGGCGGCGGCGGCGGCGGCGGCGGCGGCGGCGGCGGCGGCGGCGGCGGAGGGCGGGACCGCGGGAGGGACCGGCACGGGCAGTGACCTCCGGGGGGAGCGGCCGCCGCCAGAGCGCCGACCCCGGCCGGGAGGACTGCCAGAGGGGCCGCCTCCGCCGCCCGGCCCGCCCCTCCCCCAGGCCCCACGCCCAGGAGGGGCCCCCGCGTCCCAAAGCAGCCCCTCCCCCGCGGGGGATAGGGACCCCAGGCCTGCCCTTCCCCCTCGAGGACGGGACGCGGAGCCCGCGCCCAGCGCAGCCCCTCCCCAAGGCCTCTGGGGAGGACTCGCGCCCCCATCCAGCCCCTTCTCCGCTGTAGGGACCCTGCGCCCCTGCACAGTCCCTCACCCCAAGCTCCCCCTGGTCCCCCACCTTCTAGGCGGGGTGAGGGGACCTGACATCTCCCTACTTGCTCTGAACCTTGTCCCTCCCCGTGGCCTCCAGGGAGGTTGAAGGGAACACTGGCCTACCCCAACCCTGTCCCAAATGCAGCCTTTACCCCGCTGCCGGCGGGGGAGGGGGGGGAGGGGAGGGGAGGCCCGGGCCAACCCCCACCCCAAGGTGTCCACAGGAGAGGGGAACCCGGGCCAGTCCTGGAGTGTTCCCCTCCCCCACCTCAAAGGAGAGGCCGCCTGGCTGCCCTCACAGAACCCCTGCAACCTGCCCAAGGGGCACCGCCCTCAAAATCGGCGGCTTGGAGGACACCCCAATACTCTCCCCTCCCCCAAAAGTGGGGGCCTCGACCTTACAAAACACCTCGTGGGGAGAGCCAGAAGTGCTTGGGGGAGAAAGAGACTCAGACACACAGGGGTGGAGGCCAGCAGATGGGGTGTGGGGGCTCCGGGGATGGGGGAGGGAACCCCCCTCCCTGTCTCCCACCCCCACCCACAGGCTGCAGACGGCGGGCATTTTTCCAAAGTGTTTGATGTTGCCAGGGCTCACCGGGCCCAGCCCTGGACACCCAAGGCCCCGGGTGCCCCTTCCTCCCCTCCGGTCCCTGACAACTACGCACCCCTCGCGGCCCTAATTCCACGAGACCCGCGCCCACTCCCTCCGCCCTTGGGGTCTGCTTTGCCGAATATTCTTAACAAGCTGCCCCCCCCCCCTTTTGGTGTCTGCGGAGCTCCGCGCTCCGAGCCCAGGGCACTCAGCATTGCAGCCGGTCACCTCACTTGCTCTTTGCTGGGACACTGGGCCGTTTGTTGTTCTGCGGGCCGGGGAGGGGGGGGAGGGGGAGGGGGAGGGGGCCCGAGGCGAGTTGTTAAGGGGCTGGTCCTCCATCCGAAAGGCGGGCCTGCGAATGACCCTGCCAGGCCAGGCTGCACCCCGTCAGGGATGTAGCACATCAATGAGAACCCCCACTTACACAGTCTCCGTACTTGTGAATCAGCAGAACACATTGGGCCTTATTATCTACCGGTGGCCTCGCAAGGCCCCCCAAAAGGACGTGGCGGGGCCTCCCCGCGAGCCTGCCCTGAGGTGCTCCCGGGCTCCCTGGGCCCGGGCGGGCTGATGCCGAGCTGTTACAGGCACCCGAAAAACCCAGGGTGCAACAGCAACCCCGAGCGAGCGAGCTCATGATGCAACCCGGCCCCGCTTTACACGTGCTTCCCTGCCCCCACCGCCGGCGGAAGGCGGCGCGGCGTTTTTTCCGCCTGGAGGGTCACATTGCGGCTGATTGATTCGCCTCCTTTCGCCCTGCTCAGTCATTCAGGTTTGGAAAGTAAATAACAAGTTGACAGCGGTACAGCTTTAAGCGCAGAGCATCAGGGCCGGCCCTCGGCTACCGCACACTCTCGAGTAGCCGCGCAGCAAAAAAAAACTAAAAACAAAAACAAACACACACACACACAAAATAAAACTGGCCCGCCATATCCGGTTTGGCCCAGTGGATAGAACGTCAGCCTGCGGACTGAAGGGTCCTGGGTTCGACTTCCGTCAGGGCACATGCCTGGTTTCCTCCTCAATCCCCAGTAGGGGGCGTGCAGGCGGCAGCCGATCCATGATTCTCTCTCATTGTTGATGTTTCTATCTCTCTTTCCCTCCTTCTTCCTCTCTGAAATCAATAGAAAATATATTTTTAAAAATCAATACATAAAGCCTGGGAAAGTGAGGGAAATCCTCACGCCAATGTATACAGCTGCTCTTCCGTAAGGTCCCCAGTCATCCCACTTGCCGATTAGGGGTGTTTGCAGGGGCTGACCCGCAGCCCCTGAACCAGGGACGAACAGATTACTCAGACCCAGTTGGACTGTGGAAGAGAGGGCTAAGGGGGCCCCGGCTTTAGCAGCTGGAGCAGCCTCCATGGCCTGCTCCGTGACCTGCATTGGAATTTTTACCTTTAGATGCAGTCAGTGGGGTGATAATATTCGGGGGGACACCTGTGTTTACATTCCCCTCTAGGCAAGGGCATCCAGGGATTAGGGATACGGATTCCAGTCAACACCCTGGGGTCTGCGCTGCACAGGCCTGCTTGGAAAGGTCAAGGAATAATTAGGGGCGCCGCCTTCGATGCTCCCCTACTTCGCCCCCAGGTCGCCGATAACCAGGGCAGGCGGCCTCCCACACACTTCCCTGTGTCCTCCTTACAGACTTTCCAACCGAGTGGCGTGTGCTCCCCAACAGGTGTGCTTTTATCGCAGACTCAGGGGACCCTGGGCCCCCACGGAACTTAGCGAGACCTTAGGCGGGGCAGGTACCCCACCCCCCCACATGTGTCAGAACATCGCTGCTATTCCTCTTCCTGAAAAGCGAGGTGGGGGGTCGTAGGCGGAAGAGGAGCCTGTTTCATTGTATCTTTTCAAGCGCGCAGGCCTCTGAGGTGGGAGGAAAGAGGAAGAGGGGAAGGAGGAGGAGGAGGAAGGGGCCCGCATGCAGATACAAGTGAAGACTAATGCAAGCCCGTGACCAGCATTGATCTCCACAAGCACTAGCTACACTGTTTCTCTCTTTGCAACAGTTATTTCTGATCGCTGCCTGAGCCGGAATATCAGAGCCTGCTTGCAGGCAATGCTGTCAGCATTACATTTTTAAAAACCTAGCCACAGATCACACGTACACTTTGCACAAAAATTAACAAAATGCAATTAACAAAAGCAGCCCTGGCCAGGAAGCTCAGTGCGTTGGAGCGTGGTCCCCACAAACCAAGGTTGCAACCAACAAATGCATAAATACGTGGACCAACAAATCACTGTTTTCCCCACTTCCCTCCTCCTCCCCCCTACCCTTCCCCCCTCCCCCTCCCCCTCCTCCTCCTCTTTATCTCTCTCTCTCTCTCTCAAATCTATATATACTAGAGGCCCGGTGCACGAAATTCGTGCACGGGGCGGGGGGTTGACCCTCAGCCCAGCCTGCACCCTCTCCAATCTGGGACCCCTCCACTGGGATCGGGCCTAAACTGGCAGTCGGACATCCCTCTCACAATCCAGGACTGCTGGCTCCCAACTGCTCACCTGCCTGCCTTCCTGATTGCCCCTAACCGATTCTGCCTGCCAGCCTGATCACCCCCTAACCACTTCCCTGCCAGCCTGATTAATGCCTAACTGTTCCCCTGCCAGGCTGTTTTCCCCTAACTGCCCTCCCCTATAGGCCTGGTCACCCCTAACTGCCCTCCCCTGCAGGCCTGGGTCCCTCCCAATTGCTTTTCCCTGCAGGCCTGGTTGCCCCTAACTTCCCTCCTCTGCCGGCTTGGTCACCCCTAACTGCTCTCCCCTGCAGGCCTGGGTCCCTCCCAACTGCTTTTCCCTGCAGGCCTGGTTGCCCCTAACTTCCCTCCTCTGCCGGCTTGGTCACCCCTAACTGCCCTCCCTTGCAGGCCTGGTCCCTCCCAACTGCCCGCCCCTGCTGGCCATCTTGTGGTGTCCATCTTGTGTCCACATGGAGGCAGGATCTTTGACCACATGGGGGCAGCCATCTGGGAGTGATGGTCAATCTGCATATTACTCTTTCATTAGATAGGATAGAGGCCTGGTGCATGGGTGGGGGCCAGGTGGTTTGCCCTGAAGGGTGTCCCGGATCAGGGTGGGGGTTCCCTTGGGGCGTGGGGTGGCCTGGGCGAGGGGCCTGTGGTGGTTTGCAGGCCGGACACGTCCCCTGGCGACCCAAGTGGAGGCCCTGGGATCTGGGGTTTATTTATCTTCTACAATTGAAACTTTGTAGCCTGGAGTGGAGCCAAGCCTTCTGCTTGCTCCGTGGCAGCAGCCATTTTTTAGGGGATTTATGTATCTTCTATAATTGAAACTTTGTAGCCTTAAGCGAGGCCTGGGCCAGCCAGGGTGTGCGGAAAGCTTGGCTTCCTCCATCACCGGGGGCAACCCTAGCCTCCTGCTCTTTCCAGCTCTGTGGCTGCCGCCATTTCTGTTTGGGTTTATGTATCTTCTATCATTGAAACTTTGTAGCCTTGAGTGGAGGCCTAGGCCGGCAAGGGCAGGTGGAAAGCTTGGCTTCCTCCATTGCCGGGGAAACCCAAGCCTCCCTCCTGCTCTCTGTGGCTGTAGCCATCTTGGTTGGGTTTATTTGCATATTCGCTCCTGATTGGGTGGTGGGCATGGCCGGTGGGCGTGGCTGGTGGGTGTAGCAGAGTGATGGTTAATTTGCATATTACTCTTTTATTAGATAGGATAAAAACCTAAGCAACTGAACGACCAGTCGACTGACCGGTGGCTATGATGCGCACTGAACATCAGGGGACAGATGCTCAATGCACAGGATCGGGTTTCCTCCTGTCTGGATCAGGCCTGTGGGGAGCAGGCCGAAACCTGCTATCGGACATCCCCCCAGGGGTCCCAGATTGCGAGAGGGCGCAGGCCAGGCTGAGGGACCCCACTGGTGCACAAATCCGTGTACCAGGCCTCTAGTCAGTAACTAAAAAAATGTTTTGATCTTTTTTAAAAAATTTGAAAAGAGAAAGTATACAAGACTTCTAGAAGATAACCGAGGAGGAAACATGGATGACCTTGCGTTTAGCAGTGACGTTATACATGCATCACCAAAAGCATGACGCATGGAAAAAAAAATTTTTTGATACTTTGAACTTCATTAAAATTAAAAACGTCTGCTCTGCAAAAGACACTGTTAAGAGAATGAAAAGACAAACAAAAGCCCTCGCTGGTGTGGTTTGGTGGATAGAGCGTTGGCCTGCGGACTGAAGGGTCCCGGGTTCGATTCCGGTCAAGAGCACATGCCCAGGTGCGGGCTCAATCCCCAGTAGGGCGTGTGCAGGAGGCAGCCGATCCATGATTCTCTCTCATCCTTGACGTTTCTATCTTTCTCTCCCTCTCCCTTCTTCTCTGAAATAAATAAAAACATACTAGTATTAAAAAAAAAAAAAAAAAGACAAGCCAAAGACTGGGAGAAAAAATATTTGCAAAATCCATATCTGACAAAGGATTGTATCCAAAATATACAAAGCAGTCTTAAAACTCAACAGCAAGAAAAATAATGACGTTTCCAAATGGGCAAAAGATCTGAAGAGAAAAAAAAAGACTAAAGAGATACGCAAATGGATAAGCATCTGAAAACATGCTGACCCTCATATACCGCTAGGAAATACCCCTACCCGTCTATTCACATGGCCAAAAAGATCCTTTTCTTTTTTTTTTTATGACAACGCCAAGTGCTAAGACGGGCTGGCCACTTCGGAAGACAGCTGGGCCTTGTCCTGCAAAACTGGACAGGGTTGTCGTACAAGCCGGCAGCCGTGTTCCTGGGTCTGGACCCGAAAATGTATGTTCACGCAAAAACCTGCACAGGAACGTTTCTCGCCGCTTTATCCGTGTGGCCAGCACGCCGAAGCCACCAGCGGGTCCCCAGGAGGGCGGGGGATGAACACAGCACGGCGAAGCCACCAGCGGGTCCCCAGGAGGGCGGGGGATGAACACAGCACGGCGAAGCCACCAGCGGGTCCCCAGGAGGGCGGGGGATGAACACAGCACGGCGAAGCCACCAGCGGGTCCCCAGGAGGGCGGGGGATGAACACAGCACGGCGAAGCCACCAGCGGGTCCCCAGGAGGGCGGGGGGATGAACACAGCACGGCGAAGCCACCAGCGGGTCCCCAGGAGGGCGGGGGGATGAACACAGCACGGCGAAGCCACCAGCGGGTCCCCAGGAGGGCGGGGGGATGAACACAGCACGGCGAAGCCACCAGCGGGTCCCCAGGAGGGCGGGGGGATGAACACAGCACGGCGAAGCCACCAGCGGGTCCCCAGGAGGGCGGGGGGATGAACACAGCACGGCGAAGCCACCAGCGGGTCCCCAGGAGGGCGGGGGGATGAACACAGCACGGCGAAGCCACCAGCGGGTCCCCAGGAGGGCGGGGGGATGAACACAGCACGGCGAAGCCACCAGCGGGTCCCCAGGAGGGCGGGGGGATGAACACAGCACGGCGAAGCCACCAGCGGGTCCCCAGGAGGGCGGGGGATGAACACAGTGCGGTCCATCGGACAGCCGACTGCTGCTCACTAAGAAGAAATGAGATGGAGCCGTGGACGGACCTGAGGACCCTTAAGCGCACACGACTGAGTGAGAGAAGCCAGGCGGAAAGGCTACCCAGTAACGGTTTATTTTTTTATTGATTTGAGAGAGAGAGAGTGAGAGAGAAACACTGATGTGTTGTTCTGCTTATTTATACATTCACTGGAGGACCGATGCACGAAGATTCATGCAAGAATGGGCCTTCCTTCCCCTGGGTGCGGGCACCGCCTTCGCTCTGGCCAGCTCTCTGCTTTCCCATGCTGCCCAGTGGCCCAGAGCGGCTGGGGTGGTGTGGAAGCCTGCGTCATCGCCATGGTGACAATGCAAGTATCCTGCCCCCGCTGCTCAGCGCCTGTGTATGCAAATTAACCCACCATCTTTGTTGGGTTAATTTGCACACTCGCTCCTGATTGGGTGGTGGGCGTCGGGAAGGTACGGTCAATTTGCATCTTTCTCTATTATTAGTGTAGATTGGTTGACTACTGTAAATGCCCTGGGGATCGAACCCGCAATCTTGACACATGGGGGTCTTAGTTTATTAATTGTAACAAATGTATCGCACTTAGCTAAGATGTTAACTATTATTTTGTAATGTATTTTATTGATTTCAGAGAGGAAGGGAAAGGGAGGGCGATAGAATCATCAATGATGAGAGAACCACCCTAGCCGGTTTGGCTCAGTGGATAGAGCGTCGGCCTGCGGACTCAAGGGTCCCGGGTTCGATTCTGGTCAGGGGTATGTACCTTGGTTGCGGGCACATACCCAGTGGGGAGTGTGCAGGAGGCAGCTGATCGATGTTTCTAGCTCTCTATCCCTCTCCCTTCCTCTCTGTAAAAAAATCAATAAAATATATTTTTAAAAAAATGATGAGAGAACCATGGATCGGCTGCCTCCTGCACACCCCACACTGGGGATGGAGCCGCAACACGTGCATGTGCCCTGACTGGGAATCGAACCGTGACCTCCTGGTTCATAGGTCAAACCTCAACCACTGAGTCGCTCTGGTCAGGCCAAAAATGCTAACCATTGATGGAAAATGTGTGTGGGGGGGGGGTGGGGAGGGACCTGTCTGTACTATACACTGAGTGCCCAGATTATGATGATCTATGAACGCATAATAATCTGGCCACTCATTGTATATTCTGTAGAATAAAAGGCTAATATGCAAATTGTCCCTTCGACCAGGAGTTCGACCAGCAGGCAGGCCGGCCAACCGCCCATGTCCCCTCCCCCTGGCCAGGCTGGCCGGACCCCACCCATGCACGAATTCATGCACCGGGCCTCTAATATATACACACACACTGAGTGGCCAGATTATTATGCGTTCAGAGATCATCATCATCTGGCCACTCAGTGTATATCCTATATAATAAAAGGCTAATATGCAAATTGTCCCCTCGACCAGGAGTTCAACCAGCAGGCAGACCGGCCAACCGCCCATGTCCCCTCCCCCTGGCCAGGCTGGCCGGACCCCACCCATGCACGAATTCATGCACCGGGCCTCTAGTATACATACACACACACACACACACACACACACACACACACACACACACACACTGAGTGGTCAGATTATTATGCGTTCAGAGATCATCATCATCTGGCCACTCAGTGTATACCAAATTGGCCTGTAAAACTCCACAGGAAGCAATTAGGACACAGACTGACACAGAGGGACGCCGTGTGAGGACACGGGAAGGAGAAGGCTGCATGCAAGCGAAGGCTTGAAGCCGAGGACTTGGGAGAAAACGGCCCGCCCACACCTTGGGCTCCAATGCGCAGCCTCCCTCCGGTGGTGAGCAAACACATTTGTGGTTTAAACCGACCGGTCTGTGTGCCGTGTTCTGGCAGCTCGAGCAGGCATGGGAGTCTCTGCCACATTTTCCACTTGGAACGTGACGTGCCGCTCACATCATCTCAGCACTGCCCACACCTTGCCTTTGGTGAGGGGGCTGTTCATGCCCGTGATTGAACTTGATCCTCCCAGCATCTCTGGAGGGCAAGGAGACTTTTATCTCCAAAATTCCGAGGAGGCTCGGCCGGCGTGGCTCAGTAGTTGAGCATCCACCTAGGAACCAGGAGGTCCCAGTTCGATTCCCCGTCAGGGCACGTGCCTGGGTTGTGGGCTCCATCCCCAGTGTGGGGCGTGCAGGAGGCAGCCGATCCATGATTCTCTCTCCTTGTGGATGTTTCTATCTCACCCTCTCCCTTCCTCCCTGAAATCAATAAAAACATATTTAAAAAACAAAAAGGTTAAAAATTTGAGAGAAGAATTTTGTAGCCATTGCTTTGCTGCAGACCTTCTTTGCCAATTTAGTGAATATTGTTCTTAAGTGCATAAAATGATGCATAACAATAGCTATAATAATAAAAGCATAATATGCTAATTAGACCAGACGGCCGAAGAGCGGACAACCTTCTGGATGAAGCCGGGGCTGCGAGGTTCGAACCCCTGGCACGAATTTCATGCACCGGGCCTCTAGTACAAAATAATACAGAGGATCACACCAGGTCCAGGCAATGTTAAATAGTCAAATGTTTCAAGAATTCTAAGCCCTCGCTGGTGTGGCTCAGTGGATAGAGTGTCAGCCTGCAAACTGAAGAGTCCCGGGTTCGATTCCAAGTAGCGGGCTTGATCCCCAATAGGGGGCGTGCAAGAGGCAGCTGATCCATGATTCTCTCTCATCATTGATGTTTCTCTCTCTCTCCCTCTCCCTTCCTCTCTGAAAGCAATAAAAATACATTTAAAGCCCTAACCAGTGTGGCTCAGTGGATAGAGCGTCGGCCTGCGGACTGAAGGGTCCCAAGTTCGATTCTGGTCAAGAGCATCTACCTTGGTTTCGGGCACATCCCCAGTAGGGGGTGTGCAAGAGGCAGCTGATCAATGTTTCTCTCTCATCAATGTTTCTAACTCTCTATCCTCCCTTCCTCTCTGTAAAATATCAATAAAATATATTTTTTAAAGAAGATATATTAAAAATAAAAAATATTTTTTTAAATATATTTTATTGATATTTTACAGAGAGGAAGGGAGAGGGATAGAGAGCTAGAAACATCGATGAGAGAGAAACATCGATCAGCTGCCTCCTGCACACCTCCCACTGGGGATGTGCCCGCAACCAAGGTACATGCCCTTGACCAGAATCGAACCCGGGACCCTTCAGTCCACAGGCCGACGCTCTATCCACTGAGCCAAACCGGTTTCGGCAAAAAAATAAAAAATATTTAAAAAATAAAATAAAAGGGGTGCAGGCAACTCAAATCCAGCTCCTCTGATCCCAAACTCTGCGGCAGGAGATAATTCTTCTCACTCAGGGAATAATTTCAGAGCCCGCCCACCCAGCAAGGTCCCCAAACACGTGGGAAATGCCGCCTGCCTTTCCTCAAAGTGCATGTGACCGGCAACAGTTACGATTTCCCCCAAATAATACGGGGCTGTTACAGTTACAAAGTAACAGGAGGATTCAGTGTGCATCGTTACACAGTAACAGGAGGATACAGTGTGCACAGTTACACAGTAACAGGAGGATTCAGTGTGCATCATTACACAGTAGCAGGAGGATACAGTGTGCACGGTTACAAAGTAGCAGGAGGATATAGTTTGCATAGTTACAAAGTAACAGGAGGATACAGTTTGCAAAAGGTCGGCCCTCCCCCTCTCCCTGTGGTAACTATGTTGCATTGTGAGCTGGGTGCTCTTTCCTCCTCCCTTTGTTCTCACTTCTGCATTTTGTGCACCAGTTGGAGCCTGGGAGAGGGCATACTTTGTATAAACAGCTGTTGCAAGAACTCTTCGCCTGCACAGGCAGCTGGCAGGTCTGCGAAAAGTGCTCAAGGAGGGATGTCTGCATTGGCCCGGCGTGCCTCGGTCACAACGCCTCGTTGGTGTTGTTTTTATGAAATGAACAGCCACCTGATAGGATCAGATACGCGACGTCATATGCAAACACACCCCAGCGATCCCCTCCCACATACACACCCCAGAGAAATGAAACTACAGGCTTCACACACAACAATCTGTGTGCACGTCGCTTTATTCGTGGCTGTCAAAACCCGGGACCAGCCAGGTGACATCAACAGAAGCATGGATAAACAAGCCCCTGTCTGCCCACCGTCCATCTTCACGTGACTTCCCTCTGTGTGTGTGTGTGTGTGTGTGTGTGTGTGTGTATGTGTCTCCAAATCTCCCTCTCCTTTCTCTCTCTTTTTTTAAAAAAAAAAACATATTTCTTTATTGATTTCAGAGAGGAAGGGAGATGGAGAGAGAGATAGAAACATCCATGAGGAGAGAGAATCACCGATCAGCTGCATCCTGAACGCCCCACTCTGGGGACCGATCCCACAACCCATGCATGTGCCCTTGACCGGGAATCGGACCCGGGGCCCTTCAGTCCGCAGGCCGACGCTCTATCCACTGAGCCACACCGGCCAGGGCTCTCCTTTCTCTTATAAGGACACCTGTCACAGGACTTGGGCCCCCCCTAATCCAGGGGGACCTCATCTTAACGCCATTCCATCTCCAAAGACCCTATTTCCAAACAAAGTCGCTTCCAGTCCTAGCTAGTTTGCCTCGGTGGAGAGAGTGTCTGAAGGGTCCCGGGTTCAATGATGGTCAAGGGCATGTACCTAGGTTGCAGGCTCGATCCCGTGCAGGAAGCAACCAACCAATGTGTCTCTCTCACATCAATGTTCCTCTCTCGCTCTCTCTCTCTTCCCCTCCCTTCCACTCTCTATAAAGATAATGGGCAAATATTCTTGGGTGAGGATTAAAGAAAAAAAAGTCAACTCTTTCTGCCCTTTCCATATAAAAGAAAAATAATAATAATGTCACTTACATAGATACCAGGGATTAGTTTTTTGGGGGGAGTGGCACAATTCAACCCACTGCCAACACGAACCTAGGAGTCGCTGAGGAGGTATTTTGTAGACGATGTGATTAAGGTCCATAGTCAGTTGACCTTCAGTAAGAGAGGTTAGCCGGGAACCTGGTGGGCCTCGTGCCATCAGGTGAAAGGCCTTCAGAGCAGGGCTGAGGTGTCCCTGAAAAAGAAGGAGTTTCCCAGGTTTCAGTCTGTTCCTGGGAGGACCCCAGCCTGCCTTTCCTACGTGCACACCCTACAAATCTCAAGCTTGCCTCGCCAGCCTCCCACAATGCATCGCCCAATTTCTTACAAGAAATCCTTTATACACACACACACACACACACACACACACACACACACACACACACTAGAGGCCCGCTGCATGATATTCATGCAAGAATAAGCCTTCCTTCCCCTGGCTTCACTCCTAGCTGCCCGGGAGCCCGCAAGTCCCTGCTCCCGGCCCACCCGGGAGCCGGCAAGTCCTCGCTTCTGTCCGGAGCACCGCTCCTGTAACTCCCTCCGCCGTCTCCCCTCCCCCTCATAGCAGGCGTCCCGCCCCTCCCGGCCGCTCAGACCCTGCATATGCAAATTAACCGCCATCTTTGTTGGGTTAATTTGCATACTCACTCTGATTGGCTGTGGGTGTCGCGGAGGTACGGTCAATTTACATGTTTGTCTATTATTAGGTAAGATATTGATTTCAGAGAAAACCAGAGAGGGAGAGAGAGAGAGCAACATCAACGAGAGAAATACATAAATTGGTTGCCTCCTGCATGCCCTCTACTGGGCAATGAGCTCACAACCTGGGCATGTGCCCTCCTGGTTCATAGGTCAACACTCAACCACTGAGCCACACCAGCTGGGCACAAGCAGTCTCTGAGCATGGGCCTTCTACTGGCTGTGCCCGGGTCCCCGTCTCTGCCCCAGAGGACCGGGTGGACAGGGCAAGCCAGGTCCCCTTTGTGAGTAAGGACAGTACAAGGCCGTGCACACAGTAGGTGCTCCATAAAGAGCTGAGCTGCCCAACGTGTGCTTAAAATCATGATTCTTCACTTAGAACCGGTTTTATTTTAACGCTTGAGGCCTGATGGACAAAATCCATGCAAGGGGCTTGGCCCTCGCAGCCCGGATGCCTCGAGGCCCCGCCCACTGGTCGTTCCGGAAAGTCGTTCCAGCGGGTCATTCCGCCATCCGGTCTAATTAGTATATTAGCTCTTTATTATATAGGACGGGAGTGCACGGGAGGGGCCCCTCAGCCTGGCCGGCAATCGGGGCTTATTGGGGCCAGCCGGCTGGAGGGAGGGACCGTGGGATGGGCCCTGGGAGGTTGGCTGGCTGTGGGAGGTTGGCTGTGGGAGCACACTGACCACCAGGGGGCAGTTCCTGCATTGAACGTCTGCCCCCTGGTGGTCAGTGCGTGGAGACTCTTGGTAACGGTCGCTTAGGCTTTTATATATATACTAGAGGCCCGGTGCATGCATTCATGCACCGATGGGGTCCCTCAGCCTGGCCTGTGGGAATCGGCCGAAACCAGCTCTCCGACATCCCCTGAGGGGTCCTGGATTGAGAGAGGGTGCAGGCCAGGCCGAGGGACCCCACCAGTGCATGAACCCATGCACCGGGCCTCTAGTACGCATATAAGATCTTTGGTTAATCTCTTCCTGCCATCCCCCACCCCGCTTCCCTCTGAGATTCATCAGTCTGTCCCATGTTTCCATGCCTGTGCGTTGAGTGTCTGCCCCCTGGTGGTCAGTGCATGTCATAGTTACCAGTCGAACAGTGGAGTGGTCGCACGGTCGAATGGTGGCTTAGGCTTTTATAAATATAGATAGAAATGGAATGAATTATGGACCCCTGCTACATTGAGAATGAACCTTGGGGGGAAAAGCACTGAGTGAAAGAAGCCAGAGACAGAAGATCACGGGTCACATGATTCCATTCACAGGGAATGTCCAGAATAGTGAATCGTTAGCGATGGAAAGCCGAGTGGTGGTTGCCTGGGGCGAGGTGGGGACGGAATGCGGCCTGACTGTGTCAAGCGGTCCTGATTCCCCTCAGGAATGATGACAATGTTTCCGACCCAGACGGAGAGGAAGGTGGGGCAACGCAGTGAGCATGCTCAATGCCACTGAGTTGCACGTGTTAAAGTGGCTAATTTTATGGGATGTGAATTTCATCACACACACACACACACACACACACAAATAGCGGGGGAGCCCTAGCTGGTGTGGCTCAGTGGATAGAGCGTCGGCCTGCGGACTGAAGGGTCCCAGGTTCGATTCTGGTCAAGGGCACATGCCTGGGTTGTGGGCTTGACCCCCAGTGGGGGGCATGCAGGAGGCAGCCGATCCATGATTCTCTCTCATCATTGAAGTTTCTACCTCTCTCTCGCTCTCCCTTCCTCTTTGAAATCAATAAACATGTATTTTAAAAAATAGTGGGGGAAAGTGTCCTTCAAGTTACTAAAATATATAAAGCTTTTTCTTATCCGGCCAACGTGGCTCAGTGGCTGAGGTCCTGGTTCGATTCCTGGTCACGGCACATGCTGGGTCGCAGGCTCGATCCCCAGTAGGGGGCGTACAGAAGGCAGCCGATCCACGATTCTCTCTCATCATGGATGCTTCTCTCTCTTGCTCCCTCTCCCTTCCTCTCTGAAGTCAATAAAATTATATTTAAAAAGTAAAATAAAATATATAAAGCTTTTTTTATTAAAAAGTATCTAATGTTTTAAAAATAACCAACAATTACTTCCCCATGGAGCTGTACAAACACAAAAGGCTCGTCCACTTGGGGATCCGGCTGCCGCTGAATTTCAGAGCCAGCGAAAGAGGCACGGTGCCCCGAAACCCACCAACAGATGAAAATAGACACATTGGCCCCAGGAGGTTCTGACCCCCTCTGCCCCCGACACTGTCCTCCTGCCATCCAGAGAGAAACCAGATGCCCGTTGTTTGAGCTTCTGGGGCCAAAGAACTATTTTATTTTTTAAAAATATATATTTTATTAATTTTTTACAGAAAGAAAGGGAGAAGCATAGAGAGTTAGAAACATCGATGAGAGAGAAACATCGATCAGCTGCCTCCTGCACGCCCCCACCTGGGGATGTGCCCGCAACCAAGGTACATGCCCTTGACCGGAATCAAACCTGGGACCCTTCAGTCCGCAGGCCGACGCTCTAGCCACTAAGCCACACCGGTTAGGGAGAACTATTTTATTTTTTTAAACTAACATTTCATTTTTTATTTTTATATTTAAAATATATTTTTTATTGATTTCAGAGAGGAAGGGAGAGGGAGAGAGAGACAGAACCATCCATGATGAGAGAGAACCATGGATCGCCTGCCGAGCCCATAAACCCTTCCGGTCCGCAGGCCGACGCTCTGTCCACTGAGCCACACTGGCTAGGGCTTGCTTTCTTTGTTTTTTAATCTTTATTATTATTTTATTTTTTTTTTGAGGGGCTAGGGAGGGGGAAGGAGAAGGCTTGGGCGCGCTCCAGGGAGTGAGAGCATGAGACTTGTTTTCTTTGATGGAGGCGGCAGCTACCAACCTCGTAGCGAACAGAATGGGGGTAAGCGGTGCCAGACTGCGTTTGTGGTGTCTGAAAAGCTCCAGGAAGCGGCTGGCTTTACTGTCCCCAGGAATCCGTCCGCGTCCTTAGGGGGAGAGAGACACCTTGTCTTTCTCCTTCTATGAGGACAGAGGGTGGTGGACAAGAAGGAGTAATCTGATAGGAAGTCCTGAAAGGCTACATCTCTGGGCCAGACACTGTAACAAAAGTAGCCCTGACAGCAGAGAGGCAGGTGTGGGGGGGGGGAGGGGGGAGGGGGGAAGGAAGGGGGAGGGGGGAGGGGGGCAGGGCGGGAGTCCAATGGACCAGGGTCTGAATGACCTGAGCGGACACCTTTTGTTGCTAATCCTCACCCGAGGATATTTCTCCATTGATTTTTAGAGAAATGGAAATAGAGACAGAGAGAGAGAGAGAGAAACATCGATGTGAGAGGGACACATGGATCGGTTGCCTGCGCACAGCTCCCAACCAGGGCTGGGGATCGAGCCCGCAACCGAGGTACGTGCCCCTGACCGGACTCGGACCCAGGACCCTTCAGTCCACAGGCTGACGCTCTTTCCACTGGGTCACACCGGCCAGGGGCATGGAACATTTCTAGAACATTCCCCCTTGTTCCTGTCTTGGCCCACAAGCTCATGGAAATATGCTAACACTTCTTCAAAAAAAAATTCAAGTATATGTGTGTGTGTGTGTGTACATATATATATATATATAATATTAATAAAAGGGTAATATGCAAATTGGTCAGGACGCCCTCACAGTATCAACCAAACAGCAGGCTGCGTGGGGTGACCAGGCCGGCACGGGGGTTAGCGAGGGACGACCGAACGACTGAACAGTGGACTGCATGGGGTGACCAGGCCAGCAGGGGGATCAGTGAGGGGAGACCAGGCCAGCAGAAGGGGGCAGTTGGGGGCGACAAGGCCAGCAGAGGGGGCAGTTGGGGGCGACCAGGCTGGCAGGCAGAGGCGGTTGGGGGTGATCAGGCTGGCATGGGGACAGTTAGGGGCGATCAGGCAGGCAGGCAGGTGAGCAGTTAGGAGCTAGCGGTCTGGGATTGTGAAAGGGATGTCCAACTTCCGGTTTCAGCCCGATCCCAACCGGCAGTTGGACATCCCCCAAGGGGTCCCAGATTGGAGAAGATGCAGGCCGGGCTGAGGGGACCCCCCCCCCCCGTGCACAAATTCCGTGCACCGGGCCTCTAATATATATATATACATATATATATATATATATATATATATATATATATATATATATGAGCCTAAGAGACCAGTCAGCTGTTCGACCGGCAGCTATGACATGCACTGACCACCAGGGGGCAGACGCTCAATGCACAGGCATGGAAACATGGAACAGACTGATGAATCTCAGGGGGAATGGGGGAGGGGGAGGGCTGGAAGAGATTAACCAAAGATCTTATATGCAGACTAGAGGCCCGGTGCACGGATTCATGCACTGGTGGGGTCCTTCGACCTGGCCTGCAGGGATCGGGCCAAAACCAGCTCTCCAACATCCCCCGAGGGGTCCCAGATTGTGAGAGGGTGCAGGCCAGGCCGAAGGACCCCACCAGGGCACAAATCCATGCACCAGGCCTCTATATATATACTTTTTTTTTTTTTTTAGAGAGAGAGGAAGGGAGAGGGAGAGATGGGAACATCAATGATGACAGAGAATCATCCGTCGGCTGCCTCCTGCACGCCCCCCTGGGATCGAGCCCTGCAACCCTGGCCCGTGCGGCCCAGCTGATTGGAGCATCATCCCATGGACCCACAAGGTCGCCCATTCCATCCCTGCTCAGGGCACATGCCTGGGGTTTTGGGCTTGATCCCCGGTCGGGGGCATGCGAGAGGCAACAGATGGATGTTTCTCTCTCCCCCTCTCCCTTCCTCTCTCTCTCCAAATCCAATAAAAAAATATATATATTTTTAAAAAGAACCTGTAGCCAGAGGTAGAAGCAGGCAGTTGGGAGGTGTGTTTCCCCCTCGGGGCACTTCTCTCCTCTCCTCGGTGTCCGCAGGGCCGGATCAACAGGGGGACAAACCCAATTGCCATGGGCCTGCGGGGCTGATTTCTGTGCCTCCTGCGGAGCATTTTCTAGTGAAACAGCAGCTCCGAAAGGCATAGCGCGTCCCTTCCCCCCAGAAGCAGCGCACGGGGTTTATTAGCGCGTGAGAACTCCAAGTCTTGGAAAAACCGAGCCACACCAAGAGGGCCCCGTGCCCTCTGAATTTGGCACCACTTTATTAAGAAGCCACAACGCGCCCTGGCTGGTGTGGCTCAGTGGATGGAGCGTCGGCCTGCGGACTGAAGGGTCCAGGGTTCGATTCCGGTCAAGGGCACTTGCCTGGGTTGCGGGCTCCATCCCCAGTAGGGGGCGTGCAGGAGGCGGCCGATCCATGATTCCCTCTCATCATGGATGTTTCTCTCTCTCTCCCTCTCCCTTCCTCTCTGAAATCCATAAAAATATATTAAGGGGAAAAAAAAAAGAGCCACAACAGCACATTGGCAGACACAGTGACCTGTGTGACCTCCCTGCCAAGCTCAGATGAAAACAGAGTTCCCACGGGGATGGAAACTGCTCCAGACACGGAGAGGAGCCGCCTCCTACCGGCGTGGAACATGGAGAGCACACGGGAGCACCAGGACTTTCCCCGTTACTATTTTTTAATGTATTTTTATGGATTTCAGAGAGGAAGGGAGAGGAAGAGAGAAACATCAACGATAGAGAATTATCCATCGGCTGCCTCCTGCACGCCTCCTCCTGGGGATCGAGCCTGCAATGTGGGCATGTGACCTTGACCGGAATCAAACCTGGGACCCTTCCATCCACAGGCCGACGCTCTATCCACTGAGCCACACCAGCCAGGGCATTTCCCCCGTTATTGTGGGGCTGAAACGTGCAGGGTGGGGACGATGCTGACTCAGACCTAACACACATCCGTCCCTTGATCTCGCTTCATTGGAGCCCCAATCGCAGGCTCTTAGGAGACACTTACTGCCTGGCCGGCGTGGCTCCGTGGTTGAGCGTCGACCCAGGAACCAGGAGATCACTGGTTCGATTCCCGGTCAGGGCACCTGCCTGGGTTGTGGGCCCGATCCCCAGTGGGGGGCGTGCATAAGGCAGCCCATCCACCATTCTCTCTCATCATGGATGTTTCTCTCTCCCTCTCCCTTCCTCTCTGAAATCAATAAAAATATATATTTTTTAAAAGTACACAGCCCTGCCGAAACCGGTTTGGCTCAGTGGATAGAGCGTCGGCCTGCAGACTGAAGGGTCCCGGGTTCGATTCCAGTCAAGGGCATGTACCTTGATTGCGGGCACATACCCAGTGGGGGGTGTGCAGAAGGCAGCTGATCAATGTTTCTCTCTCATCGATGTTTCTAACTCTCTATCCCTCTCCCTTCCTCTCTGTAAAAATCAATAAAACATATTAAAAAAAAAAAAAAGTACACAGCCCTAACCAGTGTGGCTCAGTGGATAGAGTGTCGGCCTGTGGACTGAAGGGTCCTGGGTTCGATTCTGCTCAAGGGCATGCACCTTGGTTGTGGGCACATCTCCAGTGGGGGGTGTGCAGGAGGCAGCTGATTGATGTTTCTCTCTCATTGATATTTCTAACTCTCTATCCCTCGCCCTTCCTCTCTGTAAAAAAAGGAAAAATCAATAAAAATAGTTTTAAAAACAGTACACAGAGATTCCTATTCAGGCGAGCTTCCTTGTAGGGAATAACCCTTCACCAGCACGTGGGTCGTTAGAGTCTGATTTTCCTGGTACAACGTGAGGAAGCGAGTTTCAACAGCCATCCCTGCTCTTGCAAATCCACTGCCGCCCCGTGGATTGGTGGCGCCCTTGGAGAGTCCCTTTGGCCCCGTCCCCTCTGTGAGGAACCAGGCCAGCAGGTGCCCCCTTGCCCTCCTGTGACCTCTGCCCAGCTATGGAGGTCCCGGAGGAGGATGGGAGACAGAGGAGGATGGGAGACAGAGGAGGATGGGAGACAGAGGAGGTGGGAGACAGAGGAGGATGGGAGACAGAGGAGGATGGGAGACAGAGGAGGTGGGAGACAGAGGAGGATGGGAGACAGAGGAGGATGGGAGACAGAGGAGGTGGGAGACAGAGGAGGATGGGAGACAGAGGAGGTGGGAGACAGAGGAGGATGGGAGACAGAGGAGGATGGGAGACAGAGGAGGATGGGAGACAGAGGAGGTGGGAGACAGAGGAGGTGGGAGACAGAGGAGGTGGGAGACAGAGGAGGATGGGAGACAGAGGAGGTGGGAGACAGAGGAGGTGGGAGACAGAGCCAGGAGGAGGATGGGAGACAGAGGAGGATGGGAGACAGAGGAGGTGGGAGACAGAGGAGGATGGGAGACAGAGGAGGTGGGAGACAGAGGAGGTGGGAGACAGAGGAGGATGGGAGACAGAGGAGGATGGGAGACAGAGGAGGATGGGAGACAGAGGAGGTGGGAGACAGAGCCAGGAGGAGACAGTGAGGCAGGCCTGGGATCACGCGTGTTAGAAGTAACACCGTGCGTGCCTAGCTCACCAGGAATCCGCTGGGATCCCAAGAGACACACCTGCAGATAAGGAGGCCACACGGGGCCTCTTCCTCTCTGCTGTTTCATTCTCCACGGCGGCTCTTTCTCGCCCCAATTGCATCATTGCACCCCCCTCCCCCACCCCGCCCATCCCCCCTCCCCCCCCCCCCAGCTCCATTTTCAGAGAAAGCGTCCCCACAGCTTGGATTTCACAACAGACAGTATTAGCCCTGTTTTCACTGCTGGGGCGGGGTGGGGGGAGCCGGGGGCGGGGTGGGGGGAGCCGGGGGCGGGGAGGGGGAGCCAAGGAGGGGAAGAAGTCTTCTGCAGAGATGTGAACACAAGAAAAAAGCCAGCTTCTTTTAGAACCATTTTTTAAAAAAATAACTAAAATTAAGATCTTCTATTTATAGCTCCTCTCTCTCTCTCTCTCTCTCTCTCTCTCTCTCTCTTTCACTCTCTCTCTCTCTCTCTCTCTCCTCCCCCCACCCCTTCTCTCTCTCTCTCCCTCGTTTGCAAGCTCATCTTCTCTTGCACAATTACATCCTAACCCGGGAGGTGCTCGCCGCAGAAGGGATGGTGCCCAAGGAAATAAACGAAACAAGAAACGAGAATCGGAACACGGTGGCGACCTCCCCCCACCACCACCACCTCCGGCAGAGGGATCGGGGACACAGCTTGGAATCAGCTTTGGCGGCTGTGACCGTGGGGACTGAAGAGCAATTGTCGAATGGATGCAAAGGCCACAGGAACCACACAGGCTTGTCTTCAAGCCTCTGCTTTGCATGAGCCACCGATGGAACGCACTGGAATATTAATTAGGAGCCGGGGAAGGGGGACTGAGAATGGGCCGCCCCTTATGCACACGTGCTATTTTAAAAACATATACTTTTTAGTGATCTCAGAGAGGAAGGGAGGGGGGAGAGAGAGAGAGAGAGAGAGAGAGAGAGAGAGAGAGAGAGAGCAAGCACGCAACATCAATGATGAGAGAGAATCGTGGATCGGGGGCCTCCTGCACGACCCCACTGGGGATGGAGCCCGCAACCCAGGCATGTGCCCTTGAGCAGAATCAAACCCGGGACCCTTCAGTCTGCAGGCCGATGCTCTAGAATCTGCGATCATTTCCTAAGACGAAGCAAAGCCGAGCGCCAGGAGAGCCGTCCAGGTGTGCTGGCGGGAGGGGACTCCCATGTGTGCATGGCCACCACGGGGGGTGGGGGAGGGGCGAGGACTGTGCCCCGCTCACGCCCGTGACAGATCCTGGCCGCCCAGGCCACTAGCATCAGAAAGCACAGACTCCACGCCTGGTGTGGCTCAGTGGTTGAGCGTCGACCTATGAACCAGGAGGTCAGGGCATATGCCCCAGTTGCGGGCTCCATCCCCAGTAGGGGACGTGCAGGAGGCAGCCGATCCGTGATTCTCTCTCTCTCTTTTTTTTTAATATATATATTTTTATTGATTTCAGAGAGGAAGAGAGAGGGAGAGACAAACAGAAACATCAATGATGAGAGAGCCTCTTTGATCAGCTGCTTCCTGCACGCCCCCTGCTGGGGATCGAGCCTGCAACCCAGGCATGTGCCCCTGACTGGAATCGAACCTGCGACCCTTCAGTCCACAGGCCAACGCTCTATCCACCGAGCCAAACCAGCTAGGGCCATGATTCTCTCTCATAATGGATGTTCCTATCTCTCTCTCCCTCTCCCTTCCTCTCTGAAATCTATAAAAATATATTTAGAAAAAGAGCCAAAAAACGGGATTATGTACCTGGGACTCGGCAGAAAAGGATGAAGACAAGCAGGTTTTTAAAAAATATATATATATTTTATTGATTTTTTTTTTACAGAGAGGAAGGGAGAGGGATAGAGAGTTAGAAATATCGATCAGCTGCCTCCTGCATGCCCCCCACTGGGGATGTGCTCGCAACCAAGGTACATGCCCTTGACCAGAATCGAACCTGGGACCCTCCAGTCCGCAGGCCGACGCTCTATCCACTGAGCCACACCGGTTAGAGCGACAAGCAGGTTTTTGAAGTCTCTCTGTAAGTCTAGTTGGTTTGCTTTTGTCATTTATCTAGTACTAGGGGCCCAGCGCATGAATTTCATGCACTGGTAGGGTCCCTAATGGCCGCTGGCCCGGGCCTCCCTCCCTTCCCCTGGCCGGCCCCGCCCCCTGGTCGAACTCCTGGTGGAGGGGACAATTTGCATACTACCTTTTTATTATACACTGAGTGGACAGATTATGATGATCTCTGAACGCATAATAATCTGACCACTCAGTGTCTATCCTATAGAATAAAAGGCTAATATGCAAATGGTCCCCTTGACCAGGAGTTCAACCAGCAGGCAGGCCAGCCAATCGCCCATGTCCCCTCCCCTGGCCAGGCTGGCCGGACCCCACCTATGCACGAATTCATGCACCGGGCCTCTAAAAAAAAAAAATATATATATATATATATATATATACACACACACACACACACACACACACACACACACTGAGTGGCCAGATTATTATGCGTTCACAGATCATAATAATCTGGCTACTCAGTGTATAGGATATGGAATACTGCCTTCCCCATCCATTATAATATAAGCAAATTCCATTTAAAGAAATTCACCTGAGACTGTGAGGGACCCTAAAAGACTCATTTCCACCGGTGCACCTACAGGAACTTTGGGTGCGAACAGCCCGTAACTCAGCCATTCGGATTTCGCTTGCACTCAGGTAACGATCTGAGCACCACGATTCCTCCAGTGACAGTTATGACAAAGGATCGCAGGGAGGGGTTTTTCCAAAAAGCATTTATCCTCTCCAAGGCGGAAGTTGTCATGGATACGCGGGGGGACTGGGGACCAGGATGCGGACGCAGGGGACAGGGGCTGAGAAGCCAGGGTCGCCTCTCCCTGCCCCCACCCGGATCCACACTGAATCTTTTCTGCTGAGAACTCGGCCCAGTTAGTCACGCTGCTGAGACCGGGAGGCGCCCCCCACACCTTTGTTCTCTGGGGCTATTTCCCCCTCAAGGATATTATTTCCTGGAGGGCCAGATTTCCGTCTTGTAGAGCAATTGATTTGCCGTTCTCATGTGACATTTATGAAGCAGATAGGGGGAAAACTAATGAGACTTTAATGAGACCCAACCAGGTTTCTCTGTGCTGGTCAAAGCCACACCCTCCAGACCATGGGTGACAACTGTCTGTTTTTGTTTTTTTGTATTGTTCTGTCTAATATATATATATACATTTTTTAAATATATTTTATTGATTTTTTACAGAGAGGAAGGGAGAGGGATAGAAAGCTAGAAACATCGATGAGAGAGAAACATCCATCAGCTGCCTCCTGCACACCTCCTACTGGGGATATGCCTGCAACCAAGGTACATGCCCTTGACCGGAATCGAACCCGGGACTCTTCAGTCCGCAGGCCGACACTCCATCCACTGAGCCAAACCGGTTTTGGCTGTTTAATATATTTTTATTGGTTTCAGAGAGGAAGGGAGAGGGAGTGAGAGAGAGAAACATCCATGATGAGAGAGAACCCAACCGTGACCCCGTGGTCCATAGGTCGATGCTCAGTCACTGAGCCACACCGGCTGGGCCGCACGGCTGTGGTTTTAAAATACGAATGGCTGCGCCAAAACCTGGGCTCCATACAACGTACGCAGTCGCCTGCATTTAGGTTTCCTTCCCTAAAGCGGAGCCTGAGAGAGGAACTGAGCTCAGGTGGCTGATCGGTGAGAACCCCAGGGGACACCTGCGGGGGAGGGGCAATGCGTTTGGGCAGGAAGGCAGCAGTGGTGCATGCGCAGTGGAGACCACAGACTATGCAAAGGTCCTGGGGCAGGTGCCCAACCCCCACGCAGTCATCTGATGGGGCTGCTCCCAGGGGCCTCAGCTCTCCAGCCCCACCCACCACCTGTCTCACAGGAGCCCTGAGAAAGGAGGACTTCCTCTAGTCACGATTTGACTTCGATCAGGACACCTGCCGGGGTTACCGGCTCGATCCCCAGTAGTGGGGGTGCAGGAGGCAGCCAATGGATGATTCTCCCTCATCACTGATGTTTCTATCTCTCTCTCTCCCTCTCTGAAATCAATCTACACCAATAAAAGAGAAAGATGTAAATAGACTGTACCTCCGCAACGCTCACCAGCCAATCAGGAGTGAGTATGCAAATTAGCCCAACAAAATGGTGGATTTATTTGCATACACAGGCACAGAGCGAAGACTGAAGACTGAAGGCTCCGCTGTGGCCTGGGTCCCGGGAGCCAGAGGAAAACTGGTGCTGGCAGCCAGGGGAAGGAAGGCCTATTGCATGAATCTCCGTGCAACGGGCCTCTAGTACAAATATATTTAAAAATAAAACAAACAAACAAACAAACAAACAAAAACACTGAACGTTTCCAACAAGAGTCCCAAACCTCCAAAGCAAGAAAACACCCCCAGAAACACACTTATTCATGGTGGAAGGAGCCGGATTCGTTTCTTGCACCCGGGCTGGCGGTGAAACAGTTCCTTGTGTGACTCCACCAGGGAGCGCACTCTAATGTCTCTCAAGGGCTAACGGAGAGGAATGCTGTCCGGTAGGGGCATGGCTCATCATTCCTGGCATATAAAATTCCACCAGTGGCCCTGGCTGGTTTGGCTCAGTGGCTAGAGCGTCGGCCTGCGGACTGAAGGGTCCCGGGTTCGATTCTGGTCAAGGGCATGTACCTTGGTTGCATGCACATCCCCAGTAGGGGGCGTGCAGGAGGCAGCGGATCGATGTTTCTCTCTCATTGATGTTTCTAACTCTCTATCCCTCTCCCTTCCTCTCCGTAAAAAAAAAAAAAAAATCAATAAAATATATTTTAAAAAAAGTAAAAAATAAATAAAATTCCACCAGTGGGGTTTTAAGCCCTCGTTAGAAGCGTGCCTTTGAAAACTACGGACTGACCCGGAAACATAGTTGGAAGACGAGGTTAGGACCTCAGAAGGCTGCGCTATTTGTGGAGCGAGCCCGGGGCCCAACCTCAGGCCTCACCCCGCTCTGCCCTCAACACCCCGTGTTGGATGGAAACATCTTCCGCCCAGAGGGGAGGACAGGCATGTCACGCACGCGGGCGTCTGCAGGGTTCCCTGGGAACCCGGACTTTCCTGGAGCGAACTCCGACCCTGCGCTTCTCTTGGGAGGAGTGGCCACGCTCAGGCCAGCGGCAGAGCAAAGATCTCATCCACTCCATGGGGGGGGCCTTCGCGGTTTCACTGGCGGGGCGGTCGAGGTGCCGAGAGGGGCAGAAACAGGAGAGCCGGGACCAGCTAGAACTGGAAGAAGCACGAGTCCTGCCCTGCGAGCCGGGATGGCGTTGTTCTGAGTCAAGGAGGCACCTGCTCACCTGACTGGGAGATGTATGTGGGACCTGGGCGCTCACCTGGAAATGCGGCCCATCCTCCCATCCGGGAGCTGCCGGTTATGGCGGAAAGATTGACAACCTTGTTGCAGAAGCCAGAGCCCCAGCCCTTGCAGACCCCAGCCCTTTGCAGACCCTCAGCCCTTTGCAGACCCTCAGCCCTTGCAGACCCCCAGCCTTTGCAGACCCTCAGCCCTTTGCAGACCCCCAGCCCTTGCAGACCCCCAGCCCTTTGCAGACCCCAGCCCTTTGAGACCCCCAGCCTTTTGCAGACCCCCAGCCTTTTGCAGATCCCCAGCCTTTGCAGACCCCCAGCTCTTTGGAGACCCCCAGCCTTTGCAGACCCCCAGCTCTTTGGAGACCCCCAGCCCTTTGCAGACCCCAGCCCTTTGAGACCCCCAGCCCTTTGCAGACCCCAGCCCTTTGAGACCCCCAGCCCTTTGCAGACCCTCAGCTCTTTGCAGACCCCAGCCCTTTGCAGACCCCCAGCCCTTTGAGACCCCCAGCCTTTTGCAGACCCCCAGCTCTTTGGAGACCCCCAGCCCTTTCGAGACCCCCAGCCTTTGCAGACCCCCAGCCTTTTGCAGACCCCCAGTTCTTTGGAGACCCCCAGCCCTTTCGAGACCCCCAGCCCTTTGCATACCCCCAGCCTTTGCAGACCCCCAGCCCTTTGCAGACCCCCAGCCTTTGCAGACCCCCAGCCTTTGCATTCCTGTGAACTGCCCATTTGGCATACCCTTTTACCTACTTCCCCATGGCATCTGTGTCCTTCTACCGCATATAAGCAGCTGGCTATGGGGGGGTGCAGAGCAGATTTTTGTGGGTGACCTGCTGCTCTCCCAGCTGCCAGCAGGAGTGGAAGTTTATCCCAATAATACTCAGCCCCGCCTCTGCTGAATTGGCTCCAGGAGTGACAGGAAGCCCAGCCCCATTAGCCTGTCGGGTTACAGTCTCGTTTATGGGCGCAGAAGCTGTAGCAAGCAGACGCCTGGTCTTAGGGTTCACCTACTAGGCAGGGAGTCAGACATTCAGAGCCACCCTCCTGGGTCCGCCAGGATGGAGAACCCTCAAAGTGGGGACCTGCTTTCGCTTCCCTGGATGCCCCCCTCCCCCACCCCCTCTCAGAGCTCCCCAGGCCTCCCCTCCCCCCAGCAACACCCCCTTTACACTGGTCCCCACCCCCCCCATCCCCAGGCCTCCTGCGGGCTCCCCGAAGCACAGCCCCTGGGCCAACCTTTGCCTGTTTCCCGCGTCCTCTGAACCCAGGGCCCAGGATCCCCGGAGGATGGGGACCACGCACCGTGTTTGGGGCAGCGCGTGGGGGAGGGGCACGCGCTGGCCGTGCGCGGCTCTTCCAAGGTCTTCGGTAGCTCGTCCCCGGGGCGCTGGCGTTGACCTCGAAACAAAGAACAGGTTCGGCAGCCGCCCCGCCTGGGGGGGTCCCCCCACCCCGCTGCCAAGGGACACGTGACCTCCCCAGGTCACGCCCCCGCCGCCCCCGCCTGGAGGGGTCCTCCGAGCCGGACTGGGGGGAGGGGAGGGGAGCGGGGAGAAGGGGGAGGGGAGCGGGGGGAGGGAGCTTGTGGCTGCGGCGGGAAGGCGCGGAGGGGGAGGGGACGGGGAGGGTAGAAAGGGGAAGGGCGCGAGTGGGAGGGGTGGAAAGCGGAGGGAGAAGGGGGATGGGAGCTGAAAGGAGGGAGGGGGATGGAAAGTCGAGGAGGAGGGGGAAGGGCGGAGAAGGGGGATGGGCGGAGGAGGGGGGAGGGAGGTTATGCACGAGGGCGGGGAACGTGTGTTTGGGCTCCGCCCACCCCCATTGCGGAGACTCCCCGATGCACTTGCCAGTTTTTTTAGGCCGGACCGCGTGCACGTACAGGTTCCTTTTCTGCCCGCGGCCGCGTGCAAACACGTTGAATGCAAAATGCAAATCGGACCTGGGGAGCCCCCGGCCGGCTTGGGGGGGGCGGTGCGGGCTTCAGGGAGGGCGGGGTCTGCCACACCCGCCTGCCGTGGGGTTCGCTTAGAGAGAAACTTGCTCCACAATGAAACGGCCCAGCCTTCCCTCCGGCGTAACAGGAAGCAGTGCTTCAAAAAACACATTAAACACACACACACACACACACACACACACACACACTAGTCCGCGGTGCGCGGGTCGAGCGGGGTGGTTTGAGCCGGGGGCCGGGTGTCCTGAGCCCCAGCAGCCTGGCTGGGCACAGAGCTCCCCTCCACGCCGCCTGCTCCCCACAAGTCTGCAAGCCCTCCCCTGCGCCCCTTTTCTGGAAGGGATTTTCCCAAATAGCCTGTGAACCAGGTTCCCTTCAGCCCCAAAGCAAAGGCTGCAAAACAACGGGAAACCCCCCTCCCCGGCCCCCCAACAAAACACACCCACAGAACCCACCCCAATCCACCAGCTGTTTCTGCTCAGGCGGGTGAGCTCTGGGGACTATTTCCCACTGTTTTCTCTCTCTTGGGCGGTAGCTACAGCCTTTGCATGCCGTTCTGTGCGCACAACTTAAGGACGGTTACCGCCTCTTACCATGGGTGTTTCTCTCTCTCTGGCCCTTCCTCCCTGAAATCTATGAAAAAAATATATAGTTTAAAAAAAGGGCTAAAGTCTCCTGCTTTTTAACTGCCCGACTTTTAGAATTGGCAAGTAAGCGAAGGCACCCAGAAATCCGAGCTTTCCTGCCAGGCCCTGCCTCTGACTGCGGGGGGGGGGGGTGGGGGGGGTGGGGGTGGGGTGGGGGGGGTGGGGGGGGAGGTGGGGAGGGTGGGGGGGGTGGTGGTGGTTGGGTCTGTAGTAGTTTCTCAGGCTGCCCAGCGGGATGGCTGGAACAACGGAAATGCACTTACTCTTAGTTCTGGAGGCTGGAGGACCAGAAGCAGGTGTGGGCCCAGCGGGGCGGCTGCCTCCCTGGTCCTCACCTGTCCCCCAATGACATCATTTTTTAAAAAAATGTATTTTGTATTGATTTCAGAGAGGAAGGGAGAGAGAGATAGAAACATCCATGATGAGCGAGAATCATGGGTCGGCTGCCTCCTGCACACCCCCCACTGGGGATGGAGTCCCCAACTCAACTCGGCATGTGCCCCTGACCGGGATCGAACCTGGGACCCTTCAGTCCGCAGGCCGGCGCTCTATCCACTGAGCCAAACCGGTTTTGGCTAAATACATATATATTTTTTATTGAGTTCAGGGAGGAAGGGAGAGGGAGAGGGAGAGAAAAACATCCATGATGAGAGGGAATCATGGACTGGCTGCCTCCTGCACGCCCCACACTGGGGATCGAGCCCTGACCGGGAATCGAACTGTCACCTCCTGGTTCATAGGTCGATGCCCAACCACTGAGCCACACCGGCTGGGCTTATTTATGTAGTTCAACCCTCACCTGAGGATATGCTTTTATTGATATTTTACAGAGAAACATCGATCCGCTACCTCCCCTACACTCCCCTACTGGGGATCGAACCCCAACCTTTTGGTGCACGGGACGATGCTCCAGCCAAACGAGCCACGTGGACTCCGGATGCTTTCACCTTTGCACGGATGGGTCTGGGGGTCCAGGCTCAGAGTCCCAACAGAAGCACGGAGGACTCGGTGGGGCCCAGGCCGAAGGGGACATTCTTTTTAAAACACGTTTTCACTGAATTTCCAAGAGAGAAGAAACATTGATGGGCTGCCATTCGCATGCCCCGCTCCCCCGCCTCTCCCCACCGGGCATCGAGCCGAGCCCACAACCGGGACACGTGCCCCCACCGGGAATCGAACCAGCGACCTCTTAGTTCCTGGGTCGACGCTCAACCACTGAGCCACATTGGTCGGGCATGAAGGAGACATTCTTTTTTTAAAAAAAAATTTTTTTTAATAAATGGTCTCTTTTTTTCTATTTCTGCTTTTTATTTATTTATTTTTAAATATATTTTTATTGATTTCAGAGAAGAAGGGAGGGGGAGAGCATCCATGATGAGAATCACTGGTGGGCTGCCTCCTGCACGCCCCCTACTGGGGATGGAGCCCGTAACCCGGGCATGTGCCCTTGACCGGACTCGAACCCGGGACCCTTCAGTCCGCAGGCCAACGCTGTATCCACTGAGCCACCCCGGCCAGGCCAAGGCGGCGTTCGTGCTGGCAATGACCTTGGTGCCCTGGCTGGCTGTTCACGGTAAGCCGCCTGTCCTCTCCCCGGGGGACTTCCCCGCTGTCCTGGATGCTCCTGGGACGCATGATCTTTCCTTCATCCCTTAAGGAGCACACATGTCCACGGGAGCCCGGGGCCGGCCGGTCTGGAAATGGCGTGTGCTGGCCGCCAGGCTTGGCCCACACTCCCGCAGCTGACCCCTGGAGGACCGGGCCTGCGAGAACGGGGCGCTCACTCACTCGTTCAGTTCTTTTGCTGCCGTCTAAATTCTTGGGCCTCTTTGTGTATTTTGTTGATTTTGTTTGACTTTGCTCTTTAAAAAATTTAAAAAAAATGATTTCAGAGAGGAAGGGAGAGGGAGAGAGAGAAACATCAGTGATGAGAGAGAACCATGGATCGGCTGCCTCCTGCACCCCCCCCCCCACCCCGCCCGTCCCGGGAATCGGGAATCGAGCCCACAACCCAGGCCTGTGCCCTGACCAGGAATGGAACCTTGACCTCCTGGTTCATGGGTCAATGCTCAACCACTAGGCCACGCCGGCTAGGGCTTTTTCTCTTTGCCAAAGCCCAGTGTCTTTAAAAATGCTTTTATTGCCGAAACCGGTTTGGCTCAGTGGATAGAGCGTCAGCCTGCGGACTGAAGGGTCCCGGGTTCGATTCTGGTCAAGGGCACGTACCTTGGTTGTGGGCACATCCCCAGTAGGAGGTGTGCAGGAGGCAGCTGATCGATGTTTCTCTCTCATCGATGTTTCTAGCTCTCTATCCCTCTTCCTTCCTCTCTGTAAAAATATCAATAAAATATATTAAAAAAAAATTAAAAATAAAAATACTTTTATTGATTTGAGAGAGAGAGAGAAACATCCATGATGAGAGAGAGTCATTGATCGGCTGCCTCCTGCACGCCCCCTACTAGGGATCGAGCCTGCAACCCAGGCATGTGCCCTGACCGGGAATCGAACCCTGACCTCCTGGTTCCTAGGGGGTCGGGGGTGGCAGGGAGCTGCAGGGGGGCTGGCAGAATGGCTTGCTCTGTCAATGTTCAACCCCTGAGCCACGCCAGCTGGGCCGGAAGCCCGGTCTTGAATCAGCCGCCATCTGCCGCCCTGGTCCCCATCCAAGGCTGCTGGCCACCGAAGCGAAGTCGCACCATCGAGTGCGTTCACGTCCCTACGGACCCTGCTCTTCAGCCCCCCTGCCGGGCCCTCGAGAGAGCAAGCCATTCTCTCTCTCACCCCCAGTCCCTCAACCCTTCGGTGCTTGGGCCACGCTCTAACCACTGAACCACACCAGCCAGGGCGCTGGTGGCTCCTTCTCGGTCATTCATTAACGTGTGTTTATCTGGAAGGCACTTTGGATTCCGGGGTCACAGGTCGCGGCAGAAGAAGAAAGGGAAGGAGGGACATTCTCCGAGGCCCTAGGAGGGGCCCCGTCTCTGGAAATTTCAGGGCACGGAGGAAAACTCACCATCACGGCCCTCCCTCCCCCTCCCGCCAGGCGACCTTGTCCCCTGAAGGTCACTCGGCACAAGGTCGTTCACAAGGTCGTTCGTGCCTCCCCTTGGCAGGGAGGCCTCTTGCCCGCAGGCGCACCCCAGCTGCCCTTCCTCCCCAGGCGACACCTGCACCTGGGCCTCCCCCACCCCAACTGTGGCCCCTCCCTCCCTCCCCACCGCGTGGAGCAGGGTGACCCTGTGTGTGGGAGACCCTTCCCTCCGTGACCCACGGGCCCCGTCCCTACTGGGTTCCTCAGTTCTCACCCGGATCGCTGCAACGGCAGGCTCCCGGCTGCTCTCCCTGTAGCCCTCGGATCGCAGGTTAAGCCATTTCCCCCTGCGTTTCTTTTCTTCTTCTTTTTTATTGATTTCAGAGAGGAAGGAAGAGGGGGAGAGAGAGCGAAACATCCACGATGAGAGAGAGTCATGGATCCCCTGCCTCCTGCACGCCCTCTCTGGGACCGAGCCCGCAACCCGGGCATGTGCCCTTGACCGGGATCGAACCCGGGACCCTTCGGTCCCCAGGCTGACGCCCTACCCACTGAGCCACACCAGCCAGGGCTCCCCAGCATTTCCTTCATGCACAAGGTCACGGAAGGGATGTCATCAAATTTGCTTTCTAGTTGGTGGATGTATCCTTTTATTTTTTTGATTGTTCCATTGATATTTAGAGAGAGTGGGAGGGAGGGGGAGAGACAGAGACAGAGAAATGTTCATGTGAGGGAGACACTTCGATTGGTTGCCTCCCGCACGAACCCCGGGGTGCCTCGAGCCTGCAAGTGAGGTGTGTGGTCTTGGGTGGGACTCGAACCCGGGACCCTTCAGTCCTCAGGCCAACGCTCTGTCCATTGAGCCAAACCGGCTCGGGCCATCAATTTATTTTATTTTATATTTATTTGTAATGCTTTTTTTTTTTTTTTAATTGATTTCAGGGAGGAAGGGAGAGGGAGAGAGAGATAGCCACATCGATGATGAGAGTCATGGATCGGTTGCCTCCTGCACACCCCACACTGAGGATCGAGCCCACAACCCAGGCATGGGCCCTGACCGGGAATCGAACCTGGGACCCTTCGGTTCACAGGCCGACGCTCTATCCACTGAGCCACACCGGCTAGTGCGGGACTGTTTATGCTTGAGGTCCCCAGTGAAACCCAAGGGCCCTTACCCCCCCACCCCCACCCCACCCCATGGGCTCGCTTCCAAGCTGAGCCTGAATTTACGGAAATGACTTCAGTTCGTTTCCACGGGGCAAACCTTCAGGGTCACCTCGGGCTTAGCAGTGGGATCCCGCGGCTCTGGGCGAGATGACTGGAGCCGTGAGCGTGGTTTCCGTGACCTCCTCGTCTGCGCTGAGGCGGGGTGGTGGCGGGACCACAGGTGGGGGTGGATCACAGACACACAGCTGGTCTGCGCCTATGGTGACGATAGCAGTGTGATTTAGGGCGCAGTGCGAGCCGGGAATGCCAAAGCTGCGGGTCCCCCCACGCCTCCCCCACGCGAGCTTGTTCGTCTGGCTCCAAAAATTTGCTAAGCTAGTAAAATATCAAGAAGAGCCCTGACCAGTGTGGCTCCGTGGATAGAGAGTCGGCCTGTGGACTGAAGGGTCCCGGGTTCGATTCCGGTCAAGGGCATGTACCTGGGTTGTGGGCACATCCCCAATAGGGGGCGTGCAGGAGGCAGCTGATCGATGTTTCTCTCTCATCGATGTTTCTGACTCTCTCTCCCTCTCCCTCTCCTTCTCCCTTCCTCTTTGTAAAAAAATCAATCAATAAAATATATATAAAAAAACATCAAGAAGCATTATTACACGGCGTAAAACTCGCAAGAGGTACAACTGTAGGTCAAGTCGTTACAATATGTTTTGCGAGACAGTCCATGCGACCCAGCTCTTCTTCCAAAGGTGTGGCAACTTTGCCCTGACCGGTGTGGCTCAGTGGATAGAGCATCGGCCTGTGGACTGAAGGGTCCTGGGTTCGATTCCGGTCAAGGGCATGTACCTTGGTTGCGGGCATATCCCCAGTAGGAGGTGTGCAGGAGGCAGCTGGTCGATGTTTCTCTCTCATCGATGTTTCTGACTCTCTGTAAAAAATCAATAAAATATATTAAAAAAAAGGCAAAGGCTGCAGCAACTTTGCCCGGACTCGTGGTGTGTTAGTGAGGACAGGCTGTGTCCTGGTGCAGTAACGAACAGCCCAGCCCCCGGGCCTTGCAACTCAACTTGCTTCTTGCTCTCGCCACATGTCACTGTGTATGTCGCGGGGCCTCTACCAATACAGTCACCTGAGGACTGAGGTGGATGGACGTGGGGGAAAAATGACAACCACAGCCCTAGCTGGTATGGCTCAGTGGATAGAGCATCAGCCTGCCGACTGAAGGGTCCCGGGTTCAATTCTGGTCAAGGGCACAGGCCCGAGTTGCAGGCCCGATCCCCAGTAGGGGGCGTGCAGGAGGCAGCTGATCCATGATTCTCTCTCATTATTGATGTTTCTGTCTCTCTCTCCCTCTTGCTTCCTCTTTGAAATCAATAAAAAAAATCTATATAATAAAAGCCTAATATGCCAAGTGTCCGGACGTCTGGTCGGCCATTCCACCAATCAAAGCATAATATGCTAATGATATGCTAAGGCAGCTCAACTGCTCACTATGTCATGCACTGACCACCAGGGGGCAGATGCTCTGACCGGCAGGTTAGCTTGCTGCTGGGGTCCAGCCCCGTGGTCGGCAAACTGCGGCTCGCGAGCCACATGCGGCTCTTTGGCCCCTTGAGTGTGGCTCTTCCACAAAATACCACAGCCTGGATGAGTCTATGTTGAAGAAGTGGTGTTAGAAGAAGTTTAAGTTTAAAAAATTTGGCTCTCAAAAGAAATTTCAATCGTTGTACTGTTGATATTTGGCTCTGTTGACTAATGAGTTTGCCGACCACTGGTCCAGCTGATCGGGACTGAGCGAGATGGGCCAGACACGCCCTGGAGCCCTCCCGCGGTCCCTGCCCGGCTGGCCAACCTCCCGTGTCCCTCCTGGGCCCTGATTGTGCACCGGTGCGGTCCCTGAGTCTGGCCTGCGCCCTCTCGCAATCCGGGACCCCTATGGAGATGTCGGAGAGCCGGTTTCGGCCAAACGGCCGAACAACCGAACGACCAGTTGCTATGATGTGCACTGACCACCAGGGGGCAGATGCTCAAGGCAGGAGCTTCCCCCTGGTGGTCAGTGCACTCCCACTGGGGAGTGCCGCTCAGCCAGAAGCCGGGCTGGTGAGCGCAGCGGCGGTGGTGGGAGCCTTTCCCGCCTTCCCATCAGTGGGACATCCCCCGAGGGCTCCTGAACTGCGAGAGGGCACGGGCCGGGCTGAGGGACCACCCCCCATTAGTGCATGAATTTCGTGCACCGGCCTCTAGTCTATATAGATAAAAATGACAGCCACAATGTCAAGCATGTCCCGAAACCTCCTGTTTCTCACCGTCATGGGGAAGCGAGTCACTGGGCCTCGCCTGAGTTGAACTGGGCAGGGATTTTCGTATTGTTTTGTTTTGCTAATCCTCACCCAAGGATATTTCTTCCATTGATTCTTTTAGAGACAGTGGAAGGGAGGGAGGAAAGGAGAAAGAGAGAGAGCGAGCGAGAGGCAGAGAAAGGGAGAGAGATGAGACAGAGACACGTCAATTGGTTACCTCCTGCACACGCCCCAGTTGGGGCCTGGGATCGAACCTGCAAACCAGGTAGAGTGCTCTTGACCAGGAATCGAACCTACGACCCTTTGGTTCATGGGCCGATGGTCCGACAACAGAGCGACACCAGGACGGGCAGGGATGCTTAATCCATCCTCAGGGATGGTTCTCCAATAATGGTGCGCAACCGCCCTTACCACAGGTGACCGGGATCTGAAACATTCCAGAGCTTTACATATATGACATCATCGCAATCATGGGGAGATAGTCGACTGGTTGACCAGTTGCTATGACATGCACTGACCACCAGGGGGCAGACAGTTGACCGGTTGACAAGTCGCTATGACATGCACTGACCACCAGGGGGCAGACACTCTGACTGGTTGGTGAGCTTGCTGCTGGGGTCTGGCCAATTGGGACTGAACGAGACTGGCCAGACCTGCCCTGGAGCCCTCCCGTGGTCCCTCCTTAGCTGGCCAACCTCCTGTGTCCATCCCCGGCCCCAATTGTGCACTGGTGGGGTCCCTCAGCCTGGCCTGTTCCCTCTCACATTCCAGGACCCCTCGGGGGATGTTGGAGAGCCGGTTCTGGCCCGATCCCACAGGCCAGGGCAAGGGACCCCACTGGTTCACGAATTCGTGCACCGGGGCCGCTAGTTGTAAATAATGCTGCTAGGAACAGAGGGGTGCATGCATTCTTTCGGATGGGTGTTTCGGGTTCCTTAGGATATATTCCCAGAAGGGGGATCCCTGGGTCAAATGGCAGCTCCATATTTAACGTTTTGAGGAAACGCCATACCGTTTCCCACAGTGGCTGCCCCCGTCTAGATTATGGGAACCCACCAGCTCTACTGCTCACTTACAAGAAGTTAAACTGCCTCATCCTATTCGCTTTCTTTTTTTAAAAAAATATATGTTTTTATTGATTTCAGAGAGGAAGGGAGAAGGAGAGAGAGAGAGAAACATCAATGATAAGAGAGAATCATTGATTGGCTGCCTCCTGCATGCCCCCACTGGGGATCGAGCCCACAACCTAGGCATGTGCCCTTGACTGGAATCGAACCCGGGACCCCTCAGTCCGCAGGCCGACGCTCTATCCCCCGAGCCAAACCAGCGAGGGCTCGCTTTCATTCAGTGATTAGAGCGGCGGCCCTCGGACTGAAGGGTTGCGGGTTTGATTCCGGTCCAGGGCACGTACCTCGGTTGCAGGCTCAATCCCGGGCCTTGGTCAGGGTGCGTGCATGCGGGAGGCAACCCATCGATGTGTCCCTCTCTCTGTGTCTCTCCCCCTCCCTTCCACTCTCTCAAAATCAATGGGAAAAAGATCCCTCAAAACCCTGAAGCTTTGGAAGGATTATTGATGGGTTACAGTGAGTGATTGCCGGCTGACGCGTGGCGTTACGGAAACTGGCAGGAGTGAGAGAGGAGTGGCCGGCCACTTGGAGACCGTGACCGGGAGACAGACATGCCCTAAGATTTATGAAACCCCGGGCTTACCAAGTAGCAGTTGCTGACCCACGTCCCAGGAGTTGCCCACAGCATACTGTCCATCCTGTTCCATGCAGGAGGTTGGCTTGAAGTCGGCTTACGATGACAGCCTAGCCCTGGCCCGTGTGGCTCCGTGGATAGAGCGCCGGCCTGCGGACTGAAGGGTCCCGGGTTCGATTCCGGTTCAAGGGCACATGCCCTGGTTATGGCCTCCATCCCCAGTGCGGGGCCTGCAGGAGGCAGCCAATGATTCTCTCTCATCATGGATGTTTCTATATCTCTCTCCCTCTCCCTTCCTCTCTGAAATCAATAAAAATATATATTTAAAAAAAACCCACACACACAACAAAGCAAAAAAACAAGACAGCCTAGCCCTGGCTGGTGTGGCGCAGTGGTTAGAGCGCCGGCCCTCGGACCAAGGGGTGTCCGTTTGATTCCCGCTCGCTCGGAGGGCACGCACCTGGGTTGCAGATCCCCGCCCGGTCGGGGTGCGTGTGGGAGGGAGGCCACGGGTCCACGCGTCTCTCTCACATGAGTGTTTCTCTGTCTATCCCCCTCCCTTCCACTCTCTCTAAGAATCAGTCCCTTTGCGGGGACTTCATTCTTTTCAGCTTTCCTGGAACCCCTTTGCTTTGGAAACCTTCCTGCGGGGGGCGGGGGGGAAAGGGGGGGGGGGACGGGATCCAGGTAGTGAAAAGGGAGCCCAGTTTTCTGGTGACCTTGGCTCCATCCCGTGACCTCCCAGCACCCGGGGCTATGCACATGGGCTCATCAGACTGTGTCAGAACGGGGTCTCCCTGGGAATCGGACCCGGATGCGGATACGTGGGGGCCGGGACAGAGTTCTCCCCCCTTGGCCAGCGGCCGTCCTGCAGGGAGCGCCAAGCCAGCCCCCTCCTACTGATTGCTCCCCCAATCCCAGGAGGCACCCCACTGCGCAGTGAGGCTCAGCTCCCAGGGTCCCCACCAGCTCCCCCACCTCCTCGCCCTCTGCCCCTCCCCCCCCCCGCCCCAATTCTTTCAGATGGAAACCAGATGTGCCAAACGGGAGAGACCCTTCGGGGGCAGCGCTGGGGCCGGTTCCAGGCGTGGAGCTCACCCAGCAGCTGGCGCAGCCTGTGGCCGAGGGTCTGGGTTCTTTGAAGGTTCGGGTTTTAAAAACAGCGGCAGCGCTGAGCCTCTGGAGGCCGTGCCACTCCCGGCCTCTTCCCCCCCCCGCCCCCCGGGACTGGACGTTCAGGTGGGGAGCGGGTTCCCTCCGTCATTCGCTCATTCGCGACGCCCTCCCCAGAGAAAGGCCACCTGGCTGGCGGCCCGGGGTGCCCAGGTCCCGGGCGGGCGGGGTTAATGGGGTGTCGGGGCCGGCCTCTGCAAGGAGCTGCTTCCCTGTTCCTCCTTCCCGGTGTGGGCCCTGGAGGCAGTGGGGGGGCGGCCAGAAAGGTGCCCCCTCAGATCCCTGTTTCCCGTCCGCTTACCCTCCCTCTGGCCTTTGCACTGAAGCATCCTCGTTCAGCAGGTCCTGGGGGCCTGGCTCACATCCCTGTGGCACAGCTGCGCCTGTGCAGCCCCCGGGACTCCCCACGGTCCCGCTCCCACTTTATAAGGTTCAGAGCCGGTGAAACAGGGTCCGCAGGCAGTTCCTCACGTCCACCGCCAAGTCTGTGCTGTGGGCCTCAGCGCGCTGCTTTCGAAAGCATCCGGGACAGCCCTGGCCCGTGTTCGGTGGTGAGGACGCGGTCCACGCCCCAAAGCGCTGTGGGTTTGATTCCCGGTCAAGGGCACCTACCTGGGTTGCAGGTTCACTCCCCAGCCCTGGTGGGGGTGTGCGGGAGGTAGCCAATCTCTGTCTCTGTCTCTGTCTCTGTCTCTGTCTCTGTCTCTGTCTCTGTCGCTCCCTCCCCCCTCTCCCTTCCCTCCCTCCCAGTCTCTCTGAAAACTGGGGGGAAATGGGATTTGCAACAACAAAAAGTGTCGCAGGGCAGAACCCGCCAGGTTTCCTCACGTTCCTGTGGAAAGACGTGTTTGGGTGCAGCTCACCAGCGCGGTGTGCTCTGCCGGCTCCAGGGTGCAGCCTCGGCTCCGGTGCTCCCAGGAAGAGACCCTGAGTCCTCCCCTTCCTCCTCCACACCGGCTTCTTCTGTTACTGCGGGAACGGGGGGCCGGCCCCACCCGCTGCTCGTGGGCTTGGCATGCCTAAGAAAAAGCATTTGCTGAGGCGCGTGAGGAAGTCCCGTGGAATTGCACCCCGATTCCCAGGCGCCCCCCTCCGTCCCCGGAGAAGAAGTGTAGCTGTGGTTCCCATAGGGCTGGGACCAGAGCCAGTGCCGCCGAGTCTCCGTGCCAGATCGGGACCGGGAGGCCCTACAACCGGCCGCCTCAGCTTGTCCTCGCGGCAGCCCGCCAGTCCACTGCGTGTGGGTCCACAGGGCCACGTGGCCACGGAGGAGACACGGATGTGCAGGCCTGCATCCGGCCGCCTCAGCTTGTCCCCGCCGCAGCCCGTCAGTCCACTGCGTGTGGGTCCACAGGGCCACGTGGCCACGGAGGAGACACGGATGTGCAGGCCTGCATCCGGCCACCTCAGCGTGTCCCCGCGGCAGCCCGCCAGTCCACTGCGTGTGGGTCCACAGGGCCACGTGGCCACGGAGGAGACACGGACAATTGCAAGGAAGCAGGAGCCGGAAAGCCCCAGGAACCCAGAGTCAAGCACAGCCAGGGAGAGTTCCTCTGCTTAGGGGTGATGGGTTCCCCAATGTTCCCACGTGTGCAGTGGCCCCGCCCATTCTGCCCAGCCCTCTCTGTCCCCAGGTTTGACTGACAGGCCAGTACCTTCCCTCTGTCACCCCAGCACCTTCCCTCTGTCACCCCAGCTGCCCCGGGCATGCGTCCGTCTCCCCTTTGTTGAGCCCCTTCCCCGGGACCTGCAGGGAGGCAGTGGGTGTTCCCTGAGGAGAGCCATACCGGATACGGCAGCCGCCTGGTGGGGCTGCCCAGGCAATAGGCCTGTGACACCACCCCCTTTCCGATCGCTAATCACTGGCCAATCACAACACCACCCCTTTCACTGCATCCGCCTCCCTTGTCCTGGAGAAAAGCAATTTCAAATATTTTCAAAACACTTGCTCGCCTGAACATTTTATCATGTACTAGAGGCCCGGTGCACGAAATTCATGCACAGGTAGGGTCCCTAGGCCTGGCCACCGATCAGGGCCGATCTGTGGGGTGACCAGCAGGATGATTGGGGGGGGGGAGGATCCCACTGACACCCACTTTGGCTGGCCCAGCCCCGCCCACTCGCCGGCTCCACCCCCCACCGCCTCCCTCTACATGGTGACTGGTGAGGTAATTGGGGGGGCCCCCCCGCTGGCACCGGCCTTGGCTGGCCTGGGGCCTGCAGGCTGTGGGCAGCTCCTGCGTTGAGCATCTGCCCCCTGGTGGTCAGTGTGTGTCAAAGCAACCGGTTGTTCCACTGTTCGTTCTGCCATTCATCGATTTGCATATTAGGTTTTTATTATATAGGATAGGATGGTTCAATTCCATATCAAGTGAGATTGTACGTACAGTCCGGTTTTTATTTTTATTTTTAAAATATATTTTATTGAATTTTTACAGAGAGGAAGGGAGAGGGAGAGAGAGTTAGAAACATCGATGAGAGAGAAACATCGATCAGCTGCCTCCTGCACACCCCCTACTGGGGATGTGCCCACAACCAAGGTACATGCCCTTGACCGGAATCAAACCCGGGACCCTTGAGTCTGCAGGCCGATGCTCTATCCACTGAGCCAAACCGGTCAGGGCTTTACAGTCTGGTTTTTAGAAATACCTCTGGTTTCAGTGAGTCTTGGATTTGATGAGTTTTTTTGTTGTTGTTGCTGTTAATTCTCACCTGAGGATATCTGTTTTCTATTGCTTTTCAGAGAGAGTGGGAGGGAGGGAGGAAGAAGGGAGAGAGAGAGAGAAATGTCGATGTGAGAGGGACACATCGACTGGTTGCCTCCCGCATGTACCCCAACCGGGGGCTGGGAGTGACCTTCAACCCAGGTAGGTGCCCTTGACCGGGAATATAACCCTGAGACCCCTCGGTGAGCGGGCAGAGCTGTTAACCACCGAGCAACACTGGCCAGGGCTTTGCTGAGGTTTTATGTGCATAGCCTTTGATTGGAGGTAAAAAATGCATTTCTAGCCGAAACCGGTTTGGCTCAGTGGATGGAGCGTCGGCCTGCGGACTGAAGGGTCCCCGGTTTGATTCCGGTCAAGGGCATGTACCTTGGTTGTGGGCACATCCCCAGTGGGGGGTGTGCAGGAGGCAGCTGATGGATGTTTCTCTCTCATCGATGTTTCTAACTCTCTCTCCCTCTCCCTTCCTCTCTGTAAAAAATCAATAAAATATATTTTAAAAAAATGCATTTAGAGCTCTTGACCAGCATTCAGCAAACAGGTTTGATTCACTTCACGTGATACTTAAATTGGATTAAGTATTCGAACAGAGCTAATGGGCAATTAGTTTTCATGTCATGAAGACTGTACACACACACACACACACACACACAATCTCAAGAGAATTTTGGAAGAGGTTATATCTAATTCTTTTAAAAAAATATATCCTTATTGATTTCAGAGAGGAAGGGAGAGGGAGAGAGAGATAGAAGCATCCATGATGAGAGAGAATCATGGATCGGCCGCCTCCTGCGCGGCCCACACTGGGGATCGAGCCCGCAACCCGGGCATGTGCCCTTGACCGGGAATCGAACTCGGGACACTTCCGTCCGCAGGCTGACGCTCTATCCACTGAGCCACACCAGCCAGGGCTATCTAAACCTTGACTGTAACGTCGGTTAAAACAACAGTCTATAAAAATAGCAAGCGGCAGGAAGGAAGTGTTTATGGAATCAGATGCATAAACTTATTTTTAGAAGGAACACCTAGCACATTCCATAGGAAGAAAACGGCCCGGCCGGCGTGGCTCCGTGGTTGAGCGTCGACCTAGGAACCAGGAGGTCAGGGTTCGATTCCCGGTCAGGGCACAGGCCCGGGTTGTGGGCTCCATCCCCAGTGTGGGGCGTGCAGGAGGCAGCCGGTCCATGATCCTCTCTCCTCATGGATGTTTCTCTCTCCCTCTCCCTTCCTCTCTGAAATCCATAGAAAATATATAAAATAAAAAGAAAAGGAAAGGAAACGATTGTCGTGTGTTGGAGGGGTCGGAGGTGCGAGGTGAAGTTAGCCAGAGGAGAGGAACAGTGCCCGCCGCCCGGGGAGGGCTGTATGTCCCTGCTGGGTCAGGGGTCAGGGGTCACTGCTCGCGCCCTGAAAACCCTTAGGAGCAGACGGGGTTCCTGCCAGCGTCGCTCTCATCTCCTCTGTCCGCTGCTGCCTTTGCTGCAGGCGGCAGCTTCCCGCCAGGGCTCCCCGCCCCCCCCCCCCCCCCCCCGCCCCGGTTCTGCGCCTTTGACACAAAGATAGTCTGTCCGCCTGAGCCTGCACCTGAGCCTGCACCTTCTGCAGAAAGAAACACCCTGCACCAGCGCCTCCCGTCCCCTTGGCATGGGGTCAGGAACATGCCCGGGGCTCAAATAGCTCCGAGGGAGGTTTGGACGCTCCGGGAGGCCGGCTTGGCTGCCCCGTCCGTCCGGGGGAGGAGGAGGAGGCCGGTGGGCAGCGGGGCCCCCTCCTCATGCTCCGGGCCCTGAGCCCTCTGCACACACACAGATGCGTCGGCGGAAAGGAGCCGGAGGACGTCAGATGTGCAAAGGAGACCAGCGAGGACGATGCCCGCCTCCCGGAGAGGCGCTGGCTGAGCGGAGGGCGCCCGCTGCCTGCCCAGGTTCGCAGCCCTGCCGGCGGGTGTGCGGGTGTCCGGGTGCCTGGGTGTTAGGAACCCGTGGGCTCCAGGCATAAGCTAGGGGGCTGACTTCCCAGGGGCGTCTGCAAGTGTCTGGGTAACCTGCCCAGGAGTTGTGTCTGAGTGTTCCAGGGATGCCGTGTGTGTGTGTGTGTGTGTGTGCACGCGTGTGCTCATCCAGTACATGGCGGCCCGTGGCCTGTAGACCACGAGGGGTGGGTCGCCGGCTACTCTCATCTGCTGTCCTGTCCTTCTCTCTCCAGGAGCCAACAGCATGCTTCTCTCTGCTCCCCCGCTCCCCACACTCCGTCCAGCCTCCCCTTACTGTGCGTTATTTTATTTTAAAACTAGAGGCCTAGGCCTTAACCGGTGTGGCTCAGTGGATAGAGCATCGGCCTGCGGACTGAAGGGTCCCAGGTTCGATCCCGGTCAAGGGCATGTAGCTTGATTGCGGGCACATCCCCAGTAGGGCGCGTGCAGGAGGCAGCTGATGGATGTTTCTCTCCCATCGATGTTTCTAACTCTCTCTCCCTCTCCCTTCCTCTCTGTAAAAAACCAATAAAATATATTAAAAATAAATAAAATAAAACTAGAGGCCTGGTACATGAAATTCATGCACTCAGGGGGAGGGGGCCTCAGCTCGGATGGTGAGAGGGCGCAGGCCAGGCCGAGGGACCCCACCAGTGTAGGATCGGGACCAGGGAGGGAGGCAGGGTTGGCCAGCTGGGAAGGGACTGCTGAGGGCTCCAGGGCGTGTCCCGCCCATCTCACTCAGTCCTGATCGGCCGGACCCCAGCAGCAAGCTAACCTACCGGTCGGAGCGTCTGCCCCCTGGTGGTCAGTGCATGTCTAGCAAGAGGCTGAGCGGCCTTAGCATATCATTAGCATATTACCCTTTGATTGGTTGAATGGCCGACCAGACAACCGGACACTTAGCATATTAGGCTTTTATTATATAGGATAGATTTTTACTGATTTCAGAGAGGAAGGGAGAGGGGGAGAGAGAGAGAGAGAAACATCCACGATGAGAGAGAAACGTGGATTGAGTCCACAATCCAACCAGGACCTCCTGGTTCATAGGCCGATGCCCAACCATTGAGCCACCCTGGTGAGCCAATCCTACTTCTTCTTTCTTAGTTTTTGTTTAATTTAATTTATTTTTTAAACAATCCTACTTCTTTACTCACCTGTTCCCCTCTCCAGCCCTCCTCCCCTCCCCTCCCCTCTCCTCCCCTCCCCTCCCCTCCCCTCCCCTCCCCTCTCCTCCCCTCCCCTCCCCTCCTCCCCTCCCCTCCCCTCCCCTCTCCTCCCCTCCCCTCCTCCCCTCCCCTCCCCTCCCCTCCCCGCTGTCTCCTTTCTTCCTTTTTTTCCTACTCACTGCATCCCTGGCCTCCTCCTCCTCTTCATAGGTGAGGACATTTTTAAAAATATGTTTTCTTGATTTTAGAGAAAAGGAAGGGAAAGGGAGAGAGAGAGAGTCTGAGAGAGAGAAATATCAATGATGAGAGAGAATCATTGATCGGCTGCCTCCCGCAACCCCGGGCATGTACCCTGACTGGGAATCAACCCGGTGACCTCCTGGTTCATAGGTCGATGCCCAACCACTGAGCCACGCCGGCCGAACCGATTCCACAGCCCACGGAATGGGAGCAAGCTGAGAGCCAAGATTCCCTCTCTCTTTTAGAGTCCTCCCTCCTCCGGCACCCGGCATTCCTGCCGGAGGAGATTCCGTAGCTCAGGGGCGGTAATCTCCCGCAGGCAATTTCAGCTAATTAGGGGAGCGACGTCCTAATTTACAAGGCAAAACACAGTTGTCTTGAGAATAATTAATTTCCGCTGTGAAAAGTGCGCCTATTGGCATGGTTACCTTCAAGAATTAATTACCGTGTCTTGGACGATTTCTCTTTTTCCTGGAACGTTGCTGACTTCAAAAACGTGATGAAGAGATTTGGCACCTAACAAACAGGGAAGCGTTGCCCTGCTGGTTTCAGGCCTGCCTTCGGAAAAGGAAGTGCTGGTTTGCAAACAGACGGCCACCTCTCATTTCAACTTCTCTGCTGGGGTGTTGGATCGGCTGCCTCCTGCACGCCCCCTGCTGGGGGTGGAGCCCTCAACCCTGGGCATCAAACCAGTGGCCTCCTGGTTCCTGGGGTGTTGACAATCCACCCCCTCCACCCCTGAGTCACCCCGGGCTGGGGACTCCAACTTTGGATTTCTGTCTTGGACAGATGAATACAAAGCCTCCTTTACAGAACATTCGGGCCTTTTAAATGACTAGAGGCCCGATGCACGAAATTCGTGTAAGCGAAGGCCTTCCTTCTCCCGGCTGCCGGCACCGGCTTCCCTCTGGCACCCGGGACCCGGGCTTCCCTCCGGCCACTGGCAGCCACCGGGGACCCAGGCTTCCCTCACAGCCCCGGCTTTGTTTGGAGGGTCGTCCGGAAGGATGTCTGGAAGGATGTCCGGTCTAATTAGCATATTACACTTTTATTATAGACTAGAGGCCCAGTGCACGAAATTCATGCATGAGAGCGTCCCCTCAGCCCAGCCTGCACCCTCTTCAATCTGGGACCCCTTGGGGACCCTGGGGATTGGGCCTCAACCAGCAGTCGGACATCCCTCTCACAATCCTGGATCGCTGGCTCCTAATCGCTCACCTGCCTGCCTGCCTAGTCACCCTTAACTGCCTCCCCACCCCCCGGCCTGATCACCCCTAACTGCCCCACCCCCCACCGTGGGCCTGGTTGCACCTTTTACTGCTCCCTGTTGCTGGCAAGGTCACCCCCAACTGCCCTCTCCCTGCCGGCCTGGTCGCTCCTAAATGCTCCCCCCCACTGGCCTGGTCATGCCCAACTGCCCCCCTCTGCTGGCCTGGTCACCCCGAGGAAAAGGTCCGTGTGAATTAGTGAAAGACTCCCTGTCGCTGACGCTAATTCACACGGACCTTTTCCTCGGGGTGCCCCACGCCAAAGCAGGCAGCGTGTTGCTGATTGATCGATTAATTTGTTTTTTAATCTTAGTAATTCTTTTTTTTTTAATATTGTTTTTAATATACACTGAGTGGCCAGATTATTATGATCTCTGAACACATAATAACCTGGCCACTCAGTGTGTGTGTGTGTGTGTGTGTGTGTATATATATATATATATATATATATATATATATATATATATATATATATATATTAGAGGCCCGGTGCATGAACTCGTGCATGGGTGGGGTCCAGCCAGCCTGGCCAGGGGGAGGGGACATGGGCGGTTGGCCGGCCTGCCTGCTGGTCGAACTCCTGGTTGAAGGGACAATTTGCATATTAGCTTTTTATTCTATAGGACATACACTGAGTGGCCAGATGATTATGCGTTCAGAGATCATCATCATCAGGCCACCCACTCAGTGTATTTTTATTGATTTCAGAGAGGAAGGGAGAGGGAGAGAAAGATAGAAACATCAATGATGAGAGACAATCACTGACCAGCTGCCTCCTGCTCGCCCCCTACTGGGGATCGAACCCACAACCCAGTCATGTGCCCCTGATTGGAATCAAACCCAGGACCCTTCAGTATGAAGAACTGAGCCATGCCAGCTGGGTGTTGTTGATTTTTTAAAAATATTTTTTTATTGATTTTTACAGTCGACCGGTTGCTATGACACACACTGACCACCGGGGGGCAGACGCTCAACACAGGAGCTGCCCCCTGGTGGTCAGTGCGCTCCCACAGCCAGCGTTCTGTGGCCAGCCAACCTCCCACTGTCCCTCCCCCTGGCCGGCTGGTCCCCCCTGATCGGCCCCGATCGTCAGCCAGGCCAAGGGACCCCATCTGTGTACGAATTCGTGCACCGGGCCTCTAGAGTGCATATAAATTCCCCGGTTAACCACTCCTCACCCCTCAACCCCCAGCCCCTCCTTTATTGGTAAGCACTGGGCAACCTTCATAGGTTTTCTTTCTTTTCTTTTCTTTTTTTTTAAAAATATATTTTATTGATTTTTTACAAAGAGGAAGGAAGAGGGAGAGAGAGCTAGAAACATCGATGAGAGAGAAACATCGATCAGCTGCCTCTTGCACACCTCCCACTGGGGATGTGCCCACAATTAAGGTACATGCCCTTGACTGGAATCGAACCTGGGACCCTTCAGTTCGCAGGCCGACGCTCTATCCACTGAGCCAAACCAGCCAGGGCGGTTTTCTTTCTTTTTAATTGTTTAAAGCAGTGGTCGGCAAACTGTGGCTCGCGAGCCACATGCGGCTCGTGAGCCGCGGTTTGCCGCTCTGTTGACTAATGAGTTTGCCGACCACTGGGACAAGGGGCTTAATCACAAAGAACAACAACAGCCTGTAATTATTGGAATTGAGAGTCTAGGTCAGTGGTCGGCAAACTCATTAGTCAACAGAGCGGCAAACCGCGGTAGGTCACTGGTTTAAAGTATTACATATGTCTCTTCCCCCCCCCCCCCCCCGAATGGACTCCTCCCTGGCCACTCCCACCCCCAGGACAAGCCCCCACTGCCCCAGTGTCTGTGTCCATTGGTTATGCCAATATGCACGCATACAAGTCCTCTGGTTGATCTCTTACCCCCCACCCCCACCCCACCCTCCCCCTTCATAGGTTTTCGGACCTGTCAGGGAGACGAGACCTACCTTTCCCACTTCTAGCGCCCAGGCACCCGCCTCCCTTCCGAGGATCTGACTCCGACCACCCAGGAGCATCTCCCTCACTTAACGCCGACTGATTAGGCACCTTAATCACATCGACAACGTACCTCCCCCGCAGCCCTGATGGATGAATACAGCACTCATTTCATTAAGCACACACGCTTCCTCAGTTATCACGCATATCGATGGCCATGGGAGGGAGGACCCCCGCCTCCTTCTGGAGTTACACAGTCGGTTCACGCTGCAAAGAATGGGGCCGCTGATTACCGAGGGGGGCAGCTTGAGGAAAGGCATGGTGGGGCCCTGGGGGTGGGCAGCGAGGCTCGGGAACTCACCCCCGCACCCCGAAAGTAGCCTGGAGGAGAGAAGGGGAAGCCAGAGGTGAGAGGATGCTCAAGGCAAATTCCTCCCAGCCCCCATTCTGCAAAAGGCAGTCCCCCCCCGCCCCCCCCCCCACACCCCCACCCTGAGCCTCAGCCTGCCTGGCTCTCATTCTTCCTGTCTATTTTGGTCTTGGCCCCAAATGAACCATGAGGCTGTCCTGAGGGATTTACTTCATCGCATTCCGTCGCTTCAGAAATCTTCCGCCTGGAAGTCACAGAGAAAACCACGAGGACGGCAATGCTCCCCACCTTTCCTGAGCGATTAAACCGGCGAGTATGTTCCGCCCAGTGGAGAGCGAGCGCTGGGGCGGAGAAGCAGAAATGCCAGTGGGTGTCTGCGGGGACGTCTAATAATGACATCATCCATCATAAAAAAGTCTGGCGACCTTCAGCGCCGAGCCTGGGTAATTAATTTTCTTGCCCTGGGAACTCCCATGCGTTCCACAGTCAAAGAGTCAGTGCTAATTTCTCTCCCCTTTCTCTCCCCGCAGCCCTGGGCGCCCCCGAGCTCAGGTATTCCAATCAGGGCATTTACAACAGCAGCCTAATTAAATCCTCTCCTCTCCTGCGGGAGAAAAAGGCACGGAGCTGCGGCCCATCATCAGTCACCGGGTAAAAGCCATTTCATTCTCCCTCTGGTCGGCTTCCTCCCCTGGCGATCTGACACTGACGAGTGGGCCGAGAAAGGCCATTTGCTAGCCTGACAGAGTATTGACGTGTGCATAGCATGATGGTTCACATGCTTTAATCGAGACGGACAGGGCACGCATGAAGACAACATGTTTCCCTCTAGCTGGTTGGGCTCAGTGGAGCAGGGGTCCTCAAACTTTTTAAACAGGGGGCCAGTTCACTGACCCTCAGACCGTGGGAGGGCTGGACTATAGTTTAAAAAAAAAAACTGTGAACAAATTCCTATGCGCACTGCGGGCCCAGGACGCGTCGGCTGCTAAGCAGGACAGGCAGCGGCACCCGGCGGGCCGGATCCATGTCCTCGGCGGGCCGCATGTGGCCCGCGGGCCGTAGTTTGAGGACGCCTGGGAGTGTCGGCTTGCAGACCGAAGGGTCCTGGGTTCGATTCCGGTCACGTACCTCAATTGCAGGCTCGGTCCTCAGTCCCCGGTTGGGGTGAGAGCAGGAGGCACCTAATCGATGTGTCTCTCTCACATCGATGTTTCTCTCCCCCCTCCCTTCCACTCTCTCCCAAAATCGATGGGAAAATACCCCCCCCCCCTGGTGAAGAGTCACAAGAAAACAAAACCCCACTATTTTTCAATCGATGTGTGGAGCCATCGGCAGATGGATAACGGGAGAAGGAATGATGGGGACTCTGTAGAAGGAGCAGATTTTATGCTGATGTTTATGCTGATACAGAGTCTGCGACAAACGTAATTCCTTAGAGAGACAGCATCTTTGGAAATAGCACCCCAGGGCGTCCGTGACAGCTCACCTGGGGGGCGCGATTTGGGCCGCCAGGAGCTCTGGGAGGAAAGGCGAGGGCGGCAGCTTTGAACGTGCAAAAACAACGTATCCTCCAGGTGCGAGTGTGAATAAAGTGAGCGTGCAAATGAACTCTTATAGGCACAGAACAATCATGAGGATGAGAGAAGACACAGACCCATCTCAGGGCCTACAACAGTGCAGAGAGAATAGAGATATTCTTTTTAAAAATACATTTTTAGCCCTAGCCAGTGTGGCTCAGTGGACAGAGCGTCGGCCTATCGACTGAAGGGTCCCAGGTTCAATTCCCGTCAAGGGCATGTACTTGGTTGTGGGCACATCCCCAGCAGGAGGTGTGCAGGAGGCAGCTGATGGATGTTTCTCTCTCATCGATGTTTCTAACTCTCTATGCCTCTCTCCTTTCCTCTCTGCAAAACCCAATAAAATATTAAAAAAAGTTTTAAAAAATTAAAAGAAGAGAAGCTCTCATTTCTAAAAAAATAAAAAAATAAACATGTATTTTTATTGATGTCAGAGAGGAAGGGAGAGGGAGAGAGAGAGAAACATCAATGAGGAGAGAGAATCATGGATCGGCTGCCTCCTGCACGCCCCCTACTGGGGATGGAGCCTGCAACCCCAGGCATGTGCCCTGATGGGGAATCGAACCCTGACCTCCTGGTTCATGGGTCGATGCTCAACCACTGAGCCACACTGGCTAGGCCAGTGGTCGGCAAACCGCGGCTCGCAAGCCACCTGCGGCTCTTTGGCCCCTTGAGTGTTCCAACGCCACTTCTTCAAAATAGACTCGCCCCGGCCAAAAACCGACTTCTGCGCATGGGCCACGAAGTTTCAATCGCACTGCACGTGCGCGCCCGCACGCGGTGTTTTGTGGAAGAGCCGCGCTCTAGGGGCCAAAGAGCCGCAGGTGGCTCGCGAGCCGCGGTTTGCCGACCACTGGGCCAGGCAAATGCACGTGTAATTTTTATGACATGTATAGATGACTGTAAACGGTCACCGGCGTACTGTTCATGTCTGTAAGTATAGGAGGCTCAGGTCAAGTCACACTGTTTGTTATTTAAAGGGGACGAAGAAACACTTCGGATTCCCCGCAATGTGCCGATATTGTAAGGCAGTGTGGCAATTTTACCTCATTTCCCCCGTATCTTCCCGTCCCCCTCCGCAACTATTGCTGTAGGCTGTCTACCTTTACGCAGATGCTGCTTTGGTCAATAAGAAAAAAATCATTGTGAGCCGCTTTTAAATGGACCGACTGGGGACAGCGAGTCACGGCTGGCTGACGTGTGGAGAGAACCTGCAATGTCAACATCGGTGCCTATTGCAAATGCTGACTTTAAACTCCCCGCTCCCGCCCTGGCTGGTGTGGCTCAGTGGATAGAGCGTCGGCCTGCAGACGGAAGGGTCCCAGGTTCGATTCCCGGTCAGGGCAGATGCCTGGGTTGTGGGCTCCATCCCCAATAGAGGGTGTGCAGGAGGCAGCCGGTCCATGATTCTCTCTCATCATGGACGTTTCTCTCTCTCTTCCTCTGCTTTCCTCTGTGAAATCAATAAAAACATATTTTAAAAAATAATAAAGTCCGCCCTAGCCGGTTTGGCTCAGTGGATAGAGCGTCGGCCTGCGGACTGAAAGGTCCCGAGTTCGATTCCAGTCAAGGGCATGTAACTTGGTTGCGGGCACATCCCCACTAGGAGGTGTGCAAGAGGCAGCTGATCGATGTTTCTCTCTCATCGATGTTTCTGACTATCTATCCTTCTTCCTTCCTCTCTGTAAAAAATCAATAAAATATATTTAAAAAAAATAATAATAAAGTCCGCCTCCCTCTGTAATGATATAGAAGCTGCAGCCCTACCTGCTTCAGAGGCTGGGAACACTGCCCCCTTGTGGTGATTTCTAAAAGTGACTCGACTGCCCTGGAGAGAGAGGGGACCCATCCTCGGAGTTCCAGCCTTGGGTGTCGCAAAGCAGGGACATCGCTGAGTCTCACACGAGTGTCTCCTTTTCCTCCCCGGGGGGGGGGGGGCGGGGGGTTATAAGCGTATTTTAAATCCACACGATGAATATTTACAGGAAACATCTCCAGCGCATCTGCGTGATCATTTCTCTCTGTGCAGAGGACCAGAGGCCCGATGCATGAAAATTCATGCACTGGAGGGGGGTCCCTCAGCCCGGCCCGCCCCCTCTCACAGTTCGGAGCCCTCAGGGGTGGGAGGCGACCTGGCGATCAGGGGAAGGCGATGCCCCCATCACATCTCCGCTGCTGTCACTGCCAGCAGCGCAAGCCTCGGCCGGCCCCGGTTACCTGAGCCTCGGGTGGCCCTGGGTGGCTGGGGGTCTCAGGGTGGGTTCGGGTTTACCGTGTGCCTGCTGCCCCACCTGGCTGGGCTGAAAGGATTGGGGGACTCTGGCGGGGCTGAGGGGACTGGGCGCCGCCATATTTGTGATGGTGTGATGGTCAATTTGCATATTCCCTCTTTATTAGATAGGATGGGGCACCATTCAAGTCCGGCAGCACAGAATTTTTCTGCCTCAATCTCGTTGCATCGGAACATGATTGAGTTACCCCTGTACTCAGGAAATAGCACGTAAAGGCTCCCACAGAATCACCCGCGTATCTGCATCTGAAAGGTGGCCGTTCACATGGTTTGGGGCTATCAGCACAGTCACAGGAGCAGAAAAGGGCGAGGACTGGAGGGGAGGGGAGTTCTCCGCCCGTCTGTGAGGAGTCCCCTGGGGTTTTAGGGACTTTACATCATCATTTTATTTTATTTTATTTTTTTAAATATATATTTTATTGATTTTTTACAGAGAGGAAGGGAGAGGGAGAGAGAGTTAGAAACATCGATGAGAGAGAAACATCGATCAGTACCTCCTGCACACCCCCTACTGGGGATGTGCCCGCAACCAAGGTACATGCCCTTGACCGGAATGGAACCTGGGACCTTTCAGTCCGCAGGCCGACGCTCTGTCCACTGAGCCAAACTGGTTAGGGCATATCATCATTCTCATGAGACAGAAAAGATGAGATTCCCACCATATTGTAAATATAGATGTGTACGCACAAAACTCTGACATCATTCTCTAAAACACGTCCAGTGTGACCTCATTACCTGCATAATTCTCTTAAAATCCAGAAAAACCTCTTTAGTGGGAATGTTTTGTGTGTTTTTTTTTTTTGCTTGTTTTTTTAAATATACTTTTATTGATTTCGGAGAGGAAGGGAGGGAGAGAGAGAGAAATAGAAACATCCATGATGAGAGAGAATCATGGATCGGCTGCCTCCTGCACGCCCCCTACTGGGGATGGAGCCCACAACCCGGGCATGTTTCCTTGACCAGGAATCGAACCCTGACCTCCTGGTTCATAGGTTGACGCTCAGCCACTGGGCCATGCCGGCCAAGCTCGGGGGTGACATTTCAGCATATGAATTTGGGGGAGGCCCTTTGGGGCATGACGAGGTCATGAGGGGCACTCAGTGGGGGTGGGGGGGTCCCTCAGCCTGGCCTGTGCCCTTTCGCAGTCTGGGGGCCCTCAGGAATTCTCTGACGGATGGCTTAGGCTCGCTCCCTGGGGGAGTGGGTCTAAGCCATCAGTCAGACATCCTTAGCACAGCCGCTCGCCAGCTGTGATCCTGGCTTCTGGCTGAGCGGCGCTCCCCCTAGTGGGAGCACACTGACCACCAGGGGGCAGCTCCTGCATTGAGCATCTGCCCCCTGGAGGTCAGTGTGAGTCATAGTGACCGGTCGTTCCGCCATTGGGCTGAAACCGGCTCTCTGACATCCTCCGAGGGGTCCTGGATTGCAAGAGGTCTCAGGCCAGGCCGAGGGACCCCACCAGTGCACGATCGGGGCCGGGGAGGGATGAGGGAGGTTGGCCAGCCGGGGAGGGACCGCGGGAGGGCTCCAGGACGTGTCCGGCCCATCTCACTCAGTCCCGATCGGCCGGACCCCAGCAGCAAGCTAACCAACCGGTCGACTGCCCCCTGGTGGTCAGTGCACGTCATAGCGAGCGGTTGAGTGGCCTTAGCATATCATTATCATATTACGCTTTGATTGGTTGAACGGCCGATGAATGACTGGACACTTAGCACCTTAGGCTTTTATTATATGGGATAATTTTGTTGATTAATAGGTATGGGTGCCGGTGTTAGGCTTCGGGAATAATGAACTAAGCGCCGTCTATAAAACCATGCCAATGGCAGCCAGGTCATCCGCCCATTTCCCAGTCAGACTTCCTGGATGTCTAGGCACCCAGTTAAAATTAAACCCCGCCTCCAAGTCACATGCCTCCTGGGAGCCAAACACACACAAGTTAAACAAAGGCTGTTTTCCCACTTATTTTCATAAAAAGGCTCCATTCTAGAGGTCGTTTTACTGATGGCACTAAACGGATCTGTCTAAGCCGGTGGCTGTCTGAGCTGGAGATGACGGCTAAGCAAGGATCAAGGATACTACCGTTGCCGCTGTTTGTAACTGTCCCGTCAGATATTACAAAAATCGTTTGCAGCGCCTTCAGTATCAGGATCGACTTAGACCAAAGCGTCCAGGTAACTCAAAGAGAAGCCGTTGTTTATTTCTTGTTAGGAGTTGGTTGTTACTGAGGGCTGTGGTGGCACCGAGGACGTGGGAGATAAAAGTCTTGTCCCTTTTTAGCAAAAGCCATAAAAACCCCAAAGGTGGCATTTGCTGTCTCTGAGTAAAGCCGGGGTCTTAATCCAGCATCTAGGCTTCAGGAATCTGGAGAAGGCGCTGTGTGCAGATTAATCAAGAGTTCAGAGACGAACCATAATTTTGGAAGGCATTTTGGGGAGCCAGAGAAAACTTAGCTAAAGAAACCAAGTTCTCCCGAATCTCCGGACCCCTTGCTCTTTATTCACACAAATTGTCCTAAGGCAAGGTAGATATACACTGAGTGGCCAGATTATTATGCGTTCAGAGATCATAATAATCTGGCCACTCAGTGTCTATCCTATAGAATAAAAGGCTCATATGCAAATGGTCCCCTCGACCAGGAGTTCGACCAGCAGGCAGGCCGGCCAACCGCCCATGTCCCCTCCCCCTGGCCAGGCTGGCTGGACCCCACCCATGCACGAATTCATGCACCGGGCCTCTAATATATATACACACTGAGTGGCCAGATTATTATGTGTTCAGAGATCATAATAATCTGGCAACTCAGTGTACATATCAAAGGGTAAGTTTTGGTTTACAGAATCCGTTGTCAGATTGGGGGAACTGCCTCCGGCTGTTCAGGTGTTTGGCCAGCAGGAGGCAATAACATGTAGACTAAGATGCCCTCAGCTGTCTGGCAGCAAGCAATCATGTATGCATCCTTTTCAGGTTTGGGAAAATGCCCTCAGCCATTTCCAACAGGCAATAACATATGTGATTCAGCCCTTGCTGAGTCCCCAAGTTCCATCAACCTTTTGATGAAACTCCTGCATTTCTGACATGCTGGAATTAGCTTCCGGCATCTGAGACCATCAAAGGCAATCGTGTCAACAACAGCAGCACAGAAAGGGGACAGAGACGCCCTCGGAACACTTGCTGGATGTCCAGGAGGTTGTGCGACCCGCCAGTTCACCGGACAGAGCATTGGGTTTGGACACAAGAGTCACCAGGCATCGCCCTGACCGGTTGGCTCAGTGGATAGAGCATTGGTCTGCGGACTCAAGGGTTCCAGGTTCGATCCCGGTCAAGGGCATATACCTCGGTTGCAGGCACATCCCCAGTAGGAGGTGTGCAGGAGGCAGCTGATCGATGCTTCTCTCTCATCGATGTTTCTAACTCTCTCTCCCTCTCCCCTCCTCTCTGTAAAAAGTCAATAAAATACATTAAAAAAAAAAAAGAGTCACCAGGCATAACCGGCTAGCACAGGCCACACAAGCTAAGAGTCATCAGGGACTCCCTTTCCCCCCCTACAAGCTGCCCTTCCCAGACTCGCAGAAGGTCACCTTTTCCCCAAGACCGGAAGACACCACCACGTTCATTTCCTGACTTAATGAGATCAACTCCGCAGGAAGACGGGACCCAGGAGCCGTTACCTAAACATGATCTCCCAGTGTGGAAGAGTGATGGAGGAACTCAGGGCACATTCTGTTCCAGATTGGTGTGGTCATCAGACTGTGATGGGGGCTTCCATTTCCAGCACGTCATAACTGCAAGAGTTTCATCAAAAGGTTGATGGAACTTGGGACTCAACAAGGGCCGAGTCACATATGTTATCGCCTGCTGGAATGGCTAAAGGCATGTCCCCAAACCTGAAAAGGATGCATGAAATTGATTGTTTGCTGCCAGACAGCTCAGGGCATCTCAATCTACATGTTATTGCCTCCTGTTGGCCAAACACCTGAATAGACGTAGGCTATTCCCCAATCTGACAATGACTCTGTAAGCCAGGTGTCCTCAAACTACAGCCCGCGGGCCACATGCGGCCCGCTGAGGACATTTATCCGGCCCGCCGGATGCCGCTGCCTGTCCTGCTCAGCAGCCGACGCGTCCCGGGCCCGCAGTGCGCATAGGAATTTGTTCATAGTTTTTTTTTAAACTATAGTCTGGCCCTCCAACGGCCTGAGGGACAGTGAACTGGCCCCCTGTTTAAAAAGTTTGAGGACCCCTGCTGTAAACCCTACCCCTTGAAGCGTATTATCTCCACCTTGCCTTAGGACAAATTGTGTTAATAAAAAGCAAGGGGTCCTGAGACAAGGAGAACTTGGTTTCTTCAGCCAGGCTCCTCTGCCTCCCCCAATATGCCTTTCAAAATCATCTTTCGTCTCTGGACGCTTACTTAAGTTACACAACAGCCTTTCTCCAGATTGCTGAACCCTGCTTAATGCCGGAGCAAGTACCCCGGCACGGCACCAGGTGAACAGCGGGTGCTGGAATCAGTCGCTGGGCCGAGGCCGCAGCTCTGCCGTCAGCACTGTTGGAACCATTCTCTACGTGCAAAGGGCAATGTAGATGGAAACGCACCTGCAGGCTCGCCTCTCCTGTGTCGTTCAGAGTCACCCAGGGAAGGCGTCCGGGACTTAACTTCACAGAGTTTAACCCCGTCGGTGGGAACGGAGACTCCTGCACGGTCATCTCACTCAGGTTGACCACTGAGCCCCCAAAACAGGTGATCACAGAGGGAGAATTCAGTCTTTTTTGCACTTCACCCGGATGGCCAGCGTGTGGCGCTGTCTCCCATCAAACGCTGCCCTTTTTTTTTTTCATTTCGAGGCTTCGCTCCAAGTCTGGGGTATTTATGGGGCTCCGTGCAAACACCGGGCTGGAAAACATCAAAGACAACCCCACCTTTTAACAGAGCAGAGTTCTAATATTTCTGAGGGGCACCTGCAGCTTTTTATGTTTAGGAATGAAAATCAGAATAAAACCACGGTTCTTTCATCCCGCTTCCTTTCAAAACACCTTGGCTAGTTTCATTTTACACAAAAGTAAATATACATTCTCCCAAAAAACTCATTCGTCTCACAGGAAAAGCAGGCCACTCACAAGTGAAAAGTAAGGTGTTTGTTTTCTTAAGTCAAAAAATGTTTGTTATAGATTTCAGAGAGGAAGGGAGAGGGAGAGAGAGAGAGAGAGAGACATCCATGATGAGAGAGAATCACAGATCGGCTGCCTCCTGCACGCCCCCTACTTGGGGTTGAGCCCGAAACCCGGGCAAGTGCCCTCGACTGGGAATCGAACCATGACCTCCGGGTTCCTAGGTCGATGCTGAACCACTGAGCAACACTGGCCGGGTGAAAAATAAGGTTTTTAACGTTCTATCGTGTACGATTTGGTTAAAAGGATACAATTAAAATTCAATTTGCTTATGCTTCTCCAAACATGTGCTTGGTGACAAACCCATCCTATTTGGGCCATGTTCAAGAACCAGAAACACACAAGCGACTTATTACGTGCACGGAGTGACCAGATGATGATGATCTCTGAACGCATAATAACCTGGCCACTCAGTGTGTGTGTGTGTGTATATATATATATATATATATATATATATATATATATATATATATATTAGAGGCCCGGTGCATGAATTCATGCATGGGTGGGGTCCGGCCAGCCTGGCCAGGGGGAGGGGACATAGGCGGTTGGCCGGCCTGCCTGCTGGTCGAACTCCTGGTGGAGGGGACCATTTGCATATTAGCCTTTTATTCTATAGGATTTACACTGAGTGGCCAGATGATGATGCGTGCAGAGATCATCATCATCTGGCCACTCAGTGTAGTTTAAATAGTCTCTTGCCGTTTGGCTACTAAGTAAGATTTTTTGATGGTTACTTGTATGTTTTTCAAAACCGACAGCTCACACGGGCAATCGGACGTGAGGACCCTGGCTCCTGATGCTGGAGGTCCGGCTAGCACTGGAATTCAGGCAAAGTCTGTCGCCTCGTCCCTGCGACTAAGTGCCCCCTTTTAGTGGCATCGAACATCCTTTGCAACAATGGGCTTTATTATTTTACTGGAGGCCCGGTGCACAAAATTCGTGCACGGGGGTGGGGGGTGTCCCTCAGCCTGGCCCGCACCCTCTCACAATCCAGGACTGCTGGCTCCTAACCACTTCTGCCTGCCAGCCTGATCGCCCCTTAACTGCTCCCCTGCTGGCCTGATCACCCCTAACTGCCCTCCCTTGCCCCTAACTGCCCTCCCCTGCAGTCCTGGTCACCCCCAACTGCCCTCCCCTGCTGGCTTGATCGCCCACAACTGCCCTCCTCTGCCAGCCATCTTGTGGCGGCCATCTTGTGGCAGCCATCTTGTGATGATGTCGCACGCGACGCCACCTAGGCTTTTATTATATAGGATTGTTTTTAATCCTCACCCGAGGATATTTTTCCATTGATTTTTAGAGAGAGTGGAAGAGAGAGGGAGAGACAGAAGGAAACATCGATGTGAGAGACACACATCGATGGGTTGCCTCCTGCACGTGTCCCGACTAGGGCCCGGGCCAGGGAGGATCCTGCAACCGTGGTACGTGCCCTTGGCCGGAATCGAACCCGGGTCCCTTCAGTCCGCAGGCCGACGCTCTATCCTCTGAACCAGATTGGGCAGGGCAGCGATCATTCTGATTCTAGTAACGACTGCAGTGACAGAGCGAAACCTTGGCGGTGACTAATGTAGAACAGGCTCTCGGCACACATGGAACACAAATGCATGGACTGAAGGTGACCTTGGGGGTGCGGAGGGGAAGGGGCTGGGGGACACGACCTTGAAAAGAAATAGCTTGAAATGGTGTCGCTTGACAATTCTGTGCATATTTTGGAAAAAAAAAATAAATTTTAAAATTTCCTGAAAATATCCTTCGGTGCACAAACGTCATAGCGAACATATATTCAACACGCCTTTGTAAAATCTCACACACATCAAAGTGACTCGTAAAAATAACACTTTTAGAGCTGCAGACACTGCACCTGCGTTTTTATAATCGCGCTAGAGAGTGAAGGGTGCTGTGTGCCGACGTCAGCCCCAAGCAGAATATCTACGTTGCAAGAGAATAAAAGGCAGCAGATGATTGAAAACGGATGTGGGTGTTTTTTTTTTCTTAAAAAAAAAAAAATGTGTCTATTCAGTGCTCCTATGCATAAAGCTCAATTTTCACTTGTGAAATGGTAATCATATTACAAACCATGCAACTCTGGCCCGGCTGGCGTGGCTCCAGGGTTGAGCGTCGCCCTAGAAACCAGGAGGTCACGGTTTGATTCCTAGTCAGGGCACAGGCCCGGGTTGTGAACTTGATCCCCAGTACGGGGCGTGCAAGAGGCAGCCAATCCATGATTCTCTCTCATCATGGATGTTTCTCTCTCTCTCTCCCTCTTCCTTTTTCTTGGAAATCAATAAAAATACATTAAAAAAAAACACACACAAAAAAGATGCAAATCAGCCGAAACCGGTTTGGCTCAGTGGATAGAGCATCGGCCTGCGGACTGAAAGGTCCCAGGTTCGATTCCGGTCGGGGGCACGTACCTTGGTTGTGGGCACATCCCTGGTGGGAGGTGTGCAGGAGGCAGCTGATCGATGTTTCTCTCTCATCGATGTTTCTGACTCTCTATCCCTCTCCCTTCCTCTCTGTAAAAAAATCAATAAAAAATATATATTTTTTAAAAAAAGATGCAAATCTGATATCCACCCGTTCAGCTAACTGCATGCCTCATTCCCATTTCACCGTTTCTCTTTCTCTCTCAACAGCTCTCCAGTATTTCCTGGTCATGGACGCAAAGCCGCGGGAGGCCTGCAGCGTGCAGGAGGAAGCACGGTTAGCGAGGGCGCTGGGAGGGGCTGGCTGCCCCCAGGGGCCCTCTTTGCTTCCTCAGAGGGTCTTCTCTGGAAGGTCATTGTTGCCCCGGGATGTGGGACCGCCCCGGTTAGAGATGCACGAATGCCGAAGGTAAGAGGAATAGTCCTCCAGTTGTAGAGCGAGTCCTCCATTTGCTTTTCCGAGAGGGGCCTGCCGTAGAAAGCTCTGGCTTCCTTCCTTCCTTCCTGTTAGATCCTTACCAGTGTAGCCGGAGGCCTTTAAAAGGACAAGTCGCCAGTCCGGTAAGATGCGTCTAAGAGCGTCTCGGTGTATGTGTTGGTAAACTACGTCAATGTGACGATTGAGAAACTAGAGGCCCCATGCACGAATTTGTGCACGTGTGGGGTCCCTCGGCCTGGCGGGTGACCGGTGCCCATTAGGGCTGTCTCGCCCAGTCCTGATCGGGGCCGGCTGCGGGGAGGGGCCACAGGAGGTTGGCCGTCCATGGGAGGTTGGCTGTGGGAACACACTGACCACGAGGGGGCAGCTCCTGCATTGAGCGTCTGCCCCCTGGTGGTCAGTGTGCGTCATAGCGACCTGTTGACAGGTTGTTCGGTCGCTTAGGCGTTTATATATATAGACTAGAGGCCCGCTGCACAAAGATTCGTGCATAGGCATTCCTTCCCCTGGCTGCTGGCACCCGTTTTCCTCTGGCACCCGGGACCCAGGCCTTCACTCTGGCCGGAGCCTTCAGTCTTCTCCGCTTCGGCCAGAGTGCTGCTCCTGTAGTTCCCTCCGCCCCCGCCCTTACCCTCATAGCAGGCATCCCACCCTGCCCAGCGGCTCCGTGCCTGTGTATGCAAATTAACCCACCATCTTTGTTGGGTTAATTTGCATACTCACTCCAGATTGGCTGATGGGCGTCACAGAGGCACGGTCAATTTGCATATTTCTCTTTTATTAGTGTATGTAGTAGCTTGGGCCCTGGCCAGGTGGCTCAGGTGCTGGGAGCATCGTCCTGTGCACTGGGAGGTTGTGGGTTCGATCCCCAGTTGGGCACGTGTGGGAGGTGGCTGATCAATGTTTCTCACATCAGTGTTTCTCTCTCTCTCTCTCAAACACACATGCACATGCACACACACAGAAAAACAGGTTGGAGAATCCAATCCATATCAACACCCACACCTAGAAAAGGGGCTTTCGACACAGTGAGGCCCCAGGTGCCGTTGAAATCAAGGCTTCTGCCCCGTGTAGTGGGATGTGTGTTTACTACATCAGTTTTCTCTCAGCCTCGTCCCCGGCTCATTTGCTCTAGAACCCCGTGCGGCGTTACCTAAAAGTGGAGATTCCAGCGTCCTGCCCCAGACGTGCGACCCCGGATCTCGGGAAGCAAGGGTTCCGGGAGTGTGCCTTCAGCGAGCTTCCCAGGGGTTCGTACTCTCTGCTAAAGCGAACAGATAAACAAACGAACGAAGAAGCAAGCGATGCACGAGAGCATCGTTTCGTGTGCTTCTGTAACATCACCAAGATGCACCACGCTTTTCCATCTGTGGTTTCTTTTTAAAAAAATACATCTTTTATTCACTTCAGAGAGGAAGGGAGAGGGAGGGAGAGGTAGAAACATCCACAATGAGAGAGAATCACGGATCGGCCACCTCCTGCACCCCCCTACTGGGGTTCAAGCCCACAACCCGGGCACGTGCCCTGACCTGGAATCGAACCATGACCTCCTGGTTCCTAGGTCGACGCTCAAGCTGTCTCCCTAAGGCACATGGGGAGGCCTGTGCATTCCCCCTTCCCTCTCCCACACACACACTGTCCTCCCGTGTGCTCGGGCCTCAGGGACTCGCCTTCCTGTCCGAAGTTACAGCGTCCCCTGCCCCGTCGCGGACACACTGCCTAAGACAGCCAGCATGTCGGAGCAGAACAGAAGACTACATCCCACTGTTATTCTCAGCCTACCGGCATGTGCTTTTAAAGTTACCTGGAATGGCAATGAAAGTAAATCACTTCAGGCCCGGCCGGCGTGGCCCAGTGGCTGAGCGTCGACCTAGGAACCAGGAGGTCAGGGTTTGATTCCCGGTCAGGACACATGCCCGGGTTGCGGGCTTGATTCCCAGTGTGGGGCGTGCAGGAGGCAGCCGATCCATGATTCTCTCTCCTCATGGATGTTTCCACCTCCTTCTCCCTTCCTCTCTGAAATCAATAAAATATATTCTGAAGCCCTGACCGATGTGGCTCAGTGGATAGAGCGTCGGCCTGCGGACTGAAGGGTCCCGGGTTCGATTCCAGTCAAGGGCATGTACCTTGGTGGCAGGCACATCCCCAGTGGGAGGTGTGCAGGAGGCAGCTGATGGATGTTTCTCTCTCATCGATGTTTCTAGCTCTCTATCCCTCTCCCTTCCTCTCTGTAAAAAATCAATAAAATATATTAAAATATATATATATTCTGAAAAACAAACAAACCCTTGAAAAGGGCCGGCGTAATCCTAGTGATGGCAGTGGTAATTCTATCAGAAGAGGGCGATACAACCACAGGCATCCCTTTGAACACCTGCGGACTGAGGCGGCCCTCCGTGCTCCCTCCCACTGTTCTGTGCGGCACAGAGGCTGTGTGTGTGTGTGTGTGTGTGTTTGCGGTCGATTATAAAACGTACTCATGCATGGGAGGGAATATGCTGCGGGGCCCGTGTAAGTAGCACACACATTGCTTTAAAAAAAAAAATACAGGGATCCCTTTGAACACAGAAGGGCTGTTTTTAAACGTCTTTAAGACTCCGCTCTCCAGAACATACACTGCATGATGCTACAGGCAGCGCTATAAATCAAAGGCACCGTGCGAAGCGGCAGGCACGCACCCTCTCCCCCCGCGGCACCGGGCGGGTGTCTGCTTACCTTGCCTATTCAAACACACACCCTGGAGGACCCACCGCGGCCTTGGCGACTGTTTCTGTGAATTCCCCAGGGAGAGTGATGACAGGAGCCCGTCCCTATGTTCAGGCCGCAGGCCCCCTGCATGAACATAGGGCTTTGCACCCTTCCCACGTGGGGTCACCACGGCCGGGTTCTTTGCTCTTAGTCAGCTGGAGCCCCGGTGCATGAAATTTGTGCATTTGGGGTGGGGGTCCCTCAGCCTGGCCTGCGCCCTCTCGCAGCCCGGGAGCCCTCAGGGGTGTCCGATTGTCCCGCAGTCGGACATCCTGTATGCTGCGGCCGCTGTGCTGGCCAGCCGTGAGCCTGACTTCTGGCTGAGCGGCATTCCCCCCGTGTTGAGCGTCTTCCCCCTGTGGTCAGTGCGCGCCATAGCAACTGATCGTTTGGCTGTTTGGTCAATTTGCATAGTAGCCTTTTATTATATAGAACATTAAGTACGCTGAAGGTACTTCTGAAAGACTGCTGTTTGCAATTCTGAGCATCGTTTTTTTTTTTCCTTAAAAGTTACATTTTTATGGATTTCAGAGAGGAAGGGAGAGGGAGGGAGAGCGATAGAAACATCCATGATGAGAGAGAATCATGGATCGGCTGCCTCCTGCACGCCCCCTACTGGGGATGGAGCCCACAACCCGGGCATGTGCCCTGATGGGAATCAACGCTCAACCCTTGCCCACGCCCTGATGGGAATCAACGCTCAACCCCTGCCCACGCCGGCCAGACCTGAGCACCTTTTTAAACAAACTTGAGCTCAGGTGAGCTCACACCAACATCCTCATGTTCCTGGCTGCAGCGGGAGGGACCTTGTCCTGCTGACTGAGCGGTCACATCACTCGGACCTTCGTAGAAGTTAATGTCGAGACGGTGGCTGAGGAACAGCGACCTACACGCGGCCACTTCCAAGACGCGCTCGTGCAGCTGCGCGGGTCACACACTCGCTGCCTGGACACTTGAAGGCGGACAGGAAGCTGACGTGCTGGCAGCAGACTCTCGGGGTAATGCAGTAGCTGCCGCGGCGGCATGTCATTTAGCAGGAGGGCCTCCGAGCCACAGTGCCAGGCGGCAAACAGGAAAGGGATGCACATTGCAAATTGCAAACAAACCCCACGGACTGCGCAAAGAGGCCCAAGCTCGGTGCCGTGTCCATGAGCAGGCTGGGTGCCCAGGGCCCTGGCTGGCCCACAGAGGCCCTGGGAGGTGTGTCCCCCGTGAGGCTGGGTGCCCGGGGCCCTGGCTGGCCCACGGAGGCCCTGGGAGGTGTGTCCCCCAGGAGGCTGGGTGTCTGCCGGGTGCCCACGGAGGCCCTGGGAGGTGTGTCCCCAGGAGGCTGGGTGCCCGCCGGGTGCCCACAGAGGCCCTGGGAGGTGTGTCCCCAGGAGGCTGGGTGTCTGCCGGGTGCCCACAGAGGCCCTGGGATGTGTGTCCCCAGGAGGCTGGGTGTCTGCCGGGTGCCCACGGAGGCCCTGGGAGGTGTGTCCCCCAGGAGGCTGGGTGTCTGCCAGGTGCTCAGGTGCTCACAGAGGCCCTGGGAGGTGTGTCCCCCAGGAGGCTGGGTGCCCGCCAGGTGCCCACGGAGGCCCTGGGCTTGGAACCTGGAAGCCCTCTGGTTGGGAATGGGGAGACTCGGGTCAGTTGTTCCACATGGAACATGGGGGGGGGCATCTGTCTTGGCTCCATTGTGCTGCCTAAACACCCCAGGCCCAGGTCCGGCCCGCAGGGTCCCCTCCTCCTCCCCGTGGGCCTGCGCCTGGCCTGCCAGGGAGCTCGGTGGAGGGGAGACGGCGTGGCCCTGTCTGGCAGGGGGAACATGCGTGGTGCACAAGCTTTGGAGAAGATCCCAGCCCATGACGGCGGCCGGTTCGCTGCTAAAAGGCAGAATGGAGGGGCGCGGGGCAGGTGCCTGGGCAAGAGGGGGTGGAGGACAGGATCCTGGTGTGAAGGACTCGCTCCCGTGGGCGTGCAGCGCTTCCAGAAACCACACGTGGGGAAGCAGGTGTGGGCCCGCTTAGCACAGGCCACGGGCTATGTACGCAGGCCCTTTTCCAGGTAATCGCAAGGGAGGAAGGGAGGACGAAGGCAGGAAGGGAGGGAGGAAGGGGGGAGCAAGCGGGGGTGGGGGGGGGGAGAAGGACGCAGGAGGGAGGAATGAAGGGAGGGGAGAAGAAAGGGTGGGGAGGGAGGAAGGAAGGAAGAAAACCTCAAACGTGCGCACCTGGACCCTTTCCCGCGCTGGCCCAGCCGGTGCCCACTCCCTGGAAAGGGAAGTCAGACGCGCCAAGGATGGACGCAGGGGGGCCCCATAAACCCTCTTCCCAAGGCGCCGCTCCTGCCCAGACCCGGGCGTGTCCACACCTGACGGTGACCTGGATGGCGCGGCAGGAAGGAGCGAGTGCGGCGGGTTGGGGAGCCTGCGTGGGAGGCCGAGCCCCCCGGAGACGAGTGCGCGGTGGGGACCCGTCACCCTCCCTCGCCCTCCCTTGGCGCGCCGAGGCTAGCAGCCCTTAGACCCGCCCACCCCCGGCCCCCCTGTCACTCACTCTCCTCCCAGCCAATGGCGCGGCGTCTGTCACCTTCTCCCCGCCCCCGAGGCCGCGCGGGGCGGGACCTGGCCGGCGGGGAGCGCCGGGGCTGGAGTTGAATGATTGAACTTTGCAGCCGAGTCGCAGCGCCGCGCGGTCCTGGGCGGTGCGGAGCCAGTCCCCGGCGGAGCTGGGAGCCTCGGCCCGCGCCCCACCGCAGCCATGGTGCCCCGGGCTCCCGGCGCGGCGCTGACCCTCTACCTCTGGCTGGCGGCCTGCGGGCGCAGCCTGGCGGCCGGCCCGGGGGCGGCGGCGCGGCGGCTGGACGAGTCGTTGTCGGCCGGCAGCGTTCCGCGCGCCCGCTGCGCCTCCCGGTGCCTCAGCCTGCAGCTCACACGCCTCTCCGCCTTCTTCCAGCTCTTCCAGGTACGGAGTCGCGCCGGGCCTCCGCCGCTGCGGGCGCGCGGGGGCGCACGGGGGCGCGCGCCTCGGCCTCGGCGCCCAACTTCTCGCCAGCGCGGCCGGCAGGTCCGCGGTCCCTCCGCTTGGACTTGCAGCCCGGGGGCTCGGACCCTCTTTCCAGCCGCCTCCCGCCGCGGCAGAGAGAAGCCGGGCTGCAGCCTGCCTCCCCCGCTCCCTGCCCCGGCGGCCAACCGCGGGCGCTGTCTTGGTGGAGGGAGCGCAGCCTCTTAGATTCCGATGGTGGGTGTGTAGGGTCGGTAGGTTCCCGGGACTGCGGCGCGCGGACCCGGCGCTGGTGCGAGGCGGGGCCGGGTGCTCCGGGGGGCCTCGGCGCCGTGGGCACAGCGAGCGAGGCGGGAGGCGCGCCCGGGACCCGCGCGACGTGCCCGGCCCCGCAGGTGCCGGCGGGCCCAAGCTTGAAGCCGTCGCACTCGGCGGGCCCGAGCTGGCGGCCCAGCCTTCGAGGCTCAGGGCTGGCACCCGGGCCGAGTCGGGTGTCCGGAGTGCGCGTGGGGCCGGGCGTGGTGAGGCGCGCGCCCCAGGTCGGAGCCCCAACGCTTCGAGGTCTTGCCAATGAATAGGGGAGAGATGGAGGGGACGCGGGGCCAGAGAGGGGCCGTGTTTGGATGCTCCCAGGAGATCCGGGGGTCCATCATTGTCAGCCCACCCCCGAGGGTGGGGCGCGTGTGTGAGTGTGTGGGGTGCAGGTTCAGGGGAAAGCGCGCTTGGCACAGCGGCGGGACCTCAGTGGGGACCCGGGTGCAGGGTGCGGGGGCGCACGGCGGCCGCTAGGGGCTGGGCGGGGGCGCATCGCGCAGCTTGCCTTCCCCAGGGCCCCCCGAGCGTGCGCTCTGGGAAACCCTTCTCTGCAGCGCCCGTTGCTTCCATCTGCCGCGTTCTCTCCTGGCCTCGCCCACCCTTCCCTTCCCACCTGTTGCGGGTCCAGCTTCTCGCCCCAGGGAACCCTGCGGAGGCCAGAAGGAGACGGGGGGTGGCGGGGGTGGGGGGACCGTCCCTGGGGGTTTCAGATGAGCCTCTGCCCTTAAAGAAACAGGCTGGCCCAGGCCAGTGTGGCTCAGCGCGGGCCTGCGGACTGGAGGGTCCGGGTTCGATTCCGGTCAAGGGCCCTTGCTCCGGGTTGCAGCTCGATCCCCAGCCCTGGTCGGGGCGCCTGCGGGAGGCAATGGATTAATGTGTCTCTCTCACATCAGTGTTTCTCTCTCTGTCTTTCCCCCTCCCTCCCACTCGCTCTAAAAATCAACAATAAAATAAAAAAGGAAGAAGGAAATCCACTGGATGGGGCAAGGGGGCTCCCAAGGGGCCTGGGAATGAAGCCGGGAGGGGAGGCGATGGGAGGATTTTTAGGAGATCCATCCAGCCAGCTCGCCAAGTTTGCGTGTGTGCGCCGTTCCGTTTCTTTTCAAAGACGCAACATGTAGCGGTTTCCGAGACCTGGGCATCCCTGCGGGCCCCCTGGATGTCGGGGAGGGAAGACCCAGGGCCCCTCTACCTCGGTGGCATGGTGGCATTCCGGGCGGACTTCCTGGAGGAGGCGGCCCTCTACCCCGGCCGCCCGGAGGGTCACCCTCCCGAGAGGACGCCACGCCGCTGTTTCAACAACAGAAAACGCCACAAAACAGGGCCGCCCGCTCCCGGGCAGCAGCAACAGCCTCCCTTTCTTTCTCCCCGTCCCTTTGTGCGGAGCCGCCATTGGCTGCAGCGCGTTTGTTCTCCAGTCTCAGCGCCGGAGCCGCCGGGGAAACCAGGGCGGCGCGTGAAAGGCTCCCCTTGTGGGGTGCTGGCCGGGCTTCCTGCGGAAGAAAAACTGCTGACAGCGCGCCCCTCGCCGGGGAATCCTGATCCCCTTTTAATTGGCCGCGCAGCCCGGCGGGGGGCGGGGGGCGGAGGGAGGGGCTCCGTCCCCGCAAAGGCGCGCTGGGAGGTCCCCGCACCTGTGACCCGGCCCACTGACCCACGCCGCGGGGAGAAGGCTTCGCTCAGGCTCAGATGTGGGGAGGCACCGCACGCGCCGCTCACACCTCCTCAAGCTTTCCTGCTTCCCTTTTAAAGAGACAGCTCCGCCCCAGCCGGTGTGGCTCAGTGGATAGAGCGTCGGCCTGCAGACTGAAGGGTCCCGGGTTCGATTCCAGTCAGGGGCATGTACCTTGGTTGCAGGCTCATCCCCAGTAGGGGCGTGCAGGAGGCAGCTGATCCATGTTTCTCTCTTATCGATGTTTCTAACTCTCTATTCCTCTCTGTAAAAAATCAATAAAATATATAAAAAAACCAGTTTTATAGATTGCAGAGAGGAAGGGAGAGGAAGAGAGAAACATCCATGAGGAGAGAGGATCATGGACCGGCTGCCTCCTGCACGCCCCCTACTGGGGATGGAGCCCGCAACCCGGGCATGTGCCCTTGACTGGGAATCGAACTGTGACCTCCTGGTTCCTAGGTCGACGCTCAACCACTGAGCCACCAGGGCCAGGCTCAGGCACGACTCTTGCCCCGCGCCCTCACCCGCCCGCTGCTGGCCAAGCATGGATTCTGTTCTAGACGGAGCCTCAGGACGTGCACCAGGGCCTGCCCCCCCTATTTCTCGCACCAGGGCCTGCCCCCCCTATTTCTCACACCAGGGCCTGCCCCCCTGCTTCGCCACCCAGAGCATCAGGCGCCCAGGGGCCCGGCAGTCCCTCCCTGGGTGCAGCTGGCTGCGGGCATGAGGATGGGCGATAGGCCAGTTCCCGTGGACCCTTGCACGCCGACTGGCCACCCGCCAAGCACAGCAGGGTGCTAGCAGCGGGGGGTGTGGGGGTGAGGACAGCCACCGCTACATTCTGGGAACCTTCAGGGCGGCATTCTCCGCCCGGGCCCTCCGTGCACCCGCGCCCAGGTCCCTTCTGCGGGCAGAAGGTGACAGAGATTTGGGCGAGGCGTGAGCAGGGAGAGGTTGGGCGAGGACTGGGGTGCCGGGGTGCCAGGGAGCGGGGAGCCGGGAACCCTGCCTGGGAAGGCAGGTGGGCATCCTGAGATCCGAGGCTCCAGCATCCACCAGACCTCACATACCAGACTCAGAGGGGAAGCCATTGGGAGCCTCAATGGGGGGAAAAGGGGGGCATACACTGAGTGGCCAGGTTATTAGGACCACCTGACGTTTGTAGGCAAAGTAGCCGCACCCTGCATCGTATGGGACAGGCACCCTCAAACTACGGCCCGCGGGCCACATGCGGCCCGCCGAGGACATTGATCCGGCCCGCCGGGTGCCGCTGCCTGTCCTGCTTAGCAGCCGACGCGTCCCGGGCCCGCAGTGCGCATAGGAATTTGTTCATATATTTTTTTAAAACTATAGTCCGGCCCTCCAACCGTCTGAGGGACAGTGAACTGGCCCCCTGTTTAAAAAGTTTCAGGACCCCTGGTATGGGATATGGAAGCCGAAGGCCTGTTCGAACCCCTTTGGTGTCTGCAGTTACCAAGGTACAACGTCTCCAATTCGCACAGGAACACGAGGATTGGACAGTCGAGCATTGGAAAAAAGTCACGTGGTCCGATGAATCACTTTCCCGTTACATCATGCAGTTGGCAGAGTGAGAATTTCGCGGAAACAGCATGAAAGCATGTGCCCCACATGCATGAGGACCACCCTTCAAGCTGGTGGGGCAGTGTTACGGTTTGGGGCATGTTTTCCTGGCATGATGTGGGCCCTTTAATTCGTGTGGAACAACGTCTGAATAGCACAACATACCTACGTATCGTTGCTGATCAAGTTCATCCTATCATGTTGATGGCGTATCCCAATGGAGATGGCTTCTTCCAACAAGACAAGGCGCCATGCCACGGTGCTCGTATTGTGCAGGAGTGGTTTCAAGAACATGAGGGAGACTTTACCTTGCTTAGGTGGCCCCCACAATCACCAGATCTCAATCCAATGGAGCATGTGTGGGACGAAGTTAAAAGAGCCATCAGGCAGCTGGTTCCACCACCATCAAATCTCACGGAACCGGACAGTGCTATTCCTCAGGCATGGTGTCAGATCCCTCGCATCACCTTTCAGCATCTCGTGGAGTCCACGCCAAGAAGAATCGCCGCCGTATTGAAGGCAAAAGGTGGCCCAACGAAGTACTGACGGGGTGTTCTTAATAATCTGGCCGCTCATGGAAGGGAGATTGCGCCGTTTCTCTTCCGGGACGGAGAGCAGTGGGAGAGGCAGGTGGGACCCTGCGGGGCTACGGGCAGGTGCTGGCAGCCTGGGTTGCCCCAGGGCCCTAGAAAGTTGTTGGGTGTGGTGTCCCTGGGCTTCCGGGTCTCTGGGTAGAGAGGGAGGCAGCTCCCCGCGGTAACTGGGAGCTGTTTGTTTTGGCAAAAGGGAGCTAAGCGGGTGATTAGCTCCTTGTACTCGGAGGAGCAGCAGCCGGTCCTCCAGGGAAAAGCAAACAAACAATTAAGATGTGGAGGCCCTTTGAGGGGGGGGGAGGCCCAGCCGAGCCAGGCTCAGTCTGCAGGAGTGGTTTGTGGGGAGTGCTCTCAGCCAGGGTGCGGCCTCGCCTGTGAAGGTGTCTGCGGGCGGCCAGGTGTTTGGGGAGCCCCGGGGAGGGGCGTGCGGAGGGTGTGCACTTTGCATTCGCGCCTGGGGCCTCGGCATCCCCGGACGTGTTCCTGTTCGTGTTCGTAAAAACTCCCAAAATTTGACCCAAACTACACACGAGGCCACTCATGGCCAGTTTTTGTGTTTTTAACACAGTGCTTCTCCTTGAACATGATTTAAAGTCAATCTTATTGTGCCCGGCCGGCGTTGCTCAGTGGTTGAGCATCGACCTATGAACCAGGAGGTCAGGGTTCGATTCCTGGTCAGGGCACATGCCCGGATTGCAGGCTTGATCCCCATTAGGGCGGGTACAGGAGGCAGCCGATCAATGATTCTCATCATTGGTGTTTTTCTCTCTCACTCTCCTTCTTCCTTCCTCTCAGAAATCAATAAACACACACACACACACACACACACACACACACACACACATATGTATACTAGAGGCCTGGTGCATGAAATTTGTGCACAGGCTGGGGGGTGTCCCTCAGCCCGCCTGCACCTTCTCCAATCTGGTACCCCTCAGGGGATGTCGGACTACTGGCAGTTGGACATCCCTCTCGCAATCCGGGACCACTGGCTCCTAATCACTCACCTGCCTGCCTGCCTGATCGCTCCTAACCACTCAGCCTACCGGCCTTCTTGCCCCCAACTGTCCCCCCCTGCCAGCCTGCTCACCCTCAACTGCCCCCCACTGCCGTCCTGCTCGCCCCCAACTGGCCCCCCCTAACGGCCTGCTCGCCCCCAACTTGCCCCCCCCACCAGCCTGCTTGCCCCAACTGGTCCCCCCGCTGGCCTGATCACCCCCAACTGTCCTGCCCTCCTGGCCTGATCGCCCCTAACCGCCTCTGCCTCGGCCCCGCCACCATGGCTTTGTCCGGAAGGGAAGGATGTCCCGAAGGTCTCCCAGTCTAATTAGCATATCACCCTTTTATTAGTACAGATCTTAAAAAGTCAGTCTTACTGTAGAACGCTTTATAAACACATTGGAAAACACGATGGCCTTGTTCATCTCCATTTTGCACCATCCCGTTAGGGGAGAAATACTGCGCGGATTTGTACAGTTTATATATTTTAAAACGTGTGCGTGTTTGGAGGCCGGAATGAAAACGTTAACGCTATTGGTGCACGTGCTCACGCCTTAAAGCTTCGTCATGAGCGCGCCGGTGGTTAATATTCCTCTGGAATGGACGCACTAGAGTTCACTGCCTAAGCTCCCCGTGTGCGTGTCCGTGCGTGTGCGTGTGCGTGTCCGTGCGTGTGTATCTGTCTGTGCGTGTGCGTGTGCATGTGTGTGTCCGTGCGTGTGCGCCGACGGGAGGGTTGGGGAGAGAAACTTACCGGTAGTGACGTGTTCATGGGCATGGCGGGGATTGACTTAGAAATGGGGGTGTCCCCTCTTGCAATTGGCGTTGCTTTCCCGAAATCTGACTCTTACATGGTTTTGTGGGCGGGGCTTGGAATGACGATGGGTGAAGCATGTCCCTGTTATCCAAGTCTTTAAAAGATATATACCCTTAGCCCTGGCTGGTGTGGCTCAGTGGGTAGAGCATCAGCCTGCAGACCGAAGGGTCCCGGGTTCGATTCCGGTCAAGGACACGGACCTCGGTGGCAGGCTCCTCCCTGGCCCAGGCCTCGTCGGGGCCCGTGCAGGAGGCAGCCCGTCGATGTGTTTCTGTCACGTCAATGTTTCTCTCTGTCGCTCCCTCTCTCTCCCACTTTCCCTAAAAATCCATGGAAAAAATATCCTCAAGTGAGTATTAACAAAAAATCTATACTAATAAAAGGGTCATATGCTAATTAGACTGGGAGACCTTCCGGACAAAGCCATGGTGGCAGGGCTGAGGCAGAGGTGGTTAGGGGTGATCAGGCCAGGAGGGGAGGGCAGTTGGGGTGATCAGGTGGTGGGGGGTGGCAGTTGGTGGAGAGCAGGTGAGCAGGGGGGGCAGTTGTGGGCAAGCAGGCCAGCAGTGGGAGGCAGTTGGGGGTGAGCAGGCCAGCAGGGAGGGCAGTTGGGGGCAAGAAGGCCAGCGGGGCGGGGGGGGGCGGGCAGTTGGGGGTGAGCAGGCCGGCAGGCAGAGTGGTTAGGGGCAATCAGGCCGGCAGGCAGGTGAGCAGTTAGGAGCCATCAGTCCCGGATTGCGAAAGGGATGTCCAACTACCGGTTTAGGCCCGATCCCTGTGGAGTCCCAGATTGGAGAGGGTGCAGGCTGGGCTGAGGGACACCCCGCAGCCCGTGCACGAATTTTGTGCACCAGGCCACTAGTAAATAAAAAAATATATATTTGTATTGATTTCAGAGAGCAAGGGAGAGGGAGAGGGAGAGAGAAACATCAATGATGAGAGAGAATCATGGATCGGCTGCTTCCTGCAGGCCCCCTACTGGGGATCGAGCCCGCAACCCGGGCATGTGCCCTGACCGGGAATCGAACCCTCACCTCCTGGTTCCTAGGTCAACACTCAACCGCTGAGCCACACCAGCCGGGATCAAAGACTTCTGAGCGAGGAAAATGGGGCCAGGGAAGTGGCAAATGCCCCCTTGCTCTGCCTCGTGCTGTGATTGCCTGGCCCAGACTTGGGGTGCGTCTCCGAGCTCACAGTCCCCCAGCATCCTCAGGGTGCGTGCCTGGTGCGTGTCCCCGGGACCCTGCAGTTTGAAAGCGTGTTCTCTGTCAGCATGTGGCTCTTGCTAAGCGGGACCTGGCTTCCTCTTTGTGTCCGTCAAATATCTCCATCGGTCTCCCCAGCCCGGCCCGTGTGCGGCCGCCGCGTCATCGGAGTGAAGTGACGCGACGAGGATTCTTGGCATTTCCGTTCTCTGCACCGTGGTCTTAGGAAGAAGCGGGGTTCCCTGTGGATGGGCTGAGATAGTGGAGACGGATGCAGGCACACCCCTGCAGCTGGGTGTGGTGACCTCTGGCCCTGGCCCGCGGCCCGGCTCCCACATGGCTGCTAATGGCTCGCAGATGCTGCCTCTCCCTCGGACGGACGGAGCTTTGGCCCCGGTGCATCTTGCAGGAATGGGATGCGTCGCGCCCTGGGTGAGGGCCGGTCAGGGGCAGGGTTTGCTGCTGAGGGCAGAGGGAGGCCAGCTCGCTGGTCAGCTCAGGGCGGGGGGAAGAAGGGCCTCCACGCCCCTGACCATTGCTTGGGACCGGCTGAGGCAGGGCTGTGGCTGAGGCACACCCCTCTCAGCTCCCCGCCTCCTCTCCTGCCTTCCCCTCCCTCCCCAGCTGCACCCGTTACATCACACGCAGAGGCCCTTCCGGCCACGGTGGGGAAACGCACCGGCCTCCCGCCTTCAGAGGCACCTGATGGGGTTCACGCGTGTGTGCTTGCGGTCAGACAGCTGCTGCTGCAGAGCCGGCTCGCTTGGGCACATGCAGAGACCAGCAGGACTCACACCCCCGGCTCCCACCCTCAGCGCGGCTTCCCTCACCGACCCTTCAAACAAAATCCCCGGCGTGCACACAAACTTTACACCGTCCCAAAGCAGGGCGGGGCCTTTTCCCCCCCGCCAAGGGCCATTTGATATTTATTACAGCGTTCTCGGGCCACACAAAATCATCAACTCCCTCGCCTCGTCCTCCTCCTTCCTCCTCCTCGTCCTCCTCCTTCTTCTTCCTCTCCCTCCTACTCCTTCTCCTCCTTCTTCCTCCTCCACCTCGTCCTCCTTCTTCTTCCTCCACCTCATTCTTCTTCTTCTCCCTCATCGCCTCCTCCCCCCTCCTCCTCTTCCTTCTTCCTCCTCCTCCTTCTTCTTCCTCCTCCTCGTCCTCCCCCTATCCCTCCGCCTTCTTCCTCCTCCTCCTGCTCCTCCTTCCTCCTCCTCCTCCTCCTCTTTCATTTTCTCCTCCTCCTCCCTCTCTTTCATCTCCTCCTCCTTCTTCTTCCTCCTCCTTCATCTCCTCTTCCTTCTCCTTGTTCTCCTCCTCCTCTTCCTCCTCCTCTTCTTCCATCTGCTCTTCCTGCTCCTTCTTCTTCCTCTTCCTCTTCATCCTCCTCCTCCTTTCTTTTCCTCCTCCTTCTTCTTTCCTCTTCTTCCTCCTCATTCTCCTTCTTCTTCTTCTCCTCTACCTCTTCTTCTTCCTCCTCCTCCTCCCTCTCCTTGTTCTTCTCCTCCTCCTCCCACACACACCCCAACCAGGACTTGGGATCGAGCCTGCAACCCAGGTACATGCCCTTGACTAGGAATCAAACCGGCGACCCTTTGGTCCATAGGCAGACACTCTACCCACAGACCGACACCTGCTAGGATGACTCTTCCTTTAAATGTGTATGTTCCCTTAACTCAGTGGCGTGAGTTCCTGGTGAGCACTTTCTGTCCTTCACGAACTGATGGGGTGCAGGCTCCCAACCTTTCCGCGTGCCTCACAGAGTGGGCGAGCCTTACTGTGGCCCTTGCAGGAATAACCGGGAAGGCTGGCCTCCTGGACGCCAGAGGGGACCAGGGTGTCCCCTGGGAACGACAGTCCTTGAACCTTGACCTCCTCCTTGGCTCCCGTGGCCGCTGACAGTGGCGTGTGTGCGTGGGACAGCAGCGTCCCAAGAACTCCCCATGCTTGTACGTTTCTGCTGGAAGCCAGTTCCAACATGTCATAATTACAAGAGTTTCGTCAAAAGGCTGATGAAACTTGGGGGCTCAACAAGGGCTGAGTCACATATGTAATCACCTGTTGGAATGGCTGAAAAGGCACTTCCCCCAAACCCGAATAGGATGATTGTTTGCTGCCAGACAGCTCAGGGCATCTCAATGTACATGTTATTGCCTCCTGTTGGCCAAACACCTGAACAGCCGTAGGCTATTCCCCAATCTGACAATGACTCTGTAAACCCTACCCTTTGAAGTGGATTATCTCCACCTTGCCTTAGGACAAATGGTGTTAATAAAAACCAAGGGTCCCGAGACAAGGAGGAACTTTCAGCTCCTTTAGCTGAAGCTCCTCTGACCCCCAATGCCTTTCAAAACTATCTTTCGTCTTTGGACTTATTTAATCTACGCACAGCCTTTCTCCAGATCGCTGAACCCTTTGTAATGCTGGAACAAGAACCCAGGCAGTTTCCTTCCTTTGTGTTTGGGTTTGGGAGTGTATGTGTGTGTGTGTGCGTGCCCGTGCGCATGTGTGTGAATGTGTGTTTACATTTCATGATTCCTCTGGCGTCTCTGAAAGATGGAAAAGTTGGGTGATTCTGAGAAAAGGAGAGTTTAGACCAGGGGTGGGCAAACTTTTTGACTCGAGGGCCACAATGGGTTCTTAAACTGGACCAGAGGGCCGGAACAAAAGCATGGATGGAGTGTTTGTGTGAACTAATATAAATTCAAAGTAAAGGAGTGGAGGGGAGAGCAAGAGAACCGGATAGAACAGTCGGATCCGGCCGTAGTTTGCCCATGGCTGGTTTAGACAGTTCTCAAGGCTGTACTCGGAGAGAGGAATTGGGGATCCTTAATCCCTCAAGGGCTAACATCTACCCTCCGGCGGATCTGAGAAACGATACCCCGCCGAGATGGAAAGAAAAGCTAATGACCGCTCTTAATTCACATTCTGCTTATCCTTTTGTTTCCTGTTGTAGCTTTGGTCATTTAATAGCCTTCGTTTGCCCTCCAAGTTATTACCACGCTGCCAACTTGAGGAAATAATATTCCGTTACAGTGGCCTAGAGAAAAAGTAATTTTTCCTATCACCTTTTTTTCTTGGAAAGCTAAGGCGCATACACTGTCACCACTAAAAAAGGCACACAGCTGGCCAGTGTGGCTCCGTGGTTGAGCGTCAACCCATGAACCAGGAGGTCAGGGTTCAGTTCCCAGTCAGGGCACACGCCTGGGTTGCAGGCTCAATCCCCAGTAGGGGGCGTGCAGGAGGCAGCCGATCCATGATTCTCTCTCATCGTGGATGTTTCTATCTCTCTCTCCCTCTCCCTTTCCCTTCCTCTCTCTGAAATCAATAAAAACACATCTACACTAATAAAAGAGTAAGATGCAAATTGACCATACCTTCGCGACACCCACCAGCCAATCAGGAGTGAGTATGCAAATCAACCCAACAAAGATGGTGGGTTAATTTGCATGACCAGGCACCGAGCAGCCATGGTGATGATGCAGGTGTTCCGCACTGCCCCAGCCACTCCGGGCCTCTGGGCAGTGTGGGAAGGCAGAAAGCCGGTTCCAGGCCAGAGCGAAAAGGCGGCTCCGGCCAGAGCGAAGGCGGTGCCGGCAGCCAGGGGAAGGAAGGCCCATTCTTGCACGAATCTTCATGCATTGGGCCTCTAGTTAAAAAATAAAATAAGCCGAAACCGGTTTGGCTCAGTGGATAGAGCGTCAGCCTGCGGACTGAGGGGTCCCAGGTTCGATTCCGGTCAAGGGCACGTACCTTGGTTGCGGGCACATCCCCAGTAGGAGGTGTGCAGGAGGCAGCTGATAGATGTTTCTCTCTCATCGATGTTTCTAACTCTCTATCCCTCTCCCTTCCTCTCTGTAAAATATCAATAAAATATATTAAAAAAAATAAAATAAAATATAAAAGTCACACAACATCTGGGGATCGCAACCTTTACTTTAGGGACGTGCCCTTTCCGAATTGGCGTGCACACGGTGAGGGGACGTGGGGGCCAGGTGAGGGGCTTGGGGCAGTGGGGGCCCCACTGTGCAAAGTACATGATTTTCTATCAACTTGGCTGCACACCTGAAGTCAACACAGAACAATGTTGACCATAAACTGCAATAGGAAAATGTTATTTATTTTTATTTTTAAAATATATTCTATTGATTTTTTACAGAGAGGAAGGGAGAGGGATAGAGAGTTAGAAACATCGATCAGCTGCCTCCTGCACACTCCCTACTGGGGATGTGCCTGCAATCAAGGTACATGCCCTTGACTGGAATAGAACCTGGGACCCTTGAGTCCGCAGGCTGACGCTCTATCCACTGAGCCAAACCGGTCAGGGCTGCAATAGGAAAATTAAAAAAAAATGCAAGTTTCTCCTCCCTGTCGTACCCAGCGATCAATCCCTGCTACCATTTTAAATCCCATGGCTAATCTACACTAATAAAAAGAGAAATATGCAAGTTGACTGTACCTCTGCGATGCCCACCAGCCAATCAGGAGTGAGTATGCAAATTAACCCAACAAAGATGGTAGGTTAATTTGCATATGCAGGTGCGGAGCGGCCGGGCAGGGCAGGATGCCTGCTATGAGGGGAAGGACGGGGGGCGGAGGGAGCTACAGGAGCGGTGCTCTGCCGGGAGCGAGGACCTGCAGGCTCCCAGGCGGCCGGAGTGAAGCCAGGGGGAGGAAGGCCTATTCTTTTTATTTATTTATTTATTTTTATTTTTCTTTATTGATTTCAGAGTGGAAGGGAGAATGAGGGAGAGAGAGAAACATCAATGATGGCAGAGAATCACTGATCGGCTGCCTCCTGCACGACCCCCACCGGAGATCGAGCCCGCAACCCAGGCATGTGCCCTTGGCCGGAATCGAACCTGGGACCCCTCAGTCCACAGGCCATTGTTCCATCCACCAAGCCAAGCCGGCCAGGGCAGGAAGGCCTATTCTTGCACGAATCTTCGTGCAACGGGCCTCTAGTGTGTTATAATTGAGAGAGACCGCCCTTCCTGGACTTAAGCACAGTTCTCAACTCCCTCCTGCCTCTGCGAGCCTCTAGCACAGAAACCTCCACCAACACTTTAAAAAAAATGTATTTGTATTGATTTCAGAGAGGAAGGGAGATGGGGAGGGAGATAGAAACATCTATGATGTGAGAGACTCTTCCGTCGGCCTCCTGCATGCCCCCTACTCCTTCCTCCTTCATCTCCTCTTCCTTCTCCTTATTCTCCTCCTTCTCCTCCTCTTCCTCTTCTTCCATCTGCTCTTCCTGCTCCTTCTTCTTCCTCTTCATCCTTCTCCTTTCTTTTCCTTCTCCTTCTTCCCTCTTCTTCCTCCTCCTTCTCCTCCTCTTCCTTCCCCTTCCTCCTCCTCCTTCTTCTCATCTTCTTCCTCCTCCTCCTCCTCCTTTTCCCCCTCCTTCTTGTTCTTCTCCTCTTCCTCCTTCCACCCCCCCCCAACCAGGGCTTGGGATCGAGCCTAGTCAACCCTGCTTGACTAGGAATCAAACCCGTGACCCTTAGGGTTTGAGCCCCTGCAACCGGGGCATGTCCCCCGGACCGGGAATCAAACCATGACCTCCTGGTTCATAAGTGGATGCTCAACCACTGAGCCACACCGGCTGGGCTGTCGCACGCTTTTTATATGGTGGGTCATACTCCGGCCCGGAAAGACGTGCAAACCTAAAAAACTGGGTATCGTTTCTCAGATCCGCCTCCCACTGACACGTGCCCCTGTGCCCCAGACAGATTCCCGTCCGCCTGCCCGGAGCCCCACGTCTCAGGGCCGGGAGCTTGCTTCCCAGACGGTCGAGGTTCTCCTTGTCTCGGTTCCCTCATGCACAGCGTGTGGGCGGTGGGCTCCCTGCCCCGTTGGGGTGTGTAGGGCACCAGGCCACCCACCTGGCCATCTCCCTGCAGAGTGGGGGGCGGAATGATAATAAGACGACCGTCCCCATCGTCATCATCACAGCATCATCTCCACACTTGGAAACGTGGACACGTCTCCTGAGAAACCTCCACCAACAACACCTGCCCAGCTCCTCGGAGGCCCACGCCTTCTCTCCTGGCACCTACTCGTCTCTGTCCAGCTTCCTCGTGTCTCACCTGCCCCTGGACGGCCGTGTCCCCCACGACCAGCGTTCTGTGCACCGTGCACGGAGGTCCTGCCATGCAGCGAGGAGCCGACGACCACCAGCCGTATGGACATCTGGTCGACCCACTCCTGCTCCGGCGTCCTGCCCCACGGACGGACGGCTCCCATGGAGACAGAGTCCCAGACTGTGTCCGGCCATCCGTGAGGGGCTGCCTTCCGGAGCTGAACTGAGAGGAGAAGGCCAAGTTTATGCCGAGGCGAGGACTGGTTGCCATCAGAAAGGGGGGGAAGGAAGTCAGAGGCGGTTGCCCTGACAACGTGGTGGCAACCACAATTCCTTTCAGTTTCTCCAGCAGCCAGGAAGGGCCGCGATGCCCCCATTAAAACCGTCATTGTTTGCTTCCCATTCTCTCCCCCGCGTTTTGGGCTGTTTCGGCCCTTTAGAATGAGAACTTGGCCTCTAAGATCTCAACTGTCGACCCCAAAGGTCCTTTCTCACTCCTGAGGCATGGGTAGACCTCAGCAGATGCTGGGAGGACGGGCCCACACATCCGCGAATACAAATGCATCCTCTGTCCCCGTGTCTCGCCCCTGTCTCCCTTCCCCCTCCCCCCTCCCCAGCCCTCCCTTCCTCTCCCCTCTTTTCACTCTTGACTGTGTCATTTCGAAGGCCAACCTCACGGGCTGATGACTCCAGAAAGGGCCCACACGTCGGGGAAGTCCTTCTCCCACCGGGCCGGAATCCGAGAGAAAGTAGGGAACGTCTCCTCCGCGGTGGCTTCCGCGTTTCTGTATCCGGAATCAGGAGACGATGTCCGCGCAGCTGCAGGGAAGGAGGGAGAGCGCCGGGCAGAATGGTTTCACGGCCAAGCACCACCTGGACCACGGACAAGCGTGGTTAGAGGGGGGACTGCACGGGAACACACATCTGTCTGCAGGTTCGTCTTCCTGTTGTTCAGGAGGCGTGAGCTTGTGTAATATACATATACTAGATTCGTGCAAGAATAGGCCTTCCTTCCCCTGGCTTCGCTCCCGGCCGCCCGGGAGCCTGCAAGTCCTCACTCCCAGCCGGAGCGCTGCTCCTGTAGCTCCCTCCACCCCCCACCTGCCCCCTCATAGTAGGCATCCTGCCCTGCCCGGCCGCTCTGTGCCTGCGTATGCAAATTAACCGGCCATATTTGTTGGGTTAATTTGCATACTCACTCCTGATTGGTTGAGGGGTGCCACGGATGTACGGTCAATTTGCATATTTCTCTTTTATTAGTGTAGATGTATATATGTTTTTATTCATTTCAGAGAGGAAGGGAGAGGGAGAGATGGAAACATCTCCAGAGATTCATGGATCGGCTGCCTCCCGCACGCCCCCGACTGGTGATCGAGCCTGCAACCCGGGCATGTGCCCTGACTGGGAATCAAACTGTGACCTCCTGGTTCATAGGTTGACGCTCAATGGAGCCACACTGATCAGGCTTGTGTGATATACTTAACCCATTTTCATTAGGGCAAGACTTACGTACCTCAGTACGGTGTATTACTCCACAATTTTGGGGGGTAGTGGGGGTGGGTTCTCTCATAGGCAGTGAGCACTAAACTTTTATTCCCTGTAAATGCCCCTGTATGTGTTATGCCTGTGTGTGTGGGTTGGGTTACTCAATCTTGGCTCTGCTGACATTTGGGGCCAGATTCTTTGCTGGGGGCCGTCCTGTGCCCTGTGGGGTGCGTAGCAGCATCTCTGGTCTCCACCCTCTGGATGCCAAGAGCATCCCTGCCACCCCCAGGAATGAAACACATTTCCCCTCAGACAGGGTAGTGTGTGCCATGGGGCCAAATAGCCCCTGTCGGGAACCCTGGCCTGCTTCTCTCTCGTTCTACTTTACATCTCTCTCTCGACCGAGCTGTCTCGAGTTCAGTGTTGGTATTTAGATACGTATACCTCCATCTGAGCACCATGTAGATATCTATACTAATAAAAGGGTAATATGCTAATTAGACCGGGAGACCTTCCGGACGTCCTTCCAGACAAAGCCATGGTGGCGGGGCCGAGGCAGAGGCAGTTAGTGGTGATCAGGCTGGTGGGGGTGGGGCAGTTGGGGGTGATCAGGCTGGTGCGGGGGGAGTTGGAGGTGAGCAAGCTGGCAGTTGGGGGCACTTGGGGGCGATCAGGCGGGGGAGCAGTTGGGGGTGATCAGACCGGCAGGGGGGGGAAGTTGGGGGTGAGCAGGCCGGCGGGGGGGGGCAGTTGGATGTGAGCAGGTTAGCAGGGGGGGCACTTGGGGGCGATCAGGCCAGCAAGGGGGGCAGTTGATGGTGAGAAGGCCAGAGGGGGGGCAGTTGGGGGTGAGCAGGCCGGCAGGCAGGTGAGCGGTTAGGAGCCAGAAGTCCCAGATTGTGAGAGGGATCCCAGATTGGAGAGGGTGCAGGCCGGGCTGAGGTACACCCCCCACCCCCGTGCACGAATTTCGTGCACTGAGCCACTAGTCCTAGCTAATAAAAGAGTAATATGCAAATTGACTGTCACTCCAAGACACAAGATGGCTGCCACAAGATGGCTGGCAGGGGAGGGCAGTATTGGGCAGTTCGGGGTGACCAGGCTGGCAGAGGAGGGCAGTTGGGGGAGACCAGGCCAGCAAGGGAGGGCAGTTAAGGGGGGAACAGGACTGCAGGGGAGGGCAGTTGCGGGGGCCAGGCCTGCAGGGGAGGGCAGTTAGGGGTGACCAGACTGGCAGGCAGAAGCAGTTAGGGGCAATCAGACAGAGGCAGGAGAGCGGTTGGGAGCCAGCAGTCCTGGATTGTGAGAGGGATGTCTGACTGCCCGTTTAGGCCCAGGATCAGGCCTAACCGGGCGGTCGGACATCCCTCAAGGGGTCCCAGATTGGAGAGGGTGCAAGCTGGGCTGAGGGACAACCCCCTCCCGTGCACGAGTTTCGTGCACCGGGCCTCTAGTAGATATATAAAAGCCTAAGCGACTGAATGACCGGTCGACCGGTCGCTATGATGTGCAGTGGCCACCAGGGGGCAGACGCTCAATGCAGGAGCTGCCCCCTGGTGGTCAGTGCGCCCCCACAGCCAACCTCCCGTGGGCCCTCTCCCCGGCCAACCTCCCTTGGCCCCTATCAGCCCCGATCGCCGGCCAGGCTGAGGTACCCCACCCATGCACAAATCTGTGCACCGGGCCTCTAGTATTTAGATATATATACACCCATCTAAACACCATATCTATCTATCTATCTATCTATCTATCTATCTATCTATCTATCTACTTACCTATGACTCTTATTACATAGTCAGATTTCTTCTTTGAAAGAATAAACTCCAGTATACCCACCAATCAGAAAAGAAGGGATAGGGAGAGAGAGAGAAACATCCATGAGGAGAGAGAATCATGGACCGGCTGCCTCTTGCACGCCCCCTACTGGGGATCAAGCCCACAACCCAGGCATGTGCCCTGACCAGGAATCAAACCGTGACCTCCTGGTTCAGAGGTCGACGCTCAGCCGCTGAGCCCCGCCGGCCGGGCCCGCCTCTCTGCCTGCAGCCGACTCTGAAGGCACGTCAGGGGGGCATCTGTGCTGTCGTCATCTTACAGAAACACTGGGTTTTTCTCCCTGAGCGGACGAAGGTAGAATTCTTCATGCTGCCTCTTTTCCTCTAAATGTTGGCTGGGGTTTGGTTTGTGTTTGGCTTTTATTTACTTGGTGGACAGTCCTGAAATCCTCACCTCTTAGGACGTCTCTGAGGAAGCAGGATGTCTGGTCGAAGCTTGAAGCCCTGGATCGCGTGCAGGTAAGGAAGGAGGCCAAACCGCCAGATCCTAATGGCCTATTTGGCTGTGTCCCACACCTGGCCTCCCGCACGCCGCCGTCTGCTCACGGCTCTGCAGGGAACACGTTGTCCTTGGAGCTGAAGTCTTTGTGCGGCGCAGTCTGTCCCCGGCCGGGGGGACTGCTCTCTCTCCCCCGTCACCTTCCATTCATCACGTGTCCTCCAGCGACGGCTCATTAAAACACGCTCCCTCTTGAAGTCCATATGAAAGTAACGCAGAGCCATGATGAACGGGCCGGACCCCGCCGCGGCCCGGCAGAACGCACTCCCAGGCCCTCCGTGGGTGTGATTGATCGTTCCGCACTCTCCAACGGACATCGCATAAATCAGCGCCAGGAGAAAGCACGCGTCGCCGGGAAGCAGCGTGACGGAAATCCTCGCTCAGTCGGATCCACAAAAATGGGAAAATCGGGTATTTCTAGTCATTCTTTCACCTGCTTAGATCCTCCCCACCCCCCCCCCCCGAATGGAAATGAAACGCAACTCGTCTAAACCTTGACTCTGCAGCCTCGATGGATCTAACAAGGTGGTAGATTTCGCTCTAATGTCAGCAAAGCGTTTATGGAGTGTGTCCCAGAAAGGCGTTACTAAAACCTTCAGTAGTGTCTGACCAGCGTGACTCAGGGGTTGAACCACGACCTATGAACCAGGAGGTCAGGGATCAATTCCCGGTCGGGCACATGCCCGGGTTGGGGGCTCCATCCCCAGGGTGGGGCGTGCAGGAGGCAGCCAATCCGTGATTATCTCTCATCATTGATGTTTCTCTCTCTTCCTCTCTGAAATCAATAAAAATATATTTTTAAAATATACTCTGAGCCTGACCAGCGTGGCTCAGTGGTTGAGCGCCGACCTATGAACCAGGAGGTCAGGGTTCGATTCCTGGTCAGGGCAGGAATGTCACCCGGGGGCTCAGTGTCCTGCTGTTGCATATTATGAAATCGAGTAATATCTGACCTTCCTTCTGACCCTCCCAACAGGTGGACTGTGTGTGTTTCTCGTTTGGTGTCGACCTTTCTCTAAGGAATGGCTGTTATTTTGGAGAGAATTATTAGAGGAGTTAGGGAATAAGCATAAAGTGTCGGCAGGCAGAAAGTCCCCTTTGCTATTTATTTGTTTACTAGAGGCCCAGTGCACGAAATTTGTGCACAGGCAGGGTCCCTAGCGGCTGCTGGATGCCGGCTGCCGGCCGCTGGCCAGGGCCTTCCTTCGTTCCACGCTGCCCCCTGGTGGTCAGTGCACGTCATAGCAATCAGTCAAGCTTCCAGTCGGTCAAACTCCCACTCAAGGGGACAATTTGCATATTAGGCTTTTATATATATAGATTTATTTATTTTTATTGATTTCAGAGAGGAAGAGAGAGGGGGAGAGAGAGAAATATCGATGAGGAGAGAGAATCCTGGATCTGGTGCCTCCTGCACGCCCCCACTGGGGATGGAGCCCGCAACCCGGGCATGTGCCCTTGATGGGAATCGAACCCTGACCTCCTGGTTCCTAGGTCGATGCTCCACCACGGAGCCACACCAGTGGGGCCCCTTTGTTCCTCACTGGATTTGAGAGGTTTGCTAGGAACTCAGGGGTGGAGAGAAGCCAGCACGGCCGGGTACCATGCCCCGGGGACACTCTACCCCCCTTTCCTGGGGAAGCCCCTTGTGTTAGAAGACAATGACATGTTATTAGTGTGTTATGCGCGTCTTGTTTTCGGCAGGGAGGTGGATTACATGGCCCTCAGCGCTCTTCTCTGAACGGTAATTACATGGTGTCATCGAGTCAGAATGCCACGGTTTACAAACATCCCCCGAGAGATTTGGGATCGCGTTCTGATCGGGGAGAACGGGCCTGGCCCTGCTGGGATACCTTACGCCGTCACATGCGGGGCGACAGAGGTATCCGGCCCCAAAAGCAGTTGGCGTAGAGGCGGCTGTTGGTCCTTTGCAGGAGGGTCTCAGGGCTCCGGGTCCCGGGCGGTCCTGTGAGTCACTGGGAGGAAGTCAGAATCCCAAGAGCTCACACCCGGCCAGGGATTGAGCATCGACCTAGGAACCAGGATGTCACGGTTCGATTCCCTGTCAAGGGCACATGCCCGGGACGCGGGCTCGATCCCCAGTCGGGGGCGTGCAGGAGGCAGGCGGTCCACGATTCCCTCTCATCATGGATGTTTCTATCTCTCCTTCTCCCTTCCTCTCGGAAATAAATAAAAACATATTAAAAAAAAAAAGATCAATGGAAAAAATGTCCTCGAGTGAGGATTAAAGAAACCGTTTTTAATTGCTCATGCTGATGGCTTACGCATAAGAACAGCTCTCCGTCGTCAGCCTTCCCAGGCCGGACAGTGACCTAAGCGACCTCCTGAACGCTGCCGCACCGGCTGGCGGTCTACCTTCGTTTTCTGCTAACATTTCTCCCGGTTCCTTCTCCATTTTGTTCGTTTATAAAACACCCATCCGCGGAGAGCAAGTACCAACGGCAACAATGAGGGAAAGGAAACATCTGAGGCGACTCCTAAACACCCCTCCTCACTCAGGGTTACAGTAAACAGTGGCGGGATGCGAATTTGCTACATTGTATCTTTCCCGGCGATGACAGCCCAGGGGGGCCATTAAGACCCGTGTCCGTTACGTCTCCACGTGGTTTTCCGCGTCGCTCATGCATTTTTCTCTGCTTCCATCACCGTTTTGGTTCCTCGTGGGACTGCAATGGTGCTGACCTGGTTTTTTTTACACAAAACACTCCACTTGTTGGTTGGGTGCACAGCTTCCTACTAAAACTGCTTTTATGTATCTATTTTATTTTTTAAAATTATATTTTTATTGATGTCAGAGAGGAAGGGAGAGGGAGAGAGAGACAGAAACATCCACGATGAGAGGGAATCATGGATCGGCTGCCTCCTGCACGCCCCCCTACTGGGGATTGAGCCTGCAACCCGGGCATGTGCCCTTGACCGTAATCGAACCCGGGACCCTTCAGTCCGCAGGCCGACGCTCTATCCACGGAGCCACACCGGCTAGGGCTAAAGCTGCTTTTGTTTTATTTTTTAAATATATTTCATCAATTTTTTACAGAGAGGAAGGGGGAGGGATAGAGAGTCAGAAACATCGATGAGAGAGAAACATCCATCAGCTGCCTCCTGCACGCCCCCTCCTGGGGATGTGCCCGCAACCAAGGTACATGCCCTTGACGGGAATCGAACCCGGGACCCTTCAGTCTGCGGGCTGACGCGCTATCCTCGGAGCCACACGGGCCAGGGCTAAAGCTGCTTTTAAAAGCCAGGAGGAGAACATGGCCCAGACGCAGGAGGGAACACGGAGATAACGTGTTCTTTGGTGGATGTCCCCGGGAGAAACGGTTCTTATTTTCAGGGAAAATGTATCAACCTCAAGGCACGTTGCAATGCATCCCAAACCACCTCGGCCCCTGGGGAAAGGGCCTGCTGGGCCCGGCCGGCGTGGCTCAGTGATTGAGCATCGACCTAGGAACCAGGAGGTCACGGTTCGATTCCCGGTCAGGGCACATGCCTGGGTTTCGGGCTCGATCCCCAGTAGGGGGCTTGCGGGAGGCAGCCGATCCATGATTCTCTCATCATGGATGTTTCTCTCTCTCCCTCTCCCTTCCTCCCTGAAATCAATAAAAACATATTAAAAAAGAGAAAAAAGCCCTGACCGGTTTGGCTCAGTGGATAGAGCATCGGCCTGTGGACTGGAGGGTCCCGGGTTCGATTCCGGTCAAGGGCATGTACCTTGGTTGCGGGCACATCCACAGTAGGGGGTGTGCAGGAGGCAGCTGATCGATGTTTCTTTCTCATCGATGTTTCTAACTCTATCCCTCTCCCTTCCTCTCTGTAAAAAAGAATAAATAAAATATATTAAAAAAAAGAGAAAAAAGATCAACAAATCAACAAATGACAAGTGCTGGCGAGGATGCGGAGAAAAGGAACCCTCGTGCACTGCTGGTGGGAATGCAGACTGGTGCAGCCACTGTGGAGAACAGTATGGCGTTCCCTCAAAAAACTAAAAATGGAACTCCCCTTGGACCCAGTGATCCCACTTCTAGGAATATATCCCAAGAAATCAGATACACCCATCAGAAAGGATATATGCACCCCTATGTTCAGAGCAGCACCATTCACCATCGCTAAGATTTGGACACAGCCCCTGTGCCCATCAGCAGATGAGTGGATCAGAAAACTGTGGTGCATCTACACAATGGAATACTACGCAGCTGTGAAAAAGGAAGGACTCTTACATTTGCAACAGCGTGGAGGGTCCTGGAGAGCATGATGCTGAGCGAAATCAGCCAGTCGGAGAAAGATAAATATCACATGATCATTTGTGGATTCTAATGAACAACATAAACTGATGAACAAAAATAGAGCTGGAGACAGAGAAACATCGAACAGACTGTCCATCCTCAGAGGGAAGGGGGAGAGGGGCTTTAGAGGAGGGGGTAAGAGATCATCCAAAGGATCTGTGTGCATGCATATGAGCATGACCCATGGACATGGACGATAGGGGGGTGAGGGCATGTGCTGGGGGGTGGGAGTGGCCGGGGAGAGGTCAATGGGGGAAATAGACATACGTAATAGTTTCCAGGGGTCCTCAAACTTTTTAAACAGGGGGCCAGTTCACTGTCCCTTAGACCGTTGGAGGGCCGGACTGTAGTTTAAAAAAAAAACTATGGACAAATTCCTATGCGCACTGCGGGCCCGGGACGCGTCGGCTGCTAAGCAGGACAGGCAGCGGCACCCGGCGGGCCGGATAAATGTCCTCGGCGGGCCGCATGTGGCCCGCGGGCCATAGTTTGAGGACCCCTGGAAACCATAAAGAATTTAAATTTAAAAAAAAAGAGAGAAAAAAGAAACATCAATGAGGAGAGAGAATCATGGACCGGCCGCCTCCTGCACGCCTTACACTGGGGATCGAGCCTGCAACCCGGGCGTGTGCCCTGACTGGGAATCGAACCGTGACCTCCTGGTTCCTAGGTCGACGCTGAACCCCTGAGCCACGTTGGACGGGCCGTCACTTCGCTCCTCAGCATTGCTTTCCTTACACGAGCAGATGGGGCGACGGGGAGAGGTCCCCGGCATTGTGAGCATCCACACCCACCTCACAAGGGGGGTGGAGAGTTTCCGGTGAGGGGTGAGCCTGCCCAGAGCGTCCACGAGCGGCTGCACTTGCTCCTGGACGCGTCTTCGTTTATTAGGTCCCGGAACCAGGCCTCGGCGGTTCGGCTCATCGCAGCCGCCCTACGGCCCGTGCTTCCTCCCCAGTGTAACCTGAGTCCTGTGGGAAAGGTTAGCCATCACACTTAACGCTCCACACCTACTGGGGGGCGGGGAGGTGTCTTTCAGCAAAACCCATTTCTCCTGTCTCGAAGGCTTCCAGGCGTTCACGGCATTTTGCGGAGCGAGCGTGATTGACTGCCATTGTCTCCTGGTCATGCACATTTTTAAAAATATTTTTTATTGATTTCAGAGAGGAAGGGAGAGGGAGAGAGAGAGAAACATCCACAGCGAGAGAGAATCATGGATCGGCTGCCTCCTGCACGCCCCCTACTGGGGATCGAGCCCACAACCCAGGCATGTGCCCTGACCAGAATTGAACCCCGGACCCTTCAATCTGCAGGCTAACGCTCTACTCACTGAGCTAAACCAGTTAGGGCCACACTATTATTTTTTTAATATATAATGAATTTTTAAAATATTTTTATTGATTTCAGAGAGGAAGGGAGAGGGAGAGAGAGAAACATCCACGATGAGAGAGAATCATGGATCGGCTGCCTCCTGCACGCCCCCTACTGGGGATCGAGCCCACAACCCGGGCATGTGCCCTGACCGGGAATCGAACTCGGGACCCTTCAGTCCACAGGCTGACATTCTACCCACTGAGCTAAACCAGTTAGGGCCACTATTATTTTTTTTTAATATGCACTGAGTGGCCAGATTATTATGATCTCTGAACGCATACTCATCTGGCCACTCCGTGTCTATCCTATATAATAATAAAAGGCTAATATGCAAATTGTTCCCTCGACCAGGAGTTCGACCAGCAGGCAGGCGGGCCAACCGCCCATGTCCCCTCCCCCTGGCCAGGCTGGCTGGACCCCACCCATGCACGAATTCATGCACCGGGCCTCTAATATATATATATATATACACGTACACTGAGTGGCCAGATTATTATGCGTTCAGAGATCATAATAATCTGGCCACTCAGTGTATAATGAATTTTTAAAATATTTTTTATTGATTTCAGAGAGGAAGGGAGAGGGAGAGAGAGAAACATCCATGATGAGAGAGAATCATGGATCGGCTGCCTCCTGCACGCCCCCTACTGGGGATCGAGCCCACAACCCGGGCCTGTGCCCTTGACCGGGAATCGAACCCGGGACCCTTCAGGCCACAGGCCGACGCTCTACCCATGAGCCACACCAGCCAGGGCTGAACGGTGTTCCTCACTCGAGCTTTTTGAAGAATTATTTTTGCTTTCAGGGGAGAAAAATCAAAAGGCCGGGAACGGGGAAACTGGGAACGTGCTGTGCTAAGGCGTGGGGGCAGGCGATGGCGGCGCCGGGTCAGCTCTTTGAAGGCGGTGGGCAGCACCCACGTTTGATCTGGTGACACCGATGAGAGACCAGCCCGGCTGTCTGATCGCCCCGGGGGCCCGGGATGATCCTCCTAAGCCAGCGGCTCCCCCGCCTGATGCGCTCGGCCCCTTGATGGGGCTGCGCTGGCTTTGGGCCAGAGCCAGCCTTTACCACAAATGCTGTGCTTTTTGTCTGTTGTCGGGCGGCTTACCTGGTGAAGGGATGGTTTTGCGCCTAGGAACGCCGCCCCCCCCCTTCCCCTTCCCCTTCCCCTCCCCCTCCCCGGGGCGGGAGGTTGCAATGCATTGGGTCCTGGTGTATTTCATTCCCACCTGGCCCAGCCCCAGGAGCGCACCTGGCCTCCCCACGGTGGCCCGTTCATCCGGGCTCACCCACATCCCTGAGGGCGGCAGGCAGGCCCCTTAGAAGTCCTTTGTGGCGGCAAATAGCAGGAGGCCGCTGAGTGATGGAGGAGCAGGCATGGCTGGCTGCAGGAGCTGACGGGGGAGGGGCTGATTTGAGAAAACAGGAAGCCCCCAGCACGAAGAGGAAGCAGACACATTCGGGGTGTGTGTGCGAGTGTGTGTGTGTGTGTGTGTGTGTGTGCGCGTGTGTAGAAAATTTCTGCATGGAAAAGCTCCTTGAATAAGTTCAAAAGACAGACGAGCCGGCCGGCGTGGCTCAGGGGTTGAGCGTTGACCTACGAACCAAGAAGTCATGTTCGATTCCTGGTCAGGGCACATGCCCAGGTTGCGGGCTCCGTCCCCAGTGGGGGGCGTGCAGGAGGCAGCCAATGGATGTTGGTGATTCTCTCTCATCATGGATGTCTCTCCCTCTCTCTCTCTCTCTCTCTCTCTCTCTCTGCCCCCCTTCCTCTCTGAAATCAATGAAAAATATAAAAATAATAATGCAGCCAGGCCGGCGTGGCTCAGTGGTTGAGCATCAACCTATGAACCAGGAGGTCACAGTTCGATTCTTGGTCAGGGCACATGCCCAGGTTGCAGCCTCGATCCCCAGTGGGGGGCGTGCAGCCGGCAGCTGATGGATGAGTCTCTCTCATCATGGATGTTTCTCTCTCTCTCTCTCCCTCTCCCTTCCTCTCTGAAATCAATGAAAATATTAAAAATAATAATAATGCAGCCAGGCCGGCGTGGCTCAGTGGTTCAGCGTCGACTTACGAGCCAGGAGGTCACAGTTTGATTCCCGTAGGAGGCGTGCAGGAGGCGGCCGATGGATGAGTCAGACGCTCCTGTAACTTGTCCACATGTCTTTCTGTCTTTGCAGAACAACGGCTCCCTGGACTGGTGCCAGAACCACAAGCAGTGTTCCAAGGTACGTTCCTGTAAAAAGCGGCTAATTTTGCAATAATTACGGGGTCCCGGGAACTTGCGGCGGTGGCAGAGAGAAATCGCAGGCCCTCTTCGCCGGAGCCCACCAGCGGTTACACTTGATGCTTTTGTAGAACCTGGTGAAAGCAGAAAATTGACACGGGTGCAGTGTGTACACACACACACGCACACACATGCGTCTACGGGGTTTATCACACGTGCAGTTTCAATTAGTGTAGCCACCACTGAAATCAAGATCCATGTGTCAACATTTGTATCGACGGCCTTATTTCTCTCTTTATTCCATGCTTTTTAAAAGATATACTTTTACTAGAGGCCCGGTGCATGAAAATTCATGCACCGGAGGGGGTCCCTCAGCCCGGCCCACCCCCTCTCGCATCCGGGAGCCTTCAGGGGTGGGAGGCGACCCGGGGATCAGGGGAAGGTGACACCCCATCACACCTCTGCTGCTGCCACTGCCGGCAGCGCAAGCCTTGGCCGGCCCTGGTTACCTGAGCCTCGGGCGGCCCTGGGCAGCTGGGCAGCCGCCATCTGAGGCTTGCCTGCATTTCAGGCCGTCCCTGGGCAGCTGGGGGGCTGGGGGGACTGGGTGCCGCCATCTTGTGACTGTGGGCGCCACCATCTCTGAGGGCGGGGCAGTCAGTTAGCATATTCCCTCCTTATTGGCTGTGGATGCCACCATCTCTGAGGGCGGGGCAGTTAGTTAGCATATTCCCTCCTTATTGGCTGTGGGCGCCACCATCTTTGCAACGACGTGAGGGTCAATTAGCATATTCCCTCCTTATTGGCTGTGGGCGCTGCCATCTTTGCGACGGCGTGAGGGTCAATTAGCATATTCCCTCTTTATTAGATAGGATTGATTTCAGAGACAGAGAGAGAGAAACATCCATGATGAGAGAGAATCACTGATCAGCTGCTTCCTGCATGCCCCACACCCCGGGCATGTGTCCTGACCGGGAATCGAACCCTGACCTCCTGGTTCACAGGTTGACGCTCAGCCCCTGGGCCACCCCGGCCGGGCGGGGATTAGTCTTTAAGGTGCTGTTCCCTGCAGACCTGGCACTGACGGTGGTTGTCGGGGTGACGGCCTCGGCCTGCAGGGAGCACGCCTTTCCTCCTTCTCCTCTCGGGGTTCGTAACTCACTCCCTTGACGTTGCTTCCCCTTTGGTTGGGGGGGACGTGTGGAAAAGCAGGGGTCTAGGCCGGGCTGGTGCCTGGCCTGTTGCTTTCTCAGCGGGAGTTGGTTCTACGCGGCCATAGCGCCAAACGCCTCACCATGCCCCAGGCGGCTCGGAGCCTGATGGAGCGGCGGGGAGGACGGGTTTTGCTGGTGTGGACATCTGGGCGGCCTCCTGGGACCTCTGGACATTCAGGGAGGAGGGTCAGGCCTCGGAGAGACACCCAGTGTGGCTGCTCAGGGTCTTTGTTTGCTGTGAGATACTCGCTGACGCATGTGCAGTGCTGGGAATCCACAGACAGGGCCCAGCGACACCACGTCTCGGGAAAGGAGGGAGCGTGAAAACCGGGCACCCCGGAAATGCACCCCCAAAAATGCACCGCCCAAAATGCACCCCCCAAAAAGCACCCCCAGAAATGCACCCCCGGAAACGCACCCCGGGAAATGCACCCCCAGAAATGCACCCCCCAAAATGCACCCAAAAATGCACCCCCAGAAATGCACCCCCAAAAATGCACCCCCGAAAATGCACCCCCAGAAATGCACCCCCCAAAATGCACCCCCGGAAATGCACCCCAGAAATGTACCCCCGGAAACGCACCCCGGGAAATGCACCCCCAGAAATGCACCGTGGTGGGTGCGCGTCCTCTCTGCGATTCCAGGAAACCGCCGATCAGAATCACAGGTGTGTTCCATGTTTTAAGGCACAGAATGCTGACTCATATTTATACAGTTCTCACAGACTCTATGACCAACTGCAAGGAGAGTTGATGTTTATTAGCACCTCTTGCCCACCTTATTTTTAAAAATGTTTTCGTTGATTTCAGTGAGGAAGGCAGAGGGAGAGAGAGAGACACACACATCAATGATGAGAGAGATTCACTGATCGGCTGCCTCCTGCAAGCCCCCTATTGGGAATCGAGCCCGCAACCCGGGCACGTGCACTTGACCGGTAATCGAACCCTGACCTCCTGGTTCATAGCTTGGTGCTCAACCCCTGAGCCTCGCCGGCCAGGCTCTGTCCACCACATTGGTTCCGTTTGCACGTCACCAATGACCTCATAGGCAGAGCCCTCACTGGCAGTGATTGTCCGGAGCTGTTTAGGTTGGGGGGCCGGGGAGAGAACCTCTCGTGGGAAACCCATCGAATGGGGCAGTTAATCAATTCCCTGGATTTCGGAACCCACTTGGACCAGAAAGCAACCCCCCACGGGCATCACCCCTCACTGCAGGGAGCCTGGGGGACCCTCACATCACCCCTCACTGCAGGGGGCCTGGGGGACCCTCACATCACCCCTCACTGCAGGGGGCCTGGGGGACCCTCACATCACCCCTCACTGCAGGGAGCCTGGGGGACCCTCACATCACCATCACTACAAGGGGCCTGGGGCACCCTCACATCACCCCTCACTGCAGGGGCCTGGGGCACCCTCACATCACCCATCACTGCAGGGGCCTGGGGGACCCTCACATCACCATCACTGCAGGGGGCCTGGGGGACCCTCACATCACCATCACTGCAGGGAGCCTGGGGGACCCTCACATCACCCCTCACTGCAGGGGGCCTGGGGCACCCTCACCTCACCCCTCACTGCAGGGGCCTGGGGCACCCTCACATCACCCCTCACTGCAGGGGGCCTGGGGGACCCTCACATCACCATCACTGCAGGGGGCCTGGGGCACCCTCACATCACCATCACTGCAGGGAGCCTGGGGCACCCTCACATCACCATCACTGCAGGGAGCCTGGGGGACCCTCACATCACCCCTCACTGCAGGGGGCCTGGGGGACCCTCACATCACCATCACTGCAGGGGGCCTGGGGCACCCTCACCTCACCCCTCACTGCAGGGGCCTGGGGCACCCTCACATCACCCCTCACTGCAGGGGGCCTGGGGGACCCTCACATCACCCCTCACTGCAGGGGGCCTGGGGGACCCTCACATCACCATCACTGCAGGGAGCCTGGGGCACCCTCACATCACCCCTCACTGCAGGGGGCCTGGGGCACCCTCACATCACCATCACTGCAGGGAGCCTGGGGGACCCTCACATCACCCCTCACTGCAGGGGGCCTGGGGGACCCTCACCTCACCCCTCACTGCAGGGGCCTGGGGGACCCTCACATCACCCCTCACTGCAGGGCGCCTGGGGGACCCTCACATCACCCCTCACTGCAGGGGCCTGGGGGACCCTCACATCACCCATCACTGCAGGGCGCCTGGGGGACCCTCACATCACCATCACTGCAGGGAGCCTGGGGGACCCTCACATCACCCCTCACTGCAGGGGGCCTGGGGGACCCTCACATCACCCATCACTGCAGGGAGCCTGGGGGACCCTCACATCACCCATCACTGCAGGGGGCTGGGGGACCCTCACATCACCCATCACTGCAGGGGGCCTGGGGGACCCTCACATCACCATCACTGCAGGGGCCTGGGGCACCCTCACATCACCCCTCACTGCAGGGGGCCTGGGGGACCCTCACATCACCATCACTGCAGGGGGCTTGGGGGACCCTCACCTCACCCCTCACTGCAGGGCGCCTGGGGGACCCGTCACTTAGGCTGTGACTGGGCCCAGAGGCAGGAAATGCTATTTGGACGGGGCTGTGGTGCGGATTTGGGGATGAGACGGTCCGGGCACAGGGCGAATGGCTTTTGTCCGTGTGCAGCGCGGGGAGCCGGGTCGGCCGGTCTTCGCAGCCCTTCAGCCCCAGAGAGCCGATCGAGGCCGGGCTTTCATGGCAGACAATGGGGGCTGCTCTCCACAGGCGCTTTTCAGAGTTCAGAGCGGGGCTGCGGGCGGGCGAGTTCATTTCCCACGTGTGCACGAGGGAACGCTGATGGGGTCCAGCGTGTAAAGACCACCACCTTCGCTCTCTCTGTCTCTCTGTCTCTGTCTCTCTCTGTCTCTTTGTCTCTCTGTGTCTGTCTCTCTCTGTCCTCTGTCTCTCTCTGTCTCTCTCTGAGTCTGTCTCTCTGACTCTGTCTCTCTCCGTCTCTCTCTCTGTCTCTCTCTGTCCTCTGTCTCTCTGTCTCTCTCTGTCTCTGTCTGTCTGTCTCTCTCTGTCCTCTGTCTCTGTCTCTCTCTGTCTCTCTGTGTCTGTCTCTCTGTCTCTCTGTGTCTGTCTCTCTGTCTCTCTCTGTGTGTCTCTCTCTGTCCTCTGTCTCTCTGTCTCTCTGTCTCTCTCTCTCTGTCTCTCTCTCTGTCTCTCTCTGTCTCATCATCATCATCGTTACTGGCAGTAAACGTTGACCCTGATTTCTGCGAAGGCCCTTCCCATTGGCCTCAGGTGCGGGGCATCCAGATTGGCCTCAGGTGCGGGGCATCCAGATTGGCCTCAGGTGCGGGGCATCCAGACAAAGCCAGGTGTGGGAGCCCGGCTCCCCGGCCCTCACCGCCCAGGCCAGCGCCTCGGGGGCAGTGACGGGGTGATTTCCGTGACCCCCAGACCTCCCCTCCCCGGGGCTCAGCCTCACGTTTGCAGGACGCCGGGCACCGGCGGGGTGTGCACGAGTTCTCGGCTGGTGTCGGGAATGCGGGGGCCCCCGTGGCCTCATGGACCAGCACGGGTTTCACGCAGGCCACAGCAGGCCCGGGTCCGGGTCGGGTCCCCCGCGGGGAGCGTGTGGCCGGCAGCTGAGCCGGGCCGGGAGGCGGCACCTGCAGACAAGGCCGGTCAGCCCCTCGCAGGCCTGCACGGCATGGTCCGGGGGAGGGGCTGCGGCCGGGGCTGCCCGTGTGGCCCCCCAAGGCCTGCACAGAGCTGAGCTGGGCCTTGGCGCCGCTGCGTCTCCCGCTGGGACGTTGATTGAACTTGGGTGGCTGCCTCGGCCTGAGCTGTTTCCCAGGAGAAAGGAAATGCACAAAAGATGGGGCCAGGACGCCGGGGGATCCAGGCCCCGCGCTGCGGGGGGGTGGGGGGGGGAGGAGGGGGGGGAGGAGGGGGGGAGACGGGGGACGGTGGTGCACCATCTCCTGGCCGTGGGGGGGGGGGGCCCGCATGGGTGCTGGCGTTTTGCATCCCACGGCAGCACATTGTCCCACACCGTGTGAGCGAAGAAAGCCTGCACCCGGGGTAACCCTCACCTCTGAGGGGGGTCCCTCCCCACAGAGATGTCACGGGGCCGCATCCTGGGAACTAAACGCGCCTTTCACACGTTTATCCGCCTCAGTGAGCACAGTGTCCTGCGTCCGGGGTTCGCGGGCCCGGCCTCTCTCCGGCGCCGCGGGGGCACCGAGCAGCCTTCCCAGGCCCTTTGGGGGGAGGCAGCCCCGTCCGTGTGCGGCCTCCCTCGTCCATGAGCTGGAAACCTCGGCCCTCCACCGCGGGGCAGGGCCGCCTCGGACCCGTCCCTCACCCAGAGGCCGGCCGCCCCGTCGCTGGAAACACGGACAGGATCAGAAGACCCCGTGTGCCCGGCCGGTGTGGCTCAGGGGTCGAGCGTGGACACAGGAGGTCAGGGTTCGATTCCTGGTCAGGGCACACGCCCGGGTAGTGGGCTCCGTCCCCAGCAGGGGGCGTGCGGGAGGCAGCCGATCCATGATCCTCTCTCCTCATGGATGTTTCTGTCTCTGTCCCTCTCCCTTCCTCTCTGAGATCAATAAAATATATCAAAAAACAAAAGAATCAGCAACACCCGGTAAGTGGGAGGGGCCCTGCAGGTGCACTGAGGAGCGATTACCAAGCTCATGCTGAAAGGTGCCCGGTGTCAACGTTAGAATACGGGCTCCCCTCACAGTCACGTTGCATCACCATCACCCCGCTGCTAATGGCAAGTACAGTAGCACACCATCGGTCTCAGTGTCAAGAGTGGGTGTCTGTCTGCTTCATGCCCGAGGGTGAGTGTGGGAGGGTGAAGAGGGGGTGTCTGTCTGCTTCCTGCCCGAGGGTGAGTGTGGGAGGGTGAAGAGGGGGTGTCTGTCTGCTTCATGCCCGAGGGTGAGTGTGGGAGGGTGAAGAGGGGGTGTCTGTCTGCTTCCTGCCCGAGGGTGAGTGTGGGAGGGTGAAGAGGGGGTGTCTGTCTGTGGCTGCCGTTGAGCGTCACGCCCGAGGGTGAGTGTGGGAGGGTGAAGAGGGGGTGTCTGTCTGCTTCATGCCCGAGGGTGAGTGTGGGAGGGTGAAGAGGGGGTGTCTGTCTGCTTCATGCCCGAGGGTGAGTGTGGGAGGGTGAAGAGGGGGTGTCTGTCTGCTTCCTGCCCGAGGGTGAGTGTGGGAGGGTGAAGAGGGGGTGTCTGTCTGCTTCATGCCCGAGGGTGAGTGTGGGAGGGTGAAGAGGGGGTGTCTGTCTGCTTCCTGCCCGAGGGTGAGTGTGGGAGGGTGAAGAGGGGGTGTCTGTCTGCTTCATGCCCGAGGGTGAGTGTGGAGGGTGAAGAGGGGGTGTCTGTCTGCTTCCTGCCCGAGAGTGAGTGTGGGAGGGTGAAGAGGGGGTGTCCGTCTGTGGCTGCCGTTGAGCGTCACGCCCGAGGGTGAGTGTGGGAGGTTGCACACGCAGGGATAGTGCGTCTGTTTAACGATGTGCCACTCGGTCAGGTTTCCATTCCTCCCCTTCTCCCACCTGCCTTTGTTTTCCTTAAAGAAAATGGCCTTTCCTCTGGCCGGTGTGGCTCAGTGGATAGAGCGTCGGCCTGGGGACCGAAGGGCCCCGGGTTCGATTCCGGTCAAGGGCACGGACCTGGGTTGCAGGCTCCTCCCCGCCCGGGCCCTGGTCGGGGCGCGTGCAGGAGGCCACCATCGATGTGTGTCTCTCACGACGATGTGTCTCTGTCTCTCTTCCTGTCCCCAAATCAATGGGAAATACCCTGGGGGGAGGATGAACAGCAACAAGTCCTTTAACGCCTTCCTGTCTTCTTCCCCCAGAAGGAGCCTGTGAGCCCTGCCCTCTGCCCCGTGGCTCCGCCTCTCAGGGACCACCCCCTCTCTCACAGGCAGGAGGTGGGGGGTTCGGGTGCAGACCCGGGGGGCCTCACCTGGTGGGTCGGGCTGAGGGGGAGGCTGCCCTCGGTGGTGCACCGTCGGGGCCAGGAGACAAGCCCTGGGCCCCTCCTGGCTCCACCCCCAGCAGCTGCCAGCCCTGCCCGCGAATCCCCCCCCTCCCCCCCTGGGGGAACAAGGGGACCCCTGCACAGAGATGGCCACGCTGACCTGGTGCCTCCCAAGGGAGCTGGTGGTGTGGGCGACTTCCCATGTCCGGCTCGGCCTGAGCAAGCACCCACGGGCGGCACAGGGAGGGGTGTCCCCACAGAGGGGCTGAGCAGCAGGGCGCCCAGGAAAGCGGCCAGCGGGCTCCCTGTTGCGAGTGTGAGCACGGACACGGCGGGTACAAAAGGGAGCTCGTGGGCTCAGCGGCGGGCGAGCTGGCTCACACGTCAGTTCTCCTCATGTCCGGGCAGGAACAGGGCTGGGGAGTGTGTGTGTGTGTGTGAGTGTGTGTGTGTGTGTGAGTGTGAGTGTATGGAGTGTGTGAGTGTGAGTGTGTGTGTGAGTGTGTGTGAGAGTGTGAGTGTGTGTGTGTGTGTGAGTGTGAGTGTATGGAGTGTGTGAGTGTGTGTGTGTGAGTGTGAGTGTGTGAGTGTGAGTGTGAGTGTATGGAGTGTGTGTGAGTGTGTGTGAGTGTGTGTGTGAGTGTATGAGTGTGAGTGTGAGTGTGTGTGTGAGTGTGAGTGTATGAGTGTGTGTGTGAGTGTATGAGTGTGTGAGTGTGAGTGTGTGTGTGAGTGTGAGTGTATGGAGTGTGTGTGTGTGAGTGTGAGTGTGTGTGTGAGTGTGAGTGTATGGAGTGTGTGAGTGTGTGTGAGTGAGTGTGAGTGTGTGTGTGTGAGTGTATGAGTGTGTGTGTGTGAGAGTGTGAGTGTGTGAGTGTGAGTGTGTGTGTGAGTGTGTGAGTGTGAGTGTGTGTGTGTATGAGTGTGTGTGAGTGTGAGTGTATGGAGTGTGTGAGTGTGTGTGTGAGTGTGAGTGTATGGAGTGTGTGTGAGTGTGTGTGTGTGAGTGTATGAGTGTGTGTGAGTGTGTGTCAGTGTATGAGTGTGAGTGTGTGTGTGTGTGTGCGTGTGTGTGAGTGTATGAGTGAGTGTGTGTGTGTGAGAGTGAGTGTATGAGTGTGTGTGAGAGTGTGAGTGTATGGAGTGTATGGAGTGTGTGAGAGTGTGAGAGTGTGAGAGTGTGACTCCTGCCTCACCCTGAGGCTGTGGGGGAGGGCTCCCCACGGACAGGCCACCTGCACCTTCTGGCCTTCTGTGCAGGACAGAGCTGCCCAGCCCTGGTCTGGAAGCCAGAGGGTCCAGTCCCCCCCAGAGGGCCCAGTACCACCCCCAGAGGGCCCAGTTCCCCCTCAGAGGGCCCAGTACCACCCCCAGAGGGCCCAGTTCCCCCTCAGAGGGCCCAGTCCCCCCCCCAGAGGGCCCAGTCCCCCCCCCGAGGGCCCAGTCCCCCCCCCGAGGGCCCAGTCCCACCCCAGAGGGCCCAGTTCCCCCCCCAGAGGGCCCAGTTCCCCCCCAGAGGGCCCAGTTCCCTCCCAGAGGGCCCAGTCCCCCCCCCCAGAGGGCCCAGTTCCCCCCCAGAGGGCCCAGTACCACCCCCAGAGGGCCCAGTTTCCCCCCCCAGAGGGCCCAGTCCCCCCCCCCAGAGGGCCCAGTTCCCCCCCCAGAGGGCCCAGTTCCCCCCCAGAGGGCCCAGTCCCCCCCAGAGGGCCCAGTTCCCCCCCAGAAGGCCCAGTTCCCCCCCAGAGGGCCCAGTTCCCCCCCAGAGGGCCCAGTCCCCCCCAGAGGGCCCAGTTCCCCCCCAGAGGGCCCAGTCCCCCCCAGAGGGCCCAGTTCCCCCCCAGAAGGCCCAGTTCCCCCCCAGAGGGCCCAGTTCCCCCCCAGAGGGCCCAGTCCCCCCCAGAGGGCCCAGTCCCCCCGCAGAGGGCCCAGTCCCCCCCCCTAGAAGGCCCAGTTCCCCCCCCCCAGAGGGCCCAGTTCCCCCCTTGGTGTCCTGGTCACTTTCCAGCGGCTGCCTAGGGGGCGTGTGTGAGTGGGGGGGGTGTTGCCCTGGGCAGGGTTCTGGTGTCCAGGCCGGGGGTGGATCAGTGCCGATAAAGCAGGAAGCAAGGAACCTCAGTCCCGTTCGCTTGCTGGAGAAGGACACGGATTCCGTCCCCAGCGTGGCGAGGTTTCGGGAGATCAGAACGATTTTCTGGTGCCGGTGCACCTGTCTGTGAACGGGTGGGGTGGGGGCCGGCCTTTGGCGAGCACCGTGATTCCCTGGCGGCCTATCTCCTAGCGCAGGCACGGCTCCTCGGCGTGGGGGAGGCTTTGGACCGGATGGACGGCGTGCTCCCTGGATTTAAATAGCATTGGCTGATACCTGACCTCCTGCTGCAGGCCAAGGGGTCAGGTCAGCTCCGGCCCTGGGGCTGTGCGGGCCAGTGCAGCCGGGCAGGGTCTGAGGCTGAAGCCGAGGCCCACGGCCACCCAGTTCCTTCCCTTCATGGCCAAGGCCAAGGGATTTCCCCGGCCTGGTGCTCCCGGTAACTTCCCTGGATCCAGAGCCGCGGCCACGGCCCCTCCTTCCCTCACGCCCTGCACGTTTGTTTGAGCGCCTACTCTGTGCCCAGGACTGTGCCGGATTCGGGTGAGGCCCGGAGGATAAGTGGACACGGTCACGGAGCTGTGTGACGGGGGGTGGGGGGTGGGGGTGCGCACAAGAATCACAAGAAGCAAATGGCAATGTGGTCGCGGGCGAGGAGAGCGGGGGGGGGGGGGGGGGGGAGGGGGCAAAGTGACGGCGGAGGGGGGATGGCGTTGTAGGGAAGAGGGCTGGTTTGCCAAAGGCGAGCCCCATGGCCTTGCCCACGGGAATCTGGTAAGAATGATGAGCTGGCCCTGGCCGGTGTGGCTCAGTGGATAGAGCGTCGGCCTGCGGACTGAAGGTCCCGGGTTCGATTCCGGTCAAGGGCATGTACCTTGGTTGCGGGCACATCCCCAGTAGGAGGTGTGCAGGAGGCAGCTGATCGATGTTTCTCTCTCATCGATGTTTCTAGCTCTCTATCCCTCTCCCCCCCTTCCTCTCTGAAATCAATAAAAAAATATTAAAAAACAAACTGACGCTGACTCCGCAGCTGGGTGGCTCCGTTGATTTGAGGGTCATAGGTCGCCAGTTGGATTCCCGGTCGGTCCGGTCGGTCCGGCACCTGCTGATTAAACCTGTTCTTTTTTCTATGTTGTTGGCTGAGCAACAAGTGAGGCAAAGCCAGCAGGAAGGGGCAGCTGGGCTCTGGGGAACTGATGGGTGGGCACAGGGCGGGGGCAGCCCTGGAGGGCGGGGAGGGCAGGGAGGGACGCGCCTGGGAGGGCCCTGGCTGGAACAGGCCCCCTCTGTGTCCCCTCCCCTCCTCCCTCCAGTGAGGAGACCTGGGCGGGAGACAGACAGATGCCGCCCCAGCCCTCCACCTGCTGACAAAAGCCGGCTTTCAGGTCCCCAGGGAACAACAGCCTGCCTTTCATCACAGCGTGAAATCGCAGTCAGAGGCCCCGCCAGGGTGGGTGGGGGGCTGAGCCCTGGGGGGGTGGTGCTGAGCCCTGGGGAGGGGGGGCTGAGCCCTGGGGAGGGGGGCTGAGCCCTGGGGAGGGGGGCTGAGCCCTGGGGAGGGGATGCTGAACCCTGGGGAGGGATGCTGAACCCTGGGGAGGGGGGGCTGAGCCCTGGGGAGGGGTGCTGAGCCCTGGGGGGGTGGTGCTGAGCCCTGGGGAGGGGGGGGCTGAGCCCTGGGGAGGGGGGCTGAGCCCTGGGGAGGGGGGCTGAGCCCTGGGGAGGGGGTGCTGAGCCCTGGGGAGGGGGGGCTGAGCCCTGGGGAGGGGGGCTGAGCCCTGGGGAGGGGGGCTGAGCCCTGGGGAGGGGATGCTGAACCCTGGGGAGGGATGCTGAACCCTGGGGAGGGGGGGCTGAGCCCTGGGGAGGGGTGCTGAGCCCTGGGGAGGGGTGCTGAGCCCTGGAGAGGAGTGCTGAGCCCTGGGGAGGGGGGGCTGAGCCCTGGGGAGGGGGGCTGAGCCCTGGGGAGGGGGGCTGAGCCCTGGGGAGGGGATGCTGAACCCTGGGGAGGGATGCTGAACCCTGGGGAGGGGGGCTGAGCCCTGGGGAGGGGGGCTGAGCCCTGGGGAGGGGGGCTGAGCCCTGGGGAGGGGGGCTGAGCCCTGGGGAGGGGGGCTGAGCCCTGGGGAGGGGATGCTGAGCCCTGGGGAGGGATGCTGAACCCTGGGGAGGGGGGGCTGAGCCCTGGGGAGGGGGGCTGAGCCCTGGGGTGGGGGCTGAGCCCTGGGGAGGGGGGCTGAGCCCTGGGGAGGGGGGCTGAGCCCTGGGGAGGGGGGGCTGAGCCCTGGGGAGGGGGGCTGAGCCCTGGGGAGGGGATGCTGAACCCTGGGGAGGGAGGGCTGAACCCTGGGGAGGGGGGGCTGAGCCCTGGGGAGGGGGGCTGAGCCCTGGGGAGGGATGCTGAACCCTGGGGAGGGGGGCTGAGCCCTGGGGAGGGGGGCTGAGCCCTGGGGAGGGGGGCTGAGCCCTGGGGAGGGGGGCTGAGCCCTGGGGAGGGGGGCTGAGCCCTGGGGAGGGGATGCTGAGCCCTGGGGAGGGGATGCTGAACCCTGGGGAGGGATGCTGAACCCTGGGGAGGGGGGGCTGAGCCCTGGGGAGGGGGGCTGAGCCCTGGGGAGGGGGGCTGAGCCCTGGGGAGGGGGGCTGAGCCCTGGGGAGGGGGGGCTGAGCCCTGGGGAGGGGGGCTGAGCCCTGGGGAGGGGGGCTGAGCCCTGGGGAGGGGATGCTGAACCCTGGGGAGGGATGCTGAACCCTGGGGAGGGGGGGCTGAGCCCTGGGGAGGGGTGCTGAGCCCTGGGGAGGGGTGCTGAGCCCTGGAGAGGAGTGCTGAGCCCTGGGGAGGGGGGGCTGAGCCCTGGGGAGGGGGGCTGAGCCCTGGGGAGGGGGGCTGAGCCCTGGGGAGGGGATGCTGAACCCTGGGGAGGGATGCTGAACCCTGGGGAGGGGGGCTGAGCCCTGGGGAGGGGGGCTGAGCCCTGGGGAGGGGGGCTGAGCCCTGGGGAGGGGGGCTGAGCCCTGGGGAGGGGATGCTGAGCCCTGGGGAGGGATGCTGAACCCTGGGGAGGGGGGGCTGAGCCCTGGGGAGGGGGGCTGAGCCCTGGGGTGGGGGCTGAGCCCTGGGGAGGGGGGCTGAGCCCTGGGGAGGGGGGCTGAGCCCTGGGGAGGGGGGCTGAGCCCTGGGGAGGGGGGGCTGAGCCCTGGGGAGGGGGGCTGAGCCCTGGGGAGGGGATGCTGAACCCTGGGGAGGGAGGGCTGAACCCTGGGGAGGGGGGGCTGAGCCCTGGGGAGGGGGGCTGAGCCCTGGGGAGGGGTGCTGAGCCCTGGGGAGGAGTGCTGAGCCCTGGGGAGGGGGGGCTGAGCCCTGGGGAGGGGGGCTGAGCCCTGGGGAGGGGGGCTGAGCCCTGGGGAGGGGGGCTGAGCCCTGGGGAGGGATGCTGAACCCTGGGGAGGGATGCTGAACCCTGGGGAGGGGGGCTGAGCCCTGGGGAGGGGGGCTGAGCCCTGGGGAGGGGTGCTGAGCCCTGGGGAGGGGTGCTGAGCCCTGGGGAGGGGGGCTGAGCCCTGGGGAGGGGATGCTGAACCCTGGGGAGGGATGCTGAACCCTGGGGAGGGGGGGCTGAGCCCTGGGGAGGGGGGCTGAGCCCTGGGGAGGGGGGCTGAGCCCTGGGGAGGGGTGCTGAGCCCTGAGGAGGAGTGCTGAGCCCTGGGGAGGGGGGGGCTGAGCCCTGGGGAGGGGGGCTGAGCCTGGGGAGGAGTGCTGAGCCCTGGGGAGGGGGGCTGAGCCCTGGGGAGGGGGGCTGAGCCCTGGGGGCGTGGGGCTGAGCCCTGGGGAGGGGTGCTGAGCCCTGAGGAGGGGTGCTGAGCCCTGGGGGCGTGGGGCTGAGCCCTGGGGAGGGGTGCTGAGCCCTGGAGAGGAGTGCTGAGCCCTGGGGAGGGGGGGCTGAGCCCTGGGGAGGGGGGCTGAGCCCTGGGGAGGGGGGGCTGAGCCCTGGGGAGGGGTGCTGAGCCCTGGGGAGGGGGGCTGAGCCCTGGGGAGGGGGGCTGAGCCCTGGGGAGGGGTGCTGAGCCCTGGGTTGGGGGCTTAGCCCTGGGGAGGGGTGCTGAGCCCTGGGGGCGTGGGGCTGAGCCCTGCGGGAATGGGGGGCTTGGAGGGCACAGAGCCCACAAGAGAGGTAGCAAAGCGTTCATGAAGCCCCTCCGTGGGGGACTCAGGGGCTCTGGGACCCCCCTTCCCTTGTAACCGCCCCAGGACTTGTGGTGGGGATGCAGGCGAGGGGCCTGGGCAGTGCTCTGGGCCCGGAGGGGCCGCTGGGTTTGCTCCTTAAGAAACAGCGCCGCCTGGAAGAGACGCACGGAGAAGCTCGCCCTTCACGGACGGCCTCGCCCGTGGGTCACGCGTGGAGTCTGCGAACACGCGTGGCCTCCTGTACACGGGAGCGGCTCCCTTTCCCATTTAAGGAGCACCCGGGGGGGGGGGGGCAGTTCCCGCTGTCTCGGACCCGCTCCTGCAGCTGTTCCCGGGGCCTTGAACACCCCTGCGCTCAGAGGCGATCTTGCTGAGTCAGCCCTGGCCGGTGTGGCTCAGTGGGTAGAGCGTCGGCCTGAAGACGGAAGGGTCCCAGGTTCGATTCCGGTCAAGGGCAGGTACCTGGGTTGCGGGCACATCCCCAGTAGGGGGCGTGCAGGAGGCAGCTGATCGATGTTTCTCTCTCATCGATGTTTCTAACTCTCTATCCCTCTCCCTTCCTCTCTGTAAAAAATCAATAAAATACATTAAAAAAGAAAAAAGGAATTCCTGGTCCCCACCCAGCCCCAGCGGCCAGTGGCCGATCCTGGGATGGCCCTGCCCACCCGCAGCTCAGTGTCGCCCCTGAGCAGGGTCCCATCCATCGCGCACACGTCCCCGCCACCCCCTGCCCCGCTCAGTTTCTGGGGAGCCGTGGAGAGGTGCCCCGTGCCCTCAAGCAGAGCGGCCCCACAGGCCCGGCCCAATGGGGTCGGTCGGGGTGCACGAATGTGTTCCCAGCCGCTCTGTGGGCCCGCGGGGCTGGCGGGCAGCACAAGGCCTCGGCTCCCAGCTCCGGCCTGCCCAGCGCTCAGGGCCTCCCTGGGGCCTGTCGGATCCGTGTCCCCACGCCCACGGGCTGGGATCCGCCTCGGCGCCCGCGGAACCACACTCATGCCTTTAATTTCCGGAGACAAGGAGTCGGCAGCGCGTGCCCACCTGTTCCCTCCGCCTCCTCCTCCTCCTCTCCCTCCTCCTCATCCTCCTCCTCTTTCTCCTCCTCCTCTTCCTCCTTTTAATATACTTTTATGGATTTCAGAAGGGAAGGGAGAGGGAGAGGGAGAGGGAGAGGGAGAGGGAGAGGGAGAGGGAGAGGGAGAGGGAGCTCCTACGGGGGATCAGGCCCGCAACCCAGGCATGTGCTTGACCGGGAATAGAACCGTGACCTCCTGGTTCACAGGTCAATGCTCAACCACTGAGCCACACTGGCCGGTCCTTACGTGTCTGTAGGCAGATGTTCCTGTTAGGCTCTAAGCCTCCTCCTGGAGGGCGGGCACCGCCCCTCTGACTGCTCTCCTCCCCGGCCAGGGCCAGCGACACCCTCCACTCCCTCCCACCCCCCACCCCCACCCCCGGGGCTGGGAACCAGCGTTCATGTGTGAGGGGAGGCAGAGCCTGCAGACACCACCTCAGCTAATCATTCCCCAGGGCGTGCTACCCACTGGTTTGTAAATGTAGACGAAGGAGGGAGGGCCATCTCCCTGCAGAGGAAGGAGGGAGGGAGGCCCTTCTCCCTGCAGAGGAAGGAGGGAGGCCCATCTCCCTGCAGAGGAAGGAGGGAGGGAGGCCCATCTCCCTGCAGAGGAAGGAGGGAGGGAGGCCCATCTCCCTGCAGAGGAAGGAGGGAGGGAGGCCCATCTCTCTGCAGAGGAAGGAGGGAGGCCCATCTCCCTGCAGAGGAAGGAGGGAGGGAGGCCCATCTCCCTGCAGAGGAAGGAGGGAGGGAGGCCCATCTCCCTGCAGAGGAAGGAGGGAGGGAGGCCCATCTCTCTGCAGAGGAAGGAGGGAGGGAGGCCCATCTCCCTGCAGAGGAAGGAGGGAGGGAGGCCCATCTCCCTGCAGAGGAAGGAGGGAGGGAGGCCCATCTCCCTGCAGAGGAAGGAGGGAGGGAGGCCCATCTCCCTGCAGAGGAAGGAGGGAGGGAGGGCCATCTCCCTGCAGAGGAGGGAGGGAGGGAGGCCCATCTCCCTGCAGAGGAAGGAGGGAGGGAGGCCCATCTCCCTGCAGAGGAAGGAGGGAGGGAGGGCCATCTCCCTGCAGAGGAAGGAGGGAGGGAGGGCCATCTCCCTGCAGAGGAAGGAGGGAGGGAGGCCCATCTCCCTGCAGAGGAAGGAGGGAGGGAGGGCCATCTCCCTGCAGAGGAAGGAGGGAGGGAGGCCCTTCTCCCTGCAGAGGAAGGAGGGAGGGAGGCCCATCTCCCTGCAGAGGAAGGAGGGAGGGAGGCCCATCTCCCTGCAGAGGAAGGAAGGAGGGCCATCTCCCTGCAGAGGAAGGAGGGAGGGAGGCCCATCTCCCTGCAGAGGAAGGAGGGAGGGAGGCCCATCTCCCTGCAGAGGAAGGAGGGAGGGAGGCCCATCTCCCTGCAGAGGAAGGAGGGAGGGAGGCCCATCTCCCTGCAGAGGAGGGAGGGAGGCCCATCTCCCTGCAGAGGAAGGAGGGAGGGAGGCCCATCTCCCTGCAGAGGAAGGAGGGAGGGAGGCCCATCTCCCTGCAGAGGAAGGAGGGAGGGAGCCCCATCTCCCTGCAGAGGAGGGAGGGGAGACTCATTTCCTCTCTTCATGGTGGGAAGGGCTTTGCTTTGATGTTGGAAGAGGGTTTATGGGGTGCAAAGCAGGGAGGGGCGTGGCTGGAGGCTTATGGCACCCCTGGCTGGGTGAGCGTAGTTCCTGTGTTATATCCTGAGAACTGGGGGCATCACTCAGCCAGGGGAAGGTGACCTGGGACCTCCAGATGGCCGACTGACTGGCCCCAGATTGGGGGCCCCCGGGATTGCCTGGCCCTCAGGACTGCCTGACCCTCTAGACGGCTTGGCCTCATACTGGGGGGTCCCAGGACTGACCGGGGATTCCCAGGACTGCCTGGCGCCAGACTGGGGGGGCCCCCAAAATTGCCTGGCCCTGGACCAGGGGGCTCCCAAGCGGTGCTTGACCCACTCACTCACAGGACGCTTGGACGCAGCGTCACGAAGCCTGCACGAGGCGGGCTCAGCTGCTTGTGGGGACGCCCCTCCAAAGCGCTTGCCCCTCCATCGTTCCTTCTCATCGACGGCCACTCGGTCAGCGTCCACCGCCTCTGCCCGCACACACACGCCCAGCGTCGCTTCGTCAGGAAGCCCGCTGGAGAAATGCGCGGTCGCTAAAGTTTTCCGTCACTTTGAGATGACGTGACGATGCATTTTAAGTTTTGACCTTGGTTTGCAACACTTTGGAAAAGTTATGAGAAGAGTACAAAGTGATACGTCTATTTAATTATATATAACTGATGTAATAACAGTACATTAAGTATGTTGATATTAAAACAATAATATATTAACAATAGAACCATAAAAACAATCATAAGCATATGTTATATATTATATATGCTTATACATAATAATTATTATATACTAGTGGCCCGGTGCATGAAATTCGTGCATGGGGGGGCGGGGTGTCCCTCAGCCCAGCCTGCACCCTCTCCAATCTGGGACCCCTCGGTTTAGGCCCGATTCCTGGGGATCAGGCCTAAACCGGCTGTTGGACATCCCTCTCGCAATCCGGGACCACTGACTCCTAACCGCTCACCTGTCTGCCTGCCTGATCACCCCTAACCACTCTGCCTGCTGACCTGCTCGCCCCCAACTGCGCCCCCCCCCCCACCGACCTGATCACCCCCAACTGCCCTCCCCTCCTGGCCTGATCGCCCCTAACTGCCTCTGCCTCGGCCCCACCACCATGGCTTTGTCCGGAAGGACGTCCAGAAGGTCTCTCGGTCTAATTAGCATATTACCCTTTTATTAGGATAGATTACATTATACTAGAGGCCCGGTGCATGAATTCATGCACAGGTGGGGTTCGGGCAGCCTGCCCCGATCGGGGTGGGAGGGGGCCAATCGGGACCGGGCCGGCCAGGGAAGGGGCCACGGGAGGTTGACCAGCTGGCCCCGCCCCCGAATGGGCCTGTTGGCCAGCCGCAGTGCATGTCATAGCGACCAGTCATTCCAGTTGTTCCAGTCACTTGGCCTTCATATATATAGATAATAATTGTTATATACTTATTGTCTCTCCCCCTCCCCCCCACCCACACCATTTAAAAATAAGTTGAGCCCTGGCTGGTTTGGCTCAGTGGATAGCGCGTCGGCCTGTAGACTGAAGGGTCCCAGGTTCGATTCCGGTCAAGGACATGTGCCTTGGTTGCGGGCACATCCCCAATGGGAGGTGTGCAGGAGGCAGCTGATCGATGTTTCTGTCTCATCGATGTTTCTAACTCTCTATCCCTCTCCCTTCCTCTCTGTAAAAAAAGCAATAAAATATATATTTTTAAAAAAACATTAAAAAAAAGTGAACTCCTATTCACATGGAAGAAGCCCCAAAGGCCATTCACTTGGTCTACACCCACATCCAAAGAACACGGCATCCACGAGGGAGAAAAAGAAAAGAACAGAAGGACCGTGGAAGTCCTGAGGAAGAAATCTCTAAGAAATGGTTAAAATAATAATAATAATAATAATGATAATAATAATAATAGCCAAAACCGGTTTGGCTCAGTGGATAGAGCGTCGGCCTGCGGACTGAAGGGTCCCGGGTTCGATTCCGGTCAAGGGCATGTACCTTGGTTGCGGGCACATCCCCAGTGGGAGGTGTGCAGGAGGCAGCTGATTGATGTTTCTCTCTCATAGATGTTTCTAGCTCTCTGTCCCTCTCCCTTCCTCTCTGTAAAATATCAATAAAATATATTTAAAAAAATAATAATAATAATATGAAGCGATAGGAAAAAATAGCCAATAAAGTTTCAAAACATAGACTAGAGCAGGGGTGGGCAAACTTTTTCACTCGAGGGCCACAATGGGTTCTTAAACTGGACCGGAGGGCCGGAACAAAAGCATGGATGGAGTGTTTGTGTGAACTAATATAAATTTAAAGTAAAGGAGCGGAGGGGAGAGCAAGAGAACCCTCTGCTCTTTCGGCTCCGCGGGCCGGATAGAACAGCTGAACGTAGTTTGCCCATGGCTGGGCTAGAGAGACCTGAAATGCATAAATGGGTCACCATGTATATTTATACTAGAGGCCCAGTGCACAAAATCCGTGCACTGGTAGGGCCCCTAGCGGCTGCCGGCCGCCGGCCGGGGCCTCCCTCCCTTCCCCCGGCTGGCCCCACCCCCCGGTCGAACTCCCGGACGGACGACCTCCCGGTCGAGGGGACAACTTGCAGACATAGGATACTGTCTAGGAGGCCCCCAGGGCCATAAGAAATGCAAACACTTCACTGTTCATAACTCATTCTCAAATTGCCCCCTTCTTGGTCTCTCCCCGTGTTGCTGACGACTTACTGTTCATCTCCCAGTGCCTGGCGCCCTGCAAGGAGGCCGGGGACCTGCGGAAGGAGGGGTGTCTGAGCTTCTGCGAGGTAAGCGGGACGGCTGCCCAGGTGCCTGCGGGTGCCTGCGCCCTGGCTGACAGAGACCAACGGGGGGGTCACCGTCCCTCTGCAGCTGGGGGGTCAGTTACTGTGTGTGTGTGTGTGTGTGTGTGTGTGTGTGTGTGTGTGTGAAAGAGAGAGAGAGAGAGAATGCAGATAAAAAAGAAAAATACTGCCTTAGCCGGTGTGGCTCAGTGGGTAGAGCATCGGCCTGCGGACGGAAGGGTCCCGGGTTCGATTCCCGGTCAAGGGCACATGCCCGGGTTGCAGGCTCAATCCCCAGCCCCTATAGAGCTCACGCAGGAGGCAACCAATCGATGTGTCTCTCTCACTTGGATGTGTCTCTCTCCCTCACACCCCCACCCTCCCTCCCTTCCACTCTGTCTGAAAACCAGTGGAAAAATATATCATCAGGTGAGGATTAAAAAGAAATTAGTATGCCCTGGCCGGCTTGGCTCAATGGATAGAGCATCGGCCTGTGGACTGAAGGGTCCTGGGTTCGATTCCCGGTCAAGGGCACATGCCCGGGTTGCGGGCTCGATCCCCAGCCCCTATAGAGCTCACGCAGGAGGCAACCAATCGATGTGTCTCTCTCACTTGGATGTGTCTCTCTCCCTCACACCCCCACCCTCCCTCCCTTCCACTCTGTCTGAAAATCAGTGGGAAAAATATATCATCAGGTGAGGATTAAAAAGAAATTAGTATGCCCTGGCCGGCTTGGCTCAATGGATAGAGCATCGGCCTGCGGACTGAAGGGTCCCGGGTTCGACTCCCGGTCCAGGGCACATGCCCGGGTTGCGGGCTCCATCCCCGTGCAGGAGGGAGCCGATCCATGATTCTCTCTCTTCATGGGTGTTTCTCTCTCTGTCTCCCTCTCAACTTCCTCTCTGAAATCAATAAAACTATATTTTTTTAAAAAAGAAATTAGTATGACAAACGACACAGGAGGGTAAAACCAAACCGTTACCTCAAATTCTGGGTCCGGAGTCGCCCCGGGGAGCTGTGTGTGAGAGCTTGTCCCGCAGCCTGAGACCTCTCCTCTGAACCCCCTCGTCCAAGGCTGGCCGCGGCCGGCATCGGGAGCTTCCATTGCGGGAGGGGCCCCCGGGCCCCAGCTGACCGAAGTGCTCAGGGTTCCTGCAGTGGCAAGGACGCCCTGGGGTGACCGCTAACCTGTTGTGATTGGTGCCGAGGCGTACAGGAAAGAAACGACCGAGAGAATGAGGTTGTGCGCGTTCATACAGCCGTCCAAACGGGCTGTCGACGGAAGGGTCCCAACCACGTTTTACGAATATTTAACCTAAGTTATTCGACGAACGTGTGTGTTCAAATAAATGACGTGTGTCTGTTGGGTGTAACTTGTGGGTCATCATCCTGTAGGACATTAGCATAAATATGACTTCTTCCTTTTTTTTTTTAATATATTTTATTGATTTTTTACAGAGAGGAAGGAAGAGGGATAGAGAGTTAGAAACATCGATGAGAGAGAAACATCGATCAGCTGCCTCTTGCACACTCCCTACTGGGGATGTGCCCGCAGCCAAGTTACGTGCCCTTGACCGGAATCGAACCTGGGACCTTTCAGTCCACAGGCTGACGCTCTATCCACTGAGCCAAACCGGTTTTGACATGACTCCTTCTTTTTCTTTAATCCTCACCCGAGGATATTTTCCCATTGGTTTTTAGAGAGAGTGGAAGAGAGAGAGAGAGACAGAGACAGAGAGAAACATGGATGTGAGAGAAACACATCGATGGGTTGCCTCCTGCACGCTCCTCGACCATGGCCCAGGCTGGGGAGGACCCTACAATGGAGGTACGTGCCCTTGACCGGAATCGAACCCAGGACCCTGTGGCCTGCAGGCCGGCACTCCATCCACTGAGCCACACCGGCCAGGGCCAAATACGACGTCTGCAGTGGGCAGGAAGGGAGCGCATTTGCTCTGTCCACCCCTCGAGGGGCATTGGGCCAGGAGCACAGTTCTGACCCGTCTTTGCAACGTCGTGTGCGGGGCTGAGCGGAATTGTCCTGGCCTCCCTCGCAGCCTCTGTTCCCCAAGCGGAGCCACGAGTGCCGGACCAGCTGCGAGTTCCTGCAGCACGTGCTGGCCATCAAGCAGGGGGACTGCCCGGCGCCCGAGAGGGCCAGCGGCTTCGCGGCCGCCTGCGTGGAGAGCTGCGAGCGGGACGGCGAGTGCTCGGGGGTGAAGAAGTGCTGCCCCAATGGCTGCGGGCACACCTGCCAGGTGCCCAAGACGCTGTACAAAGGTAGGAGCCTGTCGGGACGGGAGGGTGCCGTCCCCCTCTCCCACCGGGGTGTCTGCGTGCTGGGGCAGGGTCCACCAAGGGGCCCGATGGCACAGAAAGGTAAAAACCTTAAGGAAATTCACTCAGAGAATCTAACGAACAAAACGAATCAGCCAACAAAATCAGACCCGGGTCCGGCCTGCTGAGCTTCACCCGTCAACCTAGGAACCAGGGGGTCAGGGTTCTATTCCCGGTCGGGGCACGTGCCCGGGTTGCGGACTCGATCCCCAGTGTGGGGCGTGCAGGGAGGCAGCCGGTCCATGATTCTCTCTTATCATTGATGAGAGGCCCGGTGCACGAAATCCGTGCACGGGTAGGGTCCCTAGGCCTGGCCCGCGATCACGGCCGATCTGTGGGGGCGACTGGCGGGGCGATTGGGGGGCCCTGCTGGCACCTGCCTTGGCTGGCCTGGGGCCTGCGGGCTGGGGGCAGCTCCTGCATTGAGTGTCTGCCCCCTGGTGGTCAGTGCGTGCCACAGTGACCGGTCATTCTGCCATTCGGTTGATTTGCATATTAGGCCTTTATGATATAGGATGTTTCTTTCTCTCTCTCTTCTTCTTTGAAATCAATAAACGTACATTAAAAAAAATACACAAAGTAACAACTACAACAAGCACAAAATAAGACCTGAAGCATGAGGCCTGGTGACATACCGCGATGTGGGGGTGGGCAGACAAGAAGAGATAAAGCAGAGAACGTATATACTTCTGTGCACAGCCATGGACACGGGCAATAGGGTGGTGAAGACCTGGGGTGGGGTGGGAGCTGGGAGGAGGGACAGAAAGGGGGGGAAATGAGAGACATCTGATACTATCAACAATAAAATGTATATATATATATATATATATATATATATATATATATATATATTTATTTATTTTTTAAAAAGAACATTTACTCAAGCCCTGGCTGGTGTGGCTTAGCTGGTTGGGCATCGTCCTGTGTACAAGGGGTTGCCGGTTCGATTCCCCGTCAGGGCACAGGCCCGGGATGTGGGCTCGGTCCCCAGCCGGGGGGGGGGGGGGTGCAGGAGGCACCGATTGATGCCTTGCTCTCACATCGAAGGTTCTCTCTCTCCCTTTTCCTTCCTGCCTCTCTAAGAATCAACAACAACAAGAAATCTTTATTTAAAAAAGAAAAGAAAAGAAAGAAAATGTGCTCGGTACCATATTACAGGCATCTTAAAATATGAAGAGATTGTAGAAATCGGCCACAGCGAACTCCTCTTGCAGCTCAGCAAGCTCTTTGCAAAACCTTCATGTGAATATTTCCTGAGGATATTTTTCACTTTTTTGTTAATCCTCACCCGAGGATATTTTCCCATTGATTTTTAGAGAGAGTGGGAGGGCGGGGGGAGAGAGAGAGAGAGAGAGAGAGAGAAACACCAATGTGAGAGAGACACATTGGTTGCCTGGGAGTCTGTGACCGAGGTACATGCCCTTGACCAGAATCGAACCCGGTACCCTTCAGTCCACAGGCCAATGCTCTTTCCGCCAAGTGGGGTATAATTTGCAGAGTGAAATAAAGAGACTCAACCACTAGCCATTTATTTATTCATCACAAGTGGGAAGTAAAACCTCTCTCTCTCTCTCTCTCTCTCTCTCTCTCTCTCTCTCTCTCTGTTCCTCACTCTCTCTCTTTCATTTACACATAACAATTTTATACACGCTTTGACAGCTGATAGCTCAATGTTGAGAATCAAATGGTATTTTAAAATTTCTTTTAAAATATACTTTTACTGATTTCAGAGAGGTAGGGAGAGAGAGAGAGATAGAAGGAAGCATCATCCATGAAGAGAGAGAATCATGGATCAGCTCCCTCCTGCGCGCCCCCCACTGGGGATGGAGCCTGCAACCCAGGCACGTGCCCTGACTGGGAATCGAACCCTGACCTCCTGGTTCACAGGTCAACGCTCAACCCCTGAGCCACGCTGGTTGGGCAAAAATGAAATGTTTTTTCAATAAAACACTGCCTTTATAATTAGTCAAAGTGAGTGTATACATTTTTTGGGGGGGGACCCCCGAGATCTAGGGAAGCCTAAAAAATAACTCGGCATAAAACAGCATTGCCCAGCAATGCCACTGTTGAATCGGGCTGACAAACGATTTTCAGAAGTCCATTCCTACCCTCACCATCATTCACGTCTCCCCGACGCCCCGGACCCTCCCCATTTCCCCTCCTTCTCACCTGGACACACTCTCCCCCACAACTACCTCATCCATCCCAGCGTCTCCCTTTCATAGTGACCCTTGAATCTGCCTGTGTAAAACCTTTAGTGCTCTAAGGGGGAGGGGGGGCGTTCCGAAGGGGGATGATACATTGAAAGGTGCTTTTTACATAAAAGCGTGGGAGAAAAAAAAAAAAGCGTGGGAGAGCCGCATGCATTCCAGCCATGCGGGATCCCTGGGCACCGAGCGCGGGGAAGGGCCCGGGACGCCTCATTCAGAAAGGCTCCTGCGATGTACACCCGTGCTCCCCAACGAGATGACAGGTTCGGAGGTGCTGACGTCAGCATAGCCGCTAGCCTGGACTTTCGCAGAGAGAGAGAGAGAGAGGGAGAGAGAGAGAGATAGAGAGAGAGAGAGAGAGAGAGGGAGAGAGAGAGAAGCTCATGGAGAACTCACCACAAACAGAAGGAACAGAGTCTGTTGGCCTGACAATGACCTTTGCAAAATGTCCTTTTGAATGTATATGCAATCTACACTAATAAAAGAGAAGTATGCAAATTGGCCGTACCTCCACGACGCCCACCAGCCAATCAGGAGCGAGTATGCAAATTAGCCCAACAAAGATGGCGGGTTAATTTGCATATGCAGACGCAGAGCGGCTGGGTGGGGCGGGACACCTGCTATGAGGGGGAGGGCGGGGGGGGCGGAGGGAGCTGCAGGAGCGGTGCTCCGGCCGGGAGCGAAGACTTGCAGAGGCTCCTGGGCGGCCAGGAGCGAAGCCAGGGCAAGGAAGGCCTATTATTGCACGAATCTTCATGCAACGGGCCTCTAGTCTATAATAATAAAAGCATAGTACGCTAATTAGACCGGACATCCTTCCGGACGACCTTCCGGACAAAGCCAAGCCCCTTGCAGGAATTTCGTGCGTCGGGCCTCGAGTGGATCTATATGTGTGGACACCTGTGCCTCGCTCTGTGCACAGCGCCTGCCGCAGACAGTAGCCACGCCGGCCGGGCTATCCGTTTATTTTCCACGGTGACTGCTAGTTGGACTCTGAAATTGTTCACTCGCCGGGCCGCTCCCACGCGTCCGAGGAGGGAAACGAAACCAGAATGATTTGCCACCTCACCGTGAGACACCGGTGGGGGACGCCTAGCCACCACGCCCTCCCCGTGCCTGACGCGAACGTGACAAACCCGCCGTTTTCCCGCTGTGAACCCCACGTCTGCAGCGCAGGGCCCAGCCGCCTGGCACGGGGTGGGGGCGTCCGCGAGACCCAGGCCTCGGAACTCAGTGTTGTAAGATGTGCCCCCCAGGACCATGGCGTTTACAGCATTTCCGGAAAAGGAAAACCCCTGAGCCCCAACGGAGAGCAGGCGGGGGCCGTGCCGTCACGACGGGGCTCGCTGCGTGGGCAAAGGCCTGGAAACGCTGTAGGATGTCCTTCCTGTGAGCCCCACATCAGCCTCACGGGACGCCCCGGCAGCATGAAGAACACACATGGAAAAGGCCCTGCAGCCCTGGCCGGTGTTGCCCAGTGGTTAGAGCGTCGGCCTGCGGACCGCAGAGTCCCGGTTCGATTCCGGTCCAGGGCACGTACCTCCGTTGCAGGCTCCTCCCCGGCCCGGGCCCTGGACGAGGCTCGCGCAGGAGGCAGCCCATTGATGTGTGTCTCTTCCATCGATGTTTCTCTCTGTCTCTCCCTCTCTCTCTTTCACTCTCTATAACAATCAATGGAGAAATACCCTCGGGTGAGGATTAAGGGAAAAAAAAAAAGGAAGAAAAGGCCCCGGAAAGTACTGGGTGGGGGGAAGCATGTCCAGAATCAGGGGTCCATGTAGACCCTGTTAGGAGAGTGAGGAAGCTAGAACCACGGGCCGAGACCCCTGGGAAACGGGCCGGTGTGACCTCAGTCCCTGGAGGTCACCAGTGCGAATCCTGGATGAGAAAGGAGGCAGGGCCCGGCCGGGTGGCTCAGTGGTGGAGCGTCGACCTAGGGACCAGGAGGTCCCGGTTCGATTCCTTGTCAGGGAGCTCCATCCCCAGTAGGGGGCGTGCAGGAGGCAGCCGGTCCACGATTCTCTCTCGTCACTGTTGTTTCTCTCTCTCCCCCTCTCCCTTCCTCTCTGAAATCAATTTAAAAGAGTATTTTTGTAAAGAAAGGAGGCAGACGAGATTTGCCTGTGGTTCCTCCCCCTCCCCCCCATTGGCCTCGGTCTGAGCCCCCCGCAGCCGGCGGTCATGGGCGTGGTCCCGTTGCAGGGGTCCCCCTGAAACCGAGGAAGGAGCTGCGGTTCGCGGAACTGGCCTCGGGGCACCTGGAGGTCAGGTGGTCCTCGAGGTTCAACATCTCCATCGAGCCGGTGACCTACGTGGTGCAGAGGAGGTGGAACTCGGGCCTGCACCCCAGCGAGGACGACGCCACGCCCTGGCAGACGGTGGCGCAGGTGAGTGCCGGGCGGGGCCGTGCTTCTCCTTCAGGCCCTGCCTCCCACGCACCTGCAGGTGCAACACGAACACCCAGCCGTCGGGGCTCGGTGGCTGAGCGTCGACCTAGGAACCAGGAGGTCAGGGTTCCATCCCCGGTCGGGGCGCAGGCCTGGGTTGCGGGCTCCATCCCCAGTGCGGGGTGTGCAGGAGGCAGCCGATCACGATTCTCTCTCATCATGGATGTTCCTATCCCTCTCTCCCTCTCCCTTCCTCTCGGAAATCAATCTGCACTAAAAAAAAGGGTAAGATGCAAATTGACCGTACCTTTGCAACGCCCACCAGCCAATCAGGAGTGAGTATGCAAATTAACCCAACAAAGATGGTGGGTTAATTTGCATATGCAGGCGCAGAGCGGCCAGGGGTGGGCGGGATGCTTGCGTCCTCACCATGGTGACGACGCAGGCGTTCCGCACCGCCCCAGCCGCTCCGGGCCTCTGGGCAGCGTGGGAAGGCGGAAAGGCGGCTCCGGCCGGAGCGAAGGCGGTGCCGGCAGCCGGGGGAAGGAAGGCCCATTCTTGCACGAATCTTCGTGCATCGGGCCTCTAGTAGAAATATACATTTCTATAAATCAGCGAGCTACCCTGCCGTCCAGCAGCCTGAAGTAGCGTCCGCGTGGGCATAGCGTGTGTGTCTGCCAGAGACGGGGTGACCAGTTCCTCTCGAAACTTGACTCTGGGCTCCTTGTGCTCCGAACCCTGGTGGAAGGAGATGGTTTTCTAATCCATTTCCTCCAAGCACTGCCCTTCCTTGAGATAAGCCGGCGGCCGCCGAGAGCCAGGCCCAGCAGCCGGCGAGGACCAGTTCATCCGATATGTGATCAGGAAATGACTTCTCTCCGTGTCTCCTGAATGTGAGCCTTTATTCCACCCCGGACCCGAGTGCCTGGGCAGACGCCTATCAACCGGGTCGGGGGGAGCAGCCGGCTGGGGGGCGAGCAGCGACGGCTCACCAACCCTGCCAAGTGCTGTCTGCTCCGTCTCGGTCCATGGACAAGGCAGTCGGCCACGGTTATCTCGGCCCGGCCCCTGCCTCTCTGTCCCGGGCAGGGGGGGGGGCACAATATCCCCTTTCTTTCTAAAGCTGTTAAACGGATGCCGGGTGCAAGACAAGTACCCCGAGATAGAGAGAATAAAGTAGGCCAGCCAGGTGGCTCAGTGGTTGGGTATCGACCTACGGGCCAGGAGGTCAGGGTTCGATTCCCGGTTAGGGCACAGGCCCGGGTTACGGGCTCGATCC